>NC_141409.1:1273529-2547059 GCF_034619465.1 Leptosomus discolor
TCTACGTCGGGACGTGCGTTGGGCTCTACGTCGGGATTTAGCTTACTTTCAGCTCTACGTCGGGACGTGCTTTGGGCTCTACGTCGGGACGTGCGTTGGGCGCTACGTCGGGATTTAACTTACTTTCAGCTCTATGTCGGGACGTGCGTTGGGCTCTACGTCGGGACATGCGTTGGGCTCTACGTCGGGACGTGCGTTGGTCTCTACGTCTGTAGTTAGCTAACTTTCAGCTCTACGTCGGGACGTGCGTTGGGCTCTACGTCGGGACGTGCGCTGGCCTCTACGTCGGGATTTAGCTTACTTTCAGCTCTACGTCGGGACGTGCGTTGGGCGCTACGTCGGGACGTGCGTTGGGCGCTACGTCGGGACGTGTGTTGGGCGCTACTTCGGGACGTGCGTTGGGCGCTACGTCGGGATTTAGCTTACTTTCAGCTCTACGTCGGGACGTGCGTTGGGCTCTACGTCGGGACGTGCGTTGGGCTCTACGTCGGGACGTGCATTGGGCTCTACGTCGGGATTTAGCTTACTTTCAGCTCTACGTCGGGACGTGCGTTGGCCTCTACATCGGGACGTGCGTTGGCCTCTACGTCGGGATTTAGCTTACTTTCAGCTCTACGTCGGGATGTGCGTTGGCCTCTACGTCGGGACGTGCGTTGGGCGCTACGTCGGGATTTAACTTACTTTCAGCTCTACGTCGGGAAGTGCGTTGGGCTCTACGTCGGGACATGCGTTGGGCTCTACGTCGGGATGTGCGTTGGTCTCTACGTCTGTAGTTAGCTAACTTTCAGCTCTATGTCGGGACGTGCGTTGGGCTCTATTCGGGACGTGCGTTTGGCTCTACGTCGGGACGTGCGTTGGGCTCTACGTCGGGACGTGCGTTGGGCTCTACGTCGGGATTTAGCTTGCTTTCAGCTCTACGTCGGGACGTGCGTTGGGCTCTACGTCGGGACGTGCGTTGGGCTCTACGTCGGGACGTGCGTTGGGCTCTACGTCGGGATTTAGCTTACTTTCAGCTCTACGTCGGGACGTGCGTTGGCCTCTACGTCGGGACGTGCGTTGGCCTCTACGTCGGGATTTAGCTTACTTTCACCTCTACGTCGGGACGTGCGTTGGGCTCTACGTCGGGACGTGCGTTGGGAGCTACGTCGGGATTTAACTTACTTTCAGCTCTACGTCGGGACGTGCGTTGGGCTCTACGTCGGGACATGCGTTGGGCTCTACGTCGGGACGTGCGTTGGGCGCTACGTCGGGACGTGCGTTGGGCGCTACGTCGGGACGTGCGTTGGGCGCTACGTCGGGACGTGCGTTGGGCGCTACGTCGGGACGTGCGTTGGGGGCTACGTCGGGATTTAGCTTACTTTCAGCTCTACGTCGGGACGTACGTTGGGCTCTACGTCGGGACGTGCGTTGGGCTCTACGTCGGGACGTGCGTTGGGCTCTACGTCGGGACGTGCGTTGGGCTCTACGTCGGGACGTGCGTTGGGCTCTACGTCGGGATTTAGCTTACTTTCAGCTCTACGTCGGGACGTGCGTTGGGCTCTACGTCGGGACGTGCGTTGGGCGCTACGTCGGGATTTAACTTACTTTCAGCTCTACGTCGGGACGTGCGTTGGGCTCTACGTCGGGACATGCGTTGGGCTCTACGTCGGGACGTGCGTTGGTCTCTACGTCTGTAGTTAGCTAACTTTCAGCTCTACGTCGGGACGTGCGTTGGGCTCTACGTCGGGACGTGCGTTAGGCTCTACGTCGGGACGTGCGTTGGGCTCTACGTCGGGACGTGCGTTGGGCTGTACGTCGGGATTTAGCTTGCTTTCAGCTCTACGTCGGGACGTGCGTTGGGCTCTACGTCGGGACGTGCGTTGGGCTCTATGTCGGGACGTGCGTTGGGCTCTACGTCGGGACGTGCGTTGGGCTGTACGTCGGGACGTGCGTTGGGCTCTACGTCGGGACGTGCGTTGGGCTCTACGTCGGGACGTGCGTTGGGCTCTACGTCGGGATTTAGCTTACTTTCAGCTCTACGTCGGGACGTGCGTTGGCCTCTACGTCGGGACGTGCGTTGGCCTCTACGTCGGGACGTGCGTTGGCCTCTACGTCGGGATTTAGCTTACTTTCAGCTCTACGTCGGGACGTGCGTTGGGCTCTACGTCGGGACGTGCGTTGGGCGCTACGTCGGGATTTAACTTACTTTCAGCTCTACGTCGGGACGTGCGTTGGGCTCTACGTCGGGACATGCGTTGGGCTCTACGTCGGGACGTGCGTTGGTCTCTACGTCTGTAGTTAGCTAACTTTCAGCTCTACGTCGGGACGTGCGTTGGGCTCTACGTCGGGACGTGCGTTGGGCTGTACGTCGGGACGTGCGTTGGGCTCTACGTCGGGATTTAGCTTGCTTTCAGCTCTACGTCGGGACGTGTGTTGGGCTCTACGTCGGGACGTGCGTTGGGCTCTACGTCGGGATTTAGCTTACTTTCAGGTCTACGTCGGGACGTGCGTTGGGCTCTACGTCGGGACATGCTTTGGGATATACGTCGGGACGTGCGCTGGGCTCTACGTCGGGACGTGCGTTGGGCTCTACGTCGGGACGTGCGTTGGGCTCTATGTCGGGATTTAGCTTGCTTTCAGCTCTACGTCGGGACGTGCGTTGGGCTCTACGTCGGGATTTAGCTTGCTTTCAGCTCTACGTCGGGACGTGTGTTGGGCTCTACATCGGGACGTGCGTTGGGCTCTACGTCGGGATTTAGCTTACTTTCAGGTCTACGTCGGGACGTGCGTTGGGCTCTACGTCGGGACATGCTTTGGGATATACGTTGGGACGTGCGCTGGGCTCTACGTCGGGACGTGCTTTGGGCTCTACGTCGGGACGTGCGTTGGGCTCTACGTCTGTAGTTAGCTAACTTTCAGCTCTACGTCGGGACGTGCGTTGGGCTCTACGTCGGGACATGCGTTGGGCGCTACGTCGGGACGTGCGTTGGGCTCTACGTCGGGACGTGCGTTGGGCTCTACGTCGGGACGTGCGTTGGGCTCTACGTCTGTAGTTAGCTAACTTTCAGCTCTACGTCGGGATGTGCGTTTGGCGCTACGTCGGGACGTGCGTTGGGCTCTACGTCGGGACGTGCGTTGGGCTCTACGTCGGGACGTGTGTTGGGCTCTACGTCGGGACGTGCGTTGGGCTCTACGTCGGGATTTAGCTTACTTTCAGCTCTACGTCGGGACGTGCGTTGGCCTCTACGTCGGGACGTGCGTTGGCCTCTAGGTCGGGACGTGCGTTGGCCTCTACGTCGGGACGTGCGTTGGCCTCTACGTCGGGATTTAGCTTACTTTCAGCTCTACGTCGGGACGTGTGTTGGGCTCTACTTCGGGATTTAGCTTACTTTCAGCTCTACGTCGGGACGTGCGTTGGGCTCTACGTCGGGACGTGCGTTGGCCTCTACGTCTGTAGTTAGCTAACTTTCAGCTCTACGTCGGGACGTGCGTTGGGCGCTACGTTGGGACGTGCGTTGGGCTCTACGTCGGGACGTGCATTGGGCGCTACGTCGGGACGTGCGTTGGGCGCTACATCGGGATTTAGCTTACTTTCAGCTCTACGTCGGGACGTGCGTTGGGCTCTACGTCGGGACGTGCGTTGGGCTCTACGTCGGGACGTGCGTTGGGCTCTACGTCTGTAGTTAGCTAACCTTCAGCTCTACATCGGGACGTGCGTTGGGCTCTACGTCGGGACGTGCGTTGGGCTCTACGTCGGGACGCGCGTTGGGCTGTACGTCTGTAGTTAGCTAACTTTCTGCTCTACGTCGGGACGCACGTTGGGCTCTTCGTCTGTAGTTAGCTAACTTTCAGCTCTACGTCGGGACGTGCGTTGGGCTCTACGTCGGGACGTGCGTTGGGCACTACGTCGGGACGTGCGTTGGGCTCTACGTCGGGATTTAGCTTACTTTCAGCTCTACGTCGGGACGTGCGTTGGGCTCTACGTCGGGACGTGCGTTGGGCTCTACGTCGGGACGTGCGTTGGCCTCTACGTCCGGATTTAGCTTACATTCAGCTCCACGTCGGGACGCGCGTTGGGCTCTACGTCGGGACGCGCGTTGGGCTCTACGTCGGGACGCGCGTTGGGCTCTACGTCGGGACGTGCGTTGGGCTCTACGTCTGTAGTTAGCTAACTTTCAGCTCTACGTCGGGACGTGCGTTCGGCTCTACGTCTGTAGTTAGCTAACTTTCAGCTCTACGTCGGGACGTGCGTTGGGCGCTACGTCGGGACGTGCGTTGGGCTCTACGTCGGGACATGCGTTGGCCTCTACGTCGGGACGTGCGTTGGCCTCTACGTCGGGATTTAGCTTACTTTCAGCTCTACTTCGGGACGTGCGTTGGGCTCTACGTTGGGATTTAGCTTACTTTCAGCTCTACGTCGGGACGTGCGTTGGGCTCTACGTCGGGACGTGCGTTGGGCTCTACGTCGGGACGTGCGTTGGGCTCTACGTCGGGACGTGCGTTGGGCTCTACGTCTGTAGTTAGCTAACCTTCAGCTCTACATCGGGACGTGCGTTGGGCTCTACGTCGGGACGTGCGTTGGGCTCTACGTCTGTAGTTAGCCAACTTTCAGCTCTACGTCGGGACGTGCGTTGGGCTCTACGTCTGTAGTTAGCTAACTTTCAGCTCTACGTCGGGACGTGCGTTGGGCGCTACGTCGGGACGTGCGTTGGGCTCTACGTCGGGACGTGCGTTGGGCTCTACGTCTGTAGTTAGCTAACTTTCAGCTCTACGTCGAGACGTGTGTTGGGCTCTACGTCTGTAGTTAAATAACTTTCAGCTCTACGTCGGGACGTGCGTTGGGCGCTACGTCGGGACGTGCGTTGGTATCTACGTCGGGACGTGCGTTGGCCTCTACGTCTGTAGTTAGCTAGCTTTCAGCTGTACGTCGGGACGTGCATTGGGCTCTACGTCTGTAGTTAGCTAACTTTCAGGTCTACGTCGGGACGTGCGTTGTGCTCTACGTCTGTAGTTAGCTAACTTTCAGCTCTACGTTGGGACGTGCGTTGGGCTCTACGTCGGGACGTGCATTGGGCGCTACGTCGGGACGTGCGTTGGGCGCTACATCGGGATTTAGCTTACTTTCAGCTCTACGTCGGGACGTGCGTTGGGCTCTACGTCGGGACGTGCGTTGGGCTCTACGTCGGGACGTGCGTTGGGCTCTACGTCTGTAGTTAGCTAACCTTCAGCTCTACATCGGGACATGCGTTGGGCTCTACGTCGGGACGTGCGTTGGGCTCTACGTCGGGACGCGCGTTGGGCTGTACGTCTGTAGTTAGCTAACTTTCTGCTCTACGTCGGGACGCACGTTGGGCTCTTCGTCTGTAGTTAGCTAACTTTCAGCTCTACGTCGGGACGTGCGTTGGGCTCTACGTCGGGACGTGCGTTGGGCACTACGTCGGGACGTGCGTTGGGCTCTACGTCGGGATTTAGCTTACTTTCAGCTCTACGTCGGGACGTGCGTTGGGCTCTACGTCGGGACGTGCGTTGGGCTCTACGTCGGGACGTGCGTTGGCCTCTACGTCCGGATTTAGCTTACATTCAGCTCCACGTCGGGACGCGCGTTGGGCTCTACGTCGGGACGCGCGTTGGGCTCTACGTCGGGACGCGCGTTGGGCTCTACGTCGGGACGTGCGTTGGGCTCTACGTCTGTAGTTAGCTAACTTTCAGCTCTACGTCGGGACGTGCGTTCGGCTCTACGTCTGTAGTTAGCTAACTTTCAGCTCTACGTCGGGACGTGCGTTGGGCGCTACGTCGGGACGTGCGTTGGGCTCTACGTCGGGACATGCGTTGGCCTCTACGTCGGGACGTGCGTTGGCCTCTACGTCGGGATTTAGCTTACTTTCAGCTCTACTTCGGGACGTGCGTTGGGCTCTACGTTGGGATTTAGCTTACTTTCAGCTCTACGTCGGGACGTGCGTTGGGCTCTACGTCGGGACGTGCGTTGGGCTCTACGTCGGGACGTGCGTTGGGCTCTACGTCGGGACGTGCGTTGGGCTCTACGTCTGTAGTTAGCTAACCTTCAGCTCTACATCGGGACGTGCGTTGGGCTCTACGTCGGGACGTGCGTTGGGCTCTACGTCTGTAGTTAGCCAACTTTCAGCTCTACGTCGGGACGTGCGTTGGGCTCTACGTCTGTAGTTAGCTAACTTTCAGCTCTACGTCGGGACGTGCGTTGGGCGCTACGTCGGGACGTGCGTTGGGCTCTACGTCGGGACGTGCGTTGGGCTCTACGTCTGTAGTTAGCTAACTTTCAGCTCTACGTCGAGACGTGTGTTGGGCTCTACGTCTGTAGTTAAATAACTTTCAGCTCTACGTCGGGACGTGCGTTGGGCGCTACGTCGGGACGTGCGTTGGTATCTACGTCGGGACGTGCGTTGGCCTCTACGTCTGTAGTTAGCTAGCTTTCAGCTGTACGTCGGGACGTGCATTGGGCTCTACGTCTGTAGTTAGCTAACTTTCAGGTCTACGTCGGGACGTGCGTTGTGCTCTACGTCTGTAGTTAGCTAACTTTCAGCTCTACGTCGGGACGTGCGTTGGGCGCTACGTCGGGACGTGCGTTGGGCTCTACGTTGGGACGTGCGTTGGGCTCTACGTTGGGACGTGCGTTGGGCTCTACGTCGGGATTTAGCTTACTTTCAGCTCTACGTCGGGACGTGCTTTGGGCTCTACGTCGGGACGTGCGTTGGCCTCTACGTCGGGACGTGCGTTGGGCTCTACGTCGGGATTTAGCTTACTTTCAGCTCTACGTCTGGACGTGCGTTGGCCTCTACGTCTGTAGTTAGCTAACTTTCAGCTCTACGTCGGGACGTGCGTTGGGCTCTACGTCGGGACGTGCGTTGGGCTCTACGTCGGGACGTGCGTTGGGCTCTACGTCGGGACGTGCGTTGGGCTGTACGTCGGGACGTGCATTGGGCGCTACGTCGGGACGTGCGTTGGGCGCTACATCGGGATTTAGCTTACTCTCAGCTCTACGTCGGGACGTGCGTTGGGCTCTACGTCGGGACGTGCGTTGGGCTCTACGTCGGGATTTAGCTTACTTTCAGCTCTACGTCTGGACGTGCGTTGGCCTCTACGTCTGTAGTTAGCTAACTTTCAGCTCTACGTCGGGACGTGCGTTGGGCTCTACGTCGGGACGTGTGTTGGGCTCTACGTCGGGACGTGCGTTGGGCTCTACGTCGGGACGTGCGTTGGGCTGTACGTCGGGACGTGCGTTGGGCTCTACGTCGGGACGTGCGTTGGGCGGTACTTCGGGATGTGCGTTGGGCGCTACGTCGGGATTTAGCTTACTTTCAGCTCTACGTCGGGACGTGCGTTGGGCTTTACATCTGTAGTTAGCTAACTTTCAGCTCTACGTCGGGACGTGCGTTGGGCGCTACGTCGGGACGTGCGTTGGGCTCTACGTCGGGACGTGCGTTGGGCTCTACGTTGGGATTTAGCTTACTTTCAGCTCTACGTCGGGACGTGCGTTGGTCTCTACGTCGGGACGTGCGTTGGGCTCTACGTCGGGACGTGCGTTGGGCTCTACGTCGGGACGTGCGTTGGGCTCTACGTCGGGATTTAGCTTACTTTCAGCTCTACGTCGGGTCGTGCGTTGGGCTCTACGTCGGGACGTGCGTTGGGCTCTACGTCGGGACGTGCGTTGGGCTCTACGTCGGGATTTAGCTTACTTTCAGCTCTACGTCGGGACGTGCGTTTCGCTCTACGTCGGGACGTGCCTTGGGCTCTACGTTGGGACGTGCGTTGGGCTCTACGTCTGTAGTTAGCTAACTTTCTGCTCTACGTCGGGACGTGCGTTGGGCTCTACGTCTGTAGTTAGCTAACTTTCAGCTCTACGTCGGGACGTGCGTTGGGCACTACGTCGGGACGTGCGTTGGGCTCTACGTCGGGACGTGCGTTGGGCTCTACGTCGGGACGTGCGTTGGGCTCTACGTCGGGATTTAGCTTACTTTCAGCTCTACGTCGGGACGTGCGTTGGCCTCTACGTCGGGACGTGCGTTGGCCTCTACGTCGGGACTTGCGTTGGGCTCTAGGTCGGGATTTAGCTTACTTTCAGCTCTACGTCGGGACGTGCATTGGGCGCTACGTCGGGACGTGCGTTGGGCGGTACTTCGGGATGTGCGTTGGGCGCTACGTCGGGATTTAGCTTACTTTCAGCTCTACGTCGGGACGTGCGTTGGGCTCTAGGTCGGGACGAGCGTTGGGCTCTACGTCGGGACATGCGTTGGGCTCTATGTCGGGATTTATCTTACTTTCAGCTCTACGTCGGGACGTGCGTTGGGCTCTACGTCGGGACGTGCGTTGGGCTGTACGTCTGTAGTTAGCTAACTTTCAGCTCTACGTCGGGACGTGCGTTGGGCTCTACGTCCGGACGTGCGTTGGGCTCTACGTCGGGATTTAGCTTACTTTCAGGTCTACGTCGGGACGTGCGTTGGGCTCTACGTCGGGACGTGCGTTGGGCTCTACGTCGGGACGTGCGTTGGGCTCTACGTCGGGATTTAGCTTACTTTCAGGTCTACGTCGGGACGTGCGTTGGGCTCTACGTCGGGACGTGCGTTGGGCTCTACGTCTGTAGTTAGCTAACTTTCAACTCTACGTTGGGACGTTTGTTGGGCTCTACGTCGGGACGTGCGTTGGGCTCTACCTCGGGATTTAGCTTACTTTCAGCTCTACGTCGGGACGTGCGTTGGCCTCTACGTCGGGACGTGCGTTGGCCTCTACGTCGGGACGTGCGTTGGCCTCTACGTCGGGATTTAGCTTACTTTCATCTCTACGTCGGGACGTGCGTTGGGCGCTACGTCGGGACGTGCGTTGGGCGCTACGTCGGGACGTGCGTTGGGCGCTACTTCGGGACGTGCGTTGGGCGCTACGTCGGGATTTAGCTTACTTTCAGCTCTACGTCGGGACGTGCGTTGGGCTCTATGTCGGGACGTGCGTTGGGCTCTACGTCGGGACGTGCGTTGGGCTCTACGTTGGGATTTAGCTTACTTTCAGCTCTACGTCGGGACGTGCGTTGGCCTCTACGTCGGGACGTGCGTTGGCCTCTACGTCGGGATTTAGCTTACTTTCAGCTCTACGTCTGGACGTGCGTTGGCCTCTACATCGGGACGTGCGTTGGCCTCTACGTCGGGATTTAGCTTACTTTCAGCTCTACGTCGGGACGTGCGTTGGGCTCTACGTCGGGATTTTGCTTACTTTCAGCTCTACGTCGGGACGTGCGTTGGGCTCTACGTCGGGACGTGCGTTGGGCTCTACGTCTGTAGTTAGCTAACTTTCAGCTCTACGTCGGGACGTGCGTTGGGCTCTACGTCCGGACGTGAGTTGGGCTCCACGTCAGGACGTGCGTTGGGCCCTACGTCGGGATTTAGCTTACTTTCAGCTCTACGTCGAAACGTCCTTTGGCCTCTACGTCGGCATTGAGCTTTCAGCTCTACGTCGGGACGTGCGTTGGGCTCTACGTCGGGACGTGCGTTGGGCTCTACGTCGGGACGTGCGTTGGGCTCTACGTCGGGACGTGCGTTGGACTCTACGTCGGGACGTGCGTTGGGTTCTACGTCGGGACGTGAGTTGGGCTCTACGTCTGTAGTTAGCTAACTTTCTGTTCTACGTCGGGACGTGCGTTGGGCTCTACGTCTGTATTTAGGTAACTTTCAGCTCTACGTCGGGACGTGCGTTGGGCTCTACGTCGGGACGTGCGTTGGGCTCTACGTCGGGACGTGCGTTGGGCTCTACGTCGGGATTTAGGTTACTTTCAGCTCTACGTCGGGACGTGCGTTGGCCTCTACGTCGGGACGTCCGTTGGGCTCTACGTCTGTAGTTAGCTAACTTTCAGCTCTACGTCGGGACGCGCGTTGCGCTCTTCGTCTGTAGTTAGCTTACTTTCAGCTCTACGTCGGGACGTGCGTTGGGCTCTACGTCGGGACGTGCGTTGGGCTCTACGTCGGGATTTAGCTTACTTTCAGCTCTACGTCGGGACGTGCGTTACGCTCTACGTCGGGACGTGTGTTGGGCTCTACGTCGGGACGTGCTTTGGGCTCTACGTCGGGATTTAGCTTACTTTCAGGTCTACGTCGGGACGTGCGTTGGGCTCTACGTCGGGACGTGCGTTGGGATATACGTCGGGACGTGCGTTGGGCGCTACGTCGGGACGTGCGTTGGGCTCTACGTCGGGACGTACGTTGGGCTCTACGTCTGTAGTTAGCTAACTTTCAGCTCTACGTCGGGACGCGCGTTGGGCTCTTCGTCTGTAGTTAGCTAACTTTCAGCTCTACGTCGGGACGTGCGTTGGGCGCTACGTCGGGACGTGCGTTGGGCTCTACGTCGGGATTTAGCTTACTTTCAGCTCTACGTCGGGACGTGCGTTGGTCTCTACGTCGGGACGTGCTTTGGGCTCTACGTCGGGACGTGCGTTGGGCTCTACGTCGGGATTTAGCTTATTTCAGCTCTACGTCGGGTCGTGCGCTGGGCTGTACGTCGGGACGTGCGTTGGGCTCTACGTCGGGACGTGCGTTGGGTTCTACGTCTGTAGTTAGCTAACTTTCAGCTCTACGTCGGGACGTGCATTGGGCTCTATGTCGGGACGTGCGTTGGGCTCTACGTCGGGACGTGCGTTGGGCTCTACGTCGGGATTTAGCTTACTTTCAGCTCTACGTCGGGACGTGCGTTGGGCTCTACGTCGGGACGTGCGTTGGGCTCTACGTCGGGACGTGCCTTGGGCTCTACGTTGGGACGTGCGTTGGGCTCTACGTCTGTAGTTAGCTAACTTTCTGCTCTACGTCGGGACGTGCATTGGGCTCTACGTCTGTAGTTAGCTAACTTTCAGCTCTACGTCGGGACGTGCGTTGGGTGCTACGTCGGGACGTGCGTTGGGCTCTACGTCGGGACGTGCGTTGGGCTCTACGTCGGGACGTGCCTTGGGCTCTACGTCGGGATTTAGCTTACTTTCAGCTCTACGTCGGGACGTGCGTTGGCCTCTACGTCGGGACGTGCGTTGGCCTCTAGATCGGGATTTAGCTTACTTTCAGCTCTACGTCGGGACGTGCATTGGGCGCTACGTCGGGACGTGCGTTGGGCGCTACGTCGGGACGTGCGTTGGGCGGTACTTCGGGATGTGCGTTGGGCGCTACGTCGGGATTTAGCTTAATTTCAGCTCTACGTCGGGACGTGTGTTGGGCTTTACATCTGTAGTTAGCTAACTTTCAGCTCTACGTCGGGACGTGCGTTGGGCGCTACGTCGGGACGTTCGTTGGGCTCTACGTCGGGACGTGCGTTGGGCTCTACGTTGGGATTTAGCTTACTTTCAGCTCTACGTCGGGACGTGCGTTGGTCTCTACGTCGGGACGTGCGTTGGGCTCTACGTCGGGACGTGCGTTGGGCTCTACGTCGGGATTTAGCTTACTTTCAGCTCTACGTCGGGTCGTGCGTTGGGCTGTACGTCGGGACGTGCGTTGGGCTCTACGTCGGGACGTGCGTTGGGCTCTACGTCGGGATTTAGCTTACTTTCAGCTCTACGTCGGGACGTGCGTTTCGCTCTACGTCGGGACGTGCCTTGGGCTCTACGTTGGGACGTGCGTTGGGCTCTACGTCTGTAGTTAGCTAACTTTCTGCTCTACGTCGGGACGTGCGTTGGGCTCTACGTCTGTAGTTAGCTAACTTTCAGCTCTACGTCGGGACGTGCGTTGGGCGCTACGTCGGGACGTGCGTTGGGCTCTACGTCAAGACGTGCGTTGGGCTCTACGTCGGGACGTGCGTTGGGCTCTACGTCGGGATTTAGCTTACTTTCAGCTCTACGTCGGGACGTGCGTTGGCCTCTACGTCGGGACGTGCGTTGGCCTCTACGTCGGGACGTGCGTTGGGCTCTAGGTCGGGATTTAGCTTACTTTCAGCTCTACGTCGGGACGTGCATTGGGCGCTACGTCGGGACGTGCGTTGGGCGGTACTTCGGGATGTGCGTTGGGCGCTACGTCGGGATTTAGCTTACTTTCAGCTCTACGTCGGGACGTGCGTTGGGCTCTAGGTCGGGACGAGCGTTGGGCTCTACGTCGGGACATGCGTTGGGCTCTATGTCGGGATTTATCTTACTTTCAGCTCTACGTCGGGACGTGCGTTGGCCTCTACGTCGGGACGTGCGTTGGCCTCTACGTCGGGATTTAGCTTACTTTCAGCTCTACGTCGGGACGTGCGTTGGCCTCTACGTCGGGACGTGCGTTGGCCTCTACGTCGGGATTTAGCTTACTTTCAGCTCTACGTCGGGACGTGCGTTGGGCTCTACGTTGGGATTTAGCTTACTTTCAGCTCTACGTCGGGACATGCGTTGGGCTCTACGTCGGGACGTGCGTTGGGCTCTACGTCGGGACGTGCGTTGGGCTCTACGTCTGTAGTTAGCTAACTTTCAGGTCTACGTCGGGACGTGCGTTGGGCTCTACGTCGGGACGTGCGTTGGATTCTACGTCTGTAGTTAGCTAACTTTCAGCTCTACGTCGGCACGTGCGTTGGGCTCTACGTCGGGACGTGCGTTGGGCTCTACGTCGGGACGTGCGTTGGGCTCTACGTCGGGACGTGCGTTGGGCTCTACGTCGGGATTTAGCTTATTTTCAGCTCTAAGTCGGGACGTGCGTTGGGCTCTACGTCGGGACGTGCGTTGGGCTCTAAGTCTGTAGTTAGCTAACTTTCAGCTCTACGTCGGGACGTGCGTTGGGCGCTACGTCGGGACGTGCGTTGGGCTCTACGTCGGGACGTGCGTTGGGCTCTACGTCGGGACGTGCGTTGGGCTCTACGTCGGGATTTAGCTTACTTTCAGCTCTACGTCGGGACGTGCGTTGGCCTCTACGTCGGGACGTGCGTTGGCCTCTACGTCGGGACGTGCGTTGGGCTCTACGTCGGGATTTAGCTTACTTTCAGCTCTACGTCGGGACGTGCGTTGGGCTCTACGTCGGGACGTGCGTTGGGCTCTACGTAGGGACACGCGTTGGGCTCTACGTCGGGACGAGCGTTGGGCTCTTCGTCTGTAGTTAGCTAACTTTCAGCTCTACGTCGGGACGTGCGTTGGGCTCTACGTCGGGACGTGCGTTGGGCTCTACGTCGGGACGTGCGCTGGCCTCTACGTCGGGACGTGCGTTGGCCTCTACGTCGGGATTTAGCTTACTTTCAGCTCTACGTCGGGACGTGCGTTGGGCTCTACGTCCGGATTTAGCTTACTTTCAGCTCTACGTCGGGACGTGCGTTGGGCTCTACGTCGGGACGTGCGTTGGGCTCTACATCGGGACGTGCGTTGGACTCTACGTCTGTAGTTAGCTAACTTTCAGCTCTACGTCGGGATGTGCGTTGGGCTCTACGTCGGGACGTGCGTTGCGCTCTACGTCGGGACGTGCGTTGGGCTCTACGTCGGGATATGCGTTGGGCTCTACGTCGGGATTTAGCTAACTTTCAGATCTACGTCGGGACGTGCGTTGGGCTCTACGTCGGGACGTGCGTTGGGCTCTACGTCGGGATTTAGCTTCCTTTCAGCTCTACGTCGGGACTTGCGTTGGGCTCTACGTCGGGACGTGCGTTGGGCTCTACGTCGGGACGTGCGTTGGGCTCTACGTCTGTACTTAGCTAACTTTCAGCTCTACGTCGGGACGTGCGTTGGGCTCTACGTCTGGACGTGCGTTGGGCTCTACTTCGGGATTTAGCTTACTTTCAGCTCTACATCGGGACGTGCGTTGGCCTCTACGTCGGGACGTGCGTTGGCCTCTACGTCGGGATTTAGCTTACTTTCAGCTCTACGTCGGGACGTGCGTTGGCCTCTACGTCGGGACGTGCGTTGTGCGCTACTTTGGGACGTGCGTTGGGCGCTACGTCGGGATTTAGCTTACTTTCAGCTCTACGTCGGGACGTGCGTTGGGCTCTACGTCGGGACGTGCGTTGGGCTCTACGTCGGGACGTTCGTTGGGCTCTACGTCGGGATTTATCTTACTTTCAGCTCTACGTCGGGACGTGCGTTGGCCTCTACGTCGGGACGTGCGTTGGCCTCTACGTCGGGACGTGCGTTGGCCTCTACGTCGGGATTTAGCTTACTTTCAGCTCTACGTCGGGACGTGCGTTGGCCTCTACGTCGGGACGTGCGTTGGCTTCTACTTCGCGATTTAGCTTACTTTCAGCTCTACGTCGGGACGTGTGTTGGGCTCTACGTCGGGATTTAGCTTACTTTCAGGTCTACGTCGGGACGTGCGTTGGGCTCTACGTCGGGACGTGCGTTGGGCTCTACGTCTGTAGTTAGCTAACTTTCAGCTCTACGTCGGGACGTGCGTTGGGCTCTACGTCGGGACGTGCGTTGGGCTCTACGTCGGGACGTGTGTTGGGCTCTAGGTCGGGACGTGCGTTGGGCTCTACGTCTGTAGTTAGCTAACCTTCAGCTCTACGTCGGGACGTGCGTTGGGCGCTACGTCGGGACGTGCGTTGGGCTCTACGTCGGGACGTGCGTTGGGCTCTACGTCGGGATTTAGCTTACTTTCAGCTCTACGTCGGGACGTGCGTTGGGCTCTACGTCGGGACGTGCGTTGGGCTCTACGTCGGGACGTGCGTTGGGCTCTACGTCGGGATTTAGCTTACTTTAAGCTCTATGTCGGGACGTGCGTTGGGCTCTACGTCGGGATTTAGCTTAATTTCAGTTCTACGTCGGGACGTGCGTTGGCCTGTACGTCGGGACGTGCGTTGGCCTCTACGTCGGGATTTACCTTACTTTCAGCTCTACGTCGGGACGTGCGTTGGGCTCTACGTCCGGATTTAGCCAACTTTCAGCTCTACGTCGGGACGTGCGTTGGGCTCTACGTCGGGACGTGCGTTGGGCTCTACATCGGGACGTGCGTTGGGCTCTACGTCTGTAGTTAGCTAACTTTCAGCTCTACGTCGGGACGTGCGTTGGGCTCTACGTCGGGACGTGCGTTGGGCTCTACGTCGGGACGTGCGTTGGGCTCTACGTCGGGATATGCCTTGGGCTCTACGTCGGGATTTAGCTAACTTTCAGCTCTACGTCGGGACGTGCGTTGGGCTCTACGTCGGGACGTGCGTTGGGCTCTACGTCGGGATTTAGCTTCCTTTCAGCTCTACGTCGGGACGTGCGTTGGGCTCTACGTCGGGACGTGCGTTGGGCTCTACGTCGGGACGTGCGTTGGGCTCTACGTCTGTAGTTAGCTAACTTTCAGCTCTACGTCGGGACGTGCGTTGGGCTCTACGTCGGGACGTGCGTTGGGCTCTACGTCGGGATTTAGCTAACTTTCAGCTCTACGTCGGGACGTGCGTTGGGCTCTACGTCGGGACGTGCGTTGGGCTCTACGTCGGGACGTGCGTTGGGCTATACGTCGGGACGTGTGTTGGGCTCTACGTCGGGACGTGCGTTGGGTTCTACGTCTGTAGTTAGCTAACTTTCAGCTCTACGTCGGGACGTGCGTTGGGCTCTACGTCGGGACATGCGTTGGGCGCTACGTCGGGACGTGCGTTGGGCTCTACGTCGGGACGTGCGTTGGGCTCTACGTCGGGACGTGCGTTGGGCTCTACGTCTGTAGTTAGCTAACTTTCAGCTCTACGTCGGGATGTGCGTTTGGCGCTACGTCGGGACGTGCGTTGGGCTCTACGTCGGGACGTGCGTTGGGCTCTACGTCGGGACGTGCGTTGGGCTCTACGTCGGGACGTGTGTTCGGCTCTACGTCGGGACGTGCGTTGGGCTCTACGTCGGGATTTAGCTTACTTTCAGCTCTACGTCGGGACGTGCGTTGGCCTCTACGTCGGGACGTGCGTTGGCCTCTAGGTCGGGACGTGCGTTGGCCTCTACGTCGGGATTTAGCTTACTTTCAGCTCTACGTCGGGACGTGTGTTGGGCTCTACTTCGGGATTTAGCTTACTTTCAGCTCTACGTCGGGACGTGCGTTGGGCTCTACGTCGGGACGTGCGTTGGCCTCTACGTCTGTAGTTAGCTAACTTTCAGCTCTACGTCGGGACGTGCGTTGGGCGCTACGTTGGGACGTGCGTTGGGCTCTACGTCGGGACGTGCATTGGGCGCTACGTCGGGACGTGCGTTGGGCGCTACATCGGGATTTAGCTTACTTTCAGCTCTACGTCGGGACGTGCGTTGGGATCTACGTCGGGACGTGCGTTGGGCTCTACGTCGGGACGTGCGTTGGGCTCTACGTCTGTAGTTAGCTAACCTTCAGCTCTACATCGGGACGTGCGTTGGGCTCTACGTCGGGACGTGCGTTGGGCTCTACGTCGGGACGCGCGTTGGGCTGTACGTCTGTAGTTAGCTAACTTTCTGCTCTACGTCGGGACGCACGTTGGGCTCTTCGTCTGTAGTTAGCTAACTTTCAGCTCTACGTCGGGACGTGCGTTGGGCTCTACGTCGGGACGTGCGTTGGGCACTACGTCGGGACGTGCGTTGGGCTCTACGTCGGGATTTAGCTTACTTTCAGCTCTACGTCGGGACGTGCGTTGGGCTCTACGTCGGGACGTGCGTTGGGCTCTACGTCGGGACGTGCGTTGGCCTCTACGTCCGGATTTAGCTTACATTCAGCTCCACGTCGGGACGCGCGTTGGGCTCTACGTCGGGACGCGCGTTGGGCTCTACGTCGGGACGCGCGTTGGGCTCTACGTCGGGACGTGCGTTGGGCTCTACGTCTGTAGTTAGCTAACTTTCAGCTCTACGTCGGGACGTGCGTTCGGCTCTACGTCTGTAGTTAGCTAACTTTCAGCTCTACGTCGGGACGTGCGTTGGGCGCTACGTCGGGACGTGCGTTGGGCTCTACGTCGGGACATGCGTTGGCCTCTACGTCGGGACGTGCGTTGGCCTCTACGTCGGGATTTAGCTTACTTTCAGCTCTACGTCGGGACGTGCGTTGGGCTCTACGTTGGGATTTAGCTTACTTTCAGCTCTACGTCGGGACGTGCGTTGGGCTCTACGTCGGGACGTGCGTTGGGCTCTACGTCGGGACGTGCGTTGGGCTCTACGTCGGGACGTGCGTTGGGCTCTACGTCTGTAGTTAGCTAACCTTCAGCTCTACATCGGGACGTGCGTTGGGCTCTACGTCGGGACGTGCGTTGGGCTCTACGTCTGTAGTTAGCCAACTTTCAGCTCTACGTCGGGACGTGCGTTGGGCTCTACGTCTGTAGTTAGCTAACTTTCAGCTCTACGTCGGGACGTGCGTTGGGCGCTACGTCGGGACGTGCGTTGGGCTCTACGTCGGGACGTGCGTTGGGCTCTACGTCTGTAGTTAGCTAACTTTCAGCTCTACGTCGAGACGTGTGTTGGGCTCTACGTCTGTAGTTAAATAACTTTCAGCTCTACGTCGGGACGTGCGTTGGGCGCTACGTCGGGACGTGCGTTGGGATCTACGTCGGGACGTGCGTTGGCCTCTACGTCTGTAGTTAGCTAGCTTTCAGCTGTACGTCGGGACGTGCATTGGGCTCTACGTCTGTAGTTAGCTAACTTTCAGCTCTACGTCGGGACGTGCGTTGTGCTCTACGTCTGTAGTTAGCTAACTTTCAGCTCTACGTCGGGACGTGCGTTGGGCGCTACGTCGGGACGTGCGTTGGGCGCTACGTCGGGACGTGCGTTGGGCGCTACGTCGGGACGTGCGTTGGGCTCTACGTTGGGACGTGCGTTGGGCTCTACGTTGGGACGTGCGTTGGGCTCTACGTCGGGATTTAGCTTACTTTCAGCTCTACGTTGGGACGTGCTTTGGGCTCTACGTCGGGACGTGCGTTGGCCTCTACGTCGGGACGTGCGTTGGGCTCTACGTCGGGATTTAGCTTACTTTCAGCTCTACGTCTGGACGTGCGTTGGCCTCTACGTCTGTAGTTAGCTAACTTTCAGCTCTACGTCGGGATGTGCGTTGGGCTCTACGTCGGGACGTGTGTTGGGCTCTACGTCGGGACGTGCGTTGGGCTCTACGTCGGGACGTGCGTTGGGCTGTACGTCGGGACGTGCATTGGGCGCTACGTCGGGACGTGCGTTGGGCGCTACATCGGGATTTAGCTTACTCTCAGCTCTACGTCGGGACGTGCGTTGGGCTCTACGTCGGGACGTGCGTTGGGCTCTACGTCGGGATTTAGCTTACTTTCAGCTCTACGTCTGGACGTGCGTTGGCCTCTACGTCTGTAGTTAGCTAACTTTCAGCTCTACGTCGGGACGTGCGTTGGGCTCTACGTCGGGACGTGCGTTGGGCTCTACGTCGGGACGTGCGTTGGGCTCTACGTCGGGACGTGCGTTGGGCTGTACGTCGGGACGTGCGTTGGGCTCTACGTCGGGACGTGCGTTGGGCGGTACTTCGGGATGTGCGTTGGGTGCTACGTCGGGATTTAGCTTACTTTCAGCTCTACGTCGGGACGTGCGTTGGGCTTTACATCTGTAGTTAGCTAACTTTCAACTCTACGTCGGGACGTGCGTTGGGCGCTACGTCGGGACGTGCGTTGGGCTCTACGTCGGGACGTGCGTTGGGCTCTACGTTGGGATTTAGCTTACTTTCAGCTCTACGTCGGGACGTGCGTTGGTCTCTACGTCGGGACGTGCGTTGGGCTCTACGTCGGGACGTGCGTTGGGCTCTACGTCGGGATTTAGCTTACTTTCAGCTCTACGTCGGGTCGTGCGTTGGGCTCTACGTCGGGACGTGCGTTGGGCTCTACGTCGGGACGTGCGTTGGGCTCTACGTCGGGATTTAGCTTACTTTCAGCTCTACGTCGGGACGTGCGTTTCGCTCTACGTCGGGACGTGCCTTGGGCTCTACGTTGGGACGTGCGTTGGGCTCTACGTCTGTAGTTAGCTAACTTTCTGCTCTACGTCGGGACGTGCGTTGGGCTCTACGTCTGTAGTTAGCTAAATTTCAGCTCTACGTCGGGACGTGCGTTGGGCGCTACGTCGGGACGTGCGTTGGGCTCTACGTCGGGACGTGCGTTGGGCTCTACGTCGGGATTTAGCTTACTTTCAGCTCTACGTCGGGACGTGCGTTGGCCTCTACGTCGGGACGTGCGTTGGCCTCTACGTCGGGACTTGCGTTGGGCTCTAGGTCGCGATTTAGCTTACTTTCAGCTCTACGTCGGGACGTGCATTGGGCGCTACGTCGGGACGTGCGTTGGGCGGTACTTCGGGATGTGCGTTGGGCGCTACGTCGGGTTTTAGCTTACTTTCAGCTCTACGTCGGGACGTGCGTTGGGCTCTAGGTCGGGACGAGCGTTGGGCTCTACGTCGGGACATGCGTTGGGCTCTATGTCGGGATTTATCTTACTTTCAGCTCTACGTCGGGACGTGCGTTGGGCTCTACGTCTGTAGTTATCTAACTTTCAGCTCTACGTCGGGACGTGCGTTGGGCTCTACGTCCGGACGTGCGTTGGGCTCTACGTCGGGATTTAGCTTACTTTCAGGTCTACGTCGGGACGTGCGTTGGGCTCTACGTCGGGACGTGCGTTGGGCTCTACGTCGGGACGTGCGTTGGGCTCTACGTCGGGATTTAGCTTACTTTCAGGTCTACGTCGGGACGAGCGTTGGGCTCTACGTCGGGACGTGCGTTGGGCTCTACGTCTGTAGTTAGCTAACTTTCAACTCTACGTTGGGACGTTTGTTGGGCTCTACGTCGGGACGTGCGTTGGGCTCTACCTCGGGATTTAGCTTACTTTCAGCTCTACGTCGGGACGTGCGTTGGCCTCTACGTCGGGACGTGCGTTGGCCTCTACGTCGGGATTTAGCTTACTTTCAGCTCTACGTCGGGACGTGCGTTGGGCGCTACGTCGGGACGTGCGTTGGGCGCTACGTCGGGACGTGCGTTGGGCGCTACGTCGGGACGTGCGTTGGGCGCTACGTCGGGATTTAGCTTACTTTCAGCTCTACGTCGGGACGTGCGTTGGGCTCTATGTCGGGACGTGCGTTGGGCTCTACGTCGGGACGTGCGTTGGGCTCTACGTTGGGATTTAGCTTACTTTCAGCTCTACGTCGGGACTTGCGTTGGCCTCTACGTCGGACGTGCGTTGGCCTCTACGTCGGGATTTAGCTTACTTTCAGCTCTACGTCTGGACGTGCGTTGGCCTCTACATCGGGACGTGCGTTGGCCTCTACGTCGGGATTTAGCTTACTTTCAGCTCTACGTCGGGACGTGCGTTGGGCTCTACGTCGGGATTTTGCTTACTTTCAGCTCTACGTCGGTACGTGCGTTGGGCTCTACGTCGGGACGTGCGTTGGGCTCTACGTCTGTAGTTAGCTAACTTTCAGCTCTACGTCGGGACGTGCGTTGGGCTCTACGTCCGGACGTGAGTTGGGCTCCACGTCAGGACGTGCGTTGGGCCCTACGTCGGGATTTAGCTTACTTTCAGCTCTATGTCGAAACGTCCTTTGGCCTCTACGTCGGCATTTAGCTTTCAGCTCTACGTCGGGACGTGCGTTGGGCTCTACGTCGGGACGTGCGTTGGGCTCTACGTCGGGACGTGCGTTGGGCTCTACGTCGGGACGTGCGTTGGACTCTACGTCGGGACGTGCGTTGGGTTCTACGTCGGGACGTGAGTTGGGCTCTACGTCTGTAGTTAGCTAACTTTCTGTTCTACGTCGGGACGTGCGTTGGGCTCTACGTCTGTATTTAGGTAACTTTCAGCTCTACGTCGGGACGTGCGTTGGGCTCTACGTCGGGACGTGCGTTGGGCTCTACGTCGGGATTTAGGTTACTTTCAGCTCTACGTCGGGACGTGCGTTGGCCTCTACGTCGGGACGTCCGTTGGGCTCTACGTCTGTAGTTAGCTAACTTTCAGCTCTACGTCGGGACGCGCGTTGCGCTCTTCGTCTGTAGTTAGCTTACTTTCAGCTCTACGTCGGGACGTGCGTTGGGCTCTACGTCGGGACGTGCGTTGGGCTCTACGTCGGGATTTAGCTTACTTTCAGCTCTACGTCGGGACGTGCGTTACGCTCTACGTCGGGACGTGTGTTGGGCTCTACGTCGGGACGTGCTTTGGGCTCTACGTCGGGATTTAGCTTACTTTCAGGTCTACGTCGGGACGTGCGTTGGGCTCTACGTCGGGACGTGCGTTGGGATATACGTCGGGACGTGCGTTGGGCGCTACGTCGGGACGTGCGTTGGGCTCTACGTCGGGACGTACGTTGGGCTCTACGTCTGTAGTTAGCTATCTTTCAGCTCTACGTCGGGACGCGCGTTGGGCTCTTCGTCTGTAGTTAGCTAACTTTCAGCTCTACGTCGGGACGTGCGTTGGGCGCTACGTCGGGACGTGCGTTGGGCTCTACATCGGGATTTAGCTTACTTTCAGCTCTACGTCGGGACGTGCGTTGGTCTCTACGTCGGGACGTGCTTTGGGCTCTACGTCGGGACGTGCGTTGGGCTCTACGTCGGGATTTAGCTTATTTCAGCTCTACGTCGGGTCGTGCGTTGGGCTGTACGTCGGGACGTGCGTTGGGCTCTACGTCGGGACGTGCGTTGGGTTCTACGTCTGTAGTTAGCTAACTTTCAGCTCTACGTCGGGACGTGCATTGGGCTCTATGTCGGGACGTGCGATGGGCTCTACGTCGGGACGTGCGTTGGGCTCTACGTCGGGATTTAGCTTACTTTCAGCTCTACGTCGGGACGTGCGTTGGGCTCTACGTCGGGACGTGCGTTGGGCTCTACGTCGGGACGTGCCTTGGGCTCTACGTTGGGACGTGCGTTGGGCTCTACGTCTGTAGTTAGCTAACTTTCTGCTCTACGTCGGGACGTGCATTGGGCTCTACGTCTGTAGTTAGCTAACTTTCAGCTCTACGTCGGGACGTGCGTTGGGTGCTACGTCGGGACGTGCGTTGGGCTCTACGTCGGGACGTGCGTTGGGCTCTACGTCGGGACGTGCCTTGGGCTCTACGTCGGGATTTAGCTTACTTTCAGCTCTACGTCGGGACGTGCGTTGGCCTCTACGTCGGGACGTGCGTTGGCCTCTAGATCGGGATTTAGCTTACTTTCAGCTCTACGTCGGGAAGTGCATTGGGCGCTACGTCGGGACGTGCGTTGGGCGCTACGTCGGGACGTGCGTTGGGCGGTACTTCGGGATGTGCGTTGGGCGCTACGTCGGGATTTAGCTTACTTTCAGCTCTACGTCGGGACGTGCGTTGGGCTTTACATCTGTAGTTAGCTAACTTTCAGCTCTACGTCGGGACGTGCGTTGGGCGCTACGTCGGGACGTGCGTTGGGCTCTACGTCGGGACGTGCGTTGGGCTCTACGTTGGGATTTAGCTTACTTTCAGCTCTACGTCGGGACGTGCGTTGGTCTCTACGTCGGGACGTGCGTTGGGCTCTACGTCGGGACGTGCGTTGGGCTCTACGTCGGGATTTAGCTTACTTTCAGCTCTACGTCGGGTCGTGCGTTGGGCTGTACGTCGGGACGTGCGTTGGGCTCTACGTCGGGACGTGCGTTGGGCTCTACGTCGGGATTTAGCTTACTTTCAGCTCTACGTCGGGACGTGCGTTGGGCTCTACGTCGGGACGTGCCTTGGGCTCTACGTTGGGACGTGCGTTGGGCTCTACGTCTGTAGTTAGCTAACTTTCTGCTCTACGTCGGGACGTGCGTTGGGCTCTACGTCTGTAGTTAGCTAACTTTCAGCTCTACGTCGGGACGTGCGTTGGGCGCTACGTCGGGACGTGCGTTGGGCTCTACGTCGGGACGTGCGTTGGGCTCTACGTCGGGACGTGCGTTGGGCTCTACGTCGGGATTTAGCTTACTTTCAGCTCTACGTCGGGACGTGCGTTGGCCTCTACGTCGGGACGTGCGTTGGCCTCTACGTCGGGACGTGCGTTGGGCTCTAGGTCGGGATTTAGCTTACTTTCAGCTCTACGTCGGGACGTGCATTGGGCGCTACGTCGGGACGTGCGTTGGGCGGTACTTCGGGATGTGCGTTGGGCGCTACGTCGGGATTTAGCTTACTTTCAGCTCTACGTCGGGACGTGCGTTTGGCTCTAGGTCGGGACGAGCGTTGGGCTCTACGTCGGGACATGCGTTGGGCTCTATGTCGGGATTTATCTTACTTTCAGCTCTACGTCGGGACGTGCGTTGGCCTCTACGTCGGGACGTGCGTTGGCCTCTACGTCGGGATTTAGCTTACTTTCAGCTCTACGTCGGGACGTGCGTTGGCCTCTACGTCGGGACGTGCGTTGGCCTCTACGTCGGGATTTAGCTTACTTTCAGCTCTACGTCGGGACGTGCGTTGGGCTCTACTTCGGGATTTAGCTTACTTTCAGCTCTACGTCGGGACGTGCGTTGGCCTCTACGTCGGGACGTGCGTTGGGCTCTACGTCGGGACGTGCGTTGGGCTCTACGTCTGTAGTTAGCTAACTTTCAGGTCTACGTCAGGACGTGCGTTGGGCTCTACGTCGGGACGTGCGTTGGATTCTACGTCTGTAGTTAGCTAACTTTCAGCTCTACGTCGGGACGTGCGTTGGGCTCTACGTCGGGACGTGCGTTGGGCTCTACGTCGGGACGTGCGTTGGGCTCTACGTCGGGATTTAGCTTATTTTCAGCTCTAAGTCGGGACGTGCGTTGGGCTCTACGTCGGGACGTGCGTTGGGCTCTACGTCGGGACGTGCGTTGGGCTCTACGTCGGGATTTAGCTTATTTTCAGCTCTAATTCGGGACGTGCGTTGGGCTCTACGTCGGGACGTGCGTTGGGCTCTTCGTCGGGACGTGCGTTGGGCTCTACGTCGGGACGTGCGTTGGGCTCTACGTCTGTAGTTAGCTAACTTTCAGCTCTACGTCGGGACGTGCGTTGGGCGCTACGTCGGGACGTGCGTTGGGCTCTACGTCGGGACGTGCGTTGGGCTCTACGTCGGGATTTAGCTTACTTTCAGCTCTACGTCGGGACGTGCGTTGGCCTCTACGTCGGGACGTGCGTTGGCCTCTACGTCGGGACGTGCGTTGGGCTCTACGTCGGGATTGAGCTTACTTTCAGCTCTACGTCGGGACGTGCGTTGGGCTCTACGTCGGGACGTGCGTTGGGCTCTACGTAGGGACACGCGTTGGGCTCTACGTCGGGACGCGCGTTGGGCTCTTCGTCTGTAGTTAGCTAACTTTCAGCTCTACGTCGGGACGTGCGTTGGGCTCTACGTCGGGACGTGCGTTGGGCTCTACGTCGGGACGTGCGCTGGCCTCTACGTCGGGACGTGCGTTGGCCTCTACGTCGGGATTTAGCTTAATTTCAGCTCTACGTCAGGACGTGCGTTGGCCTGTACGTCGGGACGTGCGTTGGCCTCTACGTCGGGATTTAGCTTACTTTCAGCTCTACGTCTGGACGTGCGTTGGGCTCTACGTCCGGATTTAGCTTACTTTCAGCTCTACGTCGGGACGTGCGTTGGGCTCTACGTCGGGACGTGCGTTGGGCTCTACATCGGGACGTGCGTTGGACTCTACGTCTGTAGTTAGCTAACTTTCAGCTCTACGTCGGGATGTGCGTTGGGCTCTACGTCGGGACGTGCGTTGCGCTCTACGTCGGGACGTGCGTTGGGCTCTACGTCGGGATATGCGTTGGGCTCTACGTCGGGATTTAGCTAACTTTCAGATCTACGTCGGGACGTGCGTTGGGCTCTACGTCGGGACGTGCGTTGGGCTCTACGTCGGGATTTAGCTTCCTTTCAGCTCTACGTCGGGACTTGCGTTGGGCTCTACGTCGGGACGTGCGTTGGGCTCTACGTCGGGACGTGCGTTGGGCTCTACGTCTGTACTTAGCTAACTTTCAGCTCTACGTCGGGACGTGCGTTGGGCTCTACGTCGGGACGTGCGTTGGGCTCTACTTCGGGATTTAGCTTACTTTCAGCTCTACATCGGGACGTGCGTTGGCCTCTACGTCGGGACGTGCGTTGGCCTCTACGTCGGGATTTAGCTTACTTTCAGCTCTACGTCGGGACGTGCGTTGGGCGCTACTTTGGGACGTGCGTTGTGCGCTACTTTGGGACGTGCGTTGGGCGCTACGTCGGGATTTAGCTTACTTTCAGCTCTACGTCGGGACGTGCGTTGGGCTCTATGTCGGGACGTGCGTTGGGCTCTACGTCGGGACGTGCGTTGGGCTCTACGTCGGGACGTTCGTTGGGCTCTACGTCGGGATTTAGCTTACTTTCAGCTCTACGTCGGGACGTGCGTTGGCCTCTACGTCGGGACGTGCGTTGGCCTCTACGTCGGGACGTGCGTTGGCCTCTACGTCGGGATTTAGCTTACTTTCAGCTCTACGTCGGGACGTGCGTTGGCCTCTACGTCGGGACGTGCGTTGGCTTCTACTTCGCGATTTAGCTTACTTTCAGCTCTACGTCGGGACGTGTGTTGGGCTCTACGTCGGGATTTAGCTTACTTTCAGGTCTACGTCGGGACGTGCGTTGGGCTCTACGTCGGGACGTGCGTTGGGCTCTACGTCTGTAGTTAGCTAACTTTCAGCTCTACGTCGGGACGTGCATTGGGCTCTACGTCGGGACGTGCGTTGGGCTCTACGTCGGGACGTGCGTTGGGCTCTACCTCGGGATTTAGCTTACTTTCAGCTCTAAGTCGGGACGTGCGTTGGGCTCTACGTCGGGACGTGCGTTGGGCTCTAGGTCGGGACGTGCGTTGGGCTCTACGTCTGTAGTTAGCTAACCTTCAGCTCTACGTCGGGACGTGCGTTGGGCGCTACGTCGGGACGTGCGTTGGGCTCTACGTCGGGACGTGCGTTGGGCTCTACGTCGGGATTTAGCTTACTTTCAGCTCTACGTCGGGACGTGCGTTGGGCTCTACGTCGGGACGTGCGTTGGGCTCTACGTCGGGACGTGCGTTGGGCTCTACGTCGGGATTTAGCTTACTTTAAGCTCTATGTCGGGACGTGCGTTGGGCTCTACGTCGGGATTTAGCTTAATTTCAGTTCTACGTCGGGACGTGCGTTGGCCTGTACGTCGGGACGTGCGTTGGCCTCTACGTCGGGATTTACCTTACTTTCAGCTCTACGTCGGGACGTGCGTTGGGCTCTACGTTCGGATTTAGCCAACTTTCAGCTCTACGTCGGGACGTGCGTTGGGCTCTACGTCGGGACGTGCGTTGGGCTCTACATCGGGACGTGCGTTGGGCTCTACGTCTGTAGTTAGCTAACTTTCAGCTCTACGTCGGGATGTGCGTTGGGCTCTACGTCGGGACGTGCGTTGGGCTCTACGTCGGGACGTGCGTTGGGCTCTACGTCGGGATATGCCTTGGGCTCTACGTCGGGATTTAGCTAACTTTCAGCTCTACGTCGGGACGTGCGTTGGGCTCTACGTCGGGACGTGCGTTGGGCTCTACGTCGGGATTTAGCTTCCTTTCAGCTCTACGTCGGGACGTGCGTTGGGCTCTACGTCGGGACGTGCGTTGGGCTCTACGTCGGGACGTGCGTTGGGCTCTACGTCTGTAGTTAGCTAACTTTCAGCTCTTCGTCGGGACGTGCGTTGGGCTCTACGTCGGGACGTGCGTTGGGCTCTACGTCGGGATTTAGCTAACTTTCAGCTCTACGTCGGGACGTGCGTTGGGCTCTACGTCGGGACGTGCGTTGGGCTCTACGTCGGGACGTGCGTTGGGCTATACGTCGGGACGTGTGTTGGGCTCTACGTCGGGACGTGCGTTGGGCTCTACGTCTGTAGTTAGCTAACTTTCAGCTCTACGTCAGGACGTGCGTTGGGCTCTACGTCGGAACGTGCGTTGGGCTCTACGTCGGGATTTAGCTTACTTTCAGCTCTACGTCGGGACGTGCCTTGGCCTCTACGTCGGGACGTGCGTTGTCCTCTACGTCGGGACGTGTGTTGGCCTCTAAGTCGGGACGTGCGTTTGCCTCTACGTCGGGACGTGCGTTGGCCTCTAGGTCGGGATTTAGCTTCCTTTCAGCTCTACGTCGGGACGTGCGTTGGGCGCTACGTCGGGACGTGCGTTGGGCGGTACTTCGGGACGTGCGTTGGGCGCTACGTCGGGATTTAGCTTGCTTTCAGCTCTACGTCGGGACGTGCGTTGGGCTCTATGTCGGTACGTGCGTTGGGCTCTACGTCGGGACGTGCGTTGGGCTCTACGTCGGGACGTGCGTTGGGCTCTACGTCGGGATTTAGCTTACTTTGTGCTCTACGTCGGGACGTGCGTTGGCCTCTACGTCGGGACGTGCGTTGGCCTCTACGTCGGGATTAAGCTTACTTTCAGCTCTAAGTCAGGACGTGCGTTGGCCTCTACGTAGGGACGTGCGTTGGCCTCTACGTCGGGATTTAGCTTACTTTCAGCTCTACGTCGGGACGTGCGTTGGTCTCTACGTCGGGACGTGCGTTGGCCTCTATGTCGGGACGTGCGTTGGGCTCTACGTCGGGATTTAGCTTACTTTCAGCTCTACGTCGGGACGTGCGTTGGGCTCTACGTCGGGACGTGCGTTGGGCTCTACATCGGGACGTGCGTTGGGCTCTACGTCGGGATTTAGCTTACTTTCAGCTCTACGTCGGGACGTGCGTTGGCCTCTACGTCGGGACGTGCGTTGGGCTCTACGTCCGGATTTAGCTTACTTTCAGCTCTACGTCGGGACGTGCGTTGGGCTCTACGTCGGGACGTGCGTTGGGCTCTACGTCGGGACGTGCGTTGGGCTCTACGTCTGTAGTTAGCTAACTTCCAGCTCTACAACGGGACGTGCGTTGGGCTCTACGTCGGGACGTGCGTTGGGCTCTACGTCGGGACGTGCGTTGGCCTCTACGACGGCATTTAGCTTACTTTCAGCTCTACGTTGGGACGTGCGTTGGGCTCTACGTCGGGAAGTGCGTTGGGCTCTACGTCGGGACGTGCGTTGGGCTCTACGTCGGGACGTGCATTGGGTTCTACGTCGGGACGTGCGTTGGGCTCTACGTCTGTAGTTAGTTAACTTTCTGCTCTACGTCGGGACGTGCGTTGGGCTCTACGTCTGTAGTTAGCTAACTTTCAGCTCTACGTCGGGACGTGCGTTGGGCGCTACGTCGGGATTTAGCTTACTTTCAGCTCTACGTCGGGACGTGCGTTGGCCTCTACGTCGGGACGTGCGTTGGGCTCTACGTCGGGACGTGCGTTGGGCTCTACGTCTGTAGTTAGCTAACTTTCTGCTCTACGTCGGGACGTGCGTTGGGCTCTACGTCTGTATTTAGCTAACTTTCAGCTCTACGTCGGGACGTGCGTTGGGCGCTACGTTGGGACGTGCGTTGGGCTCTACGTCGGGACGTGCGTTGGCCTCTACATCGGGACGTGCGTTGGGCGCTACGTCGGGACGTGCGTTGGGCTCTACGTCGGGATTTAGCTTACTTTCAGCTCTACATCGGGACGTGCGTTGGGCTCTACATCGGGACGTGCGTTGGGCTCTACGTCGGGACGTGCTTTGGGCTCTACGTCGGGATTTAGCTTACTTTCAGGTCTACGTGTGGACGTTCGTTGGGCTCTACTTCGGGACGTGCGTTGGGATATACGTCGGGACGTGCGTTGGGCGCTACTTCGGGACGTGCGTTGGGCTCTACGTCTGTAGTTAGCTAACTTTCAGCTCTACGTCGGGACGTGCGTTGGGCTCTACGTCTGTAGTTAGCTAACTTTCAGCTCTACGTCGGGACGTGCGTTGGGCTCTACATCTGTAGTTAGCTAACTTTCAGCTCTACGTCGGGACGTGCGTTGGGCGCTACGTCGGGACGTGTGTTGGGCTCTACGTCGGGACGTGCGTTGGGCTCTACGTCGGCATTTAGCTTACTTTCAGCTCTACGTCGGGACGTGCGTTGGTCTCTACGTCGGGACGTGCGTTGGGCTCTACGTCGGGACGTGCATTGGGCTCTACGTCGGGATTTAGCTTACTTTCAGCTCTACGTCGGGACGTGCGTTGGGCTGTACGTCGGGACGTGCGTTGGGCTCTACGTCGGGACGTGCGTTGGGGTCTACGTCTGTAGTTAGCTAACTTTCAGCTCTACGTCGGGACGTGCATTGGGCTCTATGTCGGGACGTGCGTTGGGCTCTACGTCGGGACGTGCGTTGGGCTCTACGTCGGGATTTAGCTTACTTTCAGCTCTACGTCGGGACGTGCGTTGGGCTCTACGTCGGGACGTGCGCTGGCCTCTACGTCGGGACGTGCGTTGGCCTCTACGTCGGGATTTAGCTTAATTTCAGCTCTACGTCAGGACGTGCGTTGGCCTGTACGTCGGGACGTGCGTTGGGCTCTACGTCGGGATTTAGCTTACTTTCAGCTCTACGTCGGGACGTGCGTTGGGCTCTACGTCCGGATTTAGCTTATTTTCAGCTCTACGTCGGGACGTGCGTTGGGCTCTACGTCGGGACGTGCGTTGGGCTCTACATCGGGACGTGCGTTGGACTCTACGTCTGTAGTTAGCTAACTTTCAGCTCTACGTCGGGATGTGCGTTGGGCTCTACGTCGGGACGTGCGTTGGGCTCTACGTCGGGACGTGCGTTGGGCTCTACGTCGGGATATGCGTTGGCCTCTACGTCGGGATTTAGCTAACTTTCAGCTCTACGTCGGGACGTGCGTTGGGCTCTACGTCGGGACGTGCGTTGGGCTCTACGTCGGGATTTAGCTTCCTTTCAGCTCTACGTCGGGACGTGCGTTGGGCTCTATGTCGGGACGTGCGTTGGGCTCTACGTCGGGACGTGCGTTGGGCTCTACGTCGGGACGTGCGTTGGGTTCTACGTCGGGACGTGCGTTGGGCTCTACGTCTGTAGTTAGCTAACTTTCTGCTCTACGTCGGGACGTGCGTTGGGCTGTACGTCTGTAGTTAGCTAACTTTCAGCTCTACGTCGAGACGTGCGTTGGCCTCTACGTCGGGACGTGCGTTGGCCTCTACATCGGGACGTGCGTTGGCCTCTACGTCGGGACGTGCGTTGGCCTCTACGTCGGGATTTAGCTTACTTTCAGCTCTACGTCGGGACGTGCGTTGGGCTCTACGTCGGGACGTGCGTTGGGCTCTTCGTCTGTAGTTAGGTAACTTTCAGCTCTACGTCGGGACGCGCGTTGGGCTCTTCGTCTGTAGTTAGCTAACTTTCAGCTCTACGTCGGGACGTGCGTTGGGCTCTACGTCGGGACGTGCGTTGGGCTCTACGTCGGGACGTGCGTTGGGTTCTACGTCGGGACGTGCGTTGAGCTCTACGTCGGGATTTAGCTTACTTTCAGCTCTACGTCGGGACGCGCGTTAGGCTCTACGTCGGGACGTGCGTTGGGCTCTACGTCGGGACGTGCGTTGGGCTCTACGTCGGGATTTAGCTTACTTTCAGGTCTACGTCGGGACGTGCGTTGGGCTCTACTTCGGGACGTGCGTTGGGCTCTACGTCTGTAATTAGCTAACATTCAACTCTACGTTGGGACGTGCGTTGGGCTCTACGTCTGTAGTTAGCTAACTTTCAGCTCTACGTCGGGACGTGCGTTGGGCTCTACATCTGTAGTTAGCTAACTTTCAGCTCTACGTCGGGACGTGCGTTGGGCGCTACGTCGGAACGTGCGTTGGGCTCTACGTCGGGACGTGCGTTGGGCTCTACGTCGGGACGTGCGTTGGGCTCTACGTCGGGACGTGCGTTGGGCTCTACGTCGGGATTTAGCTTACTTTCAGCTCTACGTCAGGACGTGCTTTGGCCTCTACGTCGGCACGTGCGTTGGCCTCTACGTCGGGACGTGCGTTGGCCTCTACGTCGGGATTTAGCTTACTTTCAGCTCTACGTCGGGACGTGCGTTGGCCTCTACGTCGGCATTTAGCTTACTTTCAGCTCTACGTCGGGACGTGCGTTGGGCTCTACGTCGGGACGTGCGTTGGGCTCTACGTCGGGACGTGCGTTGGGTTCTACGTCGGGACGTGCGTTGGGCTCTACGTCTGTATTTAGCTAACTTTCTGCTCTACGTCGGGACGTGCGTTGGGCTGTACGTCTGTAGTTAGCTAACTTTCAGCTCTACGTCGGGACGTGCGTTGGGCGCTATGTCGGGACGTGCGTTGGGCTCTACGTCGGGACGTGCGTTGGGCTCTACGTCGGGATTTAGCTTCCTTTCAGCTCTACGTCGGGACGTGCGTTGGGCTCTACGTCGGGACGTGCGTTCGGCTCTACGTTGGGACGTGCGTTGGGCTCTACGTCTGTAGTTAGCTAACTTTCTGCTCTACGTCGGGACGTGCGTTGGGCTCTACGTCTGTAGTTAGGTAACTTTCAGCTCTACGTCGGGACGTGCGTTGGGCGCTACGTCGGGACGTGCGTTGGGCTCTACGTCGGGATGTGCGTTGGGCTCTACGTCGGGACGTGCGTTGGGTTCTACGTCGGGACGTGCGTTGAGCTCTACGTCGGGATTTAGCTTACTTTCAGCTCTACGTCGGGACGTGCGTTAGGCTCTACGTCGGGACGTGCGTTGGCCTCTACGTCGGGACGTGCGTTGGGCTCTACGTCGGGATTTAGCTTACTTTCAGGTCTACGTCGGGACGTGCGTTGGGCTCTACGTCGGGATTTAGCTTCCTTTCAGCTCTACGTCGGGACGTGCGTTGGCCTCTACGTCGGCATTTAGCTTACTTTCAGCTCTACGTCGGGACGTGCGTTGGGCTCTACGTCGGGACGTGCGTTGGGCTCTACGTCGGGACGTGCGTTGGGCTCTACGTCTGTAGTTAGCTAACTTTCTGCTCTACGTCGGGACGTGCGTTGGGCTCTACGTCTGTAGTTAGGTAACTTTCAGCTCTACGTCGGGACGTGCGTTGGGCGCTACGTCGGGACGTGCGTTGGGCTCTACGTCGGGATGTGCGTTGGGCTCTACGTCGGGACGTGCGTTGGGCTCTACGTCGGGACGTGCGTTGGGCTCTACGTCGGGATTTAGCTTCCTTTCAGCTCTACGTCGGGACGTGCGTTGGGCTCTACGTCGGGACGTGCGTTGGGCTCTACGTTGGGACGTGCGTTGGGCTCTACGTCTGTAGTTAGCTAACTTTCTGCTCTACGTCGGGACGCGCGTTGGGCTCTTCGTCTGTAGTTAGCTAACTTTCAGCTCTACGTCGGGACGTGCGTTGGGCTCTACGTCGCGACGTGCGTTGGGCTCTACGTCGGGATTTAGCTTACTTTCAGGTCTACGTCGGGACGTGCGTTGGGTCTACGTCGGGACGTGCGTTGGGCTCTACGTCTGTAGTTAGCTATCTTTCAACTCTACGTTGGGACGTGCGTTGGGCTCTACGTCTGTAGTTAGCTAACTTTCAGCTCTACGTCGGGACGTGCGTTGGGCTCTATGTCGGGACGTGCGTTGGGCTCTACGTCGGGACGTGCGTTGGGCTCCACGTCGGGATTTAGCTTCTTTCAGCTCTACGTCGGGACGTGCGTTGGCCTCTACGTCGGGACGTGCGTTGGCCTCTACGTCGGGATTTAGCTTACTTTCAGCTCTACGTCAGGACGTGCGTTGGCCTCTACGTCGGGACACGCGTTGGGCTCTACGTCGCGACGCGCGTTGGGCTCTACGTCTGTAGTTAGCTAACTTTCAGCTCTACGTCGGGACGCGCGTTGGGCTCTTCGTCTGTAGTTAGCTAACTTTCAGCTCTACGTCGGGACGTGCGTTGGGCTCTACGTCGGGACGTGCGTTGGGCTCTACGTCGGGACGTGTGTTGGGTTCTACGTCGGGACGTGCGTTGAGCTCTACGTCGGGATTTAGCTTACTTTCAGCTCTACGTCGGGACGCGCGTTAGGCTCTACGTCGGGACGTGCGTTGGGCTCTACGTCGGGACGTGCGTTGGGCTCTACGTCGGGATTTAGCTTACTTTCAGGTCTACGTCGGGACGTGCGTTGGGCTCTGCGTCGGGACGTGCGTTGGGCTCTACGTCTGTAGTTAGCTAACTTTCAACTCTACGTTGGGACGTGCGTTGGGCTCTACGTCTGTAGTTAGCTAACTTTCAGCTCTACGTCGGGACGTGCGTTGGGCTCTACATCTGTAGTTAGCTAACTTTCAGCTCTACGTCGGGACGTGCGTTGGGCGCTACGTCGGAACGTGCGTTGGGCTCTACGTCGGGACGTGCGTTGGGCTCTACACCGGGACGTGCGTTGGACTCTACGTCGGGACGTGCGTTGGGCTCTACGTCGGGATTTAGCTTACTTTCAGCTCTACGTCGGGACGTGCGTTGGCCTCTACGTCGGGACGTGCGTAGCCTCTACGTCGGGACGTGCGTTGGCCTCTACGTCGGGACGTGCGTTGGCCTCTACGTCGGGATTTAGCTTACTTTCAGCTCTACGTCGGGACGTGCGTTGGGCGCTACGTCGGGACGTGTGTTGGGCGCTACTTCATGACGTGCGTTGGGCGCTACGTCGGGATTTAGCTTACTTTCAGCTCTACGTCGGGACGTGCGTTGGGCTCTATGTCGGGACGTGCGTTGGGCTCTACGTCGGGACGTGCGTTGGGCTCCACGTCGGGATTTAGCTTCTTTCAGCTCTACGTCGGGACGTGCGTTGGCCTCTACGTCGGGACGTGCGTTGGCCTCTACGTCGGGATTTAGCTTACTTTCAGCTCTACGTCAGGACGTGCGTTGGCCTCTACGTCGGGACACGCGTTGGGCTCTACGTCGCGACGCGCGTTGGGCTCTACGTCTGTAGTTAGCTAACTTTCAGCTCTACGTCGGGACGCGCGTTGGGCTCTTCGTCTGTAGTTAGCTAACTTTCAGCTCTACGTCGGGACGTGCGTTGGGCTCTACGTCGCGACGTGCGTTGGGCTCTACGTCGGGACGTGCGTTGGGCTCTACGTCGGGATTTAGCTTACTTTCAGCTCTACGTCGGGACGTGCGTTGGGCTCTACGTCGGGACGTGCGTTGGGCTCTACGTCGGGACGTGCGTTGGGCTCTACGTCTGTAGTTAGCTAACTTCCTGCTCTACATCGGGACGTGCGTTGGGCTCTACGTCTGTAGTTAGGTAACTTTCAGCTCTACGTCGGGACGTGCGTTGGGCGCTACGTCGGGACGTGCGTTGGGCTCTACGTCGGGACGTGCGTTGGGCTCTACATCGGGACGTGCGTTGGGCTCTACGTCGGGATTTAGCTTACTTTCAGCTCTACGTCGGGACGTGCGTTGGGCTCTACGTCGGGACGTGCGTTGGGCTCTACGTCGGGACACGCGTTGGGCTCTACGTCGGGACGCGCGTTGGGCTCTACGTCTGTAGTTATCTAACTTTCAGCTCTACGTCGGGACGTGCGTTGGGATCTACTTCGGGATTTAGCTTACTTTCAGCTCTACGTCGGGACGTGCGTTGGCCTCTACGTCGGGACGTGCGTTGGCCTCTACGTCGGGATTTATCTTACTTTCAGCTCTACGTCGGGACGTGCGTTGGCCTCTACATCGGGACGTGCGTTGGCCTCTACGTCGGGATTTAGCTTACTTTCAGCTCTACGTCGGATCGTGCGTTGGACTCTACGTCGGGATTTAGCTTACTTTCAGCTCTACGTCGGGACGTGCGTTGGGCTCTACGTCGGGACGTGAGTTGGGCTCCACGTCGGGACGTGCGTTGGGCTCTACGTCGGGATTTAGCTTACTTTCAGCTCTACGTCGGGACGTCCGTTGGCCTCTACGTCGGCATTTAGCTTTCAGCTCTACGTTGGGACGTGCGTTGGGCTCTACGTCAGGACGTGCGTTGGGCTCTACGTCGGGACGTGCGTTGGGCTCTACGTCGGGACGTGCGTTGGGCTCTACGTCTGTAGTTAGCTAACTTTCAGCTCTACGTCGGGACGTGCGTTGGGCGCTACGTCGGGACGTGCGTTGGGTTCTACGTCGGGACGTGCGTTGGGCTCTACGTCTGTAGTTAGCTAACTTTCAGCTCTACGTCGGGACGCGCGTTGTGCTCTACGTCGGGACGTGCGTTGGGCTCTACGTCGGGATTTAGCTTACTTTCAGCTCTACGTCGGGACGTGCATTGGGCGCTACGTCGGGACGTGCGTTGGGATCTACGTCGGGACGTGCGTTGGGTTCTACGTCGGGACGTGCGTTGGGCTCTACGTCTGTAGTTAGCTAACTTTCTGCTCTACGTCGGGACGTGCGTTGGGCTCTACGTCTGTAGTTAGCTAACTTTCAGCTCTACGTGGGGACGTGCGTTGGGCGCTATATCGGGACGTGCGTTGGGCTCTACGTCGGGACGTGCGTTGGGCTCTACGTCAGGATTTAGCTTACTTTCAGCTCTACGTCGGGACGTGCGTTGGGCTCTACGTCGGGACGTGCGTTGGGCTCTACGTCGGGATGTGCGTTGGGCTCTACGTCTGTAGTTAGCTAACTTTCTGCTCTACGTCGGGACGTGCGTTGGGCTCTACGTCTGTAGTTAGGTAACTTTCAGCTCTACGTCGGGACGTGCGTTGGGCGCTACGTCGGGACGTGCGTTGGGCTCTACGTCGGGACGTGCGTTGGGCTCTAAGTCGGGACGTGCGTTGGGCTCTACCTCGGGATTTAGCTTACTTTCAGCTCTACGTCGAGACGTGCGTTGGCCTCTACGTCGGGACGTGCGTTGGCCTCTACATCGGGACGTGCGTTGGGCTCTACGTCGGGACGTGCGTTGGGCTCTAGGTCGGGATTTAGCTTACTTTCAGCTCTACGTCGGGACGTGCGTTGGGCTCTACGTCGGGACGTGCGTTGGGCTCTGCGTCGGGACACGCGTTGGGCTCTACGTCGGGACGCGCGTTGGGCTCTACGTCTGTAGTTAGCTAACTTTCAGCTCTGCGTCGGGACGCGCGTTGGGCTCTTCGTCTGTAGTTAGCTAACTTTCAGCTCTACGTCGGGACGTGCGTTGGGCTCTACGTTGGGACATGCGTTGGGCTCTACGTCGAGACGTGCGTTGGGTTCTACGTCGGGACGTGCGTTGAGCTCTACGTCGGGATTTAGCTTACTTTCAGCTCTACGTCGGGACGTGCGTTAGGCTCTACGTCGGGACGTGCGTTGGGCTCTACGTCGGGACGTGCGTTGGGCTCTACGTCGGGATTTAGCTTACTTTCAGGTCTACGTCGGGACGTGCGTTGGGCTCTACGTCGGGACGTGCGTTGGGCTCTACGTCTGTAGTTAGCTAACTTTCAACTCTACGTTGGGACGTGCGTTGGGCTCTACGTCTGTAGTTAGCTAACTTTCAGCTCTACGTCGGGACGTGCGTTGGGCGCTACGTCGGAACGTGCGTTGGGCTCTACGTCGGGATTTAGCTTACTTTCAGCTCTACGTCGGGACGTGCGTTGGCCTCTACGTCGGGACACGCGTTGGGCTCTACGTCGGGACGTGCGTTGGCCTCTACTTCGGGATTTAGCTTACTTTCAGCTCTACGTCGGGACGTGCGTTGGCCTCTACGTCGGCATTTAGCTTACTTTCAGCTCTACGTCGGGACGTGCGTTGGGCTCTACGTCGGGACGTGCGTTGGGCTCTACGTCGGGACGTGCGTTGGGTTCTACGTCGGGACGTGCGTTGGGCTCTACGTCTGTATTTAGCTAACTTTCTGCTCTACGTCGGGACGTGCGTTGGGCTGTACGTCTGTAGTTAGCTAACTTTCAGCTCTACGTCGGGACGTGCGTTGGGCGCTATGTCGGGACGTGCGTTGGGCTCTACGTCGGGACGTGCGTTGGGCTCTACGTCGGGATTTAGCTTCCTTTCAGCTCTACGTCGGGACGTGCGTTGGGCTCTACGTCGGGACGTGCGTTCGGCTCTACGTTGGGACGTGCGTTGGGCTCTACGTCTGTAGTTAGCTAACTTTCTGCTCTACGTCGGGACGTGCGTTGGGCTCTACGTCTGTAGTTAGGTAACTTTCAGCTCTACGTCGGGACGTGCGTTGGGCGCTACGTCGGGACGTGCGTTGGGCTCTACGTCGGGATGTGCGTTGGGCTCTACGTCGGGACGTGCGTTGGGTTCTACGTCGGGACGTGCGTTGAGCTCTACGTCGGGATTTAGCTTACTTTCAGCTCTACGTCGGGACGTGCGTTAGGCTCTACGTCGGGACGTGCGTTGGCCTCTACGTCGGGACGTGCGTTGGGCTCTACGTCGGGATTTAGCTTACTTTCAGGTCTACGTCGGGACGTGCGTTGGGCTCTACGTCGGGATTTAGCTTCCTTTCAGCTCTACGTCGGGACGTGCGTTGGCCTCTACGTCGGCATTTAGCTTACTTTCAGCTCTACGTCGGGACGTGCGTTGGGCTCTACGTCGGGACATGCGTTGGGCTCTACGTCGGGACGTGCGTTGGGATCTACGTCTGTAGTTAGCTAACTTTCTGCTCTACGTCGGGACGTGCGTTGGGCTCTACGTCTGTAGTTAGGTAACTTTCAGCTCTACGTCGGGACGTGCGTTGGGCGCTACGTCGGGACGTGCGTTGGGCTCTACGTCGGGATGTGCGTTGGGCTCTACGTCGGGACGTGCGTTGGGCTCTACGTCGGGACGTGCGTTGGGCTCTACGTCGGGATTTAGCTTCCTTTCAGCTCTACGTCGGGACGTGCGTTGGGCTCTACGTCGGGACGTGCGTTGGGCTCTACGTTGGGACGTGCGTTGGGCTCTACGTCTGTAGTTAGCTAACTTTCTGCTCTACGTCGGGACGCGCGTTGGGCTCTTCGTCTGTAGTTAGCTAACTTTCAGCTCTACGTCGGGACGTGCGTTGGGCTCTACGTCGGGACGTGCGTTGGGCTCTACGTCGGGATTTAGCTTACTTTCAGGTCTACGTCGGGACGTGCGTTGGGTCTACGTCGGGACGTGCGTTGGGCTCTACGTCTGTAGTTAGCTAACTTTCAACTCTACGTTGGGACGTGCGTTGGGCTCTACGTCTGTAGTTAGCTAACTTTCAGCTCTACGTCGGGACGTGCGTTGGGCTCTATGTCGGGACGTGCGTTGGGCTCTACGTCGGGACGTGCGTTGGGCTCCACGTCGGGATTTAGCTTCTTTCAGCTCTACGTCGGGACGTGCGTTGGCCTCTACGTCGGGACGTGCGTTGGCCTCTACGTCGGGATTTAGCTTACTTTCAGCTCTACGTCAGGACGTGCGTTGGCCTCTACGTCGGGACACGCGTTGGGCTCTACGTCGCGACGCGCGTTGGGCTCTACGTCTGTAGTTAGCTAACTTTCAGCTCTACGTCGGGACGCGCGTTGGGCTCTTCGTCTGTAGTTAGCTAACTTTCAGCTCTACGTCGGGACGTGCGTTGGGCTCTACGTCGGGACGTGCGTTGGGCTCTACGTCGGGACGTGTGTTGGGTTCTACGTCGGGACGTGCGTTGAGCTCTACGTCGGGATTTAGCTTACTTTCAGCTCTACGTCGGGACGCGCGTTAGGCTCTACGTCGGGACGTGCGTTGGGCTCTACGTCGGGACGTGCGTTGGGCTCTACATCGGGATTTAGCTTACTTTCAGGTCTACGTCGGGACGTGCGTTGGGCTCTGCGTCGGGACGTGCGTTGGGCTCTACGTCTGTAGTTAGCTAACTTTCAACTCTACGTTGGGACGTGCGTTGGGCTCTACGTCTGTAGTTAGCTAACTTTCAGCTCTACGTCGGGACGTGCGTTGGGCTCTACATCTGTAGTTAGCTAACTTTCAGCTCTACGTCGGGACGTGCGTTGGGCGCTACGTCGGAACGTGCGTTGGGCTCTACGTCGGGACGTGCGTTGACCTCTACACCGGGACGTGCGTTGGACTCTACGTCGGGACGTGCGTTGGGCTCTACGTCGGGATTTAGCTTACTTTCAGCTCTACGTCGGGACGTGCGTTGGCCTCTACGTCGGGACGTGCGTAGCCTCTACGTCGGGACGTGCGTTGGCCTCTACGTCGGGACGTGCGTTGGCCTCTACGTCGGGATTTAGCTTACTTTCAGCTCTACGTCGGGACGTGCGTTGGGCGCTACGTCGGGACGTGCGTTGGGCGCTACTTCATGACGTGCGTTGGGCGCTACGTCGGGATTTAGCTTACTTTCAGCTCTACGTCGGGACGTGCGTTGGGCTCTATGTCGGGACGTGCGTTGGGCTCTACGTCGGGACGTGCGTTGGGCTCCACGTCGGGATTTAGCTTCTTTCAGCTCTACGCCGGGACGTGCGTTGGCCTCTACGTCGGGACGTGCGTTGGCCTCTACGTCGGGATTTAGCTTACTTTCAGCTCTACGTCAGGACGTGCGTTGGCCTCTACGTCGGGACACGCGTTGGGCTCTACGTCGCGACGCGCGTTGGGCTCTACGTCTGTAGTTAGCTAACTTTCAGCTCACGTCGGGACGCGCGTTGGGCTCTTCGTCTGTAGTTAGCTAACTTTCAGCTCTACGTCGGGACGTGCGTTGGGCTCTACGTCGCGACGTGCGTTGGGCTCTACGTCGGGACGTGCGTTGGGCTCTACGTCGGGATTTAGCTTACTTTCAGCTCTACGTCGGGACGTGCGTTGGGCTCTACGTCGGGACGTGCGTTGGGCTCTACGTCGGGACGTGCGTTGGGCTCTACGTCTGTAGTTAGCTAACTTCCTGCTCTACATCGGGACGTGCGTTGGGCTCTACGTCTGTAGTTAGGTAACTTTCAGCTCTACGTCGGGACGTGCGTTGGGCGCTACGTCGGGACGTGCGTTGGGCTCTACGTCGGGACGTGCGTTGGGCTCTACATCGGGACGTGCGTTGGGCTCTACGTCGGGATTTAGCTTACTTTCAGCTCTACGTCGGGACGTGCGTTGGGCTCTACGTCGGGACGTGCGTTGGGCTCTACGTCGGGACACGCGTTGGGCTCTACGTCGGGACGCGCGTTGGGCTCTACGTCTGTAGTTATCTAACTTTCAGCTCTACGTCGGGACGTGCGTTGGGATCTACTTCGGGATTTAGCTTACTTTCAGCTCTACGTCGGGACGTGCGTTGGCCTCTACGTCGGGACGTGCGTTGGCCTCTACGTCGGGATTTATCTTACTTTCAGCTCTACGTCGGGACGTGCGTTGGCCTCTACATCGGGACGTGCGTTGGCCTCTACGTCGGGATTTAGCTTACTTTCAGCTCTACGTCGGATCGTGCGTTGGACTCTACGTCGGGATTTAGCTTACTTTCAGCTCTACGTCGGGACGTGCGTTGGGCTCTACGTCGGGACGTGAGTTGGGCTCCACGTCGGGACGTGCGTTGGGCTCTACGTCGGGATTTAGCTTACTTTCAGCTCTACGTCGGGACGTCCGTTGGCCTCTACGTCGGCATTTAGCTTTCAGCTCTACGTCGGGACGTGCGTTGGGCTCTACGTCAGGACGTGCGTTGGGCTCTACGTCGGGACGTGCGTTGGGCTCTACGTCGGGACGTGCGTTGGGCTCTACGTCTGTAGTTAGCTAACTTTCAGCTCTACGTCGGGACGTGCGTTGGGCGCTACGTCGGGACGTGCGTTGGGTTCTACGTCGGGACGTGCGTTGGGCTCTACGTCTGTAGTTAGCTAACTTTCAGCTCTACGTCGGGACGCGCGTTGTGCTCTACGTCGGGACGTGCGTTGGGCTCTACGTCGGGATTTAGCTTACTTTCAGCTCTACGTCGGGACGTGCATTGGGCGCTACGTCGGGACGTGCGTTGGGATCTACGTCGGGACGTGCGTTGGGTTCTACGTCGGGACGTGCGTTGGGCTCTACGTCTGTAGTTAGCTAACTTTCTGCTCTACGTCGGGACGTGCGTTGGGCTCTACGTCTGTAGTTAGCTAACTTTCAGCTCTACGTGGGGACGTGCGTTGGGCGCTATATCGGGACGTGCGTTGGGCTCTACGTCGGGACGTGCGTTGGGCTCTACGTCAGGATTTAGCTTACTTTCAGCTCTACGTCGGGACGTGCGTTGGGCTCTACGTCGGGACGTGCGTTGGGCTCTACGTCGGGATGTGCGTTGGGCTCTACGTCTGTAGTTAGCTAACTTTCTGCTCTACGTCGGGACGTGCGTTGGGCTCTACGTCTGTAGTTAGGTAACTTTCAGCTCTACGTCGGGACGTGCGTTGGGCGCTACGTCGGGACGTGCGTTGGGCTCTACGTCGGGACGTGCGTTGGGCTCTAAGTCGGGACGTGCGTTGGGCTCTACCTCGGAATTTAGCTTACTTTCAGCTCTACGTCGAGACGTGCGTTGGCCTCTACGTCGGGACGTGCGTTGGCCTCTACATCGGGACGTGCGTTGGGCTCTACGTCGGGACGTGCGTTGGGCTCTAGGTCGGGATTTAGCTTACTTTCAGCTCTACGTCGGGACGTGCGTTGGGCTCTACGTCGGGACGTGCGTTGGGCTCTGCGTCGGGACACGCGTTGGGCTCTACGTCGGGACGCGCGTTGGGCTCTACGTCTGTAGTTAGCTAACTTTCAGCTCTGCGTCGGGACGCGCGTTGGGCTCTTCGTCTGTAGTTAGCTAACTTTCAGCTCTACGTCGGGACGTGCGTTGGGCTCTACGTTGGGACATGCGTTGGGCTCTACGTCGAGACGTGCGTTGGGTTCTACGTCGGGACGTGCGTTGAGCTCTACGTCGGGATTTAGCTTACTTTCAGCTCTACGTCGGGACGTGCGTTAGGCTCTACGTCGGGACGTGCGTTGGGCTCTACGTCGGGACGTGCGTTGGGCTCTACGTCGGGATTTAGCTTACTTTCAGGTCTACGTCGGGACGTGCGTTGGGCTCTACGTCGGGACGTGCGTTGGGCTCTACGTCGGGATTTAGCTTACTTTCAGCTCTACGTCGGGACGTGCGTTGGGCGCTACGTCGGAACGTGCGTTGGGCTCTACGTCGGGATTTAGCTTACTTTCAGCTCTACGTCGGGACGTGCGTTGGCCTCTACGTCGGGACACGCGTTGGGCTCTACGTCGGGACGTGCGTTGGCCTCTACTTCGGGATTTAGCTTACTTTCAGCTCTACGTCGGGACGTGCGTTGGCCTCTACGTCGGCATTTAGCTTACTTTCAGCTCTACGTCGGGACGTGCGTTGGGCTCTACGTCGGGACGTGCGTTGGGCTCTACGTCGGGACGTGCGTTGGGTTCTACGTCGGGACGTGCGTTGGGCTCTACGTCTGTATTTAGCTAACTTTCTGCTCTACGTCGGGACGTGCGTTGGGCTGTACGTCTGTAGTTAGCTAACTTTCAGCTCTACGTCGGGACGTGCGTTGGGCGCTATGTCGGGACTTGCGTTGGGCTCTACGTCGGGACGTGCGTTGGGCTCTACGTCGGGATTTAGCTTCCTTTCAGCTCTACGTCGGGACGTGCGTTGGGCTCTACGTCGGGACGTGCGTTCGGCTCTACGTTGGGACGTGCGTTGGGCTCTACGTCTGTAGTTAGCTAACTTTCTGCTCTACGTCGGGACGTGCGTTGGGCTCTACGTCTGTAGTTAGGTAACTTTCAGCTCTACGTCGGGACGTGCGTTGGGCGCTACGTCGGGACGTGCGTTGGGCTCTACGTCGGGATGTGCGTTGGGCTCTACGTCGGGACGTGCGTTGGGTTCTACGTCGGGACGTGCGTTGAGCTCTACGTCGGGATTTAGCTTACTTTCAGCTCTACGTCGGGACGTGCGTTAGGCTCTACGTCGGGACGTGCGTTGGCCTCTACGTCGGGACGTGCGTTGGGCTCTACGTCGGGATTTAGCTTACTTTCAGGTCTACGTCGGGACGTGCGTTGGGCTCTACGTCGGGATTTAGCTTCCTTTCAGCTCTACGTCGGGACGTGCGTTGGCCTCTACGTCGGCATTTAGCTTACTTTCAGCTCTACGTCGGGACGTGCGTTGGGCTCTACGTCGGGACGTGCGTTGGGCTCTACGTCGGGACGTGCGTTGGGCTCTACGTCTGTAGTTAGCTAACTTTCTGCTCTACGTCGGGACGTGCGTTGGGCTCTACGTCTGTAGTTAGGTTACTTTCAGCTCTACGTCGGGACGTGCGTTGGGCGCTACGTCGGGACGTGCGTTGGGCTCTACGTCGGGATGTGCGTTGGGCTCTACGTCGGGACGTGCGTTGGGCTCTACGTCGGGACGTGCGTTGGGCTCTACGTCGGGATTTAGCTTCCTTTCAGCTCTACGTCGGGACGTGCGTTGGGCTCTACGTCGGGACGTGCGTTGGGCTCTACGTTGGGACGTGCGTTGGGCTCTACGTCTGTAGTTAGCTAACTTTCTGCTCTACGTCGGGACGCGCGTTGGGCTCTTCGTCTGTAGTTAGCTAACTTTCAGCTCTACGTCGGGACGTGCGTTGGGCTCTACGTCGGGACGTGCGTTGGGCTCTACGTCGGGATTTAGCTTACTTTCAGGTCTACGTCGGGACGTGCGTTGGGTCTACGTCGGGACGTGCGTTGGGCTCTACGTCTGTAGTTAGCTAACTTTCAACTCTACGTTGGGACGTGCGTTGGGCTCTACGTCTGTAGTTAGCTAACTTTCAGCTCTACGTCGGGACGTGCGTTGGGCTCTATGTCGGGACGTGCGTTGGGCTCTACGTCGGGACGTGCGTTGGGCTCCACGTCGGGATTTAGCTTCTTTCAGCTCTACGTCGGGACGTGCGTTGGCCTCTACGTCGGGACGTGCGTTGGCCTCTACGTCGGTATTTAGCTTACTTTCAGCTCTACGTCAGGACGTGCGTTGGCCTCTACGTCGGGACACGCGTTGGGCTCTACGTCGCGACGCGCGTTAGGCTCTACGTCTGTAGTTAGCTAACTTTCAGCTCTACGTCGGGACGCGCGTTGGGCTCTTCGTCTGTAGTTAGCTAACTTTCAGCTCTACGTCGGGACGTGCGTTGGGCTCTACGTCGGGACGTGCGTTGGGCTCTACGTCGGGACGTGTGTTGGGTTCTACGTCGGGACGTGCGTTGAGCTCTACGTCGGGATTTAGCTTACTTTCAGCTCTACGTCGGGACGCGCGTTAGGCTCTACGTCGGGACGTGCGTTGGGCTCTACGTCGGGACGTGCGTTGGGCTCTACGTCGGGATTTAGCTTACTTTCAGGTCTACGTCGGGACGTGCGTTGGGCTCTGCGTCGGGACGTGCGTTGGGCTCTACGTCTGTAGTTAGCTAACTTTCAACTCTACGTTGGGACGTGCGTTGGGCTCTACGTCTGTAGTTAGCTAACTTTCAGCTCTACGTCGGGACGTGCGTTGGGCTCTACATCTGTAGTTAGCTAACTTTCAGCTCTACGTCGGGACGTGCGTTGGGCGCTACGTCGGAACGTGCGTTGGGCTCTACGTCGGGACGTGCGTTGGGCTCTACACCGGGACGTGCGTTGGACTCTACGTCGGGACGTGCGTTGGACTCTACGTCGGGATTTAGCTTACTTTCAGCTCTACGTCGGGACGTGCGTTGGCCTCTACGTCGGGACGTGCGTAGCCTCTACGTCGGGACGTGCGTTGGCCTCTACGTCGGGACGTGCGTTGGCCTCTACGTCGGGATTTAGCTTACTTTCAGCTCTACGTCGGGACGTGCGTTGGGCGCTACGTCGGGACGTGCGTTGGGCACTACTTCATGACGTGCGTTGGGCGCTACGTCGGGATTTAGCTTACTTTCAGCTCTACGTCGGGACGTGCGTTGGGCTCTATGTCGGGACGGGCGTTGGGCTCTACGTCGGGACGTGCGTTGGGCTCCACGTCGGGATTTAGCTTCTTTCAGCTCTACGTCGGGACGTGCGTTGGCCTCTACGTCGGGACGTGCGTTGGCCTCTACGTCGGGATTTAGCTTACTTTCAGCTCTACGTCAGGACGTGCGTTGGCCTCTACGTCGGGACACGCGTTGGGCTCTACGTCGCGACGCGCGTTGGGCTCTACGTCTGTAGTTAGCTAACTTTCAGCTCTACGTCGGGACGCGCGTTGGGCTCTTCGTCTGTAGTTAGCTAACTTTCAGCTCTACGTCGGGACGTGCGTTGGGCTCTACGTCGCGACGTGCGTTGGGCTCTACGTCGGGACGTGCGTTGGGCTCTACGTCGGGATTTAGCTTACTTTCAGCTCTACGTCGGGACGTGCGTTGGGCTCTACGTCGGGACGTGCGTTGGGCTCTACGTCGGGACGTGCGTTGGGCTCTACGTCTGTAGTTAGCTAACTTCCTGCTCTACATCGGGACGTGCGTTGGGCTCTACGTCTGTAGTTAGGTAACTTTCAGCTCTACGTCGGGACGTGCGTTGGGCGCTACGTCGGGACGTGCGTTGGGCTCTACGTCGGGACGTGCGTTGGGCTCTACATCGGGACGTGCGTTGGGCTCTACGTCGGGATTTAGCTTACTTTCAGCTCTACGTCGGGACGTGCGTTGGGCTCTACGTCGGGACGTGCGTTGGGCTCTACGTCGGGACACGCGTTGGGCTCTATTTCGGGACGCGCTTTGGGCTCTACGTCTGTAGTTAGCTAACTTTCAGCTCTACGTCGGGACGCTCGTTGGGCTGTTCGTCTGTAGTTAGCTAACTTTCAGCTCTACGTAGGGACGTGCGTTGGGCTCTACGTCGGGACGTGCGTTGGGCTCTACGTCGGGACGTGTGTTGGGTTCTACGTCGGGACGTGCGTTGAGCTCTACGTCGGGATTTAGCTTACTTTCAGCTCTACGTCGGGACGCGCGTTAGGCTCTACGTCGGGACGTGCGTTGGGCTCTACGTCGGGACGTGCGTTGGGCTCTACGTCGGGATTTAGCTTACTTTCAGGTCTACGTCGGGACGTGCGTTGGGCTCTGCGTCGGGACGTGCGTTGGGCTCTACGTCTGTAGTTAGCTAACTTTCAACTCTACGTTGGGACGTGCGTTGGGCTCTACGTCTGTAGTTAGCTAACTTTCAGCTCTACGTCGGGACGTGCGTTGGGCTCTACATCTGTAGTTAGCTAACTTTCAGCTCTACGTCGGGACGTGCGTTGGGCGCTACGTCGGAACGTGCGTTGGGCTCTACGTCGGGACGTGCGTTGGGCTCTACACCGGGACGTGCGTTGGACTCTACGTCGGGACGTGCGTTGGGCTCTACGTCGGGATTTAGCTTACTTTCAGCTCTACGTCGGGACGTGCGTTGGCCTCTACGTCGGGACGTGCGTAGCCTCTACGTCGGGACGTGCGTTGGCCTCTACGTCGGGACGTGCGTTGGCCTCTACGTCGGGATTTAGCTTACTTTCAGCTCTACGTCGGGACGTGCGTTGGGCGCTACGTCGGGACGTGCGTTGGGCGCTACTTCATGACGTGCGTTGGGCGCTACGTCGGGATTTAGCTTACTTTCAGCTCTACGTCGGGACGTGCGTTGGGCTCTACGTCGGGACGTGCGTTGGGCTCTACGTCGGGACGTGCGTTGGGCTCTACGTCGGGATTTAGCTTACTTTCAGCTCTACGTCGGGACGTGCGTTGGCCTCTACGTCGGGACGTGCGTTGGCCTCTACGTCGGGATTTATCTTACTTTCAGCTCTACGTCGGGACGTGCGTTGGCCTCTACATCGGGACGTGCGTTGGCCTCTACGTCGGGATTTAGCTTACTTTCAGCTCTACGTCGGATCGTGCGTTGGACTCTACGTCGGGATTTAGCTTACTTTCAGCTCTACGTCGGGACGTGCGTTGGGCTCTACGTCGGGACGTGAGTTGGGCTCCACGTCGGGACGTGCGTTGGGCTCTACGTCGGGATTTAGCTTACTTTCAGCTCTACGTCGGGACGTCCGTTGGCCTCTACGTCGGCATTTAGCTTTCAGCTCTACGTCGGGACGTGCGTTGGGCTCTACGTCGGGACGTGCGTTGGGCTCTACGTCGGGACGTGCGTTGGGCTCTACGTCGGGACGTGCGTTGGGCTCTACGTCTGTAGTTAGCTAACTTTCAGCTCTACGTCGGGACGTGCGTTGGGCGCTACGTCGGGACGTGCGTTGGGTTCTACGTCGGGACGTGCGTTGGGCTCTACGTCTGTAGTTAGCTAACTTTCAGCTCTACGTCGGGACGCGCGTTGTGCTCTACGTCGGGACGTGCGTTGGGCTCTACGTCGGGATTTAGCTTACTTTCAGCTCTACGTCGGGACGTGCATTGGGCGCTACGTCGGGACGTGCGTTGGGATCTACGTCGGGACGTGCGTTGGGTTCTACGTCGGGACGTGCGTTGGGCTCTACGTCTGTAGTTAGCTAACTTTCTGCTCTACGTCGGGACGTGCGTTGGGCTCTACGTCTGTAGTTAGCTAACTTTCAGCTCTACGTCGGGACGTGCGTTGGGCGCTATATCGGGACGTGCGTTGGGCTCTACGTCGGGACGTGCGTTGGGCTCTACGTCAGGATTTAGCTTACTTTCAGCTCTACGTCGGGACGTGCGTTGGGCTCTACGTCGGGACGTGCGTTGGGCTCTACGTCGGGATGTGCGTTGGGCTCTACGTCTGTAGTTAGCTAACTTTCTGCTCTACGTCGGGACGTGCGTTGGGCTCTACGTCTGTAGTTAGGTAACTTTCAGCTCTACGTCGGGACGTGCGTTGGGCGCTACGTCGGGACGTGCGTTGGGCTCTACGTCGGGACGTGCGTTGGGCTCTAAGTCGGGACGTGCGTTGGGCTCTACCTCGGGATTTAGCTTACTTTCAGCTCTACGTCGAGACGTGCGTTGGCCTCTACGTCGGGACGTGCGTTGGCCTCTACATCGGGACGTGCGTTGGGCTCTACGTCGGGACGTGCGTTGGGCTCTACGTCGGGATTTAGCTTACTTTCAGCTCTACGTCGGGACGTGCGTTGGGCTCTACGTCGGGACGTGCGTTGGGCTCTGCGTCGGGACACGCGTTGGGCTCTACGTCGGGACGCGCGTTGGGCTCTACGTCTGTAGTTAGCTAACTTTCAGCTCTGCGTCGGGACGCGCGTTGGGCTCTTCGTCTGTAGTTAGCTAACTTTCAGCTCTACGTCGGGACGTGCGTTGGGCTCTACGTTGGGACATGCGTTGGGCTCTACGTCGAGACGTGCGTTGGGTTCTACGTCGGGACGTGCGTTGAGCTCTACGTCGGGATTTAGCTTACTTTCAGCTCTACGTCGGGACGTGCGTTAGGCTCTACGTCGGGACGTGCGTTGGGCTCTACGTCGGGACGTGCGTTGGGCTCTACGTCGGGATTTAGCTTACTTTCAGGTCTACGTCGGGACGTGCGTTGGGCTCTACGTCGGGACGTGCGTTGGGCTCTACGTCTGTAGTTAGCTAACTTTCAACTCTACGTTGGGACGTGCGTTGGGCTCTACGTCTGTAGTTAGCTAACTTTCAGCTCTACGTCGGGACGTGCGTTGGGCGCTACGTCGGAACGTGCGTTGGGCTCTACGTCGGGATTTAGCTTACTTTCAGCTCTACGTCGGGACGTGCGTTGGCCTCTACATCGGGACGTGCGTTGGCCTCTACGTCGGGATTTAGCTTACTTTCAGCTCTACGTCGGATCGTGCGTTGGACTCTACGTCGGGATTTAGCTTACTTTCAGCTCTACGTCAGGACGTGCGTTGGGCTCTACGTCGGGACGTGAGTTGGGCTCCACGTCGGGACGTGCGTTGGGCTCTACGTCGGGATTTAGCTTACTTTCAGCTCTACGTCGGGACGTCCGTTGGCCTCTACGTCGGCATTTAGCTTTCAGCTCTACGTCGGGACGTGCGTTAGGCTCTACGTCGGGACGTGCGTTGGGCTCTACGTCGGGACGTGCGTTGGGCTCTACGTCGGGACGTGCGTTGGGCTCTACGTCTGTAGTTAGCTAACTTTCAGCTCTACGTCGGGACGTGCGTTGGGCGCTACGTCGGGACGTGCGTTGGGTTCTACGTCGGGACGTGCGTTGGGCTCTACGTCTGTAGTTAGCTAACTTTCAGCTCTACTTCGGGACGCGCGTTGTGCTCTACGTCGGGACGTGCGTTGGGCTCTACGTCGGGATTTAGCTTACTTTCAGCTCTACGTCGGGACGTGCATTGGGCGCTACGTCGGGACGTGCGTTGGGATCTACGTCGGGACGTGCGTTGGGTTCTACGTCGGGACGTGCGTTGGGCTCTACGTCTGTAGTTAGCTAACTTTCTGCTCTACGTCGGGACGTGCGTTGGGCTCTACGTCTGTAGTTAGCTAACTTTCAGCTCTACGTCGGGACGTGCGTTGGGCGCTATATCGGGACGTGCGTTGGGCTCTACGTCGGGACGTGCGTTGGGCTCTACGTCAGGATTTAGCTTACTTTCAGCTCTACGTCGGGACGTGCGTTGGGCTCTACGTCGGGACGTGCGTTGGGCTCTACGTCGGGATGTGCGTTGGGCTCTACGTCTGTAGTTAGCTAACTTTCTGCTCTACGTCGGGACGTGCGTTGGGCTCTACGTCTGTAGTTAGGTAACTTTCAGCTCTACGTCGGGACGTGCGTTGGGCGCTACGTCGGGACGTGCGTTGGGCTCTACGTCGGGACGTGCGTTGGGCTCTAAGTCGGGACGTGCGTTGGGCTCTACCTCGGGATTTAGCTTACTTTCAGCTCTACGTCGAGACGTGCGTTGGCCTCTACGTCGGGACGTGCGTTGGCCTCTTCATCGGGACGTGCGTTGGGCTCTACGTCGGGACGTGCGTTGGGCTCTACGTCGGGATTTAGCTTACTTTCAGCTCTACGTCGGGACGTGCGTTGGGCTCTACGTCGGGACGTGCGTTGGGCTCTGCGTCGGGACACGCGTTGGGCTCTACGTCGGGACGCGCGTTGGGCTCTACGTCTGTAGTTAGCTAACTTTCAGCTCTGCGTCGGGACGCGCGTTGGGCTCTTCGTCTGTAGTTAGCTAACTTTCAGCTCTACGTCGGGACGTGCGTTGGGCTCTACGTTGGGACATGCGTTGGGCTCTACGTCGAGACGTGCGTTGGGTTCTACGTCGGGACGTGCGTTGAGCTCTACGTCGGGATTTAGCTTACTTTCAGCTCTACGTCGGGACGTGCGTTAGGCTCTACGTCGGGACGTGCGTTGGGCTCTACGTCGGGACGTGCGTTGGGCTCTACGTCGGGATTTAGCTTACTTTCAGGTCTACGTCGGGACGTGCGTTGGGCTCTACGTCGGGACGTGCGTTGGGCTCTACGTCTGTAGTTAGCTAACTTTCAACTCTACGTTGGGACGTGCGTTGGGCTCTACGTCTGTAGTTAGCTAACTTTCAGCTCTACGTCGGGACGTGCGTTGGGCGCTACGTCGGAACGTGCGTTGGGCTCTACGTCGGGACGTGCGTTGGGCTCTACGTCGGGACGTGCGTTGGGCTCTACGTCGGGATTTAGCTTACTTTCAGCTCTACATCGAGACGTGCGTTGGGCGCTACGTCGGGACGTGCGTTGGGCGCTACTTCGGGACGTGCGTTGGGCGCTACGTCGGGATTTAGCTTACTTTCAGCTCTACGTCGGGACGTGCGTTGGGCTCTACGTCGGGACGTGCGTTGGGCTCTACGTCGGGACGTGCGTTGGGCTCTACGTCGGGATTTAGCTTACTTTCAGCTCTACGTCGGGACGTGCGTTGGCCTCTGCGTCGGGACGTGCGTTGGCCTCTACGTCGGGATTTATCTTACTTTCAGCTCTACGTCGGGACGTGCGTTGGCCTCTACATCGGGACGTGCGTTGGCCTCTACGTCGGGATTTAGCTTACTTTCAGCTCTACGTCGGATCGTGCGTTGGGCTCTACGTCGGGATTTAGCTTACTTTCAGCTCTACGTCGGGACGTGCGTTGGGCTCTACGTCGGGACGTGCGTTGGGCTCTACGTCTGTAGTTAGCTAACTTTCAGCTCTACGTCGGGACGTGCGTTGGGCTCTACGTCGGGACGTGAGTTGGGCTCCACGTCGGGACGTGCGTTGGGCTCTACGTCGGGATTTAGCTTACTTTCAGCTCTACGTCGGGACGTGCGTTGGCCTCTACGTCGGCATTTAGCTTTCAGCTCTACGTCGGGACTTGCGTTGGGCTCTACGTCGGGACGTGCGTTGGGCTCTACGTCGGGACGTGCGTTGGGCTCTACGTCGGGACGTGCGTTGGGTTCTACGTCGGGACGTGCGTTGGGCTCTACGTCTGTAGTTAGCTAACTTTCTGCTCTACGTCGGGACGTGCGTTGGGCTCTATTTCTGTAGATAGGTAACTTTCAGCTCTACGTCGGGACGTGCGTTGGGCGGTACGTCGGGACGTGCGTTGGGCTCTACGTCGGGACGTGCGTTGGGCTCTACGTCGGGACGTGCGTTGGGCTCTACGTCGGGATTTAGGTTACTTTCAGATCTACGTCGGGACGTGCGTTGGCCTCTGCGTCGGGACACGCGTTGGGCTCTACGTCGCGACGCGCGTTGGGCTCTACGTCTGTAGTTAGCTAACTTTCAGCTCTACGTCGGGACGCGCGTTGGGCTCTTCGTCTGTAGTTACCTAACTTTCAGCTCTACGTCGGGACGTGCGTTGGGCTCTACGTCGGGATTTAGCTTACTTTCAGCTCTACGTCGGGACGTGCGTTGGGCTCTACGTCGGGACGTGCGTTGGGCTCTACGTCGGGACGTGCGTTGGGTTCTACGTCGGGACGTGCGTTGGGTTCTACGTCGGGACGTGCGTTGGGCTCTACGTCTGTAGTTAGCTAACTTTCTGCTCTACGTCGGGACGTGCGTTGGGCTCTACGTCTGTAGTTAGCTAACTTTCAGCTCTACGTCGGGACGTGCGTTGGGCGCTATGTCGGGACGTGCGTTGGGCTCTACGTCGGGACGTGCGTTGGGCTCTACGTCATGATTTAGCTTACTTTCAGCTCTACGTCGGGACGTGCGTTGGGCTCTACGTCGGGACGTGCGTTGGGCTCTACTTCGGGATGTGCGTTGGGCTCTACGTCTGTAGTTAGCTAACTTTCTGCTCTACGTCGGGACGTGCGTTGGGCTCTACGTCTGTAGTTAGGTAACTTTCAGCTCTACGTCGGGACGTGCGTTGGGCGCTACGTCGGGACGTGCGTTGGGCTCTACGTCGGGACGTGCGTTGGGCTCTAAGTCGGGACGTGCGTTGGGCTCTACCTCGGGATTTAGCTTACTTTCAGCTCTACGTCGAGACGTGCGTTGGCCTCTACGTCGGGACGTGCGTTGGCCTCTACATCGGGACGTGCGTTGGGCTCTACGTCGGGACTTGCGTTGGGCTCTACGTCGGGATTTAGCTTACTTTCAGGTCTACGTCGGGACGTGCGTTGGCCTCTACGTCGGGACGTGCGTTGGCCTCTACGTCGGGATTTAGCTTACTTTCAGCTCTACGTCGAGACGTGCGTTGGGCGCTACGTCGGGACGTGCGTTGGGCGCTAGGTCGGGACGTGCGTTGGGCGCTACTTCGGGACGTGCGTTGGGCGCTACGTCGGGATTTAGCTTACTTTCAGCTCTACGTCGGGACGTGCGTTGGGCTCTACGTCGGGACGTGCGTTGGGCTCTACGTCGGGATTTAGCTTACTTTCAGCTCTACGTCGGGACGTGCGTTGGCCTCTACGTCGGGACGTGCGTTGGGCTCTACGTCTGTAGTTAGCTAACTTTCAACTCTACGTTGGGACGTGCGTTGGGCTCTACGTCTGTAGTTAGCTAACTTTCAGCTCTACATCGGGACGTGCGTTGGGCTCTACATCTGTAGTTAGCTAACTTTCAGCTCTACGTCGGGACGTGCGTTGGGCGCTACGTCGGAACGTGCGTTGGGCTCTACGTCGGGACGTGCGTTGGGCTCTACGTCGGGACGTGCGTTGGACTCTACGTCGGGATGTGCGTTGGGCTCTACGTCGGGATTTAGCTTACATTCAGCTCTACGTCGGGACGTGCGTTGGCCTCTACGTCGGGACGTGCGTTGGCCTCTACGTCGGGCCGTGCGTTGGCCTCTACGTCGGGACGTGCGTTGGCCTCTACGTCGGGATTTAGCTTACTTTCAGCTCTACGTCGGGACGTGCGTTGCGCGCTACGTCGGGACGTGCGTTGGGCGCTACGTCGGGACGTGCGTTGGGCGCTACTTCGGGACGTGCGTTGGGCTCTACGTCGGGATTTAGCTTACTTTCAGCTCTACGTCGGGACGTGCGTTGGGCGCTACGTCGGGACGTGCGTTGGCCTCTACGTCGGGACGTGCGTTGGGCTCTACGTCGGGATTTAGCTTACTTTCAGCTCTACGTCGGGACGTGCGTTGTCCTCTACGTCGGGACGTGCGTTGGCCTCTACGTCGGGATTTATCTTACTTTCAGCTCTACGTCGGGACGTGCGTTGGCCTCTACATCGGGACGTGCGTTGGCCTCTACGTCGGGATTTAGCTTACTTTCAGCTCTACGTTGGGACGTGCGTTGGGCTCTACGTCGGGACGTGCGTTGGGCTCTACGTCTGTAGTTAGCTAACTTTCAGCTCTACGTCGGGACGTGCGTTGGGCTCTACGTCGGGACGTGAGTTGGGCTCCACGTCGGGACGTGCGTTGGGCTCTACGTCGGGATTTAGCTTACTTTCAGCTCTACGTCGGGACGTGCGTTGGCCTCTACGTCGGCATTTAGCTTTCAGCTCTACGTCGGGACTTGCGTTGGGCTCTACGTCGGGACGTGCGTTGGGCTCTACGTCGGGACGTGCGTTGGGTTCTACGTCGGGACGTGCGTTGGGCTCTACGTCTGTAGTTAGCTAACTTTCTGCTCTACGTCGGGACGTGCGTTGGGCTCTACGTCTGTAGTTAGGTAACTTTCAGCTCTACGTCGGGACGTGCGTTGGGCGCTACGTCGGGACGTGCGTTGGGCTCTACGTCGGGACGTGCGTTGGGCTCTACGTCGGGATTTAGGTTACTTTCAGCTCTACGTCGGGACGTGCGTTGGCCTCTACGTCGGGACACGCGTTGGGCCCTACGTCGCGACGCGCGTTGGGCTCTACGTCTGTAGTTAGCTAACTTTCAGCTCTACGTCAGGACGCGCGTTGGGCTCTTCGTCTGTAGTTAGCTAACTTTCAGCTCTACGTCGGGACGTGCGTTGGGCTCTACGTCGGGACGTGCGTTGGGCTCTACGTCGGGATTTAGCTTACTTTCAGCTCTACGTCGGGACGTGCATTGGGCGCTACGTCGGGACGTGCGTTGGGCTCTACGTCGGGACGTGCGTTGGGTTCTACGTCGGGACGTGCGTTGGGCTCTACGTCTGTAGTTAGCTAACTTTCTGCTCTACGTCGGGACGTGCGTTGGGCTCTACGTCTGTAGTTAGCTAACTTTCAGCTCTACGTCGGGACGTGCGTTGGGCGCTATGTCGGGATTTAGCTTACTTTCAGCTCTACGTCGAGACGTGCGTTGGCCTCTACGTCGGGACGTGCGTTGGCCTCTACATCGGGACGTGCGTTGGGCTCTACGTCGGGATGTGCGTTGGGCTCTACGTCGGGATTTAGCTTACTTTAAGCTCTACGTCGGGACGTGCGTTGGGCTCTACGTCGGGACGTGCGTTGGGCTCTACGTCGGGACACGCGTTGGGCTCTACGTTGGGACGCGCGTTGGGCTCTTCGTCTGTAGTTAGCTAACTTTCAGCTCTACGTCGGGACGTGCGTTGGGCTCTACGTTGGGACGTGCGTTGGGCTCTACGTCGGGACGTGCGTTGGGGTCTACGTCGGGACGTGCGTTGAGCTCTACGTCGGGATTTAGCTTACTTTCAGCTCTACGTCGGGACGTGCGTTGGGCTCTACGTCGGGACGTGCGTTGGGCTCTACGTCGGGACGTGCGTTGGGCTCTACGTCGGGATTTAGCTTACTTTCAGGTCTACGTCGGGACGTGCGTTGGGCTCTACGTCTGTAGTTAGCTAAGTTTCAACTCTACGTTGGGACGTGCGTTGGGCTCTACGTCTGTAGTTAGCTAACTTTCAGTTCTACGTCGGGACGTGCGTTGGGCTCTACATCTGTAGTTAGCTAACTTTCAGCTCTACGTCGGGACGTGCGTTGGGCGCTATGTCGGAACGTGCGTTGGGCTCTACGTCGGGACGTGCGTTGGGCTCTACGTCGGGACGTGCGTTGGGCTCTACGTCGGGATTTAGCTTACTTTCAGCTCTACGTCGGGACGTGCGTTGGCCTCTACGTCGGGACGTGCGTTGGCCTCTACGTCGGGACGTGCGTTGGCCTCTACGTCGGGATTTAGCTTACTTTCAGCTCTAAGTCGAGACGTGCGTTGTGCGCTACGTCGGGACGTGCGTTGGGCGCTACGTCGGGACGTGCGTTGGGCGCTACTTCGGGACGTGCGTTGGGCGCTACGTCGGGATTAACTTACTTTCAGCTCTACGTCGGGAGGTGCGTTGGGCTCTATGTCGGGACGTGCGTTGAGCTCTACGTCGGGACGTGCGTTGGGCTCTACGTTGGGATTTAGCTTACTTTCAGCTCTACGTCGGGACGTGCGTTGGCCTCTACGTCGGGATTTAGCTTACTTTCAGCTCTACGTCGGGACGTGCGTTGGCCTCTACATCGGGACGTGCGTTGGCCTCTATGTCGGGATTTAGCTTACTTTCAGCTCTACGTCGGGACGTGCGTTGGGCTCTACGTCGGGATTTAGCTTACTTTCAGCTCTACGTTGGGACGAGCGTTGGGCTCTACGTCAGGACGTGCGTTGGGCTCTACGTCTGTAGTTAGCTAACTTTCACCTCTAGGTCGGGACGTGCGTTGGGCTCTACGTCGGGACGTGAGTTGGGCTCCACGTCGGGACGTGCGTTGGGCTCTACGTCGGGATTTAGCTTACTTTCAGCTCTACGTCGGGACGTGCGTTGGCCTCTACGTCGGCATTTAGCTTTCAGCTCTACGTCGGGACGTGCGTTGGGCTCTACGTCGGGACGTGCGTTGGGCTCTACGTCGGGACGTGCGTTATGCTCTACGTCAGGACTTGCGTTGGGCTCTACGTCGGGATTTAGGTTACTTTCAGCTCTACGTCGGGACGCGCGTTGGGCTCTTCGTCTGTAGTTACCTATCTTTCAGCTCTACGTCGGGACGTGCGTTGGGCTCTACGTCGGGACGTGCGTTGGGCTCTTTGTCGGGATTTAGCTTACTTTCAGCTCTACGTCGGGACGTGAGTTGGGCTCCACGTCGGGACGTGCGTTGGGCTCTACGTCGGGATTTAGCTTACTTTCAGCTCTACGTCGGGACGTCCGTTGGCCTCTACGTCGGCATTTAGCTTTCAGCTCTACGTTGGGACGTGCGTTGGGCTCTACGTCGGGACGTGCGTTGGGCTCTACGTCGGGACGTTCGTTGGGCTCTACGTCTGTAGTTAGCTAACTTTCAGCTCTACGTCGGGACGTGCGTTGGGCGCTACGTCGGGACGTGCGTTGGGTTCTACGTCGGGACGTGCGTTGGGCTCTACGTCTGTAGTTAGCTAACTTTCAGCTCTACGTCGGGACGCGCGTTGTGCTCTACGTCGGGACGTGCGTTGGGCTCTACGTCAGGATTTAGCTTACTTTCAGCTCTACGTCGGGACGTGCATTGGGCGCTACGTCGGGACGTGCGTTGGGATCTACGTCGGGACGTGCGTTGGGTTCTACGTCGGGACGTGCGTTGGGCTCTAAGTCTGTAGTTAGCTAACTTTCTGCTCTACGTCGGGACGTGCGTTGGGCTCTACGTCTGTAGTTAGCTAACTTTCAGCTCTACGTCGGGACGTGCGTTGGGCGCTATATCGGGACGTGCGTTGGGCTCTACGTCGGGACGTGCGTTGGGCTCTACGTCAGGATTTAGCTTACTTTCAGCTCTACGTCGGGACGTGCGTTGGGCTCTACGTCGGGACGTGCGTTGGGCTCTACGTCGGGATGTGCGTTGGGCTCTACGTCTGTAGTTAGCTAACTTTCTGCTCTACGTCGGGACGTGCGTTGGGCTCTACGTCTGTAGTTAGGTAACTTTCAGCTCTACATCGGGACGTGCGTTGGGCGCTACGTCGGGACGTGCGTTGGGCTCTACGTCGGGACGTGCGTTGGGCTCTAAGTCGGGACGTGCGTTGGGCTCTACCTCGGGATTTAGCTTACTTTCAGCTCTACGTCGAGACGTGCGTTGGCCTCTACGTCGGGACGTGCGTTGGCCTCTACATCGGGACGTGCGTTGGGCTCTACGTCGGGACGTGCGTTGGGCTCTACGTCGGGATTTAGCTTACTTTCAGCTCTACGTCGGGACGTGCGTTGGGCTCTACGTCGGGACGTGCGTTGGGCTCTGCGTCGGGACACGCGTTGGGCTCTACGTCGGGACGCGCGTTGGGCTCTACGTCTGTAGTTAGCTAACTTTCAGCTCTGCGTCGGGACGCGCGTTGGGCTCTTCGTCTGTAGTTAGCTAACTTTCAGCTCTACGTCGGGACGTGCGTTGGGCTCTACGTTGGGACATGCGTTGGGCTCTACGTCGAGACGTGCGTTGGGTTCTACGTCGGGACGTGCGTTGAGCTCTACGTCGGGATTTAGCTTACTTTCAGCTCTACGTCGGGACGTGCGTTAGGCTCTACGTCGGGACGTGCGTTGGGCTCTACGTCGGGACGTGCGTTGGGCTCTACGTCGGGATTTAGCTTACTTTCAGGTCTACGTCGGGACGTGCGTTGGGCTCTACGTCGGGACGTGCGTTGGGCTCTACGTCTGTAGTTAGCTAACTTTCAACTCTACGTTGGGACGTGCGTTGGGCTCTACGTCTGTAGTTAGCTAACTTTCAGCTCTACGTCGGGACGTGCGTTGGGCGCTACGTCGGAACGTGCGTTGGGCTCTACGTCGGGACGTGCGTTGGGCTCTACGTCGGGACGTGCGTTGGGCTCTACGTCGGGATTTAGCTTACTTTCAGCTCTACATCGAGACGTGCGTTGGGCGCTACGTCGGGACGTGCGTTGGGCGCTACTTCGGGACGTGCGTTGGGCGCTACGTCGGGATTTAGCTTACTTTCAGCTCTACGTCGGGACGTGCGTTGGGCTCTACGTCGGGACGTGCGTTGGGCTCTACGTCGGGACGTGCGTTGGGCTCTACGTCGGGATTTAGCTTACTTTCAGCTCTACGTCGGGACGTGCGTTGGCCTCTGCGTCGGGACGTGCGTTGGCCTCTACGTCGGGATTTATCTTACTTTCAGCTCTACGTCGGGACGTGCGTTGGCCTCTACATCGGGACGTGCGTTGGCCTCTACGTCGGGATTTAGCTTACTTTCAGCTCTACGTCGGATCGTGCGTTGGGCTCTACGTCGGGATTTAGCTTACTTTCAGCTCTACGTCGGGACGTGCGTTGGGCTCTACATCGGGACGTGCGTTGGGCTCTACGTCTGTAGTTAGCTAACTTTCAGCTCTACGTCGGGACGTGCGTTGGGCTCTACGTCGGGACGTGAGTTGGGCTCCACGTCGGGACGTGCGTTGGGCTCTACGTCGGGATTTAGCTTACTTTCAGCTCTACGTCGGGACGTGCGTTGGCCTCTACGTCGGCATTTAGCTTTCAGCTCTACGTCGGGACTTGCGTTGGGCTCTACGTCGGGACGTGCGTTGGGCTCTACGTCGGGACGTGCGTTGGGCTCTACGTCGGGACGTGCGTTGGGTTCTACGTCGGGACGTGCGTTGGGCTCTACGTCTGTAGTTAGCTAACTTTCTGCTCTACGTCGGGACGTGCGTTGGGCTCTATTTCTGTAGATAGGTAACTTTCAGCTCTACGTCGGGACGTGCGTTGGGCGGTACGTCGGGACGTGCGATGGGCTCTACGTCGGGACGTGCGTTGGGCTCTACGTCGGGACGTGCGTTGGGCTCTACGTCGGGATTTAGGTTACTTTCAGATCTACGTCGGGACGTGCGTTGGCCTCTGCGTCGGGACACGCGTTGGGCTCTACGTCGCGACGCGCGTTGGGCTCTACGTCTGTAGTTAGCTAACTTTCAGCTCTACGTCGGGACGCGCGTTGGGCTCTTCGTCTGTAGTTACCTAACTTTCAGCTCTACGTCGGGACGTGCGTTGGGCTCTACGTCGGGACGTGCGTTGGGCTCTACGTCGGGATTTAGCTTACTTTCAGCTCTACGTCGGGACGTGCGTTGGGCTCTACGTCGGGACGTGCGTTGGGCTCTACGTCGGGACGTGCGTTGGGTTCTACGTCGGGACGTGCGTTGGGTTCTACGTCGGGACGTGCGTTGGGCTCTACGTCTGTAGTTAGCTAACTTTCTGCTCTACGTCGGGACGTGCGTTGGGCTCTACGTCTGTAGTTAGCTAAGTTTCAGCTCTACGTCGGGACGTGCGTTGGGCGCTATGTCGGGACGTGCGTTGGGCTCTACGTCGGGACGTGCGTTGGGCTCTACGTCATGATTTAGCTTACTTTCAGCTCTACGTCGGGACGTGCGTTGGGCTCTACGTCGGGACGTGCGTTGGGCTCTACTTCGGGATGTGCGTTGGGCTCTACGTCTGTAGTTAGCTAACTTTCTGCTCTACGTCGGGACGTGCGTTGGGCTCTACGTCTGTAGTTAGGTAAGTTTCAGCTCTACGTCGGGACGTGCGTTGGGCGCTACGTCGGGACGTGCGTTGGGCTCTACGTCGGGACGTGCGTTGGGCTCTAAGTCGGGACGTGCGTTGGGCTCTACCTCGGGATTTAGCTTACTTTCAGCTCTACGTCGAGACGTGCGTTGGCCTCTACGTCGGGACGTGCGTTGGCCTCTACATCGGGACGTGCGTTGGGCTCTACGTCGGGACTTGCGTTGGGCTCTACGTCGGGATTTAGCTTACTTTCAGGTCTACGTCGGGACGTGCGTTGGCCTCTACGTCGGGACGTGCGTTGGCCTCTACGTCGGGATTTAGCTTACTTTCAGCTCTACGTCGAGACGTGCGTTGGGCGCTACGTCGGGACGTGCGTTGGGCGCTAGGTCGGGACGTGCGTTGGGCGCTACTTCGGGACGTGCGTTGGGCGCTACGTCGGGATTTAGCTTACTTTCAGCTCTACGTCGGGACGTGCGTTGGGCTCTACGTCGGGACGTGCGTTGGGCTCTACGTCGGGATTTAGCTTACTTTCAGCTCTACGTCGGGACGTGCGTTGGCCTCTACGTCGGGACGTGCGTTGGGCTCTACGTCTGTAGTTAGCTAACTTTCAACTCTACGTTGGGACGTGCGTTGGGCTCTACGTCTGTAGTTAGCTAACTTTCAGCTCTACATCGGGACGTGCGTTGGGCTCTACATCTGTAGTTAGCTAACTTTCAGCTCTACGTCGGGACGTGCGTTGGGCGCTACGTCGGAACGTGCGTTGGGCTCTACGTCGGGACGTGCGTTGGGCTCTACGTCGGGACGTGCGTTGGACTCTACGTCGGGATGTGCGTTGGGCTCTACGTCGGGATTTAGCTTACATTCAGCTCTACGTCGGGACGTGCGTTGGCCTCTACGTCGGGACGTGCGTTGGCCTCTACGTCGGGCCGTGCGTTGGCCTCTACGTCGGGACGTGCGTTGGCCTCTACGTCGGGATTTAGCTTACTTTCAGCTCTACGTCGGGACGTGCGTTGCGCGCTACGTCGGGACGTGCGTTGGGCGCTACGTCGGGACGTGCGTTGGGCGCTACTTCGGGATGTGCGTTGGGCTCTACGTCGGGATTTAGCTTACTTTCAGCTCTACGTCGGGACGTGCGTTGGGCGCTACGTCGGGACGTGCGTTGGCCTCTACGTCGGGACGTGCGTTGGGCTCTACGTCGGGATTTAGCTTACTTTCAGCTCTACGTCGGGACGTGCGTTGTCCTCTACGTCGGGACGTGCGTTGGCCTCTACGTCGGGATTTATCTTACTTTCAGCTCTACGTCGGGACGTGCGTTGGCCTCTACATCGGGACGTGCGTTGCGCGCTACGTCGGGATTTAGCTTACTTTCAGCTCTACGTTGGGACGTGCGTTGGGCTCTACGTCGGGACGTGCGTTGGGCTCTACGTCTGTAGTTAGCTAACTTTCAGCTCTACGTCGGGACGTGCGTTGGGCTCTACGTCGGGACGTGAGTTGGGCTCCACGTCGGGACGTGCGTTGGGCTCTACGTCGGGATTTAGCTTACTTTCAGCTCTACGTCGGGACGTGCGTTGGCCTCTACGTCGGCATTTAGCTTTCAGCTCTACGTCGGGACTTGCGTTGGGCTCTACGTCGGGACGTGCGTTGGGCTCTACGTCGGGACGTGCGTTGGGTTCTACGTCGGGACGTGCGTTGGGCTCTACGTCTGTAGTTAGCTAACTTTCTGCTCTACGTCGGGACGTGCGTTGGGCTCTACGTCTGTAGTTAGGTAACTTTCAGCTCTACGTCGGGACGTGCGTTGGGCGCTACGTCGGGACGTGCGTTGGGCTCTACGTCGGGACGTGCGTTGGGCTCTACGTCGGGATTTAGGTTACTTTCAGCTCTACGTCGGGACGTGCGTTGGCCTCTACGTCGGGACACGCGTTGGGCCCTACGTCGCGACGCGCGTTGGGCTCTACGTCTGTAGTTAGCTAACTTTCAGCTCTACGTCAGGACGCGCGTTGGGCTCTTCGTCTGTAGTTAGCTAACTTTCAGCTCTACGTCGGGACGTGCGTTGGGCTCTACGTCGGGACGTGCGTTGGGCTCTACGTCGGGATTTAGCTTACTTTCAGCTCTACGTCGGGACGTGCATTGGGCGCTACGTCGGGACGTGCGTTGGGCTCTACGTCGGGACGTGCGTTGGGTTCTACGTCGGGACGTGCGTTGGGCTCTACGTCTGTAGTTAGCTAACTTTCTGCTCTACGTCGGGACGTGCGTTGGGCTCTACGTCTGTAGTTAGCTAACTTTCAGCTCTACGTCGGGACGTGCGTTGGGCGCTATGTCGGGATTTAGCTTACTTTCAGCTCTACGTCGAGACGTGCGTTGGCCTCTACGTCGGGACGTGCGTTGGCCTCTACATCGGGACGTGCGTTGGGCTCTACGTCGGGATGTGCGTTGGGCTCTACGTCGGGATTTAGCTTACTTTAAGCTCTACGTCGGGACGTGCGTTGGGCTCTACGTCGGGACGTGCGTTGGGCTCTACGTCGGGACACGCGTTGGGCTCTACGTTGGGACGCGCGTTGGGCTCTTCGTCTGTAGTTAGCTAACTTTCAGCTCTACGTCGGGACGTGCGTTGGGCTCTACGTTGGGACGTGCGTTGGGCTCTACGTCGGGACGTGCGTTGGGGTCTACGTCGGGACGTGCGTTGAGCTCTACGTCGGGATTTAGCTTACTTTCAGCTCTACGTCGGGACGTGCGTTGGGCTCTACGTCGGGACGTGCGTTGGGCTCTACGTCGGGACGTGCGTTGGGCTCTACGTCGGGATTTAGCTTACTTTCAGGTCTACGTCGGGACGTGCGTTGGGCTCTACGTCTGTAGTTAGCTAAGTTTCAACTCTACGTTGGGACGTGCGTTGGGCTCTACGTCTGTAGTTAGCTAACTTTCAGTTCTACGTCGGGACGTGCGTTGGGCTCTACATCTGTAGTTAGCTAACTTTCAGCTCTACGTCGGGACGTGCGTTGGGCGCTATGTCGGAACGTGCGTTGGGCTCTACGTCGGGACGTGCGTTGGGCTCTACGTCGGGACGTGCGTTGGGCTCTACGTCGGGATTTAGCTTACTTTCAGCTCTACGTCGGGACGTGCGTTGGCCTCTACGTCGGGACGTGCGTTGGCCTCTACGTCGGGACGTGCGTTGGCCTCTACGTCGGGATTTAGCTTACTTTCAGCTCTAAGTCGAGACGTGCGTTGTGCGCTACGTCGGGACGTGCGTTGGGCGCTACGTCGGGACGTGCGTTGGGCGCTACTTCGGGACGTGCGTTGGGCGCTACGTCGGGATTAACTTACTTTCAGCTCTACGTCGGGAGGTGCGTTGGGCTCTATGTCGGGACGTGCGTTGGGCTCTACGTCGGGACGTGCGTTGGGCTCTACGTTGGGATTTAGCTTACTTTCAGCTCTACGTCGGGACGTGCGTTGGCCTCTACGTCGGGATTTAGCTTACTTTCAGCTCTACGTCGGGACGTGCGTTGGCCTCTACATCGGGACGTGCGTTGGCCTCTATGTCGGGATTTAGCTTACTTTCAGCTCTACGTCGGGACGTGCGTTGAGCTCTACGTCGGGATTTAGCTTACTTTCAGCTCTACGTCGGGACGAGCGTTGGGCTCTACGTCAGGACGTGCGTTGGGCTCTACGTCTGTAGTTAGCTAACTTTCACCTCTAGGTCGGGACGTGCGTTGGGCTCTACGTCGGGACGTGAGTTGGGCTCCACGTCGGGACGTGCGTTGGGCTCTACGTCGGGATTTAGCTTACTTTCAGCTCTACGTCGGGACGTGCGTTGGCCTCTACGTCGGCATTTAGCTTTCAGCTCTACGTCGGGACGTGCGTTGGGCTCTACGTCGGGACGTGCGTTGGGCTCTACGTCGGGACGTGCGTTATGCTCTACGTCAGGACTTGCGTTGGGCTCTACGTCGGGATTTAGGTTACTTTCAGCTCTACGTCGGGACGCGCGTTGGGCTCTTCGTCTGTAGTTACCTATCTTTCAGCTCTACGTCGGGACGTGCGTTGGGCTCTACGTCGGGACGTGCGTTGGGCTCTACGTCGGGATTTAGCTTACTTTCAGCTCTACGTCGGGACGTGCATTGGGCGCTGCGTCGGGACGTGCGTTGGGCTCTACGTCGGGACGTGCGTTGGCCTCTACGTCGGGACGTGCGTTGGCCTCTACGTCGGGATTTAGCTTACTTTCAGCTCTACGTCGGGACGTGCGTTGGCCTCTACGTCGGGACGTGCGTTGGCCTCTACGTCGGGACGTGCGTTGGCCTCTACGTCGGGATTTAGCTTACTTTCAGCTCTACGTCGGGATGTGCGTTGGGCGCTACGTCGGGACGTGCGTTGGGCGCTAGTTCGGGACGTGCGTTGGGCGCTACGTCGGGATTTAGCTTACTTTCAGCTCTACGTCGGGACGTGCGTTGGGCTCTACGTCGGGACGTGCGTTGGACTCTACGTCGGGACGTGCGTTGGCCTCTACGTCGGGATTTAGCTTACTTTCAGCTCTACGTCGGGACGTGCGTTGGGCTCTACGTCGGGACGTGCGTTGGCCTCTACGTCGGGATTTAGCTTACTTTCAGCTCTACGTCGGGACGTGCGTTGGCCTCTACGTCGGGACGTGCGTTGGCCTCTACGTCGGGATTTAGCTTACTTTCAGCTCTACGTCGGGACGTGCGTTGGCCTCTACGTCGGGACGTGCGTTGGCCTCTACGTCGGGAATTAGCTTACTTTCAGCTCTACGTCGGGACGTGCGTTGGCCTGTACGTCGGGACGTGCGTTGGCCTCTACGTCGGGATTTAGCTTACTTTCAGCTCTACGTCGGGACGTGCGTTGGGCTCTACGTCTGGAAGTGTGTTGGGCTCTACGTCGGGATTTAGCTTACTTTAAGCTCTACGTCGGGATGTGCGCTGGCCTCTACGTCGGGACGTGAGCTGGCCTCTACGTCGGGACGTGCGCTGGCCTCTACGTCGGGACGTGCGCTGGACTTAACGTCGGGACATGCTTTGGGCTCTACGTCGGGACATGCGTTGGGCTCTACGTCGGGATTTAGCTTACTTTCTGCTCTACGTCGGGACGTGCGTTGGGCTCTACGTCGGGACGTGCGTTGGGCTCTACGTCGGGACGTGCGTTGGCCTCTACGTCGGGATTTAGCTTACTTTCAGCTCTACGTCGGGACGTGCGTTGGGCGCTACGTCGGGACGTGCGTTGGGCGCTACGTCGGGACGTGTGTTGGGCGCTACTTCGGGACGTGCGTTGGGCGCTACGTCGGGATTTAGCTTACTTTCAGCTCTACGTCGGGACGTGCGTTGGGCTCTATGTCGGGACGTGCGTTGGGCTCTACGTCGAGACGTGCGTTGGGCTCTACGTCGGGACGTGCGTTGGGCTCTACGTCGGGACGTGCGTTGGGCTCTACGTCGGGATTTAGCTTACTTTCAGCTCTACGTCGGGACGTGCGTTGGCCTCTACGTCGGGACGTGCGTTGGCCTCTACGTCGGGATTTAGCTTACTTTCAGCTCTACGTCGGGACGTGCGTTGGGCTCTACGTCGGGACGTGCGTTGGGCGCTACGTCGGGATTTAACTTACTTTCAGCTCTACGTCGGGACGTGCGTTGGGCTCTACGTCGGGACATGCGTTGGGCTCTACGTCGGGATGTGCGTTGGTCTCTACGTCTGTAGTTAGCTAACTTTCAGCTCTACGTCGGGACGTGCGTTGGGCTCTACGTCGGGACGTGCGTTGGGCTCTACGTCGGGACGTGCGTTGGGCTGTACGTCGGGATTTCGCTTGCTTTCAGCTCTACGTCGGGACGTGCGTTGGGCTCTATGTCGGGACGTGCGTTGGGCTCTACGTCGGGACGTGCGTTGGGCTCTACGTCGGGACGTGCGTTGGGCTCTACGTCGGGATTTAGCTTACTTTCAGCTCTACGTCGGGACGTGCGTTGGCCTCTACGTCGGGACGTGCGTTGGCCTCTACGTCGGGATTTAGCTTACTTTCAGCTCTACGTCGGGACGTGCGTTGGCCTCTACGTCGGGACGTGCGTTGGCCTCTACGTCAGGATTTAGCTTACTTTCAGCTCTACGTCGGGACGTGCGTTGGGCTCTACGTCGGGACGTGCGTTGGGCGCTACGTCGGGATTTAACTTACTTTCAGCTCTACGTCGGGACGTGCGTTGGGCTCTACGTCGGGACGTGCGTTGGGCTCTACGTCGGGACGTGCGTTGGGCCCTACGTCGGGACGTGCGTTGGGCTCTACGTCGGGATTTAGCTTGCTTTCAGCTCTACGTCGGGACGTGTGTTGGGCTCTACGTCGGGACGTGCGTTGGGCTCTACGTCGGGATTTAGCTTACTTTCAGGTCTACGTCGGGACGTGCGTTGGGCTCTACGTCGGGACGTGCTTTGGGCTCTACGTCGGGACGTGCGTTGGGCTCTACGTCTGTAGTTAGCTAACTTTCAGCTCTACGTCGGGACGTGCGTTGGGCTCTACGTTGGGACTTTCGTTGGGCTCTACGTCGGGACGTGCGTTGGGCGCTACGTCGGGACGCGCGTTGGGCTCTACGTCGGGACGTGCGTTGGGCTCTACGTCGGGACGTGCGTTGGGCTCTACGTCTGTAGTTAGCTAACTTTCAGCTCTACGTCGGGATGTGCGTTTGGCGCTACGTCGGGACGTGCGTTGGGCTCTACGTCGGGACGTGCGTTGGGCTCTACGTCGGGACGTGCGTTGGGCTCTACGTCTGTAGTTAGCTAACTTTCAGCTCTACGTCGGGACGTGCGTTGGCCTCTACGTCGGGACGTGCGTTGGCCTCTAGGTCGGGACGTGCGTTGGCCTCTACGTCGGGACGTGCGTTGGCCTCTACGTCGGGATTTAGCTTACTTTCAGCTCTACGTCGGGACGTGTGTTGGGCTCTACTTCGGGATTTAGCTTACTTTCAGCTCTACGTCGGGACGTGCGTTGGGCTCTATGTCGGGACGTGCGTTGGGCTCTACGTCTGTAGTTAGCTAACTTTCAGCTCTACGTCGGGACGTGCGTTGGGCGCTACGTCGGGACGTGCGTTGGGCGCTACGTCGGGATTTAGCTTACTTTCAGCTCTACGTCGGGACGGTCGTTGGCCTCTACGTCGGGATGTGCGTTGTCCTCTACGTCGGGACGTGCGTTGGCCTCTAAGTCGGGACGTGCGTTGGCCTCTACGTCGGGACGTGCGTTGGCCTCTACGTCGGGATTTAACTTACTTTCAGCTCTACGTCGGGACGTGCGTTGGGCGCTACGTCGGGACGTGCGTTGGGCTCTACGTCGGGACGTGCGTTGGGCTCTAAGTCTGTAGTTAGCTAACTTTCTGCTCTACGTCGGGACGTGCGTTGGGCTCTACGTCTGTAGTTAGCTAACTTTCATCTCTACGTCGGGACGTGCGTTGGGCGCTACGTCGGGACATGCGTTGGGCTCTACGTCGGGACGTGCGTTGGGCTCTACGTCGGGATTTAGCTTACTTTCAGCTCTACGTCGGGACGTGCGTTGGCCTCTACGTCGGGACGTGCGTTGAGCTCTACGTCGGGACACGCGTTGGGCTCTACGTCTGTAGTTAGCTAACTTTCAGCTCTACGTCGGGACGTGCGTTGGGCTCTACGTCGGGATTTAGCTTACTTTCAGCTCTACGTCGGGACGTGCGTTGAGCTCTACGTCGGGACGCGCGTTGGCCTCTACGTCTGTAGTTAGCTAACTTTCAGCTCTACGTCGGGACGTGCGTTGGGCTCTACGTCGGGATTTAGCTTACTTTCAGCTCTACGTCGGGACGTGCGTTGGGCTCTACGTCGGGACGTGCGTTGGGCTCTACGTCGGGATTTAGCTTACTTTCAGCTCTACGTTGGGACGTGCGTTGGCCTCTACGTCGGGATTTAGCTTACTTTCAGCTCTACGTCGGGACGTGCGTTGGGCTCTACGTCGGGACGTGCGTTGGGCTCTACGTCGGGACGTGCGTTGGGCTCTACGTCGGGACGTGCGTTGGGCTCTACGTCAGGATTTAGCGAACTTTCAGCTCTACGTCGGGACATGCGTTGGGCTCTACGTCGGGACGTGCGTTGGGCTCTACGTCGGGATTTAGCTTACTTTCAGCTCTACGTTGGGACGTGCGTTTGCCTCTACGTCGGGATTTAGCTTACTTTCAGCTCTACGTCGGGACGTGCGTTGGGCTCTACGTCGGCACGTGCGTTGGGCTCTACGTCGGGACGTGCGTTGGGCTCTACGTCTGTAGTTAGCTAACTTTCAGCTCTACGTCAGGACGTGCGTTGGGCTCTACGTCTGTTGTTAGCTAACTTTCAGCTCTACGTCGGGACGTGCGTTGGGCTCTACGTCTGTAGTTACCTAACTTTCAGCTCTACGTCGGGACGTGCGTTGGGCGCTACGTCGGGACGTGCGTTGGGCTCTACGTCGGGACGTGCGTTGGGCTCTACGTCGGGACGTGCGTTGGGCTCTACGTCGGGATTTAACTTACTTTCAGCTCTACGTCGGGACGTGCGTTGTCCTCTACGTCGGGACGTGCGTTGTCCTCTACGTCGGGACGTGCGTTGGCCTCTAAGTCGGGACGTGCGTTGGCCTCTGCGTCGGGACGTGCGTTGGCCTCTACATCGGGATTTAGCTTACTTTCAGCTCTACGTCGGGACGTGCGTTGGGCTCTACGTCGGGACGTGCGTTGGCCTCTACTTTGGGATTTAGCTTACTTTCAGCTCTACGTCGGGACGTGCGTTGGCCTCTACGTCGGGACGTGCGTTGGCCTCTACGTCGGGATTTAGCTTACTTTCAGCTCTACGTCGGGACGTGCGTTGGGCTCTACGTCGGGTTTTAGCTTACTTTCAGCTCTATGTCGGGACGTGCGTTGGGCTCTACGTCGGGACGTGCGTTGGGCTCTATGTCTGTAGTTAGCTAACTTTCTGCTCTACGTCGGGACGTGCGTTGGGCTCTATGTCTGTAGTTAGCTAACTTTCAGCTCTACGTCGGGACGTGCGTTGGGCTCTACGTCGGGACGTGCGTTGGGCTCTACGTCGGGACGTGCGTTGGGCTCTACGTCGGGACGTGCGTTGGGCTCTACGTCGGGACGTGCGTTGGGCTCTACGTCGGGACGTGCTTTGGGCTCTACGTCGGGATTTAGCTTACTTTAAGCTCTACGTCGGGACGTGCGTTGGGCTCTACGTCGGGACGTGCGTTGGGGTCTACGTCGGGACGTGCGTTGGGCTCTACGTCGGGATTTAGCTTACTTTCAGCTCTACGTCGCGACGTGCGTTGGGCGCTACGTCGGGACATGTGTTGGGCGCTACTTCAGGACGTGCGTTGGGCGCTACGTCGGGATTTAGCTTACTTTCAGCTCTACGTCGGGACGTGCGTTGGGCTCTATGTCGGGACGTGCGTTGCGCTCTACGTCGGGACGTGCGTTGGGCTCTACGTCGGGACGTGCGTTGGGCTCTACGTCGGGACGTGCATTGGGCTCTACGTCGGGATTTAGCTTACTTTCAGCTCTACGTCGGGACGTGCGTTGCCCTCTACGTCGGGACGTGCGTTGGGCTCTACGTCGGGATTTAGCTTACTTTCAGCTCTACGTCGGGACGTGCGTTGGCCTCTACGTCGGGACGTGCGTTGGCCTCTACGTTGGGATTTAGCTTACTTTCAGCTCTACGTCGGGACGTGCGTTGGGCTCTTCGTCTGTAGTTAGCTAACTTTCAGCTCTACGTCGGGACGTGCTTTGGGCTCTACGTCGGGACGTGCGTTGGCCTCTACGTCGGGACGTGCGTTGGGCTCTACGTCGGGATTTAGCTTACTTTCAGCTCTACGTCGGGACGTGCGTTGGGCTCTACGTCGGGACGTGCGTTGGGCTGTACGTCAGGACACGCGTGGGGCTCTACGTCGGGGCGCGCGTTGCGCTCTACGTCTGTAGTTAGCTAACTTTCAGCTCTACGTCGGGACGCGCGTTTGGCTCTTCGTCTGTAGTTAGCTAACTTTCAGCACTACGTCGGGACGTGCGTTGGGCTCTACGTCGGGACGTGCTTTGGGCTCTACGTCGGGTTTTAGCTTACTTTCAGCTCTACGTCGGGACGTGCGTTGGGCTCTACGTCGGGACGTGCGTTGGCCTCTACGTCGGGACGTGCGTTGGCCTCTACGTCGGGATTTAGCTTACTTTCAGCTCTACGTCGGGACGTGCGTTGGGCGCTACGTCGGGACGTGTGTTGGGCGCTACTTCGGGACGTGCGTTGGGCGCTACGTCGGGATTTAGCTTACTTTCAGCTCTACGTCGGGACGTGCGTTGGGCTCTACGTCGGGACGTGCGTTGGGCTCTATGTCGGGCCGTGCGTTGCGCTCTACGTCGGGACGTGCGTTGGGCTCTACGTCGGGACGTGCATTGGGCTCTACGTCGGGATTTAGCTTACTTTCAGCTCTACGTCGGGACGTGCGTTGGCCTCTACGTTGGGACGTGCGTTGGGCTCTACGTCGGGATTTAGCTTACTTTCAGCTCTACGTCGGGACGTGCGTTGGCCTCTACGTCGGGACGTGCGTTGGCCTCTACGTTGGGATTTAGCTTACTTTCAGCTCTACGTCGGGACGTCCGTTGGCCTCTACGTCGGGATTTAGCTTACTTTCAGCTCTACGTCGGGACGTGCGTTGGGATCTACGTCGGGACATGCGTTGTGCTCTACGTCGGGACGTGCGTTGGGCTCTACGTCGGGATTTAGCTAACTTTCAGCTCTACGTCGGGATGTGCGTTGGGCTCTACGTCGGGACGTGCGTTGGGCTCTACGTCGGGACGTGCGTTGGGCTCTACGTCGGGATTTAGCTTACTTTCAGCTCTACGTCGGGACGTGCGTTGGGCTCTACGTCGGGACGTACGTTGGGCTCTACGTCGGGACGTGCGTTGGGCTCTACGTCGGGATTTAGCTTACTTTCAGGTCTACGTCGGGACGTGCGTTGGGCTCTACGTCGGGACATGCTTTGGGATATACGTTGGGACGTGCGCTGGGCTCTAAGTCGGGACGTGCGTTGGGCTCTACGTCAGGACGTGCGTTGGGCTCTACGTCGGGACGTGCGTTGGGCTCTACGTCGGGACGTGCGTTGGGCTCTACGTCGGGATTTAGCTTACTTTCAGCTCTACGTCGGGACGTGCGTTGGCCTCTACATCGGGACGTGCTTTGGCCTCTACGTCGGGACGTGCGTTGGCCTCTACGTCGGGACGTGCGTTCGCCTCTACGTCGGGATTTAGCTTACTTTCATCTCTACGTCGGGACGTGCGTTGGGCGCTACGTCGGGACGTGCGTTGGGCGCTAGTTCGGGGCGTGCGTTGGGCGCTACGTCGGGATTTAGCTTACTTTCAGCTCTACGTCGGGACGTGCGTTGGGCTCTACGTCGGGACGTGCGTTGGACTCTACGTCGGGACGTGCGTTGGCCTCTACGTCGGGATTTAGCTTACTTTCAGCTCTACGTCAGGACGTGCGTTGGCCTCTACGTCGGGACGTGCGTTGGCCTCTACGTCGGGATTTAGCTTACTTTCAGCTCTACGTCGGGACCTGCGTTGGCCTCTACGTCGGGACGTGCGTTGGCCTCTACGTCGGGATTTAGGTTACTTTCAGCTCTACGTCGGGACGTGCGTTGGCCTGTACGTCGGGACGTGCGTTGGCCTCTACGTCGGGATTTAGCTTACTTTCAGCTCTACGTCGGGACGTGCGTTGGGCTCTACGTAGGGACGTGCGTTGGGCTCTACGTCGGGAAGTGTGTTGGGCTCTACGTCGGGATTTAGCTTACTTTAAGCTCTACGTCGGGACGTGCGCTGGCCTCTACGTCGGGACGTGCGCTGGCCTCTACGTCGGGACGTTGGCTGGCCTCTACATCGGGACGTGCGCTGGCCTCTACGTCGGGACGTGCGTTGGCCTTAACGTCGGGACATGCTTTGGGCTCTACGTCGGACGTGCGTTGGGCTCTACGTCGGGATTTAGCTTACTTTCAGCTCTACGTCGGGACGTGAGTTGGGCTCTACGTCGGGACGTGCGTTGGGCTCTACGTCGGGATTTAGCTTACTTTCAGCTCTACGTCGGGACGTGAGTTGGGCTCTACGTCGGGACGTGCGTTGGGCTCTACGTCGGACGTGCGTTGGGCTCTACGTCGGGATTTAGCTTACTTTCAGCTCTACGTCGGGACGTGCGTTGGGCGCTACGTCGGGACGTGCGTTGGGCGCTACGTCGGGACGTGTGTTGGGCGCTACTTCGGGACGTGCGTTGGGCGCTACGTCGGGATTTAGCTTACTTTCAGCTCTACGTCGGGACGTGCGTTGGGCTCTATGTTGGGACGTGCGTTGGGCTCTACGTCGGGACGTGCGTTGGGCTCTACGTCGGGACGTGCGTTGGGCTCTACGTCGGGATTTAGCTTACTTTCAGCTCTACGTCGGGACGTGCGTTGGCCTCTACGTCGGGACGTGCGTTGGCCTCTACGTCAGGATTTAGCTTACTTTCAGCTCTACGTCGGGACGTGCGTTTGGCTCTACGTCGGGACGTGCGTTGGGCGCTACGTCGGGATTTAACTTACTTTCAGCTCAACGTCGGGACGTGCGTTGGGCTCTACGTCGGGACATGCGTTGGGCTCTACGTCGGGATGTGCGTTGGTCTCTAGGTCTGTAGTTAGCTAACTTTCAGCTCTACGTCGGGACGTGCGTTGGGCTCTACGTCGGGACGTGCGTTGGGCTCTACGTCGGGACGTGCGTTGGGCTCTACGTCGGGATTTAGCTTGCTTTCAGCTCTACGTCGGGACGTGCGTTGGGCTCTACGTCGGGACGTGCGTTGGGCTCTACGTCGGGACGTGCGTTGGGCTCTATGTCGGGACGTGCGTTGGGCTCTACGTCGGGACGTGCGTTGGGCTCTACGTCGGGACGTGCGTTGGGCTCTACGTCGGGATTTAGCTTGCTTTCAGCTCTACGTCGGGACGTGTGTTGGGCTCTACGTCGGGACGTGCGTTGGGCTCTACGTCGGGATTTAGCTTACTTTCAGGTCTACGTCGGGACGTGCGTTGGGCTCTACGTCGGGACATGCTTTTGGATATACGTCGGGACGTGCGCTGGGCTCTACGTCGGGACGTACTTTGGGCTCTACGTCGGGACGTGCGTTAGGCTCTACGTCTGTAGTTAGCTAACTTTCAGCTCTACGTCGGGACGTGCGTTGGGCTCTACGTTGGGACTTTCGTTGGGCTCTACGTTGGGACGTGCGTTGGGCTCTACGTCGGGACGTGCGTTGGGCTCTACGTCGGGACGTGCGTTGTGCTCTACATCTGTAGTTAGCTAACTTTCAGCTCTACGTCGGGACGTGCGTTGGGCTCTACGTCTGTAGTTAGCTAACTTTCAGCTCTACGTCGGGACGGGCGTTGGGCTCTACGTCGGGACGGGCGTTGGGCTCTACGTCGGGATTTAGCTTACTTTCAGCTCTACGTCGGGACGTGCGTTGGGCTCTACGTCGGGACGTGCGTTGAGCTCTACGTCGGGACGTGCGTTGGCCTCTACGTCGGGATTTAGCTTACTTTCAGCTCTACGTCGGGACGTGCGTTGGGCGCTACGTCGGGACGTGCGTTGGGCGCTACGTCGGGATTTAGCTTACTTTCAGCTCTATGTCGGGACGTGCGTTGGGCTCTCTATGTAGGGACGTGCGGTGGGCTCTACGTTGGGACGTGCGTTGGGCTCTACGTCGGGACGTGCGTTGGGCTCTACGTCGGGACGTGCGTTGGGCTCTACGTCGGGACCTGCGTTGGGCTCTACGTCGGGATTTAGCTTACTTTCAGGTCTACGTCGGGACATGCGTTGGCCTCTACGTCGGGACGTGCGTTGGCCTCTACGTCGGGATTTAACTTACTTTCAGCTCTACGTCGGGACGTGCGTTGGCCTCTACGTCGGGACGTGCATTGGGCTCTACGTCGGGATTTAGCTTACTTTCAGCTCTACGTCGGGACGTGTGTTGGGCTCTACGTCGGGATTTAGCTTACTTTCAGCTCTACGTCGGGACGTGCGTTGGCCTCTACGTCGGGACGTGCGTTGGCCTCTACGTCGGTATTTAGCTTACTTTCAGCTCTACGTCGGGACGTGCGTTGGCCTCTACGTCGGGACGTGCGTTGGCCTCTACGTCGGGATTTAGCCTACTTTTAGCTCTACGTCGGGACGTGCGTTGGGCTCTACGTCGGGACGTGCGTTGGGCTCTACGTCGGGACGTGCGTTGGGCTCTACGTCGGGATTTAGCTTACTTTAAGCTCTACGTCGGGACGTGCGCTGGCCTCTACGTCGGGACGTGCGCTGGCCTCTACGTCGGCACGTGCGCTGGCCTCTACGTCGGGACGTGCGTTGGCCTTAACGTCGGGATTTAGCTTACTTTCAGCTCTACGTCGGGACGTGCCTTGGCCTATACGTCGGGACGTGCGTTGGCCTCTACGTCGGGATTTAGCTTACTTACAGCTCTACGTCGGGACGTGCGTTGGGCTCTACGTCGGGATTTAGCTTACTTTCAGCTCTACGTCGGGACGTGCGTTGGGCTCTACGTCGGGACGTGCGTTGGGCTCTACGTCGGGACGTGCGTTGGGCTCTACGTCTGTAGTTAGCTAACTTTCAGCTCTACGTCGGGACGTGCGTTGGGCTCTACGTCGGGATTTAGCTTACTTTCAGCTCTATGTTGGGACGTGCGTTGGGCTCTACGTCGGGATTTAGCTTACTTTCAGCTCTACGTCGGGACGTGCGTTGGGCTCTACGTCTGTAGTTAGCTAATTTCAGCTCTACGTCGGGACGTGCGTTGGGCTCTACGTCTGTAATTAGCTAACTTTCAGCTCTACGTCGGGACGTGCGTTGGGCGCTACGTCGGGACGTGCGTTGGGCTCTACGTCGGGACGTGCGTTGGGCTCTACGTCGGGATTTAGCTTACTTTCAGCTCTACGTCGGGACGTGCGTTGGCCTCTGCGTCGGGACGTGCGTTGTCCTCTACGTCGGGACGTGCGTTGGCCTCTACGTCGGGACGTGCGTTGGCCTCTACGTCGGGATTTAACTTACTTTCAGCTCTAAGTCGGGACGTGCGTTGGGCTCTACGTCGGGACGTGCGTTGGGCTCTACGTCGGGACGTGTGTTGGGCTCTACGTCGGGACGTGCGTTCGGCTCTACGTCGGGATTTAGCTTACTTTCAGCTCTACGTCGGGACGTGCGTTGGCCTCTACGTCGGGATTTAGCTTACTTTCAGCTCTACGTCGGGACGTGCGTTGGCCTCTACGTCGGGACGTGCGTTGGCCTCTACGTCGGGATTTATCTTACTTTCAGCTCTTCGTCGGGACGTGTGTTGGGCTCTACGTCGGGATTTAGCTTACTTTCAGCTCTACGTCAGGACGTGCGTTGGGCTCTACGTCGGGACGTGCGTTGGGCTCTACGTCGGGACGTGCGTTGGGCTCTACGTCTGTAGTTAGCTAACTTTCAGCTCTACGTCGAGACGTGCGTTGGGCTCTATGTCGGGACGTGCGTTGGGCTCTACGTCGGGACGTGCGTTGGGCTCTACGTCGGGATTTAGCTTACTTTCAGCTCTACGTCGGGTCGTGCGTTGGGCTCTACATCGGGACGTGCGTTGGGCTCTACGTCGGGACGTGCGTTGGGCTCTACGTCTGTAGTTAGCTAACTTTCTGCTCTACGTCGGGACGTGCGTTGGGCTCTACGTTTGTAGTTAGCTAACTTTCAGCTCTATGTCGGGACGTGCGTTGGGCGCTACGTCGGGACTTGCGTTGGGCTCTACGTCGGGACGTGCGTTGGGCTCTACGTCGGGATTTAGTTTACTTTCAGCTCTACGTCGGGACGTGCGTTGGCCTCTACGTCGGGACGTGCGTTGGCCTCTATGTCGGGATTTAGATTCTTTCAGCTCTACGTCGGGACGTGCGTTGGCCTCTACGTCGGGACGTGCGTTGGGCTCTACGTCGGGACGTGCGTTGGTCTCTACGTCTGTAGTTAGCTAACTTTCAGCTCTACGTCGGGACGTGCGTTGGGCTCTACGTCGGGACGTGCGTTGGGCTCTACGTCGGGACGTGCGTTGGGCTCTACGTCGGGATTTAGCTTACTTTCAGCTCTACGTCGGGACGTGCGTTGGCCTCTACGTCGGGACGTGCGTTGGCCTCTACGTCGGGATTTAGCTTACTTTCAGCTCTACGTCGGGACGTGCGTTGGGCGCTACATCGGGACGTGCGTTGGGCGCTACTTCGGGACGTGCGTTGGCCTCTACGTCGGTATTTAGCTCACTTTCAGCTCTACGTCGGGACGTGCGTTGGCCTCTACGTCGGGACGTGCGTTGGCCTCTACGTCGGGATTTAGCCTACTTTTAGCTCTACGTCGGGACGTGCGTTGGGCTCTACGTCGGGACGTGCGTTGGGCTCTACGTCGGGACGTGCGTTGGGCTCTACGTCGGGATTTAGCTTACTTTAAGCTCTACGTCGGGACGTGCGCTGGCCTCTACGTCGGGACGTGCGCTGGCCTCTACGTCGGCACGTGCGCTGGCCTCTACGTCGGGACGTGCGTTGGCCTTAACGTCGGGATTTAGCTTACTTTCAGCTCTACGTCGGGACGTGCCTTGGCCTATACGTCGGGACGTGCGTTGGCCTCTACGTCGGGATTTAGCTTACTTACAGCTCTACGTCGGGACGTGCGTTGGGCTCTACGTCGGGATTTAGCTTACTTTCAGCTCTACGTCGGGACGTGCGTTGGGATCTACGTCGGGACGTGCGTTGGGCTCTACGTCGGGACGTGCGTTGGGCTCTACGTCTGTAGTTAGCTAACTTTCAGCTCTACGTCGGGACGTGCGTTGGGCTCTACGTCGGGATTTAGCTTACTTTCAGCTCTATGTTGGGACGTGCGTTGGGCTCTACGTCGGGATTTAGCTTACTTTCAGCTCTACGTCGGGACGTGCGTTGGGCTCTACGTCTGTAGTTAGCTAATTTCAGCTCTACGTCGGGACGTGCGTTGGGCTCTACGTCTGTAATTAGCTAACTTTCAGCTCTACGTCGGGACGTGCGTTGGGCGCTACGTCGGGACGTGCGTTGGGCTCTACGTCGGGACGTGCGTTGGGCTCTACGTCGGGATTTAGCTTACTTTCAGCTCTACGTCGGGACGTGCGTTGGCCTCTGCGTCGGGACGTGCGTTGTCCTCTACGTCGGGACGTGCGTTGGCCTCTACGTCGGGACGTGCGTTGGCCTCTACGTCGGGATTTAACTTACTTTCAGCTCTAAGTCGGGACGTGCGTTGGGCTCTACGTCGGGACGTGCGTTGGGCTCTACGTCGGGACGTGTGTTGGGCTCTACGTCGGGACGTGCGTTCGGCTCTACGTCGGGATTTAGCTTACTTTCAGCTCTAGTCGGGACGTGCGTTGGCCTCTACGTCGGGATTTAGCTTACTTTCAGCTCTACGTCGGGACGTGCGTTGGCCTCTACGTCGGGACGTGCGTTGGCCTCTACGTCGGGATTTATCTTACTTTCAGCTCTTCGTCGGGACGTGTGTTGGGCTCTACGTCGGGATTTAGCTTACTTTCAGCTCTACGTCAGGACGTGCGTTGGGCTCTACGTCGGGACGTGCGTTGGGCTCTACGTCGGGACGTGCGTTGGGCTCTACGTCTGTAGTTAGCTAACTTTCAGCTCTACGTCGGGACGTGCGTTGGGCTCTATGTCGGGACGTGCGTTGGGCTCTACGTCGGGACGTGCGTTGGGCTCTACGTCGGGATTTAGCTTACTTTCAGCTCTACGTCGGGTCGTGCGTTGGGCTCTACATCGGGACGTGCGTTGGGCTCTACGTCGGGACGTGCGTTGGGCTCTACGTCTGTAGTTAGCTAACTTTCTGCTCTACGTCGGGACGTGCGTTGGGCTCTACGTTTGTAGTTAGCTAACTTTCAGCTCTATGTCGGGACGTGCGTTGGGCGCTACGTCGGGACTTGCGTTGGGCTCTACGTCGGGACGTGCGTTGGGCTCTACGTCGGGATTTAGTTTACTTTCAGCTCTACGTCGGGACGTGCGTTGGCCTCTACGTCGGGACGTGCGTTGGCCTCTATGTCGGGATTTAGATTCTTTCAGCTCTACGTCGGGACGTGCGTTGGCCTCTACGTCGGGACGTGCGTTGGGCTCTACGTCGGGACGTGCGTTGGTCTCTACGTCTGTAGTTAGCTAACTTTCAGCTCTACGTCGGGACGTGCGTTGGGCTCTACGTCGGGACGTGCGTTGGGCTCTACGTCGGGACGTGCGTTGGGCTCTACGTCGGGATTTAGCTTACTTTCAGCTCTACGTCGGGACGTGCGTTGGCCTCTACGTCGGGACGTGCGTTGGCCTCTACGTCGGGATTTAGCTTACTTTCAGGTCTACGTCGGGACGTGCGTTGGGCGCTACATCGGGACGTGCGTTGGGCGCTACTTCGGGACGTGCGTTGGGCACTACGTCGGGATTTAGCTTACTTTCAGCTCTACGTCGGGACGTGCGTTGGGCTCTACGTCGGGACGTGCGTTGGGCTCTACGTCGGGACGTGCGTTGGGCTCTACGTCGGGACGTGCGTTGGGCTCTACGTCGGGATTTAGCTTAGTTTCAGCTCTACGTCGGGACGTGCGTTGGCCTCTACGTCGGGATTTAGCTTACTTTCAGCTCTACGTCGGGACGTGCGTTGGCCTCTACGTCGGGACGTGCGTTGGCCTCTACGTCGGGATTTATCTTACTTTCAGCTCTTCGTCGGGACGTGTGTTGGGCTCTACGTCGGGATTTAGCTTACTTTCAGCTCTACGTCGGGACGTGCGTTGGGCTCTACGTCGGGACGTGCGTTGGGCTCTACGTCGGGACGTGCGTTGGCCTCTACGTCGGGACGTGCGTTGGGCTCTACGTCTGTAGTTAGCTAACTTTCAGCTCTACGTCGGGACGTGCGTTGGGCTCTATGTCGGGACGTGCGTTGGACTCTACGTCGGGACGTGCGTTGGGCTCTACGTCGGGATTTAGCTTACTTTCAGCTCTACGTCGGGTCGTGCGTTGGGCTCTACATCGGGACGTGCGTTGGGCTCTACGTCGGGACGTGCGTTGGGCTCTACGTCTGTAGTTAGCTAACTTTCTGCTCTACGTCGGGACGTGCGTTGGGCTCTACGTTTGTAGTTAGCTAACTTTCAGCTCTATGTCGGGACGTGCGTTGGGCGCTACGTCGGGACGTGCGTTGGGCGCTACGTCGGGACTTGCGTTGGGCGCTACGTCGGGACGTGCGTTGGGCTCTACGTCGGGATTTAGTTTACTTTCAGTTCTACGTCGGGACGTGCGTTGGCCTCTACGTCGCGACGTGCGTTGGCCTCTACGTCGGGATTTAGTTTCTTTCAGCTCTACGTCGGGACGTGCGTTGGCCTCTACGTCGGGACGTGCGTTGGGCTCTACGTCGGGATTTAGCTTACTTTCAGCTCTACGTCGGGACGTGCGTTGGGCTCTACGTCGGGACATGCGTTGGGCTCTACGTCGGGACGTGCGTTGGTCTCTACGTCTGTAGTTAGCTAACTTTCAGCTCTACGTCGGGACGTGCGTTGGGCTCTACGTCGGGACGTGCGTTGGGCTCTACGTCGGGACGTGCGTTGGGCTCTACGTCGGGATTTAGCTTACTTTCAGCTCTACGTCGGGACGTGCGTTGGGCTCTACGTCGGGACGTGCGTTGGGCTCTACGTCGGGACGTGCGTTGGGCTCTACGTCGGGATTTAGCTTACTTTCAGGTCTACGTCGGGACGTGCGTTGGGCTCTACGTCGGGACATGTTTTGGGATATACGTCGGGACGTGCGCTCGGCTCTACGTCGGGACGTGCGTTGGGCTCTACGTTGGGACGTGCGTTGGGCTTTACGTCTGTAGTTAGCTAACTTTCAGCTCTATGTCGATACGTGCGTTGGGCTCTATGTTGGGACTTTCGTTGGGCTCTACGTTGGGACGTGCGTTGGGCTCTACGTCGGGACGTGCGTTGGGCTCTACATCTGTAGTTAGCTAACTTTCAGCTCTACGTCGGGACGTGTGTTGGGCTCTACGTCGGGACGTGCGTTGAGCTCTACGTCGGGACGTGCGTTGGCCTCTACGTCGGGATTTAGCTTACTTTCAGCTCTACGTCGGGACGTGCGTTGGGCGCTACGTCGGGACGTGCGTTGGGCTCTACGTCGGGATTTAGCTTACTTTCAGCTCTATGTCGGGACGTGCGTTGGGCTCTCTATGTCGGGACGTGCGGTGGGCTCTACGTTGGGACGTGCGTTGGGCTCTACGTCGGGACGTGCGTTGGGCTCTACGTCGGGACCTGCGTTGGGCTCTATGTCGGGATTTAGCTTACTTTCAGGTCTACGTCGGGACATGCGTTGGCCTCTACGTCGGGACGTGCGTTGGCCTCTACGTCGGGATTTAGCTTACTTTCAGCTCTACGTCGGGACGTGTGTTGGGCTCTACGTCGGGATTTAGCTTACTTTCAGCTCTACGTCGGGACGTCCGTTGGCCTCTACGTCGGGACGTGCGTTGGCCTCTACGTCGGTATTTAGCTTACTTTCAGCTCTACGTCGGGACGTGCGTTGGCCTCTACGTCGGGACGTGCGTTGGCCTCTACGTCGGGATTTAGCCTACTTTCAGCTCTACGTCGGGACGTGTGTTGGGCTCTACGTCGGGATTTAGCTTACTTTTAGCTCTACGTCGGGACGTGCGTTGGGCTCTACGTCGGGACGTGCGTTGGGCTCTACGTCGGGATTTAGCTTACTTTAAGCTCTACGTCGGGACGTGCGTTGGGCTCTACGTCGGGACGTGCGCTGGCCTCTACGTCGGGACGTGCGCTGGCCTCTACGTCGGCACGTGCGCTGGCCTCTACGTCGGGACGTGCGTTGGCCTTAACGTCGGGATTTAGCTTACTTTCAGCTCTACGTCGGGACGTGCCTTGGCCTGTACGTCGGGACGTGCGTTGGCCTCTACGTCGGGATTTAGCTTACTTACAGCTCTACGTCGGGACGTGCGTTGGGCTCTACGTCGGGATTTAGCTTACTTTCAGCTCTACGTCTGGACGTGCGTTGGGCTCTACGTCGGGACGTGCGTTGGGCTCTACGTCGGGACGTGCGTTGGGCTCTACGTCTGTAGTTAGCTAACTTTCAGCTCTACGTCGGGACATGCGTTGGGCTCTACGTCGGGACGTGCGTTGGGCTCTACGTCGGGATTTAGCTTACTTTCAGCTCTATATTGGGACGTGCGTTGGGCTCTACGTCGGGATTTAGCTTACTTTCAGCTCTACGTCGGGACGTGCGTTGGGCTCTACGTCTGTAGTTAGCTAATTTCAGCTCTACGTCGGGACGTGCGTTGGGCGCTACGTCGGGACGTGCGTTGGGCTCTACGTCGGGACGTGCGTTGGGCTCTACGTCGGGATTTAGCTTACTTTCAGCTCTACGTCGGGACGTGCGTTGGCCTCTACGTCGGGACGTGCGTTGTCCTTTACGTCGGGACGTGCGTTGGCCTCTACGTCGGGACGTGCGTTGGCCTCTACATCTGTAGTTAGCTAACTTTCAGCTCTACGTCGGGACGTGCGTTGGGCTCTACGTCTGTAGTTAGCTAATTTCAGCTCTACGTCGGGACGTGCGTTGGGCTCTACGTCTGTAGTTAGCTAACTTTCAGCTCTATGTCGGGACGTGCGTTGGGCGCTACGTCGGGACGTGCGTTGGGCTCTACGTCGCGACGTGCGTTGGGCTCTACGTCTGGATTTAGCTTACTTTCAGCTCTACGTCGGGACGTGCGTTGGGCGCTACGTCGGGACGTGCGTTGTCCTCTACGTCGGGACGTGCGTTGGCCTCTACGTCGGGACGTGCGTTGGCCTCTACGTCGGGACGTGCGTTGGCCTCTACGTCGGGATTTAGCTTACTTTCAGCTCTACGTCGGGACGTGCGTTGGGCGCTACATCGGGACGTGCGTTGGGCGCTACTTCGGGACGTGCGTTGGGCGCTACGTCGGGATTTAGCTTACTTTCAGCTCTACGTCGGGACGTGCGTTGGGCTCTACGTCGGGACGTGCGTTGGGCTCTACGTCGGGACGTGTGTTGGGCTCTACGTCGGGACGTGCGTTGGGCTCTACGTCGGGATTTAGCTTACTTTCAGATGTACGTCGGGACGTGCGTTGGCCTCTACGTCGGGATTTAGCTTACTTTCAGCTCTACGTCGGGACGTCCGTTGGCCTCTACGTCGGGACGTGCGTTGGCCTCTACGTCGGGATTTATCTTACTTTCAGCTCTACGTCGGGACGTGTGTTGGGCTCTACGTCGGGATTTAGCTTACTTTCAGCTCTACGTCAGGACGTGCGTTGGGCTCTACGTCGGGACGTGCGTTGGGCTCTACGTCGGGACGTGCGTTGGGCTCTACGTCGGGACGTGCGTTGGGCTCTACGTCTGTAGTTAGCTAACTTTCAGCTCTACGTCGGGACGTGCGTTGGGCTCTATGTCGGGACGTGCGTTGGGCTCTACGTCGGGATTTAGCTTACTTTCAGCTCTACGTCGGGTCGTGCGTTGGGCTCTACGTCGGGACGTGCGTTGGGCTCTACGTCTGTAGTTAGCTAACTTTCTGCTCTACGTCGGGACGTGCGTTGGGCTCTACGTTTGTAGTTAGCTAACTTTCAGCTCTCTGTCGGGACGTGCTTTGGGCGCTACGTCGGGACTTGCGTTGGGCTCTACGTCGGGACGTGCGTTGGGCTCTACGTCGGGATTTAGTTTACTTTCAGCTCTACGTCGGGATGTGCGTTGGCCTCTACGTCGGGATTTAGTTTCTTTCAGCTCTACGTCGGGACGTGCGTTGGCCTCTACGTCGGGACGTGCGTTGGGCTCTACGTCGGGATTTAGCTTACTTTCAGCTCTACGTCGGGACGTGCGTTGGGCTCTACGTCGGGACATGCGTTGGGCTCTACGTCGGGACGTGCGTTGGTCCCTACGTCTGTAGTTAGCTAACTTTCAGCTCTACGTCGGGACGTGCGTTGGGCTCTACGTCGGGACGTGCGTTGGGCTCTACGTCGGGATTTAGCTTACTTTCAGCTCTACGTCGGGACGTGCGTTGGGCTCTACGTCGGGACGTGCGTTGGGCTCTACGTCGGGACGTGCGTTGGGCTCTACGTCGGGATTTAGCTTACTTTCAGGTCTACGTCGGGACGTGCGTTGGGCTCTACGTCGGGACATGTTTTGGGATATACGTCGGGACGTGAGCTCGGCTCTACGTCGGGACGTGCGTTGGGCTCTACGTTGGGACGTGCGTTGGGCTTTACGTCTGTAGTTAGCTAAATTTCAGCTCTATGTCGATACGTGCGTTGGGCTCTATGTTGGGACTTTCGTTGGGCTCTACGTTGGGACGTGCGTTGGGCTCTACGTCGGGACGTGCGTTGGGCTCTACATCTGTAGTTAACTAACTTTCAGCTCTACGTCGGGACGTGCGTTGGGCTCTAGGTCGGGACGTGCGTTGGGCTCTACGTCGAGACGTGCGTTGGGCTCTACGTCGGGACGTGCGTTGGGCTCTACGTCGGGATTTAGCTTACTTTCAGCTCTAAGTCGGGACGTGCGTTGGCCTCTACGTCGGGACGTGCGTTGGGCTCTACGTCGGGATTTAGCTTACTTTCAGCTCTACGTCGGGACGTGCGTTGGCCTCTACGTCGGGACGTGCGTTGGCCTCTACGTCGGGATTTAGCTTACTTTCAGCTCTACGTCGGGACGTGTGTTGGGCTCTACTTCGGGATTTAGCTTACTTTCAGCTCTACGTCGGGATGTGCGTTGGGCTCTACGTCGGGACGTGCGTTGGGCTCTACGTCTGTAGTTAGTTAAGTTTCAGCTCTACGTCGGGACGTGCGTTGGGCTCTACGTCTGTAGTTAGTTAAGTTTCAGCTCTACGTCGGGACGTGCGTTGGGCTCTACGTCAGGACGTGCGTTGGGCTCTACGTCGGGACGTGCGTTGGGCTCTACGTCTGTAGTTAGCTAACTTTCAGCTCTACGTCGGGACGTGCGTTGGGCGCTACGTCGGGACGTGCGTTTGGCTCTACGTCGGGACGTGCGTTGGGCTCTACGTCGGGAAGTGCGTTGGGCTCTACGTCGGGACGTGCGTTGGGCTCTACGTCGGGATTTAGCTTACTTTCAGCTATACGTCGGGACGTGCGTTGGGCTCTACGTCGGGACGTGCGTTGGGCTCTACGTCGGGACGTGCGTTGGGCTCTACGTCGGGACGTGCGTTGGGCTCTACTTCGAGACGTGCGTTGGGCTCTACGTCGGGATTTAGCTTACTTTCAGCTCTACGTCGGGACGTGCGTTGGCCTCTACTTCGGGACGTGCGTTGGCCTCTACTTCGGGACGTGCGTTGGGCTCTACGTCGGGACGTGCGCTGGTCTCTACGTCGGGACGTGCGCTGGTCTCTACGTCGGGACGTGCGCTGGTCTCTACGTCGGGACGTGCGCTGGCCTCTACGTCGGGACGTGCGCTGGTCTCTACGTCGGGACGTGCGTTGGCCTCTACGTCGGGATTTAGCTTACTTTCAGCTCTACGTCGGGACGTGCGTTGGGCTGTACGTCGGGACATGCGTTGGGCTCTACGTCTGTAGTTAGCTAACTTTCTGCTCTACGTCGGGACGTGCGTTGGGCTCTACGTCTGTAGTTAGCTAACTTTCAGCTCTACGTCGGGACGTGCGTTGGGCGCTACGTCGGGACGTGCGTTTGGCTCTACGTCGGGACGTGCGTTTGGCTCTACGTCGGGACGTGCGTTGGGCTCTACGTCGGGACGTGCGTTGGGCTCTATGTCGGGATTTAGCTTACTTTCAGCTATACGTCGGGACGTGCGTTGTCCTCTACTTCGGGACGTGCGTTGGCCTCTACGTCGGGAAGTGCGTTGGGCTCTACGTCGGGACGTGCGTTGGGTTCTACGTCGGGAAGTGCGTTGGGCTCTACGTCGGGACGTGCGTTGGGTTCTACGTCGGGACGTGCGTTGGGCTCTACGTCGGGATTTAGCTTACTTTCAGCTCTACTTCGGGACGTGCGTTGGCCTCTACTTCGGGACGTGCGTTGGCCTCTACTTCGGGACGTGCGTTGGGATCTACGTCGGGACGTGCGCTGGCCTCTACGTCGGGACGTGCGCTGGCCTCTACGTCGGGACGTGCGTTGGCCTCTACGTCGGGATTTAGCTTACTTTCAGCTCTACGTCGGGACGTGCGTTGGCCTCTACGTCGGGACGTGCGTTGGCCTCTACGTCGGGATTTAGCTTACTTTCAGCTCTACGTCGGGACGTGCGTTGGCCTCTAAGTCGGGACGTCTGTTGGGCTCTACGTCGGGACGTCTGTTGGGCTCTACGTCGGGACGTCTGTTGGCCTCTACGTCGGGACGTGCGTTGGCCTCTACGTCGGGATTTAACTTTCAACTCTACGTCGGGACGTGCGTTGGGCTCTACGTCGGGACGTGCGTTGGGCTCTACGTCTGTAGTTAGCTAACTTTCTGCTCTACTTCGGGACGTGCGTTGGGCTCTACGTCTGTAGTTAGCTAACTTTCAGCTCTACGTCGGGACGTGCGTTGGGCTCTACGTCGGGAAGTGTGTTGGGCTCTACGTCGGGACGTGCGTTGGGCTCTATGTCGGGATTTAGCTTACTTTCAGCTCTACGTCGGGACGTGCGTTGGCCTCTACTTCGGGACATGCGTTGGCCTCTACGTCGGGACGTGCGTTGGGCTCTACGTCGGGACGTGCGTTGGGCTCTACGTCGGGACGTGCGTTGGGCTCTACGTCTGTAGTTAGCTAACTTTCTGCTCTACGTCGGGACGCGCGTTGGGCTCTTCGTCTGTAGTTAGCTAACTTTCAGCTCTACGTCGGGACGTGCGTTGGGCTCTACGTCGGGACGTGCGTTGGGCTCTACGTCGGGACGTGCGTTGGGCTCTACGTCGGGATTTAGCTTACTTTCAGCTCTACGTCGGGACGTGCGTTGGGCTCTACGTCAGGACGTGCGTTGGGCTCTACGTCTGTAGTTAGCTAACTTTCAGCTCTACGTCGGGACATGCGTTGTTTTCTACGTCGGGACGTGCGTTGGCCTCTAAGTCGGGACGTGCGTTGGCCTCTAAGTCGGGACGTGCGTTGGCCCCTACGTCGGGACGTGCGTTGGGCTCTACGTCGGGATTTAGCTTACTTTCAGCTCTACGTCGGGACGTGCGTTGGCCTCTACGTCGGGACGTGCGTTGGCCTCTACGTCGGGACGTGCGTTGGCCTCTACGTCGGGATTTAACATACTTTCAGCTCTACGTCGGGACGTGCGTTGGGCTCTACGTCGGGACGTGCGTTGGGCTCTACGTCGGGACGTGCGTTGGGCTCTACGTCTGTAGTTAGCTAACTTTCAGCTCTACGTCGGAACTTGCGTTGGGCGCTACGTCGGGACGTGCGTTGGGCTCTAAGTCGGGACGTGCGTTGGGCTCTAAGTCGGGACGTGCGTTGGGCTCTACGTCGGGACGTGCGTTGGGCTCTACGTCGGGATTTAGCTTACTTTCAGCTATACGTCGGGACGTGCGTTGGCCTCTACTTCGGGACGTGCGTTGGCCTCTACGTTGGGACGTGCGTTGGCCTCTACGTCGGGACGTGCGTTGGCCTCTACGTCGGGACGTGCGTTGGGCTCTACGTCGGGACGTGCGTTGGGCTCTACGTCGGGATTTAGCTTACTTTCAGCTCTACGTCGGGACGTGCGTTGGCCTCTACTTCGGGACGTGCGTTGGCCTCTACTTCGGGACGTGCGTTGGGCTCTACGTCGGGACGTGCGCTGGCCTTACGTCGGGACGTGTGCTGGCCTCTACGTCGGGACGTGCGCTGGCCTCTACGTCGGGACGTGCGTTGGCCTCTACGTCGGGATTTAGCTTACTTTCAGGTCTACGTCGGGACGTGCGTTGGCCTCTACGTCGGGACGTGCGTTGGCCTCTACGTCGGGATTTAGCTTACTTTTAGCTCTAAGTCGGGACGTGCGTTGGCCTCTAAGTCGGGACGTCTGTTGGGCTCTACTTCGGGACGTCTGTTGGGCTCTACGTCGGGACGTCTGTTGGCCTCTACGTCGGGACGTGCGTTGGCCTCTACGTCGGGATTTAACTTTCAACTCTACGTCGGGACGTGCGTTGGGCGCTACGTCGGGACGTGCGTTGGGCTCTACGTCGGGACGTGCGTTGGGCTCTACGTCGGGCTCTACGTCGGGACGTGCGTTGGGCTCTACGTCTGTAGTTAGCTAACTTTCTGCTCTACGTCGGGACGTGCGTTGGGCTCTACGTCTGTAGTTAGCTAACTTTCAGCTCTACGTCGGGACGTGCGTTGGGCGCTACGTCGGGACATGCGTTGGGCTCTACGTCGGGACGTGCGTTGGGCTCTACGTCGGGACGTGCGTTGGGCTCTACGTCGGGATTTAGCTTAATTTCAGCTCTACGTCGGGACGTGCGTTGGCCTCTACTTCGGGACGTGCGTTGGCCTCTACGTCGGGACGTGCGTTGGCCTCTACGTCGGGACGTGCGTTGGCCTCTACGTCGGGATTTAGCTTACTTTCAGCTCTACGTCGGGACGTGCGTTGGGCTCTACGTCGGGACGTGCGTTGGGCTCTACGTCGGGACGCGCGTTGGGCTCTACGTCGGGACGCGTGTTGGGCTCTACGTCTGTATTTAGCTAACTTTCAGCTCTACGTCGGGACGCGCGTTGGGCTCTTCGTCTGTAGTTAGCTAACTTTTAGCTCTACGTCGGGACGTGCGTTGGGCGCTACGTCGGGACGTGCGTTGGGCTCTACGTCGGGATTTAGCTTACTTTCAGCTCTACGTCGGGACGTGCGTTGGGCTCTACGTCGGGACGTGCGTTGGGCTCTACGTCGGGACGTGCGTTGGGCTCTACGTCGGGACGTGCGTTGGGCTCTACGTCGGGATTTAGCTTACATTAAGCTCTACGTCGGGACGTGCGTTGGGCTCTACGTCGGGACGTGCGCTGGCCTCTACGTCGAGACGTGTGCTGGCCTCTACGTCGGGACGTGCGCTGGCCTCCACGTCGGGACGTGCGCTGGCCTCTACGTCGGGACGTGCGCTGGCCTCTACGTCGGGACGTGCGTTGGCCTCTACGTCGGGATTTAGCTTACTTTCAGCTCTACGTCGGGACGTGCGTTGGGCTCTACGTCGGGATTTAGCTTACTTTCAGCTCTACGTCGGGACGTGCGTTGGGCTCTACGTCGGGACGTGCGTTGGGCTCTACGTCGGGACGTGCGTTGGGCTCTACGTCAGGATTTAGCTAACTTTGAGCTCTACGTCCGGACATGCGTTGGGCTCTACGTCGGGACGTGCGTTGGGCTCTACGTCGGGATTTAGATTACTTTCAGCTCTACGTTGGGACGTGCGTTGGCCTCTACGTCGGGATTTAGCTTACATTCAGCTCTACGTCGGGACGTGCGTTTGGCTCTACGTTGGGACGTGCGTTGGGCTCTACGTCGGGACGTGCGTTGGGCTCTACGTCGGGACGTGCGTTGGGCTCTACGTCGGGACGTGCGTTGGGGTCTACGTCGGGACGTGCTTTGGGCTCTCCGTCTGTAGTTAGGTAACTTTCAGCTCTACGTCGGGACGTGCGTTGGGCTCTACGTTGGGACGTGCGATGGGCTCTACGTCGGGACGTGCGTTGGGCTCTACGTCGGGACGTGCGGTGGGCTCTACGTCGGGATTTAGCTTACTTTCAGCTCTAAGTCGGGACGTGCGTTGGCCTCTACGTCGGGACGTGCGTTGGGCTCTACGTCGGGATTTAGCTTACTTTCAGCTCTACGTCGGGACGTGCGTTGGCCTCTACGTCGGGACGTGCGTTGGCCTCTACGTCGGGATTTAGCTTACTTTCAGCTCTACGTCGGGACGTGTGTTGGGCTCTACTTCAGGATTTAGCTTACTTTCAGCTCTACGTCGGGATGTGCGTTGGGCTCTACGTCGGGACGTGCGTTGGGCTCTACGTCTGTAGTTAGTTAAGTTTCAGCTCTACGTCGGGACGTGCGTTGGGCTCTACGTCGGGACGTGCGTTGGGCTCTACGTCGGGACGTGCGTTGGGCTCTACGTCGGGATTTAGCTTACTTTCAGCTCTACGTCGGGACGTGCGTTGGCCTCTACGTCGGGACGTGCGTTGTCCTCTACGTCGGGACGTGCGTTGGCCTTTACGTCGGGACGTGCGTTGGCCTCTACGTCGGGATTTAACTTACTTTCAGCTCTACGTCGGGACGTGCGTTGGGCGCTACGTCGGGACGTGCGTTGGGCTCTACGTCGGGACGTGCGTTGGGCTCTACGTCGGGACGTGCGTTGGGCTCTACGTCTGTAGTTAGCTAACTTTCTGCTCTACTTCGGGACGTGCCTTGGGCTCTACGTCTGTAGTTAGCTAACTTTCAGCTCTACGTCGGGACGTGCGTTGGGCGCTACGTCGGGACGTGCGTTGGGCTCTACGTCGGGACGTGCGTTGGGCTCTACGTCGGGATTTAGCTTACTTTCAGCTCTACGTCGGGACGTGCGTTGGCCTCTACTTCGGGACGTGCGCTGGCCTCTACGTCGGGACGTGCGTTGGGCTCTACGTCGGGACGTGCGTTGGTCTCTACGTCGGGATTTAGCTTACTTTCAGCTCTACGTCGGGATGTGCGTTGGGCTCTACGTCGGGACGTGCGCTGGTCTTACGTCGGGACGTGCGCTGGCCTCTACGTCGGGACGTGCGCTGGCCTCTACGTCGGGACGTGCGTTGGCCTCTACGTCGGGATTTAGCTTACTTTCAGCTCTACGTCGGGACGTGCGTTGGCCTCTACGTCGGGACGTGCGTTGGCCTCTATGTCGGGATTTAGCTTACTTTTAGCTCTAAGTCGGGACGTGCATTGGGCTCTACGTCGGGACGTGCGGTGGGCTCTACGTCGGGACGTGCGTTGGGCTCTACGTCGGGACGTGCGTTGGGCTCTACGTCGGGATTTAGCTTACTTTCAGCTCTACGTCGGGACGTGCGTTGGCCTCTACGTCGGGACGTGCGTTGGCCTCTACGTCGGGATTTAGCTTACTTTCAGCTCTACGTCGGGACGTGCGTTGGCCTCTACGTCGGGACGTGCGTTGGCCTCTACGTCGGGATTTAGCTTACTTTCAGCTCTACGTCGGGTAGTGTGTTGGGCTCTACGTCGGGATTTAGCTTACTTTTAGCTCTACGTCGGGACGTGCGTTGGGCTCTACGTCGGGACGTGCGTTGGGCTCTACGTCTGTAGTTAGCTAACTTTCAGCTCTACGTCGGGACGTGCGTTGGGCTCTACGTCGGGACGTGCGTTGGGCTCTACGTCGGGATTTAGCTTACTTTCAGCTCTACGTCGGGACGTGCGTTGGCCTCTAAGTCGGGACGTGCGTTGGCCTCTAAGTCGGGACGTGCGTTGGCCTCTACGGCGGGACGTGCGTTGGCCTCTATGTCGGGATTTAACTTACTTTCAGCTCTACGTCGGGACGTGTGTTGGGCGCTACGTCGGGACGTGCGTTGGGCTCTACGTCGGGACGTGCGTTGGGCTCTACGTCGGGATTTAACTTACTTTCAGCTCTACGTCGGGACGTGCGTTGGCCTCTACATCGGGACGTGCGTTGTCCTCTACGTCGGGACGTGCGTTGTCCTCTGCGTCGGGACGTGCGTTGGCCTCTACGTCGGGACGTGCGTTGGCCTCTACGTCGGGACGTGCGTTGGCCTCTACATCGGGATTTAGCTTACTTTCAGCTCTACGTCCGGACGTGCGTTGGCCTCTACGTCGGGACGTGCGTTGGCCTCTACGTCGGGATTTAGCTTACTTTCAGCTCTACGTCGGGACGTGCGTTGGGCTCTACGTCGGGATTTAGCTTACTTTTAGCTCTACGTCGGGACGTGCGTTGGGCTCTACGTCGGGACGTGCGTTGGCCTCTACGTCGGGATTTAGCTTACTTTCAGCTCTACGTCGGGACGTGCGTTGGGCTCTACGTCGGGACGTGCGTTGGGCTCTACGTCGGGATTTAGCTTACTTTCAGCTCTACGTCGGGACGTGCGTTGGCCTCTACGTCGGGACGTGCGTTGGCCTCTACGTCGGGATTTAACTTACTTTCAGCTCTACGTCGGGACGTGCGTTGGCCTCTACGTCGGGACGTGCGTTGTCCTCTACGTCGGGACGTGCTTTGGCCTCTACGTCGGAACGTGTGTTGGCCTCTAAGTCGGGACGTGCGTTGGCCTCTACGTCGGGACGTGCGTTGGCCTCTACATCGGGATTTAGCTTACTTTCAGCTCTACGTCGGGACGTGCGTTGGGCTCTACGTCGGGACGTGCGTTGGGCTCTACGTCGGGATTTAGCTTACTTTCAGCTCTACGTCGGGACGTGCGTTGGCCTCTACGTCGGGACGTGTGTTGGCCTCTACTTCGGGATTTAGCTTACTTTCAGCTCTACGTCGGGACGTGCGTTGGCCTCTACATCGGGATTTAGCTTACTTTCAGCTCTACGTCGGGACGTGCGTTGGGCTCTACGTCGGGACGTGTGTTGGCCTCTACTTCGGGATTTAGCTTACTTTCAGCTCTACGTCGGGACGTGCGTTGGGCTCTACGTCGGGTTTTAGCTTACTTTCAGCTCTACGTCGGGAAGTGCGTTGGGCTCTACGTCGGGACGTGCGTTGGGCTCTACTTCGGGACGTGCGTTGGGCTCTATGTCTGTAGTTAGCTAACTTTCTGCTCTACGTCGGGACGTGCGTTGGGCGCTACGTCGGGACGTGCGTTGGGCTCTACGTCGGACGTGCGTTGGGCTCTACGTCGGGATTTAGCTTACTTTCAGCTCTACGTCGGGACGTGCGTTGGCCTCTACGTCGGGACGTGCGTTGGCCTCTAGGTCGGGACGTGCGTTGGCCTCTACGTCGGGACGTGCGTTGGCATCTGCGTCGGGATTTAGCTTACTTTCAGCTCTACGTCGGGACGTGCGTTCGGCGCTACGTCGGGACGTGCGTTGGTCGCTACGTCGGGATTTAGCTTACTTTCAGCTCTACGTCGGGACGTGCATTGGGCTCTACGTCGGGACGTGCGGTGGGCTCTACGTCGGGACGTGCGTTGGGCTCTACGTCGGGACGTGCGTTGGGCTCTACGTCGGGATTTAGCTTACTTTCAGCTCTACGTCGGCACGTGCGTTGGCCTCTACGTCGGGACGTGCGTTGGCCTCTACGTCGGGATTTAGCTTACTTTCAGCTCTACGTCGGGACGTGCGTTGGCCTCTACGTCGGGACGTGTGTTGGCCTCTACGTCGGGATTTAGCTTACTTTCAGCTCTACGTCGGGACGTGTGTTGGGCTCTACGTCGGGATTTAGCTTACTTTTAGCTCTACGTCGGGACGTGCGTTGGGCTCTACGTCGGGACGTGCGTTGGGCTCTACGTCGGGACGTGCGTTGGGCTCTACGTCTGTAGTTAGCTAACTTTCAGCTCTACGTCGGGACGTGCGTTGGGCTCTACGTCGGGACGTGCGTTGGGCTCTACGTCGGGACGTGCGTTGGGCTCTACGTCTGTAGTTAGGTAACTTTCAGCTCTACGTCGGGACGTGCGTTGGGCTCTATGTCTGTTGTTAGCTAACTTTCAGCTCTACGTCGGGACGTGCGTTGGGCTCTACGTCTGTAGTTAGCTAACTTTCAGCTCTACGTCGGGACGTGCGTTGGGCGCTACGTCGGGACGTGCGTTGGGCGCTACGTCGGGACGTGCGTTGGGCTCTACGTCGGGACGTGCGTTGGGCTCTACGTCGGGACGTGCGTTGGGCGCTACGTCGGGACGTGCGTTGGGCGCTACGTCGGGACGTGCGTTGGGCTCTACGTCGGGACGTGCGTTGGCCTCTACGTCGGGACGTGCGTTGTCCTCTACGTCGGGACGTGCGTTGGCCTCTAAGTCGGGACGTGCGTTGGCCTCTACGTCGGGACCTGCGTTGGCCTCTACGTCGGGATTTAGCTTACTTTCAGCTCTACGTCGGGACGTGCGTTGGACTCTACGTCGGGACGTGCGTTGGGCTCTACGTCGGGATTTAGCTTACTTTCAGCTCTACGTCGGGACGTGCGTTGGCCTCTACGTCGGGACGTGCGTTGGCCTCTACTTCGGGATTTAGCTTACTTTCAGCTCTACGTCGGGACGTGCGTTGGCCTCTACGTCGGGACGTGCGTTGGCCTCTACGTCGGGATTTAGCTTACTTTCAGCTCTACGTCGGGACGTGCGTTGGGCTCTATGTCGGGTTTTAGCTTACTTTCAGCTCTACGTCGGGACGTGCATTGGGCTCTACGTCGGGACGTACGTTGGGCTCTACGTCGGGATTTAGCTTACTTTCAGCTCTACGTTGGGACGTGCGTTGGCCTATACGTCGGAATTTAGCTTACTTTCAGCTCTACGTCGGGACGTGCGTTTGGCTCTACGTCGGGACGTGCGTTGGGCTCTACGTCGGGACGTGCGTTGGGCTCTACGTCGGGACGTGCGTTGGGCTCTACGTCGGGACGTGCGTTGGGCTCTACGGCGGGACGTGCTTTGGGCTCTACGTCTGTAGTTAGGTAACTTTTAGCTCTACGTCGGGACGTGCGTTGGGCTCTACGTCTGTTGTTAGCTAACTTTCAGCTCTACGTCGGGACGTGCGTTGGGCTCTACGTCTGTAGTTAGCTAACTTTCAGCTCTACGTCGGGACGTGCGTTTGGCTCTACGTCGGGACGTGCGTTGGGCGCTACGTCGGGACGTGCGTTGGGCTCTACGTCGGGACGTGCGTTGGACTCTACGTCGGGACTTGCGTTGGGCTCTACGTCGGGATTTAGCTTACTTTCAGCTCTACGTCGGGACGTGCGTTGGCCTCTACGTCGGGACGTGCGTTGGCCTCTACTTCGGGATTTAGCTTACTTTCAGCTCTACTTCGGGACGTGCGTTGGCCTCTACGTCGGGACGTGCGTTGGCCTCTACGTCGGGAATTAGCTTACTTTCAGCTCTACGTCGGGACGTGCGTTGGTCTCTACGTCGGGTTTTAGCTTACTTTCAGCTCTACGTCGGGACGTGCGTTGGGCTCTACGTCGGGACGTGCGTTGGGCTCTACGTCGGGACGTGCGTTGGGCTCTATGTCTGTAGTTAGCTAACTTTCTGCTCTACGTCGGGACGTGCGTTGGGCTCTACGTCGGGACGTGCGTTGGGCTCTACGTCGGGATTTAACTTACTTTCAGCTCTACGTCGGGACGTGCGTTGGCCTCTACGTCGGGACGTGCGTTGGCCTCTACATCGGGATTTAGCTTACTTTCAGCTCTACGTCGGGACGTGCGTTGGGCTCTACGTCGGGACGTGCGTTGGCCTCTAAGTCGGGACGTGCGTTGGCCTCTACGTCGGGACGTGCGTTGGCCTCTACATCGGGATTTAGCTTACTTTCAGCTCTACGTCGGGACGTGCGTTGGGCTCTACGTCGGGACGTGCGTTGGGCTCTACGTCGGGATTTAGCTTACTTTCAGCTCTACGTCGGGACGTGCGTTGGCCTCTACGTCGGGACGTGCGTTGGCCTCTACTTCGTTATTTAGCTTACTTTCAGCTCTACGTCGGGACGTGCGTTGGCCTCTACGTCGGGACGTGCGTTGGCCTCTACGTCGGGATGTGCGTTGGCCTCTACATTGGGATTTAGCTTACTTTCAGCTCTACGTCGGGACGTGCGTTGGCCTCTAAGTCGGGACGTGCGTTGGCCTCTAAGTCGGGACGTGCGTTGGCCTCTACGTCGGGACGTGCGTTGGCCTCTACATCGGGATTTAGCTTACTTTCAGCTCTACGTCGGGACGTGCGTTGGGCTCTACGTCGGGACGTGCGTTGGGCTCTACGTCGGGATTTAGCTTACTTTCAGCTCTACGTCGGGACGTGCGTTGGGCTCTACGTCGGGACGTGCGTTGGCCTCTACATCGGGATTTAGCTTACTTTCAGCTCTACGTCGGGACGTGCGTTGGGCTCTACGTCGGGAAGTGCGTTGGGCTCTACGTCGGGACGTGCGTTGGGCTCTACTTCGGGACGTGCGTTGGGCTCTATGTCTGTAGTTAGCTAACTTTCTGCTCTACGTCGGGACGTGCGTTGGGCTCTATGTCTGTAGTTAGCTAACTTTCTGCTCTACGTCGGGACGTGCGTTGGGCGCTACGTCGGGACGTGCGTTGGGCTCTACGTCGGGACGTGCGTTGGGCTCTACGTCGGGATTTAGCTTACTTTCAGCTCTACGTCGGGACGTGCGTTGGCCTCTAGGTCGGGACGTGCGTTGGCCTCTAGGTCGGGACGTGCGTTGGCCTCTACTTCGGGACGTGCGTTGGCCTCTGCGTCGGGATTTAGCTTACTTTCAGCTCTACGTCGGGACGTGCGTTCGGCGCTACGTCGGGACGTGCGTTGGGCGCTACGTCGGGATTTAGCTTACTTTCAGCTCTACGTCGGGACGTGCATTGGGCTCTACGTCGGGACGTGCGGTGGGCTCTACGTCGGGACGTGCGTTGGGCTCTACGTTGGGACGTGCGTTGGGCTCTACGTCGGGATTTAGCTTACTTTCAGCTCTACGTCGGCACGTGCGTTGGACTCTACGTCGGGACGTGCGTTGGGCTCTACGTCGGGATTTAGCTTACTTTCAGCTCTACGTCGGGACGTGCGTTGGCCTCTACGTCGGGACGTGCGTTGGCCTCTACTTCGGGATTTAGCTTACTTTCAGCTCTACGTCGGGACGTGCGTTGGCCTCTACGTCGGGACGTGCGTTGGCCTCTACGTCGGGACGTGCGTTGGCCTCTACGTCGGGATTTAGCTTACTTTCAGCTCTACGTCGGGACGTGCGTTGGGCTCTATGTCGGGTTTTAGCTTACTTTCAGCTCTACGTCGGGACGTGCGTTGGGCTCTATATCGGGATTTAGCTTACTTTCAGCTCTACGTCGGGACGTGCGTTGGGCTCTACGTCGGGAAGTGCGTTGGGCTCTACGTCGGGACGTGCGTTGGGCTCTACTTCGGGACGTGCGTTGGGCTCTATGTCTGTAGTTAGCTAACTTTCTGCTCTACGTCGGGACGTGCGTTGGGCTCTATGTCTGTAGTTAGCTAACTTTCTGCTCTACGTCGGGACGTGCGTTGGGCGCTACGTCGGGACGTGCGTTGGGCTCTACGTCGGGACGTGCGTTGGGCTCTACGTCGGGATTTAGCTTACTTTCAGCTCTACGTCGGGACGTGCGTTGGCCTCTAGGTCGGGACGTGCGTTGGCCTCTAGGTCGGGACGTGCGTTGGCCTCTACGTCGGGACGTGCGTTGGCCTCTGCGTCGGGATTTAGCTTACTTTCAGCTCTACGTCGGGACGTGCGTTCGGCGCTACGTCGGGACGTGCGTTGGGCGCTACGTCGGGATTTAGCTTACTTTCAGCTCTACGTCGGGACGTGCATTGGGCTCTACGTCGGGACGTGCGGTGGGCTCTACGTCGGGACGTGCGTTGGGCTCTACGTCGGGACGTGCGTTGGGCTCTACGTCGGGATTTAGCTTACTTTCAGCTCTACGTCGGCACGTGCGTTGGCCTCTACGTCGGGACGTGCGTTGGCCTCTACGTCGGGATTTAGCTTACTTTCAGCTCTACGTCGGGACGTGCGTTGGCCTCTACGCCGGGACGTGCGTTGGCCTCTACGTCGGGATTTAGGTTACTTTCAGCTCTACGTCGGGACGTGTGTTGGGCTCTACGTCGGGATTTAGCTTACTTTTAGCTCTACGTCGGGACGTGCGTTGGGCTCTACGTCGGGACGTGCGTTGGGCTCTACGTCTGTAGTTAGCTAACTTTCAGCTCTACGTCGGGACGTGCGTTGGGCTCTACGTCGGGACGTGCGTTGGGCTCTACGACGGGACGTGCGTTGGGCTCTACGTCAGGATTTAGCTAACTTTCAGCTCTACGTCGGGACATGCGTTGGACTCTACGTCGGGATTTAGCTTACTTTCAGCTCTACGTCTGGACGTGCGTTGGGCTCTACGTCGGGACGTGCGTTGGGCTCTACGTCGGGACGTGCGTTGGGCTCTACGTCGGGATTTAGCTTACTTTCAGCTCTACGTCGGGACGTGCGTTGGCCTCTACGTCGGGATTTAGCTTACTTTCAGCTCTACGTCGGGACATGCGTTTGGCTCTACGTCGGGACGTGCGTTGGGCTCTACGTCGGGACGTGCGTTGGGCTCTACGTCGGGACGTGCTTTGGGCTCTACGTCTGTAGTTAGGTAACTTTTAGCTCTACGTCGGGACGTGCGTTGGGCTCTACGTCTGTAGTTAGCTAACTTTCAGCTCTACGTCGGGACGTGCGTTGGGCGCTACGTCGGGACGTGCGTTGGGCTCTACGTCGGGACGTGCGTTGGGCTCTACGTCGGGACGTGCGTTGGGCTCTACGTCGGGATTTAACTTACTTTCAGCTCTACGTCGGGACGTGCGTTGGCCTCTACGTCGGGACGTGCGTTGGCCTCTACGTCGGGACGTGCGTTGGCCTCTAAGTCGGGACGTGCGTTGGGCTCTACGTCGGGACGTGCGTTGGCCTCTACGTCGGGATTTAGCTTACTTTCAGGTCTACGTCGGGACGTGCGTTGGACTCTATGTCGGGACGTGCGTTGGGCTCTACGTCGGGATTTAGCTTACTTTCAGCTCTACGTCGGGACGTGCGTTGGCCTCTACGTCGGGACGTGCGTTGGCCTCTACGTCGGGACGTGCGTTGGCCTCTACTTCGGGATTTAGCTTACTTTCAGCTCTACGTCGGGACGTGCGTTGGCCTCTACGTCGGGACGTGCGTTGGCCTCTACGTCGGGATTTAGCTTACTTTCAGCTCTACGTCGGGACGTGCGTTGGGCTGTACGTCGGGTTTTAGCTTACTTTCAGCTCTACGTCGGGACGTGCGTTGGGCTCTACGTCGGGACGTGCGTTGGGCTCTATGTCTGTAGTTAGCTAACTTTCTGCTCTACGTCGGGACGTGCGTTGGGCTCTATGTCTGTAGTTAGCTAACTTTCAGCTCTACGTCGGGACGTGCGTTGGGCGCTACGTCGGGACGTGCGTTGGGCTCTACGTCGGGACGTGTGTTGGGCTCTACGTCGGGATTTAGCTTACTTTCAGCTCTACGTCGGGACGTGCGTTGGCCTCTACATCGGGACGTGCGTTGGCCTCTAGGTCGGGACGTGCGTTGGCCTCTACGTCGGGACGTGCGTTGGCCTCTGCATCGGGATTTAGCTTACTTTCAGCTCTACTTCGGGACGTGCGTTGGGCGCTACGTCGGGACGTGCGTTGGGCGCTACGTCGGGATTTAGCTTACTTTCAGCTCTACGTCGGGACGTGCATTGGGCTCTACGTCGGGACGTGCGGTGGGCTCTACTTCGGGACGTGCGTTGGGCTCTACGTCGGGACGTGCGTTGGGCTCTACGTCGGGATTTAGCTTACTTTCAGCTCTACGTCGGGACGTGCGTTGGCCTCTACATCGGGACGTGCGTTGGCCTCTAGGTCGGGACGTGCGTTGGCCTCTACGTCGGGACGTGCGTTGGCCTCTGCATCGGGATTTAGCTTACTTTCAGCTCTACTTCGGGACGTGCGTTGGGCGCTACGTCGGGACGTGCGTTGGGCGCTACGTCGGGATTTAGCTTACTTTCAGCTCTACGTCGGGACGTGCATTGGGCTCTACGTCGGGACGTGCGGTGGGCTCTACTTCGGGACGTGCGTTGGGCTCTACGTCGGGACGTGCGTTGGGCTCTAAGTCGGGATTTAGCTTACTTTCAGCTCTACGTCGGGACGTGCGTTGGCCTCTACGTCGGGATTTAGCTTACTTTCAGCTCTACGTCGGGACGTGCGTTGGCCTCTACGTCGGGACGTGCGTTGGCCTCTACGTAGGGATTTAGCTTACTTTCAGCTCTACGTCGGGACGTGCATTGGGCTCTACGTCGGGACGTGCGGTGGGCTCTACTTCGGGACGTGCGTTGGGCTCTACGTCGGGACGTGTGTTGGGCTCTACGTCGGGATTTAGCTTACTTTTAGCTCTACGTCGGGACGTGCGTTGGGCTCTACGTTGGGACGTGCGTTGGGCTCTACGTCTGTAGTTAGCTAACTTTCAGCTCTACGTCGGGACGTGCGTTGGGCTCTACGTCGGGACGTGCGTTGGGCTCTACGTCGGGACGTGCGTTGGGCTCTACGTCGGGACGTGCGTTGGACTCTACGTCGGGATTTAGCTTACTTTCAGCTCTACGTCGGGACGTGCGTTGGCCTCTAAGTCGGGACGTGCGTTGGCCTCTAAGTCGGGACGTGCGTTGGCCTCTACGTCGGGACGTGCGTTGGCCTCTACGTCGGGACGTGCGTTGGCCTCTACGTCGGGATTTAACTTACTTTCAGCTCTACGTCGGGACGTGCGTTGGGAGCTACGTTGGGACGTGCGTTGGGCTCTACGTCGGGACGTGCGTTGGGCTCTACGTCGGGATTTAACTTACTTTCAGCTCTACGTCGGGACGTGCGTTGGCCTCTACGTCGGGACGTGCGTTGGCCTCTACATCGGGATTTAGCTTACTTTCAGCTCTACGTCGGGACGTGCGTTGGGCTCTACGTCGGGACGTGCGTTGGCCTCTAAGTCGGGACGTGCGTTGGCCTCTACGTCGGGACGTGCGTTGGCCTCTACATCGGGATTTAGCTTACTTTCAGCTCTACGTCGGGACGTGCGTTGGGCTCTACGTCGGGACGTGCGTTGGGCTCTACGTCGGGATTTAGCTTACTTTCAGCTCTACGTCGGGACGTGCGTTGGCCTGTACGTCGGGACGTGCGTTGGCCTCTACGTCGGGATTTAGCTTACTTTCAGCTCTACGTCGGGACGTGCGTTGGGCTCTACGTCGGGACGTGCGTTGGGCTCTACGTCTGTAGTTAGCTAACTTTCAGCTCTACGTCGGGACGTGCGTTGGGCTCTACGTCGGGACGTGCGTTGGGCTCTACGTAGGGATTTAGCTTCCTTTCAGCTCTACGTCGGGACGTGCGTTGGCCTCTACGTCGGGATTTAGCTTACTTTCAGCTCTACGTCGGGACGTGCGTTGGCCTCTACGTCGGGACGTGCGTTGGCCTCTACGTCGGGATTTAGCTTACTTTCAGCTCTACGTCGGGATGTGTGTTGGGCTCTACGTCGGGATTTAGCTTACTTTTAGCTCTACGTCGGGACGTGCGTTGGGCTCTACGTCGGGACGTGCGTTGGGCTCTACGTCTGTAGTTAGCTAACTTTCAGCTCTACGTCGGGACGTGCGTTGGGCTCTACGTCGGGACGTGCGTTGGGCTCTACGTCGGGACGTGCGTTGGGCTCAACGACGGGACGTGCGTTGGGCTCTACGTCAGGATTTAGCTAACTTTCAGCTCTACGTCGGGACATTCGTTGGGCTCTACGTCGGGACGTGCGTTGGGCTCTACGTCGGGATTTAGCTTACTTTCAGCTCTACGTTGGGACGTGCGTTGGGCTCTACGTCGGGACGTGCGTTGGGCTCTACGTCGGGACGTGCGTTGGGCTCTACGTCGGGACGTGCGTTGGGCTCTACGTCTGTAGTTGGCTAACTTTCAGCTCTACGTCGGGACGTGCGTTGGGCTCTATGTCTGTTGTTAGCTAAATTTCAGCTCTACGTCGGGACGTGCGTTGGGCTCTACGTCTGTAGTTAGCTAACTTTCAGCTCTACGTCGGGACGTGCGTTGGGCGCTACGTCGGGACGTGCGTTGGGCTCTACGTCGGGACGTGCGTTGGGCTCTACGTCGGGACGTGCGTTGGGCTCTACGTCGGGATTTAACTTATTTTCAGCTCTACGTCGGGACGTGCGTTGGCCTCTACGTCGGGACGTGCGTTGGCCTCTACGTCGGGATTTAGCTTACTTTCAGCTCTACGTCGGGACGTGCGTTGGACTCTACGTCGGGACATGCGTTGGGCTCTACGTCGGGATTTAGCTTACTTTCAGCTCTACGTCGGGACGTGCGTTGGCCTCTACGTCGGGACGTGCGTTGGCCTCTACTTCGGGATTTAGCTTACTTTCAGCTCTACGTCGGGACGTGCGTTGGCCTCTACGTCGGGACGTGCGTTGGCCTCTACGTCGGGATTTAGCTTACTTTCAGCTCTACGTCGGGACGTGCGTTGGGCTCTATGTCGGGTTTTAGCTTACTTTCAGCTCTACGTCGGGACGTGCGTTGGGCTCTACGTCGGGACGTGCGTTGGGCTCTACGTCGGGATTTAGCTTACTTTCAGCTCTACGTTGGGACGTGCGTTGGCCTCTACGTCGGGATTTAGCTTACTTTCAGCTCTACGTCGGGACGTGCGTTTGGCTCTACGTCGGGACTTGCGTTGGGCTCTACGTCGGGACGTGCGTTGGGCTCTACGTCGGGACGTGCTTTGGGCTCTACATCTGTAGTTAGGTAACTTTCAGCTCTACGTCGGGACGTGCGTTGGGCTCTACGTCGGGTTTTAGCTTACTTTCAGCTCTACGTCGGGACGTGCGTTGGGCTCTACGTCAGGACGTGCGTTGGGCTCTATGTCTGTAGTTAGCTAACTTTCTGCTCTACGTCGGGACGTGCGTTGGGCTCTACGTCGGGACGTGCGTTGGGCTCTACGTCGGGATTTAGCTTACTTTCAGCTCTACGTCGGGACGTGCGTTGGCCTCTACATCGGGACGTGCGTTGGCCTCTAGGTCGGGACGTGCGTTGGCCTCTACGTCGGGACGTGCGTTGGCCTCTGCGTCGGGATTTAGCTTACTTTCAGCTCTACTTCGGGACGTGCATTGGGCTCTACGTCGGGACGTGCGGTGGGCTCTACTTCGGGACGTGCGTTGGGCGCCACGTCGGGACGTGCGTTGGGCGCTACGTCGGGATTTAGCTTACTTTCAGCTCTACGTCGGGACGTGCGGTGGGCTCTACTTCGGGACGTGCGTTGGGCTCTACGTCGGGACGTGTGTTGGGCTCTACGTCGGGATTTAGCTTACTTTCAGCTCTACGTCGGGACGTGCTTGGCCTCTACGTCGGGACGTGCGTTGGCCTCTACGTCGGGACGTGCGTTGGCCTCTACGTCGGGATTTAGCTTACTTTCAGCTCTACGTCGGGACGTGCGTTGGGCTCTACGTCGGGATTTAGCTTACTTTTAGCTCTACGTCGGGACGTGCGTTGGGCTCTACGTCGGGACGTGCGTTGGGCTCTACGTCTGTAGTTAGCTAACTTTCAGCTCTACGTCGGGACGTGCGTTGGGCTCTACGTCGGGACGTGCGTTGGGCTCTACGTCGGGACGTGCGTTGGGCTCTACGTCGGGATTTAGCTTACTTTCAGCTCTACGTCGGGACGTGCGTTGGCCTCTACGTCGGGACGTGCGTTGGCCTCTAAGTCGGGACGTGCGTTGGCCTCTACGTCGGGACGTGCGTTGGCCTCTACGTCGGGATTTAACTTACTTTCAGCTCTACGTCGGGACGTGCGTTGGGCGCTACGTTGGGACGTGCGTTAGGCTCTACGTCGGGACGTGCGTTGGGCTCTACGTCGGGATTTAACTTACTTTCAGCTCTACGTCGGGACGTGCGTTGGCCTCTACGTCGGGACGTGCGTTGGCCTCTACAGCGGGATTTAGCTTACTTTCAGCTCTACGTCGGGACGTGCGTTGGGCTCTACGTCGGGACGTGCGTTGGCCTCTAAGTCGGGACGTGCGTTGGCCTCTACGTCGGGACGTGCGTTGGCCTCTACATCGGGATTTAGCTTACTTTCAGCTCTACGTCGGGACGTGCGTTGGGCTCTACGTCGGGACGTGCGTTGGGCTCTACGTCGGGACGTGCGTTGGGCTCTACGTCGGGATTTAGCTTACTTTCAGCTCTACGTCGGGACGTGCGTTGGCCTCTACGTCGGGACGTGCGTTGGCCTCTACTTCGGGATTTAGCTTACTTTCAGCTCTACGTCGGGACGTGCGTTGGCCTCTACGTCGGGACGTGCGTTGGCCTCTACGTCGGGATGTGCGTTGGCCTCTACATTGGGATTTAGCTTACTTTCAGCTCTACGTCGGGACGTGCGTTGGGCTCTACGTCGGGACGTGCGTTGGCCTCTACGTCGGGACGTGCGTTGGCCTCTAAGTCGGGACGTGCGTTGGCCTCTAAGTCGGGACGTGCGTTGGCCTCTACGTCGGGACGTGCGTTGGCCTCTACATCGGGATTTAGCTTACTTTCAGCTCTACGTCGGGACGTGCGTTGGGCTCTACGTCGGGACGTGCGTTGGGCTCTACGTCGGGATTTAGCTTACTTTCAGCTCTACGTCGGGACGTGCGTTGGGCTCTACGTCGGGACGTGCGTTGGCCTCTACTTCGGGATTTAGCTTACTTTCAGCTCTACGTCGGGACGTTCGTTGGTCTCTACGTCGGGATTTAGCTTACTTTCAGTTCTACGTTGGGACGTGCTTTCGGCTCTACGTCGGGTTTTAGCTTACTTTCAGCTCTACGTCGGGACGTGCGTTGGGCTCTACGTCGGGACGTGCGTTGGGCTCTATGTCTGTAGTTAGCTAACTTTCTGCTCTACGTCGGGACGTGCGTTGGGCTTTATGTCTGTAGTTAGCTAACTTTCAGCTCTACGTCGGGACGTGCGTTAGGCGCTACGTCGGGACGTGCGTTGGGCTCTACGTCGGGACGTGCGTTGGGCTCTACGTCGGGATTTAGCTTACTTTCAGCTCTACGTCGGGACGTGCGTTGGCCTCTACGTCGTAACGTGCGTTGGCCTCTAGGTCGGGACGTGCGTTGGCCTCTACGTCGGGACGTGCGTTGGCGTCTGCGTCGGGATTTAGCTTACTTTCAGCTCTACGTCGGGACGTGCGTTGGGCGCTACGTCGGGATTTAGCTTACTTTCAGCTCTACGTCGGGACGTGCATTGGGCTCTACGTCGGGACGTGCGGTGGGCTCTACGTCGGGACGTGCGTTGGGCTCCACGTCGGGACGTGCGTTGGGCTCTACGTCGGGATTTAGCTTACTTTCAGCTCTACGTCGGGACGTGCGTTGGGCTCTACGTCGGGACGTGCGTTGGGCTCTACGTCGGGATTTAGCTTACTTTCAGCTCTACGTCCGGACGTGCGTTGGCCTCTATGTCGGGACGTGCGTTGGCCTCTAAGTCGGTACGTGCGTTGGCCTCTACGTCGGGACGTGCGTTGGCCTCTACGTCGGGATTTAACTTACTTTCAGCTCTACGTCGGGACGTGCGTTGGGCGCTACGTCGGGACGTGCGCTGGGCTCTACGTCGGGACGTGCGCTGGGCTCTACGTCGGGACGTGCATTGGGCTCTACGTCGGGACGTGCGCTGGGCTCTACGTCTGTAGTTAGCTAACTTTCAGCTCTACGTCGGGACGTGCGTTTGGCGCTACGTCGGGACGTGCGTTTGGCTCTACGTCGGGACGTGCGTTGGGCTCTACGTCGGGATTTAGCTTACTTTCAGCTCTACGTCGGGACGTGCGTTGGCCTCTAGGTCGGGACGTGCGTTGGCCTCTAGGTCGGGACGTGCGTTGGCCTCTACGTCGGGACGTGCGTTGGCCTCTACGTCGGGATTTAGCTTACTTTCAGCTCTACGTCGGGACGTGTGTTGGGCTCTACTTCGGGATTTAGCTTACTTTCAGCTCTACGTCGGGACGTGCGTTGGGCTCTATGTCGGGACGTGCGTTGGGCTCTACGTCTGTAGTTAGCTAACTTTCAGCTCTACGTCGGGACGTGCGTTGGGCGCTACGTCGGGACGTGCGTTGGGCGCTACGTCGGGATTTAGCTTAATTTCAGCTCTACGTCGGGACGTGCGTTGGCCTCTACGTCGGGATGTGCGTTGTCCTCTACGTCGGGACGTGCGTTGTCCTCTAAGTCGGGACGTGCGTTGGCCTCTACGTCGGGACGTGCGTTGGCCTCTACGTCGGGATTTAACTTAGTTTCAGCTCTACGTCGGGACGTGCGTTGGGCGCTACGTCGGGACGTGCATTGGGCTCTACGTCGGGACGTGCGTTGGGCTCTACGTCGGGACGTGCGTTGGGCTCTACGTCGGGACGTGCGTTGGGCTCTACGTCTGTAGTTAGCTAACTTTCTGCTCTACGTCGGGACGTGCGTTGGGCTCTACGTCTGTAGTTAGCTAACTTTCAGCTCTACGTCGGGACGTGCGTTGGGCGCTACGTCGGGACGTGCGTTGGGCTCTACATCGGGACGTGCGTTGGGCTCTACGTCGGGATTTAGCTTACTTTCAGCTCTACGTCGGGACGTGCGTTGGCCTCTACTTCGGGACGTGCGTTGGCCTCTACGTCGGGACGTGCGTTGGCCTCTACGTCGGGATTTAGCTTACTTTCAGCTCTACGTCGGGACGTGCGTTGGGCTCTACGTCGGGACGCGCGTTGAGCTCTACGTCGGGACACGCGTTGGGCTCTACGTCGGGACGCGCGTTGGGCTCTACGTCTGTAGTTAGCTAACTTTCAGCTCTACGTCGGGACGTGCGTTGGGCTCTACGTCGGGATTTAGCTTACTTTCAGCTCTACGTCGGGACGTGCGTTGGGCTCTACGTCGGGACGTGCGTTGGGCTCTACGTCGGGACGTGCTTTGGGCTCTACGTCGGGACGTGCGTTGGGCTCTACGTCTGTAGTTAGCTAACTTTCAGCTCTACGTCGGGACGTGCGTTGGGCTCTACGTCGGGACGTGCGTTGGGCTCTACGTCGGGACGTGCGTTGGGCTCTACGTCAGGATTTAGCTAACTTTCAGCTCTACGTCGGGACATGCGTTGGGCTCTACGTCGGGACGTGCTTTGGGCTCTACGTCGGGATTTAGCTTACTTTCAGCTCTACGTTGGGACGTGCGTTGGCCTCTACGTCGGGATTTAGCTAACTTTCAGCTCTACGTCGGGACGTGCGTTGGGCTCTACGTCGGGACGTGCGTTGGGCTCTACGTCTGTAGTTAGGTAACTTTCAGCTCTACGTCGGGACGTGCGTGGGGCTCTACGTCTGTTGTTAGCTAACTTTCAGCTCTACGTCGGGACGTGCGTTGGGCGCTACGTCGGGACGTGCGTTGGGCTCTACGTCGGGACGTGCGTTGGGCTCTACGTCGGGACGTGAGTTGGGCTCTACATCGGGATTTAACTTACTTTCAGCTCTACGTCGGGACGTGCGTTGGCCTCTACGTCGGGACGTGCGTTGGCCTCTACATCGGGACGTGCGTTGGCCTCTAAGTCGGGACGTGCGTTGGCCTCTAAGTCGGGACGTGCGTTGGCCTCTACGTCGGGACGTGCGTTGGCCTCTAAGTCGGGACGTGCGTTGGCCTCTACGTCGGGACGTGCCTTGGCCTCTACATCGGGATTTAGCTTACTTTCAGCTCTACGTCGGGACGTGCGTTGGCTTCTACGTCGGGACGTGCGTTGGCATCTAGTTCGGGATTTAGCTTACTTTCAGCTCTACGTCGGGACGTGCGTTGGCCTGTACGTCTGGACGTGCGTTGGCCTCTACGTCGGGATTTAGCTTACTTTCAGCTCTACGTCGGGACGTGCGTTGGGCTCTACGTCGGGTTTTAGCTTACTTTCAGCTCTACGTCGGGACTTGCATTGGGCTCTAGGTCGGGACGTGCGTTGGGCTCTACGTCGGGACGTGCGTTGGGCTCTATGTCTGTAGTTAGCTAACTTTCTGCTCTACGTCGGGACGTGCGTTGGGCTCTATGTCTGTAGTTAGCTAACTTTCAGCTCTACGTCGGGACGTGCGTTGGGCTCTACGTCGGGACGTGCGTTGGGCTCTACGTCGGGATTTAGCTTACTTTCAGCTCTACGTCGGGACGTGCGTTGGCCTCTACGTCGGGACGTGCGTTGGCCTCTACGTCGGGACGTGCTTTGGGCTCTACGTCGCCACGTGCGTTGGCCTCTACGTCGGGACGTGCGTTGGCGTCTACGTCGGGATTTAGCTTACTTTCAGCTCTACGTCGGGACGTGCGTTGGCCTCTACGTCGGGACGTGCGTTGGCCTCTAGGTCGGGACGTGCGTTGGCCTCTACGTCGGGACGTGCGTTGGCCTCTACGTTGGGATTTAGCTTACTTTCAGCTCTACGTCGGGACGTGTGTTGGGCTCTACTTCGGGATTTAGCTTACTTTCAGCTCTACGTCGGGACGTGCGTTCGGCTCTATGTCGGGACGTGCGTTGGGCTCTACGTCTGTAGTTAGCTAACTTTCAGCTCTACGTCGGGACGTGCGTTGGGCGCTACGTCGGGATGTGCGTTGGGCGCTACGTCGGGATTTAGCTTACTTTCAGCTCTACGTCGGGACGTGCGTTGGCCTCTACGTCGGGATGTGCGTTGTCCTCTACGTCGGGACGTGCGTTGGCCTCTAAGTCGGGACGTGCGTTGGCCTCTACGTCGGGACGTGCGTTGGCCTCTACGTCGGGACGTGCGTTGGCCTCTACGTCGGGACGTGCGTTGGCCTCTACGTCGGGACGTGCGTTGGCCTCTACGTCGGGATTTAACTTACTTTCAGCTCTACGTCGGGACGTGCGTTGGGCGCTACGTCGGGACGTGCGTTGGGCTCTACGTCGGGACGTGCGTTGGGCTCTACGTCGGGACGTGCGTTGGGCTCTACGTCTCTAGTTAGCTAACTTTCTGCTCTACGTCGGGACGTGCGTTGGGCTCTACGTCTGTAGTTAGCTAACTTTCAGCTCTACGTCGGGACGTGCGTTGGGCGCTACGTCGGGACGTGCGTTGGGCTCTACGTCGGGACGTGCGTTGGGCTCTACGTCGGGATTTAGCTAACTTTCAGCTCTACGTCGGGACGTGCGTTGGCCTCTACTTCGGGACGTGCGTTGGCCTCTACGTCGGGACATGCGTTGGCCTCTACGTCGGGATTTAGCTTACTTTCAGCTCTACGTCGGGACGTGCGTTGGGCTCTACGTCGGGACGTGCGTTGAGCTCTACGTCGGGACACGCGTTGGGCTCTACGTCGGGACGCGCGTTGGGCTCTACGTCTGTAGTAAGCTAACTTTCAGCTCTACGTCGGGACGCGCGTTGGGCTCTTCGTCTGTAGTTAGCTAACTTTCAGCTCTACGTCGGGACGTGCGTTGGGCTCTACGTCTGTAGTTAGCTAACTTTCAGCTCTACGTCGGGACGTGCGTTGGGCGATACGTCGGGACGTGCGTTGGGCTCTACGTCGGGATTTAGCTTACATTCAGCTCTACGTCGGGACGTGCGTTGGGCTCTACGTCGGGACGTGCGTTGGGCTCTACGTCGGGACGTGCGTTGGGCTCTACGTCGGGACGTGCGTTGGGCTCTACGTCGGGACGTGCGTTGGGCTCTACGTCGGGATTTAGCTTACATTAAGCTCTACGTCGGGACGTGCGTTGGGCTGTACGTCGGGACGTGCGCTGGCTTATACGTCGGACGTGTGCTGGCCTCTACGTCGGGACGTGCGCTGGCCTCTACGTCGGGACGTGCGCTGGCCTCTACGTCGGGATTTATCTTACTTTCAGCTCTACGTCGGGACGTGCTTTGGCCTGTACGTCGGGACGTGCGTTGGCCTCTACGTCGGGATTTAGCTTACTTTCAGCTCTACGTCGGGACGTGCGTTGGGCTCTACGTCGGGATTTAGCTTACTTTCAGCTCTACGTCGGGACGTGCGTTGGGCTCTACGTCGGGCCGTGCGTTGGGCTCTACGTCGGGACGTGCGTTGGGCTCTACGTCGGGACGTGCGTTGGGCTCTACGTCGGGACGTGCGTTGGGCTCTACGTCTGTAGTTAGCTAACTTTCAGCTCTACGTCGGGACGTGCGTTGGGCTCTACGTCGGGACGTGCGTTGGGCTCTACGTCGGGACGTGCGTTGGGCTCTACATCGGGATTTAGCTTACTTTCAGCTCTACGTCGGGACATGCGTTGGCCTCTACGTCGGGACGTGCGTTGGCCTCTACGTCGGGACGTGCTTTGGGCTCTATGTCGCCACGTGCGTTGGCCTCTACGTCGGGACGTGCGTTGGCCTCTACGTCGGGATTTAGCTTACTTTCAGCTCTACGTCGGGACGTGCGTTGGCCTCTACGTCGGGACGTGCGTTGGGCTCTACGTCGGGACGTGCGTTGGGCTCTACGTCTGTAGTTAGCTAACTTTCAGCTCTACGTCGGGACGTGCGTTGGGCTCTACGTCTGTAGTTAGCTAACTTTCAGCTCTACGTCGGGACGTGCGTTGGGCTCTACATCTGTAGTTAGCTAACTATCAGCTCTACGTCGGGACGTGTGTTGGGCGCTACGTCGGGACGTGCGTTGGGCTCTACGTCGGGACGTGCGTTGGGCTCTACGTCGGGATTTAGCTTACTTTCAGCTCTACGTCGGGACGTGCGTTGGGCTCTACGTCGGGACGTGCGTTGGCCTCTACGTCGGGACGTGCGTTGGCCTCTACGTCGGGATTTAGCTTACTTTCAGCTCTACGTCGGGACGTGCGTTGGGTGCTACGTCGGGACGTGTGTTGGGCGCTACTTCGGGACGTGCGTTGGGCGCTACGTCGGGATTTAGCTTACTTTCAGCTCTACGTCGGGACGTGCGTTGGGCTCTATGTCGGGACGTGCGTTGGGCTCTACGTCGGGACGTGCGTTGGGCTCTACGTCGGGATTTAGCTTACTTTCAGCTCTACGTCGGGACGTGCGTTGGCCTCTATGTCGGGACGTGCGTTGGCCTCTACGTCGGGACGTGCGTTGGCCTCTGCGTAGGGATTTAGCTTACTTTCAGCTCTACGTCGGGACGTGCGTTGGCCTCCACGTCGGGACGTGCGGTGGGCTCTACGTCGGGACGTGCGTTGGGCTCTACATCGGGACGTGCGTTGGGCTCTACGTCGGGATTTAGCTTACTTTCAGCTCTACGTCGGGACGTGCGTTGGCCTCTACGTCGGGACGTGCGTTGGCCTCTACGTCGGGATTTAGCTTACTTTCAGCTCTACGTCGGGACGTGCGTTGGCCTCTACGTCGGGACGTGCGTTGGCCTCTACGTAGGGATTTAGCTTACTTTCAGCTCTACGTCGGGACGTGTGTTGGGCTCTACGTCGGGATTTAGCTTACTTTTAGCTCTACGTCGGGACGTGCGTTGGGCTCTACGTCGGGACGTGCGTTGGGCTCCACGTCGGGACGTGCGTTGGGCTCTACGTCGGGATTTAGCTTACTTTCAGCTCTACGTCGGGACGTGCGTTGGCCTCTAAGTCGGGACGTGCGTTGGCCTCTAAGTCGGGACGTGCGTTGGCCTCTAAGTCGGGACGTGCGTTGGCCTCTAAGTCGGGACGTGTGTTGGCCTCTACGTCGGGATTTAACTTACTTTCAGCTCTACGTCGGGACGTGCGTTGGGCTCTACGTCGGGACGTGCGTTGGGCTCTACGTCGGGATTTAGCTTACTTTCAGCTCTACGTCGGGACGTGCGTTGGCCTCTACGTCGGGACGTGCGTTGGCCTCTAGGTCGGGACGTGCGTTGGCCTCTACGTCGGGACGTGCGTTGGCCTCTACGTCGGGATTTAGCTTACTTTCAGCTCTACGTCGGGACGTGCGTTGGGCGCTATGTCGGGACGTGCGTTGGGCTCTACGTCGGGATTTAGCTTACTTTCAGCTCTACGTCGGGACGTGCGGTGGGCTCTACGTCGGGACGTGCGGTGGGCTCTACATCGGGACGTGCGTTGGGCTCTACGTCGGGATGTGCGTTGGGCTCTACGTCGGGATTTAGCTTACTTTCAGCTCTACGTCGGGACGTGCGTTGGCCTCTACGTCGGGACGTGCGTTGGGTTCTACGTCGGGATTTAGCTTACTTTCAGCTCTACGTCGGGACCTGCGTTGGCCTCTACGTCGGGACGTGCGTTGGCCTCTACGTCGGGATTTAGCTTACTTTCAGCTCTACGTCGGGATGTGTGTTGGGCTCTACTTCGGGATTTAGCTAACTTTCAGCTCTACGTCGGGACGTGCGTTGGGCTCTACTTCGGGACGTGCGTTGGGCTCTACGTCGGGATTTAGCTTACTTTCAGCTCTACGTCGGGACGTGCGTTGGCCTGTACGTCGGGACGTGCGTTGTCCTCTACGTCGGGACGTACGTTGGCCTCTAAGTCAGGACGTGCGTTGGCCTCTACGTCGGGACGTGCGTTGGCCTCTACGTCGGGATTTAACTTACTTTCAGCTCTACGTCGGGACGTGCGTTGGGCGCTACGTCGGGACGTGCGTTGGCCTCTACGTCGGGTCGTGCGTTGGGCTCTACGTCGGGACGTGCGTTGGGCTCTACGTCTGTAGTTAGCTAACTTACTGCTCTACGTCGGGACGTGCGTTGGGCTCTACGTCTGTAGTTAGCTAACTTTCAGCTCTACGTCGGGACGTGCGTTGGGCGCTACGTCGGGATGTGCGTTGGGCTCTACGTCGGGACGTGCGTTGGGCTGTACGTCGGGACGTGCGTTGGGCTCTACGTCGGGATTTAGCTTACTTTAAGCTCTACGTCGGGACGTGCGTTGGCCTCTACGTCGGGACGTGCTTTGGCCTCTACGTCGGGACGTGCGTTGGCATCTACGTCGGGATTTAGCTTACTTTCAGCTCTACGTCGGGACGTGCGTTGGGCTCTACGTCGGGACGTGCGTTGAGCTCTACGTCGGGACACGCGTTGTGCTCTACGTCGGGACGCGCGTTGGGCTCTACGTCTGTAGTTAGCTAACTTTCAGCTCTACGTCGGGACGCGCGTTGGGCTCTTCGTCTGTAGTTAGCTAACTTTCACCTCTACGTCGGGACGTGCGTTGGGCTCTACGTCTGTAGTTAGCTAACTTTCAGCTCTACGTCGGGACGTGCGTTGGGCGCTACGTCGGGACGTGCGTTGGGCGCTACGTCGGGACGTGCGTTGGGCGCTACGTCGGGATTTAGCTTACTTTCAGCTCTACGTCGGGACGTGCGTTGGGCTCTACGTCGGGACGTGCGTTGGGCTCTACGTCGGGACGTGCGTTCGGCTCTACGTCGGGATTTAGCTTAATTTCAGCTCTACGTCGGGACGTGCGTTGGGTTCTACGTCGGGACGTGCGTTGGGCTCTACGTCGGGACGTGCGTTGGCCTCTACGTCGGGATTTAGCTTACTTTCAGCTCTACGTCGGGACGTGCGTTGGCCTGTACGTCGGGACGTGCGTTGGCCTCTACGTCTGTAGTTAGCTAACTTTCAGCTCTACGTCGGGACGTGCGTTGGGCTCTACGTCGGGATTTAGCTTACTTTCAGCTCTACGTCGGGACGTGCGTTGTGCTCTACGTCGGGACGTGTGTTGGGCTCTACGTCTGTAGTTAGCTAACTTCAAGCTCTACGTCGGGACGTGCGTTGGGCTCTACGTCGGGACGTGCGTTGGGCTCTACGTCAGGATTTAGCCAACTTTTAGCTCTACGTCGGGACATGCGTTGGGCTCTACGTCGGGACGTGCGTTGGGCTCTACGTCGGGACGTGCGTTGGCCTCTACGTCGGGATTTAACTTACTTTCAGCTCTACGTCGGGACGTGCGTTGGGCGCTACGTCGGGACGTGCGTTGGGCTCTACGTCGGGACGTGCGTTGGGCTCTACGTCGGGACGTGCGTTGGGCTCTACGTCTCTAGTTAGCTAACTTTCTGCTCTACGTCGGGACGTGCGTTGGGCTCTACGTCTGTAGTTAGCTAACTTTCAGCTCTACGTCGGGACGTGCGTTGGGCGCTACGTCGGGACGTGCGTTGGGCTCTACGTCGGGACGTGCGTTGGGCTCTACGTCGGGATTTAGCTAACTTTCAGCTCTACGTCGGGACGTGCGTTGGCCTCTACTTCGGGACGTGCGTTGGCCTCTACGTCGGGACATGCGTTGGCCTCTACGTCGGGATTTAGCTTACTTTCAGCTCTACGTCGGGACGTGCGTTGGGCTCTACGTCGGGACGTGCGTTGAGCTCTACGTCGGGACACGCGTTGGGCTCTACGTCGGGACGCGCGTTGGGCTCTACGTCTGTAGTAAGCTAACTTTCAGCTCTACGTCGGGACGCGCGTTGGGCTCTTCGTCTGTAGTTAGCTAACTTTCAGCTCTACGTCGGGACGTGCGTTGGGCTCTACGTCTGTAGTTAGCTAACTTTCAGCTCTACGTCGGGACGTGCGTTGGGCGATACGTCGGGACGTGCGTTGGGCTCTACGTCGGGATTTAGCTTACATTCAGCTCTACGTCGGGACGTGCGTTGGGCTCTACGTCGGGACGTGCGTTGGGCTCTACGTCGGGTCGTGCGTTGGGCTCTACGTCGGGACGTGCGTTGGGCTCTACGTCGGGACGTGCGTTGGGCTCTACGTCGGGATTTAGCTTACATTAAGCTCTACGTCGGGACGTGCGTTGGGCTGTACGTCGGGACGTGCGCTGGCTTATACGTCGGACGTGTGCTGGCCTCTACGTCGGGACGTGCGCTGGCCTCTACGTCGGGACGTGCGCTGGCCTCTACGTCGGGATTTATCTTACTTTCAGCTCTACGTCGGGACGTGCTTTGGCCTGTACGTCGGGACGTGCGTTGGCCTCTACGTCGGGATTTAGCTTACTTTCAGCTCTACGTCGGGACGTGCGTTGGGCTCTACGTCGGGATTTAGCTTACTTTCAGCTCTACGTCGGGACGTGCGTTGGGCTCTACGTCGGGCCGTGCGTTGGGCTCTACGTCGGGACGTGCGTTGGGCTCTACGTCGGGACGTGCGTTGGGCTCTACGTCGGGACGTGCGTTGGGCTCTACGTCTGTAGTTAGCTAACTTTCAGCTCTACGTCGGGACGTGCGTTGGGCTCTACGTCGGGACGTGCGTTGGGCTCTACGTCGGGACGTGCGTTGGGCTCTACATCGGGATTTAGCTTACTTTCAGCTCTACGTCGGGACATGCGTTGGCCTCTACGTCGGGACGTGCGTTGGCCTCTACGTCGGGACGTGCTTTGGGCTCTATGTCGCCACGTGCGTTGGCCTCTACGTCGGGACGTGCGTTGGCCTCTACGTCGGGATTTAGCTTACTTTCAGCTCTACGTCGGGACGTGCGTTGGCCTCTACGTCGGGACGTGCGTTGGGCTCTACGTCGGGACGTGCGTTGGGCTCTACGTCTCTAGTTAGCTAACTTTCAGCTCTACGTCGGGACGTGCGTTGGGCTCTACGTCTGTAGTTAGCTAACTTTCAGCTCTACGTCGGGACGTGCGTTGGGCTCTACATCTGTAGTTAGCTAACTTTCAGCTCTACGTCGGGACGTGTGTTGGGCGCTACGTCGGGACGTGCGTTGGGCTCTACGTCGGGACGTGCGTTGGGCTCTACGTCGGGACGTGCGTTGGGCTCTACGTCGGGATTTAGCTTACTTTCAGCTCTACGTCGGGACGTGCGTTGGGCTCTACGTCGGGACGTGCGTTGGCCTCTACGTCGGGACGTGCGTTGGCCTCTACGTCGGGATTTAGCTTACTTTCAGCTCTACGTCGGGACGTGCGTTGGGCGCTACGTCGGGACGTGTGTTGGGCGCTACTTCGGGACGTGCGTTGGGCGCTACGTCGGGATTTAGCTTACTTTCAGCTCTACGTCGGGACGTGCGTTGGGCTCTATGTCGGGACGTGCGTTGGGCTCTACGTCGGGACGTGCGTTGGGCTCTACGTCGGGATTTACCTTACTTTCAGCTCTACGTCGGGACGTGCGTTGGCCTCTATGTCGGGACGTGCGTTGGCCTCTACTTCGGGACGTGCGTTGGCCTCTGCGTCGGGATTTAGCTTACTTTCAGCTCTACGTCGGGACGTGCGTTGGCCTCCACGTCGGGATGTGCGGTGGGCTCTACGTCGGGACGTGCGTTGGGCTCTACGTCGGGACGTGCGTTGGGCTCTACGTCGGGATTTAGCTTACTTTCAGCTCTACGTCGGGACGTGCGTTGGCCTCTACGTCGGGACGTGCGTTGGCCTCTACGTCGGGATTTAGCTTACTTTCAGCTCTACGTCGGGACGTGCGTTGGCCTCTACGTCGGGACGTGCGTTGGCCTCTACGTCGGGATTTAGCTTACTTTTAGCTCTACGTCGGGACGTGCGTTGGGCTCTACGTCGGGACGTGCGTTGGGCTCTACGTCTGTAGTTAGCTAACTTTCAGTTCTACGTCGGGACGTGCGTTGGGCTCTACGTCGGGACGTGCGTTGGGCTCTACGTCGGGATTTAGCTTACTTTCAGCTCTACGTCGGGACGTGCGTTGGCCTCTAAGTCGGGACGTGCGTTGGCCTCTAAGTCGGGACGTGCGTTGGCCTCTAAGTCGGGACGTGCGTTGGCCTCTACGTCGGGACGTGCGTTGGCCTCTACGTCGGGATTTAACTTACTTTCAGCTCTACGTCGGGACGTGCGTTGGGCGCTACGTCGGGACGTGCGTTGGGCTCTACGTCGGGACGTGCGTTGGGCTCTACGTCTGTAGTTAGCTAACTTTCAGCTCTACGTCGGGACGTGCGTTGGGCGCTACGTCGGGACGTGCGTTGGGCTCTACGTCGGGACGTGCGTTGGGCTCTACGTCGGGACGTGCGTTGGGCTCTACGTCGGGATTTAGCTTACTTTCAGCTCTACGTCGGGACGTGCGTTGGCCTCTACGTCGGGACGTGCGTTGGCCTCTAGGTCGGGACGTGCGTTGGCCTCTACGTCGGGACGTGCGTTGGCCTCTACGTCGGGATTTAGCTTACTTTCAACTCTACGTCGGGACGTGCGTTGGGCGCTATGTCGGGACGTGCGTTGGGCGCAACGTCGGGATTTAGCTTACATTCAGCTCTACGTCGGGACGTGCGGTGGGCTCTACGTCGGGACGTGCGGTGGGCTCTACATCGGGACGTGCGTTGGGCTCTACGTCGGGATGTGCGTTGGGCTCTACGTCGGGATTTAGCTTACTTTCAGCTCTACGTCGGGACGTGCGTTGGCCTCTACGTCGGGACGTGCGTTGGGTTCTACGTCGGGATTTAGCTTACTTTCAGCTCTACGTCGGGACGTGCGTTGGCCTCTACGTCGGGACGTGCGTTGGCCTCTACGTCGGGATTTAGCTTACTTTCAGCTCTACGTCGGGATGTGTGTTGGGCTCTACTTCGGGATTTAGCTTACTTTCAGCTCTATGTCGGGACGTGCGTTGGGCTCTACGTCGGGACCTGCGTTGGGTTCTACGTCTGTAGTTAGCTAACTTTCAGCTCTACGTCGGGACGTGCGTTGGGCTCTACTTCGGGACGTGCGTTGGGCTCTACGTCGGGATTTAGCTTACTTTCAGCTCTACGTCGGGACGTGCGTTGGCCTGTACGTCGGGACGTGCGTTGTCCTCTACGTCGGGACGTGCGTTGGCCTCTAAGTCAGGACGTGCGTTGGCCTCTACGTCGGGACGTGCGTTGGTCTCTACGTCGGGATTTAACTTACTTTCAGCTCTACGTCGGGACGTGCGTTGGGCGCTACGTCGGGACGTGCGTTGGCCTCTACGTCGGGTCGTGCGTTGGGCTCTACGTCGGGACGTGCGTTGGGCTCTACGTCTGTAGTTAGCTAACTTACTGCTCTACGTCGGGACGTGCGTTGGGCTCTACGTCTGTAGTTAGCTAAATTTCAGCTCTACGTCGGGACGTGCGTTGGGCGCTACGTCGGGATGTGCGTTGGGCTCTACGTCGCGACGTGCGTTGGGCTCTACGTCGGGACGTGCGTTGGGCTCTACATCGGGATTTAACTTACTTTCAGCTCTACGTCGGGACGTGCGTTGGCCTCTACGTCGGGACGTGCGTTGTCCTCTACGTCGGGACGTGCGTTGGCCTCTAAGTCGGGACGTGCGTTGGCCTCTACGTCGGGACGTGCCTTGGCCTCTACATCGGGATTTAGCTTACTTTCAGCTCTACGTCGGGACGTGCGTTGGCCTCTACGTCGGGACGTGCGTTGGCATCTAGTTCGGGATTTAGCTTACTTTCAGCTCTACGTCGGGACGTGCGTTGGCCTGTACGTCTGGACGTGCGTTGGCCTCTACGTCGGGATTTAGCTTACTTTCAGCTCTACGTCGGGACGTGCGTTGGGCTCTACGTCGGGTTTTAGCTTACTTTCAGCTCTACGTCGGGACTTGCGTTGGGCTCTAGGTCGGGACGTGCGTTGGGCTCTACGTCGGGACGTGCTTTGGGCTCTACGTCGCCACGTGCGTTGGCCTCTACGTCGGGACGTGCGTTGGCGTCTACGTCGGGATTTAGCTTACTTTCAGCTCTACGTCGGGACGTGCGTTGGCCTCTACGTCGGGACGTGCGTTGGCCTCTAGGTCGGGACGTGCGTTGGCCTCTACGTCGGGACGTGCGTTGGCCTCTACGTTGGGATTTAGCTTACTTTCAGCTCTACGTCGGGACGTGTGTTGGGCTCTACTTCGGGATTTAGCTTACTTTCAGCTCTACGTCGGGACGTGCGTTGGGCTCTATGTCGGGACGTGCGTTGGGCTCTACGTCTGTAGTTAGCTAACTTTCAGCTCTACGTCGGGACGTGCGTTGGGCGCTACGTCGGGATGTGCGTTGGGCGCTACGTCGGGATTTAGCTTACTTTCAGCTCTACGTCGGGACGTGCGTTGGCCTCTACGTCGGGATGTGCGTTGTCCTCTACGTCGGGACGTGCGTTGGCCTCTAAGTCGGGACGTGCGTTGGCCTCTAAGTCGGGACGTGCGTTGGCCTCTACGTCGGGACGTGCGTTGGCCTCTACGTCGGGACGTGCGTTGGCCTCTACGTCGGGATTTAACTTACTTTCAGCTCTACGTCGGGACGTGCGTTGGGCGCTACGTCGGGACGTGCGTTGGGCTCTACGTCGGGACGTGCGTTGGGCTCTACGTCGGGACGTGCGTTGGGCTCTACGTCTCTAGTTAGCTAACTTTCTGCTCTACGTCGGGACGTGCGTTGGGCTCTACGTCGGGACGTGTGCTGGCCTCTACGTCGGGACGTGCGCTGGCCTCTACGTCGGGACGTGCTTTGGCCTCTACGTCGGGATTTATCTTACTTTCAGCTCTACGTCGGGACGTGCTTTGGCCTGTACGTCGGGACGTGCGTTGGCCTCTACGTCGGGATTTAGCTTACTTTCAGCTCTACGTCGGGACGTGCGTTGGGCTCTACGTCTGGATTTAGCTTACTTTCAGCTCTACGTCGGGACGTGCGTTGGGCTCTACGTCGGGACGTGCGTTGGGCTCTACGTCGGGACGTGCGTTGGGCTCTACGTCGGGACGTGCGTTGGGCTCTACGTCTGTAGTTAGCTAACTTTCAGCTCTACGTCGGGACGCGCGTTGGGCTCTACGTCGGGACGTGCGTTGGGCTCTACGTCGGGACGTGCGTTGGGCTCTACGTCGGGATTTAGCTTACTTTCAGCTCTACGTCGGGACATGCGTTGGCCTCTACGTCGGGACGTGCGTTGGCCTCTACGTCGGGACGTGCTTTGGGCTCTACGTCGCCACGTGCGTTGGCCTCTACGTCGGGACGTGCGTTGGCCTCTACGTCGGGATTTAGCTTACTTTCAGCTCTACGTCGGGACGTGCGTTGGGCTCTACGTCGGGACATGCGTTGGGCTCTACGTCGGGACGTGCGTTGGGCTCTACGTCTGTAGTTAGCTAACTTTCAGCTCTACGTCGGGACGTGCGTTGGGCTCTACGTCTGTAGTTAGCTAACTTTCAGCTCTACGTCGGGACGTGCGTTGGGCTCTACATCTGTAGTTAGCTAACTTTCAGCTCTACGTCGGGACGTGTGTTGGGCGCTACGTCGGGACGTGCGTTGGGCTCTACGTCGGGACGTGCGTTGGGCTCTACGTCGGGATTTAGCTTACTTTCAGCTCTACGTCGGGACGTGCGTTGGGCTCTACGTCGGGACGTGCGTTGGCCTCTACGTCGGGACGTGCGTTGGCCTCTACGTCGGGATTTAGCTTACTTTCAGCTCTACGTCGGGACGTGCGTTGGGTGCTACGTCGGGACGTGTGTTGGGCGCTACTTCGGGACGTGCGTTGGGCGCTACGTCGGGATTTAGCTTACTTTCAGCTCTACGTCGGGACGTGCGTTGGGCTCTATGTCGGGACGTGCGTTGGGCTCTACGTCGGGACGTGCGTTGGGCTCTACGTCGGGATTTAGCTTACTTTCAGCTCTACGTCGGGACGTGCGTTGGCCTCTATGTCGGGACGTGCGTTGGCCTCTACGTCGGGACGTGCGTTGGCCTCTGCGTCGGGATTTAGCTTACTTTCAGCTCTACGTCGGGACGTGCGTTGGCCTCCACGTCGGGACGTGCGGTGGGCTCTACGTCGGGACGTGCGTTGGGCTCTACATCGGGACGTGCGTTGGGCTCTACGTCGGGATTTAGCTTACTTTCAGCTCTACGTCGGGACGTGCGTTGGCCTCTACGTCGGGACGTGCGTTGGCCTCTACGTCGGGATTTAGCTTACTTTCAGCTCTACGTCGGGACGTGCGTTGGCCTCTACGTCGGGACGTGCGTTGGCCTCTACGTAGGGATTTAGCTTACTTTCAGCTCTACGTCGGGACGTGTGTTGGGCTCTACGTCGGGATTTAGCTTACTTTTAGCTCTACGTCGGGACGTGCGTTGGGCTCTACGTCGGGACGTGCGTTGGGCTCCACGTCGGGACGTGCGTTGGGCTCTACGTCGGGATTTAGCTTACTTTCAGCTCTACGTCGGGACGTGCGTTGGCCTCTAAGTCGGGACGTGCGTTGGCCTCTAAGTCGGGACGTGCGTTGGCCTCTAAGTCGGGACGTGCGTTGGCCTCTAAGTCGGGACGTGTGTTGGCCTCTACGTCGGGATTTAACTTACTTTCAGCTCTACGTCTGGACGTGCGTTGGGCGCTACGTCGGGACGTGCGTTGGGCTCTACGTCGGGACGTGCGTTGGGCTCTACGTCTGTAGTTAGCTAACTTTCAGCTCTACGTCGGGACGTGCGTTGGGCGCTACGTCGGGACGTGCGTTGGGCTCTACGTCGGGACGTGCGTTGGGCTCTACGTCGGGACGTGCGTTGGGCTCTACGTCGGGATTTAGCTTACTTTCAGCTCTACGTCGGGACGTGCGTTGGCCTCTACGTCGGGACGTGCGTTGGCCTCTAGGTCGGGACGTGCGTTGGCCTCTACGTCGGGACGTGCGTTGGCCTCTACGTCGGGATTTAGCTTACTTTCAGCTCTACGTCGGGACGTGCGTTGGGCGCTATGTCGGGACGTGCGTTGGGCTCTACGTCGGGATTTAGCTTACTTTCAGCTCTACGTCGGGACGTGCGGTGGGCTCTACGTCGGGACGTGCGGTGGGCTCTACATCGGGACGTGCGTTGGGCTCTACGTCGGGATGTGCGTTGGGCTCTACGTCGGGATTTAGCTTACTTTCAGCTCTACGTCGGGACGTGCGTTGGCCTCTACGTCGGGACGTGCGTTGGGTTCTACGTCGGGATTTAGCTTACTTTCAGCTCTACGTCGGGACCTGCGTTGGCCTCTACGTCGGGACGTGCGTTGGCCTCTACGTCGGGATTTAGCTTACTTTCAGCTCTACGTCGGGATGTGTGTTGGGCTCTACTTCGGGATTTAGCTAACTTTCAGCTCTACGTCGGGACGTGCGTTGGGCTCTACTTCGGGACGTGCGTTGGGCTCTACGTCGGGATTTAGCTTACTTTCAGCTCTACGTCGGGACGTGCGTTGGCCTGTACGTCGGGACGTGCGTTGTCCTCTACGTCGGGACGTACGTTGGCCTCTAAGTCAGGACGTGCGTTGGCCTCTACGTCGGGACGTGCGTTGGCCTCTACGTCGGGATTTAACTTACTTTCAGCTCTACGTCGGGACGTGCGTTGGGCGCTACGTCGGGACGTGCGTTGGCCTCTACGTCGGGTCGTGCGTTGGGCTCTACGTCGGGACGTGCGTTGGGCTCTACGTCTGTAGTTAGCTAACTTACTGCTCTACGTCGGGACGTGCGTTGGGCTCTACGTCTGTAGTTAGCTAACTTTCAGCTCTACGTCGGGACGTGCGTTGGGCGCTACGTCGGGATGTGCGTTGGGCTCTACGTCGGGACGTGCGTTGGGCTGTACGTCGGGACGTGCGTTGGGCTCTACGTCGGGATTTAGCTTACTTTAAGCTCTACGTCGGGACGTGCGTTGGCCTCTACGTCGGGACGTGCTTTGGCCTCTACGTCGGGACGTGCGTTGGCATCTACGTCGGGATTTAGCTTACTTTCAGCTCTACGTCGGGACGTGCGTTGGGCTCTACGTCGGGACGTGCGTTGAGCTCTACGTCGGGACACGCGTTGTGCTCTACGTCGGGACGCGCGTTGGGCTCTACGTCTGTAGTTAGCTAACTTTCAGCTCTACGTCGGGACGCGCGTTGGGCTCTTCGTCTGTAGTTAGCTAACTTTCACCTCTACGTCGGGACGTGCGTTGGGCTCTACGTCTGTAGTTAGCTAACTTTCAGCTCTACGTCGGGACGTGCGTTGGGCGCTACGTCGGGACGTGCGTTGGGCGCTACGTCGGGACGTGCGTTGGGCGCTACGTCGGGATTTAGCTTACTTTCAGCTCTACGTCGGGACGTGCGTTGGGCTCTACGTCGGGACGTGCGTTGGGCTCTACGTCGGGACGTGCGTTCGGCTCTACGTCGGGATTTAGCTTAATTTCAGCTCTACGTCGGGACGTGCGTTGGGTTCTACGTCGGGACGTGCGTTGGGCTCTACGTCGGGACGTGCGTTGGCCTCTACGTCGGGATTTAGCTTACTTTCAGCTCTACGTCGGGACGTGCGTTGGCCTGTACGTCGGGACGTGCGTTGGCCTCTACGTCTGTAGTTAGCTAACTTTCAGCTCTACGTCGGGACGTGCGTTGGGCTCTACGTCGGGATTTAGCTTACTTTCAGCTCTACGTCGGGACGTGCGTTGGGCTCTACGTCGGGACGTGTGTTGGGCTCTACGTCTGTAGTTAGCTAACTTCAAGCTCTACGTCGGGACGTGCGTTGGGCTCTACGTCAGGATTTAGCCAACTTTTAGCTCTACGTCGGGACATGCGTTGGGCTCTACGTCGGGACGTGCGTTGGGCTCTACGTCGGGATTTAGCTTACTTTCAGCTCTACGTTGGGACGTGCGTTGGCCTCTACGTCGGGATTTAGCTTACTTTCAGCTCTACGTCGGGACGTGCGTTGGGCTCTACGTCGGGACGTGCGTTGGGCTCTACGTCGGGACGTGCGTTGGGCTCTACGTCTGTTGTTAGCTAACTTTCAGCTCTACGTCGGGACGTGCGTTGGGCTCTACGTCTGTAGTTAGCTAACTTTCAGCTCTACGTCGGGACGTGCGTTGGGCTCTACGTCGGGACGTGCGTTGGGCTCTACGTCGGGATTTAACTTACTTTCAGCTCTACGTCGGGACGTGCGTTGGCCTCTATGTCGGGACGTGCGTTGTCCTCTATGTCGGGACGTGCGTTGGCCTCTAAGTCGGGACGTGCGTTGGCCTCTGCATCGGGACGTGCGTTGGCCTCTACATCGGGATTTAGCTTACTTTCAGCTCTACTTCGGGACGTGCGTTGGGCTCTACGTCGGGACGTGCGTTGGGCTCTACGTCGGGATTTAGCTTACTTTCAGCTCTACGTCGGGACGTGCGTTGGCCTCTACGTCGGGACGTGCGTTGGCCTCTACTTCGGGATTTAGCTTACCTTCAGCTCTACGTCGGGACGTGCGTTGGCCTCTACGTCGGGACGTGCGTTGGCCTCTACGTCGGGATTTAGCTTACTTTCAGCTCTACGTCGGGACGTGCGTTGGGCTCTACGTCGGGTTTTAGCTTACTTTCAGCTCTACGTCGGGACGTGCGTTGGGCTCTACGTCGGGACGTGCGTTGGGCTCTATGTCTGTAGTTAGCTAACTTTCTGCTCTACGTCGGGACGTGCGTTGGGCTCTATGTCTGTAGTTAGCTAACTTTCAGCTCTACGTCGGGACGTGCGTTGGGCGCTACGTCGGGACGTGCGTTGGGCTCTACGTCGGGACGTGCATTGGGCTCTACGTCGGGATTTAGCTTACTTTCAGCTCTACGTTGGGACGTGCGTTGGCCTCTACGTCGGGACGTGCTTTGGGCTCTACGTCGGGACGTGCGTTGGCCTCTACGTCGGGACGTGCGTTGGCCTCTACGTCGGGATTTAGCTTACTTTCAGCTCTACGTCGGGACGTGCGTTGGGCTCTACGTCGGGACGTGCGTTGGGCTCTACTTCGGGACGTGCGTTGGGCTCTACGTCTGTAGTTAGCTAACTTTCAGCTCTACGTCGGGACGTGCGTTGGGCTCTACGTTGGGACTTTCGTTGGGCTCTACGTCGGGACTTGCGTTGGGCTCTACGTCGGGACTTGCGTTGGGCTCTACGTCGGGACGTGCGTTGGGCTCTACATCTGTAGTTAGCTAACTTTCAGCTCTACGTCGGGACGTGCGTTGGGCGCTACGTCGGGACGTGCGTTGGGCGCTACGTCGGGACGTGTGTTGGGCGCTGCTTCGGGACGTGCGTTGGGCGCTACGTCGGGATTTAGCTTACTTTCAGCTCTACGTCGGGACGTGCGTTGGGCTCTACGTCGGGACGTGCGTTGGGCTCTACGTCGGGACGTGCGTTGGGCTCTACGTCGGGATTTAGCTTACTTTCAGCTCTACGTCGGGACGTGCGTTGGCCTCTACGTCGGGACGTGCGTTGGCCTCTACGTCGGGATTTAGCTTACTTTCAGCTCTACGTCGGGACGTGCGTTGGCCTCTACGTCGGGACGTGCGTTGGCCTCTACGTTCGGATTTAGCTTACTTTCAGCTCTACGTCGGGACGTCCGTTGGCCTCTACGTCGGGATTCAGCTTACTTTCAGCTCTACATCGGGACGTGCGTTCGGCTCTACGTCGGGACATGCGTTGGGCTCTACGTCGGGACGTGCGTTGGTCTCTACGTCTGTAGTTAGCTAACTTTCAGCTCTACGTCGGGACGTGCGTTGGGCTCTACGTCGGGACGTGCGTTGGGCTCTACGTCGGGATTTAGCTTACTTTCAGCTCTACGTCGGGACGTGCGTTGGGCTCTACGTCGGGACGTGCGTTGGACTCTACGTCGGGACATGCGTTGGGCTCTACGTCGGGACGCGCGTTGGGCTCTACGTCTGTAGTTAGCTAACTTTCAGCTCTACGTCGGGATGTGCGTTGGTCTCTACGTCTGTAGTTAGTTAACTTTAAGCTCTACGTCGGGACGTGCGTTGGGCGCTACGTCGGGACGTGCGTTGGGCGCTACGTCGGGATTTAGCTTACTTTCAGCTCTACGTCGGGACGTGCGTTGGGGTCTACGTCGGGACGTGCGTTGGGCTCTACGTAGGGATTTAACTTACTTTAAGCTCTACGTCGGGACGTGCGTTGGGCTCTACGTCGGGATGTGCGCTGGCCTCTACGTCGGGACGTGCGCTGGCCTCTACGTCGGGACGTGCGCAGGCTTCTACGTCGGGACGTGCGTTGGCCTCTACGTCGGGATTTAGCTTACTTTTAGCTCTACGTCGGGACGTGCCTTGGCCTGTACGTCGGGACGTGCGTTGGCCTCTACGTCGGGATTTAGCTTACTTTCAGCTCTACGTCGGGACGTGTGTTGGGCTCTACGTCGCGATTTAGCTTACTTTCAGCTCTACGTCGGGACGTGCGTTGGCCTCTACGTCGGGACGTGCGTTGGCCTCTACGTCGGGATTTAGCTTACTTTCAGCTCTACGTCGGGACGTGCGTTGGGCTCTACGTCGGGACGTGCGTTGGGCGCTACGTCGGGATTTAACTTACTTTCAGCTCTACGTCGGGACGTGCGTTGGGCTCTACGTCGGGACATGCGTTGGGCTCTACGTCGGGATTTAGCTTACTTTCAGCTCTACGTCGGGACGTGCGTTGGCCTCTACTTCGGGACGTGCGTTGGCCTCTACGTCGGGACGTGCGTTGGCCTCTACGTCGGGATTTAGCTTACTTTCATCTCTACGTCGGGACGTGCGTTGGGCTCTACGTCGGGACGTGCGTTGAGCTCTACGTCGGGACGTGCGTTGGGCGCTACGTCGGGACTTGCATTGGGCGCTACGTCGGGACGTGCGTTGGGCGCTACGTCGGGACGTGTGTTGGGCGCTACGTCGGGACGTGCGTTGGGCTCTACGTCGGGACGTGCGTTGGGCTCTATGTCTGTAGTTAGCTAACTTTCAGCTCTACGTCGGGACGTGCGTTGGCCTCTACGTCGGGATTTAGCTTACTTTTAGCTCTACGTCGGGACGTACGTTGGGCTCTACGTCGGGACGTGCGTTGGGCTCTACGTCGGAACGTGCGTTGAGCTCTACGTCGGGACGTGCGTTGGGCGCTACGTCGGGACTTGCGTTGGGCGCTACGTCGGGACTTGCGTTGGGCGCTACGTCGGGACGTGCGTTGGGCGGTACGTCGGGACGTGTGTTGGGCGCTACGTCGGGACGTGCGTTGGGCTCTACGTCGGGACGTGCGTTGGGCTCTATGTCTGTAGTTAGCTAACTTTCAGCTCTACGTCGGGACGTGCGTTGGCCTATACGTCGGGATTTAGCTTACTTTTAGCTCTACGTCGGGACGTGCGTTGGGCGCTACGTCAGGACGTGCGTTGGGCTCTACGTCGGGACGTGCGTTGGGCTCTACGTCGGGACGTGCGTTGGGCTCTACGTCGGGATTTAGCTTACTTTCAGCTCTACGTCGGGACGTGCGTTGGCCTCTACGTCGGGACGTGCGTTGGCCTCTACGTCGGGACGTGCGTTCGCCTCTACGTCGGGATTTAGCTTACTTTCAGCTCTACGTCGGGACGTGCGTTGGGCTCTACATCGGGACGTGCGTTGGGCTCTATGTCTGTAGTTAGCTAACTTTCTGCTCTACGTCGGGACGTGCGTTGGGCTCTATGTCTGTAGTTAGCTAACTTTCAGCTCTACGTCGGGACGTGCGTTGGGCGCTACGTCGGGACGTGCGTTGGGCTCTACGTCGGGACGTGCATTGGGCTCTACGTCGGGATTTAGCTTACTTTCAGCTCTACGTTGGGACGTGCGTTGGCCTCTACGTCGGGACTTGCTTTGGGCTCTACGTCGGGACGTGCGTTGGCCTCTACGTCGGGACGTGCGTTGGCCTCTACGACGGGATTTAGCTTACTTTCAGCTCTACGTCGGGACGTGCGTTGGGCTCTACGTCGGGACGTGCGTTGGGCTCTACTTCGGGACGTGCGTTGGGCTCTACGTCTGTAGTTAGCTAACTTTCAGCTCTACGTCGGGACGTGCGTTGGGCTCTACGTTGGGACTTTCGTTGGGCTCTACGTCGGGACTTGTGTTGGGCTCTACGTCGGGACTTGCGTTGGGCTCTACGTCGGGACGTGCGTAGGGCTCTACATCTGTAGTTAGCTAACTTTCAGCTCTACGTCGGGACGTGCGTTGGGCTCTACGTCGGGACGTGCGTTGGGCTCTACGTCTGTAGTTAGCTAAGTTTCAGATCTACGTCGGGACGTGCGTTTGGCGCTACGTCGGGACGTGCGTTGGGCTCTACGTCGGGACGTGCGTTGGCCTCTACGTCGGGACGTGCGTTGGCCTCTACGTCGGGATTTAGCTTACTTTCAGCTCTACGTCGGGACGTGCGTTGGGCGCTACGTCGGGACGTGCGTTGGGCGCTACGTCGGGACGTGTGTTGGGCGCTGCTTCGGGACGTGCGTTGGGCGCTACGTCGGGATTTAGCTTACTTTCAGCTCTACGTCGGGACGTGCGTTGGGCTCTACGTTGGGACGTGCGTTGGGCTCTACGTCGGGACGTGCGTTGGGCTCTACGTCGGGATTTAGCTTACTTTCAGCTCTACGTCGGGACGTGCGTTGGCCTCTACGTCGGGACGTGCGTTGGCCTCTACGTCGGGATTTAGCTTACTTTCAGCTCTACGTCGGGACGTGCGTTGGCCTCTACGTCGGGACGTGCGTTGGCCTCTACGTTCGGATTTAGCTTACTTTCAGCTCTACGTCGGGACGTCCGTTGGCCTCTACGTCGGGATTCAGCTTACTTTCAGCTCTACATCGGGACGTGCGTTGGGCTCTACGTCGGGACATGCGTTGGGCTCTACGTCGGGACGTGCGTTGGTCTCTACGTCTGTAGTTAGCTAACTTTCAGCTCTACGTCGGGACATGCGTTGGGCTCTACGTCGGGACGTGCGTTGGGCTCTACGTCGGGATTTAGCTTACTTTCAGCTCTACGTCGGGACGTGCGTTGGGCTCTACGTCGGGACGTGCGTTGGACTCTACGTCGGGACACGCGTTGGGCTCTACGTCGGGACGCGCGTTGGGCTCTACGTCTGTAGTTAGCTAACTTTCAGCTCTACGTCGGGATGTGCGTTGGTCTCTACGTCTGTAGTTAGTTAACTTTAAGCTCTACGTCGGGACGTGCGTTGGGCGCTACGTCGGGACGTGCGTTGGGCGCTACGTCGGGATTTAGCTTACTTTCAGCTCTACGTCGGGACGTGCGTTGGGGTCTACGTCGGGACGTGCGTTGGGCTGTACGTAGGGATTTAACTTACTTTAAGCTCTACATCGGGACGTGCGTTGGGCTCTACGTCGGGATGTGCGCTGGCCTCTACGTCGGGACGTGCGCTGGCCTCTACGTCGGGACGTGCGCTGGCTTCTACGTCGGGACGTGCGTTGGCCTCTACGTCGGGATTTAGCTTACTTTTAGCTCTACGTCGGGACGTGCCTTGGCCTGTACGTCGGGACGTGCGTTGGCCTCTACGTCGGGATTTAGCTTACTTTCAGCTCTACGTCGGGACGTGTGTTGGGCTCTACGTCGGGATTTAGCTTACTTTCAGCTCTACGTCGGGACGTGCGTTGGCCTCTACGTCGGGACGTGCGTTGGCCTCTACGTCGGGATTTAGCTTACTTTCAGCTCTACGTCGGGACGTGCGTTGGGCTCTACGTCGGGACGTGCGTTGGGCGCTACGTCGGGATTTAACTTACTTTCAGCTCTACGTCGGGACGTGCGTTGGGCTCTACGTCGGGACATGCGTTGGGCTCTACGTCGGGATTTAGCTTACTTTCAGCTCTACGTCGGGACGTGCGTTGGCCTCTACGTCGGGACGTGCGTTGGCCTCTACGTCGGGATTTAGCTTACTTTCAGCTCTACGTCGGGACGTGCGTTGGGCTCTACGTCGGGACGTGCGTTGAGCTCTACGTCGGGACGTGCGTTGGGCGCTACGTCGGGACTTGCGTTGGGCGCTACGTCGGGACGTGCGTTGGGCGCTACGTCGGGACGTGTGTTGGGCGCTACGTCGGGACGTGCGTTGGGCTCTACGTCGGGACGTGCGTTGGGCTCTATGTCTGTAGTTAGCTAACTTTCAGCTCTACGTCGGGACGTGCGTTGGCCTCTACGTCGGGATTTAGCTTACTTTTAGCTCTACGTCGGGACGTACGTTGGGCTCTACGTCGGGACGTGCGTTGGGCTCTACGTCGGGACGTGCGTTGGGCTCTACGTCGGGACGTGCGTTGGGCGCTACGTCGGGACTTGCGTTGGGCGCTACGTCGGGACTTGCGTTGGGCGATACGTCGGGACGTGCGTTGGGCGCTACGTCGGGACGTGCGTTGGGCGCTACGTCGGGACGTGCGTTGGGCTCTACGTCGGGACGTGCGTTGGGCTCTATGTCTGTAGTTAGCTAACTTTCAGCTCTACGTCGGGACGTGCGTTGGCCTCTACGTCGGGATTTAGCTTACTTTTAGCTCTACGTCGGGACGTGCGTTGGGCGCTACGTCAGGACGTGCGTTGGGCTCTACGTCGGGACGTGCGTTGGGCTCTACGTCGGGACGTGCGTTGGGCTCTACGTCGGGATTTAGCTTACTTTCAGCTCTACGTCGGGACGTGCGTTGGCCTCTACGTCGGGACGTGCGTTGGCCTCTACGTCGGGACGTGCGTTGGCCTCTACGTCGGGATTTAGCTTACTTTCAGCTCTACGTCGGGACGTGCGTTGGCCTCTACGTCGGGACGTGCGTTGGCCTCTACGTCGGGATTTAGCTTACTTTCAGCTCTACGTCGGGATGTGCGTTGGGCGCTACGTCGGGACGTGCGTTGGGCGCTAGTTCGGGACGTGCGTTGGGCGCTACGTCGGGATTTAGCTTACTTTCAGCTCTACGTCGGGACGTGCGTTGGGCTCTACGTCGGGACGTGCGTTGGACTCTACGTCGGGACGTGCGTTGGCCTCTACGTCGGGATTTAGCTTACTTTCAGCTCTACGTCGGGACGTGCGTTGGGCTCTACGTCGGGACGTGCGTTGGCCTCTACGTCGGGATTTAGCTTACTTTCAGCTCTACGTCGGGACGTGCGTTGGCCTCTACGTCGGGACGTGCGTTGGCCTCTACGTCGGGATTTAGCTTACTTTCAGCTCTACGTCGGGACGTGCGTTGGCCTCTACGTCGGGACGTGCGTTGGCCTCTACGTCGGGAATTAGCTTACTTTCAGCTCTACGTCGGGACGTGCGTTGGCCTGTACGTCGGGACGTGCGTTGGCCTCTACGTCGGGATTTAGCTTACTTTCAGCTCTACGTCGGGACGTGCGTTGGGCTCTACGTCTGGAAGTGTGTTGGGCTCTACGTCGGGATTTAGCTTACTTTAAGCTCTACGTCGGGATGTGCGCTGGCCTCTACGTCGGGACGTGAGCTGGCCTCTACGTCGGGACGTGCGCTGGCCTCTACGTCGGGACGTGCGCTGGACTTAACGTCGGGACATGCTTTGGGCTCTACGTCGGGACATGCGTTGGGCTCTACGTCGGGATTTAGCTTACTTTCTGCTCTACGTCGGGACGTGCGTTGGGCTCTACGTCGGGACGTGCGTTGGGCTCTACGTCGGGACGTGCGTTGGCCTCTACGTCGGGATTTAGCTTACTTTCAGCTCTACGTCGGGACGTGCGTTGGGCGCTACGTCGGGACGTGCGTTGGGCGCTACGTCGGGACGTGTGTTGGGCGCTACTTCGGGACGTGCGTTGGGCGCTACGTCGGGATTTAGCTTACTTTCAGCTCTACGTCGGGACGTGCGTTGGGCTCTATGTCGGGACGTGCGTTGGGCTCTACGTCGAGACGTGCGTTGGGCTCTACGTCGGGACGTGCGTTGGGCTCTACGTCGGGACGTGCGTTGGGCTCTACGTCGGGATTTAGCTTACTTTCAGCTCTACGTCGGGACGTGCGTTGGCCTCTACGTCGGGACGTGCGTTGGCCTCTACGTCGGGATTTAGCTTACTTTCAGCTCTACGTCGGGACGTGCGTTGGGCTCTACGTCGGGACGTGCGTTGGGCGCTACGTCGGGATTTAACTTACTTTCAGCTCTACGTCGGGACGTGCGTTGGGCTCTACGTCGGGACATGCGTTGGGCTCTACGTCGGGATGTGCGTTGGTCTCTACGTCTGTAGTTAGCTAACTTTCAGCTCTACGTCGGGACGTGCGTTGGGCTCTACGTCGGGACGTGCGTTGGGCTCTACGTCGGGACGTGCGTTGGGCTGTACGTCGGGATTTCGCTTGCTTTCAGCTCTACGTCGGGACGTGCGTTGGGCTCTATGTCGGGACGTGCGTTGGGCTCTACGTCGGGACGTGCGTTGGGCTCTACGTCGGGACGTGCGTTGGGCTCTACGTCGGGATTTAGCTTACTTTCAGCTCTACGTCGGGACGTGCGTTGGCCTCTACGTCGGGACGTGCGTTGGCCTCTACGTCGGGATTTAGCTTACTTTCAGCTCTACGTCGGGACGTGCGTTGGCCTCTACGTCGGGACGTGCGTTGGCCTCTACGTCAGGATTTAGCTTACTTTCAGCTCTACGTCGGGACGTGCGTTGGGCTCTACGTCGGGACGTGCGTTGGGCGCTACGTCGGGATTTAACTTACTTTCAGCTCTACGTCGGGACGTGCGTTGGGCTCTACGTCGGGACGTGCGTTGGGCTCTACGTCGGGACGTGCGTTGGGCCCTACGTCGGGACGTGCGTTGGGCTCTACGTCGGGATTTAGCTTGCTTTCAGCTCTACGTCGGGACGTGTGTTGGGCTCTACGTCGGGACGTGCGTTGGGCTCTACGTCGGGATTTAGCTTACTTTCAGGTCTACGTCGGGACGTGCGTTGGGCTCTACGTCGGGACGTGCTTTGGGCTCTACGTCGGGACGTGCGTTGGGCTCTACGTCTGTAGTTAGCTAACTTTCAGCTCTACGTCGGGACGTGCGTTGGGCTCTACGTTGGGACTTTCGTTGGGCTCTACGTCGGGACGTGCGTTGGGCGCTACGTCGGGACGCGCGTTGGGCTCTACGTCGGGACGTGCGTTGGGCTCTACGTCGGGACGTGCGTTGGGCTCTACGTCTGTAGTTAGCTAACTTTCAGCTCTACGTCGGGATGTGCGTTTGGCGCTACGTCGGGACGTGCGTTGGGCTCTACGTCGGGACGTGCGTTGGGCTCTACGTCGGGACGTGCGTTGGGCTCTACGTCGGGACGTGCGTTGGGCTCTACGTCTGTAGTTAGCTAACTTTCAGCTCTACGTCGGGACGTGCGTTGGCCTCTACGTCGGGACGTGCGTTGGCCTCTAGGTCGGGACGTGCGTTGGCCTCTACGTCGGGACGTGCGTTGGCCTCTACGTCGGGATTTAGCTTACTTTCAGCTCTACGTCGGGACGTGTGTTGGGCTCTACTTCGGGATTTAGCTTACTTTCAGCTCTACGTCGGGACGTGCGTTGGGCTCTATGTCGGGACGTGCGTTGGGCTCTACGTCTGTAGTTAGCTAACTTTCAGCTCTACGTCGGGACGTGCGTTGGGCGCTACGTCGGGACGTGCGTTGGGCGCTACGTCGGGATTTAGCTTACTTTCAGCTCTACGTCGGGACGGTCGTTGGCCTCTACGTCGGGATGTGCGTTGTCCTCTACGTCGGGACGTGCGTTGGCCTCTAAGTCGGGACGTGCGTTGGCCTCTACGTCGGGACGTGCGTTGGCCTCTACGTCGGGATTTAACTTACTTTCAGCTCTACGTCGGGACGTGCGTTGGGCGCTACGTCGGGACGTGCGTTGGGCTCTACGTCGGGACGTGCGTTGGGCTCTAAGTCTGTAGTTAGCTAACTTTCTGCTCTACGTCGGGACGTGCGTTGGGCTCTACGTCTGTAGTTAGCTAACTTTCATCTCTACGTCGGGACGTGCGTTGGGCGCTACGTCGGGACATGCGTTGGGCTCTACGTCGGGATTTAGCTTACTTTCAGCTCTACGTCGGGACGTGCGTTGGCCTCTACGTCGGGACGTGCGTTGAGCTCTACGTCGGGACACGCGTTGGGCTCTACGTCTGTAGTTAGCTAACTTTCAGCTCTACGTCGGGACGTGCGTTGGGCTCTACGTCGGGATTTAGCTTACTTTCAGCTCTACGTCGGGACGTGCGTTGAGCTCTACGTCGGGACGCGCGTTGGCCTCTACGTCTGTAGTTAGCTAACTTTCAGCTCTACGTCGGGACGTGCGTTGGGCTCTACGTCGGGATTTAGCTTACTTTCAGCTCTACGTCGGGACGTGCGTTGGGCTCTACGTCGGGACGTGCGTTGGGCTCTACGTCGGGATTTAGCTTACTTTCAGCTCTACGTTGGGACGTGCGTTGGCCTCTACGTCGGGATTTAGCTTACTTTCAGCTCTACGTCGGGACGTGCGTTGGGCTCTACGTCGGGACGTGCGTTGGGCTCTACGTCGGGACGTGCGTTGGGCTCTACGTCGGGACGTGCGTTGGGCTCTACGTCAGGATTTAGCGAACTTTCAGCTCTACGTCGGGACATGCGTTGGGCTCTACGTCGGGACGTGCGTTGGGCTCTACGTCGGGATTTAGCTTACTTTCAGCTCTACGTTGGGACGTGCGTTTGCCTCTACGTCGGGATTTAGCTTACTTTCAGCTCTACGTCGGGACGTGCGTTGGGCTCTACGTCGGCACGTGCGTTGGGCTCTACGTCGGGACGTGCGTTGGGCTCTACGTCTGTAGTTAGCTAACTTTCAGCTCTACGTCAGGACGTGCGTTGGGCTCTACGTCTGTTGTTAGCTAACTTTCAGCTCTACGTCGGGACGTGCGTTGGGCTCTACGTCTGTAGTTACCTAACTTTCAGCTCTACGTCGGGACGTGCGTTGGGCGCTACGTCGGGACGTGCGTTGGGCTCTACGTCGGGACGTGCGTTGGGCTCTACGTCGGGACGTGCGTTGGGCTCTACGTCGGGATTTAACTTACTTTCAGCTCTACGTCGGGACGTGCGTTGTCCTCTACGTCGGGACGTGCGTTGTCCTCTACGTCGGGACGTGCGTTGGCCTCTAAGTCGGGACGTGCGTTGGCCTCTGCGTCGGGACGTGCGTTGGCCTCTACATCGGGATTTAGCTTACTTTCAGCTCTACGTCGGGACGTGCGTTGGGCTCTACGTCGGGACGTGCGTTGGCCTCTACTTTGGGATTTAGCTTACTTTCAGCTCTACGTCGGGACGTGCGTTGGCCTCTACGTCGGGACGTGCGTTGGCCTCTACGTCGGGATTTAGCTTACTTTCAGCTCTACGTCGGGACGTGCGTTGGGCTCTACGTCGGGTTTTAGCTTACTTTCAGCTCTACGTCGGGACGTGCGTTGGGCTCTACGTCGGGACGTGCGTTGGGCTCTATGTCTGTAGTTAGCTAACTTTCTGCTCTACGTCGGGACGTGCGTTGGGCTCTATGTCTGTAGTTAGCTAACTTTCAGCTCTACGTCGGGACGTGTGTTGGGCGCTACGTCGGGACGTGCGTTGGGCTCTACGTCGGGACGTGCGTTGGGCTCTACGTCGGGACGTGCGTTGGGCTCTACGTCGGGACGTGCGTTGGGCTCTACGTCGGGACGTGCTTTGGGCTCTACGTCGGGATTTAGCTTACTTTAAGCTCTACGTCGGGACGTGCGTTGGGCTCTACGTCGGGACGTGCGTTGGGGTCTACGTCGGGACGTGCGTTGGGCTCTACGTCGGGATTTAGCTTACTTTCAGCTCTACGTCGCGACGTGCGTTGGGCGCTACGTCGGGACATGTGTTGGGCGCTACTTCAGGACGTGCGTTGGGCGCTACGTCGGGATTTAGCTTACTTTCAGCTCTACGTCGGGACGTGCGTTGGGCTCTATGTCGGGACGTGCGTTGCGCTCTACGTCGGGACGTGCGTTGGGCTCTACGTCGGGACGTGCGTTGGGCTCTACGTCGGGACGTGCATTGGGCTCTACGTCGGGATTTAGCTTACTTTCAGCTCTACGTCGGGACGTGCGTTGCCCTCTACGTCGGGACGTGCGTTGGGCTCTACGTCGGGATTTAGCTTACTTTCAGCTCTACGTCGGGACGTGCGTTGGCCTCTACGTCGGGACGTGCGTTGGCCTCTACGTTGGGATTTAGCTTACTTTCAGCTCTACGTCGGGACGTGCGTTGGGCTCTTCGTCTGTAGTTAGCTAACTTTCAGCTCTACGTCGGGACGTGCTTTGGGCTCTACGTCGGGACGTGCGTTGGCCTCTACGTCGGGACGTGCGTTGGGCTCTACGTCGGGATTTAGCTTACTTTCAGCTCTACGTCGGGACGTGCGTTGGGCTCTACGTCGGGACGTGCGTTGGGCTGTACGTCAGGACACGCGTGGGGCTCTACGTCGGGGCGCGCGTTGCGCTCTACGTCTGTAGTTAGCTAACTTTCAGCTCTACGTCGGGACGCGCGTTTGGCTCTTCGTCTGTAGTTAGCTAACTTTCAGCACTACGTCGGGACGTGCGTTGGGCTCTACGTCGGGACGTGCTTTGGGCTCTACGTCGGGTTTTAGCTTACTTTCAGCTCTACGTCGGGACGTGCGTTGGGCTCTACGTCGGGACGTGCGTTGGCCTCTACGTCGGGACGTGCGTTGGCCTCTACGTCGGGATTTAGCTTACTTTCAGCTCTACGTCGGGACGTGCGTTGGGCGCTACGTCGGGACGTGTGTTGGGCGCTACTTCGGGACGTGCGTTGGGCGCTACGTCGGGATTTAGCTTACTTTCAGCTCTACGTCGGGACGTGCGTTGGGCTCTACGTCGGGACGTGCGTTGGGCTCTATGTCGGGCCGTGCGTTGCGCTCTACGTCGGGACGTGCGTTGGGCTCTACGTCGGGACGTGCATTGGGCTCTACGTCGGGATTTAGCTTACTTTCAGCTCTACGTCGGGACGTGCGTTGGCCTCTACGTTGGGACGTGCGTTGGGCTCTACGTCGGGATTTAGCTTACTTTCAGCTCTACGTCGGGACGTGCGTTGGCCTCTACGTCGGGACGTGCGTTGGCCTCTACGTTGGGATTTAGCTTACTTTCAGCTCTACGTCGGGACGTCCGTTGGCCTCTACGTCGGGATTTAGCTTACTTTCAGCTCTACGTCGGGACGTGCGTTGGGATCTACGTCGGGACATGCGTTGTGCTCTACGTCGGGACGTGCGTTGGGCTCTACGTCGGGATTTAGCTAACTTTCAGCTCTACGTCGGGATGTGCGTTGGGCTCTACGTCGGGACGTGCGTTGGGCTCTACGTCGGGACGTGCGTTGGGCTCTACGTCGGGATTTAGCTTACTTTCAGCTCTACGTCGGGACGTGCGTTGGGCTCTACGTCGGGACGTACGTTGGGCTCTACGTCGGGACGTGCGTTGGGCTCTACGTCGGGATTTAGCTTACTTTCAGGTCTACGTCGGGACGTGCGTTGGGCTCTACGTCGGGACATGCTTTGGGATATACGTTGGGACGTGCGCTGGGCTCTAAGTCGGGACGTGCGTTGGGCTCTACGTCAGGACGTGCGTTGGGCTCTACGTCGGGACGTGCGTTGGGCTCTACGTCGGGACGTGCGTTGGGCTCTACGTCGGGATTTAGCTTACTTTCAGCTCTACGTCGGGACGTGCGTTGGCCTCTACATCGGGACGTGCTTTGGCCTCTACGTCGGGACGTGCGTTGGCCTCTACGTCGGGACGTGCGTTCGCCTCTACGTCGGGATTTAGCTTACTTTCATCTCTACGTCGGGACGTGCGTTGGGCGCTACGTCGGGACGTGCGTTGGGCGCTAGTTCGGGGCGTGCGTTGGGCGCTACGTCGGGATTTAGCTTACTTTCAGCTCTACGTCGGGACGTGCGTTGGGCTCTACGTCGGGACGTGCGTTGGACTCTACGTCGGGACGTGCGTTGGCCTCTACGTCGGGATTTAGCTTACTTTCAGCTCTACGTCAGGACGTGCGTTGGCCTCTACGTCGGGACGTGCGTTGGCCTCTACGTCGGGATTTAGCTTACTTTCAGCTCTACGTCGGGACCTGCGTTGGCCTCTACGTCAGGACGTGCGTTGGCCTCTACGTCGGGATTTAGGTTACTTTCAGCTCTACGTCGGGACGTGCGTTGGCCTGTACGTCGGGACGTGCGTTGGCCTCTACGTCGGGATTTAGCTTACTTTCAGCTCTACGTCGGGACGTGCGTTGGGCTCTACGTAGGGACGTGCGTTGGGCTCTACGTCGGGAAGTGTGTTGGGCTCTACGTCGGGATTTAGCTTACTTTAAGCTCTACGTCGGGACGTGCGCTGGCCTCTACGTCGGGACGTGCGCTGGCCTCTACGTCGGGACGTTGGCTGGCCTCTACATCGGGACGTGCGCTGGCCTCTACGTCGGGACGTGCGTTGGCCTTAACGTCGGGACATGCTTTGGGCTCTACGTCGGACGTGCGTTGGGCTCTACGTCGGGATTTAGCTTACTTTCAGCTCTACGTCGGGACGTGAGTTGGGCTCTACGTCGGGACGTGCGTTGGGCTCTACGTCGGGATTTAGCTTACTTTCAGCTCTACGTCGGGACGTGAGTTGGGCTCTACGTCGGGACGTGCGTTGGGCTCTACGTCGGACGTGCTTTGGGCTCTACGTCGGGATTTAGCTTACTTTCAGCTCTACGTCGGGACGTGCGTTGGGCGCTACGTCGGGACGTGCGTTGGGCGCTACGTCGGGACGTGTGTTGGGCGCTACTTCGGGACGTGCGTTGGGCGCTACGTCGGGATTTAGCTTACTTTCAGCTCTACGTCGGGACGTGCGTTGGGCTCTATGTTGGGACGTGCGTTGGGCTCTACGTCGGGACGTGCGTTGGGCTCTACGTCGGGACGTGCGTTGGGCTCTACGTCGGGATTTAGCTTACTTTCAGCTCTACGTCGGGACGTGCGTTGGCCTCTACGTCGGGACGTGCGTTGGCCTCTACGTCAGGATTTAGCTTACTTTCAGCTCTACGTCGGGACGTGCGTTTGGCTCTACGTCGGGACGTGCGTTGGGCGCTACGTCGGGATTTAACTTACTTTCAGCTCAACGTCGGGACGTGCGTTGGGCTCTACGTCGGGACATGCGTTGGGCTCTACGTCGGGATGTGCGTTGGTCTCTAGGTCTGTAGTTAGCTAACTTTCAGCTCTACGTCGGGACGTGCGTTGGGCTCTACGTCGGGACGTGCGTTGGGCTCTACGTCGGGACGTGCGTTGGGCTCTACGTCGGGATTTAGCTTGCTTTCAGCTCTACGTCGGGACGTGCGTTGGGCTCTACGTCGGGACGTGCGTTGGGCTCTACGTCGGGACGTGCGTTGGGCTCTATGTCGGGACGTGCGTTGGGCTCTACGTCGGGACGTGCGTTGGGCTCTACGTCGGGACGTGCGTTGGGCTCTACGTCGGGATTTAGCTTGCTTTCAGCTCTACGTCGGGACGTGTGTTGGGCTCTACGTCGGGACGTGCGTTGGGCTCTACGTCGGGATTTAGCTTACTTTCAGGTCTACGTCGGGACGTGCGTTGGGCTCTACGTCGGGACATGCTTTTGGATATACGTCGGGACGTGCGCTGGGCTCTACGTCGGGACGTACTTTGGGCTCTACGTCGGGACGTGCGTTAGGCTCTACGTCTGTAGTTAGCTAACTTTCAGCTCTACGTCGGGACGTGCGTTGGGCTCTACGTTGGGACTTTCGTTGGGCTCTACGTTGGGACGTGCGTTGGGCTCTACGTCGGGACGTGCGTTGGGCTCTACGTCGGGACGTGCGTTGTGCTCTACATCTGTAGTTAGCTAACTTTCAGCTCTACGTCGGGACGTGCGTTGGGCTCTACGTCTGTAGTTAGCTAACTTTCAGCTCTACGTCGGGACGGGCGTTGGGCTCTACGTCGGGACGTGCGTTGGGCTCTACGTCGGGATTTAGCTTACTTTCAGCTCTACGTCGGGACGTGCGTTGGGCTCTACGTCGGGACGTGCGTTGAGCTCTACGTCGGGACGTGCGTTGGCCTCTACGTCGGGATTTAGCTTACTTTCAGCTCTACGTCGGGACGTGCGTTGGGCGCTACGTCGGGACGTGCGTTGGGCGCTACGTCGGGATTTAGCTTACTTTCAGCTCTATGTCGGGACGTGCGTTGGGCTCTCTATGTCGGGACGTGCGGTGGGCTCTACGTTGGGACGTGCGTTGGGCTCTACGTCGGGACGTGCGTTGGGCTCTACGTCGGGACGTGCGTTGGGCTCTACGTCGGGACCTGCGTTGGGCTCTACGTCGGGATTTAGCTTACTTTCAGGTCTACGTCGGGACATGCGTTGGCCTCTACGTCGGGACGTGCGTTGGCCTCTACGTCGGGATTTAACTTACTTTCAGCTCTACGTCGGGACGTGCGTTGGCCTCTACGTCGGGACGTGCATTGGGCTCTACGTCGGGATTTAGCTTACTTTCAGCTCTACGTCGGGACGTGTGTTGGGCTCTACGTCGGGATTTAGCTTACTTTCAGCTCTACGTCGGGACGTGCGTTGGCCTCTACGTCGGGACGTGCGTTGGCCTCTACGTCGGTATTTAGCTTACTTTCAGCTCTACGTCGGGACGTGCGTTGGCCTCTACGTCGGGACGTGCGTTGGCCTCTACGTCGGGATTTAGCCTACTTTTAGCTCTACGTCGGGACGTGCGTTGGGCTCTACGTCGGGACGTGCGTTGGGCTCTACGTCGGGACGTGCGTTGGGCTCTACGTCGGGATTTAGCTTACTTTAAGCTCTACGTCGGGACGTGCGCTGGCCTCTACGTCGGGACGTGCGCTGGCCTCTACGTCGGCACGTGCGCTGGCCTCTACGTCGGGACGTGCGTTGGCCTTAACGTCGGGATTTAGCTTACTTTCAGCTCTACGTCGGGACGTGCCTTGGCCTATACGTCGGGACGTGCGTTGGCCTCTACGTCGGGATTTAGCTTACTTACAGCTCTACGTCGGGACGTGCGTTGGGCTCTACGTCGGGATTTAGCTTACTTTCAGCTCTACGTCGGGACGTGCGTTGGGCTCTACGTCGGGACGTGCGTTGGGCTCTACGTCGGGACGTGCGTTGGGCTCTACGTCTGTAGTTAGCTAACTTTCAGCTCTACGTCGGGACGTGCGTTGGGCTCTACGTCGGGATTTAGCTTACTTTCAGCTCTATGTTGGGACGTGCGTTGGGCTCTACGTCGGGATTTAGCTTACTTTCAGCTCTACGTCGGGACGTGCGTTGGGCTCTACGTCTGTAGTTAGCTAATTTCAGCTCTACGTCGGGACGTGCGTTGGGCTCTACGTCTGTAATTAGCTAACTTTCAGCTCTACGTCGGGACGTGCGTTGGGCGCTACGTCGGGACGTGCGTTGGGCTCTACGTCGGGACGTGCGTTGGGCTCTACGTCGGGATTTAGCTTACTTTCAGCTCTACGTCGGGACGTGCGTTGGCCTCTGCGTCGGGACGTGCGTTGTCCTCTACGTCGGGACGTGCGTTGGCCTCTACGTCGGGACGTGCGTTGGCCTCTACGTCGGGATTTAGCTTACTTTCAGCTCTACGTCGGGACGTGCGTTGGCCTCTACGTCGGGACGTGCGTTGGCCTCTACGTCGGGATTTATCTTACTTTCAGCTCTTCGTCGGGACGTGTGTTGGGCTCTACGTCGGGATTTAGCTTACTTTCAGCTCTACGTCAGGACGTGCGTTGGGCTCTACGTCGGGACGTGCGTTGGGCTCTACGTCGGGACGTGCGTTGGGCTCTACGTCTGTAGTTAGCTAACTTTCAGCTCTACGTCGGGACGTGCGTTGGGCTCTATGTCGGGACGTGCGTTGGGCTCTACGTCGGGACGTGCGTTGGGCTCTACGTCGGGATTTAGCTTACTTTCAGCTCTACGTCGGGTCGTGCGTTGGGCTCTACATCGGGACGTGCGTTGGGCTCTACGTCGGGACGTGCGTTGGGCTCTACGTCTGTAGTTAGCTAACTTTCTGCTCTACGTCGGGACGTGCGTTGGGCTCTACGTTTGTAGTTAGCTAACTTTCAGCTCTATGTCGGGACGTGCGTTGGGCGCTACGTCGGGACTTGCGTTGGGCTCTACGTCGGGACGTGCGTTGGGCTCTACGTCGGGATTTAGTTTACTTTCAGCTCTACGTCGGGACGTGCGTTGGCCTCTACGTCGGGACGTGCGTTGGCCTCTATGTCGGGATTTAGATTCTTTCAGCTCTACGTCGGGACGTGCGTTGGCCTCTACGTCGGGACGTGCGTTGGGCTCTACGTCGGGACGTGCGTTGGTCTCTACGTCTGTAGTTAGCTAACTTTCAGCTCTACGTCGGGACGTGCGTTGGGCTCTACGTCGGGACGTGCGTTGGGCTCTACGTCGGGACGTGCGTTGGGCTCTACGTCGGGATTTAGCTTACTTTCAGCTCTACGTCGGGACGTGCGTTGGCCTCTACGTCGGGACGTGCGTTGGCCTCTACGTCGGGATTTAGCTTACTTTCAGCTCTACGTCGGGACGTGCGTTGGGCGCTACATCGGGACGTGCGTTGGCCTCTACGTCGGGACGTGCGTTGGCCTCTACGTCAGGATTTAGCTTACTTTCAGCTCTACGTCGGGACGTGCGTTGGGCTCTACGTCGGGACGTGCGTTGGGCGCTACGTCGGGATTTAACTTACTTTCAGCTCTACGTCGGGACGTGCGTTGGGCTCTACGTCGGGACGTGCGTTGGGCTCTACGTCGGGACGTGCGTTGGGCTCTACGTCGGGATTTAGCTTACTTTAAGCTCTACGTCGGGACGTGCGCTGGCCTCTACGTCGGGACGTGCGCTGGCCTCTACGTCGGCACGTGCGCTGGCCTCTACGTCGGGACGTGCGTTGGCCTTAACGTCGGGATTTAGCTTACTTTCAGCTCTACGTCGGGACGTGCCTTGGCCTATACGTCGGGACGTGCGTTGGCCTCTACGTCGGGATTTAGCTTACTTACAGCTCTACGTCGGGACGTGCGTTGGGCTCTACGTCGGGATTTAGCTTACTTTCAGCTCTACGTCGGGACGTGCGTTGGGCTCTACGTCGGGACGTGCGTTGGGCTCTACGTCGGGACGTGCGTTGGGCTCTACGTCTGTAGTTAGCTAACTTTCAGCTCTACGTCGGGACGTGCGTTGGGCTCTACGTCGGGATTTAGCTTACTTTCAGCTCTATGTTGGGACGTGCGTTGGGCTCTACGTCGGGATTTAGCTTACTTTCAGCTCTACGTCGGGACGTGCGTTGGGCTCTACGTCTGTAGTTAGCTAATTTCAGCTCTACGTCGGGACGTGCGTTGGGCTCTACGTCTGTAATTAGCTAACTTTCAGCTCTACGTCGGGACGTGCGTTGGGCGCTACGTCGGGACGTGCGTTGGGCTCTACGTCGGGACGTGCGTTGGGCTCTACGTCGGGATTTAGCTTACTTTCAGCTCTACGTCGGGACGTGCGTTGGCCTCTGCGTCGGGACGTGCGTTGTCCTCTACGTCGGGACGTGCGTTGGCCTCTACGTCGGGACGTGCGTTGGCCTCTACGTCGGGATTTAACTTACTTTCAGCTCTAAGTCGGGACGTGCGTTGGGCTCTATGTCGGGACGTGCGTTGGGCTCTACGTCGGGACGTGTGTTGGGCTCTACGTCGGGACGTGCGTTCGGCTCTACGTCGGGATTTAGCTTACTTTCAGCTCTAGTCGGGACGTGCGTTGGCCTCTACGTCGGGATTTAGCTTACTTTCAGCTCTACGTCGGGACGTGCGTTGGCCTCTACGTCGGGACGTGCGTTGGCCTCTACGTCGGGATTTATCTTACTTTCAGCTCTTCGTCGGGACGTGTGTTGGGCTCTACGTCGGGATTTAGCTTACTTTCAGCTCTAGTCGGGACGTGCGTTGGCCTCTACGTCGGGATTTAGCTTACTTTCAGCTCTACGTCAGGACGTGCGTTGGGCTCTACGTCGGGACGTGCGTTGGGCTCTACGTCGGGACGTGCGTTGGGCTCTACGTCGGGACGTGCGTTGGGCTCTACGTCTGTAGTTAGCTAACTTTCAGCTCTACGTCGGGACGTGCGTTGGGCTCTATGTCGGGACGTGCGTTGGGCTCTACGTCGGGACGTGCGTTGGGCTCTACGTCGGGATTTAGCTTACTTTCAGCTCTACGTCGGGTCGTGCGTTGGGCTCTACATCGGGACGTGCGTTGGGCTCTACGTCGGGACGTGCGTTGGGCTCTACGTCTGTAGTTAGCTAACTTTCTGCTCTACGTCGGGACGTGCGTTGGGCTCTACGTTTGTAGTTAGCTAACTTTCAGCTCTATGTCGGGACGTGCGTTGGGCGCTACGTCGGGACTTGCGTTGGGCTCTACGTCGGGACGTGCGTTGGGCTCTACGTCGGGATTTAGTTTACTTTCAGCTCTACGTCGGGACGTGCGTTGGCCTCTACGTCGGGACGTGCGTTGGCCTCTATGTCGGGATTTAGATTCTTTCAGCTCTACGTCGGGACGTGCGTTGGCCTCTACGTCGGGACGTGCGTTGGGCTCTACGTCGGGACGTGCGTTGGTCTCTACGTCTGTAGTTAGCTAACTTTCAGCTCTACGTCGGGACGTGCGTTGGGCTCTACGTCGGGACGTGCGTTGGGCTCTACGTCGGGACGTGCGTTGGGCTCTACGTCGGGATTTAGCTTACTTTCAGCTCTACGTCGGGACGTGCGTTGGCCTCTACGTCGGGACGTGCGTTGGCCTCTACGTCGGGATTTAGCTTACTTTCAGGTCTACGTCGGGACGTGCGTTGGGCGCTACATCGGGACGTGCGTTGGGCGCTACTTCGGGACGTGCGTTGGGCACTACGTCGGGATTTAGCTTACTTTCAGCTCTACGTCGGGACGTGCGTTGGGCTCTACGTCGGGACGTGCGTTGGGCTCTACGTCGGGACGTGCGTTGGGCTCTACGTCGGGATTTAGCTTAGTTTCAGCTCTACGTCGGGACGTGCGTTGGCCTCTACGTCGGGATTTAGCTTACTTTCAGCTCTACGTCGGGACGTGCGTTGGCCTCTACGTCGGGACGTGCGTTGGCCTCTACGTCGGGATTTATCTTACTTTCAGCTCTTCGTCGGGACGTGTGTTGGGCTCTACGTCGGGATTTAGCTTACTTTCAGCTCTACGTCGGGACGTGCGTTGGGCTCTACGTCGGGACGTGCGTTGGGCTCTACGTCGGGACGTGCGTTGGCCTCTACGTCGGGACGTGCGTTGGGCTCTACGTCTGTAGTTAGCTAACTTTCAGCTCTACGTCGGGACGTGCGTTGGGCTCTATGTCGGGACGTGCGTTGGACTCTACGTCGGGACGTGCGTTGGGCTCTACGTCGGGATTTAGCTTACTTTCAGCTCTACGTCGGGTCGTGCGTTGGGCTCTACATCGGGACGTGCGTTGGGCTCTACGTCGGGACGTGCGTTGGGCTCTACGTCTGTAGTTAGCTAACTTTCTGCTCTACGTCGGGACGTGCGTTGGGCTCTACGTTTGTAGTTAGCTAACTTTCAGCTCTATGTCGGGACGTGCGTTGGGCGCTACGTCGGGACTTGCGTTGGGCGCTACGTCGGGACGTGCGTTGGGCTCTACGTCGGGATTTAGTTTACTTTCAGTTCTACGTCGGGACGTGCGTTGGCCTCTACGTCGCGACGTGCGTTGGCCTCTACGTCGGGATTTAGTTTCTTTCAGCTCTACGTCGGGACGTGCGTTGGCCTCTACGTCGGGACGTGCGTTGGGCTCTACGTCGGGATTTAGCTTACTTTCAGCTCTACGTCGGGACGTGCGTTGGGCTCTACGTCGGGACATGCGTTGGGCTCTACGTCGGGACGTGCGTTGGTCTCTACGTCTGTAGTTAGCTAACTTTCAGCTCTACGTCGGGACGTGCGTTGGGCTCTACGTCGGGACGTGCGTTGGGCTCTACGTCGGGACGTGCGTTGGGCTCTACGTCGGGATTTAGCTTACTTTCAGCTCTACGTCGGGACGTGCGTTGGGCTCTACGTCGGGACGTGCGTTGGGCTCTACGTCGGGACGTGCGTTGGGCTCTACGTCGGGATTTAGCTTACTTTCAGGTCTACGTCGGGACGTGCGTTGGGCTCTACGTCGGGACATGTTTTGGGATATACGTCGGGACGTGCGCTCGGCTCTACGTCGGGACGTGCGTTGGGCTCTACGTTGGGACGTGCGTTGGGCTTTACGTCTGTAGTTAGCTAACTTTCAGCTCTATGTCGATACGTGCGTTGGGCTCTATGTTGGGACTTTCGTTGGGCTCTACGTTGGGACGTGCGTTGGGCTCTACGTCGGGACGTGCGTTGGGCTCTACATCTGTAGTTAGCTAACTTTCAGCTCTACGTCGGGACGTGTGTTGGGCTCTACGTCGGGACGTGCGTTGAGCTCTACGTCGGGACGTGCGTTGGCCTCTACGTCGGGATTTAGCTTACTTTCAGCTCTACGTCGGGACGTGCGTTGGGCGCTACGTCGGGACGTGCGTTGGGCTCTACGTCGGGATTTAGCTTACTTTCAGCTCTATGTCGGGACGTGCGTTGGGCTCTCTATGTCGGGACGTGCGGTGGGCTCTACGTTGGGACGTGCGTTGGGCTCTACGTCGGGACGTGCGTTGGGCTCTACGTCGGGACCTGCGTTGGGCTCTATGTCGGGATTTAGCTTACTTTCAGGTCTACGTCGGGACATGCGTTGGCCTCTACGTCGGGACGTGCGTTGGCCTCTACGTCGGGATTTAGCTTACTTTCAGCTCTACGTCGGGACGTGTGTTGGGCTCTACGTCGGGATTTAGCTTACTTTCAGCTCTACGTCGGGACGTGCGTTGGCCTCTACGTCGGGACGTGCGTTGGCCTCTACGTCGGTATTTAGCTTACTTTCAGCTCTACGTCGGGACGTGCGTTGGCCTCTACGTCGGGACGTGCGTTGGCCTCTACGTCGGGATTTAGCCTACTTTCAGCTCTACGTCGGGACGTGTGTTGGGCTCTACGTCGGGATTTAGCTTACTTTTAGCTCTACGTCGGGACGTGCGTTGGGCTCTACGTCGGGACGTGCGTTGGGCTCTACGTCGGGACGTGCGTTGGGCTCTACGTCGGGATTTAGCTTACTTTAAGCTCTACGTCGGGACGTGCGTTGGGCTCTACGTCGGGACGTGCGCTGGCCTCTACGTCGGGACGTGCGCTGGCCTCTACGTCGGCACGTGCGCTGGCCTCTACGTCGGGACGTGCGTTGGCCTTAACGTCGGGATTTAGCTTACTTTCAGCTCTACGTCGGGACGTGCCTTGGCCTGTACGTCGGGACGTGCGTTGGCCTCTACGTCGGGATTTAGCTTACTTACAGCTCTACGTCGGGACGTGCGTTGGGCTCTACGTCGGGATTTAGCTTACTTTCAGCTCTACGTCTGGACGTGCGTTGGGCTCTACGTCGGGACGTGCGTTGGGCTCTACGTCGGGACGTGCGTTGGGCTCTACGTCTGTAGTTAGCTAACTTTCAGCTCTACGTCGGGACATGCGTTGGGCTCTACGTCGGGACGTGCGTTGGGCTCTACGTCGGGATTTAGCTTACTTTCAGCTCTATATTGGGACGTGCGTTGGGCTCTACGTCGGGATTTAGCTTACTTTCAGCTCTACGTCGGGACGTGCGTTGGGCTCTACGTCTGTAGTTAGCTAATTTCAGCTCTACGTCGGGACGTGCGTTGGGCGCTACGTCGGGACGTGCGTTGGGCTCTACGTCGGGACGTGCGTTGGGCTCTACGTCGGGATTTAGCTTACTTTCAGCTCTACGTCGGGACGTGCGTTGGCCTCTACGTCGGGACGTGCGTTGTCCTTTACGTCGGGACGTGCGTTGGCCTCTACGTCGGGACGTGCGTTGGCCTCTACGTCGGGATTTAACTTACTTTCAGCTCTAAGTCGGGACGTGCGTTGGGCGCTACGTCGGGACGTGCGTTGGGCGCTACTTCGGGACGTGCGTTGGGCGCTACGTCGGGATTTAGCTTACTTTCAGCTTTATGTTGGGACGTGCGTTGGCCTCTACGTCGGGATTTAGCTTACTTTCAGCTCTACGTCGGGACGTGCGTTGGGCTCTACGTCGGGACGTGCGTTGGGCTCTACATCTGTAGTTAGCTAACTTTCAGCTCTACGTCGGGACGTGCGTTGGGCTCTACGTCTGTAGTTAGCTAATTTCAGCTCTACGTCGGGACGTGCGTTGGGCTCTACGTCTGTAGTTAGCTAACTTTCAGCTCTATGTCGGGACGTGCGTTGGGCGCTACGTCGGGACGTGCGTTGGGCTCTACGTCGCGACGTGCGTTGGGCTCTACGTCTGGATTTAGCTTACTTTCAGCTCTACGTCGGGACGTGCGTTGGGCGCTACGTCGGGACGTGCGTTGTCCTCTACGTCGGGACGTGCGTTGGCCTCTACGTCGGGACGTGCGTTGGCCTCTACGTCGGGACGTGCGTTGGCCTCTACGTCGGGATTTAGCTTACTTTCAGCTCTACGTCGGGATGTGCGTTGGGCGCTACATCGGGACGTGCGTTGGGCGCTACTTCGGGACTTGCGTTGGGCGCTACGTCGGGATTTAGCTTACTTTCAGCTCTACGTCGGGACGTGCGTTGGGCTCTACGTCGGGACGTGCGTTGGGCTCTACGTCGGGACGTGTGTTGGGCTCTACGTCGGGACGTGCGTTGGGCTCTACGTCGGGATTTAGCTTACTTTCAGATCTACGTCGGGACGTGCGTTGGCCTCTACGTCGGGATTTAGCTTACTTTCAGCTCTACGTCGGGACGTCCGTTGGCCTCTACGTCGGGACGTGCGTTGGCCTCTACGTCGGGATTTATCTTACTTTCAGCTCTACGTCGGGACGTGTGTTGGGCTCTACGTCGGGATTTAGCTTACTTTCAGCTCTACGTCAGGACGTGCGTTGGGCTCTACGTCGGGACGTGCGTTGGGCTCTACGTCGGGACGTGCGTTGGGCTCTACGTCTGTAGTTAGCTAACTTTCAGCTCTACGTCGGGACGTGCGTTGGGCTCTATGTCGGGACGTGCGTTGGGCTCTACGTCGGGATTTAGCTTACTTTCAGCTCTACGTCGGGTCGTGCGTTGGGCTCTACGTCGGGACGTGCGTTGGGCTCTACGTCTGTAGTTAGCTAACTTTCTGCTCTACGTCGGGACGTGCGTTGGGCTCTACGTTTGTAGTTAGCTAACTTTCAGCTCTCTGTCGGGACGTGCTTTGGGCGCTACGTCGGGACTTGCGTTGGGCTCTACGTCGGGACGTGCGTTGGGCTCTACGTCGGGATTTAGTTTACTTTCAGCTCTACGTCGGGACGTGCGTTGGCCTCTACGTCGGGACGTGCGTTGGCCTCTACGTCGGGATTTAGTTTCTTTCAGCTCTACGTCGGGACGTGCGTTGGCCTCTACGTCGGGACGTGCGTTGGGCTCTACGTCGGGATTTAGCTTACTTTCAGCTCTACGTCGGGACGTGCGTTGGGCTCTACGTCGGGACATGCGTTGGGCTCTACGTCGGGACGTGCGTTGGTCCCTACGTCTGTAGTTAGCTAACTTTCAGCTCTACGTCGGGACGTGCGTTGGGCTCTACGTCGGGACGTGCGTTGGGCTCTACGTCGGGATTTAGCTTACTTTCAGCTCTACGTCGGGACGTGCGTTGGGCTCTACGTCGGGACGTGCGTTGGGCTCTACGTCGGGACGTGCGTTGGGCTCTACGTCGGGATTTAGCTTACTTTCAGGTCTACGTCGGGACGTGCGTTGGGCTCTACGTCGGGACATGTTTTGGGATATACGTCGGGACGTGAGCTCGGCTCTACGTCGGGACGTGCGTTGGGCTCTACGTTGGGACGTGCGTTGGGCTTTACGTCTGTAGTTAGCTAAATTTCAGCTCTATGTCGATACGTGCGTTGGGCTCTATGTTGGGACTTTCGTTGGGCTCTACGTTGGGACGTGCGTTGGGCTCTACGTCGGGACGTGCGTTGGGCTCTACATCTGTAGTTAACTAACTTTCAGCTCTACGTCGGGACGTGCGTTGGGCTCTAGGTCGGGACGTGCGTTGGGCTCTACGTCGAGACGTGCGTTGGGCTCTACGTCGGGACGTGCGTTGGGCTCTACGTCGGGATTTAGCTTACTTTCAGCTCTACGTCGGGACGTGCGTTGGGCTCTACGTCGGGACGTGCGTTGGCCTCTACGTCGGGACGTGCGTTGGCCTCTACGTCGGGATTTAGCTTACTTTCAGCTCTACGTTGGGACGTGCGTTGGGCGCTACGTCGGGACGTGCGTTGGGCGCTACTTCGGGACGTGCCTTGGGCGCTACGTCGGGATTTATCTTACTTTCAGCTCTACGTCGGGACGTATGTTGGGCTCTCTATGTCGGGACGTGCGGTGGGCGCTACGTCGGGATTTAGCTTACTTTCAGCTTTATGTTGGGATGTGCGTTGGCCTCTACGTCGGGATTTAGCTTACTTTCAGCTCTACGTCGGGACGTGCGTTGGGCTCTACGTCGGGACGTGCGTTGGGCTCTACGTCGGGACGTGCGTTGGGCTCTACATCTGTAGTTAGCTAACTTTCAGCTCTACGTCGGGACGTGCGTTGGGCTCTACGTCTGTAGTTAGCTAAATTCAGCTCTACGTCGGGACGTGCGTTGGGCTCTACGTCTGTAGTTAGCTAACTTTCAGCTCTATGTCGGGACGTGCGTTGGGCGCTACGTCGGGACGTGCGTTGGGCTCTACGTCGCGACGTGCGTTGGGCTCTACGTCGGGATTTAGCTTACTTTCAGCTCTACGTCGGGACGTGCGTTGGGCGCTACGTCGGGACGTGCGTTGTCCTCTACGTCGGGACGTGCGTTGGCCTCTACGTCGGGACGTGCGTTGGCCTCTACGTCGGGATTTAGCTTACTTTCAGCTCTACGTCGGGACGTGCGTTGGGCGCTACATCGGGACGTGCGTTGGGCGCTACTTCGGGACGTGCGTTGGGCGCTACGTCGGGATTTAGCTTACTTTCAGCTCTACGTCGGGACGTGCGTTGGGCTCTACGTCGGGACGTGCGTTGGGCTCTACATCGGGACGTGTGTTGGGCTCTACGTCGGGACGTGCGTTGGGCTCTACGTCGGGATTTAGCTTACTTTCAGCTCTACGTCGGGACGTGCGTTGGCCTCTACGTCGGGATTTAGCTTACTTTCAGCTCTACGTCGGGACGTGCGTTGGCCTCTACGTCGGGACGTGCGTTGGCCTCTACGTCGGGATTTATCTTACTTTCAGCTCTACGTCGGGACGTGTGTTGGGCTCTACGTCGGGATTTAGCTTACTTTCAGCTCTACGTCAGGACGTGCGTTGGGCTCTACGTCGGGACGTGCGTTGGGCTCTACGTCGGGACGTGCGTTGGGCTCTACCTCGGGACGTGCGTTAGGCTCTACGTCTGTAGTTAGCTAACTTTCAGCTCTACGTCGGGACGTGCGTTGGGCTCTATGTCGGGACGTGCGTTGGGCTCTACGTCGGGACGTGCGTTGGGCTCTACGTCGGGATTTAGCTTACTTTCAGCTCTACGTCGGGTCGTGCGTTGGGCTCTACGTCGGGACGTGCGTTGGGCTCTACGTCGGGACGTGCGTTGGGCTCTACGTCTGTAGTTAGCTAACTTTCTGCTCTACGTCGGGACGTGCGTTGGGCTCTACGTTTGTAGTTAGCTAACTTTCAGCTCTATGTCGGGACGTGCGTTGGCCTCTACGTCGGGACGTGCGTTGGCCTCTACGTCGGGATTTAGTTTCTTTCAGCTCTACGTCGGGACGTGCGTTGGCCTCTACGTCGGGACGTGCGTTGGGCTCTACGTCGGGATTTAGCTTACTTTCAGCTCTACGTCGGGACGTGCGTTGGGCTCTACGTCGGGACATGCGTTGGGCTCTACGTCGGGACGTGCGTTGGTCTCTACGTCTGTAGTTAGCTAACTTTCAGCTCTACGTCGGGACGTGCGTTGGGCTCTACGTCGGGACGTGCGTTGGGCTCTACGTCGGGACGTGCGTTGGGCTCTACGTCGGGATTTAGCTTACTTTCAGCTCTACGTCGGGACGTGCGTTGGGCTCTACGTCGGGACGTGCGTTGGGCTCTACGTCGGGACGTGCGTTGGGCTCTACGTCGGGATTTAGCTTACTTTCAGGTCTACGTCGGGACGTGCGTTGGGCTCTACGTCGGGACATGTTTTGGGATATACGTCGGGACGTGCGCTCGGCTCTACGTCGGGACGTGCGTTGGGCTATACGTTGGGACGTGCGTTGGGCTTTACGTCTGTAGTTAGCTAAATTTCAGCTCTATGTCGATACGTGCGTTGGGCTCTATGTTGGGACTTTCGTTGGGCTCTACGTTGGGACGTGCGTTGGGCTCTACGTCGGGACGTGCGTTGGGCTCTACATCTGTAGTTAGCTAACTTTCAGCTCTACGTCGGGACGTGCGTTGGGCTCTAGGTCGGGACGTGCGTTGGGCTCTACGTCGAGACGTGCGTTGGGCTCTACGTCGGGACGTGCGTTGGGCTCTACGTCGGGATTTAGCTTACTTTCAGCTCTACGTCGGGACGTGCGTTGGGCTCTACGTCGGGACATGCGTTGGGCTCTACGTCGGGACGTGCGTTGGTCTCTACGTCTGTAGTTAGCTAACTTTCAGCTCTACGTCGGGACGTGCGTTGGGCTCTACGTCGGGACGTGCGTTGGGCTCTACGTCGGGATTTAGCTTACTTTCAGCTCTACGTCGGGACGTGCGTTGGGCTCTACGTCGGGACGTGCGTTGGGCTCTACGTCGGGACGTGCGTTGGGCTCTACGTCGGGATTTAGCTTACTTTCAGGTCTACGTCGGGACGTGCGTTGGGCTCTACGTCGGGACATGTTTTGGGATATACGTCGGGACGTGCGCTCGGCTCTACGTCGGGACGTGCGTTGGGCTCTACGTTGGGACGTGCGTTGGGCTTTACGTGTGTAGTTAGCTAAATTTCAGCTCTATGTCGATACGTGCGTTGGGCTCTATGTTGGGACTTTCGTTGGGCTCTACGTTGGGACGTGCGTTGGGCTCTACGTCGGGACGTGCGTTGGGCTCTACATCTGTAGTTAGCTAACTTTCAGCTCTACGTCGGGACGTGCGTTGGGCTCTAGGTCGGGACGTGCGTTGGGCTCTACGTCGAGACGTGCGTTGGGCTCTACGTCGGGACGTGCGTTGGGCTCTACGTCGGGATTTAGCTTACTTTCAGCTCTACGTCGGGACGTGCGTTGGGCTCTACGTCGGGACGTGCGTTGGCCTCTACGTCGGGACGTGCGTTGGCCTCTACGTCGGGATTTAGCTTACTTTCAGCTCTACGTTGGGACGTGCGTTGGGCGCTACGTCGGGACGTGCGTTGGGCGCTACTTCGGGACGTGCCTTGGGCGCTACGTCGGGATTTAGCTTACTTTCAGCTCTACGTCGGGACGTACGTTGGGCTCTCTATGTCGGGACGTGCGGTGGGCTCTACGTTGGGACGTGCGTTGGGCTCTACGTCGGGACGTGCATTGGGCTCTACGTCGGGACCTGCGTTGGGCTCTACGTCGGGATTTAGCTTACTTTCAGGTCTACGTCGGGACGTGCGTTGGGCTCTATGTCGAGATGTGCGTTGGGCTCTACGTCGGGATTTAGCTTACTTTCAGCTCTACGTCGGGACGTGCGTTGGCCTCTACGTCGGGACGTGCGTTGGCCTCTAAGTCGGGATTTAGCTTACTTTCAGCTCTACGTCGGGACGTGTGTTGGGCTCTACGTCGGGATTTAGCTTACTTTCAGCTCTACGTCGGGACGTGCGTTGGGCTCTACGTCGGGACGTGCGTTGGCCTCTACGTCGGGATTTAGCTTACTTTCAGCTCTACGTCAGGACGTGCGTTGGGCTCTACGTCGGGACGTGCGTTGGGCTCTACGTCGGGACGTGCGTTGGGCTCTACGTCGGGACGTGCGTTGGGCTCTACGTCTGTAGTTAGCTAACTTTCAGCTCTACGTCGGGACGTGCGTTGGGCTCTATGTCGGGACGTGCGTTGGGCTCTACGTCGGGACGTGCGTTGGGCTCTACGTCGGGATTTAGCTTACTTTCAGCTCTACGTCGGGTCGTGCGTTGGGCTCTATGTCGGGACGTGCGTTGGGCTCTACGTCGGGACGTGCGTTGGGCTCTACGTCTGTAGTTAGCTAACTTTCTGCTCTACGTCGGGACGTGCGTTGGGCTCTACGTTTGTAGTTAGCTAACTTTCAGCTCTATGTCGGGACGTGCGTTGGGCGCTACGTCGGGACTTGCGTTGGGCTCTACGTCGGGACGTGCGTTGGGCTCTACGTCGGGATTTAGTTTACTTTCAGCTCTACGTCGGGACGTGCGTTGGCCTCTACGTCGGGACGTGCGTTGGGCTCTACGTCGGGATTTAGCTTACTTTCAGCTCTACGTCGGGTCGTGCGTTGGGCTCTATGTCGGGACGTGCGTTGGGCTCTACGTCGGGACGTGCGTTGGGCTCTACGTCTGTAGTTAGCTAACTTTCTGCTCTACGTCGGGACGTGCGTTGGGCTCTACGTTTGTAGTTAGCTAACTTTCAGCTCTATGTCGGGACGTGCGTTGGGCGCTACGTCGGGACTTGCGTTGGGCTCTACGTCGGGACGTGCGTTGGGCTCTACGTCGGGATTTAGTTTACTTTCAGCTCTACGTCGGGACGTGCGTTGGCCTCTACGTCGGGACGTGCGTTGGCCTCTACGTCGGGATTTAGTTTCTTTCAGCTCTACGTCGGGACGTGCGTTGGGCTCTACGTCGGGACGTGCGTTGGGCTCTACGTCGGGATTTAGCTTACTTTCAGCTCTACGTCGGGACGTGCGTTGGGCTCTACGTCGGGACATGCGTTGGGCTCTACGTCGGGACGTGCGTTGGTCTCTACGTCTGTAGTTAGCTAACTTTCAGCTCTACGTCGGGACGTGCGTTGGGCTCTACGTCGGGACGTGCGTTGGGCTCTACGTCGGGACGTGCGTTGGGCTCTACGTCGGGATTTAGCTTACTTTCAGCTCTACGTCGGGACGTGCGTTGGGCTCTACGTCGGGACGTGCGTTGGGCTCTACGTCGGGACGTGCGTTGGGCTCTACGTCGGGATTTAGCTTACTTTCAGGTCTACGTCGGGACGTGCGTTGGGCTCTACGTCGGGACATGTTTTGGGATATACGTCGGGACGTGCGCTCGGCTCTACGTCGGGACGTGCGTTGGGCTCTACGTTGGGACGTGCGTTGGGCTTTACGTCTGTAGTTAGCTAAATTTCAGCTCTATGTCGATACGTGCGTTGGGCTCTATGTTGGGACTTTCGTTGGGCTCTACGTTGCGACGTGCGTTGGGCTCTACGTCGGGACGTGCGTTGGGCTCTACATCTGTAGTTAGCTAACTTTCAGCTCTACGTCGGGACGTGCGTTGGGCTCTAGGTCGGGACGTGCGTTGGGCTCTAGGTCGGGACGTGCGTTGGGCTCTACGTCGAGACGTGCGTTGGGCTCTACGTCGGGACGTGCGTTGGGCTCTACGTCGGGATTTAGCTTACTTTCAGCTCTACGTCGGGACGTGCGTTTGGCTCTACGTCGGGACGTGCGTTGGCCTCTACGTCGGGACGTGCGTTGGCCTCTACGTCGGGATTTAGCTTACTTTCAGCTCTACGTTGGGACGTGCGTTGGGCGCTACGTCGGGACGTGCGTTGGGCGCTACTTCGGGACGTGCCTTGGGCGCTACGTCGGGATTTAGCTTACTTTCAGCTCTACGTCGGGACGTACGTTGGGCTCTCTATGTCGGGACGTGCGGTGGGCTCTACGTTGGGACGTGCGTTGGGCTCTACGTCGGGACGTGCGTTGGGCTCTACGTCGGGACCTGCGTTGGGCTCTACGTCGGGATTTAGCTTACTTTCAGGTCTACGTCGGGACGTGCGTTGGGCTCTATGTCGAGATGTGCGTTGGGCTCTACGTCGGGATTTAGCTTACTTTCAGCTCTACGTCGGGACGTGCGTTGGCCTCTACGTCGGGACGTGCGTTGGCCTCTAAGTCGGGATTTAGCTTACTTTCAGCTCTACGTCGGGACGTGTGTTGGGCTCTACGTCGGGATTTAGCTTAATTTCAGCTCTACGTCGGGACGTGCGTTGGGCTCTACGTCGGGACGTGCGTTGGCCTCTACGTCGGGATTTAGCTTACTTTCAGCTCTACGTCAGGACGTGCGTTGGGCTCTACGTCGGGACGTGCGTTGGGCTCTACGTCGGGACGTGCGTTGGGCTCTACGTCTGTAGTTAGCTAACTTTCAGCTCTACGTCGGGACGTGCGTTGGGCTCTATGTCGGGACGTGCGTTGGGCTCTACGTCGGGACGTGCGTTGGGCTCTACGTCGGGATTTAGCTTACTTTCAGCTCTACGTCGGGTCGTGCGTTGGGCTCTACGTCGGGACGTGCGTTGGGCTCTACGTCGGGACGTGCGTTGGGCTCTACGTCTGTAGTTAGCTAACTTTCTGCTCTATGTCGGGACGTGCGTTGGGCTCTACGTTTGTAGTTAGCTAACTTTCAGCTCTATGTCGGGACGTGCGTTGGGCGCTACGTCGGGACTTGCGTTGGGCTCTACGTCGGGACGTGCGTTGGGCTCTACGTCGGGACCTGCGTTGGGCTCTACGTCGGGATTTAGCTTACTTTCAGGTCTACGTCGGGACGTGCGTTGGGCTCTATGTCGAGATGTGCGTTGGGCTCTACGTCGGGATTTAGCTTACTTTCAGCTCTACGTCGGGACGTGCGTTGGCCTCTACGTCGGGACGTGCGTTGGCCTCTAAGTCGGGATTTAGCTTACTTTCAGCTCTACGTCGGGACGTGTGTTGGGCTCTAAGTCGGGATTTAGCTTACTTTCAGCTCTACGTCGGGACGTGCGTTGGGCTCTACGTCGGGACGTGCGTTGGCCTCTACGTCGGGATTTAGCTTACTTTCAGCTCTACGTCGGGACGTGTGTTGGGCTCTACGTCGGGATTTACCTTACTTTCAGCTCTACGTCGGGACGTGTGTTGGGCTCTACGTCGGGACGTGCGTTGGGCTCTACGTCGGGATTTAGCTTACTTTCAGCTCTACGTCGGGACGTGCGTTGGCCTCTACGTCGGGACGTGCGTTGGCCCGTACGTCGGTATTTAGCTTACTTTCAGCTCTACGTCGGGACGTGCGTTGGCCTCTACGTCGGGACGTGCGTTGGCCTCTTCGTCGGGATTTAGGTTACTTTCAGCTCTACGTCGGGACGTCTGTTGGGCTCTACGTCGGGATTTAGCTTACTTTAAGCTCTACGTCGGGACGTGCGTTGGGCTCTACGTCGGGACGTGCGCTGGCCTCTACGTCGGGACGTGCGCTGGCCTCTACGTCGGGACGTGCGTTGGCCTTAACGTCGGGATTTAGCTTACTTTCAGCTCTACGTCGGGACGTGCTTTGGCCTGTACGTCGGGACGTGCGTTGGCCTCTACGTCGGGATTTAGCTTACTTACAGCTCTACGTCGGGACGTGCATTGGGCTCTAAGTCGGGATTTAGCTTACTTTCAGCTCTACGTCGGGACGTGCGTTGGGCTCTACGTCGGGACGTGCGTTGGGCTCTACGTCGGGATTTAGCTAACTTTCAGCTCTACGTCGGGACGTGCGTTGGGCTCTACGTCGGGACGTGCGTTGGGCTCTACGTCGGGACGTGCGTTGGGCTCTACGTTGGGATTTAGCTTACTTTCAGCTCTACGTCGGGACGTGCGTTGGCCTCTACGTCGGGACGTGCGTTGGCCTCTACGTCGGGATTTAGCTTACTTTCAGCTCTACGTCGGGACGTGTGTTGGGCTCTACGTCGGGATTTAGCTTACTTTCAGCTCTACGTCAGGACGTGCGTTGGGCTCTACGTCGGGACGTGCGTTGGGCTCTACGTCGGGACGTGCGTTAGGCTCTACGTCTGTAGTTAGCTAACTTTCAGCTCTACGTCGGGACGTGCGTTGGGCTCTACGTCGGGACGTGCGTTGGGCTCTACGTCGGGACGTGCGTTGGGCTCTACGTCGGGATTTAGCTTACTTTCAGCTCTACGTCGGGACGTGCGTTGGGCTCTACGTCGGGACGTGCGTTGGGCTCTACGTCGGGACGTGCGTTGGGCTCTACGTCTGTAGTTAGCTAACTTTCTGCTCTACGTCGGGACGTGCGTTGGGCCCTACGTTTGTAGTTAGCTAACTTTCAGCTCTATGTCAGGACGTGCGTTGGGCGCTACGTCGGGACTTGCGTTGGGCTCTACGTCGGGACGTGCGTTGGGCTCTACGTCGGGATTTAGTTTACTTTCAGCTCTACGTCGGGACGTGCGTTGGCCTCTACGTCGGGACGTGCGTTGGCCTCTACGTCGGGATTTAGTTTCTTTCAGCTCTACGTCGGGACGTGCGTTGGCCTCTACGTCGGGACGTGCGTTGGGCTCTACGTCGGGATTTAGCTTACTTTCAGCTCTACGTAGGGACGTGCGTTGGGCTCTACGTCGGGACATGCGTTGGGCTCTACGTCGGGACGTGCGTTGGTCTCTACGTCTGTAGTTAGCTAACTTTCAGCTCTACGTCGGGACGTGCGTTGGGCTCTACGTCGGGACGTGCGTTGGGCTCTACGTCGGGACGTGCGTTGGGCTCTACGTCGGGATTTAGCTTACTTTCAGCTCTACGTCGGGACGTGCGTTGGGCTCTACGTCGGGACGTGCGTTGGGCTCTACGTCGGGACATGTTTTGGGATATACGTCGGGACGTGCGCTCGGCTCTACGTCGGGACGTGCGTTGGGCTCTACGTTGGGACGTGCGTTGGGCTTTACGTCTGTAGTTAGCTAACTTTCAGCTCTATGTCGATACGTGCGTTGGGCTCTATGTTGGGACTTTCGTTGGGCTCTACGTTGGGACGTGCGTTGGGCTCTACGTCGGGACGTGCGTTGGGCTCTACATCCGTAGTTAGCTAACTTTCAGCTCTACGTCGGGACGTGCGTTGGGCTCTAAGTCTGTAGTTAGCTAACTTTCAGCTCTACGTCGGGACGTGCGTTGGGCTCTAGGTCGGGACGTGCGTTGGGCTCTACGTCGAGACGTGCGTTGGGCTCTACGTCGGGACGTGCGTTGGGCTCTACGTCGGGATTTAGCTTACTTTCAGCTCTACGTCGGGACGTGCGTTGGGCTCTACGTCGGGACGTGCGTTGGCCTCTACGTCGGGACGTGCGTTGGGCTCTACGTCGGGATTTAGCTTACTTTCAGGTCTACGTCGGGACGTGCGTTGGGCTCTACGTTGGGACGTGCGTTGGGCTTTACGTCTGTAGTTAGCTAACTTTCAGCTCTATGTCGATACGTGCGTTGGGCTCTATGTTGGGACTTTCGTTGGGCTCTACGTTGGGACGTGCGTTGGGCTCTACGTCGGGACGTGCGTTGGGCTCTACATCTGTAGTTAGCTAACTTTCAGCTCTACGTCGGGACGTGCGTTGGGCTCTACGTCTGTAGTTAGCTAACTTTCAGCTCTACGTCGGGACGTGCGTTGGGCTCTACGTCGGGACGTGCGTTGGGCTCTACGTTGGGATTTAGCTTACTTTCAGCTCTACGTCGGGACGTGTGTTGGCCTCTACGTCGGGACGTGCGTTGGCCTCTACGTCGGGATTTATCTTACTTTCAGCTCTACGTCGGGACGTGTGTTGGGCTCTACGTCGGGATTTAGCTTACTTTCAGCTCTACGTCAGTACGTGCGTTGGGCTCTACGTCGGGACGTGCGTTGGGCTCTACGTCGGGACGTGCGTTGGGCTCTACGTCTGTAGTTAGCTAACTTTCAGCTCTACGTCGGGATGTGCGTTGGGCTCTATGTCGGGACGTGCGTTGGGCTCTACGTCGGGACGTGCGTTGGGCTCTACGTCGGGATTTAGCTTACTTTCAGCTCTACGTCGGGACGTGCGTTGGGCTCTACGTCGGGACGTGCGTTGGGCTCTACGTCGGGACGTGCGTTGGGCTCTACGTCTGTAGTTAGCTAACTTTCTGCTCTACGTCGGGACGTGCGTTGGGCCCTACGTTTGTAGTTAGCTAACTTTCAGCTCTATGTCGGGACGTGCGTTGGGCGCTACGTCGGGACTTGCGTTGGGCTCTACGTCGGGACGTGCATTGGGCTCTACGTCGGGATTTAGTTTACTTTCAGCTCTACGTCGGGACGTGCGTTGGCCTCTACGTCGGGACGTGCGTTGGCCTCTACGTCGGGATTTAGTTTCTTTCAGCTCTACGTCGGGACGTGCGTTGGCCTCTACGTCGGGACGTGCGTTGGGCTCTACGTCGGGATTTAGCTTACTTTCAGCTCTACGTAGGGACGTGCGTTGGGCTCTACGTCGGGACATGCGTTGGGCTCTACGTCGGGACGTGCGTTGGTCTCTACGTCTGTAGTTAGCTAACTTTCAGCTCTACGTCGGGACGTGCGTTGGGCTCTACGTCGGGACGTGCGTTGGGCTCTACGTCGGGACGTGCGTTGGGCTCTACGTCGGGATTTAGCTTACTTTCAGCTCTACGTCGGGACGTGCGTTGGGCTCTACGTCGGGACGTGCGTTGGGCTCTACGTCGGGACATGTTTTGGGATATACGTCGGGACGTGCGCTCGGCTCTACGTCGGGACGTGCGTTGGGCTCTACGTTGGGACGTGCGTTGGGCTTTACGTCTGTAGTTAGCTAACTTTCAGCTCTATGTCGATACGTGCGTTGGGCTCTATGTTGGGACTTTCGTTGGGCTCTACGTTGGGACGTGCGTTGGGCTCTACGTCGGGACGTGCGTTGGGCTCTACATCCGTAGTTAGCTAACTTTCAGCTCTACGTCGGGACGTGCGTTGGGCTCTACGTCTGTAGTTAGCTAACTTTTAGCTCTACGTCGGGACGTGCGTTGGGCTCTAGGTCGGGACGTGCGTTGGGCTCTACGTCGAGACGTGCGTTGGGCTCTACGTCGGGACGTGCGTTGGCCTCTACGTCGGGATTTAGCTTACTTTCAGCTCTACGTCGGGACGTGCGTTGGGCGCTACGTTGGGACGTGCGTTGGGCGCTACTTCGGGACGTGCCTTGGGCGCTACGTCGGGATTTAGCTTACTTTCAGCTCTACGTCGGGACGTACGTTGGGCTCTCTATGTCGGGACGTGCGGTGGGCTCTACGTTGGGACGTGCGTTGGGCTCTACGTCGGGACGTGCGTTGGGCTCTACGTCGGGACCTGCGTTGGGCTCTACGTCGGGATTTAGCTTACTTTCAGGTCTACGTCGGGACGTGCGTTGGGCTCTACGTCGGGATGTGCGTTGGGCTCTACGTCGGGATTTAGCTTACTTTCAGCTCTACGTCGGGACGTGCGTTGGCCTCTACGTCGGGACGTGCGTTGGCCTCTAAGTCGGGATTTAGCTTACTTTCAGCTCTACGTCGGGACGTGTGTTGGGCTCTACGTCGGGATTTAGCTTACTTTCAGCTCTACGTCGGGACGTGCGTTGGGCTCTACGTCGGGACGTGCGTTGGCCTCTACGTCGGGATTTAGCTTACTTTCAGCTCTACGTCAGGACGTGTGTTGGGCTCTACGTCGGGATTTACCTTACTTTCAGCTCTACGTCGGGACGTGTGTTGGGCTCTACGTCGGGACGTGCGTTGGGCTCTACGTCGGGATTTAGCTTACTTTCAGCTCTACGTCGGGACGTGCGTTGGCCTCTACGTCGGGACGTGCGTTGGCCCGTACGTCGGTATTTAGCTTACTTTCAGCTCTACGTCGGGACGTGCGTTGGCCTCTACGTCAGGACGTGCGTTGGCCTCTTCGTCGGGATTTAGCTTACTTTCAGGTCTACGTCGGGACGTGTGTTGGGCTCTACGTCGGGATTTAGCTTACTTTAAGCTCTACGTCGGGACGTGTGTTGGGCTCTACGTCGGGACGTGCGCTGGCCTCTACGTCGGGACGTGCGCTGGCCTCTACGTCGGGACGTGCGTTGGCCTTAACGTCGGGATTTAGCTTACTTTCAGCTCTACGTCGGGACGTGCCTTGGCCTGTACGTCGGGACGTGCGTTGGCCTCTACGTCGGGACGTGCGTTGGCCTCTACGTCGGGATTTAGCTTACTTTCAGCTCTACGTCGGGACGTCCGTTGGGCTCTACGTCGGGATTTAGCTTACTTTCAGCTCTACGTCGGGACGTGCGTTGGGCTCTAAGTCGGGACGTGCGTTGGGCTCTACGTCGGGATTTAGCTTACTTTAAGCTCTACGTCGGGACGTGCGTTGGGCTCTACGTCGGGACGTGCGTTGGGGTCTGCGTCGGGACGTGCGTTGGGCTCTACGTCGCGATTTAGCTTACTTGAGGTCTACGTCGGGACGTGCGTTGGGCTCTACGTCGGGACGTGCGTTGGGCTCTACGTCGGGACGTGCGTTGGGCTCTACGTCGGGACGTGCGTTGGGCTCTACGTCGGGATTTAGTTTACTTTCAGCTCTACGTCGGGACGTGCGTTGGGCTCTACGTCGGGACGTGCGTTGGGCTCTACGTCGGGACGTGCGTTGGGCTCTACGTCGGGATGTGCGTTGGGTTCTACGTCGGGACGTGCGTTGGGCTCTACGTCTGTAGTTTGCTAACTTTCAGCTCTACGTCGGGACGTGCGTTGGGCTCTACGTCGGGACGTGCGTTGGACTCTACGTCTGTAGTTTGCTAACTTTCAGCTCTACGTCGGGACGTGCGTTGGGCTCTACGTTGGGACGTGCATTGGGCTCTACGTCGGGACGTGCGTTGGGCTCTACGTCGGGATTTAGCTTACTTTAAGCTCTACGTCGGGACGTGCGTTGGGCTCTACGTCGGGACGTGCGTTGGGGTCTACGTCCGGACGTGCGTTGGGCTCTACGTCGGGATTTAGCTTACTTTCAGCTCTACGTCGGGACGTGCGTTGGGCTCTACGTCGGGACGTGCGTTGGGCGCTACGTTGGGACGTGCGTTGTCCTCTACGTCGGGACGTGCGTTGGCCTCTAAGTCGGGACGTGCGTTGGCCTCTACGTCGGGACGTGCGTTGGCCTCTACGTCGGGATTTAGCTTACTTTCAGCTCTACGTCGGGACGTGCGTTGGGCGCTACGTCGGGACGTGCGTTGGGCGCTAGGTCGGGACGTGCGTTGGGCGTTGCTTGGGGACGTGCGTTGGGCGCTACGTCGGGATTTAGCTTACTTTCAGCTCTACGTCGGGACGTGCGTTGGCCTCTAGGTCGGGACGTGCGTTGGCCTCTACTTCGGGATTTAGCTTACTTTCAGCTCTACGTCGGGACGTGCGTTGGGCTCTACGTCGGGACGTGCGTTGGGCTCTACGTCTGTAGTTAGCTAACTTTCACCTCTACGTCGGGACGTGCGTTGGGCTCTATGTCGGGACGTGCGTTGGGCTCTACGTCGGGACGTGCGTTGGGCTCTACGTCGGGATTTAGCTTACTTTCAGCTCTACGTCGGGACGTGCGTTGGGCTCCACGTCGGGACGTGCGTTGGGCTCTACGTCGGGACGTGCGTTGGGCTCTACGTTTGTAGTTAGCTAACTTTCAGCTCTACGTCGGGACGTGCGTTGGGCTCTACGTCGGGACGTGCGTTGGCCTCTACGTCGGGATTTAGCTTACTTTCAGGTCTACGTCGGGACGTGCGTTGGGCTCTACTTCGGGACGTGCGTTGGGCTCTACGTCGGGACGTGCGTTGGGCTCTACGTTGGGATTTAGCTTACTTTCAGCTCTACGTCGGGACGTGCGTTGGGCTCTACGTCGGGACGTGCGTTGGGCTCTACGTCGGGATTTAGCTTACTTTCAGCTCTACGTCGTGACGTGCGTTGGCCTCTACGTCGGGACGTGCGTTGGGCGCTACGTCGGGACGTGCGTTGGCCTCTACGTCGGGACGTGCGTTGGCCTCTACGTCGGGATTTAGCTTACTTTCAGCTCTACGTCGGGACGTGCGTTGGGCTCTACGTCGGGACGTGCGTTGGGCTCTACGTCGGGACGTGCGTTGGGTTCTACGTCGGGACGTGCGTTGGGCTCTACGTCTGTAGTTTGCTAACTTTCAGCTCTACGTCGGGACGTGCGTTGGGCTCTACGTCGGGACGTGCGTTGGGCTCTACGTCTGTAGTTTGCTAACTTTCAGCTCTACGTCGGGACGTGCGTTGGGCTCTACGTTGGGACGTGCATTGGGCTCTACGTCGGGACGTGCGTTGGGCTCTACGTCGGGATTTAGCTTACTTTAAGCTCTACGTCGGGACGTGCGTTGGGCTCTACGTCGGGACGTGCGTTGGGGTCTACGTCCGGACGTGCGTTGGGCTCTACGTCGGGATTTAGCTTACTTTCAGCTCTACGTCGGGACGTGCGTTGGGCTCTACGTCGGGACGTGCGTTGGGCGCTACGTTGGGACGTGCGTTGTCCTCTACGTCGGGACGTGCGTTGGCCTCTAAGTCGGGACGTGCGTTGGCCTCTACGTCGGGACGTGCGTTGGCCTCTACGTCGGGATTTAGCTTACTTTCAGCTCTACGTCGGGACGTGCGTTGGGCGCTACGTCGGGACGTGCGTTGGGCGCTAGGTCGGGACGTGCGTTGGGCGTTGCTTGGGGACATGCGTTGGGCGCTACGTCGGGATTTATCTTACTTTCAGCTCTACGTCGGGACGTGCGTTGGCCTCTACGTCGGGACTTGCGTTGGCCTCTACTTCGGGATTTAGCTTACTTTCAGCTCTACGTCGGGACGTGCGTTGGGCTCTACGTCGGGACGTGCGTTGGGCTCTACGTCTGTAGTTAGCTAACTTTCAGCTCTACGTCGGGACGTGCGTTGGGCTCTATGTCGGGACGTGCGTTGGGCTCTACGTCGGGACGTGCGTTGGGCTCTACGTCGGGATTTAGCTTACTTTCAGCTCTACGTCGGGACGTGCGTTGGGCTCCACGTCGGGACGTGCGTTGGGCTCTACATCGGGACGTGCGTTGGGCTCTACGTTTGTAGTTAGCTAACTTTCAGCTCTACGTCGGGACGTGCGTTGGGCTCTACGTCGGGACGTGCGTTGGGCTCTACGTTGGGATTTAGCTTACTTTCAGCTCTACGTCGGGACGTGCGTTGGGCTCTACGTCGGGACGTGCGTTGGGCTCTACGTCGGGATTTAGCTTACTTTCAGCTCTACGTCGTGACGTGCGTTGGCCTCTACGTCGGGACGTGCGTTGGGCGCTACGTCGGGACGTGCGTTGGCCTCTACGTCGGGACGTGCGTTGGCCTCTACGTCGGGATTTAGCTTACTTTCAGCTCTACGTCGGGACACGCGTTGGGCTCTACGTCGGGACGTGCGTTGGGCTCTACGTCGGGACACGCGTTGGGCTCTACGTCGGGACGCGCGTTGGGCTCTACGTCTGTAATTAGCTAACTTTCAGCTCTACGTCGGGACGCGCGTTGGGCTCTTCGTCTGTAGTTAGCTAAGTTTCAGCTCTACGTCGGGACGTGCGTTGGGCTCTACGTCGGGATTTAGCTTACTTTCAGCTCTACGTCGGGACGTGCGTTGGCCTCTACGTCGGGACTTGCGTTGGCCTCTACGTCGGGATTTAGCTTACTTTCAGCTCTACGTCGGGACGTGCGTTGGGCTCTACGTCGGGACGTGCGTTGGGCTCTACGTCGGGACCTGCGTTGGGCTCTACGTCTGTAGTTAGCTAACTTTCAGCTCTACGTCGGGACGTGCGTTGGGCTCTACGTCGGGACGTGCGTTGGGCTCTACGTCGGGATTTAGCTTACTTTCAGCTCTACGTCGGGACGTGCGTTGGGCTCTACGTCGGGACGTGCGTTGGGCTCTACGTCGGGATTTAGCTTACTTTCAGCTCTACGTCGCGACGTGCGTTGGCCTCTACGTCGGCATTTAGCTTACTTTCAGCTCTACGTCGGGACGTGCGTTGGGCTCTACGTCGGGACGTGCGTTGGGCTCTACGTCGGGATGTGCGTTGGGTTCTACGTCGGGACGTGCGTTGGGCTCTACGTCTGTAGTTTGCTAACTTTCAGCTCTACGTCGGGACGTGCGTTGGGCTCTACGTCGGGACGTGCGTTGGGCTCTACGTCTGTAGTTTGCTAACTTTCAGCTCTACGTCGGGACGTGCGTTGGGCTCTACGTTGGGACGTGCATTGGGCTCTACGTCGGGACGTGCGTTGGGCTCTACGTCGGGATTTAGCTTACTTTAAGCTCTACGTCGGGACGTGCGTTGGGCTCTACGTCGGGACGTGCGTTGGGGTCTACGTCCGGACGTGCGTTGGGCTCTACGTCGGGATTTAGCTTACTTTCAGCTCTACGTCGGGACGTGCGTTGGGCTCTACGTCGGGACGTGCGTTGGGCGCTACGTTGGGACGTGCGTTGTCCTCTACGTCGGGACGTGCGTTGGCCTCTAAGTCGGGACGTGCGTTGGCCTCTACGTCGGGACGTGCGTTGGCCTCTACGTCGGGATTTAGCTTACTTTCAGCTCTACGTCGGGACGTGCGTTGGGCGCTACGTCGGGACGTGCGTTGGGCGCTAGGTCGGGACGTGCGTTGGGCGTTGCTTGGGGACGTGCGTTGGGCGCTACGTCGGGATTTAGCTTACTTTCAGCTCTACGTCGGGACGTGCGTTGGCCTCTAGGTCGGGACGTGCGTTGGCCTCTACTTCGGGATTTAGCTTACTTTCAGCTCTACGTCGGGACGTGCGTTGGGCTCTACGTCGGGACGTGCGTTGGGCTCTACGTCTGTAGTTAGCTAACTTTCAGCTCTACGTCGGGACGTGCGTTGGGCTCTATGTCGGGACGTGCGTTGGGCTCTACGTCGGGCCGTGCGTTGGGCTCTACGTCGGGATTTAGCTTACTTTCAGCTCTACGTCGGGACGTGCGTTGGGCTCCACGTCGGGACGTGCGTTGGGCTCTACGTCGGGACGTGCGTTGGGCTCTACGTTTGTAGTTAGCTAACTTTCAGCTCTACGTCGGGACGTGCGTTGGGCTCTACTTCGGGACGTGCGTTGGGCTCTACGTCGGGACGTGCGTTGGGCTCTACGTTGGGATTTAGCTTACTTTCAGCTCTACGTCGGGACGTGCGTTGGGCTCTACGTCGGGACGTGCGTTGGGCTCTACGTCGGGATTTAGCTTACTTTCAGCTCTACGTCGGGACGTGCGTTGGCCTCTACGTCGGGACGTGCGTTGGGCGCTACGTCGGGACGTGCGTTGGCCTCTACGTCGGGACGTGCGTTGGCCTCTACGTCGGGATTTAGCTTACTTTCAGCTCTACGTCGGGACACGCGTTGGGCTCTACGTCGGGACGTGCGTTGGGCTCTACGTCGGGACACGCGTTGGGCTCTACGTCGGGACGCGCGTTGGGCTCTACGTCTGTAATTAGCTAACTTTCAGCTCTACGTCGGGACGCGCGTTGGGCTCTTCGTCTGTAGTTAGCTAAGTTTCAGCTCTACGTCGGGACGTGCGTTGGCCTCTACGTCGGCATTTAGCTTACTTTCAGCTCTACGTCGGGACGTGCGTTGGGCTCTACGTCGGGACGTGCGTTGGGCTCTACGTCGGGACGTGCGTTGGGTTCTACGTCGGGACGTGCGTTGGGCTCTACGTCTGTAGTTTGCTAACTTTCAGCTCTACGTCGGGACGTGCGTTGGGCTCTACGTCGGGACGTGCGTTGGGCTCTACGTCTGTAGTTTGCTAACGTTCAGCTCTACGTCGGGACGTGCGTTGGGCTCTACGTTGGGACGTGCATTGGGCTCTACGTCGGGACGTGCGTTGGGCTCTACGTCGGGATTTAGCTTACTTTAAGCTCTACGTCGGGACGTGCGTTGGGCTCTACGTCGGGACGTGCGTTGGGGTCTACGTCCGGACGTGCGTTGGGCTCTACGTCGGGATTTAGCTTACTTTCAGCTCTACGTCGGGACGTGCGTTGGGCTCTACGTCGGGACGTGCGTTGGGCGCTACGTTGGGACGTGCGTTGTCCTCTACGTCGGGACGTGCGTTGGCCTCTAAGTCGGGACGTGCGTTGGCCTCTACGTCGGGACGTGCGTTGGCCTCTACGTCGGGATTTAGCTTACTTTCAGCTCTACGTCGGGACGTGCGTTGGGCGCTACGTCGGGACGTGCGTTGGGCGCTAGGTCGGGACGTGCGTTGGGCGTTGCTTGGGGACGTGCGTTGGGCGCTACGTCGGGATTTAGCTTACTTTCAGCTCTACGTCGGGACGTGCGTTGGCCTCTACGTCGGGACGTGCGTTGGCCTCTACTTCGGGATTTAGCTTACTTTCAGCTCTACGTCGGGACGTGCGTTGGGCTCTACGTCGGGACGTGCGTTGGGCTCTACGTCTGTAGTTAGCTAACTTTCAGTTCTACGTCGGGACGTGCGTTGGGCTCTATGTCGGGACGTGCGTTGGGCTCTACGTCGGGACGTGCGTTGGGCTCTACGTCGGGATTTAGCTTACTTTCAGCTCTACGTCGGGACGTGCGTTGGGCTCCACGTCGGGACGTGCGTTGGGCTCTACATCGGGACGTGCGTTGGGCTCTACGTTTGTAGTTAGCTAACTTTCAGCTCTACGTCGGGACGTGCGTTGGGCTCTACGTCGGGACGTGCGTTGGGCTCTACGTCGGGATTTAGTTTACTTTCAGCTCTACGTCGGGACGTGCGTTGGCCTCTACGTCGGGACGTGCGTTGGGCTCTACGTCGGGACGTGCGTTGGCCTCTACGTCGGGACGTGCGTTGGCTTCTACGTCGGGATTTAGCTTACCTTCAGCTCTACGTCGCGACGTGCGTTGGGCTCTACGTCGGGACGTGCGTTGGGCTCTACGTCGGGACACGCGTTGGGCTCTACGTCGGGACGCGCGTTGGGCTCTACGTCTGTAGTTAGCTAACTTTCAGCTCTACGTCGGGACGCGCGTTGGGCTCTTCGTCTGTAGTTAGCTAACTTTCAGCTCTACGTCGGGACGCGCGTTGGGCTCTTCGTCTGTAGTTAGCTAAGTTTCAGCTCTACGTCGGGACGTGCGTTGGCCTCTACGTCGGCATTTAGCTTACTTTCAGCTCTACGTCGGGACGTGCGTTGGGCTCTACGTCGGGACGTGCGTTGGGCTCTACGTCGGGACGTGCGTTGGGTTCTACGTCGGGACGTGCGTTGGGCTCTACGTCTGTAGTTTGCTAACTTTCAGCTCTACGTCGGGACGTGCGTTGGGCTCTACGTCGGGACGTGCGTTGGGCTCTACGTCTGTAGTTTGCTAACGTTCAGCTCTACGTCGGGACGTGCGTTGGGCTCTACGTTGGGACGTGCATTGGGCTCTACGTCGGGACGTGCGTTGGGCTCTACGTCGGGATTTAGCTTACTTTAAGCTCTACGTCGGGACGTGCGTTGGGCTCTACGTCGGGACGTGCGTTGGGGTCTACGTCCGGACGTGCGTTGGGCTCTACGTCGGGATTTAGCTTACTTTCAGCTCTACGTCGGGACGTGCGTTGGGCTCTACGTCGGGACGTGCGTTGGGCGCTACGTTGGGACGTGCGTTGTCCTCTACGTCGGGACGTGCGTTGGCCTCTAAGTCGGGACGTGCGTTGGCCTCTACGTCGGGACGTGCGTTGGCCTCTACGTCGGGACGTGCGTTGGCCTCTACGTCGGCATTTAGCTTACTTTCAGCTCTACGTCGGGACGTGCGTTGGGCTCTACGTCGGGACGTGCGTTGGGCTCTACGTCGGGATGTGCGTTGGGTTCTACGTCGGGACGTGCGTTGGGCTCTACGTCTGTAGTTTGCTAACTTTCAGCTCTACGTCGGGACGTGCGTTGGGCTCTACGTCGGGACGTGCGTTGGGCTCTACGTCTGTAGTTTGCTAACTTTCAGCTCTACGTCGGGACGTGCGTTGGGCTCTACGTTGGGACGTGCATTGGGCTCTACGTCGGGACGTGCGTTGGGCTCTACGTTGGGATTTAGCTTACTTTAAGCTCTACGTGGGGACGTGCGTTGGGCTCTACGTCGGGACGTGCGTTGGGGTCTACGTCCGGACGTGCGTTGGGCTCTACGTCGGGATTTAGCTTACTTTCAGCTCTACGTCGGGACGTGCGTTGGGCTCTACGTCGGGACGTGCGTTGGGCGCTACGTTGGGACGTGCGTTGTCCTCTACGTCGGGACGTGCGTTGGCCTCTAAGTCGGGACGTGCGTTGGCCTCTACGTCGGGACGTGCGTTGGCCTCTACGTCGGGATTTAGCTTACTTTCAGCTCTACGTCGGGACGTGCGTTGGGCGCTACGTCGGGACGTGCGTTGGGCGCTAGGTCGGGACGTGCGTTGGGCGTTGCTTGGGGACGTGCGTTGGGCGCTACGTCGGGATTTAGCTTACTTTCAGCTCTACGTCGGGACGTGCGTTGGCCTCTAGGTCGGGACGTGCGTTGGCCTCTACTTCGGGATTTAGCTTACTTTCAGCTCTACGTCGGGACGTGCGTTGGGCTCTACGTCGGGACGTGCGTTGGGCTCTACGTCTGTAGTTAGCTAACTTTCAGCTCTACGTCGGGACGTGCGTTGGGCTCTATGTCGGGACGTGCGTTGGGCTCTACGTCGGGACGTGCGTTGGGCTCTACGTCGGGATTTAGCTTACTTTCAGCTCTACGTCGGGACGTGCGTTGGGCTCCACGTCGGGACGTGCGTTGGGCTCTACGTCGGGACGTGCGTTGGGCTCTACGTTTGTAGTTAGCTAACTTTCAGCTCTACGTCGGGACGTGCGTTGGGCTCTACTTCGGGACGTGCGTTGGGCTCTACGTCGGGACGTGCGTTGGGCTCTACGTTGGGATTTAGCTTACTTTCAGCTCTACGTCGGGACGTGCGTTGGGCTCTACGTCGGGACGTGCGTTGGGCTCTACGTCGGGATTTAGCTTACTTTCAGCTCTACGTCGGGACGTGCGTTGGCCTCTACGTCGGGACGTGCGTTGGGCGCTACGTCGGGACGTGCGTTGGCCTCTACGTCGGGACGTGCGTTGGCCTCTACGTCGGGATTTAGCTTACTTTCAGCTCTACGTCGGGACACGCGTTGGGCTCTACGTCGGGACGTGCGTTGGGCTCTACGTCGGGACACGCGTTGGGCTCTACGTCGGGACGCGCGTTGGGCTCTACGTCTGTAATTAGCTAACTTTCAGCTCTACGTCGGGACGCGCGTTGGGCTCTTCGTCTGTAGTTAGCTAAGTTTCAGCTCTACGTCGGGACGTGCGTTGGCCTCTACGTCGGCATTTAGCTTACTTTCAGCTCTACGTCGGGACGTGCGTTGGGCTCTACGTCGGGACGTGCGTTGGGCTCTACGTCGGGACGTGCGTTGGGTTCTACGTCGGGACGTGCGTTGGGCTCTACGTCTGTAGTTTGCTAACTTTCAGCTCTACGTCGGGACGTGCGTTGGGCTCTACGTCGGGACGTGCGTTGGGCTCTACGTCTGTAGTTTGCTAACGTTCAGCTTTACGTCGGGACGTGCGTTGGGCTCTACGTTGGGACGTGCATTGGGCTCTACGTCGGGACGTGCGTTGGGCTCTACGTCGGGATTTAGCTTACTTTAAGCTCTACGTCGGGACGTGCGTTGGGCTCTACGTCGGGACGTGCGTTGGGGTCTACGTCCGGACGTGCGTTGGGCTCTACGTCGGGATTTAGCTTACTTTCAGCTCTACGTCGGGACGTGCGTTGGGCTCTACGTCGGGACGTGCGTTGGGCGCTACGTTGGGACGTGCGTTGTCCTCTACGTCGGGACGTGCGTTGGCCTCTAAGTCGGGACGTGCGTTGGCCTCTACGTCGGGACGTGCGTTGGCCTCTACGTCGGGATTTAGCTTACTTTCAGCTCTACGTCGGGACGTGCGTTGGGCGCTACGTCGGGACGTGCGTTGGGCGCTAGGTCGGGACGTGCGTTGGGCGTTGCTTGGGGACGTGCGTTGGGCGCTACGTCGGGATTTAGCTTACTTTCAGCTCTACGTCGGGACGTGCGTTGGCCTCTACGTCGGGACGTGCGTTGGCCTCTACTTCGGGATTTAGCTTACTTTCAGCTCTACGTCGGGACGTGCGTTGGGCTCTACGTCGGGACGTGCGTTGGGCTCTACGTCTGTAGTTAGCTAACTTTCAGTTCTACGTCGGGACGTGCGTTGGGCTCTATGTCGGGACGTGCGTTGGGCTCTACGTCGGGACGTGCGTTGGGCTCTACGTCGGGATTTAGCTTACTTTCAGCTCTACGTCGGGACGTGCGTTGGGCTCCACGTCGGGACGTGCGTTGGGCTCTACATCGGGACGTGCGTTGGGCTCTACGTTTGTAGTTAGCTAACTTTCAGCTCTACGTCGGGACGTGCGTTGGGCTCTACGTCGGGACGTGCGTTGGGCTCTACGTCGGGATTTAGTTTACTTTCAGCTCTACGTCGGGACGTGCGTTGGCCTCTACGTCGGGACGTGCGTTGGGCTCTACGTCGGGACGTGCGTTGGCCTCTACGTCGGGACGTGCGTTGGCTTCTACGTCGGGATTTAGCTTACCTTCAGCTCTACGTCGCGACGTGCGTTGGGCTCTACGTCGGGACGTGCGTTGGGCTCTACGTCGGGACACGCGTTGGGCTCTACGTCGGGACGCGCGTTGGGCTCTACGTCTGTAGTTAGCTAACTTTCAGCTCTACGTCGGGACGCGCGTTGGGCTCTTCGTCTGTAGTTAGCTAACTTTCAGCTCTACGTCGGGACGCGCGTTGGGCTCTTCGTCTGTAGTTAGCTAAGTTTCAGCTCTACGTCGGGACGTGCGTTGGCCTCTACGTCGGCATTTAGCTTACTTTCAGCTCTACGTCGGGACGTGCGTTGGGCTCTACGTCGGGACGTGCGTTGGGCTCTACGTCGGGACGTGCGTTGGGTTCTACGTCGGGACGTGCGTTGGGCTCTACGTCTGTAGTTTGCTAACTTTCAGCTCTACGTCGGGACGTGCGTTGGGCTCTACGTCGGGACGTGCGTTGGGCTCTACGTCTGTAGTTTGCTAACGTTCAGCTCTACGTCGGGACGTGCGTTGGGCTCTACGTTGGGACGTGCATTGGGCTCTACGTCGGGACGTGCGTTGGGCTCTACGTCGGGATTTAGCTTACTTTAAGCTCTACGTCGGGACGTGCGTTGGGCTCTACGTCGGGACGTGCGTTGGGGTCTACGTCCGGACGTGCGTTGGGCTCTACGTCGGGATTTAGCTTACTTTCAGCTCTACGTCGGGACGTGCGTTGGGCTCTACGTCGGGACGTGCGTTGGGCGCTACGTTGGGACGTGCGTTGTCCTCTACGTCGGGACGTGCGTTGGCCTCTAAGTCGGGACGTGCGTTGGCCTCTACGTCGGGACGTGCGTTGGCCTCTACGTCGGGATTTAGCTTACTTTCAGCTCTACGTCGGGACGTGCGTTGGGCGCTACGTCGGGACGTGCGTTGGGCGCTAGGTCGGGACGTGCGTTGGGCGTTGCTTGGGGACGTGCGTTGGGCGCTACGTCAGGATTTAGCTTACTTTCAGCTCTACGTCGGGACGTGCGTTGGCCTCTACGTCGGGACGTGCGTTGGCCTCTACTTCGGGATTTAGCTTACTTTCAGCTCTACGTCGGGACGTGCGTTGGGCTCTACGTCGGGACGTGCGTTGGGCTCTACGTCTGTAGTTAGCTAACTTTCAGCTCTACGTCGGGACGTGCGTTGGGCTCTATGTCGGGACGTGCGTTGGGCTCTACGTCGGGACGTGCGTTGGGCTCTACGTCGGGATTTAGCTTACTTTCAGCTCTACGTCGGGACGTGCGTTGGGCTCCACGTCGGGACGTGCGTTGGGCTCTACATCGGGACGTGCGTTGGGCTCTACGTTTGTAGTTAGCTAACTTTCAGCTCTACGTCGGGACGTGCGTTGGGCTCTACGTCGGGACGTGCGTTGGGCTCTACGTCGGGATTTAGTTTACTTTCAGCTCTACGTCGGGACGTGCGTTGGCCTCTACGTCGGGACGTGCGTTGGGCTCTACGTCGGGACGTGCGTTGGCCTCTACGTCGGGACGTGCGTTGGCTTCTACGTCGGGATTTAGCTTACCTTCAGCTCTACGTCGCGACGTGCGTTGGGCTCTACGTCGGGACGTGCGTTGGGCTCTACGTCGGGACACGCGTTGGGCTCTACGTCGGGACGCGCGTTGGGCTCTTCGTCTGTAGTTAGCTAACTTTCAGCTCTACGTCGGGACGCGCGTTGGGCTCTTCGTCTGTAGTTAGCTAACTTTCAGCTCTACGTCGGGACGTGCGTTGGGCTCTACGTCGGGACGTGCGTTGGGCTCTACGTCGGGATTTAGCTTACTTTCAGCTCTACGTCGGGACGTGCGTTGGGCTCTACGTCGGGACGTGCGTTGGGCTCTACGTCGGGATTTAGCTTACTTTCAGCTCTACGTCGCGACGTGCGTTGGCCTCTACGTCGGCATTTAGCTTACTTTCAGCTCTACGTCGGGACGTGCGTTGGGCTCTACGTCGGGACGTGCGTTGGGCTCTACGTCGGGATGTGCGTTGGGTTCTACGTCGGGACGTGCGTTGGGCTCTACGTCTGTAGTTTGCTAACCTTCAGCTCTACGTCGGGACGTGCGTTGGGCTCTACGTCGGGACGTGCGTTGGGCTCTACGTCTGTAGTTTGCTAACTTTCAGCTCTACGTCAGGACGTGCGTTGGGCTCTACGTTGGGACGTGCATTGGGCTCTACGTCGGGACGTGCGTTGGGCTCTACGTCGGGATTTAGCTTACTTTAAGCTCTACGTCGGGACGTGCGTTGGGCTCTACGTCGGGACGTGCGTTGGGGTCTACGTCCGGACGTGCGTTGGGCTCTACGTCGGGATTTAGCTTACTTTCAGCTCTACGTCGGGACGTGCGTTGGGCTCTACGTCGGGACGTGCGTTGGGCGCTACGTTGGGACGTGCGTTGTCCTCTACGTCGGGACGTGCGTTGGCCTCTAAGTCGGGACGTGCGTTGGCCTCTACGTCGGGACGTGCGTTGGCCTCTACGTCGGGATTTAGCTTACTTTCAGCTCTACGTCGGGACGTGCGTTGGGCGCTACGTCGGGACGTGCGTTGGGCGCTAGGTCGGGACGTGCGTTGGGCGTTGCTTGGGGACGTGCGTTGGGCGCTACGTCGGGATTTAGCTTACTTTCAGCTCTACGTCGGGACGTGCGTTGGCCTCTAGGTCGGGACGTGCGTTGGCCTCTACTTCGGGATTTAGCTTACTTTCAGCTCTACGTCGGGACGTGCGTTGGGCTCTACGTCGGGACGTGCGTTGGGCTCTACGTCTGTAGTTAGCTAACTTTCAGCTCTACGTCGGGACGTGCGTTGGGCTCTATGTCGGGACGTGCGTTGGGCTCTACGTCGGGACGTGCGTTGGGCTCTACGTCGGGATTTAGCTTACTTTCAGCTCTACGTCGGGACGTGCGTTGGGCTCCACGTCGGGACGTGCGTTGGGCTCTACGTCGGGACGTGCGTTGGGCTCTACGTTTGTAGTTAGCTAACTTTCAGCTCTACGTCGGGACGTGCGTTGGGCTCTACTTCGGGACGTGCGTTGGGCTCTACGTCGGGACGTGCGTTGGGCTCTACGTTGGGATTTAGCTTACTTTCAGCTCTACGTCGGGACGTGCGTTGGGCTCTACGTCGGGACGTGCGTTGGGCTCTACGTCGGGATTTAGCTTACTTTCAGCTCTACGTCGTGACGTGCGTTGGCCTCTACGTCGGGACGTGCGTTGGGCGCTACGTCGGGACGTGCGTTGGCCTCTACGTCGGGACGTGCGTTGGCCTCTACGTCGGGATTTAGCTTACTTTCAGCTCTACGTCGGGACACGCGTTGGGCTCTACGTCGGGACGTGCGTTGGGCTCTACGTCGGGACACGCGTTGGGCTCTACGTCGGGACGCGCGTTGGGCTCTACGTCTGTAATTAGCTAACTTTCAGCTCTACGTCGGGACGCGCGTTGGGCTCTTCGTCTGTAGTTAGCTAAGTTTCAGCTCTACGTCGGGACGTGCGTTGGCCTCTACGTCGGCATTTAGCTTACCTTCAGCTCTACGTCGGGACGTGCGTTGGGCTCTACGTCGGGACGTGCGTTGGGCTCTACGTCGGGACGTGCGTTGGGTTCTACGTCGGGACGTGCGTTGGGCTCTACGTCTGTAGTTTGCTAACTTTCAGCTCTACGTCGGGACGTGCGTTGGGCTCTACGTCGGGACGTGCGTTGGGCTCTACGTCTGTACTTTGCTAACGTTCAGCTCTACGTCGGGACGTGCGTTGGGCTCTACGTTGGGACGTGCATTGGGCTCTACGTCGGGACGTGCGTTGGGCTCTACGTCGGGATTTAGCTTACTTTAAGCTCTACGTCGGGACGTGCGTTGGGCTCTACGTCGGGACGTGCGTTGGGGTCTACGTCCGGACGTGCGTTGGGCTCTACGTCGGGATTTAGCTTACTTTCAGCTCTACGTCGGGACGTGCGTTGGGCTCTACGTCGGGACGTGCGTTGGGCGCTACGTTGGGACGTGCGTTGTCCTCTACGTCGGGACGTGCGTTGGCCTCTAAGTCGGGACGTGCGTTGGCCTCTACGTCGGGACGTGCGTTGGCCTCTACGTCGGGATTTAGCTTACTTTCAGCTCTACGTCGGGACGTGCGTTGGGCGCTACGTCGGGACGTGCGTTGGGCGCTAGGTCGGGACGTGCGTTGGGCGTTGCTTGGGGACGTGCGTTGGGCGCTACGTCGGGATTTAGCTTACTTTCAGCTCTACGTCGGGACGTGCGTTGGCCTCTACGTCGGGACGTGCGTTGGCCTCTACTTCGGGATTTAGCTTACTTTCAGCTCTACGTCGGGACGTGCGTTGGGCTCTACGTCGGGACGTGCGTTGGGCTCTACGTCTGTAGTTAGCTAACTTTCAGTTCTACGTCGGGACGTGCGTTGGGCTCTATGTCGGGACGTGCGTTGGGCTCTACGTCGGGACGTGCGTTGGGCTCTACGTCGGGATTTAGCTTACTTTCAGCTCTACGTCGGGACGTGCGTTGGGCTCCACGTCGGGACGTGCGTTGGGCTCTACATCGGGACGTGCGTTGGGCTCTACGTTTGTAGTTAGCTAACTTTCAGCTCTACGTCGGGACGTGCGTTGGGCTCTACGTCGGGACGTGCGTTGGGCTCTACGTCGGGATTTAGTTTACTTTCAGCTCTACGTCGGGACGTGCGTTGGGCTCTACGTCGGGACGTGCGTTGGGCTCTACGTCGGGACGTGCGTTGGGTTCTACGTCGGGACGTGCGTTGGGCTCTACGTCTGTAGTTTGCTAAATTTCAGCTCTACGTCGGGACGTGCGTTGGGCTCTACGTCGGGACGTGCGTTGGGCTCTACGTCTGTAGTTTGCTAACTTTCAGCTCTACGTCGGGACGTGCGTTGGGCTCTACGTCGGGACGTGCGTTGGGCTCTACGTCTGTAGTTTGCTAACGTTCAGCTCTACGTCGGGACGTGCGTTGGGCTCTACGTTGGGACGTGCATTGGGCTCTACGTCGGGACGTGCGTTGGGCTCTACGTCGGGATTTAGCTTACTTTAAGCTCTACGTCGGGACGTGCGTTGGGCTCTACGTCGGGACGTGCGTTGGGGTCTACGTCCGGACGTGCGTTGGGCTCTACGTCGGGATTTAGCTTACTTTCAGCTCTACGTCGGGACGTGCGTTGGGCTCTACGTCGGGACGTGCGTTGGGCGCTACGTTGGGACGTGCGTTGTCCTCTACGTCGGGACGTGCGTTGGCCTCTAAGTCGGGACGTGCGTTGGCCTCTACGTCGGGACGTGCGTTGGCCTCTACGTCGGGATTTAGCTTACTTTCAGCTCTACGTCGGGACGTGCGTTGGGCGCTACGTCGGGACGTGCGTTGGGCGCTAGGTCGGGACGTGCGTTGGGCGTTGCTTGGGGACGTGCGTTGGGCGCTACGTCAGGATTTAGCTTACTTTCAGCTCTACGTCGGGACGTGCGTTGGCCTCTACGTCGGGACGTGCGTTGGCCTCTACTTCGGGATTTAGCTTACTTTCAGCTCTACGTCGGGACGTGCGTTGGGCTCTACGTCGGGACGTGCGTTGGGCTCTACGTCTGTAGTTAGCTAACTTTCAGCTCTACGTCGGGACGTGCGTTGGGCTCTATGTCGGGACGTGCGTTGGGCTCTACGTCGGGACGTGCGTTGGGCTCTACGTCGGGATTTAGCTTACTTTCAGCTCTACGTCGGGACGTGCGTTGGGCTCCACGTCGGGACGTGCGTTGGGCTCTACATCGGGACGTGCGTTGGGCTCTACGTTTGTAGTTAGCTAACTTTCAGCTCTACGTCGGGACGTGCGTTGGGCTCTACGTCGGGACGTGCGTTGGGCTCTACGTCGGGATTTAGTTTACTTTCAGCTCTACGTCGGGACGTGCGTTGGCCTCTACGTCGGGACGTGCGTTGGGCTCTACGTCGGGACGTGCGTTGGCCTCTACGTCGGGACGTGCGTTGGCTTCTACGTCGGGATTTAGCTTACCTTCAGCTCTACGTCGCGACGTGCGTTGGGCTCTACGTCGGGACGTGCGTTGGGCTCTACGTCGGGACACGCGTTGGGCTCTACGTCGGGACGCGCGTTGGGCTCTACGTCTGTAGTTAGCTAACTTTCAGCTCTACGTCGGGACGCGCGTTGGGCTCTTCGTCTGTAGTTAGCTAACTTTCAGCTCTACGTCGGGACGTGCGTTGGGCTCTACGTCGGGACGTGCGTTGGGCTCTACGTCGGGACGTGCGTTGGGCTCTAGGTCGGGATTTAGCTTACATTCAGGTCTACGTCGGGACGTGCGTTGGGCTCTATGTCGGGACGTGCGTTGGGCTCTACGTCGGGACGTGCGTTGGGCTCTACGTCTGTAGTTAGCTTACTTTCAGCTCTATGTCGGGACGTGCGTTGGGCTCTACGTCTGTAGTTAGCTAACTTTCAGCTCTACGTCGGGACGTGCGTTGGGCTCTACATCTGTAGTTAGCTAACATTCAGCTCTACGTCAAGACGTGCGTTGGGCGCTACGTCGGAACGTGCGTTGGGCTCTACGTCGGGATTTAGCTTACTTTAAGCTCTACGTCGGGACGTCCGTTGGGCTCTACGTCGGGATTTAGCTTACTTTCAGCTCTACGTCGGGACGTGCGTTGGGCTCTAAGTCGGGACGTGCGTTGGGCTCTACGTCGGGATTTAGCTTACTTTCAGGTCTACGTCGGGACGTGCGTTGGGCTCTACGTCGTGACGTGCGTTGGGCTCTACGTCGGGACGTGCGTTGGGCTCTACGTCGGGATTTAGCTTACTTTTCAGCTCTACGTCGGGACGTGCGTTGGCCTCTACGTCGGGAAGTGCGTTGGCCTCTACGTCAGGACGTGCTTTGGCCTCTACGTCGGGATTTAGCTTACTTTCAGCTCTACGTCGGGACGTGCGTTGGATGCTACGTCGGGACGTGCATTGGGCGCTACGTCGGGACGTGCGTTGGGCGCTACTTCGGGACGTGCGTTGGGCGCTACGTTGGAATTTAGCTTACTTTCAGCTCTACGTCGGGATGTGCGTTGGGCTCTATGTCGGGATGTGCGTTGGGCTCTACGTCGGGACGTGTGTTGGGCTCTACGTCGGGACGTGCGTTGGGCTCTACGTCGGGATTTAGCTTACTTTAAGCTCTACGTCGGGACGTGCGTTGGGCTCTACGTCGGGACGTGCGTTGGGCTCTACGTCGGGATTTAGCTTACTTTCAGCTCTACGTCGGGACGTGCGTTGGCCTCTACGTCGGCATTTAGCTTACTTTCAGCTCTACGTCGGGACGTGCGTTGGGCTCTACGTCGGGACGTGCGTTGGGCTCTACGTCGGGACGTGCGTTGGGCTCTACGTCGGGACGTGCGTTGGGTTCTACGTCGGGACGTGCGTTGGGCTCTACGTCTGTAGTTAGCTAACTTTCAGCTCTACGTCGGGACGTGCGTTGGGCTCTACGTCTGTAGTTAGCTAACTTTCAGCTCTACGTCGGGACGTGCGTTGGGCTCTACGTCGGGACGTGCGTTGGGCTCTACGTCGGGACGTGCGTTGGGCTCTACGTCGGGATTTAGCTTACTTTAAGCTCTACGTCGGGACGTGCGTTGGGCTGTACGTCGGGACGTGCGTTGGGCTCTACGTTGGGACGTGCGTTGGGCTCTACGTCGGGATTTAGCTTACTTTCAGCTCTACGTCGGGACGTGCGTTGGCCTCTACGTCGGGACGTGCGTTGGGCGCTACGTCGGGACGTGCGTTGGCCTCTACGTCGGGATTTAGCTTACTTTCAGCTCTACGTCGGGACGTGCGTTGGCCTCTACGTCGGGACGTGCGTTGGGCTCTACGTCGGGACACGCGTTGGGCTCTACGTCGGGACGCGCGTTGGGCTCTACGTCTGTAGTTAGCTAACTTTCAGCTCTACGTCGGGACGCGCGTTGGGCTCTTCGTCTGTAGTTAGCTAACTTTCAGCTCTACGTCGGGACGTGCGTTGGGCTCTACGTCGGGACGTGCGTTGGGCTCTACGTCGGGATTTAGCTTACTGTCAGGTCTACGTCGGGACGTTCGTTGGGCTCTACGTCGGGACGTGCGTTGGGCTCTACGTTGGGACGTGCGTTGGGCTCTACGTCGGGATTTAGCTTACTTTCAGCTCTACGTCGGGACGTGCGTTGGGCTCTACGTCGGGACGTGCGTTGGGCACTACGTCGGGACGTGCGTTGGGCTCTACGTTGGGATTTAGCTTACTTTCAGGTTTACGTCGGGACGTGCGTTGGGCTCTACGTCGGGACGTGCGTTGGGCTCTACGTCGGGATTTAGCTTACTTTCAGCTCTACGTCGCGACGTGCGTTGGCCTCTACGTCGGCATTTAGCTTACTTTCAGCTCTACGTCGGGACGTGCGTTGGGCTCTACGTCGGGACGTGCGTTGGGCTCTACGTCGGGATGTGCGTTGGGTTCTACGTCGGGACGTGCGTTGGGCTCTACGTCTGTAGTTTGCTAACCTTCAGCTCTACGTCGGGACGTGCGTTGGGCTCTACGTCGGGACGTGCGTTGGGCTCTACGTCTGTAGTTTGCTAACTTTCAGCTCTACGTCAGGACGTGCGTTGGGCTCTACGTTGGGACGTGCATTGGGCTCTACGTCGGGACGTGCGTTGGGCTCTACGTCGGGATTTAGCTTACTTTAAGCTCTACGTCGGGACGTGCGTTGGGCTCTACGTCGGGACGTGCGTTGGGGTCTACGTCCGGACGTGCGTTGGGCTCTACGTCGGGATTTAGCTTACTTTCAGCTCTACGTCGGGACGTGCGTTGGGCTCTACGTCGGGACGTGCGTTGGGCGCTACGTTGGGACGTGCGTTGTCCTCTACGTCGGGACGTGCGTTGGCCTCTAAGTCGGGACGTGCGTTGGCCTCTACGTCGGGACGTGCGTTGGCCTCTACGTCGGGATTTAGCTTACTTTCAGCTCTACGTCGGGACGTGCGTTGGGCGCTACGTCGGGACGTGCGTTGGGCGCTAGGTCGGGACGTGCGTTGGGCGTTGCTTGGGGACGTGCGTTGGGCGCTACGTCGGGATTTAGCTTACTTTCAGCTCTACGTCGGGACGTGCGTTGGCCTCTAGGTCGGGACGTGCGTTGGCCTCTACTTCGGGATTTAGCTTACTTTCAGCTCTACGTCGGGACGTGCGTTGGGCTCTACGTCGGGACGTGCGTTGGGCTCTACGTCTGTAGTTAGCTAACTTTCAGCTCTACGTCGGGACGTGCGTTGGGCTCTATGTCGGGACGTGCGTTGGGCTCTACGTCGGGACGTGCGTTGGGCTCTACGTCGGGATTTAGCTTACTTTCAGCTCTACGTCGGGACGTGCGTTGGGCTCCACGTCGGGACGTGCGTTGGGCTCTACGTCGGGACGTGCGTTGGGCTCTACGTTTGTAGTTAGCTAACTTTCAGCTCTACGTCGGGACGTGCGTTGGGCTCTACTTCGGGACGTGCGTTGGGCTCTACGTCGGGACGTGCGTTGGGCTCTACGTTGGGATTTAGCTTACTTTCAGCTCTACGTCGGGACGTGCGTTGGGCTCTACGTCGGGACGTGCGTTGGGCTCTACGTCGGGATTTAGCTTACTTTCAGCTCTACGTCGTGACGTGCGTTGGCCTCTACGTCGGGACGTGCGTTGGGCGCTACGTCGGGACGTGCGTTGGCCTCTACGTCGGGACGTGCGTTGGCCTCTACGTCGGGATTTAGCTTACTTTCAGCTCTACGTCGGGACACGCGTTGGGCTCTACGTCGGGACGTGCGTTGGGCTCTACGTCGGGACACGCGTTGGGCTCTACGTCGGGACGCGCGTTGGGCTCTACGTCTGTAATTAGCTAACTTTCAGCTCTACGTCGGGACGCGCGTTGGGCTCTTCGTCTGTAGTTAGCTAAGTTTCAGCTCTACGTCGGGACGTGCGTTGGCCTCTACGTCGGCATTTAGCTTACCTTCAGCTCTACGTCGGGACGTGCGTTGGGCTCTACGTCGGGACGTGCGTTGGGCTCTACGTCGGGACGTGCGTTGGGTTCTACGTCGGGACGTGCGTTGGGCTCTACGTCTGTAGTTTGCTAACTTTCAGCTCTACGTCGGGACGTGCGTTGGGCTCTACGTCGGGACGTGCGTTGGGCTCTACGTCTGTACTTTGCTAACGTTCAGCTCTACGTCGGGACGTGCGTTGGGCTCTACGTTGGGACGTGCATTGGGCTCTACGTCGGGACGTGCGTTGGGCTCTACGTCGGGATTTAGCTTACTTTAAGCTCTACGTCGGGACGTGCGTTGGGCTCTACGTCGGGACGTGCGTTGGGGTCTACGTCCGGACGTGCGTTGGGCTCTACGTCGGGATTTAGCTTACTTTCAGCTCTACGTCGGGACGTGCGTTGGGCTCTACGTCGGGACGTGCGTTGGGCGCTACGTTGGGACGTGCGTTGTCCTCTACGTCGGGACGTGCGTTGGCCTCTAAGTCGGGACGTGCGTTGGCCTCTACGTCGGGACGTGCGTTGGCCTCTACGTCGGGATTTAGCTTACTTTCAGCTCTACGTCGGGACGTGCGTTGGGCGCTACGTCGGGACGTGCGTTGGGCGCTAGGTCGGGACGTGCGTTGGGCGTTGCTTGGGGACGTGCGTTGGGCGCTACGTCGGGATTTAGCTTACTTTCAGCTCTACGTCGGGACGTGCGTTGGCCTCTACGTCGGGACGTGCGTTGGCCTCTACTTCGGGATTTAGCTTACTTTCAGCTCTACGTCGGGACGTGCGTTGGGCTCTACGTCGGGACGTGCGTTGGGCTCTACGTCTGTAGTTAGCTAACTTTCAGTTCTACGTCGGGACGTGCGTTGGGCTCTATGTCGGGACGTGCGTTGGGCTCTACGTCGGGACGTGCGTTGGGCTCTACGTCGGGATTTAGCTTACTTTCAGCTCTACGTCGGGACGTGCGTTGGGCTCCACGTCGGGACGTGCGTTGGGCTCTACATCGGGACGTGCGTTGGGCTCTACGTTTGTAGTTAGCTAACTTTCAGCTCTACGTCGGGACGTGCGTTGGGCTCTACGTCGGGACGTGCGTTGGGCTCTACGTCGGGATTTAGTTTACTTTCAGCTCTACGTCGGGACGTGCGTTGGGCTCTACGTCGGGACGTGCGTTGGGCTCTACGTCGGGACGTGCGTTGGGTTCTACGTCGGGACGTGCGTTGGGCTCTACGTCTGTAGTTTGCTAAATTTCAGCTCTACGTCGGGACGTGCGTTGGGCTCTACGTCGGGACGTGCGTTGGGCTCTACGTCTGTAGTTTGCTAACTTTCAGCTCTACGTCGGGACGTGCGTTGGGCTCTACGTCGGGACGTGCGTTGGGCTCTACGTCTGTAGTTTGCTAACGTTCAGCTCTACGTCGGGACGTGCGTTGGGCTCTACGTTGGGACGTGCATTGGGCTCTACGTCGGGACGTGCGTTGGGCTCTACGTCGGGATTTAGCTTACTTTAAGCTCTACGTCGGGACGTGCGTTGGGCTCTACGTCGGGACGTGCGTTGGGGTCTACGTCCGGACGTGCGTTGGGCTCTACGTCGGGATTTAGCTTACTTTCAGCTCTACGTCGGGACGTGCGTTGGGCTCTACGTCGGGACGTGCGTTGGGCGCTACGTTGGGACGTGCGTTGTCCTCTACGTCGGGACGTGCGTTGGCCTCTAAGTCGGGACGTGCGTTGGCCTCTACGTCGGGACGTGCGTTGGCCTCTACGTCGGGATTTAGCTTACTTTCAGCTCTACGTCGGGACGTGCGTTGGGCGCTACGTCGGGACGTGCGTTGGGCGCTAGGTCGGGACGTGCGTTGGGCGTTGCTTGGGGACGTGCGTTGGGCGCTACGTCAGGATTTAGCTTACTTTCAGCTCTACGTCGGGACGTGCGTTGGCCTCTACGTCGGGACGTGCGTTGGCCTCTACTTCGGGATTTAGCTTACTTTCAGCTCTACGTCGGGACGTGCGTTGGGCTCTACGTCGGGACGTGCGTTGGGCTCTACGTCTGTAGTTAGCTAACTTTCAGCTCTACGTCGGGACGTGCGTTGGGCTCTATGTCGGGACGTGCGTTGGGCTCTACGTCGGGACGTGCGTTGGGCTCTACGTCGGGATTTAGCTTACTTTCAGCTCTACGTCGGGACGTGCGTTGGGCTCCACGTCGGGACGTGCGTTGGGCTCTACATCGGGACGTGCGTTGGGCTCTACGTTTGTAGTTAGCTAACTTTCAGCTCTACGTCGGGACGTGCGTTGGGCTCTACGTCGGGACGTGCGTTGGGCTCTACGTCGGGATTTAGTTTACTTTCAGCTCTACGTCGGGACGTGCGTTGGCCTCTACGTCGGGACGTGCGTTGGGCTCTACGTCGGGACGTGCGTTGGCCTCTACGTCGGGACGTGCGTTGGCTTCTACGTCGGGATTTAGCTTACCTTCAGCTCTACGTCGCGACGTGCGTTGGGCTCTACGTCGGGACGTGCGTTGGGCTCTACGTCGGGACACGCGTTGGGCTCTACGTCGGGACGCGCGTTGGGCTCTACGTCTGTAGTTAGCTAACTTTCAGCTCTACGTCGGGACGCGCGTTGGGCTCTTCGTCTGTAGTTAGCTAACTTTCAGCTCTACGTCGGGACGTGCGTTGGGCTCTACGTCGGGACGTGCGTTGGGCTCTACGTCGGGACGTGCGTTGGGCTCTAGGTCGGGATTTAGCTTACATTCAGGTCTACGTCGGGACGTGCGTTGGGCTCTATGTCGGGACGTGCGTTGGGCTCTACGTCGGGACGTGCGTTGGGCTCTACGTCTGTAGTTAGCTTACTTTCAGCTCTATGTCGGGACGTGCGTTGGGCTCTACGTCTGTAGTTAGCTAACTTTCAGCTCTACGTCGGGACGTGCGTTGGGCTCTACATCTGTAGTTAGCTAACATTCAGCTCTACGTCAAGACGTGCGTTGGGCGCTACGTCGGAACGTGCGTTGGGCTCTACGTCGGGATTTAGCTTACTTTAAGCTCTACGTCGGGACGTCCGTTGGGCTCTACGTCGGGATTTAGCTTACTTTCAGCTCTACGTCGGGACGTGCGTTGGGCTCTAAGTCGGGACGTGCGTTGGGCTCTACGTCGGGATTTAGCTTACTTTCAGGTCTACGTCGGGACGTGCGTTGGGCTCTACGTCGTGACGTGCGTTGGGCTCTACGTCGGGACGTGCGTTGGGCTCTACGTCGGGATTTAGCTTACTTTTCAGCTCTACGTCGGGACGTGCGTTGGCCTCTACGTCGGGAAGTGCGTTGGCCTCTACGTCAGGACGTGCTTTGGCCTCTACGTCGGGATTTAGCTTACTTTCAGCTCTACGTCGGGACGTGCGTTGGATGCTACGTCGGGACGTGCATTGGGCGCTACGTCGGGACGTGCGTTGGGCGCTACTTCGGGACGTGCGTTGGGCGCTACGTTGGAATTTAGCTTACTTTCAGCTCTACGTCGGGATGTGCGTTGGGCTCTATGTCGGGATGTGCGTTGGGCTCTACGTCGGGACGTGTGTTGGGCTCTACGTCGGGACGTGCGTTGGGCTCTACGTCGGGATTTAGCTTACTTTAAGCTCTACGTCGGGACGTGCGTTGGGCTCTACGTCGGGACGTGCGTTGGGCTCTACGTCGGGATTTAGCTTACTTTCAGCTCTACGTCGGGACGTGCGTTGGCCTCTACGTCGGCATTTAGCTTACTTTCAGCTCTACGTCGGGACGTGCGTTGGGCTCTACGTCGGGACGTGCGTTGGGCTCTACGTCGGGACGTGCGTTGGGCTCTACGTCGGGACGTGCGTTGGGTTCTACGTCGGGACGTGCGTTGGGCTCTACGTCTGTAGTTAGCTAACTTTCAGCTCTACGTCGGGACGTGCGTTGGGCTCTACGTCTGTAGTTAGCTAACTTTCAGCTCTACGTCGGGACGTGCGTTGGGCTCTACGTCGGGACGTGCGTTGGGCTCTACGTCGGGACGTGCGTTGGGCTCTACGTCGGGATTTAGCTTACTTTAAGCTCTACGTCGGGACGTGCGTTGGGCTGTACGTCGGGACGTGCGTTGGGCTCTACGTTGGGACGTGCGTTGGGCTCTACGTCGGGATTTAGCTTACTTTCAGCTCTACGTCGGGACGTGCGTTGGCCTCTACGTCGGGACGTGCGTTGGGCGCTACGTCGGGACGTGCGTTGGCCTCTACGTCGGGATTTAGCTTACTTTCAGCTCTACGTCGGGACGTGCGTTGGCCTCTACGTCGGGACGTGCGTTGGGCTCTACGTCGGGACACGCGTTGGGCTCTACGTCGGGACGCGCGTTGGGCTCTACGTCTGTAGTTAGCTAACTTTCAGCTCTACGTCGGGACGCGCGTTGGGCTCTTCGTCTGTAGTTAGCTAACTTTCAGCTCTACGTCGGGACGTGCGTTGGGCTCTACGTCGGGACGTGCGTTGGGCTCTACGTCGGGATTTAGCTTACTGTCAGGTCTACGTCGGGACGTTCGTTGGGCTCTACGTCGGGACGTGCGTTGGGCTCTACGTTGGGACGTGCGTTGGGCTCTACGTCGGGATTTAGCTTACTTTCAGCTCTACGTCGGGACGTGCGTTGGGCTCTACGTCGGGACGTGCGTTGGGCACTACGTCGGGACGTGCGTTGGGCTCTACGTTGGGATTTAGCTTACTTTCAGGTTTACGTCGGGACGTGCGTTGGGCTCTACTTCGGGACGTGCGTTGGGCTCTACGTCGGGACGTGCGTTGGGCTCTACGTTGGGATTTAGCTTACTTTCAGCTCTACGTCGGGACGTGCGTTGGGCTCTACGTCGGGACGTGCGTTGGGCTCTACGTCAGGATTTAGCTTACTTTCAGCTCTACGTCGGGACGTGCGTTGGCCTCTACGTCGGGACGTGCGTTGGGCGCTACGTCGGGACGTGCGTTGGGCTCTACTTCGGGATTTAGCTTACTTTCAGGTCTACGTCGGGACGTGCGTTGGGCTCTACGTCGGGACGTGCGTTGGGCTCTACGTCGGGACGTGCGTTGGGCTCTACGTCGGGATTTAGCTTACTTTCAGCTCTACGTCGGGACGTGCGTTGGGCTCTACTTCGGGACGTGCGTTGGGCTCTACGTCGGGACGTGCGTTGGGCTCTATGTCGGGATTTAGCTTATCTTCAGCTCTACGTCGGGACGTGCGTTGGCCTCTACGTCGGGACGTGCGTTGGCCTCTACGTCGGGATTTAGCTTACTTTCAGCTCTACGTCGGGACGTGCGTTGGCCTCTACGTCGGGACGTGCTTTGGGCGCTACATCGGGACGTGCGTTGGGCTCTACGTCGGGATTTAGCTTACTTTCAGCTCTACGTCGGGACGTGCGTTGGGCTCTACGTCGGGACGTGCGTTGGGCTCTACGTCGGGATTTAGCTTACTTTCAGCTCTACGTCGGGACGTGCGTTGGGCTCTACGTCGGGACGTGCGTTGGGCACTACGTCGGGACGTGCGTTGGGCTCTACTTCGGGATTTAGCTTACTTTCAGGTCTACGTCGGGACGTGCGTTGGGCTCTACTTCGGGACGTGCGTTGGGCTCTACGTCGGGACGTGCGTTGGGCTCTACGTTGGGATTTAGCTTACTTTCAGCTCTACGTCGGGACGTGCGTTGGGCTCTACGTCGGGACGTGCGTTGGGCTCTACGTCGGGATTTAGCTTACTTTCAGCTCTACGTCGGGACGTGCGTTGGCCTCTACGTCGGGACATGCGTTGGGCGCTACGTCGGGACGTGCGTTGGCCTCTACGTCGGGACGTGCGTTGGCCTCTACGTCGGGATTTAGCTTACTTTCAGCTCTACGTCGGGACATGCGTTGGCCTCTACGTCGGGACGTGCGTTGGGCTCTACGTCGGGACACGCGTTGGGCTCTACGTCGGGACGCGCGTTGGGCTCTTCGTCTGTAGTTAGCTAACTTTCAGCTCTACGTCGGGACGCGCGTTGGGCTCTTCGTCTGTAGTTAGCTAAGTTTCAGCTCTACATCGGGACGTGCGTTGGGCTCTACGTCGGGATTTAGCTTACTTTCAGCTCTACGTCAGGACGTGCGTTGGCCTCTACGTCGGGACGTGCGTTGGCCTCTACGTCGGGATTTAGCTTACTTTCAGCTCTACGTCGGGACGTGCGTTGGACGCTACGTCGGGACGTGCGTTGGGCGCTACGTCGGGACGTGCGTTGGGCGCTACTTCGGGACATGTGTTGGGCGCTATGTCGGGATTTAGCTTACTTTCATCTCTACGTCGGGACGTGCGTTGGGCTCTATGTCGGGATGTGCGTTGGGCTCTACGTCGGGATGTGCGTTGGGCTCTACGTCGGGACGTGCGTTGGGCTCTACGTCGGGACGTGCGTTGGGCTCTACGTCGGGATTTATCTTACTTTCAGCTCTACGTCGGGACGTGCGTTGGTCTCTACGTCGGGACGTGCGTTGGCCTCTACGTCGGGATTTAGCTTACTTTCAGCTCTACATCGGGACGTGCATTGGCCTCTACGTCGGGACGTGCGTTGGGCTCTACGTCGGGATTTAGCTTACTTTCAGCTCTACGTCGGGACGTCCGTTGGGCTCTACGTCGGGACGTGCGTTGGGCTCTACGTCGGGACGTGCGTTGGGCTCTACGTCGGGATTTAGCTTACTTTCAGGTCTACGTCGGGACGTGCGTTGGGCTCTACGTCGGGACGTGCGTTGGGCTCTACGTCGGGACGTGCGTTGGGCTCTACGTCGGGATTTAGCTTACTTTCAGGTCTACGTCGGGACGTGCGTTGGGCTCTACGTCGGGACGTGCGTTGGGCTCTACGTCGGGATTTAGCTTACTTTTCAGGTCTACGTCCGGACGTGCGTTGGCCTCTACGTCGGGACGTGCGTTGGCCTCTACGTTGGGATTTAGCTTACTTTCAGCTCTACGTCGGGACGTGCGTTGGGCTCTACGTCGGGAGGTGCGTTGGGCTCTACGTCGGGACGTGCGTTGGGTTCTACGTCGGGACCTGCGTTGGGCTCTACGTCTGTAGTTAGCTAACTTTCTGCTCTACGTCGGGACGTGCGTTGGGCTCTACGTCTGTAGTTAGCTAACTTTCAGCTCTACGTCGGGACGTGCGTTGGGCTGTACGTCGGAACGTGCGTTGGGCTCTACGTTGGGACGTACGTTGGGCTCTACGTCGGGATTTAGCTTAATTTCAGCTCTACGTCGGGACGTGCGTTGGCCTCTACGTCGGGACGTGCGTTGGGCGCTACGTCGGGACGTGCGTTGGCCTCTACGTCGGGACGTGCGTTGGCCTCTACGTCGTGATTTAGCTTACTTTCAGCTCAACGTCAGGACGTGCGTTGGCCTCTACGTCGGGACGTGCGTTGGGCTCTACGTCGGGACACGCGTTGGGCTCTACGTCTGGACGCGCGTTGGGCTCTACGTCTGTAGTTAGCTAACTTTCAGCTCTACGTCGGGACGTGCGTTGGGCTCTTCCTCTGTAGTTAGCTAACTTTCAGCTCTACGTCGGGACGTGCGTTGGGCTCTACGTCGGGACGTGCGTTGGGCTCTACGTCGGGATTTAGCTTACTTTCAGGTCTACGTCGGGACGTGCGTTGGGCTCTACGTCGGGACGTGCGTTGGGCTCTACGTCGGGACGTGCGTTGGGCTCTACGTCGGGATTTAGCTTACTTTCAGCTCTACGTCGGGACGTGCGTTGGGCTCTACGTCGGGACGTGCGTTGGGCTCTACGTCGGGATTTAGCTTACTTTCAGCTCTACGTCGGGACGTGCGTTGGCCTCTACGTCGGGACGTGCGTTGGGCGCTACGTCGGGACGTGCGTTGGGCTCTACGTCGGGACGTGCGTTGGGCTCTACGTCGGGACGTGCGTTGGGCTCTACGTTGGGATTTAGCTTACTTTCAGCTCTACGTCGGGACGTGCGTTGGGCTCTACGTCGGGACGTGCGTTGGGCTCTACGTCAGGATTTAGCTTACTTTCAGCTCTACGTCGGGACGTGCGTTGGCCTCTACGTCGGGACGTGCGTTGGGCGCTACGTCGGGACGTGCGTTGGGCTCTACTTCGGGATTTAGCTTACTTTCAGGTCTACGTCGGGACGTGCGTTGGGCTCTACGTCGGGACGTGCGTTGGGCTCTACGTCGGGACGTGCGTTGGGCTCTACGTCGGGATTTAGCTTACTTTCAGCTCTACGTCGGGACGTGCGTTGGGCTCTACTTCGGGACGTGCGTTGGGCTCTACGTCGGGACGTGCGTTGGGCTCTATGTCGGGATTTAGCTTATCTTCAGCTCTACGTCGGGACGTGCGTTGGCCTCTACGTCGGGACGTGCGTTGGCCTCTACGTCGGGATTTAGCTTACTTTCAGCTCTACGTCGGGACGTGCGTTGGCCTCTACGTCGGGACGTGCTTTGGGCGCTACATCGGGACGTGCGTTGGGCTCTACGTCGGGATTTAGCTTACTTTCAGCTCTACGTCGGGACGTGCGTTGGGCTCTACGTCGGGACGTGCGTTGGGCTCTACGTCGGGATTTAGCTTACTTTCAGCTCTACGTCGGGACGTGCGTTGGGCTCTACGTCGGGACGTGCGTTGGGCACTACGTCGGGACGTGCGTTGGGCTCTACTTCGGGATTTAGCTTACTTTCAGGTCTACGTCGGGACGTGCGTTGGGCTCTACTTCGGGACGTGCGTTGGGCTCTACGTCGGGACGTGCGTTGGGCTCTACGTTGGGATTTAGCTTACTTTCAGCTCTACGTCGGGACGTGCGTTGGGCTCTACGTCGGGACGTGCGTTGGGCTCTACGTCGGGATTTAGCTTACTTTCAGCTCTACGTCGGGACGTGCGTTGGCCTCTACGTCGGGACATGCGTTGGGCGCTACGTCGGGACGTGCGTTGGCCTCTACGTCGGGACGTGCGTTGGCCTCTACGTCGGGATTTAGCTTACTTTCAGCTCTACGTCGGGACATGCGTTGGCCTCTACGTCGGGACGTGCGTTGGGCTCTACGTCGGGACACGCGTTGGGCTCTACGTCGGGACGCGCGTTGGGCTCTTCGTCTGTAGTTAGCTAACTTTCAGCTCTACGTCGGGACGCGCGTTGGGCTCTTCGTCTGTAGTTAGCTAAGTTTCAGCTCTACATCGGGACGTGCGTTGGGCTCTACGTCGGGATTTAGCTTACTTTCAGCTCTACGTCAGGACGTGCGTTGGCCTCTACGTCGGGACGTGCGTTGGCCTCTACGTCGGGATTTAGCTTACTTTCAGCTCTACGTCGGGACGTGCGTTGGACGCTACGTCGGGACGTGCGTTGGGCGCTACGTCGGGACGTGCGTTGGGCGCTACTTCGGGACATGTGTTGGGCGCTATGTCGGGATTTAGCTTACTTTCATCTCTACGTCGGGACGTGCGTTGGGCTCTATGTCGGGATGTGCGTTGGGCTCTACGTCGGGATGTGCGTTGGGCTCTACGTCGGGACGTGCGTTGGGCTCTACGTCGGGACGTGCGTTGGGCTCTACGTCGGGATTTATCTTACTTTCAGCTCTACGTCGGGACGTGCGTTGGTCTCTACGTCGGGACGTGCGTTGGCCTCTACGTCGGGATTTAGCTTACTTTCAGCTCTACATCGGGACGTGCATTGGCCTCTACGTCGGGACGTGCGTTGGGCTCTACGTCGGGATTTAGCTTACTTTCAGCTCTACGTCGGGACGTCCGTTGGGCTCTACGTCGGGACGTGCGTTGGGCTCTACGTCGGGACGTGCGTTGGGCTCTACGTCGGGATTTAGCTTACTTTCAGGTCTACGTCGGGACGTGCGTTGGGCTCTACGTCGGGACGTGCGTTGGGCTCTACGTCGGGACGTGCGTTGGGCTCTACGTCGGGATTTAGCTTACTTTCAGGTCTACGTCGGGACGTGCGTTGGGCTCTACGTCGGGACGTGCGTTGGGCTCTACGTCGGGATTTAGCTTACTTTTCAGGTCTACGTCCGGACGTGCGTTGGCCTCTACGTCGGGACGTGCGTTGGCCTCTACGTTGGGATTTAGCTTACTTTCAGCTCTACGTCGGGACGTGCGTTGGGCTCTACGTCGGGAGGTGCGTTGGGCTCTACGTCGGGACGTGCGTTGGGTTCTACGTCGGGACCTGCGTTGGGCTCTACGTCTGTAGTTAGCTAACTTTCTGCTCTACGTCGGGACGTGCGTTGGGCTCTACGTCTGTAGTTAGCTAACTTTCAGCTCTACGTCGGGACGTGCGTTGGGCTGTACGTCGGAACGTGCGTTGGGCTCTACGTTGGGACGTACGTTGGGCTCTACGTCGGGATTTAGCTTAATTTCAGCTCTACGTCGGGACGTGCGTTGGCCTCTACGTCGGGACGTGCGTTGGGCGCTACGTCGGGACGTGCGTTGGCCTCTACGTCGGGACGTGCGTTGGCCTCTACGTCGTGATTTAGCTTACTTTCAGCTCAACGTCAGGACGTGCGTTGGCCTCTACGTCGGGACGTGCGTTGGGCTCTACGTCGGGACACGCGTTGGGCTCTACGTCTGGACGCGCGTTGGGCTCTACGTCTGTAGTTAGCTAACTTTCAGCTCTACGTCGGGACGTGCGTTGGGCTCTTCCTCTGTAGTTAGCTAACTTTCAGCTCTACGTCGGGACGTGCGTTGGGCTCTACGTCGGGACGTGCGTTGGGCTCTACGTCGGGATTTAGCTTACTTTCAGGTCTACGTCGGGACGTGCGTTGGGCTCTACGTCGGGACGTGCGTTGGGCTCTACGTCGGGACGTGCGTTGGGCTCTACGTCGGGATTTAGCTTACTTTCAGCTCTACGTCGGGACGTGCGTTGGGCTCTACGTCGGGACGTGCGTTGGGCTCTACGTCGGGATTTAGCTTACTTTCAGCTCTACGTCGGGACGTGCGTTGGCCTCTACGTCGGGACGTGCGTTGGGCGCTACGTCGGGACGTGCGTTGGCCTCTACGTCGGGACATGCGTTGGCCTCTACGTCGGGATTTAGCTTACTTTCAGCTCTACGTCGGGACATGCGTTGGCCTCTACGTCGGGACGTGCGTTGGGCTCTACGTCGGGACACGCGTTGGGCTCTACGTCGGGACGCGCGTTGGGCTCTACGTCTGTAGTTAGCTAACTTTCAGCTCTACGTCGGGACCAGCGTTGGGCTCTTCGTCTGTAGTTAGCTAAGTTTCAGCTCTACGTCGGCACGTGCGTTGGGCGCTACGTCGGGACGTGCGTTGGCCTCTACGTCGGGACGTGCGTTGGCCTCTACGTCGGGATTTAGCTTACTTTCAGCTCTACGTCGGGACGTGCGTTGGACGCTACGTCGGGACGTGCGTTGGGCGCTACGTCGGGACGTGCGTTGGGCGCTACTTCGGGACATGTGTTGGGCGCTATGTCGTGATTTAGCTTACTTTCAGGTCTACGTCGGGACGTGCGTTGGGCTCTATGTCGGGATGTGCGTTGGGCTCTACGTCGGGACGTGCGTTGGGCTCTACGTCGGGACGTGCGTTGGGCTCTACGTCGGGATTTAGCTTACTTTCAGCTCTACGTCGGGACGTGCGTTGGCCTCTATGTCGGGACGTGCGTTGGCCTCTACGTCGGGATTTAGCTTACTTTCAGCTCTACATCGGGACGTGCGTTGGCCTCTACGTCGGGACGTGCGTTGGCCTCTACGTCGGGATTTAGCTTACTTTCAGCTCTACGTCGGGATTTAGCTTACTTTCAGCTCTACTTCGGGACGTGCGTTGGGCTCTACGTCGGGATGTGCGTTGGGCTCTACGTCGGGACGTGCGTTGGGCTCTACGTCTGTAGTTAGCTAACTTTCAGCTCTACGTCGGGACGTGCGTTGGGCTCTACGTCGGGACGTGCGTTGGGCTCTACGTCGGGATTTAGCTTACTTTCAGCTCTACGTCGGGACGTGCGTTGGGCTCTACGTCGGGATGTGCGTTGGGCTCTACGTCGGGATTTAGCTTACTTTCAGCTCTACGTCGGGACGTGCGTTGGCCTCTACGTCGGCATTTAGCTTACTTTCAGCTCTACGTCGGGACGTGCGTTGGGCTCTACGTCGGGACGTGCGTTGGGCTCTACGTCGGGACGTGCGTTGGGTTCTACGTCGGGACGTGCGTTGGTCTCTACGTCTGTAGTTTGCTAACTTTCAGCTCTACGTCGGGACGTGCGTTGGGCTCTACGTCGGGACGTGCGTTGGGCTCTACGTCTGTAGTTTGCTAACTTTCAGCTCTACGTCGGGACGTGCGTTGGGCTCTACGTCGGGACGTGCGTTGGGCTCTACGTCGGGACGTGCGTTGGGCTCTACGTCGGGATTTAGCTTACTTTAAGCTCTACGTCGGGACGTGCGTTGGGGTCTACGTCCGGACGTGCGTTGGGCTCTACGTCGGGATTTAGCTTACTTTCAGGTCTACGTCGGGACGTGCGTTGGGCTCTACGTCGGGACGTGCGTTGGGCTCTACGTCGGGATTTAGCTTACTTTTCAGGTCTACGTCGGGACGTGCGTTGGGCTCTACGTCGGGACGTGCGTTGGGCTCTATGTCGGGACGTGCGTTGGGCTCTACGTCTGTAGTTAGCTAACTTTCAGCTCTACGTCGGGACGTGCGTTGGGCTCTACATCTGTAGTTAGCTAACTTTCAGCTCTACGTCAAGACGTGCGTTGGGCGCTACGTCGGAACGTGCGTTGGGCTCTACGTCGGGACGTGCGTTGGGCTCTACGTCGGGACGTGCGTTGGGCTCTACGTCGGGATTTAGCTTACTTTCAGCTCTACGTCGGGACGTGCGTTGGCCTCTACGTCGGGACGTGCGTTGGCCTCTACGTCGGGACATGCGTTGGCCTTTACGTCGGGATTTAGCTTACTTTCAGCTCTACGTCGGGACGTGCGTTGGATGCTACGTCGGGACGTGCGTTGGGCGCTACGTCGGGACGTGCGTTGGGCGCTACTTCGGGACGTGCGTTGGGCGCTACGTCGGAATTTAGCTTACTTTCATCTCTACGTCGGGATGTGCGTTGGGCTCTATGTCGGGATGTGTGTTGGGCTCTACGTCGGGACGTGCGTTGGGCTCTACGTCGGCACGTGCGTTGGGCTCTACGTCGGGATTTAGCTTACTTTCAGCTCTACGTCGGGACGTGCGTTGGCCTCTACGTCGGGACGTGCGTTGGCCTCTACGTCGGGATTTAGCTTACTTTCAGCTCTACGTTGGGACGTGCGTTGGCCTCTACGTCGGGACGTGCGTTGGGCTCTACGTCGGGATTTAGCTTACTTTCAGCTCTACGTCGGGACGTGCGTTGGGCTCTACGTCGGGATTTAGTTTACTTTCAGCTCTACGTCGGGACGTGCGTTGGGCTCTACGTCGGGACGTGCGTTGGGCTCTACGTCGGGACGTGCGTTGGGCTCTACGTCGGGACGTGCGTTGGGCTCTACGTCTGTAGTTAGCTAACTTTCAGCTCTACGTCGGGACGTGCGTTGGGCTCTACGTCGGGACGTGCGTTGGGCTCTACGTCTGAAGTTAGCTAACTTTCAGCTCTACGTCGGGACGTGCGTTGGGCTCTACGTCGGGACGTGCGTTGGGCTCTACGTCGGGACGTGCGTTGGGCTCTACGTCGGGATTTAGCTTACTTTCAGCTCTACGTCGGGACGTGCATTGGCCTCTACGTCGGCATTTAGCTTACTTTCAGCTCTACGTCGGGACGTGCGTTGGGCTCTACGTCGGGAGGTGCGTTGGGCTCTACGTCGGGAGGTGCGTTGGGCTCTACGTCGGGACGTGCGTTGGGTTCTACGTCGGGACGTGCGTTGGGCTGTACGTCTGTAGTTAGCTAACTTTCTGCTCTACGTCGGGACGTGCGTTGGGCTCTACGTATGTAGTTAGCTAACTTTCAGCTCTACGTCGGGACGTGCGTTGGGCTGTACGTCGGGACGTGCGTTGGGCTCTACGTCGGGACGTGCGTTGGGCTCTACGTCGGGATTTAGCTTACTTTCAGCTCTACGTCGGGACGTGCGTTGGCCTCTACGTCGGGACATGCGTTGGGCGCTACGTCGGGACGTGCGTTGGCCTCTACGTCGGGACGTGCGTTGGCCTCTACGTCGGGATTTAGCTTACTTTCAGCTCTACTTCGGGACGTGCGTTGGCCTCTACGTCGGGACGTGCGTTGGGCTCTGCGTCGGGACACGCGTTGGGCTCTATGTCGGGACGCGCGTTGGGCTCTTCGTCTGTAGTTAGCTAACTTTCAGCTCTACGTCGGGACGCGCGTTGGGCTCTTCGTCTGTAGTTAGCTAACTTTCAGCTCTACGTCGGGACGTGCGTTGGGCTCTACGTCGGGACGTGCGTTGGGCTCTACGTCGGGATTTAGCTTACTTTCAGCTCTACGTCGGGACGTGCGTTGGCCTCTACGTCGGGACGTGCGTTGGGCGCTACGTCGGGACGTGCGTTGGGCTCTACGTCGGGATTTAGCTTACTTTCAGGTCTACGTCGGGACGTGCGTTGGGCTCTACGTCGGGACGTGCGTTGGCCTCTACGTCGGGACGTGCGTTGGGCTCTACGTCGGGATTTAGGTTACTTTCAGCTCTACGTCGGGACGTGCGTTGGGCTCTACGTCGGGACGTGCGTTGGGCACTACGTCGGGACGTGCGTTGGGCTCTACGTTGGGATTTAGCTTACTTTCAGCTCTACGTCGGGACGTGCGTTGGGCTCTACGTCGGGACGTGCGTTGGGCTCTACGTCGGGATTTAGCTTACTTTCAGCTCTACGTCGGGACGTGCGTTGGCCTCTACGTCGGGACGTGCGTTGGGCGCTACGTCGGGACGTGCGTTGGCCTCTACGTCGGGACGTGTGTTGGCCTCTACGTCGGGATTTAGCTTACTTTCAGCTCTACGTCGGGACATGCGTTGGCCTCAACGTCGGGATGTGCGTTGGGCTCTACGTCGGGACACGCGTTGGGCTCTACGTCGGGACGCGCGTTGGGCTCTACGTCTGTAGTTAGCTAACTTTCAGCTCTACGTCGGGACGCGCGTTGGGCTCTTCGTCTGTAGTTAGCTAAGTTTCAGCTCTACGTCAGGATGTGCGTTGGGCTCTACGTCGGGATTTAGCTTACTTTCAGCTCTACGTCGGGACGTGCGTTGGCCTCTACGTCGGGACGTGCGTTGGCCTCTACGTCGGGACGTGCGTTGGCCTCTACGTCGGTATTTAGCTTACTTTCAGCTCTACGTCGGGGCGTGCGTTGGACGCTACGTCGGGACGTGCGTTGGGCGCTACGTCGGGACGTGCGTTGGGCGCTACTTCGGGACATGTGTTGGGCGCTATGTCGGGATTTAGCTTACTTTCAGCTCTACGTCGGGACGTGCGTTGGGCTCTATGTCGGGATGTGCGTTGGGCTCTACGTCGGGACGTGCGTTGGGCTCTACGTCGGGACGTGCGTTGGGCTCTACGTCGGGATTTAGCTTACTTTCAGGTCTACGTCAAGACGTGCGTTGGGCTCTACGTCGGGACGTGCGTTGGGCTCTACGTCGGGACGTGCGTTGGGCTCTACGTCTGTAGTTAGCTAACTTTCAGCTCTACGTCGGGACGTGCGTTGGGCTCTACGTCGGGACGTGCGTTGGGCTCTACGTCGGGATTTAGCTTACTTTCAGCTCTACGTCGGGACGTGCGTTGGCCTCTACGTCGGCATTTAGCTTACTTTCAGCTCTACGTCGGGACGTGCGTTGGGCTCTACGTCGGGACGTGCGTTGGGCTCTACGTCGGGACGTGCGTTGGTTTCTACGTCGGGACGTGCGTTGGGCTCTACGTCTGTAGTTTGCTAACTTTCAGCTCTACGTCGGGACGTGCGTTGGGCTCTACGTCGGGACGTGCGTTGGGCTCTACGTCTGTAGTTTGCTAACTTTCAGCTCTACGTCGGGACGTGCGTTGGGCTCTACGTCGGGACGTGCGTTGGGCTCTACGTCGGGATTTAGCTTACTTTAAGCTCTACGTCGGGACGTGCGTTGGGCTCTACGTCGGGACGTGCGTTGGGGTCTACGTCCGGACGTGCGTTGGGCTCTACGTCGGGATTTAGCTTACTTTCAGGTCTACGTCGGGACGTGCGTTGGGCTCTACGTCGGGACGTGCGTTGGGCTCTACGTCGGGATTTAGCTTACTTTTCAGGTCTACGTCGGGACGTGCGTTCGGCTCTACGTCTGTAGGTAGCTAACTTTCAGCTCTACGTCGGGACGTGCGTTGGGCTCTACATCTGTATTTAGCTAACTTTCAGCTCTACGTCAAGACGTGCGTTGGGCGCTACGTCGGAACGTGCGTTGGGCTCTACGTCGGGACGTGCGTTGGGCTCTACGTCGGGACGTGCGTTGGGCTCTACGTCGGGATTTAGCTTACTTACAGTTCTACGTCGGGACGTGCGTTGGCCTCTACGTCGGGACGTGCGTTGGCCTCTACGTCGGGACGTGCGTTGGCCTTTACGTCGGGATTTAGCTTACTTTCAGCTCTACGTCGGGACGTGCGTTGGATGCTACGTCGGGACGTGCGTTGGGCGCTACGTCGGGACGTGCGTTGGGCGCTACTTCGGGACGTGCGTTGGGCGCTACGTCGGAATTTAGCTTACTGTCAGCTCTACGTCGGGATGTGCGTTGGGCTCTATGTCGGGATGTGTGTTGGGCTCTACGTCGGGACGTGCGTTGGGCTCTACGTCGGGACGTGCGTTGGGCTCTACGTCGGGATTTAGCTTACTTCCAGCTCTACGTCGGGACGTGCGTTGGCCTCTACGTCGGGACGTGCGTTGGCCTCTACGTCGGGATTTAGCTTACTTTCAGCTCTACGTCGGGACGTGCGTTGGCCTCTACGTCGGGACGTGCGTTGGCCTCTACGTCGGGATTTAGCTTACTTTCAGCTCTACGTCGGGACGTTCGTTGGGCTCTACGTCGGGAGGTGCGTTGGGCTCTACGTCGGGACGTGCGTTGGGTTCTACGTCGGGACGTGCGTTGGGCTGTACGACTGTAGTTAGCTAACTTTCTGCTCTACGTCGGGACGTGCGTTGGGCTCTACGTATGTAGTTAGCTAACTTTCAGCTCTACGTCGGGACGTGCGTTGGGCTGTACGTCGGGACGTGCGTTGGGCTCTACGTCGGGACGTGCGTTGGGCTCTACGTCGGGATTTAGCTTACTTTCAGCTCTACGTCGGGATGTGCGTTGGGCTCTACGTCGGGACGTGCGTTGGGCGCTACGTCGGGACGTGCGTTGGCCTCTACGTCGGGACGTGCGTTGGCCTCTACGTCGGGATTTAGCTTACTTTCAGCTCTACGTCGGGACGTGCGTTGGCCTCTACGTCGGGACGTGCGTTGGGCTCTACGTCGGGACACGCGTTGGGCTCTACGTCGGGACGCGCGTTGGGCTCTTCGTCTGTAGTTAGCTAACTTTCAGCTCTACGTCGGGACGTGCGTTGGGCTCTACGTCGGGACGTGCTTTGGGCTCTACGTCGGGACGTGCGTTGGGCTCTACGTCGGGACGTGCGTTGGGCTCTACGTCGGGATTTAGCTTACTTTCAGCTCTACGTCGGGACGTGCATTGGGCTCTACGTCGGGACGTGCGTTGGGGTCTACGTCGGGACATGCGTTGGGCTCTACGTCGGGATTTAGCTTACTTTCAGTTCTACGTCGGGACGTGCGTTGGGCTCTACGTCGGGACGTGCGTTGGGCTCTACGTCGGGACGTGCGTTGGGCTCTACGTCGGGATTTAGCTTACTTTCAGCTCTACGTCGGGACGTGCGTTGGGCTCTACGTCGGGACGTGCGTTGGGCACTACGTCGGGACGTGCGTTGGGCTCTACGTCGGGATTTAGCTTACTTTCAGGTCTACGTCGGGACGTGCGTTGGGCTCTACGTCGGGACGTGCGTTGGGCTCTACGTCGGGACGTGCGTTGGGCTCTACGTTGGGATTTAGCTTACTTTCAGCTCTACGTCGGGACGTGCGTTGGGCTCTACGTCGGGACGTGCGTTGGGCTCTACGTCGGGATTTAGCTTACTTTCAGCTCTACGTCGGGACGTGCGTTGGCCTCTACGTCGGGACGTGCGTTGGGCGCTACGTCGGGACGTGCGTTGGCCTCTACGTCGGGAAGTGCGTTGGCCTCTACGTCGGGATTTAGCTTACTTTCAGCTCTACGTCGGGACATGCGTTGGCCTCTACGTCGGGACGTGCGTTGGGCTCTACGTCGGGACACGCGTTGGGCTCTACGTCGGGACGCGCGTTGGGCTCTACGTCTGTAGTTAGCTAACTTTCAGCTCTACGTCGGGACGTGCGTTGGGCTCTACGTCGGGACGTGCGTTGGGGTCTACGTCGGGACGTGCGTTGGGCTCTACGTCGGGATTCAGCTTACTTTCAGGTCTACGTCGGGACGTGCGTTGGGCTCTACGTCGGGACGTGCGTTGGGCTCTACGTCGGGACGTGCGTTGGGCTCTACGTCGGGATTTAGCTTACTTTTCAGGTCTACATCGGGACGTGCGTTGGGCTCTACGTCGGGACGTGCGTTGGGCTCTACGTCGGGACGTGCGTTGGGCTCTACGTCTGAAGTTAGCTAACTTTCAGCTCTACGTCGGGACGTGCGTTGGGCTCTACGTCGGGACGTGCGTTGGGCTCTACGTCTGTAGTCAGCTAATTTTCAGCTCTACGTCGGGACGTGCGTTGGGCTCTACGTCGGGACGTGCGTTGGGCTCTACGTCGGGACGTGCGTTGGGCTCTACGTCGGGATTTAGCTTACTTTCAGCTCTACGTCGGGACGTGCGTTGGGCTCTACGTCGGGACGTGCGTTGGGGTCTACGTCGGGATTTAGCTTACTTTCAGCTCTACGTCGGGACGTGCATTGGCCTCTACGTCGGCATTTAGCTTACTTTCAGCTCTACGTCGGGACGTGCGTTGGGCTCTACGTCGGGAGGTGCGTTGGGCTCTACGTCGGGAGGTGCGTTGGTGTCTACGTCGGGACGTGCGTTGGGTTCTACGTCGGGACCTGCGTTGGGCTCTACGTCTGCAGTTAGCTAACTTTCTGCTCTACGTCGGGACGTGCGTTGGGCTCTACGTCTGTAGTTAGCTAACTTTCAGCTCTACGTCGGGACGTGCTTTGGGCTGTACGTCGGGACGTGCGTTGGGCTCTACGTTGGGACGTGCGTTGTGCTCTACGTCGGGATTTAGCTTACTTTCAGCTCTACGTCGGGACGTGCGTTGGCCTCTACGTCGGGACGTTCGTTGGGCGCTACGTCGGGACGTGCGTTGGCCTCTACGTCGGGACGTGCGTTGGGCTCTACGTCGGGATTTAGCTTACTTTCAGCTCTACGTCGGGACGTGCGTTGGCCTCTACGTCGGGACGTGCGTTGGGCTCTACGTCGGGACACGCGTTGGGCTCTACGTCGGGACGTGCGTTGGGCTCTACGTCTGTAGTTAGCTAACTTTCAGCTCCACGTCGGTACGCGCGTTGGGCTCTTCGTCTGTAGTTAGCTAACTTTCAGCTCTACGTCGGGACGTGCGTTGGGCTCTACGTCGGGACGTGCGTTGGGCTCTACGTCGGGATTTAGCTTACTTTCAGGTCTACGTCGGGACGTGCGTTGTGCTCTACGTCGGGACGTGCGTTGGGCTCTACGTCGGGACGTGCGTTGGGCTCTACGTCGGGATTTAGCTTACTTTCAGCTCTACGTCGGGACGTGCGTTGGGCTCTACGTCGGGACGTGTGTTGGGCACTACGTCGGGACGTGCGTTGGGCTCTACTTCGGGATTTAGCTTACTTTCAGGTCTACGTCGGGACGTGCGTTGGGCTCTACTTCGGGACGTGCGTTGGGCTCTACGTCGGGACGTGCGTTGGGCTCTACGTTGGGATTTAGCTTACTTTCAGCTCTACGTCGGGACGTGCGTTGGGCTCTACGTCGGGACGTGCGTTGGGCTCTACGTCGGGATTTAGCTTACTTTCAGCTCTACGTCGGGAGGTGCGTTGGCCTCTACGTCGGGACGTGCGTTGGGCGCTACGTCGGGACGTGCGTTGGGCTCTACGTCGGGATTTAGCTTACTTTCAGGTCTACGTCGGGACGTGCGTTGGGCTCTACGTCGGGACGTGCGTTGGGCTCTACGTCGGGACGTGCGTTGGGCTCTACGTCGGGATTTAGGTTACTTTCAGCTCTACTTCGGGACGTGCGTTGGGCTCTACGTCGGGACGTGCGTTGGGCACTACGTCGGGACGTGCGTTGGGCTCTACTTCGGGATTTAGCTTACTTTCAGGTCTACGTCGGGACGTGCATTGGGCTCTACTTCGGGACGTGCGTTGGGCTCTACGTCGGGACGTGCGTTGGGCTCTACGTTGGGATTTAGCTTACTTTCAGCTCTACGTCGGGACGTGCGTTGGGCTCTACGTCGGGACGTGCGTTGGGCTCTACGTCGGGATTTAGCTTACTTTCAGCTCTACGTCGGGACGTGCGTTGGCCTCTACGTCGGGACGTGCGTTGGGCGCTACGTCGGGACGTGCGTTGGTATCTACGTCGGGACGTGCGTTGGCCTCTACGTCGGGATTTAGCTTACTTTCAGCTCTACGTCGGGACATGCGTTGGCCTCTACGTCGGGACGCGCGTTGGGCTCTACGTCTGTAGTTAGCTAACTTTCAGCTCTACGTCGGGACGCGCGTTGGGCTCTTCGTCTGTAGTTAGCTAAGTTTCAGCTCTACGTCGGGACGTGCGTTGGGCTCTACGTCGGGATTTAGCTTACTTTCAGCTCTACGTCGGGACGTGCGTTGGCCTCTACGTCGGGACGTGCGTTGGCCTCTACGTCGGGACGTGCGTTGGCCTCTACGTCGGGATTTAGCTTACTTTCAGCTCTACGTCGGGGCGTGCGTTGGACGCTACGTCGGGACGTGCGTTGGGCGCTACGTCGGGACGTGCGTTGGGCGCTACTTCGGGACATGTGTTGGGCGCTATGTCGGGATTTAGCTTACTTTCAGCTCTACGTCGGGACGTGCGTTGGGCTCTATGTCGGGATGTGCGTTGGGCTCTACGTCGGGACGTGCGTTGGGCTCTACGTCGGGACGTGCGTTGGGCTCTACGTCGGGATTTAGCTTACTTTCAGGTCTACGTCGGGACGTGCGTTGGGCTCTACGTCGGGACGTGCGTTGGGCTCTACGTCGGGACGTGCGTTGGGCTCTACGTCTGTAGTTAGCTAACTTTCAGCTCTACGTCGGGACGTGCGTTGGGCTCTACGTCGGGACGTGCGTTGGGCTCTACGTCGGGATTTAGCTTACTTTCAGTTCTACGTCGGGACGTGCGTTGGCCTCTACGTCGGCATTTAGCTTACTTTCAGCTCTACGTCGGGACGTGCGTTGGGCTCTACGTCGGGACGTGCGTTGGGCTCTACGTCGGGACGTGCGTTGGGCTCTACGTCGGGACGTGCGTTGGGCTCTACGTCTGAAGTTAGCTAACTTTCAGCTCTACGTCGGGATGTGCGTTGGGCTCTACGTCGGGACGTGCGTTGGGCTCTACGTCTGTAGTTTGCTAACTTTCAGCTCTACGTCGGGACGTGCGTTGGGCTGTACGTCGGGACGTGCGTTGGGCTCTACGTCGGGACGTGCGTTGGGCTCTACGTCGGGATTTAGCTTACTTTCAGCTCTACGTCGGGACGTGCGTTGGCCTCTACGTCGGGACATGCGTTGGGCGCTACGTCGGGACGTGCGTTGGCCTCTACGTCGGGACGTGCGTTGGCCTCTACGTCGGGATTTAGCTTACTTTCAGCTCTACGTCGGGACGTGCGTTGGCCTCTACGTCGGGACGTGCGTTGGGCTCTACGTCGGGACACGCGTTGGGCTCTACGTCGGGACGCGCGTTGGGCTCTTCGTCTGTAGTTAGCTAACTTTCAGCTCTACGTCGGGACGTGCGTTGGGCTCTACGTCGGGACGTGCTTTGGGCTCTACGTCGGGACGTGCGTTGGGGTCTACGTCGGGACATGCGTTGGGCTCTACGTCGGGATTTAGCTTACTTTCAGTTCTACGTCGGGACGTGCGTTGGGCTCTACGTCGGGACGTGCGTTGGGCTCTACGTCGGGATTTAGCTTACTTTCAGCTCTACGTCGGGACGTGCGTTGGGCTCTACGTCGGGACGTGCGTTGGGCACTACGTCGGGACGTGCGTTGGGCTCTACGTCGGGATTTAGCTTACTTTCAGGTCTACGTCGGGACGTGCGTTGGGCTCTACTTCGGGACGTGCGTTGGGCTCTACGTCGGGACGTGCGTTGGGCTCTACGTTGGGATTTAGCTTACTTTCAGCTCTACGTCGGGACGTGCGTTGGGCTCTACGTCGGGACGTGCGTTGGGCTCTACGTCGGGATTTAGCTTACTTTCAGCTCTACGTCGGGACGTGCGTTGGCCTCTACGTCGGGACGTGCGTTGGGCGCTACGTCGGGACGTGCGTTGGCCTCTACGTCGGGAAGTGCGTTGGCCTCTACGTCGGGATTTAGCTTACTTTCAGCTCTACGTCGGGACATGCGTTGGCCTCTACGTCGGGACGTGCGTTGGGCTCTACGTCGGGACACGCGTTGGGCTCTACGTCGGGACGCGCGTTGGGCTCTACGTCTGTAGTTAGCTAACTTTCAGCTCTACGTCGGGACGTGCGTTGGGCTCTACGTCGGGACGTGCGTTGGGGTCTACGTCGGGACGTGCGTTGGGCTCTACGTCGGGATTCAGCTTACTTTCAGGTCTACGTCGGGACGTGCGTTGGGCTCTACGTCGGGACGTGCGTTGGGCTCTACGTCGGGACGTGCGTTGGGCTCTACGTCGGGATTTAGCTTACTTTTCAGGTCTACATCGGGACGTGCGTTGGGCTCTACGTCGGGACGTGCGTTGGGCTCTACGTCGGGACGTGCGTTGGGCTCTACGTCTGAAGTTAGCTAACTTTCAGCTCTACGTCGGGACGTGCGTTGGGCTCTACGTCGGGACGTGCGTTGGGCTCTACGTCTGTAGTCAGCTAATTTTCAGCTCTACGTCGGGACGTGCGTTGGGCTCTACGTCGGGACGTGCGTTGGGCTCTACGTCGGGACGTGCGTTGGGCTCTACGTCGGGATTTAGCTTACTTTCAGCTCTACGTCGGGACGTGCGTTGGGCTCTACGTCGGGATGTGCGTTGGGGTCTACGTCGGGATTTAGCTTACTTTCAGCTCTACGTCGGGACGTGCATTGGCCTCTACGTCGGCATTTAGCTTACTTTCAGCTCTACGTCGGGACGTGCGTTGGGCTCTACGTCGGGAGGTGCGTTGGGCTCTACGTCGGGAGGTGCGTTGGGCTCTACGTCGGGACGTGCGTTGGGTTCTACGTCGGGACCTGCGTTGGGCTCTACGTCTGTAGTTAGCTAACTTTCTGCTCTACGTCGGGACGTGCGTTGGGCTCTACGTCTGTAGTTAGCTAACTTTCAGCTCTACGTCGGGACGTGCTTTGGGCTGTACGTCGGGACGTGCGTTGGGCTCTACGTTGGGACGTGCGTTGTGCTCTACGTCGGGATTTAGCTTACTTTCAGCTCTACGTCGGGACGTGCGTTGGCCTCTACGTCGGGACGTTCGTTGGGCGCTACGTCGGGACGTGCGTTGGCCTCTACGTCGGGACGTGCGTTGGGCTCTACGTCGGGATTTAGCTTACTTTCAGCTCTACGTCGGGACGTGCGTTGGCCTCTACGTCGGGACGTGCGTTGGGCTCTACGTCGGGACACGCGTTGGGCTCTACGTCGGGACGTGCGTTGGGCTCTACGTCTGTAGTTAGCTAACTTTCAGCTCCACGTCGGTACGCGCGTTGGGCTCTTCGTCTGTAGTTAGCTAACTTTCAGCTCTACGTCGGGACGTGCGTTGGGCTCTACGTCGGGACGTGCGTTGGGCTCTACGTCGGGATTTAGCTTACTTTCAGGTCTACGTCGGGACGTGCGTTGTGCTCTACGTCGGGACGTGCGTTGGGCTCTACGTCGGGACGTGCGTTGGGCTCTACGTCGGGATTTAGCTTACTTTCAGCTCTACGTCGGGACGTGCGTTGGGCTCTACGTCGGGACGTGTGTTGGGCACTACGTCGGGACGTGCGTTGGGCTCTACTTCGGGATTTAGCTTACTTTCAGGTCTACGTCGGGACGTGCGTTGGGCTCTACTTCAGGACGTGCGTTGGGCTCTACGTCGGGACGTGCGTTGGGCTCTACGTTGGGATTTAGCTTACTTTCAGCTCTACGTCGGGACGTGCGTTGGGCTCTACGTCGGGACGTGCGTTGGGCTCTACGTCGGGATTTAGCTTACTTTCAGCTCTACGTCGGGACGTGCGTTGGCCTCTACGTCGGGACGTGCGTTGGGCGCTACGTCGGGACGTGCGTTGGGCTCTACGTCGGGATTTAGCTTACTTTCAGGTCTACGTCGGGACGTGCGTTGGGCTCTACGTCGGGACGTGCGTTGGGCTCTACGTCGGGACGTGCGTTGGGCTCTACGTCGGGATTTAGGTTACTTTCAGCTCTACTTCGGGACGTGCGTTGGGCTCTACGTCGGGACGTGCGTTGGGCACTACGTCGGGACGTGCGTTGGGCTCTACTTCGGGATTTAGCTTACTTTCAGGTCTACGTCGGGACGTGCATTGGGCTCTACTTCGGGACGTGCGTTGGGCTCTACGTCGGGACGTGCGTTGGGCTCTACGTTGGGATTTAGCTTACTTTCAGCTCTACGTCGGGACGTGCGTTGGGCTCTACGTCGGGACGTGCGTTGGGCTCTACGTCGGGATTTAGCTTACTTTCAGCTCTACGTCGGGACGTGCGTTGGCCTCTACGTCGGGACGTGCGTTGGGCGCTACGTCGGGACGTGCGTTGGTATCTACGTCGGGACGTGCGTTGGCCTCTACGTCGGGATTTAGCTTACTTTCAGCTCTACGTCGGGACATGCGTTGGCCTCTACGTCGGGACGCGCGTTGGGCTCCACGTCTGTAGTTAGCTAACTTTCAGCTCTACGTCGGGACGCGCGTTGGGCTCTTCGTCTGTAGTTAGCTAAGTTTCAGCTCTACGTCGGGACGTGCGTTGGGCTCTACGTCGGGATTTAGCTTACTTTCAGCTCTACGTCGGGACGTGCGTTGGCCTCTACGTCGGGACGTGCGTTGGCCTCTACGTCGGGACGTGCGTTGGCCTCTACGTCGGGATTTAGCTTACTTTCAGCTCTACGTCGGGGCGTGCGTTGGACGCTACGTCGGGACGTGCGTTGGGCGCTACGTCGGGACGTGCGTTGGGCGCTACTTCGGGACATGTGTTGGGTGCTATGTCGGGATTTAGCTTACTTTCAGCTCTACGTCGGGACGTGCGTTGGGCTCTATGTCGGGATGTGCGTTGGGCTCTACGTCGGGACCTGCGTTGGGCTCTACGTCGGGACGTGCGTTGGGCTCTACGTCGGGATTTAGCTTACTTTCAGGTCTACGTCGGGACGTGCGTTGGGCTCTACGTCGGGACGTGCGTTGGGCTCTACGTCGGGACGTGCGTTGGGCTCTACGTCTGTAGTTAGCTAACTTTCAGCTCTACGTCGGGACGTGCGTTGGGCTCTACGTCGGGACGTGCGTTGGGCTCTACGTCGGGATTTAGCTTACTTTCAGTTCTACGTCGGGACGTGCGTTGGCCTCTACGTCGGCATTTAGCTTACTTTCAGCTCTACGTCGGGACGTGCGTTGGGCTCTACGTCGGGACGTGCGTTGGGCTCTACGTCGGGACGTGCGTTGGGCTCTACGTCGGGACGTGCGTTGGGCTCTACGTCTGAAGTTAGCTAACTTTCAGCTCTACGTCGGGACGTGCGTTGGGCTCTACGTCGGGACGTGCGTTGGGCTCTACGTCTGTAGTTTGCTAACTTTCAGCTCTACGTCGGGACGTGCGTTGGGCTCTACGTCGGGACGTGCGTTGGGCTCTACGTCGGGATTTAGCTTACTTTCAGCTCTACGTCGGGACGTGCATTGGGCTCTACGTCGGGACGTGCGTTGGGCTCTACGTCCGGACGTGCGTTGGGCTCTACGTCGGGATTTAGCTTACTTTCAGGTCTACGTCGGGACGTGCGTTGGGCTCTACGTCGGGACGTGCGTTGGGCTCTACGTCGGGATTTAGCTTACTTTTCAGGTCTACGTCGGGACGTGCGTTGGGCTCTACGTCGGGACGTGCGTTGGGCTCTATGTCGGGACGTGCGTTGGCCTCTACGTCTGTAGGTAGCTAACTTTCAGCCCTACGTCGGGACGTGCGTTGGGCTCTACGTCTGTAGTTAGCTAACTTTCAGCTCTACGTCAAGACGTGCGTTGGGCGCTACGTCGGAACGTGCGTTGGGCTCTACGTCGGGACGTGCGTTGGGCTCTACGTCGGGACGTGCGTTGGGCTCTACGTCGGGATTTAGCTTACTTACAGTTCTACGTCGGGACGTGCGTTGGCCTCTACGTCGGGACGTGCGTTGGCCTCTACGTCGGGACGTGCGTTGGCCTTTACGTCGGGATTTAGCTTACTTTCAGCTCTACGTCGGGATGTGCGTTGGGCTCTATGTCGGGATGTGTGTTGGGCTCTACGTCGGGACGTGCGTTGGGCTCTACGTCGGGACGTGCGTTGGGCTCTACGTCGGGATTTAGCTTACTCCCAGCTCTACGTCGGGACGTGCGTTGGCCTCTACGTCGGGACGTGCGTTGGCCTCTACGTCGGGATTTAGCTTACTTTCAGCTCTACGTCGGGACGTGCGTTGGCCTCTACGTCGGGACGTGCGTTGGCCTCTACGTCGGGATTTAGCTTACTTTCAGCTCTACGTCGGGACGTGCGTTGGGCTCTACGTCGGGATTTAGTTTACTTTCAGCTCTACATCGGGACGTGCGTTGGGCTCTACGTCGGGACGTGCGTTGGGCTCTACGTCGGGACGTGCGTTGGGCTCTACGTCTGTAGTTAGCTAACTTTCAGCTCTACGTCGGGACGTGCGTTGCGCTCTACGTCGGGACGTGCGTTGGGCTCTACGTTTGTAGTTAGCTAATTTTCAGCTCTACGTCGGGACGTGCCTTGGGCTCTACGTCGGGACGTGCGTTGGGCTCTACGTCGGGATTTAGCTTACTTTCAGCTCTACGTCGGGACGTGCGTTGGGCTCTACGTCTGTAGTTAGCTAACTTTCAGCTCTACGTCGGGACGTGCGTTGGGCGCTACGTCGGGACGTACGTTGGGCTCTACGTCGGGACGTGCGCTGGGCTATACTTCGGGACGTGCGTTGGGCTCTACGTCGGCATTTAGCTTACTTTCAGCTCTACGTCGGGACGTGCGTTGGGCTCTACGTCGGGACGTGCGTTGGGCTCTACGTCGGGACGCGTGTTGGGCTCTACGTCGGGACGCGCGTTGGGCTCTACGTCTGTAGTTAGCTAACTTTTAGCTCTACGTCGGGACGTGCATTGGCCTCTACGTCGGCATTTAGCTTACTTTCAGCTCTACGTCGGGACGTGCGTTGGGCTCTACGTCGGGACGTGCGTTGGGCTCTACGTCGGGACGTGCGTTGGGCTCTACGTCGGGATTTAGCTTACTTTCAGCTCTACGTCGGGACGTGCGTTGGCCTCTACGTCGGGACGTGCGTTGGCCTCTACGTCGGGATTTAGCTTACTTTCAGCTCTACGTCGGGACTTCCGTTGGGCTCTACGTCGGGATTTAGCTTACTTTCAGCTCTACGTCGGGACGTGCGTTGGGCTCTACGTCGGGACGTACGTTGGGCTCTACGTCGGGACGTGCGTTGGGCTCTACGTCTGTAGTTAGCTAACTTTCAGCTCTACGTCGGGACGTGCGTTGGGCTCTACGTCGGGACGTGCGTTGGGCTCTACGTCGGGATTTAGCTTACTTTCAGCTCTACGTCGGGACGTGCGTTGGGCTCTACATCTGTAGTTAGCTAACTTTCAGCTCTACGTCAAGACGTGCGTTGGGCGCTACGTCGGAACGTGCGTTGGGCTCTACGTCGGGACGTGCGTTGGGCTCTACGTCGGGACGTGCGTTGGGCTCTACGTCGGGATTTAGCTTACTTACAGTTCTACGTCGGGACGTGCGTTGGCCTCTACGTCGGGACGTGCGTTGGCCTCTACGTCGGGACGTGCGTTGGCCTTTACGTCGGGATTTAGCTTACTTTCAGCTCTACGTCGGGACGTGCGTTGGATGCTACGTCGGGACGTGCGTTGGGCGCTACGTCGGGACGTGCGTTGGGCGCTACTTCGGGACGTGCGTTGGGCGCTACGTCGGAATTTAGCTTACTTTCAGCTCTACGTCGGGATGTGCGTTGGGCTCTATGTCGGGATGTGTGTTGGGCTCTACGTCGGGACGTGCGTTGGGCTCTACGTCGGGACGTGCGTTGGGCTCTACGTCGGGATTTAGCTTACTCCCAGCTCTACGTCGGGACGTGCGTTGGCCTCTACGTCGGGACGTGCGTTGGCCTCTACGTCGGGATTTAGCTTACTTTCAGCTCTACGTCGGGACGTGCGTTGGCCTCTACGTCGGGACGTGCGTTGGGCTCTACGTTGGGATTTAGCTTACTTTCAGCTCTACGTCGGGACGTGCGTTGGGCTCTACGTCGGGATTTAGTTTACTTTCAGCTCTACATCGGGACGTGCGTTGGGCTCTACGTCGGGACGTGCGTTGGGCTCTACGTCTGTAGTTAGCCAACTTTCAGCTCTACGTCGGGACGTGCGTTGGGCTCTACGTCGGGACGTGCGTTGGGCTCTACGTCTGTAGTTAGCCAACTTTCAGCTCTACGTCGGGACGTGCGTTGGGCTCTACGTCGGGACGTGCGTTAGGCTCTACGTCGGGACGTGCGTTGGGCTCTACGTCGGGACGTGCATTGGCCTCTACGTCGGGATTTAGCTTACTTTCAGCTCCACGTCGGGACGCGCGTTGGGCTCTACGTCGGGACGTGCGTTGGGCTCTACGTCGGGACGTGCGTTGGGCTCTACGTCGGGACGTGCGTTGGGCTCTACGTCTGTAGTTAGCTAACTTTCAGCTCTACGTCGGGACGTGTGTTGGGCGCTACGTAGGGACACGCGTTGGGCTCTACGTCGGGACGCGCGTTGGGCTCTACGTCTGTAGTTAGCTAACTTTCAGCTCTACGTCGGGACGCGCGTTGGGCTCTTCGTCTGTAGTTAGCTAACTTTCAGCTCTACGTCGGGACGTGCGTTGGCCTCTACGTCGGGACGTGCGTTGGGCTCTACGTCAGGACGTGCGTTGGGCTCTACGTCGGGACGTGCGTTGGGTTCTACGTCGGGACGTGCGTTGGGCTCTACGTCTGTAGTTATCTAACTTTCTGCTCTACGTCGGGACGTGCGTTCGGCTCTACGTCTGTACTTAGCTAAATTTCAGCTCTACGTCGGGACGTGCGTTGGGCTCTACGTCGGGACGTGCGTTGGGCTCTACGTCGGGATTTAGCTTACTTTCAGCTCTACGTCGGGACGTGCGTTGGGCTCTACGTCGGGACGTGCGTTGGGCTCTACGTCGGGACGTGCGTTGGGCTCTACGTCGGGACGTGCGTTGGGCTCTACGTCTGTAGTTAGCTAACTTTCTGCTCTACGTCGGGACGTGCGTTGGGCTCTACGTCTGTAGTTAGCTAACTTTCAGCTCTACGTCGGGACGTGCGTTGGGCTCTACGTCGGGACGTGCGTTGGGCTCTACGTAGGGATTTACCTTACTTTCAGCTCTACGTCGGGACGTGCGTTGGCCTCTACGTCGGGACGTGCGTTGGGCTCTACGTCGGGACGTGCGTTGGGCTCTACGTCGGGACGTGCGTTGGGCTCTACCTCGGGATTTAGCTTACTTTCAGCTCTACGTCGGGACGTGCGTTGGGCTCTACGTCGGGACGTGCGTTGGGCTCTACGTCGGGATTTAGCTTACTTTCAGCTCTACGTCGGGACGTGCGTTGGGCTCTACGTCGGGACGTGCGTTGGGCTCTACGTCGGGACGTGCGTTGGGCTCTACGTCGGGACGCGTGTTGGGCTCTACGTCGGGACGCGCGTTGGGCTCTACGTCGGGATTTAGCTTACTTTCAACTCTACGTCGGGTCATGCGTTGGGCTCTACGTCGGGACGTGCGTTGGGCTCTACGTCGGGATTTAGCTTACTTTCAGCTCTACGTCGGGACGTGCGTTGGCCTCTACGTCGGCATTTAGCTTACATTCAGCTCTACGTCGGGACGTGCGTTGGCCTCTACGTCGGGACGTGCGTTGGGCTCTACGTCGGGACGTGCGTTGGGCTCTACGTCGGGACGTGCGTTGGGTTCTACGTCGGGACGTGCGTTGGGCTCTACGTCTGTAGTTAGCTAACTTTCAGCTCTACGTCGGGACGTGCGTTGGGCTCTACGTCGGGACGTGCGTTGGGCTCTACGTCGGGATTTAGCTTACTTTCAGCTCTACGTCGGGACGTGCGTTGGCCTCTACGTCGGGACGTGCTTTGGGCGCTACGTCGGGACGTGCGTTGGGCTCTACGTCGGGACGTGCGTTGGCCTCTACGTCGGGACGTGCGTTGGCCTCTACGTCGGGATTTAGCTTACTTTCAGCTCTACGTCGGGACGTGCGTTGGCCTCTACGTCGGGACGTGCGTTGGGCTCTACGTCGGGACACGCGTTGGGCTCTACGTCGGGATGCGCGTTGGGCTCTACGTCTGTAGTTAGCTAACTTTCAGCTCTACGTCGGGACGCGCGTTGGGCTCTTCGTCTGCAGTTAGGGAAGTTTCAGCTCTACGTCGGGACGTGCGTTGGGCTCTACGTCGGGACGTGCGTTGGGCTCTACGTCGGTACGTGCGTTGGGCTCTACGTCGCGATTTAGCTTACTTTCAGGTCTACGTCGGGACGTGCGTTGGGCTCTACGTCGGGACGTGCGTTGGGCTCTACGTCGGCACGTGCGTTGGGCTCTACGTCGGGACGTGCGTTGGGCTCTACGTTGGGATTTAGCTTACTTTGAGCTCTACGTCGGGACGTACGTTGGGCTCTACGTCGGGACGTGCGTTGGGTTCTACGTCTGTAGTTAGCTAACTTTCAGCTCTACGTCGGGACGTGCGTTGGGCTCTGCGTCTATAGTTAGCTAACTTTGAGCTCTACGTCGGGACGTGCGTTGGGCTCTACGTCTGTAGTTAGCTAACTTTCAGCTCTACGTCGGGACGTGCGGTGGGCGCTACGTCGGGACGTGCGTTGGGCTCTACGTCGGGACGTGCGTTGGGCTCTACGTTGGGATTTAGCTTACTTTCAGCTCTACGTCGGGACGTGCGTTGGGCTCTACGTCGGGACGTGCGTTGGGCTCTACGTCTGTAGTTAGCTAACTTTCAGCTCTACGTCGGGACGTGCGTTGGGCGCTACGTCGGGACGTGCGTCGGGCACTACGTCGGGACGTGCGCTGGGCTCTACGTCGGGACGTTTGTTGGGCTCTACGTCGGGACGTGCGTTGGGCTCTACGTCGGGCTTTAGCTTACTTTCAGTTCCACGTCGGGACGTGCGTTGGGCACTACGTCGGGACGTCCGTTGGGCTCTACGTCGGGACACGCGTTGGGCTCTACGTCGGGACGCGCGTTGGGCTCTACGTCAGGACGCGCGTTGGGCTCTACGTCTGTAGTTAGCTAACATTTAGCTCTACGTCGGGACGCGCGTTGGGCTCTACGTCTGTAGTTAGCTAACTTTCAGCTCTACGTCGGGACGTGCGTTGGGCTCTACGTCGGGATTTAGCTTACTTTCAGCTCTACGTCGGGACGTGCGTTGGGCTCTACGTCGGGACGTGCTTTGGGCTCTACATCGGGATTTAGCTTACTTTCAGCTCTACCTCGGGACGTGCGTTGGCCTCTACGTCGGCATTTAGCTTACTTTCAGCTCTACGTCGGGACGTGCGTTGGGCTCTACGTCGGGACGTGCGTTGGGCTCTACGTCGGGACGTGCGTTGGGCTCTACGTCTGTAGTTAGCTAACTTTCTGCTCTACGTCGGGACGTGCGTTGGGCTCTATGTCTGTAGTTAGCTAACTTTCAGCTCTACGTCGGGACGTGCGTTGGGCTCTACGTCGGGACGTGCGTTGGGCTCTACGTCTGTAGTTAGCTAACTTTCAGCTCTACGTCGGGACGTGCGTTGGGCTCTACGTCGGGACGTGCGTTGGGCTCTACGTAGGGATTTACCTTACTTTCAGCTCTACGTCGGGACGTGCGTTGGCCTCTACGTCGGGACGTGCGTTGGGCGCTACGTCGGGACGTGCGTTGGCCTCTACGTCGGGACGTGCGTTGGCCTCTACGTCGGTATTTAGCTTACTTTCAGCTCTACGTCGGGACGTGCGTTGGCCTCTACATCGGGACGTGCGTTGGGCTCTACGTCGGGACACGCGTTGGGCTCTACGTCGGGACGCGCGTTGGGCTCTACGTCTGTAGTTAGCTAACTTTCAGCTGTACGTCGGGACGTGCGTTGGGCTCTACGTCGGGACGTGCGTTGGGCTCTACGTCGGGACGTGCGTTGGGCTCTACCTCGGGATTTAGCTTACTTTCAGCTCTACGTCGGGACGTGCGTTGGGCTCTACGTCGGGACGTGCGTTGGGCTCTACGTCGGGACGTGCGTTGGGCTCTACGTTGGGATTTAGCTTACTTTCAGCTCTACGTCGGGACGTGCGTTGGGCTCTACGTCGGGACGTGCGTTGGGCTCTACGTCGGGACGTGCGTTGGGCTCTACGTCGGGACGTGCGTTGGGCTCTACGTCTGTAGTTAGCTAACTTTCTGCTCTACGTCGGGACGTGCGTTGGGCTCTACGTCGGGACGTGCGTTGGGCTCTACGTAGGGATTTACCTTACTTTCAGCTCTACGTCGGGACGTGCGTTGGCCTCTACGTCGGGACGTGCGTTAGGCGCTACGTCGGGACGTGCGTTGGCCTCTACGTCGGGACGTGCGTTGGCCTCTACGTCGGTATTTAGCTTACTTTCAGCTCTACATCGGGACGTGCGTTGGCCTCTATATCGGGACGTGCGTTTGGCTCTACGTTGGGACACGCGTTGGGCTCTACGTCGGGACGCGCGTTGGGCTCTACGTCTGTAGTTAGCTAACTTTCAGCTCTACGTCGGGACGTGCGTTGGGCTCTACGTCGAGACGTGCGTTGGGCTCTACGTCGGGACGTGCGTTGGGCTCTACGTCGGGACGTGCGTTGGGCTCTACCTCTGGATTTAGCTTACTTTCAGCTCTACGTCGGGACGTGCGTTGGGCTCTACGTCGGGACGTGCGTTGGCCTCTATGTCGGGACGTGCGTTGGGCTCTACGTCGGGATTTAGCTTACTTTCAGCTCTACGTCGGGACGTGCGTTGGGCTCTACGTCGGGACGTGCGTTGGGCTCTACGTCGGGACGTGCGTTGGGCTCTACATCGGGATTTAGCTTACTTTCAGGTCTATGTCGGGACGTGCGTTGGGCTCTACGACGGGACGCTCGTTGGGCTCTACGTCGGGACGCGCGTTGGGCTCTACGTCGGGGCGCGTGTTGGGCTCTACGTCGGGACGCGCGTTGGGCTCTACGTCTGTAGTTAGCTAACTTTTAGCTCTACGTCGGGACGCGCGTTGGGCTCTACGTCTGTAGTTAGCTAACTTTCAGCTCTACGTCGGGACGTGCGTTGGGCTCTACGTCGGGACGTGCGTTGGGCTCTACGTCGGGATTTAGCTTACTTTCAGCTCTACGTCGGGACGTGCGTTGGCCTCTACGTCGGGACGTGCTTTGGGCGCTACGTCGGGACGTGCGTTGGGCTCTACGTCGGGACGTGCGTTGGCCTCTACGTCGGGACGTGCGTTGGCCTCTACGTCGGGATTTTACTTACTTTCTGCTCTACGTCGGGACGTGCGTTGGGCTCTACGTCGGGACGTGCGTTGGGCTCTACGTCGGGACACGCATTGGGCTCTACGTCGGGACGCGCGTTGGGCTCTACGTCTGTAGTTAGCTAACTTTCAGCTCTACGTCGGGACGCGCGTTGGGCTCTTCGTCTGTAGTTAGCTAACTTTCAGCTCTACGTCGGGACGTGCGTTGGGCTCTGCGTCTGTAGGTAGCTAACTTTCAGCTCTACGTCGGGACGTGCGTTGGGCTCTACGTCTGTAGTTAGCTACCTTTCAGCTCTACGTCGGGACGTACGTTGGGCGCTACGTCGGGACGTGCGTTGGGCTCTACGTCGGGACGTGCGTTGGGCTCTACGTTGGGATTTAGCTTACTTTCAGCTCTACGTCGGGACGTGCGTTGGGCTCTACGTCGGGACGTGCGTTTGGCTCTACGTCTGTAGTTAGCCAACTTTCAGCTCTACGTCGGGACGTGCGTTGGGCTCTACGTCGGGACGTGCGTTGGGCTCTACGTCGGGACGTGCGTTGGGCTCTATGTCGGGATTTAGCTTACTTTCAGCTCTACGTCGGGACGTGCGTCGGGCACTACGTCGGGACGTGCGTTGGGCTCTACGTCGGGACGTGCGTTGGGCTCTACGTCGGTACGTGCGTTGGGCTCTACGTCGGGATTTAGCTTACTTTCAGGTCTACGTCGGGACGTGCGTTGGGCTCTACGTCGGGACGTGCGTTGGGCTCTACGTCGGGACGTGCGTTGGGCTCTACGTTGGGATTTAGCTTACTTTGTGCTCTACGTCGGGACGTACGTTGGGCTCTACGTCGGGACGTGCGTTGGGTTCTACGTCTGTAGTTAGCTAACTTTCAGCTCTACGTCGGGACGTGCGTTGGGCTCTGCGTCTGTAGTTAGCTAACTTTCAGCTCTACGTCGGGACGTGCGTTGGGCTCTACGTCTGTAGTTAGCTAACTTTCAGCTCTACGTCGGGACGTGCGTTGGGCGCTACGTCGGGACGTGCGTTGGGCTCTACGTCGGGACGTGCGTTGGGCTCTACGTTGGGATTTAGCTTACTTTCAGCTCTACGTCGGGACGTGCGTTGGGCTCTACGTCGGGACGTGCGTTGGGCTCTACGTCTGTAGTTAGATAACTTTCAGCTCTACGTCGGGACGTGCGTTGGGCGCTACGTCGGGACGTGCGTCGGGCACTACGTCGGGACGTGCGCTGGGCTCTACGTCGGGACGTGCGTTGGGCTCTACGTCGGGACGTGCGTTGGGCTCTACGTCGGGATTTAGCTTACTTTCAGTTTCACGTCGGGACGTGCGTTGGGCACTACGTCGGGACGTGCGTTGGGCTCTACGTCGGAACGCGCGTTGGGCTCTACGTCGGGACGCGTGTTGGGCTCTACGTCGGGACGCGCGTTGGGCTCTACTTCTGTAGTTAGCTAACATTTAGCTCTACGTCGGGACGCGCGTTGGGCTCTACGTCTGTAGTTAGCTAACTTTCAGCTCTACGTCGGGACGTGCGTTGGGCTCTACGTCGGGATTTAGCTTACTTTCAGCTCTACGTCGGGACGTGTGTTGGGCTCTACGTCGGGACGTGCGTTGGGCTCTACATCAGGATTTAGCTTACTTTCAGCTCCACCTCGGGACGTGCGTTGGCCTCTACGTCGGCATTTAGCTTACTTTCAGCTCTATGTCGGGACGTGCGTTGGGCTCTACGTCGGGACGTGCGTTGGGCTCTACGTCGGGACGTGCGTTGGGCTCTACGTCTGTAGTTAGCTAACTTTCTGCTCTACGTCGGGACGTGCGTTGGGCTCTACGTCTGTAGTTAGCTAACTTTCAGCTCTACGTCGGGACGTGCGTTGGGCTCTACGTCGGGACGTGCGTTGGGCTCTACGTCGGGATTTAGCTTACTTTCAGCTCTACGTCGGGACGTGCGTTGGCCTCTACGTCGGGACATGCGTTGGGCGCTACGTCGGGACGTGCGTTGGCCTCTACGTCGGGACGTGCGTTGGCCTCTACGTCGGTATTTAGCTTACTTTCAGCTCTACGTCGGGACGTGCGTTGGCCTCTACATCGGGACGTGCGTTGGGCTCTACGTCGGGACACGCGTTCGGCTCTTCGTCCGGGACGCGCGTTGGGCTCTACGTCTGTAGTTAGCTAACTTTCAGCTGTACGTCGGGACGTGCGTTGGGCTCTACATCGGGACGTGCGTTGGGCTCTACGTCGGGACGTGCGTTGGGCTCTACCTCGGGATTTAGCTTACTTTCAGCTCTACGTCGGGACGCGCGTTGGGCTCTACGTTGGGACGTGCTTTGGGCTCTACGTCGGGACGTGCGTTGGCCTCTACGTCGGGATTTAGCTTACTTTCAGCTCCACGTCGGGACGCGCGTAGGGCTCTACGTCGGGACGCGCGGTGGGCTCTACGTCGGGACGTGCGTTGGGCTCTACGTCGGGACGTGCGTTGGGCTCTACGTCGGGATTTAGCTTACTCTCAGCTCTACGTCGGGACGTGCGTTGGCCTCTACGTTGGGACGTGCGTTGGCCTCTACGTCGGGATTTAACTTACTTTCAGCTCTACGTCGGGACGTGCGTTGGCCTCTACGTCGGGACGTGCGTTGGCCTCTACGTCGGGATTTAGCTTGCTTTCAGCTCTACGTCGGGACGTGCGTTGGGCTCTACGTCGGGATTTAGCTTACTTTCAGCTCTACGTCGGGACGTGCGTTGGGCTCTACGTCGGGTCGTGCGTTGGCCTCTAAGACGGCATTTAGCTTACTTTGAGCTCTACGTCGGGACGTGCGTTGGGCTCTACGTCGGGAAGTGCGTTGGGCTCTACGTCGGGACGTGCGTTGGGCTCTACGTCGGGACGTGCGTTGGGTTCTACGTCGGGACGTGCGTTGGGCTCTACGTCTGTAGTTAGTTAACTTTCAGCTCTACGTCGGGACGTGCGTTGGGCTCTACGTCTGTAGTTAGCTAACTTTCAGCTCTACGTCGGGACGTGCGTTGGGCGCTATGTCGGGACGTGCGTTGGGCTCTACGTCGGGACCTGCGTTGGGCTCTACGTCGGGATTTAGCTTACTTTCAGCTCTACGTCGGGACGTGCGTTGGGCACTACGTCGGGACGTGCGTTGGGCTCTACGTCGGGACGTGCGTTGGGCTCTACGTCTGTAGTTAGCTAACTTTCTGCTCTACGTCGGGACATGCGTTGGGCTCTACGTCTGTATTTAGCTAACTTTCAGCTCTACGTCGGGACGTGCGTTGGGCTCTATGTCGGGACGTGCGTTGGGCTCTACGTCGGGACGTGCGTTGGGCTGTACGTCGGGATTTAGCTTACTTTCAGCTCTACGTCGAGACGTGCGTTGGCCTCTACATCGGGACGTGCGTTGGCCTCTACGTCGGGACGTGCGTTGGCCTCTACGTCGGGATTTAGCTTACTTTCAGCTCTACTTCGGGACGTGCGTTGGGCTCTACGTCGGGACGTGCGTTGAGCTCTACGTCGGGACACGCGTTGGGCTCTACGTCGGAACGCGCGTTGGGCTCTACGTCTGTAGTTAGCTAACTTTCAGCTCTACGTCGGGACGTGTGTTGGGCTCTTCGTCTGTAGTTAGCTAACTTTCAGCTCTACGTCGGGACGTGCGTTGGGCTCTACGTCGGGACGTGCGTTGGGCTCTATGTCGGGATTTAGCTTACTTTCAGCTCTACGTCGGGACGTGCGTTGGGCTCTACGTCGTGACGTGCGTTGGGCTCTACGTCGGGACGTGCTTTGGGCTCTACGTCGGGATTTAGCTTACTTACAGGTCTACGTCGGGACGTGCGTTGGGCTCTACGTCGGGACGTGCGTTGGGATATACGTCGGGACGTGCGTTGGGCGCTACATCGGGACGTGCGTTGGGCTCTACGTCGGGACGTGCGTTGGGCTCTACGTCTGTAGTTAGCTAACTTTCAACTCTACGTCGGGACGTGCGTTGGGCCATACGTCTGTAGTTAGCTAACTTTCAGCTCTACGTCGGGACATGCGTTGGGCGCTACGTCGGGACGTGCGTTGGGCTCTACGTCGGGACGTGCGTTGGGCTCTACGTCGGGATTTAGCTTACTTTCAGCTCTACGTCGGGACGTGCGTTGGTCTCTACGTCGGGACGTGCGTTGGGCTCTACGTTGGGACGTGCGTTGGGCTCTACGTCGGGATTTAGCTTACTTTCAGCTCTACGTCGGGACGTGCGTTGGGCTGTACGTCGGGACGTGCGTTGGGCTCTACGTCGGGACGTGCGTTGGGCTCTACGTCTGTAGTTAGCTTACTTTCAGCTCTACGTCGGGACGTGCCTTGGGCTCTACGTCGGGACGTGCGTTGGGCTCTACGTTGGGACGTGCGTTGGGCTCTACGTCGGGATTTAGCTTACTTTCAGCTCTACGTCGGGACGTGCGTTGGGCTGTACGTCGGGACGTGCGTTGGGCTCTACGTCGGGACGTGCGTTGGGCTCTACGTCGGGACGTGCGTTGGGCTCTACGTTGGGACGTGCGTTGGGCTCTGCGTCTGTAGTTAGCTAACTTTCTGCTCTACGTCGGGATGTGCGTTGGGCTCTACGTCTGTAGTTAGCTAACTTTCAGCTCTACGTCGGGACGTGCGTTGGGCGCTACGTCGGGACGTGCGTTGGGCTCTACGTCGGGATTTAGCTTACTTTCAGCTCTACGTCGGGACGTGCGTTGGCCTCTACGTCGGGACGTGCGTTGGCCTCTAAGTCGGGACGTGCGTTGTCCTCTACGTCGGGATTTAGCTTACTTTCACTTCTACGTCGGGACGTGCATTGGGCGCTACGTCGGGACGTGCGTTGGGCGCTACGTCGGGACGTGCGTTGGGCGGTACTTCGGGATGTGCGTTGGGCGCTACGTCGGGATTTAGCTTACTTTCAGCTCAACATCGGGACGTGCGTTGGGCTCTAGGTCGGGACGTGCGTTCGGCTCTACGTCGGGACGTGCGTTGGGCTCTACGTCGGGATTTAGCTTACTTTCAGCTCTACGTCGGGACGTGCGTTGGCCTCTACGTCGGGATTTATCTTACTTTCAGCTCTACGTCGGGACGTGCGTTGGCCTCTACGTCGGCACGTGCGTTGGTCTCTACGTCGGGATTTAGCTTACTTTCAGCTCTACGTCGGGACGTGCGTTGGGCTCTACGTCGGGACGTGCGTTGGGCTCTACGTCGGGACGTGCGTTGGGCTCTACGTCTGTAGTTAGCTAACTTTCAGCTCTACGTCGGGACGTGCGTTGGGCTCTACGTCGGGACGTGCGTTGGGCTCTACGTCAGGACGTGCGTTGGGCTCTACGTCGGGACGTGCGTTGGGCTCTACGTCTGTAGTTAGCTAACTTTCAGCTCTACGTCGGGACGTGCTTTGGGCTCTACGTCGGGACGTGCGTTGGGCTCTACGTCGGGACGTGCGTTGGGCTCTACGTCGGGATTTAGCTTCCTTTCAGCTCTACGTCGGGACGTGCGTTGGGCTCTACGTCGGGATGCGCGTTGGGCTCTACGTCGGGACGTGCATTGGGCTCTACGTCGGGATTTAGCTTACTTTCAGCTCTACGTCGGGACGTGCGTTGGGCTCTACGTCGGGATGTGCGTTGGGCTCTACGTCGGGACGTGCGTTGGCCTCTACGTCGGGATTTAGCTTACATTCAGCTCCACGTCGGGACGTGCGTTGGGCTCTATGTCGGGACGCGCGTTTGGCTCTACGTCGGGACGTGCGTTGGGCTCTACGTCGGGACGTGCGTTGGGCTCTACGTCGGGATTTAGCTTACTCTCAGCTCTACGTCGGGACGTGCGTTGGCCTCTACGTCGGGACGTGCGTTGGCCTCTACGTCGGGATTTAACTTACTTTCAGCTCTACGTCGGGACATGCGTTGGCCTCTACGTCGGGACGTGCGTTGGCCTCTACGTCGGGATTTAGCTTACTTTCAGCTCTACGTCGGGACGTGCGTTGGGTTCTACGTCGGGATTTAGCTTACTTTCAGCTCTACGTCGGGACGTGCGTTGGGCTCTACGTCGGGACGTGCGTTGGGCTCTACTTCGGGACGTGCGTTGGGCTCTACGTCTGTAGTTAGCTAACTTTCAGCTCTACGTCGGGACGTGTGTTGGGCTCTACGTCGGGACGTGCGTTGGGCTCTACGTCGGGACGTGCGTTGGGCTCTACGTCGGGACGTGCGTTGGGTTCTACGTCGGGACGTGCGTTGGGCTCTACGTCTGTAGTTAGTTAACTTTCAGCTCTACGTCGGGACGTGCGTTGGGCTCTACGTCTGTAGTTAGCTAACTTTCAGCTCTACGTCGGGACGTGCGTTGGGCGCTATGTCGGGACGTGCGTTGGGCTCTACGTCGGGACGTGCGTTGGGCTCTACGTCGGGATTTAGCTTACTTTCAGCTCTACGTCGGGACGTGCGTTGGGCACTACGTCGGGACGTGCGTTGGTCTCTACGTCGGGACGTGCGTTGGGCTCTACGTCTGTAGTTAGCTAACTTTCTGCTCTACGTCGGGACATGCGTTGGGCTCTACGACTGTATTTAGCTAACTTTCAGCTCTACGTCGGGACGTGCGTTGGGCTCTACGTCGGGACGTGCGTTGGGCTCTACGTCGGGACGTGCGTTGGGCTCTACGTCGGGACGTGCGTTGGGCTCTACGTCGGGATTTAGCTTACTCTCAGCTCTACGTCGGGACGTGCGTTGGCCTCTACGTTGGGACGTGCGTTGGCCTCTACGTCGGGATTTAACTTACTTTCAGCTCTACGTCGGGACGTGCGTTGGCCTCTACGTCGGGACGTGCGTTGGCCTCTACGTCGGGATTTAGCTTGCTTTCAGCTCTACGTCGGGACGTGCGTTGGGCTCTACGTCGGGATTTAGCTTACTTTCAGCTCTACGTCGGGACGTGCGTTGGGCTCTACGTCGGGTCGTGCGTTGGCCTCTAAGACGGCATTTAGCTTACTTTCAGCTCTACGTCGGGACGTGCGTTGGGCTCTACGTCGGGAAGTGCGTTGGGCTCTACGTCGGGACGTGCGTTGGGCTCTACGTCGGGACGTGCGTTGGGTTCTACGTCGGGACGTGCGTTGGGCTCTACGTCTGTAGTTAGTTAACTTTCAGCTCTACGTCGGGACGTGCGTTGGGCTCTACGTCTGTAGTTAGCTAACTTTCAGCTCTACGTCGGGACGTGCGTTGGGCGCTATGTCGGGACGTGCGTTGGGCTCTACGTCGGGACCTGCGTTGGGCTCTACGTCGGGATTTAGCTTACTTTCAGCTCTACGTCGGGACGTGCGTTGGGCACTACGTCGGGACGTGCGTTGGGCTCTACGTCGGGACGTGCGTTGGGCTCTACGTCTGTAGTTAGCTAACTTTCTGCTCTACGTCGGGACATGCGTTGGGCTCTACGTCTGTATTTAGCTAACTTTCAGCTCTACGTCGGGACGTGCGTTGGGCTCTATGTCGGGACGTGCGTTGGGCTCTACGTCGGGACGTGCGTTGGGCTGTACGTCGGGATTTAGCTTACTTTCAGCTCTACTTCGGGACGTGCGTTGGGGTCTACGTCGGGACGTGCGTTGAGCTCTACGTCGGGACACGCGTTGGGCTCTACGTCGGAACGCGCGTTGGGCTCTACGTCTGTAGTTAGCTAACTTTCAGCTCTACGTCGGGACGTGTGTTGGGCTCTTCGTCTGTAGTTAGCTAACTTTCAGCTCTACGTCGGGCCGTGCGTTGGGCTCTACGTCGGGACGTGCGTTGGGCTCTATGTCGGGATTTAGCTTACTTTCAGCTCTACGTCGGGACGTGCGTTGGGCTCTACGTCGTGACGTGCGTTGGGCTCTACGTCGGGACGTGCTTTGGGCTCTACGTCGGGATTTAGCTTACTTACAGGTCTACGTCGGGACGTGCGTTGGGCTCTACGTCGGGACGTGCGTTGGGATATACGTCGGGACGTGCGTTGGGCGCTACGTCGGGACGTGCGTTGGGCTCTACGTCGGGACGTGCGTTGGGCTCTACGTCTGTAGTTAGCTAACTTTCAACTCTACGTCGGGACGTGCGTTGGGCCATACGTCTGTAGTTAGCTAACTTTCAGCTCTACGTCGGGACATGCGTTGGGCGCTACGTCGGGACGTGCGTTGGGCTCTACGTCGGGACGTGCGTTGGGCTCTACGTCGGGATTTAGCTTACTTTCAGCTCTACGTCGGGACGTGCGTTGGTCTCTACGTCGGGACGTGCGTTGGGCTCTATGTCGGGATTTAGCTTACTTTCAGCTCTACGTCGGGACGTGCGTTGGGCTCTACGTCGTGACGTGCGTTGGGCTCTACGTCGGGACGTGCTTTGGGCTCTACGTCGGGATTTAGCTTACTTACAGGTCTACGTCGGGACGTGCGTTGGGCTCTACGTCGGGACGTGCGTTGGGATATACGTCGGGACGTGCGTTGGGCGCTACGTCGGGACGTGCGTTGGGCTCTACGTCGGGACGTGCGTTGGGCTCTACGTCTGTAGTTAGCTAACTTTCAACTCTACGTCGGGACGTGCGTTGGGCCATACGTCTGTAGTTAGCTAACTTTCAGCTCTACGTCGGGACATGCGTTGGGCGCTACGTCGGGACGTGCGTTGGGCTCTACGTCGGGACGTGCGTTGGGCTCTACGTCGGGATTTAGCTTACTTTCAGCTCTACGTCGGGACGTGCGTTGGTCTCTACGTCGGGACGTGCGTTGGGCTCTACGTTGGGACGTGCGTTGGGCTCTACGTCGGGATTTAGCTTACTTTCAGCTCTACGTCGGGACGTGCGTTGGGCTGTACGTCGGGACGTGCGTTGGGCTCTACGTCGGGACGTGCGTTGGGCTCTACGTCTGTAGTTAGCTTACTTTCAGCTCTACGTCGGGACGTACCTTGGGCTCTACGTCGGGACGTGCGTTGGGCTCTACGTTGGGACGTGCGTTGGGCTCTACGTCGGGATTTAGCTTACTTTCAGCTCTACGTCGGGACGTGCGTTGGGCTGTACGTCGGGACGTGCGTTGGGCTCTACGTCGGGACGTGCGTTGGGCTCTACGTCGGGACGTGCGTTGGGCTCTACGTTGGGACGTGCGTTGGGCTCTGCGTCTGTAGTTAGCTAACTTTCTGCTCTACGTCGGGATGTGCGTTGGGCTCTACGTCTGTAGTTAGCTAACTTTCAGCTCTACGTCGGGACGTGCGTTGGGCGCTACGTCGGGACGTGCGTTGGGCTCTACGTCGGGACGTGCGTTGGGCTCTACGTCGGGATTTAGCTTACTTTCAGCTCTACGTCGGGACGTGCGTTAGCCTCTACGTCGGGACGTGCGTTGGCCTCTAAGTCGGGACGTGCGTTGTCCTCTACGTCGGGATTTAGCTTACTTTCACTTCTACGTCGGGACGTGCATTGGGCGCTACGTCGGGACGTGCGTTGGGCGCTACGTCGGGACGTGCGTTGGGCAGTACTTCGGGATGTGCGTTGGGCGCTACGTCGGGATTTAGCTTACTTTCAGCTCAACATCGGGACGTGCGTTGGGCTCTAGGTCGGGACGTGCGTTCGGCTCTACGTCGGGACGTGCGTTGGGCTCTACGTCGGGATTTAGCTTACTTTCAGCTCTACGTCGGGACGTGCGTTGGCCTCTACGTCGGGATTTATCTTACTTTCAGCTCTACGTCGGGACGTGCGTTGGCCTCTACGTCGGCACGTGCGTTGGCCTCTACGTCGGGATTTAGCTTACTTTCAGCTCTACGTCGGGACGTGCGTTGGGCTCTACGTCGGGACGTGCGTTGGGCTCTACGTCGGGACGTGCGTTGGGCTCTACGTCTGTAGTTAGCTAACTTTCAGCTCTACGTCGGGACGTGCGTTGGGCTCTACGTCGGGACGTGCGTTGGGCTCTACGTCAGGACGTGCGTTGGGCTCTACGTCGGGACGTGCGTTGGGCTCTACGTCTGTAGTTAGCTAACTTTCAGCTCTACGTCGGGACGTGCTTTGGGCTCTACGTCGGGACGTGCGTTGGGCTCTACGTCGGGACGTGCGTTGGGCTCTACGTCGGGATTTAGCTTCCTTTCAGCTCTACGTCGGGACGTGCGTTGGGCTCTACGTCGGGATGCGCGTTGGGCTCTACGTCGGGACGTGCATTGGGCTCTACGTCGGGATTTAGCTTACTTTCAGCTCTACGTCGGGACGTGCGTTGGGCTCTACGTCGGGATGTGCGTTGGGCTCTACGTCGGGACGTGCGTTGGCCTCTACGTCGGGATTTAGCTTACATTCAGCTCCACGTCGGGACGTGCGTTGGGCTCTATGTCGGGACGCGCGTTTGGCTCTACGTCGGGACGTGCGTTGGGCTCTACGTCGGGACGTGCGTTGGGCTCTACGTCGGGATTTAGCTTACTCTCAGCTCTACGTCGGGACGTGCGTTGGCCTCTACGTCGGGACGTGCGTTGGCCTCTACGTCGGGATTTAACTTACTTTCAGCTCTACGTCGGGACATGCGTTGGCCTCTACGTCGGGACGTGCGTTGGCCTCTACGTCGGGATTTAGCTTACTTTCAGCTCTACGTCGGGACGTGCGTTGGGTTCTACGTCGGGATTTAGCTTACTTTCAGCTCTACGTCGGGACGTGCGTTGGGCTCTACGTCGGGACGTGCGTTGGGCTCTACTTCGGGACGTGCGTTGGGCTCTACGTCTGTAGTTAGCTAACTTTCAGCTCTACGTCGGGACGTGTGTTGGGCTCTACGTCGGGACGTGCGTTGGGCTCTACGTCGGGACGTGCGTTGGGCTCTACGTCGGGACGTGCGTTGGGTTCTACGTCGGGACGTGCGTTGGGCTCTACGTCTGTAGTTAGTTAACTTTCAGCTCTACGTCGGGACGTGCGTTGGGCTCTACGTCTGTAGTTAGCTAACTTTCAGCTCTACGTCGGGACGTGCGTTGGGCGCTATGTCGGGACGTGCGTTGGGCTCTACGTCGGGACGTGCGTTGGGCTCTACGTCGGGATTTAGCTTACTTTCAGCTCTACGTCGGGACGTGCGTTGGGCACTACGTCGGGACGTGCGTTGGGCTCTACGTCGGGACGTGCGTTGGGCTCTACGTCTGTAGTTAGCTAACTTTCTGCTCTACGTCGGGACATGCGTTGGGCTCTACGACTGTATTTAGCTAACTTTCAGCTCTACGTCGGGACGTGCGTTGGGCTCTACGTCGGGACGTGCGTTGGGCTCTACGTCGGGACGTGCGTTGGGCTCTACGTCGGGATTTAGCTTACTTTCAGCTCTACGTCGAGACGTGCGTTGGCCTCTACATCGGGACGTACGTTGGCCTCTACGTCGGGACATGCGTTGGCCTCTACGTCGGGATTTAGCTTACTTTCAGCTCTACTTCGGGACGTGCGTTGGGCTCTACGTCAGGACGTGCGTTGAGCTCTACGTCGGGACACGCGTTGGGCTCTACGTCGGAACGCGCGTTGGGCTCTACGTCTGTAGTTAGCTAACTTTCAGCTCTACGTCGGGACGTGCGTTGGGCTCTACGTCGGGACGTGCGTTGGGCTCTATGTCGGGATTTAGCTTACTTTCAGCTCTACGTCGGGACGTGCGTTGGGCTCTACGTCGTGACGTGCGTTGGGCTCTACGTCGTGACGTGCGTTGGGCTCTACGTCGGGACGTGCTTTGGGCTCTACGTCGGGATTTAGCTTACTTACAGGTCTACGTCGGGACGTGCGTTGGGCTCTACGTCGGGACGTGCGTTGGGATATACGTCGGGACGTGCGTTGGGCGCTACGTCGGGACGTGCGTTGGGCTCTACGTCGGGACGTGCGTTGGGCTCTACGTCTGTAGTTAGCTAACTTTCAGCTCTACGTCGGGACGTGCGTTGGGCCATACGTCTGTAGTTAGCTAACTTTCAGCTCTACGTCGGGACGTGCGTTGGGCTCTACATCTGTAGTTAGCTAACTTTCAGCTCTACGTCGGGACGTGCATTGGGCGCTACGTCGGGACGTGCGTTGGGCTCTACGTCGGGACGTGCGTTGGGCTCTACGTCGGGATTTAGCTTACTTTCAGCTCTACGTCGGGACGTGCGTTGGTCTCTACGTCGGGACGTGCGTTCGGCTCTACGTCGGGACGTGCGTTGGGCTCTACGTCGGGACGTGCGTTGGGCTCTGCGTCTGTAGTTAGCTAACTTTCTGCTCTACGTCGGGATGTGCGTTGGGCTCTACGTCTGTAGTTAGCTAACTTTCAGCTCTACGTCGGGACGTGCGTTGGGCGCTACGTCGGGACGTGCGTTGGGCTCTACGTCGGGACGTGCGTTGGGCTCTACGTCGGGATTTAGCTTACTTTCAGCTCTACGTCGGGACGTGCATTGTCCTCTACGTCGGGACGTGCGTTGGCCTCTACGTCGGGACGTGCGTTGTCCTCTACGTCGGGATTTAGCTTACTTTCACCTCTACGTCGGGACGTGCATTGGGCGCTACGTCGGGACGTGCGTTGGGCGCTACGTCGGGACGTGCGTTGGGCGGTACTTCGGGATGTGCGTTGGGCGCTACGTCGGGATTTAGCTTACTTTCAGCTCAACATCGGGACGTGCGTTGGGCTCTAGGTCGGGACGTGCGTTCGGCTCTACGTCGGGACGTGCGTTGGGCTCTACGTCGGGACGTGCGTCGGCCTCTACGTCGGCATTTAGCTTACTTTCAGCTCAACGTCGGGACGTGCGTTGGCTTCTACGTCGGCACGTGCGTTGGCCTCTACGTCGGGATTTAGCTTACTTTCAGCTCTACGTCGGGACGTGCGTTGGGCTCTACGTCGGGATTTAGCTTACTTTCAGCTCTACGTCGGGACGTGCGTTGGGCTCTACGTCGGGACGTGCGTTGGGCTCTACGTCGGGACGTGCGTCGGCCTCTACGTCGGCATTTAGCTTACTTTCAGCTCAACGTCGGGACGTGCGTTGGGCTCTACGTCGGTACGTGCGTTGGGCTCTACGTCGGGACGTGCGTTGGGCTCTACGTCTGTAGTTAGCTAACTTTCAGCTCTACGTCGGGACGTGCGTTGGGCTCTACGTCGGGACGTGCGTTGGGCTCTACGTCGGGACGTGCGTTGGGCTCTACGTCGGGATTTAGCTTCCTTTCAGCTCTACGTCGGGACGTGCGTTGGCCTCTACGTCGGCATTTAGCTTACTTTCAGCTCTACGTCGGGACGTGCGTTGGGCTCTACGTCGGGACGTGCGTTGGGCTCTACGTCGGAACGTGCGTTGGGCTCTACGTCGGGACGTGCGTTGCGCTCTACGTCTGTAGTTAGCTAACTTTCTGCTCTACGTCGGGACGTGCGTTGGGCTCTACGTCTGTAGTTAGCTAACTTTCAGCTCTACGTCGGGACGTGCGTTGGGCGCTATGTCGGGACATGCGTTGGGCTCTACGTCGGGACGTGCGTTGGGCTCTACGTCGGGATTTAGCTTACTTTCAGCTCTACGTCGGGACGTGCGTTGGGCTCTACGTCGGGACGTGCGTTGGGCTCTACGTCTGTAGTTAGCTAACTTTCTGCTCTACGTCGGGACGTGCGTTGGGCTCTACGTCTGTAGGTAGGTAACTTTCAGCTCTACGTCGGGACATGCGTTGGGCTCTACGTCGGGACGTGTGTTGGGCTCTACGTCGGGACGTGCGTTGGGCTCTACGTCGGGACTTAGCTTACTTTCATCTCTACGTCGAGACGTGCGTTGGCCTCTACGTCGGGACGTGCGTTGGCCTCTACATCGGGACGTGCGTTGGGCTCTACATCGGGACGTGTGTTGGGATCTACGTCGGGATTTAGCTTACTTTCAGCTCTACGTCGGGACGTGCGTTGGGCTCTACGTCGGGACGTGCGTTGGGCTCTACGTCGGTACACGCGTTGGGCTCTACGTCGGGACGCGCGTTGGGCTCTATGTCTGTAGTTAGCTAACTTTCAGCTCTACGTCGGGACGCGCGTTGGGCTCTTCGTCTGTAGTTAGCTAACTTTCAGCTCTACGTCGGGACGTGCGTTGGGCTCTACGTCGGGACGTGCGTTGGGTTCTACGTCGGGACGTGCGTTGAGCTCTACGTCGGGACGTGCGTTGGGCTCTACGTCGGGATTTAGCTTACTTTCAGGTCTACGTCGGGACGTGCGTTGGGCTCTACGTCGCGACTTGCGTTGGGCTCTACGTCGGGACGTGCGTTGGGTTCTATGTCGGGACGTGCGTTGGGCTCTACGTCTTTAGTTAGCTTACTCTCAGCTCTACGTCGGGACGTGCGTTGGGCTCTACGTCTGTAGTTAGCTAACTTTCAGCTCTACGTCGGGACGTGCGTTGGGCGCTATGTCGGGACGTGCGTTGGGCTCTACGTCGGGACGTGCGTTGGGCTCTACGTCGGGATTTAGCTTACTTTCAGCTCTACGTCGGGACGTGCGTTGGGCTCTACGTCGGGACGTGCGTTGGGCTCTACGTCTGTAGTTAGCTAACTTTCTGCTCTACATCTAGACGTGCGTTGGGCTCTACGTCTGTAGTTAGCTAAATTTCAGCTCTACGTTGGGACGTGCGTTGGGCTCTACGTCGGGACGTGCGTTGGGCTCTACGTCGGGACGTGCGTTGGGCTCTACGTCGGGACGTGCGTTGGGCTCTACGTCGGGATTTAGCTTACTTTCATCTCTACGTCGAGACGTGCGTTGGCCTCTACGTCGGGACATGCGTTGGCCTCTACATCGGGACGTGCGTTGGGCTCTACATCGGGACGTGCGTTGGGATCTACGTCGGGATTTAGCTTACTTTCAGCTCTACGTCGGGACGTGCGTTGGGCTCTACGTCGGGACGTGCGTTGGGCTCTACGTCGGTACACGCGTTGGGCTCTATGTCGGGACGCGCGTTGGGCTCTATGTCTATAGTTAGCTAACTTTCAGCTCTACGTCGGGACGCGCGTTGGGCTCTTCGTCTGTAGTTAGCTAAGTTTCAGCTCTACGTCGGGACGTGCTTTGGGCTCTACGTCGGGACGTGCGTTGGGCTCTACGTCGGGACGTGCGTTGGGTTCTACGTCGGGACGTGCGTTGGGCTCTACGTCGGGATTTAGCTTACTTTCAGCTCTATGTCGGGACGTGCGTTAGGCTCTACGTCGGGACGTGCGTTGGGCTCTACGTCGGGACGTGCGTTGGGCTCTACGTCGGGATTTAGCTTACTTTCAGGTCTACGTCGGGACGTGCGTTGGGCTCTACGTCGGGACGTGCGTTGGGCTCTACATCTGTAGTTAGCTAACTTTCAGCTCTACATCGGGACGTGCGTTGGGCGCTACGTCGGGACGTGCGTTGGGCTCTACGTCGGGACGTGCGTTGGGCTCTACGTCTGTAGTTAGCTAACTTTCAGCTCTACATCGGGACGTGCGTTGGGCTCTACGTCGGGACGTGCGTTGGGCTCTACGTCGGGACGTGCGTTGGGCTCTACGTCGGGATTTAGCTTCCTTTCAGCTCTACGTCGGGACGTGCGTTGGGCTCTACGTCGGGATTTAGCTTACTTTCAGGTCTACGTCGGGACGTGCGTTGGGCTCTACGTCGGGACGTGCGTTGGGCTCTACGTCGGGACGTGCGTTGGGTTCTACGTCGGGACGTGCGTTGGGCTCTACGTCTGTAGTTAGCTAACTTTCTGCTCTACGTCGGGACGTGCGTTGGGCTCTACGTCTGTAGTTAGCTAACTTTCAGCTCTACGTCGGGACGTGCGTTGGGCGCTATGTCGGGACGTGCGTTGGGCTCTACGTCGGGACGTGCGTTGGGCTCTACGTCGGGATTTAGCTTACTTTCAGCTCTACGTCGGGACGTGCGTTGGGCTCTACGTCGGGACGTGCGTTGGGCTCTACGTCTGTAGTTAGCTAACTTTCTGCTCTACGTCTAGACGTGCGTTGGGCTCTACGTCTGTAGTTAGCTAAATTTCAGCTCTACGTCGGGACGTGCGTTGGGCTCTACGTCGGGACGTGCGTTGGGCTCTACGTCGGGACGTGCGTTGGGCTCTACGTCGGGACGTGCGTTGGGCTCTACGTCGGGATTTAGCTTACTTTCATCTCTACGTCGAGACGTGCGTTGGCCTCTACGTCGGGACGTGCGTTGGCCTCTACATCGGGACGTGCGTTGGGCTCTACATCGGGACGTGCGTTGGGATCTACGTCGGGATTTAGCTTACTCTCAGCTCTACGTCGGGACGTGCGTTGGGCTCTACGTCGGGACGTGCGTTGGGCTCTACGTCGGTACACGCGTTGGGCTCTACGTCGGGACGCGCGTTGGGCTCTATGTCTATAGTTAGCTAACTTTCAGCTCTACGTCGGGACGCGCGTTGGGCTCTTCGTCTGTAGTTAGCTAAGTTTCAGCTCTACGTCGGGACGTGCTTTGGGCTCTACGTCGGGACGTGCGTTGGGCTCTACGTCGGGACGTGCGTTGGGTTCTACGTCGGGACGTGCGTTGGGCTCTACGTCGGGATTTAGCTTACTTTCAGCTCTATGTCGGGACGTGCGTTAGGCTCTACGTCGGGACGTGCGTTGGGCTCTACGTCGGGACGTGCGTTGGGCTCTACGTCGGGATTTAGCTTACTTTCAGGTCTACGTCGGGACGTGCATTGGGCTCTACGTCGGGACGTGCGTTGGGCTCTACATCTGTAGTTAGCTAACTTTCAGCTCTACATCGGGACGTGCGTTGGGCGCTACGTCGGGACGTGCGTTGGGCTCTACGTCGGGACGTGCGTTGGGCTCTACGTCTGTAGTTAGCTAACTTTCAGCTCTACATCGGGACGTGCGTTGGGCTCTACGTCGGGACGTGCGTTGGGCTCTACGTCGGGACGTGCGTTGGGCTCTACGTCGGGATTTAGCTTCCTTTCAGCTCTACGTCGGGACGTGCGTTGGCCTCTACGTCGGCATTTAGCTTACTTTCAGCTCTACGTCGGGACGTGCGTTGGGCTCTACGTCGGACGTGCGTTGGGCTCTACGTCGGGACGTGCGTTGGGTTCTACGTCGGGACGTGCGTTGGGCTCTACGTCTGTAGTTAGCTAACTTTCTGCTCTACGTCGGGACGTGCGTTGGGCTCTACGTCTGTAGTTAGCTAACTTTCAGCTCTACGTCGGGACGTGCGTTGGGCGCTATGTCGGGACGTGCGTTGGGCTCTACGTCGGGACGTGCGTTGGGCTCTACGTCGGGATTTAGCTTACTTTCAGCTCTACGTGGGGACGTGCGTTGGGCTCTACGTCGGGACGTGCGTTGGGCTCTACGTCTGTAGTTAGCTAACTTTCTGCTCTAGGTCTAGACGTGCGTTGGGCTCTACGTCTGTAGTTAGCTAACTTTCAGCTCTACTTCGGGACGTGCGTTGGGCTCTACGTCGGGACGTGCGTTGGGCTCTACGTCGGGACGTGCGTTGGGCTCTACGTCGGGATTTAGCTTACTTTCATCTCTACGTCGAGACGTGCGTTGGCCTCTACGTCGGGACGTGCATTGGCCTCTACATCGGGACGTGCGTTGGGCTCTACATCGGGACGTGCGTTGGGATCTACGTCGGGATTTAGCTTACTTTCAGGTCTACGTCGGGACGTGCGTTGGGCTCTACGTCGGGACGTGCGTTGGGCTCTACGTCGGTACACGCGTTGGGCTCTACGTCGGGACGCGCGTTGGGCTCTATGTCTATAGTTAGCTAACTTTCAGCTCTACGTCGGGACGCGCGTTGGGCTCTTCGTCTGTAGTTAGCTAACTTTCAGCTCTACGTCGGGACGTGCTTTGGGCTCTACGTCGGGACGTGCGTTGGGCTCTACGTCGGGACGTGCGTTGGGTTCTACGTCGGGACGTGCGTTGGGCTCTACGTCGGGATTTAGCTTACTTTCAGCTCTATGTCGGGACGTGCGTTAGGCTCTACGTCGGGACGTGCGTTGGGCTCTACGTCGGGACGTGCGTTGGGCTCTACATCTGTAGTTAGCTAACTTTCTGCTCTACATCGGGACGTGCGTTGGGCGCTACGTCGGGACGTGCGTTGGGCGCTACGTCGGGACGTGCGTTGGCCTCTACGTCGGCATTTAGCTTACTTTCAGCTCTACGTCGAGACGTGCGTTGGGCTCTACGTCGGGACGTGCGTTGGGCTCTACGTCGGGACGTGCGTTGGGTTCTACGTCGGGACGTGCGTTGGGCTCTACGTCTGTAGTTAGCTAACTTTCTGCTCTACATCGGGACGTGCGTTGGGCTCTACGTCTGTAGTTAGCTAACTTTCAGCTCTACGTCGGGACGTGCGTTGGGCGCTATGTCGGGACGTGCGTTGGGCTCTACGTCGGGAAGTGCGTTGGGCTCTACGTCGGTACACGCGTTGGGCTCTACGTCGGGACGCGCGTTGGGCTCTATGTCTGTAGTTAGCTAACTTTCAGCTCTACGTCGGGACGCGCGTTGGGCTCTTCGTCTGTAGTTAGCTAATTTCAGCTCTACGTCGGGACGTGCTTTGGGCTCTATGTCGGGACGTGCGTTGGGCTCTACGTCGGGACGTGCGTTGGGTTCTACGTCGGGACGTGCGTTGAGCTCTACGTAGGGATTTAGCTTACTTTCAGCTCTATGTCGGGACGTGCGTTGGGCTCTACGTCGGGACGTGCGTTGGGCTCTACGTCGGGATTTAGCTTACTTTCAGGTCTACGTCGGGACGTGCGTTGGGCTCTACGTCGGGACGTGCGTTGGGCTCTACGTCGGGACGTGCGTTGGGCTCTACGTCTGTAGTTAGCTAACTTTCTGCTCTACGTCGGGACGTGCGTTGGGCTCTACGTCTGTAGTTAGCTAACTTCCAGCTCTACGTCGGGACGTGCGTTGGGCGCTATGTCGGGACGTGCGTTGGGCTCTACGTCGGGACGTGCGTTGGGCTCTACGTCGGGATTTAGCTTACTTTCTGCTCTACGTCTAGACGTGCGTTGGGCTCTACGTCTGTAGTTAGCTAACTTTCAGCTCTACGTCGGGACGTGCGTTGGGCTCTACGTCGGGACGTGCGTTGGGCTCTACGTCGGGACGTGCGTTGGGCTCTACGTCGGGACGTGCGTTGGGCTCTACGTCGGGATTTAGCTTACTTTCATCTCTACGTCGAGACGTGCGTTGGCCTCTACGTCGGGACGTGCGTTGGCCTCTACATCGGGACGTGCGTTGGGCTCTACATCGGGACGTGCGTTGGGATCTACGTCGGGATTTAGCTTACTTTCAGGTCTACGTCGGGACGTGCGTTGGGCTCTACGTCGGGACGTGCGTTGGGCTCTACGTCGGTACACGCGTTGGTCTCTACGTCGGGACGCGCGTTGGGCTCTATGTCTGTAGTTAGCTAACTTTCAGCTCTACGTCGGGACGCGCGTTGGGCTCTTCGTCTGTAGTTAGCTAACTTTCAGCTCTACGTCGGGACGTGCTTTGGGCTCTACGTCGGGACGTGCGTTGGGCTCTACGTCGGGACGTGCGTTGGGTTCTACGTCGGGACGTGCGTTGGGCTCTACGTCGGGATTTAGCTTACTTTCAGCTCTATGTCGGGACGTGCGTTAGGCTCTACGTCGGGACGTGCGTTGGGTTCTACGTCGGGACGTGCGTTGGGCTCTACGTCGGGATTTAGCTTACTTTCAGGTCTACGTCGGGACGTGCGTTGGGCTCTACGTCGGGACGTGCGTTGGGCTCTACATCTGTAGTTAGCTAACTTTCAGCTCTACATGGGGACGTGCGTTGGGCGCTACGTCGGGACGTGCGTTAGGCTCTACGTCGGGACGTGCGTTGGCCTCTACGTCGGGATTTAGCTTACTTTCAGCTCTACGTCGGGACGTGCATTGGGCTCTACGTCGGGACGTGCGTTGGGCGCTACGTCGGGACGTGCGTTGGGCTCTACGTCGGGACGTGCGTTGGCCTCTACGTTGGGATTTAGCTTACTTTCAGCTCTACGTCGGGACGTGCGTTGGGCGGTACTTCGGGATGTGCGTTGGGCGCTACGTCGGGATTTAGCTTACTTTCAGCTCTACGTCGGGACGTGCGTTGGGCTCTAGGTAGGGACATGCGTTGGGCTCTACGTCGGGACGTGCGTTGGGCTCTACGTCGGGATTTAGCTTACTTTCAGCTCTACGTCGGGACGTGCGTTGGCCTCTACGTCGGGACGTGCGTTGGCCTCTACGTCGGGATTTAGCTTACTTTCAGCTCTACTTCGGGACGTGCGTTGGACTATACGTCGGGACGTGCGTTGGCCTCTACGTCGGGATTTAGCTTACTTTCAGCTCTACGTCGGGACGTGCGTTGGGCTCTACGTCGGGATTTAGCTTACTTTCAGCTCTACGTCGGGACGTGCGTTGGGCTCTACGTCGGGACGTGCGTTGGCCTCTTCGTCTGTAGTTAGCTAACTTTCAGCTCTACGTCGGGACGTGCGTTGGGCTCTACGTCGGGACGTGCGTTGGGCGCTATGTCGGGACGTGCGTTGGGCTCTACGTCGGGACGTGCGTTGGGCTCTACGTCGGGATTTAGCTTACTTTCAGCTCTACGTCGGGACGTGCGTTGGGCTCTACGTCGGGACGTGCGTTGGGCTCTACGTCTGTAGTTAGCTAACTTTCTGCTCTACGTCTAGACGTGCGTTGGGCTCTACGTCTGTAGTTAGCTAACTTTCAGCTCTACGTCGGGACGTGCGTTGGGCTCTACGTCGGGACGTGCGTTGGGCTCTACGTCGGGACGTGCGTTGGGCTCTACGTCGGGACGTGCGTTGGGCTCTACGTCGGGATTTAGCTTACTTTCATCTCTACGTCGAGACGTGCGTTGGCCTCTACGTCGGGACGTGCGTTGGGCTCTACGTCAGTACACGCGTTGGGCTCTACGTCGGGACGTGCGTTGGGCTCTACGTCGGGACGTGCGTTGGGTTCTACGTCGGGACGTGCGTTGGGCTCTACGTCGGGATTTAGCTTACTTTCAGCTCTATGTCGGGACGTGCGTTAGGCTCTACGTCGGGACGTGCGTTGGGTTCTACGTCGGGACGTGCGTTGGGCTCTACGTCAGGATTTAGCTTACTTTCAGGTCTACGTCGGGACGTGCGTTGGGCTCTACGTCGGGACGTGCGTTGGGCTCTACATCTGTAGTTAGCTAACTTTCAGCTCTACATGGGGACGTGCGTTGGGCGCTACGTCGGGACGTGCGTTAGGCTCTACGTCGGGACGTGCGTTGGCCTCTACGTCGGGATTTAGCTTACTTTCAGCTCTACGTCGGGACGTGCATTGGGCTCTACGTCGGGACGTGCGTTGGGCGCTACGTCGGGACGTGCGTTGGGCTCTACGTCGGGACGTGCGTTGGCCTCTACGTCGGGATTTAGCTTACTTTCAGCTCTACGTCGGGACGTGCGTTGGGCGGTACTTCGGGATGTGCGTTGGGCGCTACGTCGGGATTTAGCTTACTTTCAGCTCTACGTCGGGACGTGCGTTGGGCTCTAGGTAGGGACATGCGTTGGGCTCTACGTCGGGACGTGCGTTGGGCTCTACGTCGGGATTTAGCTTACTTTCAGCTCTACGTCGGGACGTGCGTTGGCCTCTACGTCGGGACGTGCGTTGGCCTCTACGTCGGGATTTAGCTTACTTTCAGCTCTACTTCGGGACGTGCGTTGGACTATACGTCGGGACGTGCGTTGGCCTCTACGTCGGGATTTAGCTTACTTTCAGCTCTACGTCGGGACGTGCGTTGGGCTCTACGTCGGGATTTAGCTTACTTTCAGCTCTACGTCGGGACGTGCGTTGGGCTCTACGTCGGGACGTGCGTTGGCCTCTTCGTCTGTAGTTAGCTAACTTTCAGCTCTACGTCGGGACGTGCGTTGGGCTCTACTCGGGACGTGCGTTGGGCGCTATGTCGGGACGTGCGTTGGGCTCTACGTCGGGACGTGCGTTGGGCTCTACGTCGGGATTTAGCTTACTTTCAGCTCTACGTCGGGACGTGCGTTGGGCTCTACGTCGGGACGTGCGTTGGGCTCTACGTCTGTAGTTAGCTAACTTTCTGCTCTACGTCTAGACGTGCGTTGGGCTCTACGTCTGTAGTTAGCTAACTTTCAGCTCTACGTCGGGACGTGCGTTGGGCTCTACGTCGGGACGTGCGTTGGGCTCTACGTCGGGACGTGCGTTGGGCTCTACGTCGGGACGTGCGTTGGGCTCTATGTCGGGATTTAGCTTACTTTCATCTCTACGTCGAGACGTGCGTTGGCCTCTACGTCGGGACGTGCGTTGGGCTCTACGTCAGTACACGCGTTGGGCTCTACGTCGGGACGCGCGTTGGGCTCTATGTCTGTAGTTAGCTAACTTTCAGCTCTACGTCGGGACGCGCGTTGGGCTCTTCGTCTGTAGTTAGCTAACTTTCAGCTCTACGTCGGGACGTGCATTGGGCGCTACGTCGGGACGTGCGTTGCGCGCTACGTCGGGACGTGCGTTGGGCGGTACTTCGGGATGTGCGTTGGGCGCTACGTCGGGATTTAGCTTACTTTCAGCTCTACGTCGGGACGTGCGTTGGGCTCTAGGTAGGGACATGCGTTGGGCTCTACGTCGGGACGTGCGTTGGGCTCTACGTCGGGATTTAGCTTACTTTCAGCTCTACGTCGGGACTTGCGTTGGGCTCTACGTCGGGACGTGCGTTGGGCTCTACGTCGGGATTTAGCTTACTTTCAGCTCTACTTCGGGACGTGCGTTGGACTATACGTCGGGACGTGCGTTGGCCTCTACGTCGGGATTTAGCTTACTTTCAGCTCTACGTCGGGACGTGCGTTGGGCTCTACGTCGGGATTTAGCTTACTTTCAGCTCTACGTCGGGACGTGCGTTGGGCTCTACGTCGGGACGTGCGTTGGCCTCTTCGTCTGTAGTTAGCTAACTTTCAGCTCTACGTCGGGACGTGCGTTGGGCTCTACGTCGGGACGTGCGTTGGGCTCTACGTCGGGACATGCGTTGGGCTCTACGTCTGTAGTTAGCTAACTTTCAGCTCTACGTCGGGACGTGCGTTGGGCTCTACGTCGGGACGTGAGTTGGGCTCTACGTCGGGACGTGCGTTGGGCTCTACGTCGGGATTTAGCTTCCTTTCAACTCTACGTCGGGACGTGCGTTGGCCTCTACGTCGGCATTTAGCTTACTTTCAGCTCTACGTCGGGACGTGCGTTGGGCTCTACGTCGGGACGTGCGTTGGGCTCTACGTCGGGACGTGCGTTGGGTTCTACGTCGGGACGTGCGTTGGGCTCTACGCCTGTAGTTAGCTAACTTTGTGCTCTACGTCGGGACGTGCGTTGGGCTCTACGTCTGTAGTTAGCTAACTTTCAGCTCTACGTCGGGACGTGCGTTGGGCGCTATGTCGGGACGTGCCTTGGGCTCTACGTCGGGACGTGCGTTGGGCTCTTCGTGTGTAGTTAGCTAACTTTCAGCTCTACGTCGGGACGTGCGTTGGGCTCTACGTCGGGACGTGCGTTGGGCTCTACGTCTGTAGTTAGCTAACTTTCTGCTCTACGTCGGGACGTGCGTTGGGCTCTACGTCTGTAGTTAGCTAACTTTCAGCTCTACGTCGGGACGTGCGTTGGGCTGTACGTCGGGACGTGCGTTGGGCTGTACGTCGGGACGTGCGTTGGGCTCTACGTCGGGACGTGCGTTGGGCTCTACGTCGGGATTTAGCTTACTTTCAGCTCTACGTCGAGACGTGCTTTGGCCTCTACGTCGGGACGTGCGTTGGCCTCTACATCGGGATGTGCTTTGGGCTCTACGTCGGGACGTGCGTTGGGCTCTACGTCGGGATTTAGCTTACTTTCAGCTCTACGTCGGGACGTGCGTTGGGCTCTACGTCGGGACGTGCGTTGGGCGCTACGTCGGGACGTGCGTTGGGCTCTACGTCTGTAGTTAGCTAACTTTCAGCTCTACGTCGGGACGCGCGTTGGGCTCTTCGTCTGTAGTTATCTAACTTTCAGCTCTACGTCGGGACGTGCGTTGGTCTCTACGTCGGGACGTGCGTTGGGCTCTACGTCGGGACGTGCGTTGGGCTCTACGTCGGGATTTAGCTTACTTTCAGGTCTACGTCGGGACGTGCGTTGGGCTCTACGTCGGGACGTGCGTTGGGCTCTACGTCTGTAGTTAGCTAACTTTCAGCTCTACGTCGGGACGTGCGTTGGGCTCTACATCTGTAGTTAGCTAACTTTCAGCTCTACGTCGGGACGTGCGTTGGGCGCTACGTCGGAACGTGCGTTGGGCTCTACGTCGGGACGTGCGTTGGGCTCTACGTCGGGACGTACGTTGGGCTCTACGTCGGGATTTAGCTTACTTTCAGCTCTACGTCGGGACGTGCGTTGGCCTCTACGTCGGGACGTGCGTTGGCCTCTTCGTCGGGACGTGCGTTGGCCTCTACGTCGGGATTTAGCTTACTTTCAGCTCTAAGTCGGGACGTGCTTTGGGCTCTACGTCGGGACGTGCGTTGGGCTCTACGTCGGGACACGCGTTGGGCTCTACGTCGGGACGCGCGTTGGGCTCTACGTCTGTAGTTAGCTAACTTTCAGCTCTACGTCGGGACGCGCGTTGGGCTCTTCGTCTGTAGTTAGCTAACTTTCAGATCTACGTCGGGACGTGCGTTGGTCTCTACGTCGGGACGTGCGTTGGGCTCTACGTCGGGACGTGCGTTGGGCTCTACGTCGGGATTTAGCTTACTTTCAGGTCTACGTCGGGACGTGCGTTGGGCTCTACGTCAGGACGTGCGTTGGGCTCTACGTCTGTAGTTAGCTAACTTTCAACTCTACGTTGGGACGTGCGTTGGGCTCTACGTCTGTAGTTAGCTAACTTTCAGCTCTACGTCGGGACGTGCGTTGGGCTCTACATCTGTAGTTAGCTAACTTTCAGCTCTACGTCGGGACGTGCGTTGGGCGCTACGTCGGAACGTGCGTTGGGCTCTACGTCGGGACGTGCGTTGGGCTCTACGTCGGGACGTGCGTTGGGCTCTACGTCGGGATTTAGCTTACTTTCAGCTCTACGTCGGGACGTGCGTTGGCCTCTACGTCGGGACATGCGTTGGCCTCTTCGTCGGGACGTGCGTTGGCCTCTACGTCGGGATTTAGCTTACTTTCAGCTCTACGTCGGGACGTGCGTTGGGCTCTACGTCGGGACGTGCGTTGGGCGCTACGTCGGGACGTGCGTTGGGCGCTACTTCGGGACGTGCGTTGGGCGCTACGTCGGGATTTATCTTACTTTCAGCTCTACGTCGGGACGTGCTTTGGGCTCTACGTCGGGACGTGCGTTGGGCTCTACGTCGGGACACGCGTTGGGCTCTACGTCGGGACGCGCGTTGGGCTCTACGTCTGTAGTTAGCTAACTTTCAGCTCTACGTCGGGACGCGCGTTGGGCTCTTCGTCTGTAGTTATCTAACTTTCAGCTCTACGTCGGGACGTGCGTTGGTCTCTACGTCGGGACGTGCGTTGGGCTCTACGTCGGGACGTGCGTTGGGCTCTACGTCGGGATTTAGCTTACTTTCAGGTCTACGTCGGGACGTGCGTTGGGCTCTACGTCGGGACGTGCATTGGGCTCTACGTCTGTAGTTAGCTAACTTTCAGCTCTACGTCGGGACGTGCGTTGGGCTCTACATCTGTAGTTAGCTAACTTTCAGCTCTATGTCGGGACGTGCGTTGGGCGCTACGTCGGAACGTGCGTTGGGCTCTACGTCGGGACGTGCGTTGGGCTCTACGTCGGGACGTGCGTTGGGCTCTACGTCGGGATTTAGCTTACTTTCAGCTCTACGTCGGGACGTGCGTTGGCCTCTACGTCGGGACGTGCGTTGGCCTCTTCGTCGGGACGTGCGTTGGCCTCTACGTTGGGATTTAGCTTACTTTCAGCTCTACGTCGGGACGTGCGTTGGGCTCTACGTCGGGACGTGCGTTGGGCACTACGTCGGGACGTGCGTTGGGCGCTACTTCGGGACGTGCGTTGGGCGCTACGTCGGGATTTATATTACTTTCAGCTCTACGTCGGGACGTGCGTTGGGCTCTATGTCGGGACGTGCGTTGGGCTCTACGTCGGGACGTGCGTTGGGCTCTACGTCGGGATTTAGCTTACTTTCAGCTCTACGTCGGGACGTGCGTTGGCCTCTACGTCGGGACGTGCGTTGGCCTCTACGTCGGGATTTAGCTTACTTTCAGCTCTACGTCGGGACGTGCGTTGGCCTCTACATCGGGACGTGCGTTGGCCTCTACGTCAGGATTTAGCTTACTTTCAGCTCTACGTCGGGACGTGCGTTGGGCTCTACGTCGGGATTTAGCTTACTTTCAGCTCTACGTCGGGACGTGCGTTGGGCTCTACGTCGGGACGTGCGTTGGGCTCTACGTCTGTAGTTAGCTAACTTTCAGCTCTACGTCGGGACGCGCGTTGGGCTCTATGTCTGTAGTTAGCTAACTTTCAGCTCTACGTCGGGACGCGCGTTGGGCTCTTCGTCTGTAGTTAGCTAACTTTCAGCTCTACGTCGGGACGTGCTTTGGGCTCTACGTCGGGACGTGCGTTGGGCTCTACGTCGGGACGTGCGTTGGGTTCTACGTCGGGACGTGCGTTGGGCTCTACGTCGGGATTTAGCTTACTTTCAGCTCTATGTCGGGACGTGCGTTAGGCTCTACGTCGGGACGTGCGTTGGGTTCTACGTCGGGACGTGCGTTGGGCTCTACGTCGGGATTTAGCTTACTTTCAGGTCTACGTCGGGAAGTGCGTTGGGCTCTACGTCGGGACGTGCGTTGGGCTCTACATCTGTAGTTAGCTAACTTTCAGCTCTACATGGGGACGTGCGTTGGGCGCTACGTCGGGACGTGCGTTAGGCTCTACGTCGGGACGTGCGTTGGCCTCTACGTCGGGATTTAGCTTACTTTCAGCTCTACGTCGGGACGTGCATTGGGCTCTACGTCGGGACGTGCGTTGGGCGCTACGTCGGGACGTGCGTTGGGCTCTACGTCGGGACGTGCGTTGGCCTCTACGTCGGGATTTAGCTTACTTTCAGCTCTACGTCGGGACGTGCATTGGGCGCTACGTCGGGACGTGCGTTGCGCGCTACGTCGGGACGTGCGTTGGGGGGTACTTCGGGATGTGCGTTGGGCGCTACGTCGGGATTTAGCTTACTTTCAGCTCTACGTCGGGACGTGCGTTGGGCTCTAGGTAGGGACATGCGTTGGGCTCTACGTCGGGACGTGCGTTGGGCTCTACGTCGGGATTTAGCTTACTTTCAGCTCTACGTCGGGACGCGCGTTGGGCTCTTCGTCTGTAGTTATCTAACTTTCAGCTCTACGTCGGGACGTGCGTTGGTCTCTACGTCGGGACGTGCGTTGGGCTCTACGTCGGGACGTGCGTTGGGCTCTACGTCGGGATTTAGCTTACTTTCAGGTCTACGTCGGGACGTGCGTTGGGCTCTACGTCGGGACGTGCGTTGGGCTCTACGTCTGTAGTTAGCTAACTTTCAACTCTACGTTGGGACGTGCGTTGGGCTCTACATCTGTAGTTAGCTAACTTTCAGCTCTACGTCGGGACGTGCGTTGGGCGCTACGTCGGAACGTGCGTTGGGCTCTACGTCGGGACGTGCGTTGGGCTCTACGTCGGGACGTGCGTTGGGCTCTACGTCGGGATTTAGCTTACTTTCAGCTCTACGTCGGGACGTGCGTTGGCCTCTACGTCGGGACGTGCGTTGGCCTCTTCGTCGGGACGTGCGTTGGCCTCTACGTCGGGATTTAGCTTACTTTCAGCTCTAAGTCGGGACGTGCTTTGGGCTCTACGTCGGGACGTGCGTTGGGCTCTACGTCGGGACACGCGTTGGGCTCTACGTCGGGACGCGCGTTGGGCTCTACGTCTGTAGTTAGCTAACTTTCAGCTCTACGTCGGGACGCGCGTTGGGCTCTTCGTCTGTAGTTAGCTAACTTTCAGATCTACGTCGGGACGTGCGTTGGTCTCTACGTCGGGACGTGCGTTGGGCTCTACGTCGGGACGTGCGTTGGGCTCTACGTCGGGATTTAGCTTACTTTCAGGTCTACGTCGGGACGTGCGTTGGGCTCTACGTCAGGACGTGCGTTGGGCTCTACGTCTGTAGTTAGCTAACTTTCAACTCTACGTTGGGACGTGCGTTGGGCTCTACGTCTGTAGTTAGCTAACTTTCAGCTCTACGTCGGGACGTGCGTTGGGCTCTACATCTGTAGTTAGCTAAATTTCAGCTCTACGTCGGGACGTGCGTTGGGCGCTACGTCGGGACGTGCGTTGGGCTCTACGTCGGGACGTGCGTTGGGCTCTACGACGGGATTTAGCTTACTTTCAGCTCTACGTCGGGACGTGCGTTGGCCTCTACGTCGGGACATGCGTTGGCCTCTTCGTCGGGACGTGCGTTGGCCTCTACGTCGGGATTTAGCTTACTTTCAGCTCTACGTCGGGACGTGCGTTGGGCTCTACGTCGGGACGTGCGTTGGGCGCTACGTCGGGACGTGCGTTGGGCGCTACTTCGGGACGTGCGTTGGGCGCTACGTCGGGATTTATCTTACTTTCAGCTCTACGTCGGGACGTGCTTTGGGCTCTACGTCGGGACGTGCGTTGGGCTCTACGTCGGGACACGCGTTGGGCTCTACGTCGGGACGCGCGTTGGGCTCTACGTCTGTAGTTAGCTAACTTTCAGCTCTACGTCGGGACGCGCGTTGGGCTCTTCGTCTGTAGTTATCTAACTTTCAGCTCTACGTCGGGACGTGCGTTGGTCTCTACGTCGGGACGTGCGTTGGGCTCTACGTCGGGACGTGCGTTGGGCTCTACGTCGGGATTTAGCTTACTTTCAGGTCTACGTCGGGACGTGCGTTGGGCTCTACGTCGGGACGTGCATTGGGCTCTACGTCTGTAGTTAGCTAACTTTCAACTCTACGTTGGGACGTGCGTTGGGCTCTACGTCTGTAGTTAGCTAACTTTCAGCTCTACGTCGGGACGTGCGTTGGGCTCTACATCTGTAGTTAGCTAACTTTCAGCTCTATGTCGGGACGTGCGTTGGGCGCTACGTCGGAACGTGCGTTGGGCTCTACGTCGGGACGTGCGTTGGGCTCTACGTCGGGACGTGCGTTGGGCTCTACGTCGGGATTTAGCTTACTTTCAGCTCTACGTCGGGACGTGCGTTGGCCTCTACGTCGGGACGTGCGTTGGCCTCTTCGTCGGGACGTACGTTGGCCTCTACGTTGGGATTTAGCTTACTTTCAGCTCTACGTCGGGACGTGCGTTGGGCTCTACGTCGGGACGTGCGTTGGGCACTACGTCGGGACGTGCGTTGGGCGCTACTTCGGGACGTGCGTTGGACGCCACGTCGGGATTTATCTTACTTTCAGCTCTACGTCGGAACGTGCGTTGGGCTCTATGTCGGGACGTGCGTTGGGCTCTACGTCGGGACGTGCGTTGGGCTCTACGTCGGGATTTAGCTTACTTTCAGCTCTACGTCGGGACGTGCGTTGGCCTCTACGTCGGGACGTGCGTTGGCCTCTACGTCGGGATTTAGCTTACTTTCAGCACTACGTCGGGACGTGCGTTGGCCTCTACATCGGGACGTGCGTTGGCCTCTACGTCGGGATTTAGCTTACTTTCAGCTCTACGTCGGGACGTGCGTTGGGCTCTACGTCGGGATTTAGCTTACTTTCAGCTCTACGTCGGGACGTGCGTTGGGCTCTTCGTCTGTAGTTAGCTAACTTTCAGCTCTACGTCGGGACGTGCGTTGGGCTCTACGTCGGGACGTGCGTTGGGCTCTACGTCGGTACACGCGTTGGGCTCTACGTCGGGACGCGCGTTGGGCTCTACGTCTGTAGTTAGCTAACTTTCAGCTCTACGTCGGGACGCGCGTTGGGCTCTTCGTCTGTAGTTAGCTAACTTTCAGCTCTACGTCGGGACGTGCGTTGGGCTCTACGTCGGGATGTGCGTTGGGCTCTACGTCGGGACGTGCGTTGGGTTCTACGTCGGGACGTGCGTTGAGCTCTACGTCGGGATTTAGCTTACTTTCAGCTCTACGTCGGGACGTGCGTTAGGCTCTACGTCGGGACGTGCGTTGGGCTCTACGTCGGGACGTGCGTTGGGCTCTACGTCGGAATTTAGCTTAATTTCAGCTCTACGTCGGGACGTGCATTGGGCTCTACGTCGGAACGTGCGTTGGGCGCTACGTCGTGACGTGCGTTGGGCTCTACGTCGGGACGTGCGTTGGCCTCTACGTCGGGATTTAGCTTACTTTCAGCTCTACGTCGGGACGTGCATTGGGCGCTACGTCGGGACGTGCGTTGGGCGCTACGTCGGGACGTGCGTTGGGCGGTACTTCGGGATGTGCGTTGGGCGCTATGTCGGGATTTAGCTTACTTTCAGCTCTACGTCGGGACGTGCATTGGGCTCTAGGTAGGGACATGCGTTGGGCTCTACGTCGGGACGTGCGTTGGGCTCTACGTCGGGATTTAGCTTACTTTCAGCTCTACGTCGGGACGTGCGTTGGGCTCTACGTCGGGACGCGCGTTGGGCTCTACGTCTGTAGTTAGCTACCTTTCAGCTCTACGTCGGACGTGCGTTGGGCTCTAACTCGGGACGTGCGTTGGGCTCTACGTCGGAACGTGCGTTGGGCTCTACGTCGGGATTTAGCTTACTTTCAGCTCTACGTCGGGACGTGCGTTGGCCTCTACGTCGGCATTTAGCTTACTTTCAGCTCTACGTCGGGACGTGCGTTGGGCTCTACGTCGGGACGTGCGTTGGGCTCTACATCGGGACGTGCGTTGGGCTCTACGTCGGGACGTGCGTAGGGTTCTACGTCGGGACGTGCGTTGGGCTCTACGTCTGTAGTTAGCTAACTTTCAGCTCTACGTCGGGACGTGCGTTGGGCTCTACGTCGGGACGTGCGTTGGGCTCTACGTTGGGACGTGCGTTGGGCTCTACGTCTGTAGTTAGCTAACTTTCAGCTCTACGTCGGGACGTGCGTTGGGCTCTACGTCGGGACGTGAGTTGGGCTCTACGTCGGGACGTGCGTTGGGCTCTACGTTGGGATTTAGCTTCCTTTCAGCTCTACGTCAGGACGTGCGTTGGCCTCTACGTCGGGATTTAGCTTACTATCAGCTCTACGTCGGGACGTGCGTTGGGCTCTACGTCGGGACGTGCGTTGGGCTCTACGTCGGGACGTGCGTTGGGCTCTACGTCTGTAGTTAGCTAACTTTGTGCTCTACGTCGGGACGTGCGTTGGGCTGTACGTCTGTAGTTAGCTAACTTTCAGCTCTACGTCGGGACGTGCGTTGGGCGCTATGTCGGGACGTGCGTTGGGCTCTACGTCGGGACGTGCGTTGGGCTCTACGTCGGGATTTAGCTTACTTTCAGCTCTACGTCGGGACGTGCATTGGGCTCTACGTCGGGACGTGCGTTGGGCTCTACGTCTGTAGTTAGGGAACTTTCAGCTCTACGTCGGGACGTGCGTTGGGCGCTACGTCGGGACGTGCGTTGGGCTCTACGTCGGGACGTGCGTTGGGCTCTACGTCGGGATTTAGCTTACTTTCATCTCTACGTCGAGACGTGCGTTGGCCTCTACGTCGGGACGTGAATTGGCCTCTACATCGGGACGTGCATTGGGCTCTACGTCGGGACGTGTGTTGGGCTCTACGTCTGTAGTTAGCTAACTTTCAGCTCTACGTCGGGACGTGCGTTGGGCTCTACGTCGGGACGTGCGTTGGGCTCTACGTCGGTACACGCGTTGGGCTCTACGTCGGGACGCGCGTTGGGCTCTACGTCTGTAGTTAGCTAACTTTCAGCTCTACGTCGGGACGCGCGTTGGGCTCTACGTCGGGATGTGCGTTGGGCTCTACGTCGGGACGTGCGTTGGGTTCTACGTCGGGACGTGCGTTGAGCTCTACGTCGGGATTTAGCTTACTTTCAGCTCTACGTCGGGACGTGCGTTAGGCTCTACGTCGGGACGTGCGTTGGGCTCTACGTCGGGACGTGCGTTGGGCTCTACGTCGGGATTTAGCTTACTTTCAGGTCTACGTCGGGACGTGCGTTGGGCTCTACGTCGGGACGTGCGTTGGGCTCTACATCTGTAGTTAGCTAACTTTCAGCTCTACATCGGGACGTGCGTTGGGCGCTACGTCGGGACGTGCGTTAGGCTCTACGTCGGGACGTGCGTTGGCCTCTACGTCAGGATTTAGCTTAATTTCAGCTCTACGTCGGGACGTGCATTGGGCTCTACGTCGGGACGTGCGTTGGGCGCTACGTCGTGACGTGCGTTGGGCTCTACGTCGGGACGTGCGTTGGCCTCTACGTCGGGATTTAGCTTACTTTCAGCTCTACGTCGGGACGTGCATTGGGCGCTACGTCGGGATTTAGCTTACTTTCAGCTCTACGTCGGGACGTGCATTGGGCTCTAGGTAGGGACATGCGTTGGGCTCTACGTCGGGACGTGCGTTGGGCTCTACGTCGGGATTTAGCTTACTTTCAGCTCTACGTCGGGACGTGCGTTGGCCTCTACGTCGGGACGTGCGTTGGCCTCTACGTCGGGATTTAGCTTACTTTCAGCTCTACTTCGGGACGTGCGTTGGCCTCTACGTCGGGACGTGCGTTGGCCTCTACGTCGGGATTTAGCTTACTTTCAGCTCTACGTCGAGACGTGCGTTGGCCTCTACGTCGGGACGTGCGTTGGCCTCTACATCGGGACGTGCGTTGGGCTCTACGTCGGGACGTGCGTTGGGCTCTACGTCGGGATTTAGCTTACTTTCAGCTCTACGTCGGGACGTGCTTTGGGCTCTACGTCGGGACGTGCGTTGGGCTCTACGTCGGGACACGCGTTGGGCTCTACGTCGGGACGCGCGTTGGGCTCTACGTCTGTAGTTAGCTCACTTTCAGCTCTACGTCGGGACGCGCGTTGGGCTCTTCGTCTGTAGTTAGCTAACTTTCAGCTCTACGTCGGGACGTGCGTTGGGCTCTACGTCGGGACGTGCGTTGGGCTCTACGTCGGGACGTGCGTTGGGTTCTACGTCGGGACGTGCGTTGGGCTCTACGTCGGGATTTAGCTTACTTTCAGCTCTACGTCGGGACGTGCGTTGGCCTCTACGTCGGGACGTGCGTTGGGCTCTACGTCGGGATTTAGCTATCTTTCAGCTCTACGTCGGGACGTGCTTTGGGCTCTACGTCGGGACGTGCGTTGGGCTCTACGTCGGGACACGCGTTGGGCTCTACGTCGGGACGCGCGTTGGGCTCTACGTCTGTAGTTAGCTAACTTTCAGCTCTACGTCGGGACGCGCGTTGGGCTCTTCGTCTGTAGTTAGCTAACTTTCAGCTCTACGTCGGGACGTGCGTTGGGCTCTACGTCGGGACGTGCGTTGGGCTCTACGTCGGGACGTGCGTTGGGTTCTACGTCGGGACGTGCGTTGGGCTCTACGTCGGGACGTGCGTTGGGCTCTACGTCGGGATTTAGCTTACTTTCAGGTCTACGTCGGGACGTGCGTTAGGCTCTACGTCTGTAGTTAGCTAACTTTCAACTCTACGTTGGGACGTGCGTTGGGCTCTTCGTCTGTAGTTAGCTAACTTTCAGCTCTACGTCGGGACGTGCGTTGGGCTCTACATCTGTAGTTAGCTAACTTTCAGCTCTGCGTCGGGACGTGCGTTGGGCGCTACGTCGGAACATGCGTTGGGCTCTACGTCGGGACGTGCGTTGGGCTCTACGTCGGGACGTGCGTTGGGCTCTACGTCGGGATTTAGCTTACTTTCAGCTCTACGTCAGGACGTGCGTTGGCCTCTACGTCGGGATTTAGCTTACTATCAGCTCTACGTCGGGACGTGCGTTGGGCTCTACGTCGGGACGTGCGTTGGGCTCTACGTCGGGACGTGCGTTGGGCTCTACGTCTGTAGTTAGCTAACTTTCTGCTCTACGTCGGGACGTGCGTTGGGCTGTACGTCTGTAGTTAGCTAACTTTCAGCTCTACGTCGGGACGTGCGTTGGGCGCTATGTCGGGACGTGCGTTGGGCTCTACGTCGGGACGTGCGTTGGGCTCTACGTCGGGATTTAGCTTACTTTCAGCTCTACGTCGGGACGTGCATTGGGCTCTACGTCGGGACGTGCGTTGGGCTCTACGTCTGTAGTTAGGGAACTTTCAGCTCTACGTCGGGACGTGCGTTGGGCGCTACGTCGGGACGTGCGTTGGGCTCTACGTCGGGACGTGCGTTGGGCTCTACGTCGGGATTTAGCTTACTTTCATCTCTACGTCGAGACGTGCGTTGGCCTCTACGTCGGGACGTGAATTGGCCTCTACATCGGGACGTGCATTGGGCTCTACGTCGGGACGTGTGTTGGGCTCTACGTCTGTAGTTAGCTAACTTTCAGCTCTACGTCGGGACGTGCGTTGGGCTCTACGTCGGGACGTGCGTTGGGCTCTACGTCGGTACACGCGTTGGGCTCTACGTCGGGACGCGCGTTGGGCTCTACGTCTGTAGTTAGCTAACTTTCAGCTCTACGTCGGGACGCGCGTTGGGCTCTTCGTCTGTAGTTAGCTAACTTTCAGCTCTACGTCGGGACGTGCGTTGGGCTCTACGTCGGGATGTGCGTTGGGCTCTACGTCGGGACGTGCGTTGGGTTCTACGTCGGGACGTGCGTTGAGCTCTACGTCGGGATTTAGCTTACTTTCAGCTCTACGTCGGGACGTGCGTTAGGCTCTACGTCGGGACGTGCGTTGGGCTCTACGTCGGGACGTGCGTTGGGCTCTACGTCGGGATTTAGCTTACTTTCAGGTCTACGTCGGGACGTGCGTTGGGCTCTACGTCGGGACGTGCGTTGGGCTCTACATCTGTAGTTAGCTAACTTTCAGCTCTACATCGGGACGTGCGTTGGGCGCTACGTCGGGACGTGCGTTAGGCTCTACGTCGGGACGTGCGTTGGCCTCTACGTCAGGATTTAGCTTAATTTCAGCTCTACGTCGGGACGTGCATTGGGCTCTACGTCGGGACGTGCGTTGGGCGCTACGTCGTGACGTGCGTTGGGCTCTACGTCGGGACGTGCGTTGGCCTCTACGTCGGGATTTAGCTTACTTTCAGCTCTACGTCGGGACGTGCATTGGGCGCTACGTCGGGATTTAGCTTACTTTCAGCTCTACGTCGGGACGTGCATTGGGCTCTAGGTAGGGACATGCGTTGGGCTCTACGTCGGGACGTGCGTTGGGCTCTACGTCGGGATTTAGCTTACTTTCAGCTCTACGTCGGGACGTGCGTTGGCCTCTACGTCGGGACGTGCGTTGGCCTCTACGTCGGGATTTAGCTTACTTTCAGCTCTACTTCGGGACGTGCGTTGGCCTCTACGTCGGACGTGCGTTGGCCTCTACGTCGGGATTTAGCTTACTTTCAGCTCTACGTCGAGACGTGCGTTGGCCTCTACGTCGGGACGTGCGTTGGCCTCTACATCGGGACGTGCGTTGGGCTCTACGTCGGGACGTGCGTTGGGCTCTACGTCGGGATTTAGCTTACTTTCAGCTCTACGTCGGGACGTGCTTTGGGCTCTACGTCGGGACACGCGTTGGGCTCTACGTCGGGACGCGCGTTGGGCTCTACGTCTGTAGTTAGCTCACTTTCAGCTCTACGTCGGGACGCGCGTTGGGCTCTTCGTCTGTAGTTAGCTAACTTTCAGCTCTACGTCGGGACGTGCGTTGGGCTCTACGTCGGGACGTGCGTTGGGCTCTACGTCGGGACGTGCGTTGGGTTCTACGTCGGGACGTGCGTTGGGCTCTACGTCGGGATTTAGCTTACTTTCAGCTCTACGTCGGGACGTGCGTTGGCCTCTACGTCGGGACGTGCGTTGGGCTCTACGTCGGGATTTAGCTATCTTTCAGCTCTACGTCGGGACGTGCTTTGGGCTCTACGTCGGGACGTGCGTTGGGCTCTACGTCGGGACACGCGTTGGGCTCTACGTCGGGACGCGCGTTGGGCTCTACGTCTGTAGTTAGCTAACTTTCAGCTCTACGTCGGGACGCGCGTTGGGCTCTTCGTCTGTAGTTAGCTAACTTTCAGCTCTACGTCGGGACGTGCGTTGGGCTCTACGTCGGGACGTGCGTTGGGCTCTACGTCGGGACGTGCGTTGGGTTCTACGTCGGGACGTGCGTTGGGCTCTACGTCGGGACGTGCGTTGGGCTCTACGTCGGGATTTAGCTTACTTTCAGGTCTACGTCGGGACGTGCGTTAGGCTCTACGTCTGTAGTTAGCTAACTTTCAACTCTACGTTGGGACGTGCGTTGGGCTCTACGTCTGTAGTTAGCTAACTTTCAGCTCTACGTCGGGACGTGCGTTGGGCTCTACATCTGTAGTTAGCTAACTTTCAGCTCTGCGTCGGGACGTGCGTTGGGCGCTACGTCGGAACATGCGTTGGGCTCTACGTCGGGACGTGCGTTGGACTCTACGTCGGGACGTGCGTTGGGCTCTACGTCGGGATTTAGCTTACTTTCAGCTCTACGTCAGGACATGCGTTGGCCTCTACGTCGGGACGTGCGTTGTCCTCTTCGTCGGGACGTGCGTTGTCCTCTACGTCGGGATTTAGCTTACTTTCAGCTCTACGTCGGGACGTGCGTTGGGCGCTACGTCGGGACGTGCGTTGGGCGCTACTTCGGGACGTGCGTTGGGCGCTACGTCGGGATTTATCTTACTTCCAGCTCTACGTCGGGACGTGCGTTGGGATGTATGTCGGGACGTGCGTTGGGCTCTACGTCGGGACGTGCGTTGGGCTCTACGTCGGGATTTAGCTTACTTTCAGGTCTACGTCGGGACGTGCGTTGGGCTCTACGTCGGGACGTGCGTTGGGCTCTACGTCGGGATTTAGCTTACTTTCAGCTCTACGTCGGGACGTGCGTTGGCCTCTACGTCGGGACGTGCGTTGGCCTCTACGTCGGGATTTAGCTTACTTTCAGCTCTACGTCGGGACGTGCGTTGGGCTCTACGTCGGGACACGCGTTGGGCTCTACGTCGAGACGCGCGTTGGGCTCTACGTCTGTAGTTAGCTAACTTTCAGCTCTACGTCGGGACGTGCGTTGGGCTCTACGTCGGGACGTGAGTTGGGCTCTACGTCGGGACGTGCGTTGGGCTCTACGTCGGGATTTAGCTTCCTTTCAGCTCTACGTCGGGACGTGCGTTGGCCTCTACGTCGGCATTTAGCTTACTTTCAGCTCTACGTCGGGACGTGCGTTGGGCTCTACGTCGGGAAGTGCGTTGGGCTCTACGTCGGGACGTGCGTTGGGCTCTACGTCGGGACGTGCGTTGGGTTCTACGTCGGGACGTGCGTTGGGCTCTACGTCTCTAGTTATCTAACTTTCTGCTCTACGTCGGGATGTGCGTTGGGCTCTACGTCTGTAGTTAGCTAACTTTCAGCTCTACGTCGGGACGTGCGTTGGGCGCTATGTCGGGACGTGTCTTGGGCTCTACGTCGGGACGTGCGTTGGGCTCTACCTCGGGATTTAGCTTACTTTCAGCTCTACGTCGGGACGTGCGTTGGGCTCTACGTCGGGACGTGCGTTGGGCTCTACGTCGGGACGTGCGTTGGGCTCTACGTCTGTAGTTAGCTAACTTTCAGCTCTACGTCGGGACGTGCGTTGGGCTCTACGTCTGTAGTTAGGTAACTTTCAGCTCTACGTCGGGACGTGCGTTGGGCGCTACGTCGGGACGTGCGTTGGGCTCTACGTCGGGACGTGCGTTGGGCTCTACGTCGGGACGTGCGTTGGGCGCTACGTCGGGACGTGCGTTGGGCTCTACGTCGGGACGTGCGTTGGGCTCTACGTCGGGATTTAGCTTACTTTCAGCTCTACGTCGAGACGTGCGTTGGCCTCTTCGTCGGGACGTGCGTTGGCCTCTACATCGGGACGTGCGTTGGGCTCTACGTCGGGACGTGCGTTGGTCTCTACGTCGGGATTTAGCTTACTTTCAGCTCTACGTCGGGACGTGCTTTGGGCTCTACGTCGGGACGTGCGTTGGGCTCTACGTCGGGACACGCGTTGGGCTCTACGTCGGGACGCGCGTTGGGCTCTACGTCTGTAGTTAGCTAACTTTCAGCTCTACGTCGGGACGTGCGTTGGGCTCTACGTCGGGACGTGAGTTGGGCTCTACGTCGGGATGTGCGTTGGGCTCTACGTCGGGATTTAGCTTCCTTTCAGCTCTACGTCGGGACGTGCGTTGTCCTCTACGTCGGCATTTAGCTTACTTTCAGCTCTACGTCGGGACGTGTGTTGGGCTCTACGTCGGGACGTGTGTTGGGCTCTACGTCGGGTCGTGTGTTGGGCACTACGTCGGGACGTGACTTGGGCTCTACATCAGGTTTTAGCTTACTTTCAGCTCTACGTCGGGACGTGTGTTGGGCTCTACGTCGGGACGTGTGTTGGGCTCTACATCAGGATTTGGATTACTTTCAGCTCTTCGTCGGGACGTGTGTTGGGGTCTACGTCGGGACATGTGTTGGGCTGTACATCAGGATTTAGCTTACTTTCAGCTCTACGTCGGGACGTGTGTTGGGCTCTACGTCGGGACGTGTGCTGGGCTCTACAGCGGGACGTGTGCTGGGCTCTACATCGCGACATGTGTTGGAGTCTGGCCCGGGACGTGTGTTGGGCTCTACTTCGGGACGTGTGTTGGGATCTACATCAGGATTTAGCTTGTTTTCAGCTCTACGTCGGGACGTGTGTTGGGCTCTACGTCGGGACGTGTGTTGGGCTCTACGTCGGGACGTGTGTTGGGCTCTAGATCAGGGTTTATTTTACTTTCAGCTCTACGTCGGGACGTGTGTTGGGCTCGACATCAGGATTTAGCTTACTTTCAGCTCTACGTCAGGACGTGTGTTGGGCTCTACATCAGGATTTAGCTTGTTTTCAGCTCTACGTCGGGACGTGTGTTGGGCTGTACGTCGGGACGTGTGTTGGGCTCTACGTCGGGACGTTTGTTGGTCTCTACCTTGGGACGTGTGTTGGGCTCTACATCAGGATTTAACTTACTTTCACCTTTACGTCGGGACATGTGTTGGGCTCTACGTTGGGACGTGTGTTGGGCTCTACGTCGGGACGTGTGTTGGGCTCTACGTCGGGACGTGTGTTGGGCTCTACGTCGGGACGTGTGTTGGGCTCTACATCAGGATATAGCTTACTTTCAGCTCTACGTCAGGATGTGTGTTGGGCTCTACGTCGGGACATGTGTTGGTCTCTACGTCGTGACGTGTGTTGGGCTCTACGTTGGGACGTGTGTTCGGCTCTCGGTCGGGACGTGTGTTGGGCTCTACGTGGGGACGTCTGTTGGGCTCTACGTCGGGAATTAGCTTACTTTCAGCTCTACGTCGGGACGTGTGTTGGGCTCTACGTTGGGACGTGTGTTCGGCTCTCGGTCGGGACGTGTGTTGGGCTCTACGTTGGGACGTGTGTTGGGCTCTACGTCTAGACGTGTGTTGGGCTCTACATCAGGATTTAGCTTACTTTCGGCTCTACGTCGGGACGTGTGTTGGGCTCTACGTCGGGACGTGTGTTGGGCTCTACATCAGGATTTAGCTTACTTCCAGCTCTACGTCGGGACGTGTGTTGGGCTCTACGTCGGGAAGTGTGTTGGGCTCTACGTCGGGACGTGTGTTGGGCTCTACTTCGGGAAGTGTGTTGGGCTCTACGTCGGGAAGTGTGTTGGGCTCAACATCAAGATTTAGCTTCCTTTCAGCTCTACGTCGGGACGTGTGTTGGGCTCTACGTCGGGACGTGTGTTGGGCTCCACGTCGGGACGTGCGTTGGGCTCTACCTCGGGACGTGTGTTGGGCTCTACGTCGAGACGTGCGTTGGGCTCTACGTCGGGACGTGTGTTGGGCTCTACGTCGGGACGTGTGTTGGGCTCTACATCAGGATTTAGCTTCCTTTCATCTCTACGTCGGGACGTGTGTTGGGCTCTACGTCGGGACGTGTGTTGGGCTCCACGTCGGGACGTGCGTTGGGCTCTACCTCGGGACGTGTGTTGGGCTCTACGTCGAGACGTGCGTTGGGCTCTACGTCGGGACGTGTGTTGGGCTCTACGTCGGGACGTGTGTTGGGCTCTACATCAGGATTTAGCTTACTTTCAGCTCTACGTCGGGACGTGTGTTGGGCTCTACGTCGGGACGTGTGTTGGGCTCTAGGTCGGGACATGTGTTGGGCTCTACGTCGGGACGTGTGTTGGTCTATACGTCGGGACGTGTGTTGGGCTCTACATCAGGATTTAGCATACTTTCAGCTCTACGTCGGGAAGTGTGCTGGGCTCTACGTCGGGACGTTTGCTGGGCTCTACGTCGGGACGTGTGCTGGGCTCTACGTCGGGGTTTAGCTTACATTCAGCTCTACGTCGGGACGTGTGTTGGTCTCTGCGTCGGGACGTGTGTTGAGCTCTACGTTGGGACGTCTGTTGGGCTCTCCGTCGGGACGTTTGTTGGGCTCTATGTGGGGGTTTAGCATACATTCAGCTCTACGTCGGGACGTGTGTTGGGCTCCACGTCGGGACGTGTGTTGGGCTCCATGTCGGGACGTGTGTTGGGCTCTGCTTCGGGACGTGTGTTGGGCTCTACGTCGGGAAGTGTGTTGGGCTCTACATCAAGATTTAACTTCTATTCAGCTCTACGTCGGGACGTGTGTTGGGCTCCACGTCGGGACGTGCGTTGGGCTTTACCTCGGGACGTGTGTTGGGCTCTACGTCGAGACGTGTGTTGGGCTCTACGTCGGGACGTGTGTTGGTCTCTACGTCGTGATGTGTGTTGGGCTCTACGTCGGGACGTGTGTTGGGCTCTACTTCGGGACGTGTGTTGTGCTCTACATCAGGATTTAGCTTACTTTCAGCTCTACGTCGGGACGTGTGTTGGGCTGTACGTCGGGACGTGGGTTGGGCCCTACGTCGGGACGTCTGTTGGGCTCTACGTCGGGACGTGTGTTGGGCTCTACGTCGGGATGTCTGTTGGGCTCTGCGTCATTACGTGTGTTGGGCTCTGCATCACGATTTAGCTGACTTTCAGCTCTACGTCGGGACGTGTGTTGGGCTCTACGTCGGATGTGCGTTGGGCTCTACGTCGGGACGTGTGTTGGGCTATACATCAGGATTTAGCTTACTTTCAGCTCTACGTCGGGACATGTGTTGGGCTCTACGTCGGGACGTGTGTTGCGCTCTACATCTGGATTTAGCTTACCTTCAGCTCTACGTCACGACGTTTGTTGGGCTCTGCGTCGTGACGTGTGTTGGGCTCTACATCAGGATTTAGCTTACTTTCAGCTCTACGTCGGGACGTGTGTTGGGAATACGTCGGGACGTGTGTTGGGCTCTACGTCTGGACGTCTGTTGGGCTCTACATCAGTATTTAACTTACATTCAGCTCTACGTCGGGACGTGTGTTGGGCTCTACGTCGGGACGTGTGTTGGGCTCTACATCACGATTTAACTTACTTTCAGCTCTACGTCGGGACGTGTGTTCGGAATACGTCGGGACATGTGTTGGGCTCTATTTCGGGACGTGTGTTGGGCTCTACGTCGGGACGTGTGTTGTGCTCTACGTCGGGACGTGTGTTACGCTCTACTTCGGGACGTGTGTTGTGCTCTACATCAGGATATAGCTTACTTTCAGCTCTACGTCGGGACGTGTGTTGGGCTCTACATCAGGATTTAGCTTACTTTCAGCTCTACGTCGGGACGTGTGTTTGGCTCTACGTCGGGACGTGTGTTGGGCTCTACATCGGGACGTGTGTTGGGCTCTACATCAGGATTTAACTTACTTTCAGCTCTACGTCGGGACGTGTGTTGGGAATAAGTCGGGACGTGGGTTGGGCTATACGTCGGGACGTCTGTTGGACTCTACGTCGGGACGTTTGTTGGGCTCTACGTCGGGACGTGCGTTGGTGTCTACGTCGGGACGTGCGTTGGGCTCTCCGTCGGGACGTGTGTTGGGCTCTATATCAGGATTTAGCTTACTTTCGGCTCTACGTCGGGACGTGTGTTGGTCTCTACGTCGGGAAGTGTGTTGGGCTCTACGTCGGGAAGTGTCTTGGGCTCTACGTCGGGAAGTGTGTTGGGCTCTAAGTCGGGACGTGTGTTGTGCTGTACGTTGGGAAGTGTCTTGGGCTCTACGTCGGGAAGTGTGTTGGGCTCTATGTCGGGACGTGTGTTGGGCTCTACGTCGGGAAGTGTGTTGGGCTCTACGTCGGGACGTGTGTTGGGCTCTACATCAGGATTTAGCTTACTTTCAGCTCTACGTCGGGACGTGTGTTGGGCTCTACGTCGGGACGTGTGTTGGGCTCTACATCAGGATTTAGCTAATTTCAGCTCTACGTCGGGACGTGTGTTGGGCTCTACGTCGGGAATTGTGTTGGGCTCTACGTCGGGACGTGTGTTGGGCTCTACGTCGGGAAGTGTGTTGGGCTCTACATCAAGATTTAGCTTCCTTTCAGCTCTACGTCGGGACGTGTGTTGGGCTCTACGTCGGGACGTGTGTTGGGCTCCACGTCGGGACGTGCGTTGGGCTCTACCTCGGGACGTGTGTTGGGCTCTACGTCGAGACGTGCGTTGGGCTCTACGTCGGGACGTGTGTTGGGCTCTACGTCGGGACGTGTGTTGCGCTCTACATCAGGATTTAGCTTACTTTCAGCTCTACGTCGGGACGTGTGTTGGGCTCTACGTCGGGACGTCTGTTGGGCTCTACGTCGGGACGTGTGTTGGGCTCTACGTCGGGACGTCTGTTGGGCTCTACGTCGGGACGTCTGTTGGGCTCTACATCAGGATTTAGCTTACTTTCAGCTCTACGTCGGGACGTCGGTTGGGCTCTACGTCGGGACGTTTGCTGGGCTCTACGTCGGGACGTGTGCTGGGCTCTACGTCGGGGTTTAGCTTACATTCAGCTCTACGTCGGGACGTGTGTTGGGCTCTGCGTCGGGACCTGTGTTGAGCTCTACGTTGGGACGTCTGTTGGGCTCTACGTCGGGACGTTTGTTGGGCTCTATGTGGGGGTTTAGCATACATTCAGCTCTACGTCGGGACGTGTGTTGGGCTCCATGTCGGGACGTGTGTTGGGCTCCACGTCGGGACGTGTGTTGGGCTCCATGTCTGGACGTGTGTTGGGCTCTACGTCGGAACGTGTGTTGGGCTCTATGTCTGTAGTTAGCTAACTTTCATCTCTACGTCGGGACGTGTGTTGGGCTCTACGTCGGGACGTGTGTTGGGCTCTACGTCGGGAAGTTTGTTGAGCTCTACGTGGGGGTTTAGCATACATTCAGCTCTACGTCGGGACGTGTGTTGGGCTCCACGTCGGGACGTGTGTTAGGCTCCATGTCGGGACGTGTGTTGGGCTCCATGTCGGGACGTGTGTTGGGCTCTACGTCGGAACGTGTGTTGAGCTCTATGTCTGTAGCTAGCTAACTTTCATCTCTACGTCGGGACGTGTGTTGGGCTCTACGTCGGGACGTGTGTTGGGCTCTACATCGGGACGTGTGTGGGGCTCTACGTCGGGACATGTGTTGGGCTCTACGTCGGGACGTGTGTTGGGCTCTACATCAGGATTTAGCTTACTTTCAGCTCTACGTCGGGACGTGTGTTGGGCTCTACGTTGGGACATGTGTTGGGCTCTACATCAGGATTTAGCTTACTTTCAGCTCTACGTCGGGACGTGTGTTGGGCTCTACGTCGGGAAGTGTGTTGGGCTCTACGTCGGGACGTGTGTTGGGCTCTACGTCGGGAAGTGTGTTGGGCTCTACGTCGGGAAGTGTGTTGGGCTCTACATCAAGATTTAGCTTCCTTTCAGCTGTACGTCGGGACGTGTGTTGGGCTCCACGTCGGGACGTGCGTTGGGCTCTACCTCGGGACGTGTGTTGGGCTCTACATCGGGACGTGTGTTGGGCTCTACGTCGGGACGTGTGTCGGGCTCTGCGTCTGTAGTTAGCTAAATTTTAGCTCTACGTCGGCACTTGCGTTGGGCTCTACGTCGGGACGTGCGTTGGTCTCTACATCGGGACATGCGTTGGGCTCTCCGTCGGGACGTGTGTTGGGCTCTATATCAGGATTTAGCTTACTTTCGGCTCTACGTCGGGACGTGTGTTGGGCTCTACGTCGGGAAGTGTGTTGGGCTCTACATCGGGAAGTGTGTTGGGCTCTAAGTCGGGACGTGTGTTGGGCTCTACGTCGGGACGTGTGTTGGGCTCTACGTCGGGAAGTGTGTTGGGCTCTACATCAAGATTTAGGTTCTATTCAGCTCTACGTCGGGACGTGTGTTGGGCTCTACGTCGGGACGTGTGTTGGGCTCTACGTCGGGACGTGTGTTGGGCTCTACATCAGGATTTAGCTGACTTTCAGCTCTACGTCGGGACGTGTGTTGGGCTCTACGTCGGGACGTGTGTTGGGTTCTACATCAGGATTTAGCTTACTTTCAGCTCTACGTCGGGACGTGTGTTGGGCTCTACGTCGGGAAGTGTGTTGGGCTCTACGTCGGGACGTGTGTTGGGCTCTACGTCGGGAAGTGTGTTGGGCTCTACGTCGGGAAGTGTGTTGGGCTCTACATCAAGATTTAGCTTCCTTTCAGCTCTACGTCGGGACGTGTGTTGGGCTCTACGTCGGGACGTGTGTTGGGCTCCACGTCGGGACGTGCGTTGGGCTCTACCTCGGGACGTGCGTTGGGCTCTCCGTCGGGACGTGTGTTGGGCTCTACGTCGGGACGTGTGTTGGTCTCTACGTCGGGACGTGTGTTGGGCTCTATATCAGGATTTAGCTTACTTTCAGCTCTACTTCGGGACGTGTGTTGGGCTCTACGTCGGGACGTGTGTTGGGCTCTACGTCGGGACGTGTGTTGGGCTCTACATCAGGATTTATCTTACTTTCAGCTCTACGTCGGGACGTGTGTTGGGCTCTATGTCTGGACGTGTGTTGGGCTCTACATCAGGATTTAACTTACATTCAGCTCTTCGTCGGGACGTGTGTTGGGCTTTACTTCAGGATTTAACTTACTTTCAGCTCTACGTCGGGACGTGTGTTGGGAATACGTCGGGACGTGTGTTGGGCTCTACGTCGCGACGTCTGTTGGGCTCTACGTCGGGACGTGTGTTGGACTCTACGTCGCGACGTCTGTTGGGCTCTACGTCGGGACGTCTGTTGGGCTCTACGTCGGGAATTAGCTTACTTTCAGCTCTACTTCGGGACGTGTGTTGGGCTCTACGTCGGGACGTGTGCTGGGCTCTACATCAGGACTTAGCTTACTTTCAGCTCTACGTCGGGACGTGTGTTGGGCTCTACGTCGGGAAGTGTGTTGGGCTCTACATCAATATTTAGCTTCCTTTCAGCTCTACGTCGGGACGTGTGTTGGGCTCTACGTCGGGACGTGTGTTGGGCTCCACGTCGGGACGTGCGTTGGGCTCTACCTCGGGACGTGTGTTGGGCTCTACGTCGGGACGTGTGTTGGGCTATACGTCGGGACGTGTGTCGGGCTCTACGTCTGTAGTTAGCTAAATTTCAGCTCTACGTCGGGACGTGCGTTGGGCTCTACGTCGGGACGTGCGTTGGTCTCTACGTCGGGACGTGCGTTGGGCTCTCCGTCGGGACGTGTGTTGGGCTCTATATCAGGATTTAGCTTACTTTCGGCTCTACGTCGGTACGTGTGTTGGGCTCTACGTCGGGAAGTGTGTTGGGCTCTACGTCGGGAAGTGTGTTGGGCTCTAATGTGGGACGTGTGTTGGGCTCTACGTCGGGACGTGTGTTGGGCTCTACATCAGGATTTAGCTTACTTTCAGCTCTACGTCGGGACGTGTGTTGGCCTCTACGTCGGGACGTGTGTTGGGCTCTACATCAGGATTTATCTTACTTTCAGCTCTACGTCGGGACGTGTGTTGGGCTCTACGTCGGGACGTGTGTTGGGCTCTACGTCGGGACATGTGTTGGGATCTACGTCGGGACGTGTGTTGGGCTATACGTCGGGACGTGTGTTGGGCTCTACATCAGGATTTAGCATACTTTCAGCTCTACGTCGCGACGTGTGCTGGGCTCTACGTCAGGACGTGTGCTGGGCTCTACGTCGGGGTTTAGCTTACATTCAGCTCTACGTCGGGACGTGTGTTGAGCTCTACGTTGGGACGTCTGTTGGGCTCTACGTCGGGACGTTTGTTGGGCTCTATGTGGGGGTTTAGCATACATTCAGCTCTACGTCGGGACGTGTGTTGGGCTCCACGTCGGGACGTGTATTGGGCTCCACGTCGGGACGTGTGTTGGGCTCCATGTCGGGACGTGTGTTGGGCTCTACGTCGGAACGTGTGTTGGGCTCTATGTCTGTAGTTAGCTAACTTTCATCTCTACGTCGGGACGTGTGTTGGGCTCTACGTCGGGACCTGTGTTGGGCTCTACGTCGGGACGTTTGTTGGGCTCTACGTGGGTGTTTAGCATACATTCAGCTCTACGTCGGGACGTGTGTTGGGCTCCACGTCGGGACGTGTGTTGGGCTCCATGTCGGGACGTGTGTTGGGCTCCATGTCGGGACGTGTGTTGGGCTCTACGTCGGAACGTGTGTTGAGCTCTATGTCTGTAGTTAGCTAACTTTCATCTCTACGTCGGGACATGTGTTGGGCTCTACGTCGGGACGTGTGTTGGGCTCTACGTCGGGACGTGTGTGGGGCTCTACGTCGGGACGTGTGTTGGGCTCCTCATCAGGATTTAGCTTACTTTCAGCTCTACGTCGGGACGTGTGTTGGGCTCTACGTCGGGACGTCTGCTGGGCTCTACATCAGGATTTAGCTTACTTTCAGCTCTACGTCGGGACGTGTGTTGGGCTCTACGTCGGGAAGTGTGTTGGGCTCTACGTCGGGACGTGTGTTGGGCTCTACATCGGGAAGTGTGTTGGGCTCTACGTCGGGAAGTGTGTTGGGCTCTACATCAAGATTTAGCTTCCTTTCAGCTCTACGTCGGGACGTGTGTTGGGCTCTACTTCGGGACGTGTGTTGGGCTCTACGTCGGGACGTGTGTCGGGCTCTGCGTCTGTAGTTAGCTATTTTCAGCTCTACGTCGGGACGTCCGTTGGGCTCTACGTCGGGACGTGCGTTGGTCTCTACGTCGGGACGTGCGTTGGGCTCTCCGTCGGGACGTGTGTTGGGCTCTATATCAGGATTTAGCTTACTTTCGGCTCTACGTCGGGACGTGTGTTGGGCTCTACGTCGGGAAGTGTGTTGGGCTCTACGTCGGGAAGTGTGTTGGGCTCTACATCGGGAAGTGTGTTGGGCTCTAAGTCGGGACGTGTGTTGGGCTCTACGTCGGGAAGTGTGTTGGGCTCTACATCAAGATTTAGCTTCTATTCAGCTCTACGTCGGGACGTGTGTCGGGCTCTACGTCGGGACGTGTGTTGGGCTCTACGTCGGGACGTGTGTTTGGCTCTACATCAGGATTTAGCTTACTTTCTGCTCTACGTCGGGACGTGTGTTGGGCTCTACGTCGGGACGTCTGTTGGGCTCTACATCAGGATTTAGCTTACTTTCAGCTCTACGTCGGGACGTGTGTTGGGCTCTACGTCGGGAAGTTTGTTGGGCTCTACGTCGGGACGTGTGTTGGGCTCCACGTCGGGACGTGCGTTGGGCTCTACCTCGGGACGTGTGTTGGGCTCTACGTCGAGACGTGTGTTGGGCTCTACGTCGGGACGTGTGTTGGGCTCTAGGTCGGGACGTGTGTTGGGCTCTACATAAGGATTTAGCTTACTTTCAGCTCTACGTCGGGACGTGTGTTGGGCTCTACGTCGGGACGTGTGTTGGGCTATACGTCGGGACTTGTGTTGGGCTCTACATCAGGATTTAGCATACTTTCAGCTCTACGTCGGGACGTGTGCTGGGCTCTACGTCGCGACGTGTGCTGGGCTCTACGTCGGGACGTGTGCTAAGCTCTACGTCGGGGTTTAGCTTACATTCAGCTCTACGTCGGGACGTGTGTTGCGCTCTGCGTCGGGACGTGTGTTGAGCTCTACGTTGGGACGTCTGTCGGGCTCTACGTCGGGACGTTTGTTGGGCTCTACGTGGGGGTTTAGCATACATTCAGCTCTACGTCGGGACGTGTGTTGGGCTCCACGTCGGGACGTGTGTTGGGCTCCATGTCGGGACGTGTGTTGGGCTCTACGTCGGGACGTGTGTTGGGCTCTATGTCTGTAGTTAGCTAACTTTCATCTCTACGTCGGGACGTGTGTTGGGCTCTACGTCGGGACGTGTGTTGGGCTCTACGTCGGGACGTGTGTGGGGCTCTACGTCGAGACGTGTGTTGGGCTCTACGTCGGGAAGTGTGTTGGGCTCTACGTCGGGAAGTGTGTTGGGCTCTACTTCAGGATTTAGCTTCCTTTCAGCTCTACGTCGGGACGTGTGTTGGGCTCTACGTCGGGACGTGTGTTGGGCTCTACTTCGGGACTTGTGTTGGGCTCTACATCACGATTTAGCTTACTTTCTGCTCTACGTCGGGACGTGGGTTCGGTTCGACGTAGGGACGTGTGTTGGGCTCTACGTCGGGACGTGTGTTGGGCTCTACGTCGGGACGTGTGTTGGGCTCTACTTCGGGACTTGTGTTGGGCTGTACATCAGGATTTATCTTACTTTCTGCTCTACGTCGGGACGTGGTTTGGGTTCTACTTAGGGACGTGTGTTGGGCTCTATGTCGGGACGTGTGTTGGGCTCTACATCAAGATTTAGCTTCCTTTCAGCTCTACGTCCGGACGTGTGTTGGGCTCCACGTCGGGACGTGCGTTGGGCTCTACCTCGGGACGTGTGTTGGGCTCTACGTCGAGACGTGTGTTGGGCTCTACGTCGGGACGTGTGTTGGGCTCTACGTCGGGACGTGTGTTGGGCTCTACATCAGGATTTAGCATACTTTCAGCTCTACGTCGGGACGTGTGCTGGGCTCTACGTCGGGACGTCTGTTGGGCCCTACATCGGGACGTTTCTTGGGCTCTACGTGGGGGTTTAGCATACATTCAGCTCTGCGTCGGGACGTGTGTTGGGCTGTACTTCGGGACGTGTGTTGGGCTCTACGTTGGGACGTGTTTTGGGCTCTAAGTCGGGACGTTTGTTGGGCTCTACGTGGGGGTTTAGCATACATTCAGCTCTACGTCGGGACGTGTGTTGGGCTCCACGTCGGGACGTGTGTTGGGCTCCATGTTGGGACGTGTGTTGGGCTCTACGTCGGAACGTGTGTTGGGCTCTATATCTGTAGTTAGCTAACTTTCATCTCTACGTCGGGACGTGTGTTGGGCTCTATGTCGGGACGTGTGTGGGGCTCTACGTCGAGACGTGTGTTGGGCTCTACGTCGGGAAGTGTGATGGGCTGTACGTCGGGAAGTGTGTTGGGCTCCACTTCAGGATTTAGCTTCCTTTCAGCTCTACGTCGGGACGTGTGTTGGGCTCTACGTCGGGACGTGTGTTGGGCTCTACTTCGGGACTTGTGTTGGGCTCTACATCAGGATTTAGCTTACTTTCTGCTCTACGTCGGGACGTGGGTTGTGTTGTACGTAGGGACGTGTGTTGGGCTCTACGTCGGGACGTGTGTTGGGCTCTACATCAGGGTTTAGCTTACATTCAGCTCTACGTCGGGACGTGTGCTGGGCTCTACGTCGGGACGTGTGTTAGGCTCTACGTCGGGACGTGTGCTGGGCTCTACGTCGGGACCTGTGCTGGTCTGTACGTCGGGGTTTAGGTTACATTCAGCTCTACGTCGGGACGTGTGTTGGGCTCTACGTCGGGACGTCTGTTGGGCTCTACATCGGGACGTTTGTTGGGCTCTACGTGGGGGTTTAGCATACATTCAGCTCTGCGTCGGGAAGTGTGTTGGGCTGTACTTCGGGACGTGTGTTGGGCTCTACGTTGGGACGTGTTTTGGGCTCTACGTTGGGACGTGTGTTGGGCTCTACTTCGGGATGTGTGTTCGGCTCTCGGTCGGGACGTGTGTTGTGCTCTACGTTGGGACGTGTGTTGGTCTCTACGTATAGACGTGTTTTTGGCTCTACATCAGGATTTAGCTTACTTTGAGCTCTATGTCGGGACGTGTGTTGGGCTCTACGTTGGGACGTGTGTTGGGCTCTACGTCTAGACGTGTGTTGGGCTCTACATCAGGATTTAGCTTACTTTAAGCTCTACGTCGGGACGTGTGTTGGGCTCTACATCAGGATTTAGCTTACTTTCAGCTCTACGTCGGGACGTGTGTTGGGCTCTACGTGGGGACGTGTGTTGGGCTCTACGTGGGGACGTGTGTTGGGCTCTACGTCGGGATGTGTGTTGGGCTCTACGTCGGGACGTGTGTTGGGCTCTACTTCGGGACGTGTGTTGTGCTCTACATCAGGATTTAGCTTACTTTCAGCTCTACGTCGGGACATGTGTTGGGCTCTGCGTCGGGACGTGTTTTGGGCTCTACATCAGGATTTAGCTTACTTTCAGCTCTACGTCGGGACGTGTGTTGGACTCTACTCGGGACGTGTGTTGCGCTCTACGTCGGGACGTGTGTTGGGCTCTACGTCGGTACGTGTGTTGGGCTCTACAACAGGATTTAGCTTACTTTCAGCTCTACTTCGGGACGTGTGTTGGGCTCTACGTTGGACGTGTGTTGGGCTCTACGTCGGACATGTGTTGGGCTCTATGTCAGACGTGTGTTGGGCTCTTGGTCGGGACGTGTGTTGGGCTCTACGTCGGGATGTGTGTTGGGCTCTACGTCGGGACGTGTGTTGGGCTCTACTGCGGGACGTGTGTTGTGCTCTACATCAGGATTTAGCTTACTTTCAGCTCTACGTTGGGACGTGTGTTGGGCTCTACGTCTGGACGTGTGATGGGCTCTACATCAGGATTTAACTTACATTCAGCTCTACGTCGGGACGTGTGTTGGGCTCTATGTCTGGACGTGTGTTGGGCTCTACATCAGGATTTAACTTACATTCAGCTCTACGTCGGGACGTGTGTTGGGAATACGTCGGGACGTGTGTTGGGCTCTACGTCGCGATGTCTGTTGGGCTCTACGTCGGGACGTGTGTTGGACTCTACGTCGCGACGTCTGTTGGGCTCTACGTCGGGACGTCTGTTGGGCTCTACGTCGGGAATTAGCTTACTTTCAGCTCTACTTCGGGACGTGTGTTGGGCTCTACGTCGGGACGTGTGTTAGGCTCTATGTCGGGACGTGTGTTGGGCTCTACATCAGGTTTTAGCTTACTTTCAGCTCTACGTCGCGACGTGTGCTGTGCTCTACGTCGGGACGTCTGCTGGGCTCTACATCCGGACGTGTGTTGGGCTCTACGTCGGGACGTGTGCTGAGCTCTACATCCGGACGTGTGTTGGGCTCTACTTCGGGGTTTAGCTTACATTCACCTCTACGTCGGGACGTGTGTTGGGCTCTACGTTGGGACGTTTGTTGGGCTCTACGTGGGGGTTTAGCATACATTCAGCTGTACGTCGGGACGTGTGTTGGGCTCTACGTCGGGACGTGTGTTGGGCTCTACGTGGGGACGTGTGTTGGGCTCTACATCAGGATTTATCTTACTTTCAGCTCTACGTCGGGACGTGTGTTGGGCTCTACGTCTGGACGTCTGTTGGGCTCTACATCAGGATTTAACTTACTTTCAGCTCTACGTCGGGACGTGTGTTGGGAATACGTCGGGACGTGTGTTGGGCTCTACGTCGGGACGTGTGTTGGGCTCTACGTCGGGACGTGTGTTGGGCTCTACATCAGGATTTAACTTACTTTCAGCTCTACTTCGGGACGTCTGTTGGGCTCTACATCAGGATTTAGCTTACTTTCAGCTCTACGTCGGGACGTGTGTTGGGCTCTACGTCGCGACGTGTGTTGGTCTCTACGTCGGAACGTGTGTTGGGCTCTACATCAGGATTTAGCTTACTTTCAGCTCTATGTCGGGACGTGTGTTGGGCTCTACATCAGGATTTAGCTGACTTTCAGCTCTATGTCGGACGTGTGTTTGGCTCTACGTCGGACGTGTGTTGGGCTGTACGTCGGGATGTGTGTTGGGCTCTACGTCGGGACGTGTGTTGGGCTCTATATCAGGATTTATCTTACTTTCAGCTCTACGTCGGGACGTGTGTTGCGCTCTACGTCTGGACGTCTGTTGGGCTCTACATCAGGATTTAACTTACATTCAGCTCTACGTCGGGACGTGTGTTGGGCTCTACGTCGGGACGTGTGTTGGGCTCTACATCAGGATTTAACTTAATTTCAGCTCTACGTCGGGACGTGTGTTGGGAATACGTCGGGACGTGTGTTGGGCTCTACGTTGGGACGTGTGTTGGGCTCTACGTCGGGACGTGTGTTGGGCTCTACGTCGGACGTGTGTTGGGCTCTACGTCGGGACGTGTGCTGGGCTCTACGTCAGGACGTGTGTTGGGCTCTACGTCGGACGTGTGTTGGGCTCTACGTCGGAACGTGTGTTGGGCTCTACGTCGGGACGTGTGTTGGGCTCTACATCAGGATTATCTTACTTTCAGCTCTACGTCGGGATGTGTGTTGGGCTCTACGTCTGGACGTGTGTTGGGCTCTACATCAGGATTTAGCTTACTTTCAGCTCTACGTCGGGACGTGTGTTGGGCTCTACGTCGGGACGTGTTTTGGGCTCTACATCAGGATTTAACTTACTTTCAGCTCTACGTCGGGAGGTGTGTTGGGAATACGTCGGGACGTGTGTTGGGCTCTACTGCGGGACGTGTGTTGTGCTCTACATCAGGATTTAGCTTACTTTCAGCTCTACGTCGGGACGTGTGTTGGGCTCTACATCAGGATTAAACTTACATTCAGCTCTTCGTCGGGACGTGTGTTGGGCTCTACATTGGGACGTGTGTTGGGCTCTACGTCGGGACGTCTGTTGGGCTCTACGTTGGGACGTTTGTTGGGCTCTACGTGGGGGTTTAGCATACATTCAGCTGTACGTCGGGACGTGTGTTGGGCTCTACGTCGGGACGTGGGTTGGGCCCTACGTCGGGACGTCTGTTGGGCTATACGTCGGGATGTGTGTTGGGCTCTATGTCGGGACTTCTGTTGGGCTCTGCGTCGGGACGTGTGTTGGGCTCTGCATCACGATTTAGCTGACTTTCAGCTCTACGTGGGACGTGTGTTGGGCTCTGCATCACGATTTAGCTGACTTTCAGCTCTACGTCGGGACGTGTGTTGTTCTCTATGTCGGGACGTGTGTTGGGCTCTACATCTGGATTTAGCTTACTTTCAGCTCTACGTCGCGACGTGTGTTCGGCTCTGCGTCGTGACGTGTGTTGGGCTCTACATCAGGATTTAGCTTACTTTCAGCTCTACGTCGGGACGTGTGTTGGGCTCTACATCAGGATTTAGCTTACTTTCAGCTCTACGTCGGGACGTGTGTTGGGCTCTACGTCGGGACGTGTGTTGGGCTCTACGTGGGGACGTGTGTTGGGCTCTACGTGGGGACGTGTGTTGGGCTCTACGTGGGGACGTGTGTTGCGCTCTACGTCGGGACGTGAGTTGGGCTCTACTTCGAGACGTGTGTTGTGCTCTATATCAGGATTTAGCTTACTTTCAGCTCTACGTCGGGACATGTGTTGGGCTCTACGTCGGGACGTGTGTTGGGCTCTACATCAGGATTTAGCTTACTTTCAGCTCTACGTCGGGATGTGTGTTGGGCTCTACTCAGGACGTGTGTTGGGCTCTACGTCGGGACGTGTGTTGGGCTCTACGTCTAGACGTGTGTTGGGCTCTACATCAGGATTTAGCTTCCTTTCAGCTCTATGTCGGGACGTGTGTTGGGCTCTACGTCGGGACGTGTGTTGGGCTCTACAACAGGATTTAGCTGACTTTCAGCTCTACTTCGGGACGTGTGTTGGGCTCTACGTTGGACGTGTGTTGGGCTCTACGTCGGACATGTGTTGGGCTCTACGTCGGACGTGTGTTGGGCTCTAGGTCGGGACGTGTGTTGGGCTCTACGTCGGGACGTGTGTTGGGCTCTACATCAGGATTTAGCTTACTTTCAGCTCTACGTCGGGACGTGTGTTGGGCTCTACGTCGGGATGTGTGTTGGGCTCTACGTCGGGACGTGTGTTGGGCTCTACTGCGGGACGTGTGTTGTGCTCTACATCAGGATTTAGCTTACTTTCAGCTCTACGTCGGGACGTGTGTTGGGCTCTACATCGGGATTTAGCTTACTTTCAGCTCTACGTCGGGACGTGTGTTGGGCTCTACGTCGGGACGTGTGTTGGGCTCTACGTCGGACGTGTGTTGGGCTCTACGTCGGACGTGTGTTGGGCTCTACATCAGGATTTATCTTACTTTAAGCTCTACGTCGGGACGTGTGTTGGGCTCTATGTCTGGACGTGTGTTGGGATCTACATCAGGATTAACTTACATTCAGCTCTACGTCGGGACGTGTGTTGGGCTGTACGTCTGGACGTGTGTTGGGCTCTACATCAGGATTTAGCTTACTTTCAGCTCTACGTCGGGACGTGTGTTGGGCTCTACGTCGGGACGTGTGTTGGGCTCTACGTGGGGACGTGTGTTGGGCTCTACGTGGGGACGTGTGTTGCGCTGTACGTCGGGACGTGTGTTGGGCTCTACTTCGAGACGTGTGTTGTGCTCTACATCAGGATTTAGCTTACTTTCAGCTCTACGTCGGGACATGTGTTGGGCTCTACGTCGGGACGTGTGTTGGGCTCAACATCAGGATTTAGCTTACTTTCAGCTCTACGTCGGGATGTGTGTTGGGCTCTACTCAGGACGTGTGTTGGGCTCTACGTCGGGACGTGTGTTGGGCTCTACGTCTAGGCGTGTGTTGGGCTCTACATCAGGATTTAGCTTACTTTCAGCTCTATGTCGGGACGTGTGTTGGGCTCTACGTCGGGACGTGTGTTGGGCTCTACAACAGGATTTAGCTGACTTTCAGCTCTACTTCGGGACGTGTGTTGGGCTCTACGTCGGACGTGTGTTGGGCTCTACGTCGGACATGTGTTGGGCTCTACGTCGGACGTGTGTTGGGCTCTACGTGGGGACGTAGGTTGGGCTCTACGTCGGGACGTGTGTTGGGCTCTACATCAGGATTTAGCTTACTTTCAGCTCTACGTCGGGACGTGTGTTGGGCTCTACGTCGGGATGTGTGTTGGGCTCTACGTCGGGACGTGTGTTGGGCTCTACGTCGGGACGTGTGTTGTGCTCTACATCAGGATTTAGCTTACTTTCAGCTCTACGTCGGGACGTGTGTTGGGCTCTACATCAGGATTTAGCTTACTTTCAGCTCTACGTCGGGACGTGTGTTGGGCTCTACGTCGGGACGTGTGTTGGGCTCTACGTCGGACGTGTGTTGGGCTCTACGTCGGACGTGTGTTGGGCTCTACATCAGGATTTATCTTACTTTCAGCTCTACGTCGGGACGTGTGTTGGGCTCTATGTCTGGACGTGTGTTGGGATCTACAGCAGGATTTAACTTACATTCAGCTCTACGTCGGGACGTGTATTGGGCTGTACGTCTGGACGTGTGTTGGGCTCTACATCAGGATTTAACTTACTTTCAGCTCTACGTCGGGACGTGTGTTGGGAATACGTCGGGACGTGTGTTGGGCTCTACGTCGGGACGTGTGTTGGGCTCTACGTCGGGACGTCTGTTGGGCTCTACATCGGGAATTAGCTTACTTTCAGCTCTACTTCGGGACGTGTGTTGGGCTCTATGTCGGGACGTGTGTTGGGCTCTACGTCGGGACGTGTGTTGGGCTCTACATCAGGGTTTAGCTTACTTTCAGCTCTACGTCGGGACGTGTGTTGGGCTCTACATCCGGACGTGTGTTGGGCTCTACGTCGGGGTTTAGCTTACATTCAGCTCTACGTCGGGAGGTGTGTTGGGCTCTATGTCGGGATGTGTGTTGGGCTCTACATCAGGGTTTAGCTTACTTTCAGCTCTACGTCGGGACGTGTGTTGGGCTCTACGTTGGGACGTCTGTTGGGCTCTACGTCGGGACGTCTGTTGGGCTGTACGTCGGACGTGCGTTGGGCTCTACGTCGGGACGTGTGTTGGGCTCTACATCAGGATTTAGCTTACTTTCAGCTCTACGTCGGGACATGTGTTGGGCTCTGCGTTGGGACGTGTGTTGGGCTCTACATCTGGATTTAGCTTACTTTCAGCTCTACGTCGCGACGTGTGTTGGGCTCTGCGTCGTGACGTGTGTTGGGCTCTACATCAGGATTTAGCTTACTTTCAGCTCTACGTCGGGACGTGTGTTGGGCTCTACGTCGGGACGTGTTTTGGGCTATACGTGGGGACATGTGTTGGGCTCTACGTGGGGACGTGGGTTGGGCACTACGTCGGGACGTGTGTTGGGCTCTATGTCGGGACGTGTGTTCGGCTCTACGTCGGGACGTGTGTTGGGCTCTACATCAGGATTTAGCTGACTTTCAGCTCTATGTCGGGACGTGTGTTGGGCTCTACTTCGGGACGTGTGTTGGGCTCTACGTCAGGACGTTTGTTGGCCTCTACGTCGGGACGTGTGTTGGGCTCTACATCAGGATTTAGCTGACTTTCAGCTCTACTTCGGGACGTGTGTTGGGCTCTACGTCGGGACGTGTGTTGGGCTCTACGTCGGGACGTGTGTTGAGCTCTACATCAGGATTTATCTTACTTTCAGCTCTACGTCGGGACGTGTGTTGGGCTCTATGTCTGGACGTGTGTTGGGCTCTACATCAGGATTTAACTTACATTCAGCTCTTCGTCGGGACGTGTGTTGGGCTCTACGTCGGGACGTGTGTTGGGCTTTACTTCAGGATTTAACTTACTTTCAGCTCTACGTCGGGACGTGTGTTGGGAATACGTCGGGACGTGTGTTGGGCTCTACGTCGCGACGTCTATTGGGCTCTACGTCGGGACGTGTGTTGGACTCTACGTCGCGACGTCTGTTGGGCTCTACGTCGGGACGTCTGTTGGGCTCTACGTCGGGAATTAGCTTACTTTCAGCTCTACTTCGGGACGTGTGTTGGGCTCTACGTCGGGACGTGTGTTAGGCTCTATGTCGGGACGTGTGTTGGGCTCTACATCAGGGTTTAGCTTACTTTCAGCTCTACGTCGCGACGTGTGCTGGGCTCTACGTCGGGACGTCTGCTGGGCTCTACATCCGGACGTGTGTTGGGCTCTACGTCGGGACGTGTGCTGGGCTCTACATCCGGACGTGTGTTGGGCTCTACTTCGGGGTTTAGCTTACATTCAGCTCTACGTCGGGAGGTGTGTTGGGCTCTACGTCGGGATGTGTGTTGGGCTCTACATCAGGGTTTAGCTTACATTCAGCTCTACGTCGGGACGTGTGTTGGGCTCTACGTTGGGACGTGTGTTGGGCTCTACGTCGGGACGTCTGTTGGGCTCTACGTTGGGACGTTTGTTGGGCTCTACGTGGGGGTTTAGCATACATTCAGCTGTACGTCGGGACGTATGTTGGGCTCTACGTCGGGACGTGGGTTGGGCCCTACGTCGGGACGTAGGTTGGGCCCTACGTCGGGACGTCTGTTGGGCTCTACATCGGGATGTGTGTTGGGCTCTATGTCGGGACCTCTGTTGGGCTCTGCGTCGGGACGTGTGTTGGGCACTGCATCACGATTTAGCTGACTTTCAGCTCTACGTGGGACGTGTGTTGGGCTCTGCATCACGATTTAGCTGACTTTCAGCTCTACGTCGGGACGTGTGTTGGGCTCTACATCAGGATTTAGCTTACTTTCAGCTCTACGTCGGGACGTGTGTTGGGCTCTACGTCGGGACGTGTGTTGGGCTCTACGTGGGGACGTGTGTTGGGCTCTACGTGGGGACGTGTGTTGGGCTCTACGTGGGGACGTGTGTTGCGCTCTACGTCGGGACGTGTGTTGGGCTCTACGTCGGGACGTGTGTTGGGCTCTACTTCGAGACGTGTGTTGGGCTCTACATCAGGATTTAGCTTACTTTCAGCTCTACGTCGGGATGTGTGTTGGGCTCTACTCAGGACGTGTGTTGGGCTCTACGTCGGGACGTGTGTTGGGCTCTACGTCTAGACGTGTGTTGGGCTCTACATCAGGATTTAGCTTACTTTCAGCTCTATGTCGGGACGTGTGTTGGGCTCTACGTTGGGACGTGTGTTGGGCTCTACAACAGGATTTAGCTGACTTTCAGCTCTACTTCGGGACGTGTGTTGTGCTCTACGTCGGGACGTGTGTTGGGCTCTACGTCGGGACGTGTGTTGGGCTCTACGTCGGGACGTCTGTTGGGCTCTACGTCGGGACGTGTGTTGGGCTCTACGTCGGGACGTCTGTTGGGCTCTGCGTCGTTAAGTGTGTTGGGCTCTGCATCACGATTTAGCTGACTTTCAGCTCCACGTCGGGAGGTGTGTTGGGAATACGTCGGGACGTGTGTTGGGCTCTATGTCGGGACGTGTGTTGGGCTCTACGTCGGGACGTCTGTTGGGCTCTACGTCGGGACGTCTGTTGGGCTCTACGTCGGGACGTGTGTTGGGCTCTACATCCGGACGTGTGTTGGGCTCTACTTCGGGGTTTAGCTTACATTCAGCTCTACGTCGGGAGGTGTGTTGGGCTCTACGTCGGGATGTGTGTTGGGCTCTACATCAGGGTTTAGCTTACATTCAGCTCTACGTCGGGACGTGTGTTGGGCTCTACGTTGGGACGTCTGTTGGGCTCTACGTCGGGACGTCTGTTGGGCTCTACGTCGGACGTGCGTTGGGCTCTACGTCGGGACGTGTGTTGGGCTCTACATCAGGATTTAGCTTACTTTCAGCTCTACGTCGGGACATGTGTTGGGCTCTGCGTCGGCACGTGTGTTGGGCTCTACATCTGGATTTAGCTTACTTTCAGCTCTACGTCGCGACGTGTGTTGGGCTCTGCGTCGTGACGTGTGTTGGGCTCTACATCAGGATTTAGCTTACTTTCAGCTCTACGTCGGGACGTGTGTTGGGCTCTACGTCGGGACGTGTTTTGGGCTATACGTGGGGACATGTGTTGGGCTCTACGTGGGGACGTGTGTTGGGCACTACGTCGGGACGTGTGTTGTGCTCTATGTCGGGACGTGTGTTCGGCTCTACGTCGGGACGTGTGTTGGGCTCTACATCAGGATTTAGCTTACTTTCAGCTCTATGTCGGGACGTGTGTTGGGCTCTACGTCGGGACGTGTTTTGGGCTCTACGTCGGGACGTGTGTTGGGCTCTACGTCGGGACGTGTGTTGGGCTCTACATCAGGATTTAGCTGACTTTCAGCTCTACTTCGGGACGTGTGTTGGGCTCTACGTCGGGACGTGTGTTGGGCTCTACGTCGGGACGTGTGTTGGGCTCTACATCAGGATTTATCTTACTTTCAGCTCTACGTCGGGACGTGTGTTGGGCTCTATGTCTGGACGTGTGTTGGGCTCTACATCAGGATTTAACTTACATTCAGCTCTTCGTCGGGACGTGTGTTGGGCTCTACGTCGGGACGTGTGTTGGGCTTTACTTCAGGATTTAACTTACTTTCAGCTCTACGTCGGGACGTGTGTTGGGAATACGTCGGGACGTGTGTTGGGCTCTACGTCGCAACGTCTGTTGGGCTCTACGTCGGGACGTGTGTTGGACTCTACGTCGCGACGTCTGTTGGGCTCTACGTCGGGACGTCTGTTGGGCTCTACGTCGGGAATTAGCTTACTTTCAGCTCTACTTCGGGACGTGTGTTGGGCTCTACGTCGGGACGTGTGTTAGGCTCTATGTCGGGACGTGTGTTGGGCTCTACATCAGGGTTTAGCTTACTTTCAGCTCTACGTCGCGACGTGTGCTGGGCTCTACGTCGGGACGTCTGCTGGGCTCTACATCCGGACGTGTGTTGGGCTCTACGTCGGGACGGGTGCTGGGCTCTACATCCGGACGTGTGTTGGGCTCTACTTCGGGGTTTAGCTTACATTCACCTCTACGTCGGGACGTGTGTTGGGCTCTACGTTGGGACGTGTGTTGGGCTTTACGTGGGGACGTCTGTTGGGCTCTACGTTGGGACGTTTGTTGGGCTCTACGTGGGGGTTTAGCATACATTCAGCTGTACGTCGGGACGTGTGTTGGGCTCTACGTCGGGACGTGGGTTGGGCCCTACGTCGGGACGTCTGTTGGGCTCTACGTCGGGACGTGTGTTGGGCTCTACGTCGGACGTGTGTTGGGCTCTACGTCGGACATGTGTTGGGCTCTACGTCGGACGTGTGTTGGGCTCTAGGTCGGGACGTGTGTTGGGCTCTACGTCGGGACGTGTGTTGGGCTCTACATCAGGATTTAGCTTACTTTCAGCTCTACGTCGGGACGTGTGTTGGGCTCTACGTCGGGATGTGTGTTGGGCTCTACGTCGGGACGTGTGTTGGGCTCTACTGCGGGACGTGTGTTGTGCTCTACATCAGGATTTAGCTTACTTTCAGCTCTACGTCGGGACGTGTGTTGGGCTCTACATCAGGATTTAGCTTACTTTCAGCTCTACGTCGGGACGTGTGTTGGGCTCTACGTCGGGACGTGTGTTGGGCTCTACGTCGGACGTGTGTTGGGCTCTACGTCGGACGTGTGTTGGGCTCTACATCAGGATTTATCTTACTTTCAGCTCTACATCGGGATGTGTATTGGGCTCTATGTCTGGACGTGTGTTGGGATCTACATCAGGATTTAACTTACATTCAGCTCTACGTCGGGACGTGTGTTGGGAATACGTCGGGACGTGTGTTGGGCTCTACGTCGGGACGTGTGTTGGGCTCTACGTCGGGACGTCTGATGGGCTCTACATCGGGAATTAGCTTACTTTCAGCTCTACTTCAAGACGTGTGTTGGGCTCCAATTCGGGACGTGTGTTGGGCTCTACGTCGGGACGTGTGTTGGGCTTTACATCAGGGTTTAGCTTACTTTCAGCTCTACGTCGGGACGTGTGCTGGGCTCTACATCCGGACGTGTGGTGGGCTCTACTTCGGGGTTTAGCTTACATTCAGCTCTACGTCGGGACGTGTGCTGGGCTCTACGTCGGGACGTGTGCTGGGCTCTACGTCGGGACATTTTTTGGGCTCTACGTGGGTGTTTAGCATACATTTAGCTCTACGTCGGGACGTGTGTTGGGCTCTACGTCGGGACGTGTGTTGGGCTCTACGTCGGGACGTGGGTTGGGCCCTACGTCGGGACGTCTGTTGGGCTCTACGTCGGGACGTGTGTTGGGCTCTACGTCGGGACGTGGGTTGGGCCCTACGTCGGGATGTCTGTTGGGCTCTACGTCGGGACGTGTGTTGGGCTCTACGTCGGGACGTCTGTTGGGCTCTGCGTCGTTAAGTGTGTTGGGCTCTGCATCACGATTTAGCTGACTTTCAGCTCCACGTCGGGAGGTGTGTTGGGAATACGTCGGGACGTGTGTTGGGCTCTATTTCGGGACGTGTGTTGGGCTCTACGTCGGGACGTCTGTTGGGCTCTACGTCGGAACGTCTGTTGGGCTCTACGTCGGGACGTGTGTTGGGCTTTACATCCGGACGTGTGTTGGGCTCTACTTCGGGGTTTAGCTTACATTCAGCTCTACGTCGGGAGGTTTGTTGAGCTCTACGTTGGGACGTGTGTTGGGCTCTACGTCGGGATGTGTGTTGGGCTCTACATCAGGGTTTAGCTTACTTTCAGCTCTACGTCGGGACGTGTGTTGGGCTCTACGTTGGGACGTCTGTTGGGCTCTACGTCGGGACGTCTGTTGGGCTCTACGTCGGACGTGCGTTGGGCTCTACGTCGGGACGTGTGTTGGGCTCTACATCAGGATTTAGCTTACTTTCAGCTCTACGTCGGGACGTGTGTTGGGCTCTACGTCGGGACGTGTGTTGGGCTCTACGTCGGACGTGTGTTGGGCTCTACGTCGGACGTGTGTTGGGCTCTACATCAGGATTTATCTTACTTTCAGCTCTACGTCGGGACGTGTGTTGGGCTCTATGTCTGGACGTGTGTTGGGATCTACAGCAGGATTTAACTTACATTCAGCTCTACGTCGGGACGTGTATTGGGCTGTACGTCTGGACGTGTGTTGGGCTCTACATCAGGATTTAACTTACTTTCAGCTCTACGTCGGGACGTGTGTTGGGAATACGTCGGGACGTGTGTTGGGCTCTACGTCGGGACGTGTGTTGGGCTCTACGTCGGGACGTCTGTTGGGCTCTACATCGGGAATTAGCTTACTTTCAGCTCTACTTCGGGACGTGTGTTGGGCTCTATGTCGGGACGTGTGTTGGGCTCTACGTCGGGACGTGTGTTGGGCTCTACATCAGGGTTTAGCTTACTTTCAGCTCTACGTCGGGACGTGTGTTGGGCTCTACATCCGGACGTGTGTTGGGCTCTACGTCGGGGTTTAGCTTACATTCAGCTCTACGTCGGGAGGTGTGTTGGGCTCTATGTCGGGATGTGTGTTGGGCTCTACATCAGGGTTTAGCTTACTTTCAGCTCTACGTCGGGACGTGTGTTGGGCTCTACGTTGGGACGTCTGTTGGGCTCTACGTCGGGACGTCTGTTGGGCTGTACGTCGGACGTGCGTTGGGCTCTACGTCGGGACGTGTGTTGGGCTCTACATCAGGATTTAGCTTACTTTCAGCTCTACGTCGGGACATGTGTTGGGCTCTGCGTTGGGACGTGTGTTGGGCTCTACATCTGGATTTAGCTTACTTTCAGCTCTACGTCGCGACGTGTGTTGGGCTCTGCGTCGTGACGTGTGTTGGGCTCTACATCAGGATTTAGCTTACTTTCAGCTCTACGTCGGGACGTGTGTTGGGCTCTACGTCGGGACGTGTTTTGGGCTATACGTGGGGACATGTGTTGGGCTCTACGTGGGGACGTGGGTTGGGCACTACGTCGGGACGTGTGTTGGGCTCTATGTCGGGACGTGTGTTCGGCTCTACGTCGGGACGTGTGTTGGGCTCTACATCAGGATTTAGCTGACTTTCAGCTCTATGTCGGGACGTGTGTTGGGCTCTACTTCGGGACGTGTGTTGGGCTCTACGTCGGGACGTGTGTTGGCCTCTACGTCGGGACGTGTGTTGGGCTCTACATCAGGATTTAGCTGACTTTCAGCTCTACTTCGGGACGTGTGTTGGGCTCTACGTCGGGACGTGTGTTGGGCTCTACGTCGGGACGTGTGTTGAGCTCTACATCAGGATTTATCTTACTTTCAGCTCTACGTCGGGACGTGTGTTGGGCTCTATGTCTGGACGTGTGTTGGGCTCTACATCAGGATTTAACTTACATTCAGCTCTTCGTCGGGACGTGTGTTGGGCTCTACGTCGGGACGTGTGTTGGGCTTTACTTCAGGATTTAACTTACTTTCAGCTCTACGTCGGGACGTGTGTTGGGAATACGTCGGGACGTGTGTTGGGCTCTACGTCGCGACGTCTATTGGGCTCTACGTCGGGACGTGTGTTGGACTCTACGTCGCGACGTCTGTTGGGCTCTACGTCGGGACGTCTGTTGGGCTCTACGTCGGGAATTAGCTTACTTTCAGCTCTACTTCGGGACGTGTGTTGGGCTCTACGTCGGGACGTGTGTTAGGCTCTATGTCGGGACGTGTGTTGGGCTCTACATCAGGGTTTAGCTTACTTTCAGCTCTACGTCGCGACGTGTGCTGGGCTCTACGTCGGGACGTCTGCTGGGCTGTACATCCGGACGTGTGTTGGGCTCTACGTCGGGACGTGTGCTGGGCTCTACATCCGGACGTGTGTTGGGCTCTACTTCGGGGTTTAGCTTACATTCAGCTCTACGTCGGGAGGTGTGTTGGGCTCTACGTCGGGATGTGTGTTGGGCTCTACATCAGGGTTTAGCTTACATTCAGCTCTACGTCGGGACGTGTGTTGGGCTCTACGTTGGGACGTGTGTTGGGCTCTACGTCGGGACGTCTGTTGGGCTCTACGTTGGGACGTTTGTTGGGCTCTACGTGGGGGTTTAGCATACATTCAGCTGTACGTCGGGACGTATGTTGGGCTCTACGTCGGGACGTGGGTTGGGCCCTACGTCGGGACGTAGGTTGGGCCCTACGTCGGGACGTCTGTTGGGCTCTACATCGGGATGTGTGTTGGGCTCTATGTCGGGACCTCTGTTGGGCTCTGCGTCGGGACGTGTGTTGGGCACTGCATCACGATTTAGCTGACTTTCAGCTCTACGTGGGACGTGTGTTGGGCTCTGCATCACGATTTAGCTGACTTTCAGCTCTACGTCGGGACGTGTGTTGGGCTCTACATCAGGATTTAGCTTACTTTCAGCTCTACGTCGGGACGTGTGTTGGGCTCTACGTCGGGACGTGTGTTGGGCTCTACGTGGGGACGTGTGTTGGGCTCTACGTGGGGACGTGTGTTGGGCTCTACGTGGGGACGTGTGTTGCGCTCTACGTCGGGACGTGTGTTGGGCTCTACGTCGGGACGTGTGTTGGGCTCTACTTCGAGACGTGTGTTGGGCTCTACATCAGGATTTAGCTTACTTTCAGCTCTACGTCGGGATGTGTGTTGGGCTCTACTCAGGACGTGTGTTGGGCTCTACGTCGGGACGTGTGTTGGGCTCTACGTCTAGACGTGTGTTGGGCTCTACATCAGGATTTAGCTTACTTTCAGCTCTATGTCGGGACGTGTGTTGGGCTCTACGTTGGGACGTGTGTTGGGCTCTACAACAGGATTTAGCTGACTTTCAGCTCTACTTCGGGACGTGTGTTGTGCTCTACGTCGGGACGTGTGTTGGGCTCTACGTCGGGACGTGTGTTGGGCTCTACGTCGGGACGTCTGTTGGGCTCTACGTCGGGACGTGTGTTGGGCTCTACGTCGGGACGTCTGTTGGGCTCTGCGTCGTTAAGTGTGTTGGGCTCTGCATCACGATTTAGCTGACTTTCAGCTCCACGTCGGGAGGTGTGTTGGGAATACGTCGGGACGTGTGTTGGGCTCTATGTCGGGACGTGTGTTGGGCTCTACGTCGGGACGTCTGTTGGGCTCTACGTCGGGACGTCTGTTGGGCTCTACGTCGGGACGTGTGTTGGGCTCTACATCCGGACGTGTGTTGGGCTCTACTTCGGGGTTTAGCTTACATTCAGCTCTACGTCGGGAGGTGTGTTGGGCTCTACGTCGGGATGTGTGTTGGGCTCTACATCAGGGTTTAGCTTACATTCAGCTCTACGTCGGGACGTGTGTTGGGCTCTACGTTGGGACGTCTGTTGGGTACTACGTCGGGACGTCTGTTGGGCTCTACGTCGGACGTGCGTTGGGCTCTACGTCGGGACGTGTGTTGGGCTCTACATCAGGATTTAGCTTACTTTCAGCTCTACGTCGGGACATGTGTTGGGCTCTGCGTCGGCACGTGTGTTGGGCTCTACATCTGGATTTAGCTTACTTTCAGCTCTACGTCGCGACGTGTGTTGGGCTCTGCGTCGTGACGTGTGTTGGGCTCTACATCAGGATTTAGCTTACTTTCAGCTCTACGTCGGGACGTGTGTTGGGCTCTACGTCGGGACGTGTTTTGGGCTATACGTGGGGACATGTGTTGGGCTCTACGTGCGGACGTGTGTTGGGCACTACGTCGGGACGTGTGTTGTGCTCTATGTCGGGACGTGTGTTCGGCTCTACGTCGGGACGTGTGTTGGGCTCTACATCAGGATTTAGCTTACTTTCAGCTCTATGTCGGGACGTGTGTTGGGCTCTACGTCGGGACGTGTTTTGGGCTCTACGTCGGGACGTGTGTTGGGCTCTACGTCGGGACGTGTGTTGGGCTCTACATCAGGATTTAGCTGACTTTCAGCTCTACTTCGGGACGTGTGTTGGGCTCTACGTCGGGACGTGTGTTGGGCTCTACGTCGGGACGTGTGTTGGGCTCTACATCAGGATTTATCTTACTTTCAGCTCTACGTCGGGACGTGTGTTGGGCTCTATGTCTGGACGTGTGTTGGGCTCTACATCAGGATTTAACTTACATTCAGCTCTTCGTCGGGACGTGTGTTGGGCTCTACGTCGGGACGTGTGTTGGGCTTTACTTCAGGATTTAACTTACTTTCAGCTCTACGTCGGGACGTGTGTTGGGAATACGTCGGGACGTGTGTTGGGCTCTACGTCGCAACGTCTGTTGGGCTCTACGTCGGGACGTGTGTTGGACTCTACGTCGCGACGTCTGTTGGGCTCTACGTCGGGACGTCTGTTGGGCTCTACGTCGGGAATTAGCTTACTTTCAGCTCTACTTCGGGACGTGTGTTGGGCTCTACGTCGGGACGTGTGTTAGGCTCTATGTCGGGACGTGTGTTGGGCTCTACATCAGGGTTTAGCTTACTTTCAGCTCTACGTCGCGACGTGTGCTGGGCTCTACGTCGGGACGTCTGCTGGGCTCTACATCCGGACGTGTGTTGGGCTCTACGTCGGGACGGGTGCTGGGCTCTACATCCGGACGTGTGTTGGGCTCTACTTCGGGGTTTAGCTTACATTCACCTCTACGTCGGGACGTGTGTTGGGCTCTACGTTGGGACGTGTGTTGGGCTTTACGTGGGGACGTCTGTTGGGCTCTACGTTGGGACGTTTGTTGGGCTCTACGTGGGGGTTTAGCATACATTCAGCTGTACGTCGGGACGTGTGTTGGGCTCTACGTCGGGACGTGGGTTGGGCCCTACGTCGGGACGTCTGTTGGGCTCTACGTCGGGACGTGTGTTGGGCTCTACGTCGGACGTGTGTTGGGCTCTACGTCGGACATGTGTTGGGCTCTACGTCGGACGTGTGTTGGGCTCTAGGTCGGGACGTGTGTTGGGCTCTACGTCGGGACGTGTGTTGGGCTCTACATCAGGATTTAGCTTACTTTCAGCTCTACGTCGGGACGTGTGTTGGGCTCTACGTCGGGATGTGTGTTGGGCTCTACGTCGGGACGTGTGTTGGGCTCTACTGCGGGACGTGTGTTGTGCTCTACATCAGGATTTAGCTTACTTTCAGCTCTACGTCGGGACGTGTGTTGGGCTCTACATCAGGATTTAGCTTACTTTCAGCTCTACGTCGGGACGTGTGTTGGGCTCTACGTCGGGACGTGTGTTGGGCTCTACGTCGGACGTGTGTTGGGCTCTACGTCGGACGTGTGTTGGGCTCTACATCAGGATTTATCTTACTTTCAGCTCTACATCGGGATGTGTATTGGGCTCTATGTCTGGACGTGTGTTGGGATCTACATCAGGATTTAACTTACATTCAGCTCTACGTCGGGACGTGTGTTGGGAATACGTCGGGACGTGTGTTGGGCTCTACGTCGGGACGTGTGTTGGGCTCTACGTCGGGACGTCTGATGGGCTCTACATCGGGAATTAGCTTACTTTCAGCTCTACTTCAAGACGTGTGTTGGGCTCCAATTCGGGACGTGTGTTGGGCTCTACGTCGGGACGTGTGTTGGGCTTTACATCAGGGTTTAGCTTACTTTCAGCTCTACGTCGGGACGTGTGCTGGGCTCTACATCCGGACGTGTGGTGGGCTCTACTTCGGGGTTTAGCTTACATTCAGCTCTACGTCGGGACGTGTGCTGGGCTCTACGTCGGGACGTGTGCTGGGCTCTACGTCGGGACATTTTTTGGGCTCTACGTGGGTGTTTAGCATACATTTAGCTCTACGTCGGGACGTGTGTTGGGCTCTACGTCGGGACGTGTGTTGGGCTCTACGTCGGGACGTGGGTTGGGCCCTACGTCGGGACGTCTGTTGGGCTCTACGTCGGGACGTGTGTTGCGCTCTACGTCGGGACGTGGGTTGGGCCCTACGTCGGGGAATCTGTTGGGCTCTACGTCGGGACGTGTGTTGGGCTCTACGTCGGGACGTCTGTTGGGCTCTGCGTCGTTAAGTGTGTTGGGCTCTGCATCACGATTTAGCTGACTTTCAGCTCCACGTCGGGAGGTGTGTTGGGAATACGTCGGGACGTGTGTTGGGCTCTATTTCGGGACGTGTGTTGGGCTCTACGTCGGGACGTCTGTTGGGCTCTACGTCGGAACGTCTGTTGGGCTCTACGTCGGGACGTGTGTTGGGCTCTACTTCGGGGTTTAGCTTACATTCAGCTCTACGTCGGGAGGTTTGTTGAGCTCTACGTTGGGACGTGTGTTGGGCTCTACGTCGGGATGTGTGTTGGGCTCTACATCAGGGTTTAGCTTACTTTCAGCTCTACGTCGGGACGTGTGTTGGGCTCTACGTTGGGACGTCTGTTGGGCTCTACGTCGGGACGTCTGTTGGGCTCTACGTCGGACGTGCGTTGGGCTCTACGTCGGGACGTGTGTTGGGCTCTACATCAGGATTTAGCTTACTTTCAGCTCTACGTCGGGACATGTGTTGGGCTCTACGTCGGGACGTGTGTTGGGCTCTACATCTGGATTTAGCTTACTTTCAGCTCTACGTCGCGACGTGTGTTGGGCTCTGCATCGTGACGTGTGTTGGGCTCTACATCAGGATTTAGCTTACTTTCAGCTCTACGTCGGGACGTGTGTTGGGCTCTACGTCGGGACGTGTTTTGGGCTCTACGTGGGGACGTGTGTTGGGCTCTACGTGGGGACGTGTGTTGGGCACTACGTCGGGACGTGTGTTGGGCTCTATGTCGGGACGTGTGTTCGGCTCTACGTCGGGTCGTGTGTTGTGCTCTACATGAGGATTTAGCTTACTTTCAGCTCTACGTCGGGACGTGTGTTGGGCTCTACGTCGGGACGTGTGTTGGGCTCTACGTCGGGACGTGTGTTGGGCTCTACATCAGGATTTAGCTTACTTTCAGCTCTATGTCGGGACGTGTGTTGGGCTCTACTTCAGGACGTGTGTTGGGCTCTACGTCGGGACGTGTGTTGGGCTCTACGTCGGGACGTGTGTTGGGCTCTACGTCAGGATTTAGCTGACTTTCAGCTCTACTTCGGGACGTGTGTTGGGCTCTACGTCGGGACGTGTGTTGGTCTCTACTTCGGGACGTTTGTTGTGCTCTACATCAGGATTTAGCTTACTTTCAGCTCTACGTCGGGACGTCTGTTGGGCTCTACATCAGGATTTAGCTTACTTTCAGCTCTACGTCGGGACGTGTGTTGGGCTCTACGTCGGACGTGTGTTGGGCTCTACGTCGGGACGTGTGTTGGGCTCTACGTCGGGAATTAGCTTACTTTCAGGTCTACGTCGGGACGTGTATTGGGCTCTACGTCGGGACGTGTGTTGGGCTCTACGTCGGGACGTGTGTTGGGCTGTACGTCGGGACGTGTGTCGGGCTTTACATCAGGATTTAGCTGACTTTCAGCTCTACGTCGGACGTGTGTTGGGCTCTACGTCGGGACGTGTGTTGGGCTCTACGTCGGGAATTAGCTTACTTTCAGGTCTACGTCGGGACGTGTGTTGGGCTCTACGTCGGGACGTGTGTTGGGCTCTACATCAGGGTTTAGCTTACTTTCAGCTCTACGTCGGGACGTGTGCTGGGCTCTACGTCCGGACGTGTGCTGGGCTCTACGTCCGGACGTGTGTTGGGCTCTACGTCGGGGTTTAGCTTACATTCAGCTCTACGTCGGGACGTGTGTTGGGCTCTACGTCAGGACGTGTGTTCGGCTCTACGTTGGGACATCTGTTGGGCTGTACGTCGGGACGTTTGTTGGGCTCTACGTGGGGGTTTTGCATACATTCAGCTCTACGTCGGGACGTGTGTTGGGCTCTACGTCGGGACGTGTGTTGGGCTCTACTTCGGGACGTGTGATGGGCTCTACGTCTGGGTTTAGCTTACATTCAGGTCTACTTCGGGACGTGTGTTGGGCTCTACGTCGGGACGTGTGTTGGGTTCTACGTTGGGACGTCTGTTGGGCTCTACGTCGGGACGTTTGTTGGGCTCTACGTTGGGGTTTTGCATACATTCAGCTCTACGTCGGGACGTGTGTTGGGCTATACGTCGGGACGTGTGTTGGGCTCTACTTCGGGACGTGTGTTGGGCTCTACGTCGGGACGTGTGTTGGGCTCTATGTCTGTAGTTAACTAACTTTCAGCTCTACGTCGGGACGTGTGCTGGGCTCTACGTCTGGACGTGTGCTGGGCTCTACGTCGGGACGTGTGCTGGGCTATACGTCGGGACATGTGTTGGGCTCTACGTCGGGGTTTAGCTTACATTCAGCTCTACGTCGGGACGTGTGTTGGGCTCTACATCAGGATTTAGCTTCCTTTCAGCTCTACGTCGGGACTTGTGTTGGGCTCTACTTCGGGACGTGTGTTGGGCTCTACGTCGGGACGTGTGTTGGTCTCTACATCAGGATTTAGCTTCCTTTCAGCTCTACGTCGGGACGTGTGTTGGGCTCTACGTCGGGACATGTGTTGGGTTCTACGTAGGGACGTGTGTTGGGCTCTATGTCGCGGTTTAGCTTAGATTCAGCTCTACGTCGGGACGTGCTTTGGGCTCTGCGTCGGGACGTGTGTTGGGCTCTACGTCTGTAGTTAGCTAACTTTCAGCTCTACGTCGGGACGTGCGTTGGGCTCTACGTCGGGACGTGCGTTGGGCTCTACCTCGGGACGTGTGTTGGGCTCTACGTCTGTAGTTAGCTAACTTTCAGCTCTACGTCGGGACGTGTGTTGGGCTCTACGTCGGGACGTGTGTTGGGCTCTACGTCGGACGTGTGTTGGGCTCTACGTCGGACGTGTGTTGGGGTCTACATCACGGTTTACTTTACTTTCAGCTCTACGTCGGGACGTGTGTTGGGCTCTACGTCGGGACGTGTGTTGGGCTCTACGTCTGTAGTTAGCTAACTTTCAGCTCTACGTCGGGACGTGTGTTGGGCTCTACGTCTGTAGTTAGCTAACTTTCCGCTCTACGTCGGGACGTGCGTTGGGCTCTACGTCGGGACGTGTGTTGGGCTCTACCTCGGGACGTGTGTTGGGCTCTACGTCTGTAGTTAGCTAACTTTCAGCTCTACGTCGGGACATGTGTTGGGCTCTACGTCGGGACGTGTGTTGGGCTCTACGTCGGGACGTCTGTTGGGCTCTACGTCGGGACGTCTGTTGGCCTCTACATCAGGATTTAGCTTACTTTCAGCTCTACGTCAGGACGTGTGTTGGGCTCTACGTCGGGACGTGTGTTGGGCTCTATGTCGAGAAGTGTGTTGGGCTCTACGTCGGGACGTCTGTTGGGCTCTATGTCGGGACGTCTGTTGGGCTATACGTCGGGACGTCTGTTGGTCTCTACATCAGGATTTAGCTTACTTTCAGCTCTACTTCGGGACGTGTGTTGGGCTCTACGTCGGGACGTGTGTTGGGCTCTACTTCGGAACGTCTGTTGGGCTGTACGTCGGGACGTGTGTTGGGCTCTACATCAGCGTTTAGCTTACTTTCAGCTCTACGTCGGGATGTCGGTTGGGCTCTTCGTCTGGACGTTGGTTGGGCTCTACGTCGGGACGTCGGTTGGGCTCTACGTCGGGACGTCGGTTGGGCTCTACGTCGGGATGTCGGTTGGGCTCTACGTCGGAACGTGTGTTGGGCTCTACATCAGGGTTTAGCTTACTTTCAGCTCTACGTCGGGGCGTCGGTTGGGCTCTTCGTCGGGACGTCGGTTGGGCTCTACGTCGGGACACCTGTTGGAATATACGTCGGGACGTCTTTGGGCTCTATGTCGGGACGTCTGTTGGGCTCTACGTTGGGACGTCTGTTGGGCTCTATATCAGGATTTAGATTACTTTCAGATTTACGTCGGGACGTGTGTTGGGCTTTACGTCGGGACCTGTGTTGGGCTCTAGATCGGGACATGTGTTGGGCTCCACTTCGGGACGTGTGTTGGGCTCTACATCAGGATTTAGCTTACTTTCAGCTCTACGTCGGGACGTGTGTTTGGCTCTACGTCGGGACGTGTGTTGGGCTCTACGTCGGGACATGTGGTGGGCTCTACGTCGGGACGTCTGTTGGGCTCTACGTCGGGACGTCTGTTGGCCTCTACATCAGGATTTAGCTTACTTTCAGCTCTACGTCAGGACGTGTGTTGGGCTCTACATCGGGACGTGTGTTGGGCTCTACATCAGCGTTTAGCTTACTTTCAGCTCTACGTCGGGACGTCGGTTGTGCTCTTCGTTGAGACGTCGGTTGTGCTCTACGTCGGGACGCCTGTTGGGCTCTACGTCGGGATGCCTGTTGGGCTCTACGTTCGGACGTCTGTTTGGCTCTACTTCGGGACGTCTGTTGGGCTCTGCATCAGGATTTAGCTTACTTCCAGCTCTACGTCTGGACGTGTGTTGGGCTCTATGTCGGGACGTGTGTTGGGCTCTATGTCGAGAAGTGTGTTGGGCTCTACGTCGGGACGTCTGTTGGGCTCTACGTCGGGACGTCTGTTGGGCTATACGTCGGGACGTCTGTTGGCCTCTACATCAGGATTTAGCTTACTTTCAGCTCTACGTCGGGACGTGTGTTGGGCTCTACGTTGGGACGTGTGTTGGGCTCTACGTCGGAACGTCTGTTGGGCTGTACGTCGGGACGTGTGTTGGGCTCTACATCAGCGTTTAGCTTACTTTCAGCTCTACGTCGGGTTGTCGGTTGGGCTCTTCGTCTGGACGTTGGTTGGGCTCTACGTCGGGACTCCTGTTGGGCTCTACGTCGGGACGTCGGTTGGGCTCTACGTCGGGACGTCGGTTGGGCTCTACGTCGGAACGTGTGTTGGGCTCTACGTCGGGACGTGTGTTGGGCTCTACATCAGGGTTTAGCTTACTTTCAGCTCTACGTCGGGGCGTCGGTTGGGCTCTTCGTCGGGACGTCGGTTGGGCTCTACGTCGGGACACCTGTTGGAATATACGTCGGGACGTCTTTGGGCTCTATGTCGGGACGTCTGTTGGGCTCTACGTTGGGACGTCTGTTGGGCTCTATATCAGGATTTAGATTACTTTCAGATTTACGTCGGGACGTGTGTTGGGCTTTACGTCGGGACCTGTGTTGGGCTCTAGATCGGGACATGTGTTGGGCTCCACTTCGGGACGTGTGTTGGGCTCTACATCAGGATTTAGCTTACTTTCAGCTCTACGTCGGGACGTGTGTTTGGCTCTACGTCGGGACGTGTGTTGGGCTCTACGTCGGGACATGTGGTGGGCTCTACGTCGGGACGTCTGTTGGGCTCTACGTCGGGACGTCTGTTGGCCTCTACATCAGGATTTAGCTTACTTTCAGCTCTACGTCAGGACGTGTGTTGGGCTCTACATCGGGACGTGTGTTGGGCTCTACATCAGCGTTTAGCTTACTTTCAGCTCTACGTCGGGACGTCGGTTGTGCTCTTCGTTGAGACGTCGGTTGTGCTCTACGTCGGGACGCCTGTTGGGCTCTACGTCGGGATGCCTGTTGGGCTCTACGTTCGGACGTCTGTTTGGCTCTACTTCGGGACGTCTGTTGGGCTCTATATCAGGATTTAGCTTACTTTCAGATTTACGTCGGGACGTGTGTTGGGCTTTACGTCGGGACCTGTGTTGGGCTCTAGATCGGGACATGTGTTGAGCTCCACTTCGGGACGTCTGTTTGGCTCTACATCAGGATTTAGCTTACTTTCAGCTCTACGTCGGGACGTGTGTTTGGCTCTACGTCTGGACGTGTGTTGGGCTCTATGTCGGGACGTGTGTTGGGCTCTATGTCGAGAAGTCTGTTGGGCTCTACGTCGGGACGTCTGTTGGGCTCTACGTCGGGACGTCTGTTGGGCTATACGTCGGGACGTCTGTTGGCCTCTACATCAGGATTTAGCTTACTTTCAGCTCTACGTCGGGACCTGTGTTGGGCTCTACGTTGGGACGTGTGTTGGGCTCTACGTCGGAACGTCTGTTGGGCTGTACGTCGGGACGTGTGTTGGGCTCTACATCAGCGTTTAGCTTACTTTCAGCTCTACGTCGGGATGTCGGTTGGGCTCTTCGTCTGGACGTTGGTTGGGCTCTACGTCAGGACTCCTGTTGGGCTCTACGTCGGGACGTCGGTTGGGCTCTACGTCGGGACGTCGGTTGGGCTCTACGTCGGAACGTGTGTTGGGCTCTACGTCGGGACGTGTGTTGGGCTCTACATCAGGGTTTAGCTTACTTTCAGCTCTACGTCGGGGCGTCGGTTGGGCTCTTCGTCGGGACGTCGGTTGGGCTCTACGTCGGGACACCTGTTGGAATATACGTCGGGACGTCTGTTGGGCTCTATGTCGGGACGTCTGTTGGGCTCTACGTTGGGACGTCTGTTGGGCTCTACATCAGGATTTAGCTTACTTTCAGATTTACGTCGGGACGTGTGTTGGGCTTTACGTCGGGACCTGTGTTGGGCTCTAGATCGGGACATGTGTTGGGCTCCACTTTGGGACGTCTGTTGGGCTCTACATCAGGATTTAGCTTACTTTCAGCTCTACGTCGGGACGTGTGTTGGGCTCTACGTCGGGACGTGTGTTGGGCTCTACGTCGGGACATCTGTTCGGCTCTAGGTCGGGACGTGTGTTGGGCTCTACATCAGGGTTTAGCTTACTTTCAGCTCTACGTCGGGATGTCGGTTGAGCTCTTCGTCAGGACGTGTGTTGTGCTCTACGTCGGGACGTCTGTTGGGCTCTACGTCGGGACGTCTGTTGGGCTCTACGTCGGGACGTCTGTTGGGCTCTACATCAGGATTTAGATTACTTTCAGCTCTACGTCGGGACGTCAGTTGAGCTCTACGTCGGGACGTGTGTTGGGCTCTACGTCAAGACATCTGTTGGGCTCTACATCGGGGTTTAGCTTACTTTCATCTCTACGTCGGGACGTCGGTTGGGCTCTACGTCGGGACGTCGTTTGGGCTCTACGTCGGGACGCGTGTTGGGCTCTATGTCGGGACGTCTGTTGGGCTCTACGTCGGGACGTCTGTTGGGCTCTACATCGGGACGTCTGTTGGGCTCTACGTCGGGACGTGTGTTGGGCTCTACGTCGGGACGTCTGTTGGGCTCTACTTCGGGACGTCTGTTGGGCTCTACGTCGGGACGTCTGTTGGGCTCTACGTCGGGACGTGTGTTGGGCTCTACGTCGGAACGTCTGTTGGGCTGTACGTCGGGACGTGTGTTGGGCTCTACATCAGGGTTTAGTTTACTTTCAGCTCTACGTCGGGATGTCAGTTGGGCTCTTCGTCTGGACGTCGGTTGGGCTCTACGTCGGGACACCTGTTGGGCTCTACGTCGGGACGTCTGTTGGGCTGTACGTCAGGACGTGTGTTGGGCTCTACGTCGGGACGTGTGTTGGGCTCTACATCAGGATTTAGCTTACTTTCAGCTCTGCGTCGGGACGTGTGTTGGGCTCTACGTCAGGACGTGTCTTGGGCTCTACGTCGGGACGTCTGTTGGGCTCTACGTCGGGACGTCTGTTGGGCTCTACATCAGGATTTAGCTTACTTTCAGCTCTACGTCGGGACGTCGGTTGGGCTCTACGTCGGGACGTGTGTTGGGTCTACGTCGGGACGTGTGTTGGGCTCTACATCAGGGTTTAGCTTACTTTCAGCTCTACGTCGGGGCGTCGGTTGGGCTCTTCGTCGGGACATCGGTTGGGCTCTACGTCGGGACACCTGTTGGAATATACTTCGGGACGTCTGTTGGGCTCTATGTCGGGACGTCTGTTGGGCTCTATGTCGGGACGTCTGTTGGGCTCTACGTTGGGACGGCTGTTGGGCTCTACATCAGGATTTAGCTTACTTTCAGATTTACGTTGGGACGTGTGTTGGGCTCTACGTCGGGATGTCTGTTGGGCTCTACGTCGGGACGTCTGTTGGGCTCTACGTCGGGACGTCTGTTGGGCTCTACGTCGGGACGTGTGTTGGGCTCTACGTCGGGATGTCTGTTGGGCTGTACGTCGGGACGTCTGTTGGGCTCTACGACGGGACGTATGTTGGGCTCTACATCAGGATTTAGCTTACTTTCAGCTGTATGTCGGGACGTGTGTTGGGCTCTACGTCACGACGTCTGTTGGGCTCTACGTCAGGACGTCTGTTGGGCTCTACGTCGGGACGTCTGTTGGGCTCTACATCAGGATTTAGCTTACTTTCAGCTCTGCGTCGGGACGTGTGTTGGGCTCTACGTCAGGACGTGTCTTGGGCTCTACGTCGGGACGTCTGTTGGGCTCTACGTCGGGACGTCTGTTGGGCTCTACGTCGGGACGTCTGTTGGGCTCTACGTCGGGACGTGTGTTGGGCTCTACGTCGGGACGTCTGTTGGGCTCTACGTCGGGACGTCTGTTGGGCTCTACATCAGGATTTAGCTTACTTTCAGCTCTACGTCGGGACGTCGGTTGGGCTCTACGTCGGGACGTCGGTTGGGCTCTACGTCGGAACGTGTGTTGGGCTCTACGTCGGAACGTGTGTTGGGCTCTACGTCGGAACGTGTGTTGGGCTCTACATCAGGGTTTAGCTTACTTTCAGCTCTACGTCGGGGCGTCGGTTGGGCTCTTCGTCGGGACGTCTGTTGGGCTCTACGTCGGGACCTCTGTTGGGCTCTACATCAGCGTTTACCTTTCTTTCATCTCTGCGTAGGGACGTCGGTTGGGTCTACGTCGGGACGTCTGTTGGGCTGTATGTCGGGACGTCTGTTGGGCTCTACATCAGGATTTAGCTTACTTTCAGCTCTACGTAGGGACGTGTGTTGGGCTCTACGTTTGGACGTCTGTTCGGCTCTACGTCGGGACGTCGGTTGGGCTCTACGTCGGGACGTCTGTTGGGCTCTATGTCGGGATGTCTGTTGACAACAGCAGACTTAGAGCCCAACCGACGTCCCGACGTAGAGCCGAACAGAAGTCCCGAAGTAAAGCACAACAGATGTTCCGAAGTAGAGCTGAAAGCAAGCTCAAGCCAGACATCCCGACGTAGAGCCCAAGAGACGTCCCGACGTAGAGCCCAAGAGACGTCCCAACGTAGAGCCCAACAGATGTTCCGATGTAGAGCTGAAAGTGAGCAAAAGCCAAACGTAGAGGCCAAGAGACGTCCAGACGTACAGCCCAACAGACGTCCCGACGTAGATCCGAAAACAAGCTCAAGCCAGACTTCTTAAAGTAGAACCCAATACATGTCCCTACGTAGAGCCCAACAGACGTCCAGACGTTGAGACCAAGAGACATCCCAACGTAGAGCAGAAAGCGAGCTCAAGCCAGAAGTAGAGCCCAAGATATGTACCGACTTAGAGCCCAACAGATGTCCTGACGTAGAGCCCAACACATGTCCCGTTGTAGAGCCCAACATACGTCCCGAAGTAGAGCCCAACATACGTCCCGAAGTAGAGCCCAACAGATGTCCCGACGTAGAGGCGAAAGCGAGCTCAAGCCAGATGTAGAGCCCAAGAGACGTCCCGACTTAGAGCCCAACAGATGTCCCGACGTAGAGCCCAACAGACGTTCCAACGTAGAGACGAAAGTGAGCTACAGCCAGACGTAGAGCCCAAAAGACGTCCCGACGTAGAGCTCAAGCGACGTCCCGATGTAGAGCCCAACAGATGTTTCGATGTAGAGCAGAAAGTGAGCTACAGCCAGACGTAGAGCCCAACACACGTCCCGATGTACAGCCCGAGAGACATTCCGACGTAGAGCTGAAATTAACCTCAAGCCAGATGTAGAAAATACGTACGTTCCGACGCAGCGCCCAGCAGACGTCCCGACATAGAGCTCAGAAGATGTCCCGATGTATAGCCGCAAATGAACTAAAGCCAGACGTAGAGCCCAAGAGACGTCCCGATGTAGAGCCCAACAGATGTTCTGACGTAGAGCTGAAAGTGAGCAAAAGCCAAACATAGAGCCCAAGAGACGTCCGGACGTAGAGCTCAACAGACCTCCAGACGCAGAGCCCAAGTGTCGTTCCGACGTAGAGCCGAAAGTGAGCTACAGCCAGACGTAGAGCGGAAAAGACATCCCGACTTAGAGCCCGAGAGACGTCCCGACGTAGAGCCCAACAGACGTTCCGACGTAGAGCCGAAATTAACCTCAAGCCAGACGTAGACACCAACGTACATTCCGACGTAGGGCCCAACACACGTCCAGTTGTAGAGCTCAAAAGACGTCCGGAAATATAGCCGCAAATGAGCTAAAGCCAAACGTAGAGCCCAAGAGACATCCGCACGTAGGTCCGAAAGCGAGCTAAAGACACACTTCCCAAACTAGAGCCCAAGACACGTCCCGACTTAGAGCCCAACAGACGTCCCGACGTAGAGCCCAACAGACGTCCCGATGTGGATCCGAATGCGAGCTCAAGCCAGACTTCTTAAAGTAGAACCCAACACACGTCCCGACGTATAGCCCGAGAGACGTTCCGACGTTGAGACCAACAGACGTCCCGACGTGGAGCCGAATGCGAGCTCAAGCCAGACTTCTTAAAGTAGAACCCAACACACGTCCCGACGTATAGCCCGAGAGACGTTCTGACGTTGAGACCAACAGACATCCCAACGTAGAGCAGAAAGCGAGCTCAAGCCAGATGTAGAGCACAAGAGACGTCCCGACGTAGAGCCCAACAGACGTCCCGACGTAGAGTCCAATACATGTCCCGTTGTAGAGCCCAACATACGTCCCGACGTAGAGCCCAACAGACGTTCCAACGTAGAGACGAAAGTGAGCTACAGCCAGATGTAGAGCCCAAAAGACATCCCGACGTAGAGCGCAAGCGACTTCCCGACCTAGAGCCCAACACACGTCCCGACGTAGAGCCCAACAGACGTCCCGACGTAGAGCCGAAATTAACCTCAAGCCAGATGTAGAAGCCAACGTACATCCCGACGTAGAGCCCAACAGACGTCCCGACATAGAGCTGAAAGTGAGCTCAAGCCAGACGTACAGCCCAAGAGACGTCCCGACTTAGATCTCTAAATACGTCCTGACTTAGAGCCGAACAGACGTCCCGACGTAGAGCCCAACAGATATCCCGACGTAGAGCCCAACAGACGTTACGACGTAGAGCCGAAAGCGAGCTCAAGCCAGACATATCGAAGTAGAGACCAACAGACGTCCCGACGTAGAGACCAACAGATGTTTCGACGCAGAGCAGAAAGTGAGCTACAGCCAGACGTAGAGCCCAACACACGTCCCGACGTATAGCCCGAGAGACGTTCCGACGTAGAGCCGAAATTAACCTCAAGCCAGACGTAGAAACCAACGTACGTTCCGACGTAGAGCCCAACACACGTCCCAACGTATAGCCCGAGAGACGTTCCGACGTAGAGCCGAAATTAACCTCAAGCCAGACGTAGAAACCAACGTACGTTCCGACGTAGAGACCAACACACGTCCCGACGTAGAGCTCAGAAGACGTCCGGACGTATAGCCGCAAATGAGCTAAAACCAGACGTAGAGCCCAAGAGACGTCCCAACGTAAAGCCCAACAGATGTTCCGACGTCTCTCCAGCTTGCAACAGTCTGGCCATTGTTTTTTGGAAAGTTTCTGGATATAATGCGGGTCAGTTCTTGGAATGTGAAACCTAAAAATGGGAATAGTATTGTATTTGGCTGCAGAAGCAAGAAGGGGAGAAGACAGGTCCATAAGGGTGAGAAAAATTCTTGCCCCTTTTACCTGCAAAATGACACTGGTATGAAAAGACTTCTCGTTCAAGGCTTCCCAAGAATTTGCTAAGGTGCAAGGGAGAGAGTTTGAAGTGGGAGAAGGAAGAAACAGAAGAATTTGGGAATGGAAGCTATGAGGAGAGAGGGTAAGAGGCTTGAAAGTGGAACTGAGAGGAAAAGATGGGTTGTCTGCAATAGGAGGGAGATGAGAAAGAAAAGGAGACCCGTGAGGAAGGATGGAATTACTAAATGGACAGTCACAGAAAAATGAGAAGTGAACAAATATGAAATATAAATATTCTCCCATAGGTTGGAGAAGTAAACACCTTTTAAAAATATGGCTGGAGAGGTGGATGAACTCTAGGTTGTAAAAAAGAAATATAATGGTCATTAGAAAATTAAAAAAGAGAGAGAAAACAGCACCTGAAAAACTGAAGGAGGAAATACAGCAGGTAAATGAGGAAATGGAAAAGCCTAGGAAGGACTGAAGCAGAACAAAGAACAAAGCACATTCGGGATAATGGTTTAATGTAGGGTGAAACCAATGCCCAAAATATGTGCAAAGTCACAGCAGTTTGGTTGTCAATTTTCCTATTCTCACACTACGCTCATGCAGTCTTCTGAGACAAATCCTCACCCCAGATGCACACAGCTGGTCCTCAGCAACACACAGCTCTGTCCACACTCCAGCACAGGTACCCTTAAAACCATCCCCCTTCTCCCTCACACACCTCTCGCTGATGCTGCTCCCAAGGCCTAACTCTGGCTAATGGCCACGTCCTCCGTTCCCCTTCAGGGAGGGGCGTTGCTCCCAGCCGTGTCCCAGCTTCAATCTCCACAGCAGCAGCACATCATTTCTTTCTAAATGTGTGACGAAGTGTTCCGGAAGGGGCCCAGAACAGCGCGGAAGGCCAACAGACCGGCTGCCACGGGAATGCAGACCAGCTGCGGCGGGAAGGGCAGCGCCGCCTCCAGCAGCCTCCTGCCGCAGCACCGGCGGCAGGCAGCACGCCCGCGCAGCCACGGCGCTTCCTTCCAGCCGTTCCCGGTTAAGATCTGCCTGGAAAGAAAAACGTATTCTTTGTACATTAATTGAGATAGTTCCCACAGCTTCGGGCAGTAATTTTTGATCGATTTATTGCAGAAATGCGTAAAGATAGCGAAAGCAAATGAAAGGTGTGTTAAGTACACCTAGCTATCCAAAATGTCAGCCATAAAATATCCTTGGCAGTATGCTCCACCTTTGTGGCAACTATAAGCTTTCCTGGGACAAAAGAGATTAGGAGCCAGGCAGAAGAAATGAGGGAGACAAAAAGAGTAGCACGCCAGATGGTACAGTTGTGCCCCCTCCTACCAGTTTAGATCAGAGCAGGGTTGCTCAGAGTTCCCAACAAGCTTCAAAGAGCTATCAACGTGATAAAGCAGCAAGTAGCATTGGTCAAAAGAACTTCAGCTGATCCAAGACAGAAAAGTGGGAAGCAACTGCAATTGCTGCAAATACAGCACGGTGAAAGCTAGAAAGCTGTTAATGATGATCTTTAATTTCAAACGGTACCTAAATTCTGTCAGTGATCATTAAAACTGGTAACTACAGTGCCTGTCATGCCAGCTGCTGTGCAAAAAGAAATCTGCATGTACTCCAGAGGAACAAAAAAGGGGTTGCAGATGAAGAAACACCGTCTTAAAGAAAAATGCAGCTATTTCAGAGTTAGACAAAGAAAAATACAAGCTTCAGAAAACAGGGTTGACATTACTGATGCCATTAGCCTCAGAGAAGGACCTAGAGACTCGAGAAGCAGCAAAGAATGGGGCGCAAGGCAAGCAAGGAAAGTGAATGATTCATGCTAACTGACGCAGGAGGATGGAAAGCTGTGATCACAGACACTCAGCATGCTCCCAATTCATGAGGCAAAGCAAAACTATGACTAGGCTGAACACTGATTAGTATCAATTACATAGACCACTACTGGGGCAGACCTGTAAATCCATTTATATGGTACTGCACACATGAAGTCTGCAACTATTTGTACAAGAGAGCAATGCTCCTGTGGGCTGGCCCTTGATTTCTACATTCTGGCCCCCTTTGGACTAGATGTACTTTTTTTGTTTTTCCCCTCTAATGAGTACTTTTTAACAGCTTCTTAACATAACATGCTAAAAAGAGCTAGTTGAAAGCAGTAATTTTTGTCACATGAACAGCTGGAGCAGGAACTGGAGCCATTTCCATAACAACTGAAAGTTTTCCAATGACTTAGGTAGATCTGAACTCAAAAACTAGTTTGAACTTTGTTTACTTTGACCAGTGCAAGTCACAGAATAAGTTATCAGGCTGCATATTAGTCATGTTCCACAACATTTTATTATCTGTACTCTCAGTAACATTCCAAGGCTTTTAGAAATCTGACCAAATTAAAGAGCGATGACAAAATGGTTTCTAATAAACTGAAATGCTGAGATAGCTGAATGGTGGTTGAGAACAATTAATGTGTTAGGTTTCTGAAAATGTGCTCAGTCACGTAATAAAGAGCATCTGCCATTCGTTTGTGGCCAGCCCAACCCTAATCCATGACACTTTGAAAGGTGAGGAATCCCTGAATGACGGTCCTCCAAGACATTGTTGTGAGACCCATGGGACTCCATGCAGTTTCATTCTGAAAACCCAGTATCTGGTGCTGTCCTGACCCAACTTGTGAGCAACACCATCATAAAGTATTTAATTTGTAGTTACCCACCCTGAATCTGTTCCTCATGGTTAACTTACCATAAAAAGGTTATTTCCTTTTAATCTGTTAATACGAAACTTACAACTGATCCTTCAATATGAACTATATGACATAAGAAATTTTTATTTTTACCTTAGGTGGTTTTCAGGGGTTAAATCATTGTAGACTTCCGAGGCTGACAACAGTGCGCTACTCTTCAAATAACACAGGTAAAACCAACTTAGCAGTGAGGACAGGTTGGAAAAGAATGAAAACAAATAGGCTTGTTAATTCCTGAGAACCTCTAGCGGTTTATAAGGGAGAAAACGATCCCGCGGCAGACGGGGCTCCGCCGCGCGCCGCGCCGGCCCAGGTCCCTCGCGGGCAGCACAACGCCTGCAACAGCCCGCCCAGCTCCCGCCCCCTGCCCCCTCAGCTCCCCCTCCCGCCCCTCCCCGCCCCTCACCTTCCCCCGCCCCCCCAGCTCCCTCCTCTGCCCCTGGCCCCACCTGCTTGCAGCCAACCGCTGTCCCCGCAGCCGCGCTTCCCGCCAACGGCCACAGGCCGGCGCGCGCGGCGGGGGCGGGCCCGCAGGCAGGGCCGAGCACGGCGCTGGGAGACACTTCGCGCTGCGACCTACACGCGGGCAGCGGGCACAGGGGCGGGAAAGCGACACCTCCTCGGCGGGAAGTGCTGGTGAGCGACCGCCGGCCTCGGCGCTGCCGAAATACGGCTAACCTCCCACAGCCCGTACTGGCGCTTTTACAAAGGATTTTTGCAAAGGAGCAGGTCTTCACCTTGGCAATTTGTGTCTGGATATAGAAACCGGGTTCGTTATTTATAAAGTGGCCCAAGTCTTCAGTGTGGAAAAATAGGTTTTCTGTGGACGAGTCTAAATAACCAGCATTCACGAGACTAGATCTAAATTAAATATGTTGCCGTGTTCCTTATTAGATGCCTTCAAAATAACACAGATAGTCTCAGTCTTCAGAGGATTAGACTGTCACCCAAACTGCTGTGGCAGCATCGAAGTGGGGAAAGTCTCTAGGCTGAGCTGATGCTGCAGCATCAACTGCTTGCTTTCAATGTTGCTGAAATTGCAAAGCAGGCTAACGTAAGAGGTCTGAATTCTGGGGTTCCACTAGTGCCCAGAATACTCCCCTCTGAGGACAGACTGAGAGGGTTGGGGTTGTTCAGCCTGGAGAAGGCGCCGGGGTAGACCTTATAGCGGCCTCCCAGTGCTTAAAGGGGGCCTGCAGGAAAGGTGGGGAGGGACTCCTGATCGGGGAGGGTGGTGATAGGACAAGGGGTAAGGGTTGCAAACTGAAAGAGGGTAGGTTTAGACTAGATAGTGGGAAGAAAATTTAGGGTGAGGGTGGTGAGACACTGGCACAGGCTGCCCGGAGAGGTGGTTGATGCCCCAGTCCTGGGAACATTCAAGGCCAAGGCAGACGGGGCTCTGAGCAGCCTGATCCAGCTAAAGATGTCCCTGCTCCTGGTGGGGGTTGTTGGGCTAGATGGTCTTTAAAGGTCCCTTCCAGCCCAAACTCTTCTGATTCTGCATTACTAACTCCACTGAGGCTTTATCTAGACATAGAGCTATTTTAGCATAACCAAAAGTGCCTTTTAGGCGCACCTTACCTAAAGCAATGCCAATTTTTGTTCTGGACACTTTAAAACTATCTGTGTAAGCCAGGCCAGGTTTAAGTTAGTGACACATGTTGAACCATGTAGGCTGATTTTATACCTAATGACGTGTATCCAAGAGTTTGCACTGGTTTGAGCATATGTTTAGATTAAACGCTTTATTGGAAATGTCACACAAAGGGAGAAGCGATGAAAGTCATCCACCCAATTACTGTACTTTCAAGGAGGAGGACTTCCCTGCTGTGGGAAGCTATATGCAAACATAATTTTAAAAACTAGGTGATGTCTCTGCTGAGATTATTTGGAAAATCTTGCACAGAACAAATTAATCTAGCCTTTACAAGTAGGATCAAGTTGCCAGTAAACCACCTTTGACAGTACTGAATTTTAGACACAGTGCAGAAACACTGGAAAAGCTGGCAACAGTCCATCTGTGTAAAATACACACTATGGCAACTTAATATATTGTTCTCACTCATGCTAACACATTTTCTATCATATATACACAAACTCTGCTTTTTTTTTAAAATTAAAAATACTAAAAAAACCAGCAGGGGGCATAGATTACATACTTTAATTTAATCATACAATCTAATAGTCAAGGTTATTCATATTCTCTTAATGCACAAAGCTGTAGTTTTTTTTTTTTTTTCTAAAATTGTGTCATAGCACCATCTCCCTCATCTGCTTACACGCAAACCATCAGAAGCTGAAATCAGCTTACAGTCTTCCATTCCCCTGCAATCAGTTTGCTGGCAAGTACCACTTATCTTTACCTTCACCTCTCTGAAGTGGGAAGACTTTAGAAAACCTGTACAAATAGCTTCTGGGTAGCTGTGAAAACAAGCTAAATTAGAAAAGATGTAAACCCCCCTCTGGTGACTTGGCAGTAATCTTGCAGTCTACAACTTCTTTTACATAATTATTTGCTACTAGGCCTAAACTGGCCAAGCACTTACCTCTGTCTTTAGCACTCACATCACACAGGAATATCATCCATGACCTGGGACTGTGAAGGAATGTGAATATAAAGCCATATTGTCCCTCTTCTTGTAGTTAGGATGGAACTTCGCTCTGCTAGTCAATGAGAGGTATTCTGCTCTGAGAATGTAAATATGTGTATCGTGTGTGCCAGTTGTGGACAGATTTCTCATCATGCTTACTCTAATCGCTTCTCCAAAACACAAGTACAGTGTGTTTATCCTCACAGAGCATTTGGTAGAGCAACAGGCACGCATTTACTACTCAGAATTATGGTCATTCAAGACAAAGTCAAAAACTGAATACAATGGCAGTCATATGACAAATATGAACAATCCACCCAACCTCTGTCCACTTGCATTAAAGCTGTGAGATTAGCAATATCAAGGATCCTGCTAGTTTGACCAAGTATCTTTTGGCTACTTATATTAAGATGCATATTTAAAAGTCTTTCAAACTGTTTCCATAGTGTCATAGCAACAGCCTAGCTACACTTCAAACAGAACTTCATGATCCAGACCTTCAGCAGTTAACTTATACTTCACCTTTGTACACTTTCGGTGTTCGTTCATTTGTTTTTCTGAGACTGCTAACAAAGTGGTTGCTTCATTCATGGTTTCTTAAGTAAACTTCACTAGAAAGGGTGGCTGAACTAAAATCCTATTCCAAATGCCACTGAACATCTATAGGTTTTAAAACTGAATTCAGAGCACACAGCATCACGACTAGAACAAAAATCTTCTAAGCAAAAGCTCTGGGTTCTTTTCACTGATTTTACTTTGTTATTTGTCACTTCACTCTAAGGAGAAGCAGTAAATCTGAAGAGCATTTGACATATTTTATTATAAATGGTCATGAATACAGAACCAAAGTAATCTTTATAAATAGCTACAAAAAGCACAAATGCAGGTTAAAAAACATTCTCTAGAGTGAGCAGAGGGCTTGGGGCTTTTTTTTTTTTTTTTTTTACTTTCTATGAGCCTGTTCTTAGGAAAGAAATAATTTTAATAGGCTTTTTTTTTTTTTCAAGTATGCTTTTTTAGTGGTTTTGTTTTTAACTTTCAATGTGAAAACAAAGCTCTGTTGATTTATCCAAGAGAAAACCAGAAAGGGTGACACATGACATTTTTGTCCAGTAAATCTGGAATAATCCCACTGTACTGTGGGTTTAATGCTAATTTAACTGAAAACAGAAGCTAGTCCAAAGCATTTCAAAACCCCATCTTCCATACTTTTTTTTAGCATATTGCCTGTCCACCTCAGTGTCAGCATGAGGACCCAGCAAATCATAAAGGCTTCATTCCTGTCCACACTGGAGAGTTGCTGTCACCCAGAGTCTGGATGAAAGCATGCTACAGTCTTGCTTCTATGCAACTGTTAAAACGATTTTGTACCTTGCTAGCTGCCCCCCTTTCCTGTAATCTTCAATCGTGCAAACACACAATGTCATACACAGAACAGCCCCACCTGTTGCTATCCTTTGTGATCAAGAAATTAATCCAGTACTGCCAGTAGAGGCTTTAGCAAGCCTCTAAGCAAATCACTTCAGATTTAATCATTACAGATGAACAATGTTATGTAACATGGTAGTTATCTGTCCCCCCAGTCTGCACATTAAGAGCCTGTGTTCTCTTTCTGCTTTAAAAGAACAGAACAATGCCTGTTTGAGGCATGTGTGTGTGTGCATATACGGTAGAGTGGGGTGCAGAGTTGGAGGAGAGGCAGTATTGCCCTAGTGGTTGAGTACTTCAGGTTATTATTTGTGAAATGGAAATTTCCTTGTTCATATGCCATTTCTTTTGTGCTATGTTCAATGGACAAGTGGAATTGAAGGTGCTACCTTCTGGAGTTTTACCTGCATTTTAAGAGGGAACACCTTCATAGCAGAGTTGCCTGTCACTGCATAAAACTGTGTCCCCAGCCTAACAGATATACGAGCAGCAAATTAGGTTCCTGGGACCTTTAAACACAGTAATATTAAAAGTCCAACCTACTACTAGCACCAAAATGACAGCGTTTACCTTTCCCTATGTTTTTGTCTTTTTTTCCAAACATATTTCTGTCTTACTGACATGCTGATGTGATCAACACTTCGGGCGCTGCTCAGCAACACTTCAGTCAGCCAGCCATGCAGTTGAATGTAAGCAAAGGGACAGTAAAAAGCAAGAAATAACACTGCGTTCCATTTGCAAAATGTCACTCTTCCCACTAGCACACTGTACTTGACCCTTCTGGCTGGAGAGGTGTCAATGATTTTATTCAAAGCGTCGCAGATGATTGTATAAAGACTGGACATAGGTGAAGACACGCATGGGATCCGGCTTATGACCCATCACCATCATGTCATCCACTTCTATCAGACGATCGCAGTGAGCCATTTTCCTGTAGCAATAATAAAACAGACACAGTGAATCAAGAGTTAAATCTAAGGCCTGTAACTACTTCCAAGACTCATTTGCCGCTCTGATCACGCTGAGCATCACTGAGGCATTAGAGAAATCCTGAGGTTTAGCAGCAAGATTTCATTTCACAATGAAATGGTCAGGCTCAGGTTGGAGATTATTTTTGTGACCATGGAATATTCCTATTCTTTCTCCTCCTTCCTCTATACTGGGATCTGATCCAAAGCCCTGTAGGTCATTGGGTTTTTTCATCTACTGACTCCCATTCACATCCCTGATATCTGTAGCATGTAGCCCAATCTCACATTCCCCTGTCCAAGTCTCAGTAAGCAAGGTCATGCGAGTTCGCAAATCACGAGTTTTTCTGGTTATTACACAGGAAGCTCCAAAAGAATGGCAAAACATGAGAAGAGATGATATGTGCCAATGAAGGCCCACGTGGCTGTGGGCTGTTTCTTCTCCACCACTCCATATCTTCAAGGTGTGTGTGACTTGGACAACAGTCTCAGATGATCAGGTTGGAGAGCAGAAGCCTGACTGAGATCTGGCCCAACAGAAAGGAACAGATCTGCTGAGGCCCAAGATGAAAAATCACAAGAGCAGGAAGCAATTTGATCAGCAGAGCTCATACTGAGGTGAACAGCAATAACAGAGAAAAGCCTTTTCTGGCACTAGAAGAGAACAGTTAGTTTAAAGGCAATCACACCTATGAAGTAGTAATTTCTGTAGATACTCTTACCTAATGTTTCTTACTCTTGTGCGCATGCTGTCTTTTGTTCTCCCCTATACTTACTGAGATAGAAAAACACTGCAACTTTCCTTTGAGAGTTTGGATAGTTTTACTTTAGAGATCAACCACCTAAAAGTGTCATAGAATCTCTTTCAACTCACTGACAAGCAACAAAATTTTTTTATATATACGTATAGATATGTGTGTATTAACACCTTGTAATTCCCAAATGAATTCCTTTGCTAGGGGCTGTAATAAGGAGAGCCAACATTATGCTAAGAATTTTCAAAGCTTTTCTTTGGAATGGCAAATGGCAAATCCAGTTCTGTAAGTTATTACTTAAAAAAAAGAAAAAAAACACTCTGAATGAACCCCAGAGCTTCAGTGTGGTGGTACCAATGTTTGAAGCTGTATGAGAAGCTGCAGGAAACTAGCCATGTATTCCCACATCCTGTTAGTATTTGGAAAGTGTACCAAACCCAGCTGCATACCACATGGAGTGTTTACTGTTACACAAGTCAAATAAAACAGTAAGTAAGAATCATGTTGATACTGGGTTCAGAAAGTTACTATTTCTAGCTGACAAGTTCACACTCATGATGAATTTAATAAACAAGTTACCATTTAATTGCCTGGTATACTGCATCAGAAAGGATCAGGTCAGTGTGACTGAGGGTATTAGCTCTGTTTTACAAAAATGCAGTTACCAGGTTGAGCAGCTCTCAGCCTTGATCTAACTCTACTTACACTGAATTTAACCTTTATTCTTGTTTAACCAAAGAAACGGAGAGAGATGTGAACCCTGCCACAAAACCCAATTCCAAAAGTTAATCTACTTGCTCCCTGCCGTTCAGGGCGTCACAGTTTTTCCAGAGAGACTGGATGGATATATTAACATGCCTCAAGTTGAAATTTGGTATCAAGCAGGTGGGATTGGCTAAGAAAATACCAGTTGTATATCCGGTTTCTATGGACTGTTGGTTAGTAAACATTGGATGCCTTGTGCTCTATGAACTCAAACGTCTTTTTTAACAATTAATATTGGCAAAATCATTAAGAATCATTCATTACTTGAATAAAATAATTAAAAAAACAAAACAAAAACCAGAAAGAAGTAGCATTTTTTCCTCTTCTGTCCAAGTATAACTCATGAGGCCGATTTCTCAAGTGTCAGTGCTAAGACTAGTGAGAATCACAGAGGTGAGAAAGCAGAATTCAAGTACTGCCTGAAGACGATGAATGACCTGAACCCAGGACTCCATGAACTATCCTGTGCCTCATAAAACCACCTCTGATTTTAGACTGCCGAGTCACCTGTTCTATGCCTTCTCTATGCAGAGCTTTATTATCTTTTTTTTGGCATGACACGTGTAAGCTGGTGATACAGGATCTACAAGAAGAATGATTAAACTTTTTACTGCTGCCCAGCCACATTAGACTTGAACTGGAAGTACTTCACAGAGATCTAATGTGATACTCACTCAGCCATGGTGAAGGCCAGCTCAAAGTCCTGCTTGCGATTAGCTGGGTCAAGCTTATTATAATCAAAAGCTTCAGGAAAGAAAGAATGCACAAGAGCACAGAATGCCATCCCGTCATTCCAGCTTGAGGAGAAGTTTTGGAGATCAATGTGCTGTCATGATGAAAAAAATATGCATGTTAATGCAGCATGGGGGAAGAGGGAAGAGCTGATTTTGCTCACTGCAGTTTTCTATCCTTCTATCCCACTAACCAAAGCAACAGAGCATAGGTTTTATGTTTCTCTTCCCCTCTTTGTAGATCCATTATATTATTTGTATTCTGAGGAAAAAAAAAACAAAACAGCACACTCAGCAATTAAAGCCTTTTTGCCTGAAATGACCAGATGCAAAGCAGACATACAGTCAAGGACCCTGATCCAAAGCCCAGGAAGAAAATACTGGGAAGAATCTTGTCGATGTCAGTGAGCTCTGGAGCAGGCCCAAAGCACCAGTATCTGCAGAAACCAAGGACACCGCTTATCCCTGTGAGGTATTTATAATGGAAGAATGGTTCATTTTGTGGCTGTGAATAACACTAGATAAGGACTATGTTTGCTTGCTTTGCTTTTCAGTAAGGCCCAATTCAATGCCTGTTTACACAGATCAGTAGAAATATAGGAAGAATTAACGCCTACTGCAAAATCAGATTCTTGGAACAAACGCTTATTGTTACTTTCTACCACCACATTCAAAAGAAACGTACTCGGGCTTTTGTCTCACACTGCTTTTCCGTCATATAAAATTCAAGCCCCAGCTTTTCTGGTAAGCAACTAACAGTAATTTTCACTAGTTCTGCTTGTGAATACTATAATTTAGAGTTTAGCACTAATAATGAACATTTTAAAATAATGTTGTGAAACATATTACAGAAAAAAAGCCTGTACTATTTTCTTTCTCCTGGAAATTGCTTTGGCACCTGCAGTTTAAGGCCAGGTAAAATTACAAAAGTCTCAACTGCTGAATTCTTTTAGCTACACTGATGTTACCTCATAGAAATTAGGTCATTAACACCATGGGATTCAACCTCAACCATTTACTACAAATTCCCTTGTCTAATACCAGTAGAGAGTATTTTGGTCTGCTGTGTAGAAAAAGGGCCATAGTCTCCTTGTACTGGCAAAATGTTATTCAGATCTTGCCCTATATAATAAGAATGCAAAAATAATAGCCTGAAACTAAGAAAAAAAAATGTGAGCTTATACTGAAGTCTACATCCATAAGCACAAAAATGTAGGCTTTCAGACAAACACTAATGCATTGCTTTGACAGACATACAGAATCTCATTCATGCAATCACTGACTGTCTTGAAGTGCTGCCCATACAAACCATGATGTTTGTGTTACCCACACAGAACTTGATGATCTTGAGGAAGTTAGCTCATTGTCTAGCATGTTTTACATTCACTTTGAGTATATTTTTTTGGAAAATTCTCCCAAAAAAAGCACACTGAAAATGCTAACACGTCTTCACCTTGTATCCTATATATATATATATATATCTATCTAACAGAATTAGTTTAATGCTGCTAGCGCTGGCAACCCCAAAACTCTGCGACCTCTTCAGCTTAGCTCTGGATTCTCCTTTTCCTCTGGAAAATTAACAGAGATGAGATTAAATTAAATTCTAGAAAAACTTAAACTTATTTGTCAGCAACATCTATGCAACCTTGCCCAAGTCAGCACCTGTCCAGGTGATCTTTGAGAAACACGTTGCTGAAACTTCAACTTGCTGGTCCTCCAAGAAAAACTCATTTTCATTTCACTAAAGCCAGTATTCCAAGCCCTCTTCTATTTAAATCATACCCCCATCGCTGTGCATAAGGAATAGTCCATGCTTTTGTTCCTTAATAAGTGGCAACAGAAAGTCGCTATATTCCCAGTCTTTTATAATAACGGAGAAGGCAGCTTTCACAGCACTCTTTCCTGATAAAACATACCTGCTTCTTCAGCTGAAGAACTCCAAAGCCAGAGGAATCTGTAGCGGTGAATTTCCAGGGCTCAGCCTGGGAAGTCAGTGAAGCTATCCACACATGACCACATATTGTCTCTTAGCTCAAAATCCTACACTGAGAGAGTCCTCCCACCCAGCTGTCCTCTGCTGGTAATAATTGACAAATTAGTTTCCCATTAGCCAACCCATTCTGGAGACAAGGTGTGTGACATACTTTCCACCATCCTGTTCAAATTTCTCAAAAAGCGCTTTCCTGGCCTGTGTTCCTGTAGTCCGTGGGAGTGTCTGAGACCGCACCAGTTCTCTCCTCCTTTCAACTCGGCGATGTACAGTGGGAGGAGACGAGCGAGAGCTGGGGGTCACATCACAGCAGCTGCCAGTGGCACTGGAGAAACAAAACATGAAAAGTATGTGGTTAAAGAAAAAAAATAACTCTCTGCAGTGCCAGGAATCAGCATAAAAGTCCAACTGTTGCCTACTCCAAACCTCCCACAACCTCAAGAGTACCTGAATGAGTCAAAAGCAATTTAAGTAAAAGTCAGAGTTTTATTGACAAACAACAGCACTTAAGTATAGAAGAGTCTAAGGTACTTTTACAAATGAGACACAGCTGGCCAAGTCACAAATGCTTTGTGACAAAGCACTAAGTAGAACAACACTTAAACACTTTTAAGAAAAAAACAGAAAAGAAAAATAATAATAATTAAAAAAAAAAAAAAAGACATGGCCACACAGGAGCTCTGAATCCCTTTAATTTACAACTGTGGGGTTCCTGGAGGGTAAGTCACATTTTAAAAAATGTAACTTGAAGAGTAATTCAGGCAGCATTGCCCTCGTGAGACCCCACCTGGGATACTGCATCCAGCTCTGGAGCCCCCAACACAAAACAGATATGGAGCTGTTGGAGCGAGTCCAGAGGAGGGCTACCGAGATGGTCAGAGGGTTGGAACACCTTTCCTATGAGGACAGGCTGAGACAGTTGGGCTTGTTCAGCCTGGAAAAGAGAAGGCTCTGGGAAGACCTCTTAGTGGCCTTCCAGTACCTGAAGGGGGCCTACAAGAAGGCCGAGGAGGGACTTTGTGCCAGGGCCTGCAGTGACAGGACGAGGGGTAATGGTTGGAAGCTGGGAGAAGGCAGGTTTAGACTATATACAAGGAAGAAGTTCTTCACCCTGAAGTGGTGAGACACTGCAACAGGTTGCCTAAAGAAGCTGTGCATGCTCCATCTCTGGAAGTGTTCAAGGCCAGGCTGGATGAAGCCTTGAGCAACCTGGTCTAGTGGGAGGTGTCCCTGCCATGGCAGGGGTGTTGAAACTAGATGATCTTTGAGGTCCCTTCCAACCCAAACCATTCAATGATTCGATGAAGTACCTTTGAAATTTTTACTTCTAGTATGCATAATTTTGAGCTCATGTCAGTGTTGCTTCACTGACCGCAAACTGGTAATTTGATCCAGAAATACAGAATTATCTTCTAATTTGTGTTTATTTGAGCCATAAACCACTTAATCAGCATTAATGAAGTAAGGCACACATAGCATTTGGAAATGTTCCCCATGACAGAGCTGGGGAAACTGAGGCAAAGAGCAATGACACCACTGTCACACATTAATTTCTGGTACAGCTGGAGGTCAAATCTGACAGCAAGTTCTCTAAGGTGCTCAGTATATCATGACTCAAATATCAAAATGCTGATGTTGGAACTAAATCAGAAGAAACATAATGGCAAATTTGGGATAATTTTCAGGGCAGATGCAAGCCCAAGTTAAAAGATTTAAATTGGCTGCCCTCCTATTTTTCTTGATGGATATTTTGCATGCTGAGGATGCCTGGATATGCCAGTAATAATTGTGATACCATGTAATCCTATACTAAGCAACTGCATCTTTGAGTTAATCAAGAATGCGTAACAGTCTTCTGTCCTCAGCAAGGCATTTATCTACCAACCAAACTCTAGGCTAGACAAACAAAGGATATTTGATGGCAGTCATATGTTGGGCCTACAAAAATAAGCCCAAACTACAAATTTCACACAGCTGAGTATTTTTACAAGTGTTTTCAAAGGGCCTGACAACTTGCTCCTCCTAACAAAAATCCACTGCTGGCACTGAGAGTTTTACTGACTAACACTGTAACCACGCTGAAATCCACAATTAGATCTGCTTTAAACTGCTCTACAAAAGATATTTATCCCTTCCCATCTCTGTTCCACTTAGCCCTGAGGAAAGCTCACAACCTTTAATGGGCTTAAACCACAGCATCTGGGACTCACCTGTTCTCCAAGCCATTAGAACACCTGTCCCTTGAGACCATACTGACCACAACAGCCTAACAAAATGTCAAGAAAAAGTGTACCTTTCACCAGTTTTGGTTCCACTACTCATCCCATAGCTCACAGTCGAGACAGACTCAGTGACAGAAGTGGTGTTCTCTGTACAACAGCAGGAAAAACAAGATATATCAGGGCAGAAACTTCTTTTATCTCCTTTTCTCATACATTTTCAAACTATTTCCTGATAGCTACAACTGATTTTTACTCACCACACTGAAAAGCTGCAGGTCTCTGTCTAATTTCCAGCATGAGCTAACAAGCTGGGCAGGGATTTTCTCCAGGGGTTCAATCCCTCTGCAAAATTGCTGCACTGCAGCGAGGATGGTGTAAACATACTAGAAAGGGCTGTGAGAGGATGCCTTTGATAAAACTGCATTGAGAAGGCTGGATCATTCCAGGCCCTTGTGCAGACCTCAGACGAGGGCACGCTGTCATGGACATTTCAGTGAAAGGAAGAAGTGGTGATAGAGCTCAGCTTGCAACAATCATTCTGGCAGACATAAGGAGTCTGGGAAGTCTGCTATGACTGACAGCATAATTTAAATGACCCGATTTCCACCAGGAAACATTTTAGTTTGTAAAGTAGAACAGATTCCAAAGGTTGCAAAGGTAGCTTAAAACTAGCTTTGCATCTTCCTCCCCCTACCCCTGAGGTTCTACCTTTAGTACTTTGCCTTTTAAGAGCTGAGCTCTGGACTCCAGCTATACCCTCTAAACGCAACGGAGTGGTTTGCCCAGTTTTAACACACTAAAACCAAAACTTGTTGCAAAAGCCAGCAACTCATTTATTGAAGGCTTCTTCTATAAACAAAGAAGAAAGACTGGCATCTTAGAAACAATCCAACCTCATAACTGTCCTGAACTTATAGAAGGGATCCAGATCAACTAGACTTCTCACATAAAACACCCTGGTAAATGCCAGCATACGGATGTCACAAATTTGGGACCACAAACAACTGCCAGATATATGTACAAATCTCAGTGGTTTTAAGCTGAGAAAGAGTGTGATCCCTACTCTGGATGAGCTACATCTTCACTAAACTGACACTTGAGACCACTGTGAAATACCAGTACACTGTATAGACAGTAACAGCTTGGTGACATCAATCAGAAGTACTTTTGCATAGAGCTCAACCCATCGATTTTGACTGAAATCAGAAGTCCTTAAGGCATTTAATCCTTTGACACATTCATATATGAAGGAGACTACTTACTGCTATTCTGCTCAAAGGAATTTGCTTCAACATCCATAGGGTGGGTGCACCACTTTCCAACTGCCATTACCTTGCATTCAGTCACAGTTTTCACTTGGTTAGCTGAAATACTCACTGCTCAAGCTGTCTGTTCTGCCACACTTTTCTGGCATCTATTGTTTCTACTGCAGAGATTGCCTAACAGTACACATGTACACCACTGTGCAGACAAGGATAACTACCCCTTGCTTTTTGAACTGATTGAGAATCTGATACAGCAGAACAAGTTTCTGTGATACCTGGGAAACTGAATCTGCATGCAGTCTTGTTAGCAATTTTAATATTACCATGTACCTACCAATTGGAACTACATGCTCAGATCTGAATCCCCCAGACACTGAGCATGGAATCCCTCTCAATTTATGTTGCATAAGGACATGCGGATAGGAACACTCACCTCCAGTGGCAGGTGAACCCACAGATGTTCTCACTGTACTTGAATTCCAGGTCTTCACTGAAAGAGCAGAAAAAAAGACAAAGGAAGGCTTTGCTCCATTCTTAGCTTTAAGATGAAAGTTGAAAGAATAATCTGCAAATAATCTCTATCTCTTGCTGGCAATTGCATCTGGTCTCTCTCTAATTTCTGATCTCTACATATAGTCTGATCTGTAAGCATCGCTATCACTAAATGTATATGAAATACAGCTCAAAGATGAATGACTTCAATAGGAATGAAATAAGGGTTTTTTTTAAACTCAATTTAGATATAAATAAGATTCTGCAATCATTCTGACTTGTGTATATGTGTCAGTCTGCTGTCAGTCAGTCCTCCCCCCAAATGACTGTTGAATCCGTTTGACAAATATCTGTCTAGCCTCTCAAGGGGCCTCAGGTCTCAAAGCACTAAAAACTCCTGCATAGTTTATTAAAATAGCTGGACACATTGAAGAGATACAGTAACTGTGCTAGAAGTTAGGCTGCACTATGCACTCAACTATACTAGGCAGCAAAAATTCTCAGCAGATGTGACATCATAGCCTGAAGCTCCACCTAAGACCCAGAATATTCTAAATCAGTGTCCCACCATGGGATATGGAGCCGTAGAAGGGAGGTTTCATAATTACCACAGGACAAACCCCGTAGCACCAGTTTCTTGAAGTAAAGAAACGGGACACAGCTTCAGCAAACAAGTTACTTTTGTCTCTTTTACCTGACTGGTTGGAAGTTTTCACTGCCATTCCATTTTTGCTCTTGCTCTGTTCCAGCAGGCCAGCAGATGCATTAGTTGTTCCTGTTGAACTGATGGTCTCTCCTGAAAACTTCTCCGATATCCTGGTTACTGCAGTAACAGGAAGATGGGGCATCTGCAAGGTCACTGCAGGGGCATGGGCTTCAGGGGAAGAGTCTGACATCTGAAAAGAGGTCAGTTCACGGGAGACTTTTGCCTGACCTAGCGAATAAAAAGAAAAAGGAGAGAGGAAGTAAGTTTATTTGAAGATTTGTAACAAAGTTACTAACAAACCAATTTCCATGCAACAACTTTATTTTTCAATATTCTATTTTGTTCGGATTATTCCACCTAGTTCTCCCTGTGGGGCATTATACCATTTACAGCACGCGGCAGAAACAACTCTAGTGTAAGTGATCCTTGCAGCGATCATACCTGTCCTACACGAATCTCAGCAAGAACAACTTCTTCAGATCATTAATCCGCTATCATCTGCATTCGGTAAGCTACGCCTCTTCCTCTGTGCAGCCCCCGCCCCCAATCTCCTGCCATGGGTTAGAAGCCAGCATTCTTGCTCTTCTCATGGTTTTATGAAACGCTTCCTCAGTTTTCTCTAAAATGGAGAGAGTAAGTCCTTCCTCCACTGAAGGAGGATGGAAGCACACAGGTAATCTGCAAAATGTTTGGGGATGTAGGGCTACAATGGCATCCAGAATAGCAGGCCTTATTATCACTAGTGCTCCAAGATAATGTGACAGTAATAGTTTCTAATTTATGAAACACTATAGTGCAAGCTTAACAATAAACGTAAAATTTAAAAGTTAAACTCCTAAGTAGGAAATAAACTTAAATGGCATTAGTGCCACAGCACAATATCCATGCTGAAACCATAGCAGATTCCAATGCTTCCAACATGTGAGAGCTGCTCTGTGAATGCCAGGATCAGGTATTTTACAAGGAGTGCTACGTCATTTCATGCTCTGTTCCTACCTGATGAAGACTGACGCCCATTTTCAATGACTGAAGAATTAAAAACTCTTCTAAACTCAGGTTTGTGGTAGACTGACTCCAGGTCTACACTCTGTCAGAACAGACAATAGACACAACAGCTAAATTTTAAACAGCAGCAAGATTTAGAAGACTATCGAGAAATACCTGCCAAGAACAGGTCTTCCTTGTGTTAGTGACCACAACACAAGGTGGGAACAGTTATCTAACCCCAAGAGCCAAAACTGCAAACCGAGCACTGGCAACGCAGGACTTGCATCAATATTTACATACTTGTCCTCACAGACCCCATGCACCTAGGGAGGGTCTTCCACTTCTGTTAGATAAAGGTATCACCATCCACTGTGAAGGTGATAATCAGGAGACTCCACGGAATAGTGGGGAGATTGATTGAGATTGCATAAACCCTTAATGCTCTGCAGGTTTTTTTTTCCTGTTTGCTACAGAAAAACAAAACCAAAAACATTCTGATAACATATTGTAACAGCATTACATAAAGCAAGTATGACCCTAGAACTTTACCGCTACATTATAATCTGCAACTTCTGTAAGGGTAGTTTTTTCCTGGGAAAAGCACCAATTTTCCCCATAATGTTTGCCAACATAATTCCAGAAAAATCAGCCAAGAATTTTTTTGGCTTTTTTTTTTTTGTGTGTGTGCGCACATGCAAAAAAAGTCACAAGGACTCTGCGATTTAGCAGGAACTAGAGAAAGTAGAAACTGCTTCACAGACACACAATTACATCAATTAAAAAAGTGTAGCTTCCAAGAAGCAGCATATAGAAGCAGTAGAGTGAAATTCCTCAACACAAAGTTCAAGAAAAAGTTTTAATTGATTCCAGACAAGTATCTAACTACTAGATTGGCCAAAAAAATGATGAATAAAAAAAAATTCTACCGTGCCATTATAAACGTAATTCAAAATTCTCATAAACTCAATCGAAACAAGTTCTGGGTTGTTTTGTTTTTAAAGACAGACAGAAAGACTGAAGATAGATACTGAAGAAGATTTTTACACTGCAGGTAAGTACAGAAACAACAGAACATAACAGGAAAGGAAAGAGGCAGGGCGTATGCATGTAATAACTTAATTTGTCTCTGCTTTTCCATACACAGGAAATATGAGGCAAACCAATGGTTTGATTTTACTTATTTATTCCATAGCTTCATCACAAATTATTAGAATAATTTATTTATAGGGTGTAAAACTACATCTCATGTAAGACACAGAAACCCTATGATCAATTCAAGATAAATCAACAGAAAGAGTTTCTTGGAACTTGTCTGCTGTTTACCATGCATCTGTTTACACTCATCCAAACTTAATTAAGAACACCAGATAACAACATTAACCACCTTTGAGATTTTTTAAAAGCATTCAATCTTGTCAGATGCTGCAGAGTTCACAGACTGTTTTAATATCTGTTACTTGAGATACTAGAACTTTTACTACCTCAAGTAGTCCAATCCCAGTCAACTCCTGGTAACTACAGTCTGAGATCTTGCTAAGAATTTGTTAACTAGTATTAGATTACAGTAAGGTAGCCTAAACACAATTTTGTCATAGACTATTCAGTTGTGGGCTTAGATTCTGATCCTCCTAGGTATTTAAGTGTCAACTTTCAACTGATTCCAACAGAACACAGGTGTACAGAGCAGAATTTGAGGTAAACGCCTACACTACTGAAGTTGAGAAATATCTCCCTCCTTAAGGTTGGGCCCTACATTCTCAGATCACAACAGGTATCCAGGCTTTTCAAGACTACAGCGTAATTTGGAGAAACCATTAAAGTGTGGTAAAACTCCATTAATCTGACTTCAAGATGAGGACCTACTGCCTTGTAAGGAAGCATCTTACAAAGATGAATTACAATAAAACACAGAAAGGAATGGCAGGAAGACATTGAGATACCATGAACTGTCTTTAAGGCTCAGCTTGGATGGTGTATTTTATTATATTGGGGTTTACACTATTTTTTTAACCAAAAAAAATCAGATTCTCAGGTCAATTTTTTTCATGCTAGGTGACGAAAAGAGATAGCATCACCTGAATATGATTTTCAAACCAAACAATACAAAATTCTCCAGAAAAGGACTGGAGACTTTCCAAAAATGTGGAAGATGTACTCTCAGAAAAGACGACTTTTAAAGGTTTCTCAGCCAGGAGCTTTCATTTAATTCTCTTGCCAAGTTTTCAATGATCTTCCTGGGGTTATATAGGCACTTATGTGCTCTGCTAGATAAGAGTGCAGATGTTATACGATGAGCCAAGACATTCCTTAGTCTGTTTACCATGAAAATGCACAAGAGGCTGCTTTTTTTTTAAAAAATTTATTATTTTTTAAAAGCAACCACCACTCAAACAAGCAAAGACGCACAACACCATGTTCTAGCACAATGTTGGTTAATAAGACTGACAAATTTCCACTGGTGCCCAACGAAGGCTGCAGGTGCACCTAAGACAGCTGGGAGTTAGAATGTCCATTCCACAACTAGGTTAGCCTGCCTTAAGACACACTGCAAGTGCTACAAATCAAACCCGTAATGAAGTTTAGTGTATCAATCTGAACAAGGAGAACTTTTCCTTCATTTTAACTTTCCTCTATCTTTCTTATTTAAAAAGAAAGGAACATAAACTAGATTGGGGAATTGGGAACCCTCATAATTCTCACTCTTTCCCAATATCTAAAACTTTCTTACAAGCGGAAGCATTACAATTCAGGTATCTAGGCTCCACTGATTTTTGTGGGACCTCTTGCATTTGGCGGCCTCATTACAGACAGGTTATCAGAAGAAGTCACATCCAACAAAGCCGCACTCTTTAGATAGTTACTCAGCTTAGGCCCAAAAGGAGTGACAAGTTCTTTTGCAAAGCTAGTCTCCAAACTTCTTTCACAACAGATCACCAGAAGAACAGCTTCTTTAAAATAACATTTGTCTCTCCAATAATCAAAAATATTTTTCATTTTTATACCATCTGCTACCCCACAAAGAATGCTTCCATTCCACACAGTCTGACTTACTGCTGCTAAACTGGATTTGTGTCCTTATATGCAGATCTTTTAATTTGAGATAATAAAATTATTTTAAAACTTTTATACTTGTCAAGAAGGAGGCACTATGCACTAATAAATTCAGTTATGACTAGCTGCCAGGATTAACCTAAGAAAAGCACACAAAATATTAATTATACAAACCACGCAGAATCAGGGGTTCAGAACTTTTAATGCTGTATTTAATGGAACTGAGATCCCAGTCAACAATTATTGTCCATATCTAGAACTGAAATGTAAAGCACAGCTAATGCAGCTCCCTAGAACGTACCTGTGGTATATAGAATTGTTTATCCATTCATGTCAGCCATTATGACCTGAATATGTCAAATGCTGATATAGACTATAAACACGAACCTACTTTACAAGCTTTGGGGGTGAGCAAAACAGTCAAATGAGGTGGTCATTCCAAAGATCATGTAGCATCCTACACACTGAACTGGTTTCTTAACGCAGTAACAGGTGCCGCATCAATTTATTTTATGCAAACCTGATTACGTTTTGGCTAACAATGCTCAGGAAGAAACTTGATTCCACGCTCGAGGACAGGGAAGCCCCATGTGCTGATGAAACACTGGGAGGATCTGTGATCAGATTCTACCATGCATTTAGTGGTGTCAGGCTAAAGTACTTCAAAATCCACTTTGTTTGGAGAGGGCAGCATTCTGACAAGTGTGTAACACTACTTCCTCTGTCAATGCTGGCTACACAGATTGTAAACATCGGGGGACACAGATACCTATATCCGTGCTTAATAATGAGAAGCACCCATTTGTACAACTCAGGTTACAACAACATGATGAGGAACTGGTTAAAGAAAAGAAAGTTAACGCTAATGTTTTGCATGTCTTACTCAGGCTTACTCTTAGAACTAATCTCTCAGTAGCTCAGAAGTCTCCATGTCATGTAGGGTGATAATACTTTCCATAGTCACAGGGCTGCCAGAATTCCTCCTTCACTGCAAAGATGTCGGACCTTGGGGATCCACAACGGGAAGCTGCTATCAAACTGGCAAATATCATAACCCAGTAATGAAAATCACACACATTCAGAAAAGAGTAAACACCAGATCATGAGATCAGAAAGAAAAACAATTTTTATTTCCTCTCTGAGACTCTGAAGTGCACATGTGTTATCTCGTCAAGCTTTTGCCTGCAACAAGGTCAAATTGTGGAAGAATGACAGAAAAATGAGATTACTCTCTCTCAAATGAGGCATCAGTCATCCAAAGCCTTTCATAAAAGCACCAATTATCAAAAGGGTTACAATAAAAATAATTGGATCTAGAAATGCTGTTTATCTGTGAGAAGTACCTCCCTCTCTTGTTACATACTGGATGAAACTGATGCTTCACTTCGGTGAACAGCAAAAGCACCACTGACTTCTGCAAGGCAAGATTTGACGCTGTTCCTTTCATAGAAAGAGATCACTGATGCATCAGAAATGGGGAATGATGAAATGTCTGAGGAAATGCAAACAAGGCTCCTAGACACCAGCAAGAACTGCACCACACTTACCCCTTAATTCTTCTATTAGAAAGCCATTGTCCCTCAGAAAACACCAGAATTCTCTATCTGTAACTGACCCTGCAGCTTGAAGAAAAAGCCTTGAACACCACGAGCTTATTAGGAAAGCTTTTGCAGATGAAGTAATCACTGAAAAACAACAGTAGAAGCAGTTTTCACAGAACCTTTTTTGAAGCAACACTGGATAAAAGTGGACAGCAGGGAACAATTCTACCTTGGCAGTTTCAGCAGGTGCCCACAGCTACGTCACACTGAATTAAAACAAAACAAACCACACAACAAAAAATAATCCAGATAAGTATGAAGGCAAGCTTGGAATGAATGCCACCCTTCCAAAAGGACACTTGCAGGAAGTGCAAGAGAACAGTAAGAAGGAAATGGAACTACCAGATTTCCTTTATTATAGGAAGTTGAAGAGTCGAGATGGTTTAGAATCATAGTATACAACGCCAGGTGATTGCTGGAACAGTTAATCTCCCTGCCTGTATACCCTAGGTCATTATGTCTCATGCAGTTACTCCAAGGCTGACTGTTGGGTGCCATCAGGTCACCACAGAGAGACACCAACGAGTAATATTTGTTTAGATCTTCCCATGTGGTCATAACCTACTACTCATCTCTCTGCTGTCCTGACCACTGCGGGCAGGTTCTCTGCAGCAGTCTGTCCAGCAGACTGTCCACATTGTACAGAAACTCTTCTGACAGCATAAAAATAGAACACCCTTACGGTATTTTTAGTCTTTCCTGTTTGCTCAACCACAAACACCACGGAAAGATCATAAGTGATAAAGCTCCTGACAAAATGCAAGATCTGACCAACAAAAAAGGTCAAAATCTTCCTTTCTAATAATCACAGGCAGGTAGGAGAGAGACCTCAGTGACTGCAAAGGATGACAAACAGCAACAAACTGCTCAGTGAGGGATAAATCCTCAGTAGTGCAGCTATGGCTCCAGGATCCTACTTTAAAGTTAATTCTTTGAACACCCTATTTTCCACCTTTGCAGAAGCAGCTGTCAGATTCTGGCTTGGTTAGAGTGCCAAATTAAAGTTCGGTATCAAAATATCAGAAAGGTTCACCTGCAAATCACAGTGGCTAATAGCCATTTAAAATTACATCTAAATCAGCACTTAAACTGTGGTATACCAGATTCAAGGACAGCAGAGCAGAGACTGACTGAAGATTAGAATTAAAAGCTTTGTGTCCTTACTTCTGAGCTATGTTTGGAACTCCCTGGCTTTACTTTTTTCAATCAAATTACCTTGAAAAATAATCTAGCAATATTAGAAAATAATGGTTCAAACACTGAAGATGCTCGGACTCTCCAGTATCCAATCTGCAAGACAGTCTTAACTCTTACCCCAAGTATTTTGCTAGAAAAGTTGAAAGCAACAGAACCCAGCGTTTTGTTGGGGTAAACACTGCATTGACCACACAGTAAAAAAAGAACTCAACCAATAAATCTTTTTAAGAGCAAAATAGCATATCTTGATTCGCTGCTATTTCCAGGTCAGTATTATTGGTTCCTCATATCTCATACTTATAGAAGTATTTACTAAGGCTAGTAAGTGTCACTAATTTTATCACAGGTACTCGTTTATCTGAAAACATACACATACGGTACCCTGTTTCAAGTGCTTTGGTCACATAACCAGAAATCACAAGCAACTGAGGGAACACTTTCTTCATTATAGAGAATCTGGGTGACTAGACCAAGGCTTGCTCTTTAGCCATTTGAGCACAGCCACCTCAGAGCCTTACCCACAAAATCATGTTTTCACTGCATGTATTTGGTGTGTGTAGATCTAGCTGCGTCTCCCGTAGTTCTCAGTACTGAAATTCCTTCTCGGTCAGCTATGCTAACTTGGGAAGTTGTGCAACTGTCCAGGGAAAATTGTTGCAAGGGCACTGAAGAACTACCATTACTCAAATGATCTTCCCTGAACCCTTAAAGCAAAGCGGGAAGGCTCCAATTCAAACAAAAGCACACTCTGTGCTTTAGCACAGACCAATACCTGAAGCTAGATATTGCCATAACCTCAATGCAAGACTTTTCACAGAACGTGAAGTACACACTACAATGTAGGCAGTGGTGATGGAACAGGTGAGATGGTGTGAGGGACCACACCCCCTTGTCCCTTCCATGTCACTTGGCTCACTTCTGCTCCTTGCAATACAAACAAGCGTGGATGGCTCCATGAAACAAAAAGCAACGGATCTGAAAGCTGCATGTGTACTGAACACCTTTGTCACATGGGGGAAAAGGCAGCAGTTGCCACCACTATGTTGGAACAATGCATCAAGCAGCAGCTTTACCTTTTCACTCGCCCAGCTGTAGGAAGCCCTATGCCCCCATTCTTGAATCAGCAGGAATGAAAAGGGTTGGAATACAATACAGACTCTGTTCGCTCCCACCAATTTAAGTGACTGAATTTCATTTTCAAGCTTTTCTTTTCCAGCTCCAAAGCCTCGACAGACTACAGACCAGCTTTTCATGCTCCAACAGTCTTAAAGACACCCTAACACATGGCTTACTGAAGATTACATGAAATAGGCCATCATCTGTGAAAAGCAAGTCTCCAGTACTGCAGTTTTATGCGACTAAATCATGTGTACTGCCTGGCTGCCACCTCCTGGTGTCAAGGATTGTACAGGAGCTCCCAATTCTTTCCATAGAGCTGGACACATAGAAAAAGTATTACACAAAACATCTCGGTTCCAGATGAGCTTTCCACTAACTAGGGTTTCCATATACTGAGTAACAAGGCTGGGGGGAACGTGCGTGTTTGTGGTAGTTTAGGTCATGGAAACCATGACAACTTGCATGAGGCCCACCTCTCGGGGATGAGCTGCAGCAGTGCAGGTCAGTGGTTGTGCAACAAAACAGTCTCACTGCAGGATACTAAATCACTGTCTTAGGAAAACATGTTACTCCCTGCTATATGCTGAGCTGTTCTCCTTTGTGAGCTTGCCAGCTGCCAAACAGCATTGCTGGCACACAGATCCCCCTGAATCGAGTCCAGAAAGGATACACAGATATTCGCATACATATGTATGTTGATAGCTGAGACAGCTGCCGCTTCTCTTCTTACTTCTAACCACACTGAACTGATAGGTTGCTACCACTCTAACCAAGATCCCTGTTTGACCAAGCAGTGCTACAATCAGGAACAGCTCCAGGCGGTATCAGGGCCAAGACCATTTATCACAGCACCTCCCAAAAGCCCGTTGACCCTGCACTGCAAAAAACGAGCCCCGTGTCCCTAAACGCTCCCCCATGCCAGCGCAGCGCCTGGCAACACCCGCGAAACACCCGCTCACGCTCCCTCTCGGCCCTCCCTCCCGCCGCCTCCCTGGCCGCGGCCAGCACTTACGTGGCTCCGGCCAGTGACCGTTAGCTTGGCATGGCTGGAGAACCCGCCGCCGGGCGAACTCTGCGCCGAAGAGCTCCCCGCCGCCTCATCCGCCCACTCTTGCGGCAGCCCCGCCGACCGGCCGAGGGCCTCCACCTGCCGGGACAGGCGCTCCAGCTGCGCCCGCAGGCGCCGGTTCTCCTGCTGCAGCTCGGAGACGGAGCGCGCCAGGGGGCTGGCGAGGCGCAGCACCTCCTCTACCTGCCGGCCCACCCCTTGCTTGAACACCTGGATGTCGCCGTGGATCTCCCGGACTGTGCCCCGCAGCGTGTCCTCGTAGCGGCCCAGGGCCTCGCAGACAGTCTGCGCCTCCCGGCTGTGCGCATCCTCCATCTCGCCGGCCGCGGCCTCCGCGGGCCGCAGGCTGCGCGGCGCGGCCCGTCGGGCGGCTCAGGAGCCGCTAGCGGCGGACGCCCGGCCGCCTCCCCTCCCGCCGCCGTCTCTCCCCCTCGCGGCGGGCGCCCTCTGCCACCCGGCGGCTCTAAGCCCGGCCCCCGCGCTGGCCGGCCCCCATTGCCGGCGGACCACGGCCCGCGCTCTCGGTGCGAAGGGTGGGGGGGGGGGGGGGGCACAGACGGCGCACGCGCGAGAGCGGAGCGCCTGTGCTCCTTCTGCGGAGGAGGTGTAATTTCAGGAGGCAACGGCGTAAGAGGGCGGGAGTAGGGGCGGTGGCACGGGCTTGCTCACAGCTGCCCGGGGCTGAGAGGGCCGGGCGCGGTGGGCTGTGGGCGGGGCCGCGGGAGGGGGACGGCCTGAAGCGGGTCGCCGCGCCAGTGCGGGGAAGGGAGAGGAAGGAGTCGGAGATGGGTGTCGGGGAGGAACGGGAAAGAGAGAGTGAGGAGAGGAGAGGTGAGTGTTTGCTGTTTCTAGGGTTGCTTACGTGACAATGCCAAAGCAAGCACAGCTTATCTTTTCCGGGGGGAGCGCTGAGGCAAAGGGAGAGGAGAGTGATTCTGGCAGAACGGAGACAGAAATGCACACGCATGCACCTTTAGACATGCAAGTTGAAGGCTGACGTGTCCCTTCACGCATACAAACTTGGACCCACACCCACCATGCTCACCCATATGCTGAAGAGTTTCCCCCTGTGGGCTGCAATTTGATGGGCATTAATACTAAGCTGCCAAAGCACTCAGCAGATCCAGTGTGTGTGCATAGAGGATGAGATACACATTTCTGTCAAATTAGCCAGAGTCACAATGGGTTATTCTTTATTGCCTAGTGCAGTGCCAGGCAGTACCTCGTGCATAAAGCCTCATAGGAAAAGGAAATCTGGAATATATTTTAAGCAAATTTACACCATCAGTTAGTCTATATGTGTTCAGCACTTTACGTTCAGCGCTTTTTGGTACCATACAGGATTTACCACGTTACAGAATCATTGCCTCTTTCTGTCAGGAACACTGCATTCACAGGCAAAACTCATTGACTTACACACATGTTTACAAGCATGCCTAGACTCCTGGATGTTTGCCAGAACACTACAGAGATAAACCCTGCAGGTCTGTGTCAGAACCCTCCAGCAGTGAAGCAGGACAAAGATGCACACTGTCATTTAAAGCTTTTTGCATTTGATAATTTTTGTATGTACAAGCTTACGCTCCTCTGTGGACATGGGTATGTGTGTGTATTTGTATGTAATAACCCGTTTATCTAAGCTACCGATAACTTTACATACCAACTTATCCCTTCCTTTTTTCCAGTACCACTGTAATCCTTGCTTTTCCTTGCTCTCCCCTTCTCTTACCTCGAGCTCTTTTGTGGGATCTATTTTACAGCATTGAAACACTGCTGTAGAAAAATGCCAATGTCTTACAAGATAATGAGTGCTTTCTTACAAAAAAGAGTCATCATTTAACAGTGGTCAACAATCGTTCTCTTAATAGCTGAGCCTGTAAATCTAGAATGAGCAGAGAAAGCTGGAGACATTCTGCCTTGACTTTTAACCCCATCTCCAGGTTGCAGAGTGTTTAAGTCAGGATGTGTAAAACCCTACAGCAAAAGTAACGGAAGTCAATACCACTTGCTCATAGGTAATTTCTTAACATATACAACCCTACCTCATAATAATATATATGTGTGTGTATATGTGAATATTAAAGTTCACAGCTCACAGCTATCAGCTAATGCTACTAATACTGTAAATCTTTGGAAAATATTCCTCCTCCTATGGTAAAGATTTCCATTTTTATAATATTTTTAATTACTAAGGAAAGCTTATATTTTTTCACAGAATATTAATTTAGTTGAAAGTTCAGTTTTCTGACAAAAAGTGTTTCGAAAGAAAAGTTTCAACCCACTCTCAGCAGGATCTATCAGAGCAAAGAAAATCAAATTCTTTTGTTGTTTCCAGACTCAGCAACCACAGGATAATCATAAAAGCCTAGTATATTTAAAACTGCCTCTCATTCATGCATTTAGAACAATTTACAGTACAAGTTAGGATACAAACAATTCAGATACTTCCTAACCTCGCAGCAAATTTAAGTGCAACTTTCACTCTCTCTGTCTGTCTGCACTGCCACAGATGAGGAATTGGCTTCATACTTCAGTACTCTAAAACCACACCCCCCTTTCTGTTCCTGTTTGAAATCTCCTGCTTTTGAGCTCTTGCAGCTGGACAAAGCATGGGAATACATTAGTCTTCAAAAGCCTCTCAAAACAGATAGTATTGTAAGTAAATACCATAAGTGAAACCCAAACCAAATGATATGATTCAAAGATGGAAAGATGACACACAGATTCTCAGAGCTTAATTTTACCTGAGAGGTTTTGATGCCCAAGGCACACTAGGCATTTGATGTTCAGCTGTCCTTCCCTCTTTCTGTCTCAGTATCTGGTGCTCTTTTTCAGCAAGAAAGAGGTCCCAGTTAGCATGCCTTCAGACATGATTTAGAACCTTAAAGAACACAAAGTTCCAGCTAAATTAGCTGGTAACACGGCTTGGCTGGATGTCATGGGGAGGATGAATAAGTGGTTACATCCAGGGTTTCCAGAGGAAGGATAGCCTGACTGAAGATATTTGGCATGTGGGAAACCTAGACAAGAACTACAAAATCCTCAAAACCTCATTTGGCAAAATCTCCTGGCAGGATAAGAGGAAACACCCAGGAAAACCTGACTTATGATAACCCTGTCAATATTCTGTTAGCAATGGTCCAAATACAACAGCCTACAGTAATGTGATAGTTTGAACAATTTGTGTAGCAGTATCACATGTTTCTTGTAAGGGCCTTATGGCATTTCTACAGTATCTAATCTACCCTACAAGCAAACCAGCATCCATGGAACATACTACATTCCATAGCCCCTCTCTCAAATAGCTAGTTTAGCCCTCTTAAGGCAAGGTTCTGCTTGGAAAACTGTCATTGAAAAATGGTATGGCCAGGCACCAAACTAAGAAAAGAACAAAAATGTTTCAGTCCAGAACAAAATATGCTCAATTTATGTATAGAGGAGTCTTGAGTTTTTCTTTAGATAAATGCCAGTCCAACATGCTCACCACAGGCTCCCATAAACAAGTTTGAGTTCTTTCCATCTAGTGCCCCACCAGGAGTGATAATGTACAACAGGCTACAAGATGCCCATTTTGCCTTCTCTGTAAGTCCACTGCCTTCCCTGGTCCTGGACAGGAACTATGGATTAGAGCATTATGAGTGACTCGTGCAAGTATTAACAATCCTTTTGAAAACCGATCTGCGCCCAGTAGAACAGCTAGGGTATACAACAGTTGCATGATCATTTTTCCAGCATTGCCCAGGGAAGTTCATTGTATTTGCATTTCTAAGCAGAGAATAGAAACGCTTCCGCAAGTCTATTAAGATTCCTGACAAGATGGTAAAAGGAAAAGCAAAGAAAGAAGTCTGTCTTATTTGATGGGGACAGGAAATAACACCGTATTACATAACCCATTAAATGTTCCAAGCTTTACTTCACACTAAAGCTCAATGCCAATGGTTTTATATATGTGTGTGTGTGTTTTTGTAAAAACCTGTGTAGCTGTTCTGGCAGATCTGCACTGATCCATTGCCATAATTTTTTTTTCCCAGTGGTTCAAATCTCTGACACCAACCCAGTGCTCTAGTACAAAAATACTAGAGTACAATAGTTCAATTTCTAGTGCTAAGGTCTAAATTGTTTTCCCTGTGGTTTGAGAGTGAAAATTTGGCACATCAAACAGGCCACAAGATCATCCAAATTAAACTTCATCCAAACAATTGAACCCACTCCTGTAAACACAGTAAGCAAATTTATATCCAAGCATTTGGCTTTACATTGTTTCGAATTATTTGCTAGCATATATGGAACGTGATAAAACAGGTGATTACTCAATCACTGGCATAAAATGCACCAAAAATAAATATAAGCTACTATTAGTTGGCAAGTTCTGAATGATCCAGAGGTTCCCTTTAACATGCGCATTTGAGCTTCAGATTTGGGAAAGAAAAAGTTTTCTTTTAGTCTTGAGTGTTCACGGATTACGTCCACTGCATAGTAAACTGCTTTTCATGGTATTTTAATAGCACTGTGGTGTTAAAAATACGCGCGTAACTATAGTATCATTTTGCCAGAATGCATTTAAAGAGTATGCTGAAAGATGTATTTCAATGGCAAATGGTGACAGAACAAGAATATATTGGGGGTGCTTTCTTTGGAGATTTAATGGGTCACTTCTTAAATATACATGAAGTGGTAAAGCCGCAAAGGACCGGCTACATTGAATGAGGGTCTCACTCCAAAATCACTGAGGGAATTTTTTAACACTTTGGATCTGATCTAAATGTTCACTTGGTGTAAACATCTGGAAGATGTTTACTTTCTACAGTTACAGCCCAGGCCAACCGAGGAGAGAGGAGTGATGGCCTGTAGTGAGTTATGTGCTCAGCATTGTTGCCCAAAGGCCAGTGTAGTTGAAGGGACACCGGCCTAACTGCATCTGTGCTGAGGAGTAGCCAGAGAAGGCGTGCCGTTTAAGTAGGTCTTTAATTTGAAGGAGCCCAACTGAAAGGCATCCTGTCTCTGGATGCAGCCATTGACTGTTCCCTGCTGCAAGGCATTGGCATACACATGCATGGCCCTGTTACACAGTCTGACGCATGGCTTCTCATAGGATAGGACCCAGAAATGCTTGAGCTGCCTGCCTTTTCTCAAAGGGGCTCTACGCACACAGATGCTAGCATACCTCCATGGAGCTCCCCCTAAGAAGTCTGTGGCAATGCTGCATACAGCAATTGCCTGTGATTTTCTCGTGGTTCTTCCCTTTAGTTGCAAAAGGATTTGAGCAAAGCTAGTTTGTTCCTTCCAGCATGGGCCACGTTCTCTGTGCAGGTGCACCACTGTAATTAAAACTGGAGTAACTCTAATGACTCCCATTTACTCAGGTTACTGCAAGCTGGTCCTGAGATGAAGCATAGATCTTGCTGCCTCCTCCTCCTAACATAATTGTTAAGGACATAAACTACAACTGCGTTCACTGTGACTACTGAACTAGAGGGTAAACAGGCTTAGCACAGTAATATAGAGGATTTAAAGTCATGGGTTCTTATGCCTGTTAACGGTCTAGTTCCAAAGATCTGATCCAGGTTCTGTTTATCTGTGGTGTAAATCTAGACTAATTCGATGTGCTCAGTGGAATTGTGGCTGTATAAAGCTGAATGAGAAGAGAATCAGCATGTAGGTATCAAACGTGGTGGACAGATGTCCCCTTCAGGATTCTTCTGTTTCAGTGGTAGGGGATATCACCTCCAGCTTTTCTTCAGTCACCTGCAACAATCTGGCAAACTCGACTGCAGAAAAAGCAGTCTTTCTGCTACCTAGGAGAGATATTCTACCGTTATACTTCAACCCTGTGTGAAGAAGGGACATCCGTTCATTGCTTGAAAATAGGACTTGGAGGCAGCTCCTCAGTAAAATTTAAGCCAAATATAGTTTCTGCCCTTCTGAAATATTTTGAAGGGAAGGAAAGAAGCGGAGGACTGTCATACTAAGAACTTCTACCTTCATGTTTTTATAAAACTCGTGGGTCACTGCCCTTGTTTTTCACCTGGACAGCTGCATCTAAAGGCCTGTAAGGCTCGAGAGATTAAATGCATTGCAAGTATAAGAGCGGAAAGACACCTAAAGACAGCATAACCTGGATTCCATCTTTCAGTTTTTAAGAAATGCTGAATTTTGGTAATGACATTACATAAGGTAAATTAGGAGTTATTTTTTGGTATCCATCCAAACCTTCCTGGGTAAGATGTGATTTGACCTAAAGAGGAGACAGGCTCAAGAAGAAAACCAGACATGCAAAATTGTTTGGCTGTTCTTGCTTGCTCTGATAAATACCACGGCCGGAGCTAGGGTAGCTTCTCTGAAAAGATGACTGTATTTATCATGCTATCAGATGTTTACTAAAAAGAATTATGCTCTTACTCAGTGGTATTGTAATAGAGGACATAAATTAACACAGTGTTTTGGAACTATGCATATTTTTTTCAGCCAAACATTTGGCCTGCGGCCCAGATAACAATGAGGTTTAGGGCAAAGCTGTGCACTCTGAGTAACCCATGGGATCAACAGCTCCCTTTCCCAACACACATTTTATTTTTACCTTTCCATTCTGTCTCTTCCTTCCCAATTGGAAAAGCAAAATTGAGACAGTAATGAAAACAATGAGACACAATACATTGATTCAAGGATTCCAAGTGCTCCTTGCCCATATACATCTTCCGTGTCCTTTTTGGTCATCAAAATGCCTTTGAATTAAGGAGGAACTTAGAGCAATGCTCTCAGGCAAGAGAAAGAGAGACCATGTGAGGTGGAAAGATGGGTCTGCAAGACAGGGACAACTTGGAAAGCCATACTCTAAGACTGCAAAACCTCTTTCTTCAGTGAAAAGATACATACTGATCATTTCCTCATTGGTTACTGCCATCACACACAAGGCAACTCGCTTCTCCTGTTCCGGCGTAAAACTGGCCAGTTTTTTTTTCCTTCTCTTTTAGGGCTCAAACTGGCAAAGTGCATGTTAAGGTTCAAGGCCTTGAGAAACTCTGGAGCAACTGGAAAGTTCTCCTGGGTTATAGTATCATTTACTGATAGAGCTTTACCTCTGCTGATGCCCCTATTACTGTCCACAAAGTCAGACTCCTCTGCTTACGGATTTGTTAAGAGCAGTCTTCTAAAGGACACACTCCCTTGGCCTTTAGGGACCAGCATAAAACTCGCATACAGTGCCCGTGTTTTCAGGAGACTAAGACTCTGGCTGGTTGCCAACACAAGTGAGAAAAGGATAATGGATCTTATCCCTTTGAAGAACAGACACAATATAGCAGCCTTTCTCCTCCATCCCCTTTGAAGTACACGACAACACAGAGGAGACAATGAAAAAGACGGAAATTTAATGTGAATGCACCTAGGAGTAATCAAAAAAAGATCCTCTTCTGCAATTTGACCAGAAAAGCACACCCTTCTCGAAGGAAGGAACTCCCATCTAAAAGGAAGTTCATTCAGAGTGAGGGAGGTCATGAATGTGCAGCATACGGCATATGCTACACCTGTTCCTTATACAGACACTCATGGGGTTAAGAGAGATGATATGGTTGATCTAATCTAATGGTACACTGTGGCCAAGACGGAAAGCCAAGTCTCCTGTTACCATCCTCACTCCCACTGTTTGTGTCATGCCATTTCTGGGTTCATCAGAACACTTCATGAGGCAATTCAATCATTCAACCCAACAGAAAACCAGTCCAAGCAAAAAAGAAATGGATTTGCCCTCTTCTGGGCTAGTAAGCTCAGTCAGCAACGGACAGAGCAGGAAAGAACTGGTAGCACTGAGAGTGGCACTGAGAGTGGCGACTGGAAAGGAAGAAGACCACTCTCACTGGGCAGCAGTGTGTGGCTAGTCTGGTTCTTGGCATGCAGTAAGACTACCCTTGAATGGAATCAGTTCCTCAGTCTCACTCTTCACAAAGCATGCTGATTAATTAGTGCACAGCAAATTTGTATCATACCTTATTGCGCAGTAACTTCCAATGGCAGACATAGCTCTTCTCACGCTGGCAAAGCTTCATAAACCAATAGGGCAGCAGGGATCAATGCCAGCAGGGAAGCTGTCTCTGCTTTGACAGGGAAAAAAAAAAATCTAAGAAGAGATGCTTTCCTTCCAGAAAGGCAGTGAGACACAACTGCTGTATTCTCTCATAGGTACCCACTGGGGTGGAAAATGTTTTCCCTGTGGGAATGCTGCTTTCAGCAAGGTGTCAGAGAACAATGCTGTCACCAGCCCCAGCCACATATGATTTCCATGTCTCTTTCTATCTTTTCTTCTCACATAGTTACTTGTGCGCTTTATCTGGCTGGAGCTGGGCCATTTATCTCCTATGGTACATTGCTTCCCAGGTCAAGTCTGCCTCTCCCTTCCCCCTTCTCTCCTCAACAGCTTGAAAAACATACCTTAAATTCTGTAAAGTAATCGAAGGCCTTGTTCTCTGCCATCAAAAGAGTCTAAAGGGCTTGCTGTGAAAGATGCTGGACAGTTCTGGTACTGGCAACCTCCGTACTCCTGCCAGCCAAAATTCTGCTCGTGACGAGACTAAGACTATATCTCTCCACTACCGCTCTCTTCTGCCACTGCCAAAAGAGGAGTGAGAATAAAGCAGGATCCTCAGGGGCTCTGTACTGAAAGCAACTAAGGAGCAAAGAAGTGAGAATAGAAGCTGAAATGAAGGACTGAAGAGCACGCAGTAGGAAGAATGGATATGTGTGATTTGTGGTGTTGTATGAGCACCTGGAGTTTCAGTATGCCTGGGTCTATCCCATCTACACTCCACTTACTCTTAAACTGGGTTGTGAGAATAAATTTAGTGTTGCCTGCAGATGTGTAACCACTTCTCATACTGTACCTTTTCCGCTTGGCAAGAAAGCACTATCTCTAGCTAAAAGCTGAAAGTAAAGCTGTCTCTGTTTTTTGTGCACAGACTGACAGGTCAGTCTGTGTTGCTTCCCTCTGGTGAGGAAACTCCTGAGAGTATTGAGTCATTGGTTTCCTGCCATTGCTGGGGCAGAGCAGAAGCACAGTGTCTGACCTCAAAGAGGACTCAGTTCAGGGCTCCTACTTCTGCAACATTAATGACTGAATTTTGCAGATACTGACATTTCACCTCAGCAAATGGTAGTCTGACAAGGACTGGCAAATAGGGAAGCTCAGAGAGGAGCCAACACATACCTGATTCCCACAGAGTCTGTTGTCTTCCTGCAAACAGATGACCTTCACAGACAGCCAGGTGGCAAGCACGTGGGAACACTTGGAATTTTTAGAGGAAAAATGTGGCAGGCTTTTTTTTGCAGCAGGTATTTGCTCATCCTCTTGCTGACTCTCCATTTCCCAATTACCTGCAAAATGCCTTCTTTTAGAGAAGACTCCCATAGAAAGGTTTACTGCACGAGTGTTTACTGTTTAAGAGTTTCAGTCCAGAGCAAGTATGTCACAAATTCTGTCCCTTCTGGCAATCGGCCCTTAGCAAAAGATTTCTCTAAGGTTTAAACTGAATGGCGGCATGCGTGTGCATTTCGTACTGACAAGTAAGAGGTTACGGCTGTCGGGGGCAGTTTGTTCATGAGCCAGCCAATTTTGTAGCAAGGATGCATTGGATCTGCGATGGAGGAACATTATGGTTTCTATTCCTCTGACAAACGTGCACGCTTCAAATGATGCCAGTCCTTCCTCAGCTTATCCTAGTGCTCACTGCAATTTATATGCCAAAACCATTGCTATTCCTCTCCCTGGCATCCCAGCTGGGAGAGCTCTGGGAAGGGAGAGAATCAATTTTCCTGGCAAGAAGTAGGTCACATGGCAGCATGTTTTGCCCATTTTTTCTCTGCCAAGCCCCATCCTAACATACCCTTGTCCTCTGCCGATTCTGATAGGCTGGTCTTTTTCCAGAGTGGACTGGGAAACTAGCTAAAAAAATAAAACAATCAACCAGCTTCTGCTCAATGCCAGATGCTGTGCTTTGTAAAAATGGCTCAGGTGAGATCCTGCTGGCCAAGTCAGTAGGAGATTTGCCAGTGGTGTACAGGATGCCACATCAGGCTTTTCCAGCAAGAAGCAGTCTTGGAATTTATTACAGAAAGTATCCTTTCATACTAACAACAACCACCCGCAAGATTTGGTTCCAAAGGAGTCCAAAATGCAGTGTACAGACTGGATGTAGAGGTGTAATGGATTAAGGATGGGAAATGTTTCTTTCGGATTCATTTTCAAGACAGCAGTTTTCCTATTTTTTTATGCCAGGCCAGACACTTCAAAAACTACAGGCATAACTGCTTCATGCTGTAGCCTGAATCGCTTCAACCATTCTGTCAGAGACATCCTCCCTGCACTAGTAATTTTCATCCCTCCTCTACCTCAGTTCACCTATATGCAGAATACAGCTAATAACATCCCCTCAAGTAAAGCACCTTCCATTGACTGTCTTGCTGAATATCGTGGTCAGCTGTTTTGGTCGTGGACTATTTTTTACCCCATGAATTACTGGGCAGCATCCAGCATAACTGGGAACTCTCAGTACTCCTATAATAAAAGAAGTACTTGTAACACTGGCACCATTCATAAGGCAGCATGCCATCCTAACCACCAGCTTAACCCATCAGCTCTCGGCACATTCCCAGGTTTAGGCTTGGAATCTTGATGACTATGACAGACCACCAGGATACATGTCCAGCTGTTAGGATGTGCTTCTTTCCCCTTCCTCTGACAGGTACCAGGCTACCAGAGTCTAAGCAGCAACCTGCAAGATGGCTCAAGGCTTCCACTGGGAGACCATTTCCTATGCCAGCAAGCAGTGCCTGGCATCTTCCATGGCTCACTCCTGCTCACTGTCATTTGTATTCCAAAATTAAGCCTCAAAATTAATGAGGAGATTAAGTTAGAGAATAAGATTCAAAGTTCTAGGTTGCTGCAAACAAGACACCTTGGATTAATCAGCATACATGTTTAAAACAGATTATAATGACTGGTGGTGTCAAAGTGGAGCTGAAAAATACAGTTTATAAAAGCGCTGGATTAAGCAGGCAGCTTCATGGCATCAGGCAAAGCAGAGGGAATAACTGCATCACTGAAAAGCATACACGTCTGCTTAACTCTGACTCAAAAAGATGCATATGCCTGTGTCCAAATTTGCATCTGATTGGCTTTGTTCTTAAAAAAGATACTCGAGTGTTTTGCTGTACTTCAGCATGACACAAGAAACAGGCGTGCAGTACCAAAGCAAGCACAAGCCACATCAATGCACGTGCAAAAGACCAAAGGCTTTGCACTTATTGTGTGAAATATGATTATTACCAAAAGGCAAGTGCACATGCAAAAAGATTTCTAGTGCACTCAATGTGATTTGCCAGTGTGTCGCATGCTGATCAACACAGCACACTGCAGTCCTAATTCTGGAGTCCTTAAAATCAACTGTGCACTACAGCTGCATATGATAAGTGCTTCACTGTCGGATTTTCCTTACTTCAGATTTGTTCCTCTTTGGACATCTTTCTAAGTTGGTTTTATTTTATGAACTGTTTTAGTTGCTTGAGTCTCTTTTCATTCATGTTAGCAGACCAGTCAGAGCAGGGACTAGCAATGGGGCTCTGGTCTTCCCTATGACACTGACTTTCCAGCAATCATTGGGCAAGCTACTGAAACTCTGGGACTACTGAGGATTAAAGGCGCTTTATGCTCTCCTGCCAAAACTGGGGTGACAGGAAGTGGATGTGACTTCAGTTTGCTGTAAAGTTTCTTTTGCTTGTGAAAAGGGCATTTCTAGGTCTCCCTCTCTCCCTGCCTCCATTTATCCAGGTCCCTGTTGATTGTGGGAAGTGTGGTGGGTTTCCACTAGCGCTTTTGTTGTATTTTCTTCCTCTGGTTGAGGAAAGGAAGTGATGGAGCACCTTGGTGGGCACTCAACAGCCAGCCAAGGTCAACCCATGGCAGTTTGCTTCTACTGGGCTCTCTGTTCCTGTTTTTTCCTTCTTGCATGTTTCTTGTACCCCATCGCTTTTGAAAGTTTCTACCTCTCCGTTCCTGTCTTTTAACTTCTCACTTAAGTCTCTTGAACCCAGTCGCTTTTTAAATTTTCTTGCAACCTCTCTCTTGCTCTCCCCCTCCCTGACCTAATTTTAATTTCTTGCCTATGTTTCTCGTCTCCTGTTGTTTTTCACATTTTTGCCTGCATCCCTTTACGCAGGTCCATATACCTATTCTTTTAATTCTTGTACCCTTTCACATTTAAAATATTCTTTCTGCTTTTCCCTCTGTCCATCTCCCTGTCTCTAGTTCTTAATTCTTCCCTCTGTGTCCTCTACCCAACCACTTCTTCAGTTTTGCTTCTTCCATCTGTCACCCTGCCCCCATGTGTTATTTCTTGCCTGTGTTTCCCGTACTCCATCGCTTTTTGAAATATTTGTTCTACATGTGTTTCTATTTGGCTCCCTGTTTCTATTTTTAATTTCTTGCCTATGTTTCTTTTCCCCTGTTGCTTTAGAATTTGTCCCTGGCCCTTGTTTTGCCTCTGTCTCGTCAGTCCCTTCTGCCTCACTCCCCATCTCTCCCATTTGTCTCTCAGTCCCTATTTTCTGGTGCAATCTCTCAGCTCTCCTCTCTACACCCTTGTCCCCCTCTCCATCCCTCTCTTGTTCATGGTGTCCCATTTTCTGGCTCCCTCTCCCAATTTCTTAATGCTTTCCCGTGTTTCTTGTGCCTCACTGCATTGCAATTTCTCTTTCTCATTTTCCCTCCCTCTGGCACCCTGTCCCTCCTTTTTTAATTCCTCTCTCTGTCCTGTATGCTCTCACTTAAAAAAAAAAAAAAATTCTTCCTCAATTTTCTTCTATCCACCTCCCCAACCCTATTTTTAAATTATTTCTGTTTCTTGTACCCTGTTGCTCTTAAAGATTTCTATCTACTTTTATCCCACATCCTGTCTTTATTTTTTAATTATGCCTTATCTTTCCTTACCACCATCCTTTTAAATTTTTCTTTCTCTGTCTCCATTTTTGTTGGCTGTCACTTTCTGTATTTTTATATCTTTCCCCTTTATTTCCCTAATCCCTATTGCTTACACTGTATTTTCTACATCTACTCTTTGCTTTTTGATATCTTAAGTTTTAACTTTTTCTTTTTCTTCAGTGCCTTTGCTTTATAGATTTTTCTTTCTACTTCTCCATTACTATTTTTATTTTTTTCCCTTATTTCCTTAATCCCCATCACTTTTAAAAGTTTCTGTCTACAGACTTGCTTGTCTGTGTTTCACTGTCACGGTTTGGCTGGTCCAGAATCACAGCCCAGCAATGCTCAGCAGGCTGTTAGCAGTTTGAGTCAGCTACAGGTGTAGCCCGGACCATTGTGTCATGCTCAGTATAAAGCGGGAAGGTTTGCTGAGGAAGGGGATCTCCCGCGGGGCTCCTGCAGGGCTCTCTCCTTTCCCTGCTTCTCCTTGCTCCCGAGGACCCCTCTCCTGTCGATCGTGGCTGCTGCACGTTCATTTGGCCCAGTGTAACTTTGCATGCCTCTGTTGGTAGTGGTGCTGTCTCGTTAAACCCGATTTCACTTCGACCCGCAGGTCTCCTCCCCTTTTCTCGACGCCCCTCCCTGGCTAGTGAGGGGTCATCGGGGGACAGGGCAGCTGTTGCCGTGTAGCCCCGGACACGGGCTGGAGGGGCACGTTCGCTGCCTTTTCTGTCCATCGCCCCCGGATTTCCTCAGAGCCCGCGCTTCTTAAATGGGCTTTCTGCGCGTTTCAGTTCGCTTTGCGGCGCTCTGCTGCCACCATGCGGCCAAGGGCAGGTACTGCAGCCCCGACCCGCGCATGCGCGGTGTCGGTCGCTGTTTCCACGCTGCCGTTCGCCCGCAGCGGCCATGCGAGACCGCGGGGGCTGCCTGGCGCCGTCTGCTGCCTCCCGGTAAGGCAGCCCCGCTGCCGCTCCGCGGGCGCGGGGCCGGCGCTGCCGTTCTGCCCCTCGCCCTCTGCCCGTTCGCGCGCCGGCTCCGGCCCCTCCGGCGCGTCGGTGGTGGGCGGGGCAAGCGCGTGCCGGGCAAACGCGTGCCCGGCAGCAGCACGGCGGCGCGCCGGGGGAGGGCCGAGGCCACCGGTGAGGCGAGCGAGTCATCCCTTTCGGCGGGTGCGCGGGGTCTCCTGGTCGGCGGCGGCCCGGAGGTGCCGTCCCGCTCCCTTCTCCCGCCCCTGGTGCGCGTGCTTTGGCGCTGCCCAGCGGTGCTCCCGCCCGCCCAGGGGTGTGTCTTCCATGCTCCCCCCGCCCGGCAGGGGGCGCGCTTTGCCGCATCCCCCCGTCCTGGTGGGCGCGTGTTCCTGCATCCTGTCGCGCCGCCGGAAGCGTCACTTCCGCCTCTCTCCCCGCCCCTCCGGGGCGCGTGGCTTCCTGCACTCTCCGGTGCACCGCCCGGCAGTGCGAGTCGCGGCAGGAGCGGCGCGGTCACCGAACGTTGCGGGGCTGGGGCTGCGGCTGGGGCTCTTCTGGCTCGGGCTCCGCCGGGGGAGCGGGTGAGTGGGGAGCGGGCGATCGACCGGTGGGTCCCGGGGAAAGCCGTGAGGCGGGCGGCCAGGCCGGCGGGGCCCGTGTCGGAGGCGCGGAGCGGGGGGGGGCTGCGGGCGGAGCCGCGCCGTGTGGGAAGGAGCGGGGGGGAGCCGCGCCGTGGGGGGGAGGGTGGGGAGGGCGATGTCCCCGCAGGGCCGGAAGCCGGGCAGGCGCCTCTCGCGGCACGGCGGGAGCGGCGGTCCCGGGGCGCGGCGCTGCCGGGCTGCCCTGCCGGTGCGCCGGAGCGGGCCGGGCGGTGCTCGCCGGTGTCTGGGGCGGGGCGGCGGGGCCTGCTCGGTGCCGGGCAAAGGGGACGGAAAGGGGCCGGCTGGGGCTCCAGGGGGCCCTGCCCGGCCCCTCGGGCAGAACCTTGCTCGGTCTTCTCGCCGCTGGCCGGGCGACCTGACCAAGAGGTTCCTGTTCCGCCGCCTCTTCCCGGCGTCGCGTTCCGCGTCCCACGAGGGAGATCCCGCGCGGGCGGATGCGGTCGGTGCTTGGGCGATGGCCCACGTGGGGCTGGGGGAGCGCGGAGGGGCCAGGGCGAGTGGAAGGGCCCCGCCGCCCCTCCCCACCCAAGCCCGGGGCAGAGAAGCTGGAGACAAAACGCCGTTAATGGAGCACGGTTCGTTCCCCGGGAGGTCTCTTGGGAGTCGAGAGTGGTTTTTTTTTCCGGGCCGAGGAACAGACTTTCCTCCGTGGTAAGTGCAGAGCTGCCTGTTGCCGCCTTGAGAGTTTCTCTTCTCGTGGTTCACCCTGATTTTATGGGTGGGGTGGAGATGGCTTTTTATTTTTAGATGCCCGAGTACATTGTCAGTAACCTGTGGTGTGAGGACAGTGAACTCTTGAGCACCTAGATGCCGGTAGAAATGTAACCAAAGACACAGGATGGACAGTGATGTTTAAACTTGGTTTATAGTCGATTTGGTTTTTTCATTAGAGTGTTGATGACTGCTTGTCCTGTGGTTCAGTCCACATGCTATTCCGTGGAGCCCTCAGTCTGGGACTTTTATGTGTTAAAAAAGAAAAAGCTTGTCCTTCAAAAAAAAGAACTAGTCCTTCGTAGGACTGAGGTATAGACTTGGGGAGTCTCTTAAAGACGTGATCAGAATTAAAGCTGGATTTCACTTAACGTTGCTGCTGTTTGTCTTTGCTTTTGTTACTGTCCCCACCGCTCCGTCATGATTGGGAGCTCCGAATCATGCCCTTTTTTTTTTTTTCCAATTTGTAATGCCTTTCTCCCCCCTGCCCCTCTCCTAGGACTGTAGCGTACAGACCCTTCATTTAAACGTTAGTTTGTTTCCTCACAATTGAGTTCTGATGATTGAAATCACAGAAATTACACCTGTCTGTCTTACAGATTCGGAGTATTTCTGAACATGTACCCTCACAGACAAATGCTGTGGGGATACGCATCTTCTGCACTTCATCCTCCAGCAGGACAATCCGCCGAGACGGGGACGAGCTGTGAAGGGGCAGTTTCTGCAAGGAGGCGGTTGACAAGGACAGGTGGGTCGCTGTACATTTTAAGGATAGTATTCGATTTGGGATGTCTAGGGTGAGGAAACCCTGGCTCTGTGTAGGCTTGAGAAAAGGTGCGTAGTTATCTGTGTCGATCTAAGGAAGGGAGTTCTGGTGAGACTGAAGCTGCCAATGAGTCAGAAGGAGGAAAAAAAAGAAAAAAAAAAAAAAGGCAGAAAGCACCCAGTTTTCTATGAAAACCAAAATCTCTAGTGGCCTGTCTCAACAGCTGTACCAAAGATGATGCAAAATGCTTTTTCCTCCACTCGGTTGTAGTCATTGCAAACCTTCGCCGAAATAGGAAGCTTTTGATTCCTAGCCCGCTTTGTGCTAAAAGGTGGCTTGTTTTTTTTTTTTTCCTCTCTCAGCAGACTATCAACTGGCATCATTTCACCATGGTGACCCTTTCTTCTGCCCTGGAGGTACAAGACTGGCCCAGAGGATCCCGAGTGGCCTGCAAGGACAAGGTACATCTGCCCCGTGCGTCTGCATTTTTCCCCAGGTACTTGTAGTACGGACTTTAAAGTGAACGTGAAGAACGTGCCAGCTCTCCTTCTCTAGTTTTGATAGGAAGTGCTTCAGCAGAAACACTCAAAATAAGATCTGTTCTGGAGCACGTTGTGCCTGTGTGAAGTGTACTCCCCTCCGTTTATTTGCTCTTCCTGAGAGCGTGCGTAGCTTTCTGTTTTGTGTGCTTGCTGAGAAACGATTCTGTGAGAATCGTGTGGTGCTGAAAGGGGAAAGAAACTGTGTGTCAGAGTTTGGATGTTCTGAAGAAATGGACTGTGTTCCAGATAAAAGCTTTCTCCTTTTTCAGTCCTTAAGTGTTTAAAATATCTCATAGGGGTACGTGAAAACCTGACTGAGATACTGACATCTGTACTAAGAGCAATCAAGGTCGTGGGTTGGGGTTTTTTTTGTGTTGTGTTGTTTTGTTTTGTTGTTTGGGGTTTTTTTGCTTGTTTGGTGGGTTTTTTCCCCCCACCTCTCTCTGGCAAATCTTCCAGTCCTGTTTGGTAGCCTTAAGCATTGCAGAACTGGGTAGTTGATTTCTGCATTGTGTCGTCATCCCTGTCCGTCATCGTCCCGTCCATGTGTGTGTGTGTGTCCCCCAAAGTAAAATAGTATGGGGATCTCTTATCTTACTAATTTTTTATAAGTTTCATTTCTGATAGGAAAAAACCCCAAACAGTTCATGTTGTGTAATATACAAATGAACTTGCCTTGTTTAAACTGTAACCGCCCGCGAGCTTCAGGGTACGATTGAAGAGGGTGTTTAAGCAATTCGGTATTTCTTCTATGTCTTTAAAAAGAGAGGCTGCTGAATGTTATGGGTGGTTTTCCCCATATTTGGAGGGAGCACTCCGAAGTACTTTATTTCTGTCTGGCTTTCGGTGGTGCATTTCCCTGGCCATTTGGTGGCATCTCTCCTGGGCGGTGCAGCTGCCCAGATGTCCCTCCTAATGGTGTAATGCACAAGAAACCCCCCAGTCGGATGGGAACGGTGTATTTTGGAGACAGGTGATTTAATGGTATCTGCTTGCAGCTGGGTGAGTGCAGTTAACGCAAACATCAAATCAAATACTTTGGTAGTGTAAGCGTTTTTGTTGGATGTACATGAACATCCACGTGCTTTTTCGGTATAAAGTGAACGACTGAGATTTGTTCTTTCTTTAAAGAACGTTTTAAACATGACTTTGTTATGTTTATTTAGAGTTTTACACTTCACTCTGCAGATTTATTGACTGAGCAAGCGAGACGTGCAGCAGCAGCGGCGGTGGCGCAAGGGCTGTAGCTGTTGTGGTGAGTCTGAGGATGGTACGAGGTCTTCATGCGGTCTCACGGGCGGGGGGGGGGGGGGGGGTGTATCTCCCCCCAGGGGTGCTGTGAGAAAGGGACGAGACGTTTTCCAGCACTATCAAGGGTGTTTGCTTTTATGCTGAGAATGCTTTCAAAATTGTATTGATGAGTCTTAGTATTGATTTTTTTTTTTTAAATTTTTTTTTAAGCGTACCGATGGCTCTGGCTTTGAACAGATGTGTTGTAGTTTGAGCTGACCTCCTTTAGCTCAACTGCTATCCTATCCCTCATTCTCACTGAATTCTTCTGCTTTCTCCTGTGTTACTTTTCTCATATGCTGAGACATAACTTGGGATTTTTGTTCTTGAGCTGCCGTGTTGTGTCTGGTGCTGCTCGGCAGCTCCCCCTGCCCAGGTTTGCCTGCCGGCCGTTCAGCGTGCTCGCCCGGCAGCGCCAGCCCTGCGGCCGGAGGCTCCTGGCTCTGTCTCCAGCGGGGACCTGCGGGTGCTGCAGCCGGGGCTGTCCGGTGGGGAGAGTCCGGGGCCCAGAGGGTCTCCTCCCCGCTGTTCTGCCCGCCCCCGCCCCCCCCATCCCTGTCGTCCGTCGTGTCGTCCCGTCCCGTCCCGTCCCCCCCCCCAAGTGATTCCCATGGAGATGTTGCCCCATGCGAGGTTTTTGCGGGACGTGCCCCCGAACCCCCTGCCCTCCGACCTTGTGCCCCCTCCGCCCCACCATGCTCGGCACCGCCCTCCCACCGCCCCTCGGGTGCCGCCTGCACCCGCCGACTTGCCCCTCGCCCCCAGCCCAAGCTCAGACCCGCCCCTTCCCCGCTCCCGCCCCGCCGGGGGCGTGTCCTCCCGCCCCAGGGGCGCGGGGCCGGCGGGCGCTCGGCGCGCAACGCGCGGGGCTGCAGCGTCGGGGCCGCCCCGGGCACGCGCCGCCCGGCGGGCGCTGCTGCCGCGCGGCCAAAGCGCGGTCCCGCAGCGCGGCGGTCGCGCGCCGGACGTGGACCTTCCGGCGCGCCGGCGGCGGCTCGCGCATGCGCGGTGCGCGAGAGCAGCATGGCGGCGGGTGAGGGGCGAGGCCGGCGGTGAGGCGAGCGAGCTCCTTCGGCTGGTGCGGGAGTCTCTGCTGGCCGCTGGCCGCCGGGGGTGGCGGGACGGGAAGCCTCAAGGCCCGTGCTGCGGTGGGCAGCCCCGGGGAGCTCCCGGGAGCTGGTGGGAGGGAAGAGGGGAAGGAGGCGGACGCCCCTCCAGGCGCCGGGTGCCTTCCCAACTCGCCAGAGCTCCCCTTGAGCCTTCCCCGGCCCCGCTGGCCCCGCGCAGCTGCCTCCAGCTCCAGCACCTCCCCTGCAGCCTGTCTCCCCAGGTCATCCTGTTGTGATGGCAGCAAGCTGGCCCTCGGATGCACTTGATTCTGCCTTAACGTGGATGCCATTAGCTGCAGTGCAGGGAAAAAGTGGCATCTCCAGAAGCTGCTGTGGAAGGAGGCGATTTGGCCGGGGATGATCTACGGTCATAATGGTCACTGATTCTTCTTGTCTCCCAGAGGCTGCACTGAGGGCACAGGTGTCCCTTCCTCCCCTGAGGATGCTGTTGTCTGCACCCGCCTCGGTCTTGCCTGGGTTGTCTCTGCCTGACCTCGCTCTCGTCGCGGCGTGGGGGCAAAAAGGGGCGGGCGGAGCGCTTGCTGGCTGTGGGCAGTGGACAGGAGCTGCTGCGGCTGAAGCTGGAGAGGCCAGAGAAAGGTAAAGAAGAAGGAATCAGAGGCCGGCCGGCCGGCAGCTGCCTCCCACCGCAGGCAAGCGGAGAGTCCATGTGCGTAACCCACGGCGTGGTACGGCCGTGTGACGCATGAACGAGCGAGGCTACATGTCTAGGAAGCCTTGTCTCGCAAGAGTTGAGACAGCCATGTAATCTTTTAGGTGGAGAACCACCATGTGACCGGAGCTGCAGAAGAGGAAGGGAGGAGAGGAAGAGAAGGAAGCGTCTGAACGGGCAAATTCTCCTGGCAGCACTGAGAACAAGGGATGCGGTGAGTCCTGGGCCCTCGGGGCCCCATCGCCCCACTTGTGTGTCCCAGGCCCTCCCTATCCCCCTCCCCTGGCCCCCTGTCTTTCACATGGTGCTGTGATTTCCCCCTTGCCCGCCCCCGTCTTTTTTTTTTTTTTTTTTTTTCCCTCCCCTGTCTCAGTCTCTCTCTGTCCAGCTCCTGGTCTCTAATTTTAAATTCCCCTCTCTCTCTGGAAGCCTGTCAGGACTTTTCTCTGTCTGGCTCTCTGTCCCTGTTGTTTAATTCCTTCCTGTGTGCCCTTTTAGGCCTCACCATTTTTATTTGCTCGGTCTCTCTTGGTCCAGCACAAGATCCGGATTTTTTAAAATTCCTCCCTCTCTGCCCTGCAGCCTGTCGCTTTCGAAGTTCGTGTTGCGATTTCATTCCTTTTGCCGTCTCTCCCTGCTGGGATTTTTCAATTCCTCCCTGTCTGTCTCGCAGCCCGTTGTTGCTTTCTTGTTCTCTCTGTCTCTGTTGGGCTCCCTGTCCCTGTCTTGACCCACTTCTAAAAATGCCTTCCTCTCTGCCTCGTATGCATTGTTCTTGAAACTTCCGTTTCCCGACGTCTCTCTGTAGGTTGCTCCTGGTCCCAGATGTTTATTTCTTCCCTCTCTGTCCTGTGGCCTGTTGCGATTTGGTGTTTCTGCGTGTCTCCTGTTCCCGGCTCTCGGTCCCCGTTTTTCAGTTTCTCTCTCTCAGCCCTGTAGCCCACTGCTGTTATCTGTCTGTCCTCATCTCTCTCTGGCCAGTTGCCTCTCCCCACATATGTGGTTCCTCCCTCTGCCCTGTGGCCCGTCACTGGTTTTCCGTTCTCTGTCCTGCTCCTTTTCCCCGAGTCTTCAGTTGCTCCCTCTCTGTCCTGTAGCCCATCAAGGGGCTTTGTTTCTTTCTCCATCGCTCCCTGTCCGGCTCCCTGCCCCATCTTTTTAATCCTTCCCTTGCTGCCGTGTGGCGGCTCCCCGCTATCTTCCCTTTCTTCATATCTCTCTCTGGACGGCTCCCGCTTCCCTGTTTTTCAGTTTCTTCCTTCTGGGCCCTGTAGCCTGTGGTGATTGTGCTGCTTTCTCCTTCTCTCTGTCCGGCTGTGGATCCCATTTCTTTAATTCCTCCTGCTTCTCCCTGTAGCCTGTCTTTCTGTCTGCCCTCTCCCCCTTTATCTGTCTCCCCACTCCACCTCTGGCGCCCTGTCCCTGTGTTTTAATTCTTCCCTTTCTGCCCTCCAGCTGTTGCTGTGCTTCCTGCGTGTGTCACACTGGGTCCGGCCCCTCATCTCTGTCTTTTCATTCCTCCCGCTCCTCCCTGGAGCTTGTCGCTGTCATTTTCTTTTGCTGTTGCTCTGTCTGGCTCCAGATCCTCGCAGCTTCCCCCCACCCCTGCCCCGCCTCGTTGCTCCTGGCTGTTTTTTCTGTCTCGATCTCTCTGTGCCTGGCTCTGGCTCCCTGTTGTTTCACTCCTCCCTCTCTGTCCTGTAGCCCATCGGCACATTTTCTTTCGTTGGGCTCTCTTTGGCCGTTTCCCTGTCCCTGTTGTTCAGTTTCTTCCTTCTCAGCCCTGTAGTGTGCCGTGATTCTTTTTCTTTCTCCCCCTCTCCCAGCTCCCAGTCCCTCCCTTTTAATTCCTCCCTCTCTGTCCTGTTGCCTGTCAGGAGTCGTGTGTCCTGGAGTCCCCGGCCCACCCCCCCCCCCCCAGCCCCTTCTCACTTTCGCACTTCCTGTCCGTGTTTTTTAATTCCTCCTCCTTTGCTGTGTAGCCTGTTGCTTTTTTCTTTTCTCCATCTCTGTGTCTCAGTGCCCCCATTTTTTAATTCTTACTCTCTGCCCTCTACCCTACCCCTATTTTCACCTTTCTCTGACCCTCTGTATCCAGCTCCCTGTCCCTATCGATTATTTTCTCCCTCTTACTCCTGCACCCGCTGCTATTCCCTGCTGTCGCCATCCCTCTCTGTTCAGCTCTCTGTCCCCAGATTTTAATTCCTTCTTCTGCCCCTCCGTAGCCTGTCTGGATTTTCCCCCTGCTCTCTGTCTGGCTCCCTCTCTCTGCCTTTTCATTCCACATTCTCTGTCCCATAGCCCCAAGCTATTTGTCTGTGTTTCTCAGTCTCTTCTGTCTGGCTCCCTGCTGCTGTTTTTTCTTTCCTCCTTATTTGTCTCATAGCCCATCACTGTTTCGTGGTTTGTTTTTTTTTTTTCTGTCTCTTTGTCCAGCTCCCAGTCCCTGCTCTTGAATTCCTCTTCCCTGTAGCCCGCTGCTGTTTTTTTCTGTTCTCGATCACGCTCTGTCTGGTCCCCTGTCCCTGTTGGTCAATTCTTCCTTCTCTGCCCTGCAGCCCCTGCAGTCTTGTACTTTTTTCTGTCTCTCTCTGGCCGGAGCTCTGTTGCTGCTCATGAGTTCCTCCCTCTCTGCCCTGTAGCCTGTTGCTTTTGTCCTTTCTCCGTCTCGCTTTCTCTGGCTCCCTGATGACGCTATTTTAATATTCCCTCCCTTTTTGTATGAATCGCTATACTTTTTGCTCTCCAGCTTTTTTTTTTTTTTTTTCCTGGCTCCCCGGCTCTATTTTTTAATTCTTCCACCTGTAGTGTGTAGCTCTGTGGTTTGTACCGTGTTGTTGTTCCCCCCACCCCCGCCCCTTCCCTCCATCGTTGGCTGTCTTGGCTCCCTGTCCCTGTTGTTTCATCCTCCCTCTCTGCCCTGTTCTTTGTTGTCTTTCTCCATGTGTCTCGGTCCAGCTTCCTGCCCCTGTTCTTCTTTCCTTCCTCTCTGTCGTGCTGCCTGTCCCAGTTTTGTCCTGCGTCTCCGTCCTCCTTTGTCGGTCTCTGCCCTGCTCCCTTCTCCCTCTATCTGCTGCCTCTCTTCTTCTCTCCCTGCTGCTTCTTTCTCCACCTGTCGGGCTCCCTGTCCCTGTCTTTCTCTCGCCATCCTGTTCCCTGCCTCAGGCGCTCTCGCTGCATCCGCTACCTGCATGACTGAAGAAACGTTCGCAGTCTCCTTTGCCCTCCCAGCTGCGTTTGCAGTCCCTTCACAGCAGGCGAGGGGCTGTGAGGGAGCCCAGGGGAGGAGGTGCTGCGCTGCGGGGGTCGAGTGATGGCCCCCCGCTCCTGCGGCACGGCCCAGCCCTCGCCACAGCCGCCGCACGAGCTGTGGGCTCGTTGCCAGGGCCGCATGGCTGCCTGCGGGCGTCCGGCTCGGGCACCATGCTCAGCGCTGCATCCGGCGAGCAGCAGGCTGTCCTGCCGGCGGGCGCCGCCGGTAACGGCCGCGCGATGCTGCAGGGCCTGTGGGATGGGGCCGCCGTGCCCGCTGCCACTTCCCCGTGAGGAAAGGCCGCTGCTGCCCCCTGGGCACAGGGCTGGTGGGCGTGCTCTTTTCACCCGCCTGGCTCCCTGACCCCGTTTTCCTTCCACAGACCAGGACTCTGTGTCCTTTCTTTATCTGTGTCTCCCCCTCTCTGTTCTTTTCCCGGTACCTCTCTTTCTCTGCTCCTCAGTTCCTCTCCCTCACCTTATTTTTCTCTTTCTGTTCCTCTGCCCAGCTCCCCATGGCTGTGTTTTCGTTCTCCGTACCTGCTGCCCCAGCGTGGACTGCCGAGCGGTCCCAGGGAAGGGTGAGTGGACGGGCTCTGAGCCCCAGAGCAGGCGTGTTCCTCGCACTTAGATGGGTTTGCAAATAAACCCTCGCTCTGTCTCCTTTGTACTTGCTGAGCAGCGGTCAGAGAGTCCAGGGGAGCAGGTACACAGCGGGGGTAAGGGGCCATGGCTGCAGCTGCGGGCTGGTGCCGGAGGAGCCCCGGAGGGAGCCAGCGAGGCTGATGGCGATGGCCGCTCTGTGTCATGGGGCCGCAGCCCCAGGGGATGGTGCTGCTAGGGCACGCCTGCCAGAGAGTGCCGACAGCAGACGTCGGGCCCCGTCAGGGCAGCTCGCAGGGGTTTTGTGAGCTGGTGGAGAGGAAGGAGGAAGAGGGGCAGATGGCTGCCTCCGGGCACCTGGAGGCCTTCCCACCCCCTGGAAAAGTGCTCCGGCCTGCGCGCCCCATGCAGCTGCCCACAGCTCCAGCACCTGTCCCGTAGCCCCTGACCACCCCAGACCCTGCCCTCGCAGCAGCAAGCTGACCCGCGAACGTGCTTTATTGCCCCATAAGCACGGGTGCCGTTGGCAATGGTCTGGGGCAGGAGGGGGCGTCTCCAGGAGCTCCTGCAGAAGGAGGGGTTCCTGCCTGGGGAAAGGGGTGGCCGTCGCTGTGGACAACAGTTGGCCGTTCTTTGTGTCTCCCAGGGGCAGCGCTGAGGACTTGGTTGCCGGTTCCTCCCCGGGGATGTTGCTGACTGCACCTGGCTCAGGTTTGTGTCCTTATTCTCCCAGTTAAAGCGGTTCCGTTAGTTTAATTCCCTGCCCGGTCACGTTGCTGGTGCCGCAGATACCTGCAGTAGAAGAGCAGGTGTCGGCCTTTGCGGTACGGGTCGCTGTCTTTGCTCAGTGCTTTGTACCCCGTGACACGGAGGCAGGTGAGGAAACTCCCCGCTGCTCCTCCGGCCGCCCTTGTGTCTGCTGGGGGTCGCCCCAGCCCCTTTCCCAGGGGATTGCAGGAAGGGTGGTGAGCAGGGCCCCGCGTGTACGAGCCCTGGCCTCTGCACAGGGAGCCCGTTCTGCTCCGGGGCTGCTGCGGTGCGGGCGCTCCGCTGGTCTGGTCGCTGGCGGCAGCTCTTGGAGCCGGCTGGGCTGCGCGGGCGTCGGGGGTTTGCTCACGGCAAGAAGCGGAGGCGTCGGTGTGAGGGAAGAGTTTCGAGACCGGCCGAGGTTCGGCTGTAGGCATAGTAGGAAGTACCCTTTTATGCAGTTGTTTTTGTTGTTTCAGGCTGGCGGTTTTCCGCTGAGGGTTTGGGGGTGGCAAAATGGTTTAATAGCCTGCCATTTTTTTTTTTTAAATTTTAGATGCATTGCATTTTTCTGGAATTCCTGACTATGGGAGATGGAACCTTGTTTTTTTTCCCCACCGTTTTTTACTGTGTGCTGTGTAAGTTGCTGATGTCTTGATCTATGCTCTTTTTTCTCTCTTAATAGGACTGATGGTGAAATTGTCCAGCGAGGGTTAGGGTGAGCATCTTGTACTCGCCTGTATACGGAGCTTGAGAGTTTCTCGAGAAGGCATCTTCCCCAGAACTTCTCAGAGAAGAGGGTCTGCGTTCTTTGCGCTGGTAACAGTCTCCAGCCAGGGTCTGTCTTCTGTCGTAGGCCCGGGCACGCGAGCCTTCCCATTACTCCGTTTCTGACTTTTTCATGACGCGCCTGATGAGACGTGTCGTAGTGCCGGTCACAGCAGTTACGTTTCCGTGTAGTTTTTCACCTGTTGTGTGTTTAGCACCGGTTTCTGTGGTTGTAAGGTGCCTGTGTTAGATCTTTCAGCCGCCGTGGTTTTTCCGTCAGCTGACCGCCGCTGTGATTCCTTGAGGGGTTCAGTGGTAAGGAGGCGGTCGGTGGTGCTTGTTCCGTGTGCGCTATACTGCACATTAATGAGGTCTCAATGCTCCGGAGGTTTATTCTTTTGCGGTAGGCGGGCGCATCGGTAGCCGCACCGAGGGTCTCGTGCTCCTCGACTCACAGGGGTACCGCCGACCGAGCGCTCTCCGTCTCGCGCGAGAAGCTCCACACACAGATCTGTCCAGCACGTCTCGTGTCCGAGAAGGTGACGAGTGGTCCAGGATGCGCTGGGGTATCCGCTGTCGAGCGGTCTGTTCTCACGGAGCCCTCTTCTGGGACGACGACTTCTCCGCGTCCTGTGGATGTTGGGTCTTGGGGCCCGGCTTCTTGCGCGTCCACCGTTGCGGTTGCGGCCGCGGCCGTATCTTTTCGTCAGGGGCCGTGGCATTTGACTTCCGGGGTGGAAGGTGCTAAGGGTCGTACGCGTAGGGCCAGGTGTTGCTTTGGCTTTGGTTTTCTGTGATGGCTGGCTGGCTGTTGTTGGAGTCTAGAGGGTATTCCTACATGGAAAGGAGATCTCCGGAACCGTTAAGCTGTTGCTCCGCAGCCGGGTGACTCGTTCGATGCCGTTTTCAGATGCAGTGAGACGAGCCGTGCACCAAAGGGTTAGAGGAGGGGCGGGGGAGCGGCCATAAGAAGGTGGGTTGGCACGCAGTGTCAGCGGGCAGATGCGGCCGATGGCTGTGTGAGCAGCTGACAGGTCTTGGTAGGTTTGTTGTATTCCAAAGGCACGAAGTAGCGAGCGAAGCAGGGTATCGGCACTGCGGGTGGCTGGGGCGAGGTGAGCTGGGACTGGTGGGCTGCAGCAGAGAAGTTACTTTTCAGGCGTTGTGTCGTTTGTGAAGTTTATAAGCATCCCTTATGGGTTGTGTTTTACAGGTGGTACCGGAGCCTCAACGCGGCAGCTGGCAGAGGTAGGGTGGGTGGGCGGCCGAGGTAGAGGAGGAGGAGAGGGGAATGGGCACGGGCAGGCTGTGGTTTCGGGCGGTATCTCAGCACGTGCCTTTTGTTTTGGCTTTCGCAGGTCACGCACATAGCCTCGGAGGGGCGAAGCTGCGCGCCGACCAGCGGCCTGAGGAGGCGAGGCGGTTGTCAGCCGGGCCGGCGTCCAAGAGCGGAGCATCCTGCGGCAGCTCGGTCAAGCGTTTCTGTGCGGTTGTGCAGGTGTTACGCAGCTGCCTTTGGAGTTGGGTGAGCTTTTGAGGTGGTGAGCTAAGGAGCAGCAAGGAGGAGCGTGGGGCTGGTGATTTCTCCCAAGCGTGACGGTATTTCTCTGTCTGTTGCTACCTTAGGGGGGCCGCAAGCGATGACAGCTGCAGCGTCCAACACGGGAATCGGTGCGGAGCAGTTGAGCGGAAGACCACGTTCCTTTTGAGGAGGAGGGTGTTTCGAGGAGGTCTGTAGTGACCCGTGTGACAGCTACCACTGTCAGCGGTGTGTGTGTTTTTTTTTTTTTTTTTTCTGTAGGCGATGAGGAGGAACGTGGCAACTGCAGGAGTAATCAGGTTAGTTGATGTGGTTTCTGCTGAGGATGGACGCGGATCCCCAGCCCTCTGGAAGCGAAGCTGAGGGACCAGGGACCGTTGTCCTGCAGTGCGTAACTTTGATTTCAGTTGGAAAAGGGATTTTCCTGGAATGGAAATCTTTCTCCTTCAAAGAAATTGCGTTGTACGAACTGCCTGTCGGACTCTGTGTGCTTGGCTGTAGAAGTCATGAGCAGTGAGACTTTTTGCCCTCTTTTGAAAAACAAAACAACAGCAAAGTCAATTTGTTTCCAAAGACTGAAGCACAGCAAGTGTTCCAAAAGTGGATGGCGTCGCTGGTCTTTACATTCTTGGTTGCAACGGTCGAGATACGATTAAAAAAATGTTCCTCTGCGTGCTTTGGTACAGCCAGAAGCCTTAGTGCATCTGCCAGTCCTGTTCGGTGGCCTTACCTGTTGCAGCCCTGGGGATTTTAATTTCTTTTTTTTTTTTTTTCTTTTTAATGAGTAAAACCATGTGGGGGATCTATTATTTCACTGATCTTTTCCTGTCATATATGAAACTCTAGAGAAAGTTAAAATTGTATAATTGGCAGAATGACTAACGCGGTTTAAACTCGCTGCCGAATCAGTACAGCATGTAATGTATGAGGTGTACTTAAGCGGTCAGGGGTTTCTCTAACTCTTTCCAAGCCAGAGGCAGCTGCATGTTACTGAGTTTCTTCCCTGTGTTTTGACAGAGCGCTCTGAAGTACTTGGTTTCTAATCATGTGACATGATAGAACAAGGTGGGGCAGGAGCAGAGTCAAATAACAACTGTGTATTTTGGAGACAGGTGTAAGCATAGATCTAGATGGGGGTGTACAGCCTTGTTCTGCAGCAGCGCTCTAAGGAAGGGCATCAAACATGAGCAAGAGCAGTTGCTTTTCTGCTAAGAAGGGGTTGGAAATCGTATCTGTTTGTCTTTCTATGGAGTGTTAAGTATTCAAATCACTCTGGTTTGTAGAGGATGTGTCTGTATTTCGGGCTGGTCTCCTTCAGTTCGACTGCTCTCCTGTCCCTCGTTCTATTGAATTCCTCTCCTTGCTTCTGTGTTGTTCTTCTAATGTGCTGAACTATGGCTGGGGCCTTTTGTTTCCCGATGTCTTGCTGTGAGTGTCCGGTGCTGCGCAGCAGCTCGCCCCCCCCCCCAGGTTTGCCTGCCGGTGGCTCAGCGCTCTCGCCCCGCGGGGCCAGCTCTGTCTCTGTCCAAGCTTTCTGCCACGGCTGTCCGGTGGGGAAAGGGGCAGTTGTTGCTCTGGGGAGCCCGTCCGGGCGTGGTCCGAGACGGGGAACGTGGCAGAGCCGAGTGCGAGCAAGAGCCATGGCACCGTCCTTTGGCGGACGCCCCGCCACCCCTCTGCTGTGCGGCAGCCGGCGTCGATGATCTGGCGGGGGGCAGGCATCGAGCATGGATTCTGTCTCGTGGGCTGTGGCAGGTGAGTGCTCGTCTGTGGGTTATGCCGGGGAGAGCCGTTGGTGTCGGTCATCCCCCACCCCTCTCCGGGTCCCCCTGTACCCCCAGTGTCAGAGAAAGACGCAGGTGCTGCTGCGCCGCTGTGACCGCACGGGGGTGCTGCGTGAAACGGCGCTTTGTGCTGCCTGCGCGTGGGGGGTGTGCGGCACTGCAGGCCGGGGTACGCGCATGCGCGCTGGCGGCCTCCTGCGGCGCGCTCTGCTACCACGATTTGACTAGGGTTGGGTACTGGGGCGTGGTACACGCGCGTGTGCGGTGACACCGATTTGTGGCGCTCTCTGCTGCCACCCTGTGACCAAAAAGCAGTACTGCAGCCCCGAAGGCGCTGCCGCGCTCCCTGCTGCCACCCTGTGACCGAAAGTCGGTACTGCAGGCCCAGCGGAGCTTTCCGCGCTCCCTGCTGCCACCCTATGACCAAAAAGCGGTTATGCAGCCCCGGCGGCGCTGCCGCGCACCCTGCTGCCACCCTGTGACCAAAAGACGGTACTGCAGCTCCGGGTGCGCGCTGCCGCGCTCTCTCCTGGTACCGCCTACAGTGAGTGGGCTACGCACCGGACGCTCTCACCTTTGTGCCCCGCGGCGGCCCCTTCCCCGGGGGATGTTTGGAAAGGCAGTGGGCGGGGCCTGGGGTAGATGAGTCCCGGGCTCTGCCCAGGGAGCTCCTTCTGTGCGAGGTGAGAGCTGTGGGATTGGGCAAGCTCCAGCAGCACCCACAGTAGAGAGAGCCCTGGGATGCAGCTTGGGCTTTTTTTTTTTATTATTTGTCAGCAGTTTCATACGGAGTGTTAAGGGGTGATGAGAGGGTTCTAAAACACACAGCTTTTTTAACTGACAGTTTTGCTGTGGTTTTGTTCTAGGTTGTCCTGGGTTACAGTGCAAAATGTGCCAAAAGAAAAAAATATTCTATTACCATCTTCAGGAGCTGTTGAGACCAGGTGGGGCGGTGCTCTCTGCCTCCCCCCCCCCCCGGACTATCTCCTGTTACTGGGCACAACAATGCCTTATCGCCTGACTCATCGATAACTCGCTCCTGGACTATCTCCTGTTAATGGCCCATCAAGGAACTGCCTCACGACTCCCCATCCCATTGTGAGATGCTCCGCCCGGGGGGGGGGGGGGGGCGGGGGGGAAGGAGCCAAGCAGTCCATGCCAAATAAAAACAGAGATTTTGAACACCCTAGCAGCCTTCTTCCAGTGGATTCCCAGAGGAGCTTTTCCCCCCACTGGAGTTCCAGAGGACAAGAGCTACCTACCTACCACTGGACCTTCGGAGGAAGACCAGACTCTTTTACCTGATTGCTGCTTCCACAGAACTACATCCATCGCTTCAGGAGGACTGCAGCCAGCATCTTATCGGACTGCTACTGCCACCCTAACAGGGTGTCAGGTTGTATTCCTGACTCTGTCAGTGTAAACCAGTGGGTTGTTTGTTTTTTCCCTGCCTTGTGTTATATATATATATATATATATATATATATATATATATATATATATATATATATTAGTAAAGAACTGTTATTCCTATTCCCCATATCTTTGCCTGAACGCCCGTTAATTTCAAAATTATAATAATTTGGAGGGAAGGGGGTTGCACTTTCCATTTCAAGGGAGGCTCCTGCCTTCCTCCACAGACACCTGTCTTTCAAACCAAGACATAGGTGCACTGGATTTTCCTGGAATTCTGAACTTCCTGCAGGATGGCAACTTGTTTTTTGTGACAAGGGTTTGTGATCCCATTTCCTTTCCTAGGACTGAAGGTGAGATTATCGAGTAGCATGAGGATGTGCACCACATCTGCACCTGTCTATGCCCCCCCATACCCCTGTCTCTGCCTTCAGGTGGGGTTTTTCCCATGCCACCCCGATCTTTGTGGCCTTGACTCCCGTGTGTGTGCCTGGCCCTACTTGTCATGTCCCTGCCTCCCATGGGCCTGCCTTGCCTGCTTTTTTTCATGGTAGGGATGGACAACGACAAGAGTATATGTAAGAAGGCAGTCTTTATTAAGTTGCAAAAACCAAGATGGCTGAGATGGTGCAGCAGAAAAAGCGTACCCTTTTATAACCTTTCTTATCTGTCCACCTGTTCATGCACTAAGGCTGCTAAAATGATTCGCTCAATAGCTTTGTCCATTCACCTCCATTCACATAATGATTGGCTGGAGCTCCTACTGTATTTCTCACTGTACCTACTGTTCTCTTGCCAAGTTTCTGCTCTGTGGTATTACTTGCTCAGTCTTTTCTTGCTCAATCTCTTATAACTTCCTCAAACTTGTTTACAACATTCTTCATCCACTTCTTCTGTCTTTTCAAGGGTATACTGGAATGCTGTCAAGGTCAACTTCATCTTCCTCAATCAGGTTATCCCTGACAGATTTTTGTACCCACTTTATGGGTGTGCATAGCTCACACCCTATCCTCCCCCTGTGCACCTGCCTTCCTCCCCCCCCCCCCCGCCCCCCCACCATGGGTGTGCCTTGCACCTGCCTCCCATTACCATGTTTTGTGTCCCCCCCCCCTTGTCCCTGCTCCATGCACCTGCCTTGCCCCCACCGCTACAAGAAGTGCTGCTCCAGATGCAAACTGTTTTAAACAAACTGTTTGCATTCCAAACTTCGCTCTGGCACTTCCTTGGGCCCAAAATGCCATCACCAGTAGATATCAGGGGGAATGAGGGGCACCCAGCAGGGACACCCTGAAGTCTCATGGTTTCCATCAGGCTTTCCCAAGGGCAGGGGTGGGTGGGAGAGTGGAAAAGCAGTATCGCTTTTTACATTTTCTTCCTACATCTCCCTCTTCAGAGCTCCTTGTCCCTGGGTGCTTGTTCTTGCCTGTGGCCCCTGTTCCTGATGGGCTCCAGGTGTGGCCAGTGGGGCTAATAACAGGGCCGGCCCTCCTGTGGGCTATAAAGGGGCTGCCTGAGGGAGCTGATAAAGGGGAACTGGCTGAGGAGGTAGCTGGAGGTACCTCCAGAATGGAATGGCTGGTCCCTGTGGTAAGGAAGGATCCCCCTGAGCTGTCCATGATGGAGCAGACCACCAGCACACGTTGCTGGCAGCTTGGTGCCTGCATCGGCTGTGTGTGTGAGCCGCTGGCCAGCCTGGCAGTGGAGGGGAGTTGAGAGAAAAGTGTCGGGGTGCTGAAGATCTGAGCTGGTGCCAGAAGCTGGGGTGAGTCACACGTTCTCCTGTGTGTGTCCCGGTCCACCTCTGCTGCCCTGCCTGCCGCTCCTTCTGCTGCCTGGGAAAGGGCTGCCCAGGGATGGGGAGGGCCAGCAATGGCTTTCTGTCCTGGCCCCTTTGCTGTGGGAGCCTGATGGACAGCCTAACACCTTCCTGATTGCACTGGGGCTTCCCCTCAAGCCAGGGGGAGAGGCAGGGCTGGAAGAAAGTGGAGGCTGAGATGGGGTGCGAAGTCAGGGAAAATGTGGAAGTCAAGATGGGGGTGGAAATGGTGTCACTTTTTACATTGTCTTTGTAAGGCTCCCTCTTTTTGTCTTCCTGACCCTATGTGTTAGTTCTTGCCTCTGTTTCTTTTCCCCTATTGCTTTACAATATTCCGCTGTCCCTTGTCTTGTCCCTGCCTTGTGGTCCTGCTGGTCCCTTTGGCCTCTCTCTCCTGCTCCTCCTCGCTCTTATGTATTCCTCCATCTCTCCCTGGGTTTTTCGCTCAGTGTCCCAGTACTCCTCTCTCTATGCTACTGTCCTGCTCCCTGTCCCTCTCCTGTTTGCAGCATCCCGTTTACTGGCTGCCTGTCCCCCACCTCTTCTCTACCTTCCTCCTGCTTTTTCCCTTCTCTCCTGCTGCGTTTGCTGTGTTTGCACACCGAGCCTTGTAGCCAGCTCAGTGCCAGGAGTCGTTCTGGGCAGAGGTGAGTAAACTTTTCCTGCCTCCTCTGTGCCCCTGGATGGTATTCAAGCCCCTGGGTGCAGAGCTCGTGGCTGTGAGCAGGTGCCAGGGAGGGGGCCATGTGCTGTGGGGATTTGGCCAGGCCCCTGTTCCTGACGGGCTCCAGCTGGGGCAGGTGTGGCCAGTGAGGCTAATGATGGGGCTGGCCCTGCTTTGGGCTAGGTAGGGGGCTGCCTGGGCATGCCTGCCTGCAGGAGCTGGCTGAGGAGTCAAACCAAGGGGCTTCCACAGGCAGCTGACTCTAGCCGGTCCCTGTGGCAAGGAAGGATCCCTCCCAGCCGTCCCCAACAGAGCACGCCACCAGCACACGACACCAGGACCTTGGCGGCTCTGTTGGCCACACGTGTGAGCTGCTGCATGTCCAGGAAACCTCGTGAGAGAAGTGCATTGAGTCACGCACCGCCTACTCCTAAGGTCAGGCAGCTGGCACTGTGGAGGGGGAAGGGGCAGAGACAGAGAGAAAAGCCTCGGGGCGGTGAAGGTCTGCCGTTGGCACCAGGAGCCACGTGTCCCCTCGTGTGTGTCCGGGCCCATCCCTGCCCTGGTTCTCCAGATCTCTGCCTGCCTCCTTGCCTGTCCCTGCCTCTGTCTGCCTTTCAGGCTGTCTAGTTCCCCAAAGCTTTTTGCTCTTTTGCTAGCATTGCCCTGTAAAGTATCACCTTCTACCTTTCCTTTCTATGTCTCTTCCTTTCTGGCACCCCACCAGCTCTGATTTCATTCTTCCTCGTTGCTTGTGACAATGGCATTTCTAGGTCTCCCTCTCTCGGTGTCTCCGTTTATTCAGTTCCCTGTGATTGTGGGAAGGGTGGTGGTCGGGGTCTGGGGTATATGAGCCCTGGTCTCTGCTCAGGGAGCTCATTCTGCTCTGAGGTTGCTGTGGTGTGGGTGCTCTGTTGGTGCTATCAGCGGTGGCAGCTCAGGAGCTGGCTGGGATGTGTGGGTATTGCGGTTTGGTCACGGAGAGAAGCAGAAGCATCTGAGGTAAGAGTTGTGGGACTGGGCAAGGTCCAGCAGCACATAGAGAGTGCCATTGGATGCTGGTTTGTTGGGTTTGATGTCAGCAATTTTATACTGAGTGTTCAGGGGTGGCAAGATACTTTAAAAACACAGATTTTTTTTTTAACGGAATTTTTTTTGTTCTAGCTGCACTGGATTTTCCTGGAACTCTGGACTTCATGCAGGATGTAACCTTGTTTTTTTCCCTAGTTTGGCTGACAGCTTTTCCCTTAATATGACTGAAGGTGAGATTATTAGGTATTAGAATGTGCAACATGTATGCACCTGTATATGCCCCTCCCTATCCACCTGTCCATGCCTCCGTGAGAGGTTTTTGCCCATGTGAGGCTTTTCCCCTGCCTGGTCTTATCGCTGCTGGCCAGGCATCCTGACCAAGAGGTTCCTGTTTCACCGCCTCTTCCCAGTGTCACCTTCCACGTCCCACGAGGGAAATCCTGTGCAAGCTGCTGCGGTCGTTGCTCGGGCGATGGCCCATGTGAGGCTGGGAGAGTGTGTGTGGAGGGACCGGGGCGAGTGGAAGGGTTCCCCCGCTGTAGGAGACTATCTAGCAGAGAGAGAGCATACTTAATATGGACATAGAGGAAATAACGGGTGAATAGTAGGTACTAACAGACACTGTCGCATAGAACTTGTAACCAATCGCATAAGTAAGGTAACTGCATGCTGGGCGGGTGGACAAAGCGAGATAGCCAATCTGAAAATGCATGATCACATGTACGGAAATAAAAGAGTATATAAGACGCAGCCAAACGTTCAATAAACGGCTTTTGCTTGAAACCATATGGGTTGGTATGCAGAGTCCGTCCTTGCGTGACCACACCCCGCCCCTCCCCACTCGAGCCTGGAAAACGGCCCATCTGCTGCCAGGGCAGAAAAGCTGGTGACAAAGTGCCATTAACAAAGCACGGCTTGTTCCCCAAGGGGGCCTTTGGGAGTTTGAAATGTTTTCATTCCAGGTAAAGGAAGAGACTCATCTGTGATAAAGTAAGAGCTGCCTGTTACCTTGTCTATTTCTCTTCTGTTGGTTCACCCTAATTTTATCGATGAGACGGAGATGGCCTTTTATTTTTATATGCCCGAGTACATTGTCAGTAACCTGTGGTGTCAGGACAGTGAAGTTTTGAGCACCTAGATGCCCATAGAAATGTAACCAAAGAAACAGGATGGAAAGTAATTTTTAAACTTGGTTTATAGTTGATTTGGTTTTTTCATTAGAGCATTGATGACTACTTGTCCTGTGGTTCAGTCCACATTCTGTTCTGTGGAGTCCTCAGTCTAGGACTTTTACATGAAAAAAGAAGCTTGTCCTTCCAAAAAAAGGACTAGTCCTTCGTAGGACTGAGGTGTAGACTTGGAGAGTCTCTTAAAGATGTGATCAGAATTAAAGCTGGATTTCACTTAACATTGCTGCTGTTTGTCTTCGCTTTTGCCACTTTCCCCACTGCTCCGTCATGACTGAACAAATAAAATAATGTTTATCCTGGAGCATGTTAGGCCTATGAGAAACGTACTTGCCTCTGTTTATTTTCTCTTCCTGAGAGCGTGCATATTCTTCTGTTTCTGTGCGCTTACTAAGAAATGATTCTGTGAGAATTGTATTGTTCTCAAAGAGGAAAAACTGTGCATAAGAGATCGGGTGTTCTGAAGAAACGGACTGTTTTCACATTAAAAGCTTTATGCTTTTGCAGTCTGCAAGCTTTTAAAATATCTTTTAGGGGTATGTGAAAACCTGACTGAGACACTGACATCTATACTAAGAATGATCAAGTTTTTTGGTTTTTTGTTTTTTTTTTTTAATTTTTTTTCCTGGCACATCTGCCAGTCGTGTTTGGTAGCCTTAGGTATCGCAGCACTGGGGATTTGTTATTAGGGTGAGGAAAAGGCTGAGGTACTTAAAGCCTTCTTTGCCTCAGTCTTTAATAGTCAGAGTAGTTACCCTCAAGGTAATCAGCCCCCTGAGCAGGAGGACAGGGATGGAGACCAGGAGAATTCCGTCATAATCCAGGAAGTAGTAGTTAATGACCTGCTCTGCCATTTGGACACTCACAAGTCTATGGGGCCGGACGAAATACACTCGAGAGTGCTGAGGGAGCTGGTGGAGGAACTTGCTCAGTATTGGGCTGGTCTTGTTTAACATCTTTATCAACGACCTGGATGAGGGGATCGAGTGCACCCTCAGCAAGTTTGCAGATGACACGAATTTAAGTAGGGCTGTTGATCTGCTTGAGGGTGGAGAGGCTCTGCAGAGGGATCTGGACAGGCTGGATCGATGGGCTGAGATCAGTTGCATGAAGTTTAACAAGTCCAAGGGCCGGGTCCTGCGCTTCGATCACAACAGCCCCATGCAGCGCTACAGGCTTTGGAAAGTGTGGCTGGAAAGCTGCCTGGCAGAAAAGGACTCAGGGGTGCTAGTTGACAGTCGGCTGAACATGAGCTGTCAGTGTGCCCGGGTGGCCGAGAAGGCCAACAGCATCCTGGCCTGTATCAGCAATGGTGTGGCCAGCAGGCGCAGGGGAGTGATCGTGCCCCTGTACTCAGCACTGGTGAGACCCCACCTTGAGTGCTATGTGCAATTTTGGGCACCACAGTGTAGGAAAGAAGTTGAGGTCCTGGAGCAGGTCCAGAGAAGGGGAATGAAGCAGAGGGGTCATGAAAACGTGTGTTAGGAGGGGCTCCTGAGGGAACTGGGATTGATTAGCCTAGAGAAGAGGGGGCTGAGAGGAGACCCTATTGTTCTCTACAGCTACCTCAAAGGAAGTTGTAGTGAGGCTGGTGTTGGTCTCTTCTCCCAAGTAACTAATGACAGGACAAGAGGTAAAGGCCTCAAGCTGCACCAGGGGAGATTTAGATTGGATATTAGGAAGAATTTCTTTACCGAAAGAGTGGTTAGACATGGGAACAGGCTGCCCAGGGAGGTGGTGGAGTCACCATCCCTGGAGGTGTTCAAAGACTTATAGGTGTGGTGCTGAGGGACATGGTTCAGTGGTGGGCTTGGCAGTGTTAGGATAATGGTTGGACGTGATGACCTTAAAGGTCTTTTCCAACCGCAATGATTCCACGATTCTATTTTTTTTTCCAAAAAAAGTGAAACCATATGGGGGATCTCTTATCTCACTGACTTTTTATAAGTTTGATTTATGACAGGAAGAAAAAAAAAAAAGTTAAAATTGTGTAACTTACAAATGGACTTGTGTTGTTTAAACTGTAACTGCCAAATAGCCTCAGTGTGTGGTTTATGAGGGGTATTTAAGCAGTTCAGTATTTGTTCTAAATATTTAAAAAGAGAGGCCACTGAATGTTAGGGGTGTTTTTCCCCATGTTTGGACACAGTGCTCCGAAGTACTTTATTTCTGTCTGGCTTTCGATGGTGTGTTTCGGTGGCATCTCTCCTGGGCGGTGCAGCTGGTTAGATGTCCCTCCCAATTTATCTGTCAGAGATCAGTCAAAGAGATGGGTAACTTATCATGTGTTTGTGCCAAGGAAGAAGAATGACCTTTGGTGATTGGAAGATATAGGTATACCGCCAAATGTAAATAACAGGAACTTGGAAATATACACAAGTAAACCATGAGATCGGGGTAACGAAAAATATGTTCCAAGATCATCAACATGTAGTAATGAATTCTAGGAAAGTACTGAATATGTAATGAATATGGATGGATTAAACTCTACTTAAACTGCTTTGTGAAACCACCCCGGTGGAGCAATCCACAGTGCTGCAATAAAGAACGCCTGCTTAATAACACTCTTGTTACTGAGTTTTCATCTCGGAATCCTTACCCGGCCGGACCTAGCCTCCCATCTCTGTGAGAAGCGTTAGAAAGCAAGGGAGTTTGGAAGCTCCAAATTTTGTTTCAGTCCTCTGGTAGCTCTCCTTCTTTTTTCCTTGTGTCTCTATGCCCTTTTGTCTTGCTTACTGTCACTGTGTTTTTCATTCTGTATCTCACTGTCCCATTCCTCCTTGCTGTTCATCTCTTTCTTTCTCTGACCCTTTGTGCTTCTCCCCGTTCCTGTTATTTTTACTTCACCTCTGTCCCTGTCATGCTCTCTGTTGCTCTCATCTCTCTATCTCAATATCCGGCTCCCTGTGCCCCTGACTCTTTCAGAGTTTCCTGCTTTCTGGCTCCCCGTCAGTCACCTGTTTTCTATGTTGCTCTGTCCTTCATCCTGTCTTTCCTTGTCCCTCTGGCCTGCCACCTGTCACTGTCTTTTTTGGGCCAAGTGGTGGCGGGCCAAGTGGATATTAGGAAGAATTGCTATGAGGGTGGTGAGACACTGGAGCAGGCTGTCCAGAGAAGCTGTGGCTGCCCTCTCCCATGGAATTGTTCAAGCCCGGATTGGATGGGGCTCGGAGCAACCTGGTCTAGTGGAAGGTGTCCCTGCCCGTGGCAGGGGGGGTTGAAACTAGATGGTCTTTAAGGTCCTTTCCAACACAAACCATTCGATGATTCTAGTCTTAATACTGCTTTTAAGTGTTCAAATGGCTTTTAAAGGAAGTGTTGTATTTTGAGTGGACCTGTTTACCTAGAATCCTCCTCTAGCTTGACTGCTATCCTATCCCTTATTCTGAATTAATTCCTCTGCTTTCTTCTGTACTGTTTTTTTTAATATGCTGCAATATATTTGGAGTTTTTGTTTTCTAGGTGTGTGTCTGTAAGCATCTTGTGGCGCGTAATCGATCACCCCCCAAGCCTGGGTTTGACCATTGCAGAGCAGAGCCTGAGCCAGAAAAGTGGCACCATCCTCTGGCGCGCTCCCTGCCCCACCATGGGGCAGCCACCAGCCTGTGGGATAGGGGCTGGGAGGGGCCTGCAGCCATCTGGGGGGGCTACCCTCCTTTATTTTTCTAGTAGAGCTCCCCTTTTATGGGGTGGAGGTTCATCCGTATGTAAATAGTGTTCTCAGAGTTAATGAACTGCTGGTTGGGGCAGTTTCCCTCATTTTGTGACTCTCTTTTTCTGAGTGAATAAAAAGGGGCTTGTATGTGTGATGTCACTTGGGCTTCTAAGTATCACAGGGAGTGATGATGCAGCAGAGCAGCGGGTGAGTGGGGGATGAGGGGGGTTATGGAGTTCCCCCAAAAAAGGGGGGGGGGAATCATAGCCAAAACCCACCTGAAAATTCATGAGAGGGGATTAAAAAAATATTAAACCATGTAAATATGGGTGTGAGGTGTTCAAATAGTGAAAAATGTCTCATATATATAGAGAGAGACAATAATACTCATTTATATGTATTAAATGAAATGGAAATGAAAGCCATGTATCTACTACATGTACTAGTGCAGTTCACTGTCCTAAATCTCCCTCTTTATTTCTTCCTGACCCTATGTGTTAGTTCTTGCTTCTGCTTCTTTTCCCTTATCAGTTTATATTTTTCCTTTGTCCCTCGTCTTGTCTCTACCTTGTTGTCCTGCTGGTCCCTTTGGCCTCTCTCTCCTGCTCCCCCTCTCTCATATATTCCTCCATCTCTCCCTGTTTTGGTTTTTTTTTTTTTTTTGCTAAATCTCTCAGCTCTCCTCTCTCTCTACTGTTGCCCCGCTTCCCGTCCCTCTCCCATCGACAGCGTCTGATTTCCCTGTTGCCTGTCCCCCACCTCTTCTCTATCTTCCTCCTGCTTCTCCTTCTTCTCTTGTCTCCCACTGTCCTGCTGCGTTTGGGCACCGAGCCTTGTAGCTGACTCGGTGCCAGGATTTGTTCTGAGCAGGAATGAGTAAACTTTTCTTGTGCCCCTGGATGGCTTTCAAGCCCCTGGGTACAGAGCCTGTGGCTGTGGGCAGGTGCCAGGGAGGGGCCAGTGTGCTTTTGCCAGGCCCTTGTTCCTGATGGACTCTAGCTGGAGCTGGGGCAGGTGTGGCCAGTGAGGCTGACGGTAGGGCTGGCCCTGCTGTGGGCTATGAAGGGGACTGCCTGGGCATGCCCAGCTGCAGGAACTGGCTGAGGAGTCAAACAAAGGGGCTTCCACAAGGAGCTGTCCCCAGCAAGGAGCAGCCGGTCCCCGTGTGTGGTGGGTTAACCCTGGCCAAAATGCCAGGTGCCCATCAAAGCCACTCTATCACTCCCCCTCCTTAACTGGACAGGAGAGAGGAGAGGGAAAAAAAAAACCAACAGGCTCGTGGGGTTGAGATAAGGACAGGGAGATCACTCAGCATTTACAGTCACAGGCAAAACAGACTCAACTGAAAGGAAATGTAATTTATTACCAATTAACTCAGAGAGGAGTAATGAGAAATAAAACCAAATCTTAAAACACCTTCCCCCCACCCCTCCCTCCTTTCCCGGGCATAACTTTGATCCCCATTTTCCTCCCTCCTCCCCTCCAGTGGCACAGGGGGGAAAACAGGGGATGGGGGTTAGGGTCAGTTTATCACACTCTTGTTTTCTGCTGCTTCTTCCTCCTCAGGGGAGGATTTCTCACACTTTTCCCCTGCTCTAATGTGGGGTCCCCCTCACGGGAGAAGGTCCTCTGTGACTTCTCCAGCCTGAGTCTTCCCACGGGTTCAGTCCTTCATGAACTGCCTCAACGTGGGTCTCCTTCATGGTGTGCAGTCCTTCAGGAACCGACTGCTCCAGCATGAGCCCCCCTCACGGGGTCTCTAGCAGCAAACCTGCTCCAGCGTGGACTTCTCTCTCTCCACAGACCACAGGTCCTGCCAGGAGCCTGTTCCAGTGCAGGCTTCCCACGGGGTCACAGCTTCCTTTAGGTATCCACCTACTCTGATGTGGGGGCCCTCCATGGGGTGTAGGCAGTCATCTGCTCCTCCGCCCATGGGCTGCAGGGGGACAGCCTGCTTCACCATGGTCTTCACCACACATTGCAGGGGAATCGCTGCTGTGGCACCTGGAGCACCTCCTCCCCCCCTTCTTCACTGACCTTGGTGGCTGCGGGATGTTTCTCTCAGATATTCTCGCTCCTCTCACTCGCTGCAATTACTGCTGCACAACAACTTTTTCACTCTCTTAAATATGTTATCACAGAGGCGAAAAACACTCTTGCTGATTGGCTCAGCCTTGGCCAGAGGCGGGTCCATCTTAAAGCCAGCTGGCATTGGCTATATCTGACATAGGGGAAACTTCTAGCAACTTCATACAGAAGCCACCCCTGTAACCCCCCTGCTACCAAAACCTTGCCACACTAACCCATTACACTGTGGCAAGGAAGGAGCCATCCCCAACAGAGCACCTGACCAGCACACGACACCAGGACGTTGCTGCCTCCATCGGCCACACACTTGAGCTGCTGCGTGTCCAGGAAACATCATGGGAGAGGTGCATTGAATCACCCACTGCCTACTCCCAAGGTCAGGCAGCCGGAACTGTGGAGGAGGAAGGGGCAGAGACAGAGAGATAAGCTTTGGGGTGCTGGAGGTCTGCCGTTGGCACCAGGAGCCACGTGTCGCCTCACATGGATCCCGGCCCATCCCTCCCATGGTTTTCCAGATCTCTGCTTGCCTGCTTGCCTCCTTGCCTGTCCCTGCCTCTGTCTGCCTTTCAGGCTTTCTGGTTCCCCAAAGCTTTTCTGTCTTCTGCTAGCATTGCTCTGTAAACTGTCACCTTGTACCTTTCCTTTCTGTCTCCCCACCAGCTTACTTCATTCTTCCTCATTGCTTGTGAAAATGGCATTTCCAAGTCTCCCTCTAAATTTTCTCTTTGTGTCTCCATTTATCCGGGTCCGTGTTCGTGTGGCTTATGTCTTCCTGCACATCTTCACCTTCATCACCTTTATTTAATATCTTCACTTATTTCGTTTGCTGACCCTATTTCTCTCCCCTGCCATGCTCTGTTCTTAATCCTTCCTTCAAAATTTCCTTTTTATCTGCCTATTTTAATTTGCTATTGCTTCTATTTTGTTTGTTTTATAGATAAAGGAAAGCACATAATTTTTGATAATAATCTTGCTGTTGTATTTAATGAGCTACTTTCCTACACAGCTTCATAGGGCATCTATCTTTTTTCCTACCTACACCCCAGAAAAATAATTTTTTTTTCTTTAGAATTCCCTATCCAGTCACATTGCTGATGCAATTAGTGTAGCTGCAGTAAAAGAGCAGGAATATTTGTTTCTGGTACAGGTGGCTTTCTCCATTTGACAATTTGCACCCCACAAACTGAAGGCAGCTGAGAAAACTCCCTGCTGCTCCTCCAGTCACCTTTATGTGTTGTGGGGGTTGGTCCTGCCCCTTTCCCAGGTGATTGCGGGAAGGGTGGTGGGCAGGTCCTGGAGTATATGAGCCCCGGGGCTCTGCTCAGTGGGGTTATTCTGCTCTGGGCCTTCTCTGATGTCAGTGCTCTGTTGGGCCTTCAGGTAATGGCAGGTTTTGACCTCTTTAAAATATTTGGGCGGATATGTTTTGATGTTTAAAGAAGCAGAGAACTCTGTCTGAGATAAGAGCTTCAGGATTGGTCAAGGTTCAGCTGTATTTATCTCAGAAAGTATGCTTGTATACAGCTTTTTTTTTTTTTTTTTTTTTAGGTCAATAATTTTGTTTTGAGTCTTCTGGGCTGGGATGAGGGCTTAATAGTGTGCTTTTTTTTATTTAATCTAGGTGTATCATACTTTTTTGGAACTCCTGACTTTATTGAAGATGGAACTATCGAGCTATATGACTATTTGTTGTACACTGTGTTAATCATTGTTACCTTCTCTCTATAATAGGACTGTTGGTGAGGTTAGCTAACAGGGGTTAGGGTGAACATCTTGTATGCATCTGTGAGATGACAAATTATGTGATTTCTTAGAAGCGCAATGGTAGTTTTCCATCTTCTGGCATTTTAGGTGCCACAAGCGATGATGGCTACAGCATCCGAGGCTGACATTGGAGCAGGAGAATGTTGTGGATGAAGTCTGTGTTGATACTTACTGCTGGTACCAGTTCTGTGCAGATGAAGAGGAACCTGGTAACTGAGGAACATCCTGGCTGGCTGATGTGGTATTTTGTTGAGGATGGATTCAGAGCCTCGGCCCTCTGAAAGCTAAGTGGAGGGACTGGTGTTTGGGAGGGGGTTCTGGGAGGAGGGAACAAGGTTGGGAGCTGTAAGGAGGGGTTTCAAAATTGGCGTGGGGAGAGGGCTGTCCAGGAACCATCCCCTTTGGGCAGGTAAAGGGAGCGGGTTGCTCTTGGCACAATACTAGCTTGTGCCAGGCAGGACTCTTCCAGCCTGTAGCTGCGTAGCTTGTGTAGCGTGTCTTCTGTGTATCGGACCTTTCTCGGGTCTCGATGTCCTCGTTGCTCTTTGCGTTCGAGGAGCACTTCACGTGCCTCGGGCACCATTCCTAGGGTCTCGAATGCCCATACTCGTCAGCACGGTGCCACTCGGGCACGTCTTTTCTCGCGTAACAAGCTTAAAGCTCGGATAGGTCTCGTGTCTCAGAAGTTTCCAGTCGGTGTGGTTTGGTGTCGTTGTTCCGGGCCATGTCAGCATCTCTGATTTTGAGTGGTCCGCTTCAGTGTAAGTAGCTGTATAGCCACCAAGCGAGGAGAGTTATTTCTGTAGTGCTATGCAGAGACATGGGAGGTGACCAGATGTTTTTAGTGGCAGGCTGTATTTGGCCTCCAGATGGCATTCCTAAATGGAAATGAGATCTCTGGAACTGTTAAGCTTTTGATAGCACCTGGGCAACTTGTTTGATATCGCTTTTTTGGACGCAGAGGAACGAGCTGCGCACTAAAGGGCGATGAAGGAGAGGCGAGCGGAGGGATGGAAGAAGGTGCGTCGGCATGTATTGTCAGAGGGGAGATGTGACCGGTGGTTGTCTGATTAGCTTATAGGTTTCAAGTTTTTTTTTATTTTGAAGGCACAAAGCAATGAGCAAAGTGGGATGGGAGAGGAGAGTAATGATTCGTGGGCTGAAGTAGCAGCTATTTTTTAGGCATCTCATTGTCAATGATGTTATAAGCATCCCTTGTTTGTGTTTTACAGGTGGTACGCAAGCCTTAATGTAGCAACCAGTAAAGGGCAGAGGCAGGGCTGGTGAGCAGGTGAGGTAAAGGAGCAGGAGATGGGAATTGATGGGGCCCAGCTGCGGTTTGGGCAGTATCTTGGCATGAGTTATTTGCTTTTTTTTTTTTTTTTTTAGGTGATGCAGTTCTACAGCCTCAGAGGGGTGAAGCTTCACACTGACAGCTGGTCCGAGCGGGCAAGGTAGTTGTTGGATGAGTTGGTGTGTAAGAGCAAAGTATCCTGCAGAAACTCAGTGAAGTGTTTCTCTTTAGTTTTGCAGGTGTGCGCAGGCTGCTTGTGGAATTGGGTGAGCATTTGAGGTGAGCTGGTGTAGTAGCGAGGAGGCTCACGAGGCCGGTGATTTCTTGCAAGCTCAACGGTAATTTTACATCTTTGGGTATCTCGGGTGCCACAAGCAACGATGGCTGCAGCATCCAACACTGCAGTCGGAGCAGGTGAGCAGAACACCGTGGTGCTTCCAATGAAGGGGGTGTTGTGGCAGAGGTTGGTGTTGGCTGATGTGGTGATTACTGATCACAGAATTTGTTATTTGGTGTTTTTTTTTTCTGCAGATGACGGAGGAACCTGGGGATCACACCAGCATCTGAGTTAGCTAATGTGGGTGATTTTTTGGTCAAGAATGGATTCAGACAGCTAGACCTCTGAAAGCTAAGTTGAGGGGCCAGGGCCGAGGACAGGGCAAGGCTGGAAGTTGCAGGGACGGAGTTAAAATTAGCACAGGGGAGAGGACTGTCCAGGGACAGTTCCCTGTGGGCAGGTAAAGGGAGCCATGTTACTTTTCTGCGCCAGACTAGGATGCGTCAGGCAGGGCAGTTCCAGCCTGTCTCTGTTATGTAGTTTGTCCAGTCGGTCTTCTGTCTTGGATGTGTCTCGGGTCTCGATGTCCTCATTCCTTTTTCTGCTCAAGGAGCAAGACGAATATCTCGGGTGCCATCCCTGGGGTCTCTGCTGCCTGTACATGCCAGCATAGTGCCTGTTTGGCACCGCTTCTCTTGCATAACAAGCTTAAAGCGCGGATGGGTCTCGCATCTCGAAGTTACTGGGCGGTCCTCATCTGCGACGTCGTTCAAGAATGCATCGGCAACTCTGCTCGCTAGCTGTTGGTTTTTGCGAACTGAGAATTCTTCCCTGCATCGTTATGCTCATAGGTCTTGAGGCCGCATTTCTCGCGCATGCATCATCTGTGTTTTGACCGTTACCTCTTATAACAGGCCATTATGTTCAAATCTTTTTCTAGAGGCTGCCATAGAACCTCCTTACCTCACGGCTCTGTAGGTCTTGCCCGACAGCGCAACTCATTTGGGAGTCATCCTTCTTGCCAAGAGGTTTCTTTCATCTTTGCGTCGCCTTTTTTGTAGAGTTCTGTGTAGCGTTAGTTTCCCTTTGTCTTTGTGTGCGTGTGTGTGTCTTAGAGCTGCTCTGCCTGGGGCTGTAGAGTCATGGGTAGGTGCTATATCTCTGGTTAACGCATTGATATGCCTAGATCATTTAGGCAACGGTTGTACAGTCGTCTCGGGTTGAGTAGCTGGTGGCAGACTGCACAGCCAGTCATTTCGGGGGTGTTCTACAGAGAGGATGGGAGCCTTCTGGGAGGGGCGGTTGAGTTGGGAGCGAAGCAGATTGCATCTCAAAGGTGTTAAGGCTCGTGGGTGTGTGCCTCTAAGCTGGGTGTGTTGTTTTTAAAGGCGGGCTGCCTTTAGCCTCTAGGTGGTACTCTGAAGCAGAGATGAGAGCTCTGGAATTGTGAAGCTCTTGATCTGCACCTGGGTAAGCTGTGTAACAATTTGTGGGTTTTTTTTTTTCAGATGCAGAGGGATGAGTAGCTCTTTGAAGAGCAACAAAGGAGGCAAGTGGAGCCCTGTAAGAAGGTGAGTCGGTGCAGGGTGTCGGAGGGAAGTTGTGGCTATGTGGCCACATTATGGTTTGGTGTTTTTTCTTTCAAGGTGAGCAGCAATGTGCAAAGCGGGATGTTGGTGCCAGTGCTGACTCTGGCAAGGTGAGCTGTGGCTAGTGGGTGAAGTAGCGGTTATTTTTCAGTTTTTGTATTGTCCGTGAAGTTTTAGGCGTCCCTTGTTTTTTGTGTTTTACAGGTGGTACCTGAGCCTCAATGCGGCCACCCAAAATGACGGAGACCGGACCAGGGAGGGGGCAAGGTAAAGGAGCAGTAGCTAGGTGTTGCTGTGGGCAAGCGTCTGTTTCGGGCAGTAGCTCCGAACACATTTTTTGCCTCGTTTTTCCCAGGTGCCACACATGGGCTCAGAAGGACGAAGCTGCATGCCAATGAACCATCCGAGAAGCTGAGGCTGTGTGCTGGGTCAGCATCCAAGAGCTAAATATTACATGGCAACTTGGTTAAGCGCTTACCTTTGTTTTTTCAGGCACTGTGTGGGCCGCCTCTGGACTCGGCCAAGCATTTGAGTTGAGCTGGCTATTAGCGAGGAGGATCACAGGGCTGGTGATGTCTCGTAAGCACAACAGTAATTTTGTTTCCTGGTATCCCAGGTGCCATAAGTGACGATGGCTGCAGCGTCCGGCTTTGGAACAGGTGAGGAGCAGTTGAGGAGTGGAATGACACCATGCTTTTTGGCGGTGTGTGTGTTGTGGGAAAGGTTGTTTGTGACTGCTGCGATGCTGTCTGCCAGGACTGGGTTTTTTTGTTTTGTTTGGATTTTGCAGATGATAAAGAAGAAATGGATACCAGGGGAGTGTCCCATTGATCTGATGTGTTTCCTTTGAGAATGGATTTGGACCCTGGCCCTTCGAATGCTAAGTTGTGGGACAGGTCCTGGGGTTGGTGGGGGTGGCTTGTGGGGTGATAAGGTTAGGATTTTGGGGGAGGGAATTTTAGAGTTAGTATAGGGGAGAGGGCTGTCCAGGAGCAGTTGCTTTTGGACAGTTAAAGGGAGCTGGGTTACTTTTCCACACAAGTGGTGTGTGCCAGGCAAGGTAGTTCCAGCCTGTCTCTGTGTTCTTGTGTGGTTTGTCTAGTCAATCTTCTGTGTCCTGGATGTTTTTTGGTTTCGAGGTTCTCATTGCTCTTTGTGCTCAAGGAGCAAGATGGGCATCTCTGGTGCCATCCTTGGCATCTCGAATGCCCAGCCTCATTGGCATAGGGTCAGTCGGGCGCTTCTTTTCTTGCATAACAAGCGTGAGGCGTGGATCGGTCTCCTATCTCTTGAGTTTCTGGGCATTCCTCATTTGCAGCATCCTTCCAGGCTGTGTCGGCAGCTCTGTCTGTGGACTGAGACGTCTTCCTTGCACCCTTAGGTTTGTAGGTCTCAAAGTCAGGATTCTCGTGCATCGGTCTTCTCTGTTTTGACCATAACTTCATGTAACGGACCGCTACATTCGACTCTCTTCTGCGATGACTGCGAAGCATTTCCTCCCTTGAGGCTCCATAGGGCTTTTCTGCCTGCAGCATCTTCCTCACTGGAGTCACATCTGATTGTGGTCTTATTGCGTCTCACGATCGTGTTTCTCATGGTGTTGGTGTGTATTGTTGGACTTCATGTCAGGGTTGGATCTGCCTTGCCTGGGGATGTAGCGATATTAAAGGCAGGGTAGCATAACTCTATTGTCGTGTGGTGATAACTTGATCCGCCCGGATTATTTTGGTGAAGACTGTACAGTCCATCTCCAGGCAAGTAGCTGTAGACAGCTGCCACAGTGACTTGCGGAGAGTTTTGCGGGTGTGTCTCAGGTTGGAGTCTCACCTTCTGGGAGCAGCAGTTTGTGGTAGTCCGCACACGTGGGGCTCAATAATTGGTGGTTTTTAAGCTGTAGTTAGAAGGCACGTGCAAAAATAAGATAGGCCTCGGGTCTCATCGAGGTACCGGTCAGCATGCAGGCGACTGCTTTAAAGGGTTTGTTTGCGTTTTTCAGATGCGGAGTGACGAACCCCATACCAAAGGGCGAGAGAAGAGGAAAGTCGAGCGCCGGACAAAGGTGGGCAGGTGTCTGATATCAGAGATGCGACGTGACTGTCAGTGGTTCTGACTAGATTACGCTGATTTGTTTTTATTTTCTAGGTGCGGATCAAAATGTCAAGTGAGAGATCCACGCTAGAGCAAATTCTGGCAATGTGCGCGATGACCACTGTGCTATGGTAGCAGTTTGATATGTCATATTATTGATGTAGCCAGAATAATACCCCGTTGTTTGAGTTTGACAGGGGGCAGGCAGACTAAAGAATCTGACTCTGGCCGGTCAAGCGACCGAGACGGAGGGAAAGAGCCTCAAGCGAGCCAAGGCTTTGGGCGGTATCTTAGCGTACGCTTTCCTCTGTTTCTTTGGCAGGTGCCGCATTCCTTCTGGGGTGGGAGAAGTCGCACGACAAAGAGCGCGTTGAGAAAAGGCGAGAGACTCGATAAGCGGCATAGTTAAGCTTGAATCGCTGAGGATCACGTGGTGACTCTGTTAAGCACTTGTCTTGGGCTTTGCAGGTGCCCCGTGGGCTCTCCTCAAAGGGCCAAGGGTTTGAGGTGAGTCGGTGGATGAGAGAGGAGCGGCAGGCTAGGAACTGCAGAGCGGATGGTAACTTCTGAGTATAACAGGTGATATATTTCATCAGTTTTCTGGTTTCCGTGGGAGATGCTGGACATGATATCTGATTTCTTGGGCACAGCACTTAGAAGGTGGGTGTCATTGGGTAGAGATGAATGCAGTGTGGCATGTCTGTGACAGGTGGCGTTCTGTCTTGCAAGCAATGAAGAACCTGGTGAATGCAGGAGCATCCCACTCGGATCGTGTGCTTCTGATGAGGAGGTATTCTGGACCCTGCCCTCTGAAAGGTAAGTCAAGGGGCAAAAAGCAGTGGGTGGCTGGGGCTAGCAGGGCATTTAAATTTGGAGTTGTGGACAAGGCTGTTAGGGGTGGCTTAAGTCTGAGAGCGGTTAGAGGGCCTGGGGTCTGTTACACGGGATGCGAACGTGTGCGGAGCGGGGCCGTTCCAGCCCGTGTCCGTGGCTTAGCGTCATTTGTGTCATCTGCATTCCATCTCTTAGACGATGCCTTCCACAGGTCTCTGTTTCGCCCCCTGGGCTCTCTACGCTTGGTACGTGTGTCAGTAGGGTTTCAGGTGATTTGCTGCTTCGCTATCAAGCCCCTTGAGCATTTATTTTCATCGGAGCCAAAAGCATGCCTGACATTGTGAATGTTCCTGGAGGGTCGCCCTTGTAGAGGCAATGTGGGCGGGTACGATCTGCTCTTGAAAAATCCACTTCCATAAAGCTGCCCTACAGCTTTTCATCCTGGTGTCCTTATGGGCTTAAGTCTTAAAGCCCAGCTTCTCACATGTCCATTGTTCTGGTTTTGTATTGTATTGCTCTGTATCTGTACTGATGGTCACCTAATACGGTATTGCACTGTAGCGTTCTGTTTTTGTAGGACACTGTATGGCATGGCGTTGTATTCATCTTGCATTGCAGCACCATGCTTGTGTGGACTGAGATCGCGTCGCACCGTATGGCTCCGTATTGTGCTGTGTCTTGCGTTGCACTCTACGGCTCTGTATTGCACCACGCCTTGACTTTGGTCTAAGACTGCATTGCACTGTACGGCGCTCTGTCGTACCATAGGGCTGTGTCACACCTGCTATTGCGTGTCACTGTACGGCTCCACGTCATGCTGGGTCTTGACTGTGATCTAAGACTGCATCACACCATACGGATCTGTGTCATGCTGGGTCTTGACTGTGGTCTAAGATTGTGTTGCACCGTACGGCTGCGTATTTCATCACACTCTATGGCTCCATATTGCACCGGGTCTTGCATCACACTCTATGGCTCTGTGTCGCGCCGTACAGCTCCTTATGGCACTGGGTCTTGTATCACACACTATGGCTATGTGTCACGCCAGGTCTTGACTGTGACATAAGACTGCATCACGCCGTACGGCTCCATGTCACACGGGGTTCTTGTGTCACACTGTACGGCTTTGTATTGCACGGTCTCGACTGTGGTCTAAGACTTCGTCGCACTTTTCGGTTCCATGTTGTGCTGGGTCTTGCATTGCACCGTACGGCTTTGTGTTGCACTGGGTCTTAACTGTTGTCTAAAACTGGGTCACACCGTATGGTTCTGTGTCGTGCTGGGTCTTGTGTCGCACTGTACGGCTTTGTGTTGCACTGGGTCTTGACTGTGATCTAAGACTGCATTGCACCGCACGGTGCCGGGTCTTTTTTTTTTCTTTTGCCCTGGCTGTGTTTGTTTTTTTTTTCCCCCAGTCCCTATCGCTCTGTGTGGTACTGTTAATTGTAAATGTTTGGACTGCGGAGGGCCTCGGGCTGGGGTTTTCAAAGGCAGGGCGATTTTGGAGGCCAGCGGGAACCCTGTTCCTGAGGAGAGCCGCAGACCTGTAGTGGCAAGCAGTGGGCGAAGGGCAGAGTGGAGAGGGAGGGGTGGTTTATAGGGTAGGTGAAGTGAGCGTTGTGCATGTGTGTGGCTTTGGTTGTGTGGTAGTATGTAAGCGTTGTTAACATGTTGTAGCTGGAGTCGAGGTATTTTTCTTTTCCAGGCCTTGTATAAAAAAAAAGCAACAAACCACAACCCCAAAACAAACACACCACCCAAACCCAAGATATTCTAATAAGAAAAAAAACCCAGTCAGGGGATATTTTTTTTCCACTTGCTTTTTTTTTTTTTTTTAACCTAATTGGGTCCTAATTGGTCTGCACAGAGATAACTGCCAAAGTTTGGATGGTGGAAGGCGGCAGGGTACTTGGCGGGCTTTTGAGAAGCCCGGAAAAGACCCAGCACTCTCGACGATTTAGTAGGGAGCTCGGTGTGCTTTGGGATAGTCTGGCAGAAGCCGTAGTGTGCTTGGGAATGGAGCAAGGGTGACGGCGGGGTTAAGGAAAGACCAATGGATGCTGTGGCGCTCTTGGTAAGTCAACAGGGAGCTCATTCTGCTCTGGGGTGGGTGCTCCACTGGTGCTGCTGGTGGTGGCAGCTCCGCAGCTGGCTGGATGTGCGGGCATTGGGCTTTAGTCACAGAGAGAACCGGAGTCGTCTGTTCCAGGTAAGAGCTGTGAGAAAGGCCCAGGTTCAGCATCACATCCACTGGACAGGGGGGAAATGGGGGGAAAACAGAGATAAAAAGGAGAAGGGAGGGGGACCGGGGGCAACGGAGGCAAAGATGGGGAAACTAGGGAGAACTGGGGCAAATGAGGAGAAAGAAATGGAGAGTAGCAGTGATTATACCCTTTGCTGGTTTTTTAATTATTTCTTAGTTTTCCTTAGTGCTGATGTTATTCACATTTTCTTTCTACTTGTTGTTGGTTTGCTGTCCCTATTTAACAATTTTTTCATTTCCCTAGTAACCATATCTTTTATTCTTTTTTTATGCCTACTTTTATTATTTCCTTTCTTTCCTTAGTGCTCTTTCATTTACTTTTTTTGAATCCATTTTTGTTCTCCATCACTGTGTTTAAATTTTTTGTCTTATTTCCTTTTAAAACTTTGTCTCCTTAGATCCCATTTGCTGTCTTAATTTTGACACATTTTAAAATTATTTTGTGCATTCCTCTACGCCCTGACTATTTAGATATTCTTTCTACCTTGGCATTTTCTTTTGCTGTGGCTCTTTGTTCTTTCCTCTCTTGTTATTTTGGCTATTGTTCCATTCTTTCCTGTCTTAGTCTCTTGGCTTTAAAAATTTTGTTTCTATGTCTGCTTTTATCTAGTTTGCTGGTGGTGTTTTTAAGTTTTTTTGTTTGTCCTCTACCTAGTCACTTTTTTTTTTCCTCTCCTTTGACCCAGCTCTCTACCCTTCTTTTTAATAGTTTCCAGTTTCTTGAGTACCCGGTCACTTTTTGAATTTACTTTTGATGTGCGTCTCTTTTTCAGCCTTTATTTTTTAGGTTTGCTTGTCTTGCCTCATGTGGCTTCTGTGCTTAATTTTATCCCAGCTAACACGTTTATTTGTTATTTCCTTCCCGTGAGTCCTGCAGCCTGTGCTTCTTTTATGATTTTTTTTTTTCCCCACAACTCTATTAATTTAGATTGCTGTCTCCTGTTTTTGAATTTTTTTCCTCTCAATCTCTTGGCTTTAAAAAGCGTTTCTACACCTGTACAGGTAATTTAGTTTGCTGTCTCTTATTTTCAGTTGTCTGATGACCATACCGTAGCTTTTTGCATTTTCAGATTTCCTTCTGTCTCCTTTTGTTCAGCTGACTATCCCTGAGTTTTAATCCTTTCTTGTCTGTCACATGCCCCGTCACATTTGACTCTTTTGTCCCTTATTCAGTTTGTGCTCCCTATTTCTTTTTCCATTTTCCTTGCTCTCTGGCTATTTAAATTTTCTTTTAATGTCTCCATTTATCTAGTTCCCTTTCCCTTGTTTTAGTTTTTTCCTGTCCTGTACCATATTGCTTTAAAAATTTTGTTTCTGTTATTTACTGAATTTCCTGTCCTAGAAACTTTAGCCCATGGCTTTTTATGTTCCGCTTTGAATCTCCCCCTCACAAGTTTTTGAATTTGCTACCTTGTGGGAGCAGTGCCAATACTATGGAAGATTGATTGAGACTAAAATAGAAGCGTGAAGCTAATGTTCAACATGTAAGAATAAACATGATAAAAGACCAGGTGTTCCAAACAAGCCACATGGTAAAATGAAGGTTGAGCATACAAAAAAGCCAGGCTGGAAACCGCCTGGGAGGATGCGTGAGAGAGGACGTAACCACAAACAGTCACGAGCGCGGGCGCGCCAGAGAAGAATGTTAAAACATCCCCCTTGGCTTTTTAGTTCAGGAATGAGCGCGCTCTGTATAATTGCTTGAAAGAGAGAAGCAAGAGAGCTTCCTTTGCTATGCCGCACATCCGTGCCGATTAAAGAATATACCTAGAAAAAGGCTACAAAGTCTGCATCTCCTTCATCCCTGCAGATAGGTGCCCTGTGTGAGGAAAACCTCCGGGCAAGTTTGCTTTTTATAGTTCTACTAAGGTTTTTGTGGCTACATTCCTTAAATAGGAACACCTGCACCGGTTGAACAGGAAAACTACAGGATCCTTGTAATGGGACAGATGGCTTCGCAAGAGCTAAATTACATTAAAAAGCACCGCAACAGGTATTGTGTGCTGCTGGTTACCGTGTAACTAAAACCCATCTAATGTGATCGCTGCTCTTGGTAAAAGAACATCGTCATTGGTTCCCAGTAGATGGCGCACTTGATAGCGCTATGTCGGAGCGAGTAGGGGAATGCTTACAGACACCTAAAGGGCTAGGTTTTGAGATTCCTGATGCTGTTATTGTGACACGGCAGTTCTTATACTCCATGTTGGAGCAGCTCAAACCTTTAGAGGCTATTGTTAGAAAAAGGGAAAAAAAAAAAAAAGAAAAAAGATAGAAACGGGGGCCAAAGGGCCAAAATATATATGATCGAGCTAAAGCTGTCCCAAATAATTCTGAGACTGAAGACCCTTTTGACCCTGGGCCGCTTAGTGCAGAGGGGGAACCAGATTTATACCCTCTATTACCATTACCTCCTCAGCCATTAGAGACACTGCCCCCTCCACCCCCCTGCTGTAATTTTCACCTCCACCGCTGTTACGTTCTATATTGTCTACGGCACCTGCTAATCCCTTTCCGAAGGAGTTATCAGAGATCGAGTCGGCAGCGCAGAAATGTAAAGAAGCAGCTATAAAATGGGCTAATTTTACTTTTGCCTTCCCTGTTAAAAAGAAATAAAACTGGTCCCCAACTAATGAGGGTTTGCCTTACCAGGTTTCTAAAGAGCTTAAAAAAAAAACTATTACAGAAAATGGATTACAAAATACGTTCACCGTAGCATTAATAGAGGCAGTGCGGGTGGCATATGTAATGACACCACGGGATTGGAAAATGTTAACAAAAACAACATTATTTTCGGCACACCGTGAGGTTTGGCAATTAGAATATTACGACTTAGTAACAGAGCAGGCGATGGATAATTTGGGTGCAGGAATACCAATTCATCAGGGTCTGCGTACAGGCACAGGACAACATATAAGCACACAGGCACAAATAGCCCTGGATAGATGGGCTTTTGAACAAGTCTGGCTGGGTCAGTGAGAAGGAGCAAGGAGAGATGGGATGGAAAGAGTTAACAGGATTCAGGCATGTCCTGCCCTGAGCCTTGAACAAGAGTAAAGAAAGATAACAGGGAAGTAAACATGTGTAGACCATCAGGTATGAGAGAAGCACAAGCCTGCAGGAGAGCAGACAAGGGAGTTAGCAGTAGTGGCGTGTAAACCATGCCTGTACACCAATCATAGCTTACGTAGTGGTGCATGCGCTAATAGAGAAAAGTATATAATGATGGTGTACGAAACAATAAAAGTCTTCGGTTCATCCCCAATCGGAGTCCATGCCCTTCGTCCGCCACAAGTCGGGGTGTCATACGGGATATTTTATGACAATAAGACGAGGTTCTCGGGAGCCCTCTGTGACACTTGAAGATATACTGCAGGGGGCAAAGGCAAGTAGATAATCCTAAAGCCGCTAAAGCTTTGTTATTCCAGTTGGCTTTTGAAAATGCTAACAGTGACTGTCAATCAGCGCTACTACTATTGAAAGGAAAGGCAATGGACGTAGGGGAATATATTAAAGTACGTCAAAACATTGAAACCGAGACTTACAGAGCATCGGTTCTTGCCGTCGCATTATCTCAATTGCATAGTTATCGGAACACTGTTAAATGTTTTAATTGTGGTAAACAAGGACATACAAGCAAGGAGCGTCCTGAAAAGCGGCAGATGCGCAAGAGTAAAAATTTGATAAAACCCACAAAAAGATATTGCCAGACAGTATTAACACTGAAGCCAAGAAAACTCAATAACAACCAAGTGTTATTAAGCAGGTATTCTTTATTGTGGCGCCAGGCAGCACAGGGGTGTTGCCTTTGATGGCGTGGCGACCTGGCTCAGGAACGGCACGGCGGCCTTCCCGGGGCCGCTCGGGCCATTAGCTCACTGACACCAATGTGGTGGACGGCAAATGGCGTTTATTGCTGGGTGATGTGGCGTTATATAGCTTAGGTTTACGACGTCATTTCAGTCTGCTTACATCATAAACTAGGCACTATTGGCTGTTGGGAGGGGGGGGCCCTATGTTTCCATACAGCACGATATCTTCTAGCCACCAGACCCTATCTATAGGGGGATAGCTCCTTCTGTACGTGCACGCTCAAGCGTTAGGATTCTTGCCTTATATTTACAGCTTTCATGTTTATTCATTACATTTCTAAGAAAAGGTTGGGTTATTCTAATTATTTCCAGGAATTCATTAACATAAGTTCCTCCCATAGTCCCACCTCAGTCCGCCCAGTTTACGCCCCCCCCCATCAGGGGTCGCTGGTGGTCATTGGGGACGAAGGTCCGAGTCTTCCTCACGGTTGAACTTTTGAACTTGTCCTGTGGCGCATGCCCTGTACCATCATGGGTCTCTTCCAAACTGCAGGACCAGCTCTTGCTAGCTGCTCTCCCTATCTCTCCTGCTTAGTCTTCTGTGTTCCTTGAGCCCCACAGTCTGATTGGAGGATTCCACCTGCTGTCCTTCACTTGGCAGATTCTGCTTCGTTCTTATCTTTAGAGTGTTTGTTAGTTAGTCCGCAATGGATATATGCATAACGATTAGTACAAATTGGCCTCCCTCCCTATCTCTAAAGGCTGGTCAGCAGCACTTTTCTAAAAGTCAGTTAGCCATTCTTTATTACATGGCAAGGCACAATGAACAGCTCGACCGTGTGTCGGAATGCGGTCGCGATCACTCCGCAATCGTCGAGACAAAATTTCCCGTTCGGTACGATATATCGTTACCCCGATGACAATCTTGTCTGTGCAAAAAACCGAAGGATACTTGAAAAACATCCTGCAGCATATGTCAGATGAATTAAAGTCTCACGGATTGCAAATCGCTGATGAAAAAGTACAAACTCGGCCACCGTGGAAATAGCCGGCATGTATTTTATCAGAACAACGTACTAAAACTTACAAGACAAAGTAGACCTTGAACGACTTACAGAAGTTTTTAGGAGACACCAATTGGTTACGCCCTCGGCCGGGTATTTCTAATCGGGAAGTGTCATTCATTTGCACCTTTGAATGGGGATAGCAACTTTACCTCAGGATGCTGCTTGTCAGCAGAAGCAAAGAAAGAATTGGACCCTGTAGCACAAAAATTATCTGAGCTTCAAGCAGACAGAATTTGACCAGAATTACCCGTGGGTCTTTTCATCCTCAGAACCGAACGTCAACCCATCGGGTCAGTGGGTCAGTTGTCGGTAGACAATAAGCGAGTTTTTTTACCTAGAACAGTTGTTTTTTACCAAATGAGCTTAACAAAATCATAACCCCTTATTTAGAACTTGTCATATGGTTAATTACGAAAGGGCGTCATTGTATTCGGACACAGACAGGATACGATCCCGAAATCCTTTATCTGCCTTTATGAGCGCAAGAATATTGCTGGCAGAAACATGACCGCCGCAGAAAGGCGTTTTTCAATTTCAGAGAAACAATCGCATCGTCCAGAGGTTACATACAGGGGCCCCAGCGCAAACGACTGACAGAACCGTCCCACTGAATCGATCACATGGGGGAGAGGGGTACGCGCACATTCTTCTTCCGTCAGGACTGCAACGGTTTCCGGCACGATATATCAAGCCTTATCGTGAGCTGCAAAGATGTGACCCGGAATCCAGTGCCTCAGATGGAGAAGTTGAACCCAAATGAAAATAAGAGACCACGGAAATGAGAGAGAACAACAAAAGATGATCCTGTCGCCCGGGGAAAACTGAAACAACTACAACATAGCGCAAGTACAACGACAGCATCTGCGGGTGCGTCGACTACGCCAGCAAACACCTTTTTGGCGTACTTAGCCGTCATTGCCAGGAAGAGTACGGTAAGGACGTATACTTATTCTTTACATGATACGTCATCCTAGTCGCGCTCGACATTTGTATCGGGCACATGTCTCGGACCCCTCACCACCATTTAAACGAAATACCTGGTGGGATCCGGAAATTCCTATTTCAGATAACGATTCAAAATGGACGGAGGGAACCCGGATTCCCCCTTCAGGGCCTTTAACGGAAGGCAGAGATGGGGTACGAAGTAACAACACCCATCAGTATCATACCGGATTATCACCCATTTGCACGTCAAACGAGCCAATACAGAATTGCCTTAATACGGGAGAAAAAGTTCATCTTTCAACATGGGAAAATAGACAAGGAGCAACTAGCCATTTAACATTCATCTCTGCTCCCGGAATAGCCGACGCGGTCGTCAGTCAAAACGCAACCACGATTCCCCCTGTTAACTTACCTTTATGTAAGATCCCCAGAGATATGACAAAGGATGTAACAAATCTTAATCGGACACCTCATAGCCTACCAAAAACCTGTGCTACAAAACACAACCAATTTAATATTTTGGGACCTGGGTCCCCACGGACACCTCATAACTAATTCCTCGAAGGACGTAAATTGTTCTGCACTAACTAATGAGTCGAAGCGGTCAGAAGGAGGTCTTTCAGGATCCGTGCTACGGGCTCAGTTTAAGGAGAGTTTTAGTTCAAATTTTGCGAAGCTTTGCCGATGGGCCTCGCCGTTTAGACTCAGACACGTAGCACGTGGAGTCTATTCAAAAAATAATAATTAATATTCTTTACAGTTGACCAATTTTCATAATGACTCTTATTATTTGTACCTCACATCCTTACGCTTTTGTGGCCGCATCTCAGATTAATATTTCCAAAAACAAGTCATACCTTTGAACTCACCTTACAGAACTCATATCATTTCAGTTGCATTACACACACAAAAATCTCTAAATTAAATATATCCGCCACAATACCAATGAGACGAGAAGCCGAGATACGTCTTCTCATAAATGCGACTCGACAACGGGTAGGGGATTCTGGCCTAAGTCTGTTAGCAAAGTGTCCTGGGTTACAGTGTAAAATGTGCCAAAAGAAAAAAAAATACATTCTATTACCATCTTCAGGAGCTGTTGAGACCAGGTGGGGCGGTGCTCCCTGCCTCCCCCCTCTGGACTATCTCCTGTTACTGGGCACAACAATGCCTTATCGCCTGACCCATCGGTAACTCGCTCCTGGGCTATCTCCTGTTCATGGCCCATCAAGGAACTGCCTCACGACTCCCCATCCCATTGTGAGATACTCCGCCCGGGGAGGGGGGGGAAGGAGCCAAGCAGTCCATGCCAAATAAAAACGGAGATTTTGAACACCCTAGCAGCCTTTCTTCCACTGGATTCCCAGAGGAGCTTTTCCCCCCACTGGAGTTCCAGAGGACAAGAGCTACCTGCCGACCACTGGACCTTCGGAGGAAGACCAGACTCTTTTACCTGATTGCTGCTTCCACAGAACTACACCCATCACTTCAGGAGGACTGCAGCCAGCATCTTATCGGACTGCTACTGCCACCCTAACAGGGTGTCAGGTTGTATTCCTGACTCTGTCAGTGTAAACCAGTGGGTTGTTTGTTTTTCCCTGCCTTGTGTTATATATATATATATATATTAGTAAAGAACTGTTATTCCTATTCCCCATATCTTTGCCTGAAGGCCCGTTAATTTCAAAATTATAATAGTTTGGAGGGAAGGGGGTTGCACTCTCCATTTCAAGGGAGGCTCCTGCCTTCCTCCACAGACACCTGTCTTTTCAAACCAAGACACAAAGGCACTTAAACAACCTCAACAACGAAGAAAACTCTGTATAGGACGGGTCATCGCTTTTATAATACTTGTAATCAATATCTTAGCTACCACAGCTATTACCGCTACAGCATTAGCAGAGTCTGTACACACTGCACGCAAAGTAGCAGGAACATTGAGTAACATAAGCCAGGAGTTAACTACGCAAGCAAATATTGATTGGCAAATATTAATGCGCTTAAACGCATCGAAAGCGGCAGTGATACAGTTAGGCGATAGGAGAAATGCAACGGCTAATCGAATGAAATTACAAATGCAACTGGGAATGTAAAGAAAAAAATTATGCGTTACTCCATTAGTATGGAACGATAGCGTGTATACGTGGGATCATATTAAACAGCACATTCAAGATGCTTTTTCAATTAACATAGATGGCACGGTTCAAGATTTGACCCACGCTTTGCAAGGACAAGTGGCAGCTCTGACAAGATTTAGCACATAAAAGCGTAACAGATGACATCTCTGATAGCATGACGCGGCCGAAGCCCCTCCGAAAAATCGGTTTACTGGATTAAATTTACAAATTTGGGCAATTATTGGTCTCGGCCACACTTGTGTCCTTTTTATACTTGTAGCGCTCAGAATCATCTGGGGAACGATACAAGATCCCAGAAGAACGGAAGTCGAGGTTCCTTGCCGCTCTTGCCGTGAACCCGATGTTCCAAAACAAAGAGGGGGAGATGTGAGAGCGGTGCCATACGGACGAACGACCAAGACTAAAAGAGAAGCACGAGGCTAATACTCAATACGTAAGAATAAACACAAAAGACCAGGTGTTCTCAATAACTCTCCACACAGGAGAACGAGACTTGAGCGCATGAAAAGGCCAGGCTGGAAAACCCCCCGGGATCGTGCATGAGAAAAGACATGGCTGAAAAGAGTCACGAGCGTTGGTGTGCCAGAGAAGAATGTAAAACATCCTGCTTGGCTTTATAGTTCGGGCATGAGACACCTCTATGTAATTGCTTGAAAAAGAGAAGCGAGAGAGCTTCCTTTGCTATGCCGCACCCCTGTGCCAATTAAAGAATATACCTAGAAAAAGGCTACGAAGTTGGAGTCTCCTTCATCGCCGCTCTGCCCCCATTCCGCTCCCTTTCTGTTTGTTACTCCAGTCATCTTACGTTCTCTAGTTTTGAATTCTTTGCCAGGTTTGTCGCTTTTCAATTTGTCTATGCCAATATCCAGCTGTCTTTTTTTAAAAAAATTCTTTCTGCTTTCTTCCTCTTTTATAGTTTTCTCTGCATCTCCCTCTATCTGGTTCCCTATTGTAGTAAAATCCACAACCCCCCCGTCCACTCTCTTCTTCTCCTGGCTGCGAGCACCTCGCTCTCTCCGTTCCTCTCTATCACACCTCTCCATCCTCCTCCTTGCTGAGCTCCGTTTCTCCCTCGACACCCTCGTGCGGTTCCCCGTCCCTGTCTCATTCCCGGTATCCCATTTCCCAGCTCCCCATCCCACACCTCTACCTTTCCTCTGGCCTGCCTCCTGCTTTCCTCATTTTCCTTTGCCTGCTGCCGGCAGGCATCAATCCTCGTAGCAAACTCACCGCCGGGACTTCCGAAGGGCACGAAGGCACAAACCGTCGCCACCTTCTTTGCAATCCCAGATGCGTTTCCGGCTGCCGGGCCACAGAGGAGGGGGCGATGTGCCGTGGGCCCAGGGTGTTCTGTTCCCTACGGGCTCTAGCCGGGGTCCATCCCCACCGCAGTTCTCTAGATCTCTGCCTGCCTCCTTGCCTGTCCTTGCCTTCATCTCCTTTTCAGGCTGTCTGTTTCCCCAAAGCTTTTTCCTCTTCTGCTAACATTGCCCTGTCAACTGTCACCTTCTACCTTTTCTTTCTATGTCTTTCCTTTTCTATCTGCCCACCGGCTCTTATTTCATTCTTCCTTGTTGCATGTGAAAACAGCATTTCTAGGTCTCTGTCTAAATTTTCTTTTCGTGTCTCTATTTATCCAAGTCCCTGCTGGGTTTTTTTTTTCTTCCTGCCTATCCTCATCTTCATCACCTTTTATATTTTGTTTTAATATCTTCATTGATGTAGTTTGCTGACCCTATTTCCCTCCTTCCTTTTTAACATTTCCTTCTTATCTACCTATTTTGGTTTCCCTTTGTTACCATTGTGGATTTTTTTTTAACTGGTAAAGTAAAAGCACATGATTTTTGATAATAATATTGCTGTTGTAATCAACGAGTGACTTTTCTCCATAGCTTAGTAAGGCATCTATGTTTTTCTACCTACACCCCAGGAAAATGAAGTTGAATTCCCTACCTGGTCACGTTGCTGATGTAATGGATGTAGCCACAGTAAAAGAGCTGGAATAGTAACTTCTAGTCCAGGTGGCTTTCTCTATTCAGTGCTTTGTATCCTGTAAACTGAAAGCAGATGAAAAAAGTCCCTGCTGCTCCTCTGGGTGCCTTTATGTGTTGTGGTGGTAGACCCTGCCTCTTTCCCAGGGGATTGTGGGAAGGGTGGTGGGCGGGTCCTGGAGTATATGAGCCTCGGGCTCTGCTCAGGGAGCTCGTTCTGCTCTGGGGCTTCTTTGGTATTAGTGTTCTGCTAAGCCTTCAGTTATTAGCAGTTTTTGAACCGCCTAAGCTGTTTTTGGCAGATATTCTTTGACACTTAAAGAAACTGAGGGCTCTCTTTGAGGTAGGAGCTTCTGGACTGGTTGAAGTTCAGCTGCATTTATCTTACAAAGTATGCTTATATACAAATTTTCTTTTTTTAGGTCAACAATTTTGTTCTGGGCCGGTAAGTAGCATGCTTTTTCTTTTAATCTATGTCTATTGTGTTTGTTCGGAACTCCTAGCTATTGAAATGGAACTAGTTTTAGTGTATACTGAGTTAATTGTTACTATTTCCCTAAATAGGACTGATGGTGAGGTTAACTAGCAGGGACTAGGGCAAATATGTGGCACACAGTCACGAGATACTGAATTACATGATTTCTCACGAGCGCAACAGCAATCTCTTGTCTTTCGGTATTTTAGGTGCCGTAAGCAACGATGTCTCTGGCATCCAATGCTGGAATTGCTGCAGGTGAGCAGAAGGCCACGTTCTATTTGAGTAGGAGGGTGTAGTAGAAGAGGTGTGTGTCGATGCTTACTGCTGGTACTGGTTCTGTGCAGATGAAGATGAGCCTGGCAGCTGCAGGAACATCCTGGCTAGCCGATGCAGTATTTTGTCGAGGACGGATTCAGAACCTTGGCCGTCTAAAAGCTAAGCGGAGCGATGGGTGTTTGGGAGGGTGTTCTGGGAGGTGGGGACAAGGTTGGGAGTTGTAGGGAGAGGTTTTAAAAAATAGCATAGTGGGGAGAGGGCTGTCCAGGAATAGGTCTCCAGAGCAGCATGGGCAGGGCAGTTTCAGCCTGTCTCTGTGGTGTTATGTAGCCTGTCTAGTCTGTTCACTGTGTATTGCAGACTTCTCGGGTCTCCATGTCCTCGTTCCATTTTGCGCTCGAAGAGCAAGCCAGACATCTCGGACGCCATCCCTGTGGTCTCGAATACCTGTACCGGTTGGCGTAGCGCCGGTCAGGTGTTTTGTTGTCTTGCATGATGAGCTTGAAGCGTGGATCCGTCTTGCATCCCGAAAGTTCCGGGCGTTTACTCATCTGCGGTGTCCCTCCGGGCGGCTCTGCTTGCTAGCTGTCCGTTTTCAGGGACTGAGACTTCTTCCTTCTATCCCTGTGTTCATAAATCTTGAAGCCAGCCTTCTTGCCCATCAGTCGTCTCAGTTTTGACCGTAACTTCTTGAAACAGGCCGTTACCTTCAAGCTTTTTTTGTGGGGCTGCTGTAGAACCTCCTCGCCTTGCGTTGCGACTCCGTAGGTCTTCTTGCCTGACAGCTTGTCTCGTTCGGGTGTCATCCTTCTCGCCGGGAGTTTTCTTTCCTCTTTGAGTCGCCTTGTTCGCAGTGTTCTGTGTAGCGTTGCTCACTGGGTGTGTGCGTGTGGCTTGGAGCTGCTTTGCCCGGGGCTGTAGAGTTAGGGGTAGGTGGTATAGCGATAAGCATCTCTGGTTAATGTGTTGAGGATATGCCTAGACCATTTAGGCAACGGTTGTACAGTCTTCTCGGGTTGAGTAGCCATTGGCAGGCTGTGCGGCCAGTTGTTTTGGGAGTGTTTCATGGAGAGGATGGGAGCCTTCTGGGAGGAGCTGTTCAGCAGTAGTGAAGCAGAGTGCATCTCACAGGTGTTAAGGCCTCTAGGTGGTATTCTGAAATGGAGACAAGAGCTCTGGAACTGTAAAGCTATCAATCAGCACCTGGGTGACTCTTGTTACTATTTTTTTTCAGATGCAGTGGGACAAGGTGCGCTTTGAAGAGCGACAGAGGAGGTGAGTGAAGCACTATAAGAAGGTGAGTCGGTGCTTGGTTTGGGAGGGAAGTTGTGACCAGTGGCTGTTTGACTACATTATCTTTTGGTCATTCTTTGTACTTTAAAGGTACGATGCGATGAGCAAAGCGGGATACAGGCACCAGTCGTGACTCGGGCAAGGTGTTGTATTGCCAGTGAAGTTTTAAGCATCCCTTGTTTGTTTTACACGTGTTACCTGATTCTCAATGCAGCTATCTGAAATGACAGACGCAGGACAGGGGAGCGGGTAAGGTAAAGCAGAAGGAGCTAGGCATTGCTGTGGGCACGAGTTGGTCTCAGGCAGTATCTCAGCACGTGTCTTTTGCCTTGTGTTTGGCAGGTGCCCCACACAGGCTCGGAGGAGCAAAGCCTCATGCTGACGAGCCGTCCCAGCAGGTGAGGTGTTAGCGTGCCGGGTCAGCGTCTAAGAGCCAAGTATTCCATGGCAACTTGGTTAAGCGCTTACCTTTGTTTTTGCAGGTGCCGTGCCAGCTGCCTTTGGAGTCGGACGAGCATTTGAGGTGAGCTGGGGTTTCGCGAGGAGGATCCTGGGGCCGGTGACCTCTCACAAGCGCAACAGTAATTTTGTTTCTTGGTATCTCAGGTCGGGTGAGCGATGATGGCCGTAGCTCCTGGCTTTGGAACTGATGAGGAGCAGACGAGTAGAATGACACGGCCCTTTCGGGGCTGTGCGTGTGTTGTGGCAGAAGCTGGCATTGACCGGTGCGGTGCTGTCTACCAACACTGTTTTCTTGTTCAGATTTTGCAGACGGTGAAGAGGAATTAGGAGTCTGTGGGAGCATCCCATTTGGCCGACGTGTTTCTTTTGCTGAGGACGAATTTGTTCCCCCGGCCCCCTGCAAGCTAAGTTGTGTGACAGGTGTTGGAGGGAGGGGGGTGAGACTGGGGGAAGATAACTTTGGGAATTTCGGGGAGAGGATTTTAAAGTTAGCTTAGGGGCAAGGGCTGTCCAGGGTCAGTTCTCGTTGGGCGGGTAAAGGAGCAGGTTACTTCTTGGCACCAGTTTAGCACAGGCAGGGCAGTTCCAGCCTGTCTCTGTGGTGTTATGTAGTTTGTCTAGTCTGTTTACTGTGTGTTGGAGATTTCTCAGGTCTCGATGTCCTCATTCCTCTTTGCGCTTGAGAGCAAGCCAGACATCTTGGGCGCCATTCCTGTGGTATTGAATGCCTGTACTAGTTGGCGTAGTGCCAGTCGGGCGTTTCTTTGTCTTGCATGCCAAGCTTCAAGCGTGGATCCTTCTTGCGTCTCGGAAGTTCCCAGGCAGTCCTCATTTGCGGCATCACTCCGGGCCGCGTCGGCGGCTCTGCTTACTAGCTGTCCATTTCCACAGACTGAGTCTTCTTCCCTGCATCTGTACGTTCATAGGTCTTGAGGTCTGCTTTCTTGTGCATCAGTCATCTCGGTTTTGACCATAATTTCTTGAAACGGGCCGTTACGTTTGAGGCTTTTTTTGTGGGGCTGCCCTAGAACCTCCTTGCCTTGCGTTACGGCTCTGTAGGTTGTCTTGCCCGACACCTTATGTCATTCGGGTGTCATCCTTCTCGACGAGAGTTTTATCTCCACTTTGAGTCGTCTTGTTTGCAGAGTTCTGTGTAGCGTTGCTCTCAGTGTGTGTGTGGCTTGGAGCTGCTCTGCCGACGGCTGTATAGTCAGGGGTAGGTGGTATAGCGATAAGCATTTCTGGTTAATGTGTTGATGACATGCCTAGACTGTTTAGGCAATGGTTTTCCAGTCATCTCTGGTTGAGTAGCCATTGGCAGGCTGTGCAGCCAGTCATTTTGGGAGTGTTTCATGGAGAGGATGGGAGCCTTCTGGGAGGGGCTGTTCAGCAGTAGTGAAGCAGAGCGCATCTCAAAGGTTTTATGGGTTGTATGTTTGAGCTGCAAAGCTCGGTGTGTTGTTTTGAATGGCAGGCTGCCCTTGGCCTCTAGGTTGCACCCTGAAATGGGGACAACCTCTCTGGAACTGTGAAGCTAGTTAAATAAGTCGTCTAGGTGCTGATAACAATTTTTTTTTTTTTTCTGAGAAGCAGGGGGACAAGGGGCACTTTGAAGAGTGACAAAGGAGGCGAGTAGAGCCCTGTAAGAAGGTGAGTCAGTGCAGGGTGTCGGAGGGAAGTTGTGACCGGTGGCGACGTGACTACGTCATGGCTTGTTTTCTTTTTTTCGAATTTGAAGGCGCCCAGTGATGCGCAAAGGGGGATGGTGGTGCCGGTGCTGAATCTGGCAAGGTGAGCCATGGCTAGTGGGCTGAAGTAGTGGCTATTTTTCAGTCCTTGTATTGCCAATGAAGTTTTAAACATCCCTTCTTATTTGTGTTTTACAGGTGGTATGGGAGCCTCATTGTGGCAGCCCAAAATGACAGAGGCCACACCGGGGAGTGGGCAAGGTATAGGAGCGAGAACTAGGCATCGCTGCGGGGAGGCATTGGTTTTGGGCAGTAACTCAACATGTGTCTTCTGCCTTGTTTTTCATATGTGCCAGACACGGGCTGGGAGTGACGAAGCCTCATGTTGATGAGCAATTGGAGAAGGTGAGGCTGTTGTGGGCTGCCTCGGTGGCTATGAGCCAAGTGTTACCTGGCAGCTTATTTAAGCACTTACCTTTTCTTTTGCAGGTGATGTGCAGGCTGCTTCTGGAATAGGATGAAAGTTTGAGGTGAGCCGGGGGGCAGGAGGATCATGGAGCCGGTGACTTGTCACAAGCACAACAGTGACTTTTGTTTCTTGGTATCTCAGGTGCGGCGAGCGATGAGGGCCATAGCACCCGACTCTGGAACCGGTGCAGGGCAGGTGAGGAGTGGAATGCCCCGGCCCTTCTTGGGGGTGGTTGGGTGCATGTGTTGTGTCAGAGGTTGGAACTGAGCGGTGCGGTGATGTCTGCCAGCAATATTTTGTTGTTTTCTTTGCATTTGACAGACAACAAAGAGGAGTTTGGAGACAGTGGGAGGATCCCGTTTGGCCGACGTGTTTTTTATTGCTGAGGATGGATTTGCGCCCCCCAGCCCGCTGCAAGCTAAGTTTTGGGACGTGCGTTTGGAGGGAGGGCGTAGGGACTAGGGGTAGATAACTTTGGGAATGTCAGGGAGGGAATTTTAAATTTAGCTTAGGGGAGAGGGGTATCCAGGGTCAGTTTTCCTTGGGCGGGTAAAGGAGCGGGTTACTTTCTGGCACCAGAGTAGCACGGGCAGGGCAGTTCCAGCCTGTCTCTGTGGTGTTATGTAGTCTGTCTAGTCTGTTTACTGTGTATTGCGGATTTCTGAGGTCTTGATGTCCTCATTCCTCTTTGCACTCGAGAGCAAGCCAGATGTCTCGGGCACCATGCCTGCGGTCTCGAATGCCCGTACTGGTTGGTGTAGTGCCAGTGGGGCGTTTCTTCTTTCTGCGTGAGGAGCTTAAAGCGTGGATTGGTCTCGCATCTTGCAAGTTCTGGCCATTACTCATTGGTGGCGTCACTCCGTGCTGTGTCAGCAGCTCTGCTTGCTAGCTGTCCATTTTCAGGGACTGAGACTTCTTCCCTGCACCCTTATGTTCATAGGTCTTGAGGCCAGCCTTGTTGCGCGTTAGTCATCTTGGTTTTGACCGTAACTTCTTGAAATGGGTTGTTACATTCGAGGCTTTTTTTTGTGGGGCTGCCCTAGAACCTCTTCGCTTTGTGTTGCGGCTCTGTAGGTCTTTTAGCCTGACACCTTGTGTTGTTCAGGTGTCATCCTTCTCGCCGAGAGTTTTCTCTCCTTTTTGAGTCACCTTGTTTGCACAGTTATGTGTAGTGTTGCTCTCTGAGCATGTATGTGTGGCTTGGAGCTGCTCTGCCTGGGGCTGTAGAGTCAGGGGTAGGTGGTATAGTAATAAGCATCTCTGGTTAATGTCTTGATGATATGATATGCATAGACCATTTAGACAATGACTGTGCAGCTGTCTCTGGTTGAGTAGCTGTTGGGAGGCTGTGCAGCCAGTCGTTTTGGGAGTGTTTCATGGAGAGGCTGGGAGCCTTCTGGGAGGAGCTGTTCAGCAGTAGTGAAGCAGAATGAATCTCAACAGTCTTAAGGGATGTGTGTTTGAGCTGCAAAGCTCGGTGTGTTGTTTTGAATGGCAGGCTGCCCTTGGCCTCTAGGTTGTACTGTGAAATGCGGACGACATCTCTGGAATTGTGAAGCTACTTAAGCAAGTCACCCAGGTGCTGAGAATTTTTCTCAGATGCAGAGGGACAAGATGTGCTTTGAAGAGCAATAGAAGAGGCGGGTAGAGCCCTGTAAGAAGGTGAGATGGTGCAGGGTGTTTGAGGGAAGTCGTGACCGGTGGCTACATGACTACATCATGGCTTGTTTTCTGTTTTTAATTTGAAGGGTTGCAGCGATGTGCAAAGTGGGATGTTGGTGCCGGTGCTGACTCTGGCAAGGTGAGCCATGGCTAGTGGGCTGAAGTAGCAGTTATTTTTTCAGTTGTCATATTGTCGGTGAAGTTTTAAGCATCCCTTCTTTTTTGTGTTTTACCGGTGGTACCTGAGCCTCATTGCGGCAGCCCAAGATGACAGAGGCCGCACTGGGCAGCGGGCAAGGTAAAGAAGTGGGGCGTAGACATTGGTGCAAGCAGTCTTTGGTTTTGGACAGTATCTCAGCATGCGTTTTTTTGCCTTGTTCTTTGGAAGTACCACACACAGGCTTGGATGAAAAAAGCTGCACGCTGATGAGGCGTCCGAAAAGGTGAAGCTGTTGAGTGTTGGGTCAGTGGCTAAGCGTCAAATATTAAATGGCAGCTTGGTTAAGCACTTACCTTTTTGTTTCGCAGGTGACATGCAGGCTACTTCTGGAATAGGATGAAAGTTTGAGGTGAGCTGGGTATTAGTGAGGAGGATCACGGAGCCGGTGACTTCTCACAAGCGTAATAGTAACTTTGTTTCTTGGTATCTCAGGTGTGGTGAGCGATGATGGCTGCAGCGCCCAGCTTTTGAACCGGTGCAGGGCAGGTGAGGAGTGGAATGGCACGGCCCTTCTTGGGGGTTGGAGTGGTTTGGTGGGAGTGGGGATGTTGCGGCAGAGGTTGGAATTGAGTGGTGCAGTGCTGTCTGCCAGTAATATTTTGGTTTTTCTTTAGATTTTACAGACGAGTAAGAGGAATTTGGAGACCATGGGAGCGTCCCGTTTGGCCATCGTGTTTCTTTTGCTGAGGATGGATTTGCACCCCCGGCCCTCTGTAAGCTAAGTTTTGGGATGTGTGTTTGAAGGGAGGGGGGTGGGACTGAGGGGAAGAGAAATTTGGGAATTTTGGGGAGGGGATTTTAAAGTTAGCTTAGGGGAGAGGGCTGACCAGGGTCAGTTGTACTCGGGCGGATAAAGGAGCGGGTTACTTTTTGGCACCGGAGTAGCACGGGCAGGGCAGTTCCAGCCTGTCTCTGTGGTGTTCTGTAGTTTGTCTAGTCCGTTCAGTGTCTCGCAGATTTCTGAGGTCTCAATGTCGTCATTCCTCTTTGCGCTCGAGGGCAAGCCAGACATCTTGGGCGCCATCCCTGTGGTCTCGAATGCCTGTACTGGTTGGCGTAGTGCCACGCGGGCATTTCTTTTTTTCTTTGCGGAACGAGCTTCTAGCGTGGATTGGTCTTGCATCTCGGAAGTTTCCGGGCCGTCCTCGTTTGTGGTGTGGTTCTGGGCTGCACCAGCAGCTCTGCTTGCTAGCTGTCCATTTCAATATACTGAGAATTCTTCCCTGCATCCTTGCGTTCATAGGTCTTGAAGGCAGGCTTTCTGCGCATCAGTCATCTCTGTTTTGACCGTAACTTCTCAGAACGGGTCATTAGGTTCGTGCCATTTTTTTTTTCTGGCCTGCCATAGAACCCCTCGCCTTGCATTACGGCTCTGTATGTCATCTTGCCCGACAGCGCAACTCAATCAGGAGTCATCCTTCTTGCTGAGAATTTTCCCTCCTCTTTGAGTCGCCTTGTTTGCCCAAACTCTCTTGGTTGCAGAGTTGTGTAGCGTTGCTCTCTGAGTGTGTGTGTGTGTGTGTGGCTTGGAGCTGCTCTGCCCAGGGCTGTAGAGTCAGGGGTAGGTGTTATAGCGATAAGCATCTCTGGTTAATGTCTTGATGATATGCATAGACTGTTTAGGCAACATTTGTACAGTCATCTCTGGTTGAGTAGCTGTTGGCAGGCTGTGCAGCCAGTCATTTTGGAAGTGTTTCATGGAGAGGATGGGAGCCTTCTGGGGAGGGGCTGTTGAGCGGGACTGAAGCGGATTGCATCTCAAAGGTGTAAAGGATTGTGTCTGTGGGCCACGAGGCTTGGTGTGTTGTTTTGAATGGCAGGCTGCCCTTTGCCTCTAGGTGCTACTCTGCAATGGAGGCGAGAGCTCTGGAATTGTGAAGCTATTGATTAGCACCTGGGTGCACAATGTAACAAGTTTTGGTTGGGTTTTTGTTTTTCCAGATGCAGAGGGACAATATGCGCTTTGAAGAGCAACAGAGGAGGTGAGCAGACCATAGTGAGCGGCTGATCAGAGCCTTGTAAGAAGGTGAGTCAGTGCAAGGTGTCGGAGAGAAGTTGTGACCGGTGGTGATGTGACTACATCATGGGTTGTGTGGGGGTTTTTTTCTGATTTGAAGATGCCCAGTGTTGCGCAAAGCGGGATGTTGGTGCCGGTGCTGACTCTGGCAAGGCGAGCCATGGCTAGTGGGCTGAAATAGTGGTTATTTTACAGTTGTCGTATTGTCGGTGAAGTTTTAAGCATGCCTTCTTGTTTGTGTTTTACAGGTGGTACGCAAGCCTCATTGCAGCAGCCTAAAATGACAGAGGCTGGACAGGGGAGCAGGCAAGGTATAGGAGGCGGGATGTACGCATCGCTGCGGGCAGGCATTGGTTTTGGGCTGTAACTCAAAATGTGTCTTCTGCTTTGTTTTTCACAGGTGCCACACACGGGCTGGGAGTGACGAAGCCTCATGTTGATGAGCAATTGGAGAAGGTGAGGCTGTTGTGGGCTGCCTCGGTGGCTATGAGCCAAGTGTTACCTGGCAGCTTGTTTAAGCACTTACCTTTTCTTTTGCAGGTGACGTGCAGGCTGCTTCTGGAATAGGATGAAAGTTTGAGGTGAGCCGGGGGGCAGGAGGAGGATCATGGAGCCGGTGACTTCTCACAAGCGCAACAGTGATTTTTGTTTCTTGGTATCTCAGGTGCGGCGAGCGATGAGGGCCACAGCACCTGACTCTGGAACCGGTGCAGGGCAGGTGAGGAGTGGAACGCCTCGGCCCTTCTTGGGGGTGGTTGGGTGTGTGTGTTGTGGCAGAGGTTGGAACTGAGCGGTGCGGTGCTGTCTGCCAGCAATATTTTGTTGTTTTCTTTGGATTTGACAGACAACAAAGAGGAGTTTGGAGACAGTGGGAGGATCCCGTTTGGCCATTGTGTTTCTTTTGCTGAGGATGGATTTGCGCCCCCCGGCCCTCTGCAAGCTGAGTTTTGGGATGTGTATTTGAAGGGAGGGGGGTGGGACTGGGGGGGAGATAAATCTGGGAATTTGGGGGAGGTGATTTTAAAGTTATCTTGGGAGAGGGCTGTCCAGGGTCAGTTCTGCTTGGCCGGGCAAAGGAATGAGTCTCAACCGTGATCTAAGATTGTGTAGCATTCTATGGCTCTGTATCACGCTGTCTTGACTGTGATTCAAGACTGTGTCGCGATGTTTGGTTCTGTATTGTGTCGAGTCTTGCGTCGCACTGTATTGCTCCATATTGCGCTGGGTCTCGACTGTGATGTGAGACTGCGTCGCACTCTATGGCTCCGCGTTGGCCCGGGTCTCAAGCGTGGTGTGAGACTACGTCACACCATATGGGTCCGCATTGTGCTAGGTCTTGTGTTGCACCATACAGCTTCATATTGTGCTGGGTCTTGACTGTGATGTAAGACTGCGTAGTATTCTATGGCTCCGTATTGCCCTGTGTCTTGACTGTGATTCAAGACTGCTCGCACTGTTTGGCTCCTTATTGTGTTGGGTCTTGCGTCACACTGTATTGCTCCATATTGCTCTGGGTCTGGAGTGTGATGTGAGACTGTGTTGCACTGTATAGCTCTGTATTGTGCTGGGTATGGCGTCGCACTATATGGGTCTGTATTATGCTTGATCTCAACTGTGATCTATGACTGCCTAGTATTCTATGGCTCTGTATTGCATTTGGTCTTGCGTCGCACTGTATGGCTCCGCATTGCCCCGGGTCTCGAGCGTGATGTGAGTTTTCCTGTGCTTCCCATTATGAAGGCTGACATTTTGACCTCGAGTGGAGCGGTGATGTTGTTTGGAGGATCCTAGTGACTCAATTCGTGGGCTGTTTCTGGAATTGGGGGAAAATATGCTATTCTAGCACGTCACTGGTGAAGCAGAGATGTTTGAAGGAGGGGAGCAGTGAATGGGAGTTGAATGAATGGGAGTTGAATGAATGAATGAATGGGAGTTATTGTGTCTAAACTTATGTGTGTGTGAATGTGGTTTGTTTGTGGTTTCTTTTTTTTTTTTTTAATTTCAGGTAGGATATAAAGTTGACAGTAAGGTATTAATTTGAGATTACCGGAACGTAAAAACCAAACCAGCTGGGGTTTTTTTGTTTTGTTTTGTTTTTCTTTCCCTGGCTGGGTGTTTGTTTTTTTTTTTCCCAGGTCCTCATTGCTCTGTGGGGTGCCATCAGTTGCCAAAGTTTGGGTGGTGAAGGGTCTAGGGCCAGGGTTTTCACACAAAAGGCCATTTTGTAGTCTCCCGGCAACGCCATTCTCAGTGAGCTGCAGAGACGGGGCGATGGCCCGTGGTGCTGGGCGAAGGGATTAGCAGAGAGGGGAGGGTTGGTTTGTCGGGTAGGTGAGCAAGTGTTGTGCTTGTGCATGGCTTTGTGTTGTTGTGTGTTAGTATGTAATAGTTGTTAGCGTGTTGCATATGGAGTTGAGATTTTTTCTTTTCCAGGCATTGTATTAAAAAAAAAAATAAATCAACAAACCACACCTTAGAATAAAAAAAACCCCAGTCGGGGGATTTTTTCTTTCCCCCGGCTGTTTTTTTTTTTTTTCCCCCCGGTCCCGGTCAGTCCACACAGCGACAATCATCACCAAAGTTTGGGTGGAGGAGGGCCTAGGGCTGGGGTTTTCTCAGGCAGGGCGATTCTGGAGGTCCTCGGGAACGCTGTTCCTGAGGAGAGCCGGTCTGGAATGTGGCTATTTCTGTGTTATTGCAGGGTGCTATGTTTAGGTGAGTGTCTAAGGAAGGCAATTGACGATCCTGCAAGAAGAAGGTACAGTGAGAGGGGCTAGATAGTCTGTTTTGAGGAAGGCAGGGTTGTGAAGCGGGCCTCTCTGTATTTTAAATGTCTAGGCTTTTAACTGTGGCTGTGTGTTTTTTGCTGTAATGGTATTGTTAACAATTGTTTGTTTGCATGCAGGTGCCAAAGGCCAGGTCCTGTCAGGAGGAGCAGAGCCGGCCGGCTCTTTGCCCGGGCATCGTAGTTTTGGAGAAGCAGTCACTCTAAAGAGGAAAAGGGACGGACGCCAAGCGAGGGATGCGAGCCCTGTGTATATGAGAGCGTCCAATAGAAAAGACGGTGGGTACAGTTTGTACTCAATGTTGTAAAGCTGTGCCCTTGAGTGTGTAAACTGTAAGCTTGGTGCTCTGTAATTGAAATCTGTGCTGTTTGTGCTGTGTAGTTTAAATCTGTAAGCTCCGTGTCTTCAGCATGCTCTGGGCACGACTTAGCTGTGTACACTTTGTGCCTGCTGTAGCCTCTGTGCCTGAGCTCTGTATGCTTTGTGCCTGCTGTAGCCTCTGTGCCTGAGCTCTGTATGTGTTGCGGCGGGGCCGGGCGCCGCGCCCGGGCTCTGCGCCCTTTGTAGCTGTTCCGGCCTCCGCCCCCGGGCTCCGCGCCCTTTGTAGCTGTTCCGGCCTCCGCCCCCGGGCTCCGCGCCCTTTGTAGCTGTTCCGGCCTCCAAACCCGGGCTCCGCGCCCGCTGCAGCTGTTCCGGCCTCCAAACCCGGGCTCCGCGCCCGCTGTAGCTGTTCCGGCCTCCGCAGGCTCCAAACCCGGGCTCCGCGCCCGCTGTAGCTGTTCCGGGCTCCGCGCCCGCGCTCTGCAGGCTCCAAACCCGGGCTCCGCGCCCGCTGTAGCTGTTCCGGGCTCCGCGCCCGCGCTCTGCAGGCTCCAAACCCGGGCTCCGCGCCCGCTGTAGCTGTTCCGGGCTCCGCGCCCGCGCTCTGCAGGCTCCAAACCCGGGCTCCGCGCCCGCTGTAGCTGTTCCGGGCTCCGCGCCCGCGCTCTGCAGGCTCCAAACCCGGGCTCCGCGCCCGCTGTAGCTGTTCCGGGCTCCGCGCCCGCGCTCTGCAGGCTCCAAACCCGGGCTCCGCGCCCGCTGTAGCTGTTCCGGGCTCCGCGCCCGCGCTCTGCAGGCTCCAAACCCGGGCTCCGCGCCCGCTGTAGCTGTTCCGGGCTCCGCAGGCTCCAAACCCGGGCTCCGGGCTCCGCAGGCTCCAAACCCGGGCTCCGCGCCCGCTGTAGCTGTTCCGGGCTCTGCAGGCTCCAAACCCGGGCTCCGCGCCCGCTGTAGCTGTTCCGGGCTCCGCACCCGCTGTAGCTGTTCCGGGCTCTGCAGGCTCCAAACCCGGGCTCCGCGCCCGCTGTAGCTGTTCCGGGCTCCGCGCCCGCTGTAGCTGTTCCGGGCTCTGCAGGCTCCAAACCCGGGCTCCGCGCCCGCTGTAGCTGTTCCGGGCTCTGCAGGCTCCAAACCCGGGCTCCGCGCCCGCTGTAGCTGTTCCGGGCTCCGCGCCCGCTGTAGCTGTTCCGGGCTCCGCGCCCGCTGTAGCTGTTCCGGGCTCCGCGCCCGCTGTAGCTGTTCCGGGCTCCGCGCCTGCTGTAGCTGTTCCGGGCTCCGCGCCCGCTGTAGCTGTTCCGGGCGCTGCAGGCTCCAAACCCGGGCTCCGCGCCCGCTGTAGCTGTTCCGGGCTCCGCGCCCTTTGTAGCTGTTCCGGGCTCCGCGCCCGGGCTCTGTAGGCTCTGCGCCCTTTGTAGCTGTTCCGGGCTCCGCGCCCGGGCTCTGTAGGCTCTGCGCCCTTTGTAGCTGTTCCGGGCTCCGCGCCCGGGCTCTGTAGGCTCTGCGCCCTTTGTAGCTGTTCCGGGCTCCGCGACAGTGCGCTGTAGGCTCTGCGCCCTTTGTAGCTGTTCCGGGCTCTGCAGGCTCTGCACCTGGGCTCTGCAGGGTCTGCGCCCTTTGTAGCTGTTCCGGGCTCCGCACCCGGGCTCTGCAGGCTCCACGCCCGGGCTCCGCGCCCTTTGTAGCTGGTCCGGGCTCCGCGCCCTTTGTAGCTGGTCCGGGCTCCGCGCCCTTTGTAGCTGGTCCGGGCTCCGCGCCCTTTGTAGCTGGTCCGGGCTCCGCGCCCTTTGTAGCTGGTCTGGGCTTAGCGCCCTTTGTAGCTGGTCCGGGCTCCGCACCCGGGCTCCGCACCCTTTGTAGCTGTTCCGGGCTCCGCGCCCGGGCTCTGTGGGCTCCGCGCCCGGGCTCTGTGGGCTCCGCGCCCGGGCTCTGTGGGCTCCGCGCCCGGGCTCTGTGGGCTCCGCGCCCGGGCTCTGTGGGCTCCGCGCCCGGGCTCTGTGGGCTCCGCGCCCGGGCTCTGTGGGCTCCGCGCCCGGGCTCTGTGGGCTCCGCGCCTGGGCTCTGTAGGCTCCGCGCCCTTTGTAGCTGTTCCGGGCTCTGTAGGCTCCGCGCCCTTTGTAGCTGTTCCGGGCTCTGTAGGCTCCGCGCCCTTTGTAGCTGTTCCGGGCTCTGCGCCCGGGCTCTGTAGGCTATGCACCCGGCCGCTGTAGGCTCTGCGCCTTTTGTCGCTGTTGCGGGCTCCGCGCCCGGGCTCTGTAGGCTCTGCGCCCTTTGTAGCTGTTCTGGGCTCCGCGACAGTGCGCTGTAGGCTCTGCGCCCTTTGTAGCTGTTCCGGGCTCTGCAGGCTCTGCACCTGGGCTCTGCAGGGTCTGCGCCCTTTGTAGCTGTTCCGGGCTCCGCACCCGGGCTCTGCAGGCTCCACGCCTGGGCTCTGCGCCCTTTGTAGCTGGTCCGGGCTCCGCGCCCTTTGTAGCTGGTCCGGGCTCCGCGCCCTTTGTAGCTGGTCCGGGCTCCGCGCCCTTTGTAGCTGGTCCGGGCTCCGCGCCCTTTGTAGCTGGTCCGGGCTCCGCGCCCTTTGTAGCTGGTCTGGGCTTAGCGCCCTTTGTAGCTGGTCCGGGCTCCGCACCCGGGCTCCGCACCCTTTGTAGCTGTTCCGGGCTCCGCGCCCGGGCTCTGTGGGCTCCGCGCCCGGGCTCTGTGGGCTCCGCGCCCGGGCTCTGTGGGCTCCGCGCCCGGGCTCTGTGGGCTCCGCGCCCGGGCTCTGTGGGCTCCGCGCCCGGGCTCTGTGGGCTCCGCGCCCTTTGTAGCTGTTCCGGGCTCTGCGCCCGGGCTCTGTAGGCTCCGCGCCCTTTGTAGCTGTTCCGGGCTCTGCGCCCGGGCTCTGTAGGCTCCGCGCCCTTTGTAGCTGTTCCGGGCTCTGCGCCCGGGCTCTGTAGGCTCCGCGCCCTTTGTAGCTGTTCCGGGCTCTGCGCCCGGGCTCTGTAGGCTCCGCGCCCTTTGTAGCTGTTCCTGGCTCCGCGCCCGGGCTCTGTAGGCTATGCACCCGGCCGCTGTAGGCTCTGCGCCTTTTGTCGCTGTTCCGGGCTCTGCGCCCGGGCTCTGCAGGCTCTGCGCCCGGGCTCTGCAGGCTCTGCGCCCGGGCTCTGCAGGCTCTGCGCCCGGGCTCTGCAGGCTCTGCGCCCGGGCTCTGCAGGCTCTGCGCCCGGGCTCTGCAGGCTCTGCGCCCTTTGTAGCTGTTCCGGGCTCTGCGCCCGGGCGCTGCAGGCTCTGCGCCCTTTGTAGCTGTTCCGGGCTCTGCGCCCGGGCGCTGCAGGCTCTGCGCCCTTTGTAGCTGTTCCGGGCTCTGCGCCCGGGCGCTGCAGGCTCTGCGCCCTTTGTAGCTGTTCCGGGCTCTGCGCCCGGGCGCTGCAGGCTCTGCGCCCTTTGTAGCTGTTCCGGGCTCTGCGCCCGGGCGCTGCAGGCTCTGCGCCCTTTGTAGCTGTTCCGGGCTCTGCGCCCGGGCGCTGCAGGCTCTGCGCCTTTTGTCGCTGTTCCGGGCTCTGCGCCCGGGCGCTGCAGGCTCTGCACCCTTTGTCGCTGTTCCGGGCTCTGCGCCCCTGCGCTGTAGGCTCTGCGCCCGTGCGCTGTAGGCTCTGCGCCCTTTGTCGCTGTTCCAGGCCCTGCGCCCGGGCTCTGCAGGCCCTGCGCCCTTTGTCGCTGTTCCGGGCTCCGCGCCCGGGCTCTGCAGGCTCCGCGCCCGGGCTCTGCAGGCTCCGCGCCCGGGCTCTGCAGGCTCCGCGCCCGGGCTCTGCAGGCTCCGCGCCCGGGCTCTGCAGGCTCCGCGCCCGGGCTCTGCAGGCTCCGCGCCCGGGCTCTGCAGGCTCCGCGCCCGGGCTCTGCGCCCTTTGTAGCTGTTCCGGGCTCCGCGCCCGGGCTCCGCGGGCTCCGCGCCCGGGCTCCGCGGGCTCCGCCCCGGGGCTCCGCGCCCTTTGTAGCTGTTCCGGGCTCCGCGCCCTTTGTAGCTGTTCCTGGCTCAGCGCGCTTTGTAGCTGTTCCGGGTTCCGCGCCCGGGCTCCGCGCCCTTTGTAGCTGTTCCGGCCTCCGCCCCCGGGCTCCGCGCCCTTTGGAGCTGTTCCGGGCTCCGCAGGCTCCAAACCCGGGCTCCGCGCCCGCTGTAGCTGTTCCGGGCTCCGCAGGCTCCAAACCCGGGCTCTGCGCCCGCTGTAGCTGTTCCGGGCTCCGCAGGCTCCAAACCCGGGCTCCGCGCCCGCTGTAGCTGTTCCGGGCTCCGCGTCCGCGCTCTGCAGGCTCCAAACCCGGGCTCCGCGCCCGCTGTAGCTGTTCCGGGCTCCGCGCCCGCGCTCTGCAGGCTCCAAACCCGGGCTCCGCGCCCGCTGTAGCTGTTCCGGGCTCCGCGCCCGCGCTCTGCAGGCTCCAAACCCGGGCTCCGCGCCCGCTGTAGCTGTTCCGGGCTCCGCGCCCGCTGTAGCTGTTCCGGGCTCTGCAGGCTCCAAACCCGGGCTCCAGGCTCTGCAGGCTCCAAACCCGGGCTCCGCGCCCGCTGTAGCTGTTCCGGGCTCCGCGCCCGCTGTAGCTGTTCCGGGCTCTGCAGGCTCCAAACCCGGGCTCCGCGCCCGCTGTAGCTGTTCCGGGCTCTGCAGGCTCCAAACCCGGGCTCCGCGCCCGCAGTAGCTGTTCCGGGCTCCGCGCCTGCTGTAGCTGTTCCAGGCTCTGCAGGCTCCAAACCCGGGCTCCGCGCCCGCTGTAGCTGTTCCGGGCTCCGCGCCCGCTGTAGCTGTTCCGGGCTCCGCGCCCGCTGTAGCTGTTCCGGGCGCTGCAGGCTCCAAACCCGGGCTCCGCGCCCACTGTAGCTGTTCCGGGCTCCGCGCCCGCTGTAGCTGTTCCGGGCTCCGCGCCTGGGCTCTGTAGGCTCCGCGCCCTTTGTAGCTGTTCCGGGCTCTGCGCCCGGGCTCTGTAGGCTCCGCGCCCTTTGTAGCTGTTCCAGGCTCTGAGCCCGGGCTCTGTAGGCTTCGCGCCCTTTGTAGCTGTTCCGGGCTCTGCGCCCGGGCTCTGTAGGCTATGCACCCAGCCGCTGTAGGCTCTGCGCCTTTTGTCGCTGTTCCGGGCTCTGCGCCCGGGCTCTGCAGGCTCTGCGCCCGGGCTCTGCAGGCTCTGCGCCCTTTGTAGCTGTTCCGGGCTCTGCGCCCGGGCTCTGCAGGCTCTGCGCCCTTTGTAGCTGTTCCGGGCTCTGCGCCCGGGCGCTGCAGGCTCTGCGCCCTTTGTAGCTGTTCCGGGCTCTGCGCCCGGGCGCTGTAGGCTCTGCGCCCGGGCGCTGTAGGCTCTGCGCCCGGGCGCTGTAGGCTCTGCGCCCGGGCGCTGTAGGCTCTGCGCCCGGGCCCTGTAGGCTCTGCGCCTTTTGTCGCTGTTCCAGGCTCTGCGCCTTTTGTCGCTGTTCCGGGCTCTGCGCCCTTTGTCGCTGTAGGCTCTGCGCCCTTTGTCGCTGTTCCGGGCTCTGCGCCCGTGCGCTGTAGGCTCTGCGCCCTTTGTCGCTGTTCCAGGCCCTGCGCCCGGGCTCTGCAGGCCCTGCGCCCGGGCTCTGCAGGCCCTGCGCCCTTTGTAGCTGTTCTGGGCTCCGCGCCCGGGCTCTGCAGGCTCCGCGCCCGGGCTCTGCAGGCTCCGCGCCCGGGCTCTGCAGGCTCCGCGCCCGGGCTCTGCAGGCTCCGCGCCCGGGCTCTGCGCCCTTTGTAGCTGTTCCGGGCTCCGCGCCCGGGCTCTGCGGGCTCCGCGCCCGGGCTCTGCGGGCTCCGCGCCCGGGCTCTGCGGGCTCCGCGCCCGGGCTCTGCGGGCTCCGCACCCGGGCTCTGCGGGCTCCGCGCCCGGGCTCTGCGCCCTTTGTAGCTGTTCCGGGCTCCGCGCCCGGGCTCTGCGGGCTCCGCGCCCGGGCTCTGCGCCCTTTGTAGCTGTTCCGGGCTCCGCGCCCGGGCTCTGCGGGCTCCGCGCCCGGGCTCTGCAGGCTCCGCGCCCGGGCTCTGCAGGCTCCGCGCCCGGGCTCCGCGCCCTTTGTAGCTGTTCCGGGCTCCGCACCCTTTGTAGCTGTTCCGGGCTTCGCGCCCTTTGTAGCTGTTCCGGGTTTCGCGCCCTTTGTAGCTGTTCCGGGTTCCGCGCCCGGGCTCCGCGCCCTTTGTAGCTGTTCCGGCCTCCGCCCCCGGGCTCCGCGCCCTTTGTAGCTGTTCCGGGCTCTGCAGGCTCCAAACCCGGGCTCCGCGCCCGTTGTAGCTGTTCCGGGCTCCGCAGGCTCCAAACCCGGGCTCCGCGCCCGTTGTAGCTGTTCCGGGCTCCGCAGGCTCCAAACCCGGGCTCCGCGCCCGCTGTAGCTGTTCCGGGCTCCGCGCCCGCGCTCTGCAGGCTCCAAACCCGGGCTCCGCGCCCGCTGTAGCTGTTCCGGGCTCCGCGCCCGCGCTCTGCAGGCTCCAAACCCGGGCTCCGCGCCCGCTGTAGCTGTTCCGGGCTCCGCGCCCGCGCTCTGCAGGCTCCAAACCCGGGCTCCGCGCCCGCTGTAGCTGTTCCGGGCTCCGCGCCCGCTGTAGCTGTTCCGGGCTCTGCAGGCTCCAAACCCGGGCTCCGGGCTCTGCAGGCTCCAAACCCGGGCTCCGCGCCCGCTGTAGCTGTTCCGGGCTCCGCGCCCGCTGTAGCTGTTCCGGGCTCTGCAGGCTCCAAACCCGGGCTCCGCGCCCGCTGTAGCTGTTCCGGGCTCTGCAGGCTCCAAACCCGGGCTCCGCGCCCGCTGTAGCTGTTCCGGGCTCCGCGCCCGCTGTAGCTGTTCCGGGCTCTGCAGGCTCCAAACCCGGGCTCCGCGCCCGCTGTAGCTGTTCCGGGCTCCGCGCCCGCTGTAGCTGTTCCGGGCGCTGCAGGCTCCAAACCCGGGCTCCGCGCCCGCTGTAGCTGTTCCGGGCTCCGCGCCCGCTGTAGCTGTTCCGGGCTCCGCGCCCGGGCTCTGTAGGCTCTGCGCCCTTTGTAGCTGTTCCGGGCTCCGCGCCCGGGCTCTGTAGGCTCTGCGCCCTTTGTAGCTGTTCCGGGCTCCGCGCCCGGGCTCTGTAGGCTCTGCGCCCTTTGTAGCTGTTCCGGGCTCTGCGCCCGGGCTCTGTAGGCTCTGCGCCCTTTGTAGCTGTTCTGGGCTCCGCGACAGTGCGCTGTAGGCTCTGCGCCCTTTGTAGCTGTTCCGGGCTCTGCAGGCTCTGCACCTGGGCTCTGCAGGGTCTGCGCCCTTTGTAGCTGTTCCGGGCTCCGCACCCGGGCTCTGCAGGCTCCACACCCGGGCTCTGCGCCCTTTGTAGCTATTCCGGGCTTTGCGCCCTTTGTAGCTGGTCCGGGCTCCGCGCCCTTTGTAGCTGGTCTGGGCTTAGCGCCCTTTGTAGCTGGTCCGGGCTCCGCACCCGGGCTCCGCACCCTTTGTAGCTGTTCCGGGCTCCGCGCCCGGGCTCTGTGGGCTCCGCGCCCGGGCTCTGTGGGCTCCGCGCCCGGGCTCTGTAGGCTCCGCGCCCTTTGTAGCTGTTCTGGGCTCTGTAGGCTCCACGCCCTTTGTAGCTGTTCCGGGCTCTGTAGGCTCCGCGCCCTTTGTAGCTGTTCCGGGCTCTGCGCCCGGGCTCTGTAGGCTATGCACCCGGCCGCTGTAGGCTCTGCGCCTTTTGTCGCTGTTCCGGGCTCTGCGCCCGGGCTCTGCAGGCTCTGCGCCCGGGCTCTGCAGGCTCTGCGCCCTTTGTAGCTGTTCCGGGCTCTGCGCCCGGGCTCTGCAGGCTCTGCGCCCTTTGTAGCTGTTCCGGGCTCTGCGCCCGGGCGCTGTAGGCTCTGCGCCCTTTGTAGCTGTTCCGGGCTCTGCGCCCGGGCGCTGTAGGCTCTGCGCCCGGGCGCTGTAGGCTCTGCGCCCGGGCGCTGTAGGCTCTGCGCCTTTTGTCGCTGTTCCGGGCTCTGCGCCCGGGCGCTGTAGGCTCTGCGCCCTTTGTCGCTGTTCCGGGCTTTTCCCCCATGCGCTGTAGGCTCTGCGCCCTTTGTCGCTGTTCCAGGCCCTGCGCCCGGGCTCTGCAGGCCCTGCGCCCGGGCTCTGCAGGCCCTGCGCCCTTTGTAGCTGTTCTGGGCACCGCGCCCGGGCTCTGCAGGCTCCGCGCCCGGGCTCTGCAGGCTCCGCGCCCGGGCTCTGCAGGCTCCGCGCCCGGGCTCTGCAGGCTCCGCGCCCGGGCTCTGCAGGCTCCGCGCCCGGGCTCTGCGCCCTTTGTAGCTGTTCCGGGCTCTGCGCCCTTTGTAGCTGTTCCGGGCTCCGCGCCCTTTGTAGCTGTTCCGGGCTCCGCGCCCTTTGTAGCTGTTCCGGGCTCCGCGCCCTTTGTAGCTGTTCCGGGCTCCGCGCCCGGGCTCTGCGGGCTCCGCGCCCGGGCTCTGCGGGCTCCGCGCCCGGGCTCTGCGGGCTCCGCGCCCGGGCTCTGCAGGCTCCGCGCCCGGGCTCCGCGCCCTTTGTAGCTGTTCCGGGCTTCGCGCCCTTTGTAGCTGTTCCGGGCTTCGCGCCCTTTGTAGCTGTTCCGGGTTTCGCGCCCTTTGTAGCTGTTCCGGGTTCCGCGCCCGGGCTCTGCAGGCTCCGCGCCCGGGCTCTGTGCCCTTTGTAGCTGTTCCGGGCTCTGCAGGCTCTGCGCCCGGGCTCTGCAGGCTCTGCGCCCTTTGTCGCTGTTCCGGGCTCTGCGCCCGTGCGCTGTAGGCTCTGCGCCCTTTGTCGCTGTTCCAGGCCCTGCGTCCGGGCTCTGCAGGCCCTGCGCCCGGGCTCTGCAGGCCCTGCGCCCGGGCTCTGCAGGCCCTGCGCCCTTTGTAGCTGTTCCAGGCTCCGCGCCCGGGCTCTGCAGGCTCCGCGCCCGGGCTCTGCGCCCTTTGTAGCTGTTCCGGGCTCCGCACCCGGGCTCTGCAGGCTCCACGCCCGGGCTCTGCGCCCTTTGTAGCTATTCCGGGCTTTGCGCCCTTTGTAGCTGGTCCGGGCTCCGCGCCCTTTGTAGCTGGTCTGGGCTTAGCGCCCTTTGTAGCTGGTCCGGGCTCCGCACCCGGGCTCCGCACCCTTTGTAGCTGTTCCGGGCTCCGCGCCCGGGCTCCGCACCCTTTGTAGCTGTTCCGGGCTCCGCGCCCGGGCTCCGCACCCTTTGTAGCTGTTCCGGGCTCCGTGCCCGGGCTCTGCACCCTTTGTAGCTGTTCTAGGCTCCGCGCCCGGGCGCTGTAGGATCTGCGCCCTTTGTAGGTGTTCCGAGCTCTACGCCCTGGCTCTGTAGGCTCTGCGCCCTTTGTAGCTGTTCCGGGCTCCGCACCCGGGCTCTGCAGGCTCCGCGCCCGGGCTCTGCAGGCTCCGCGCCCGGGCTCTGCAGGCTCCGCGCCCGGGCTCTGCAGGCTCCGCGCCCGGGCTCTGCAGGCTCCGCGCCCGGGCTCTGCAGGCTCCGCGCCCGGGCTCCGCGCCCTTTGTAGCTGGTCCGGGCTCCGCGCCCTTTGTAGCTGGTCTGGGCTCCGCACCCGGGCTCCACGCCCTTTGTAGCTGTTCTGGGCTCCGCGCCTGGGCTCTGCAGGCTCTGCAGGCTCTGCGCCCGGGCTCTGCAGGCTCCGCGCCCAGTCTCTGCAGGCCTTTGTAGCTGTTCCGGGCTCTGCGCCCGGGCTCAGCAGGATCCACGCCCGGAGGTCTGCGCCCTTTGTAGCTGTTCCGGGCTCTGCACCCGGGCGCCGTAGGCTCTGCGCCCTTTGTAGCTGTTCCAGGCTCTGCGCCCTTTGTAGCTGTTCCAGGCTCTGCGCCCTTTGTAGCTGTTCCAGGCTCTGCGCCCTTTGTAGCTGTTCCGGGCTCTGCACCCTTTGTATCTGGTCCCGGCTGTGGGCCCTTTGTAGCTGGTCCGGGCTACGCGCCCTTTGTAGCTGGTCCGGGCTCCGCGCCCGGGCTCCGCACACTTTGTAGCTGTTCCAGGCTCCGCGCCCGGGCGCTGTAGGCTCTGTGCCCTTTGTAGGTGTCCCGGACTCTGCGCCCGGGCTCTGCAGGCTCTGCGCCCGGGCGCTGCAGGCTCTGCGCCCGGGCGCTGTAGGCTCTGCGCCCTTTGTCGCTGTTCCGGGCTCTGCGCCCTTTGTCGCTGTTCCGGGCTCTGCGCCCGTGCGCTGTACGCTCTGCGCTCTTTGTAGATGTTCCGGGCTCTCACCCGGGCGCTGTAGGCTCTGCGCCCGGGCTCTGCGCCCTTTGTAGCTGTTCCGGGCTCTGCGCCCTTTGTAGCTGTTCCGGGCTCTGCGCCCTTTGTAGCTGTTCCGGGTTCCGCGCCCGGGCTCTGCAGGCTCCGCGCCCGGGCTCTGTTCCCCTTGTAGCTGTTCTAGGCTCTGCGCCCGGGCTCTGTAGGCTCTGCGCCCGGGCTCTGTTCCCCTTGTAGCTGTTCTAGGCTCTGCGCCCGGGCTCTGTAGGCTCTGCGCCCGGGCTCTGTTCCCCTTGTAGCTGTTCTAGGCTCTGCGCCCGGGCTCTGTAGGCTCTGCGCCTGAGCTCTGTTCCTTTTATAGCTGTTCTAGGCTCTGCGCCTGAGCTCTGTTCCCTTTGTAGCTGTTCTAGGCCCTGCGCCTGAGCTCTGTTACGATGTAGAGCTGAATGTGAGCTAACAAGAAAATAAGAGCCCAACAGACGTCCCGAAGTAGAGCCGAAAGTGAGCTCAAGCCAGATGTCCCGACATAGAGCTCAAGAGACATCCGGACGTAGTGCCCAACAGATGTTCTGACGTAGAGCTGAAAGTTAGCTAACTACAGACGTAGTGCCCAACACATGTCCCGACGTAGAGATCAACAGATGTCCCGACATAAAGCCCAACAGACATCCCGACGTAGAGCCAAAAGCGAGCTCAAGTCAGAAATCCCGACGTAGAGCCCAACAGACGTCCCGACGTAGAACCCAAAAGACGTCCCGACGTAGAGCTGAAAGTAAGCTAAATCCTCATGTGGAGCCCAACAGTCGTCCCGACGTAGAGGCCAACAGTCGTCCCGACGTAGAGGCCAACAGTCGTCCCGACGTAGAGGCCAACAGTCGTCCCGACGTAGAGCCCAACAGTCGTCCCGACGTAGAGGCCAACAGTCGTCCCGACGTAGAGCCCAACAGTCGTCCCGACGTAGAGCCCAACAGACGTCCCGACGTAGAGCCCAACAGACGTCCCGACGTAGAGCCCAACAGACGTCCCGACGTAGAGCCCAACAGACGTCCCGACGTAGAGCCCAACAGACGTCCCGACGTAGAGCCCAACAGACGTCCCGACGTAGAGGTGAATGTGAGCTAACAACAGGCTGAGAGCCGAACAGACGTCCCGACGTAGAGCCCAACAGACGTCCCGACGTAGAGCCCAACAGACGTCCCGACGTAGAGGTGAATGTGAGCTAACAACAGGCTGAGAGCCGAACAGACGTCCCGACGTAGAGCCCAACAGACGTCCCGGCGTAGAGCCCAACAGACGTCCCGGCGTAGAGCCCAACAGACGTCCCGACGTAGAGGTGAATGTGAGCTAACAACAGGCTGAGAGCCGAACAGACGTCCCGACGTAGAGCCCAACAGACGTCCCGGCGTAGAGCCCAACAGACGTCCCGGCGTAGAGCCCAACAGACGTCCCGGCGTAGAGCCCAACAGAGGTCCCGGCGTAGAGCCCAACACACGTCCCGACGTAGAGCCCAACAGAGGTCCCGGCGTAGAGCCCAACAGAGGTCCCGGCGTAGAGCCCAACAGAGGTCCCGGCGTAGAGCCCAACACACGTCCCGACGTAGAGCCCAACAGAGGTCCCGGCGTAGAGCCCAACAGAGGTCCCGACGGAGAGCCCAACAGAGGTCCCGGCGTAGAGCCCAACAGAGGTCCCGGCGTAGAGCCCAACAGAGGTCCCGGCGTAGAGCCCAACAGAGGTCCCGACGGAGAGCCCAACAGAGGTCCCGACGGAGAGCCCAACAGAGGTCCCGACGGAGAGCCCAACAGAGGTCCCGACGGAGAGCCCAACAGAGGTCCCGACGTAGAGCCCAACAGACGTCCCGACGTAGAGCCCCACAGACGTCCCGACGTAGAGCCCCACAGACGTCCCGACGTAGAGATGAATGTGAGCTAACCACAGGCTGAGAGCCCCACAGACGTCCCGACGTAGGGCCCCACAGACGTCCCGACGTAGGGCCCCACAGACGTCCCGACGTAGGGCCCCACAGACGTCCCGACGTAGAGCAGAAAGTTAGCTAACTACAGACGTAGAGCCCAACACACATCCCGACGTAGAGATCAACAGTCGTCCCGACGTAGAAATCAACAGTCGTCCCGACGTAGAGATCAACAGTCGTCCCGACGTAGAGATCAACAGTCGTCCCGACGTAGAGATCAACAGTCGTCCCGACGTAGAGATCAACAGTCGTCCCGACGTAGAGATCAACAGTCGTCCCGACGTAGAGCCCAACCCACGTCCCGACGTAGAGCCCAACCCACGTCCCGACGTAGAGCCCAACCCACGTCCCGACGTAGAGCCCAACCCACGTCCCGACGTAGAGCCCAAACCAAGTCCCGACGTAGAGCCCAACCCACGTCCCGACGTAGAGCCCAACCCACGTCCCGACGTAGAGGTGAATGTGAGCTAACAACAGGCTGAGAGCCCAACAGACGTACCGACGGAGAGCCCCACAGACGTCCCGACGGAGAGCCCCACAGACGTCCCGACGTAGAGGTGAATGTGAGCTAACCACAGGCTGAGAGCCCAACAGAGGTCCCGACGTAGAGCCCAACAGAGGTCCCGACGGAGAGCCCAACAGAGGTCCCGACGGAGAGCCCAACAGAGGTCCCGACGGAGAGCCCAACAGAGGTCCCGACGGAGAGCCCAACAGAGGTCCCGACGGAGAGCCCAACAGAGGTCCCGACGGAGAGCCCAACAGAGGTCCCGACGGAGAGCCCAACAGACGTCCCGACGGAGAGCCCAACAGACGTCCCGACGTAGAGATGAATGTGAGCTAACCACAGGCTGAGAGCCCAACAGAGGTCCCGACGTAGAGCCCAACAGAGGTCCCGACGTAGAGCCCAACAGAGGTCCCGACGGAGAGCCCAACAGAGGTCCCGACGGAGAGCCCAACAGAGGTCCCGACGGAGAGCCCAACAGAGGTCCCGACGTAGAGCCCAACAGAGGTCCCGACGTAGAGCCCAACAGAGGTCCCGACGTAGAGCCCAACAGAGGTCCCGACGTAGAGCCCAACAGAGGTCCCGACGTAGAGCCCAACAGAGGTCCCGACGTAGAGCCCAACAGACGTCCCGACGTAGAGCCCAACAGACGTCCCGACGTAGAGCCCAACAGAGGTCCCGACGTAGAGCCCAACAGACGTCCCGACGTAGAGCCCAACAGACGTCCCGACGTAGAGCCCAACAGACGTCCCGACGTAGAGCCCAACAGACGTCCCGACGTAGAGCCCAACAGACGTCCCGACGTAGAGCCCAACAGACGTCCCGACGTAGAGCCCAACAGACGTCCCGACGTAGAGATGAATGTGAGCTAACCACAGGCTGAGAGCCCCACAGACGTCCCGACGTAGGGCCCCACAGACGTCCCGACGTAGGGCCCCACAGACGTCCCGACGTAGGGCCCCACAGACGTCCCGACGTAGAGCAGAAAGCAAGCTAAATCCAGATGTAGAGCCCTACAGACGTCCAGATGTAGAGCCCTACAGACGTCCCGATGTAGAGCCGAACAGATGTTCCGATGTAGAGCTGAAAGTTAGCTAACTACAGACGTAGAGCCCAACAGTCGTCCCGACGTAGAGCCCAACAGTCGTCCCGACGTAGAGATCAACAGTCGTCCCGACGTAGAGATCAACAGTCGTCCCGACGTAGAGATCAACAGTCGTCCCGACGTAGAGCCCAACCCACGTCCCGACGGAGAGCCCAACCCACGTCCCGACGGAGAGCCCAACCCACGTCCCGACGGAGAGCCCAACCCACGTCCCGACGGAGAGCCCAACCCACGTCCCGACGGAGAGCCCAACCCACGTCCCGACGGAGAGCCCATCCCACGTCCCGACGGAGAGCCCAACCGACGTCCCGACGGAGAGATGAATGTGAGCTAACCACAGGCTGAGAGCCCAACAGAGGTCCCGACGTAGAGCCCAACAGACGTCCCGAGAGTAGAGCCCAACAGAGGTCCCGACGTAGAGCCCAACAGAGGTCCCGACGTAGAGGCCAACAGTCGTCCCGACGTAGAGCCCAACAGTCGTCCCGACGTAGAGCCCAACAGTCGTCCCGACGTAGAGCCCAACAGTCGTCCCGACGTAGAGCCCAACAGTCGTCCCGACGTAGAGCCCAACAGTCGTCCCGACGTAGAGCCCAACAGACGTCCCGACGTAGAGCCCAACAGACGTCCCGACGTAGAGGTGAATGTGAGCTAACAACAGGCTGAGAGCCGAACAGACGTCCCGACGTAGAGCCCAACAGACGTCCCGACGTAGAGCCCAACAGACGTCCCGACGTAGAGGTGAATGTGAGCTAACAACAGGCTGAGAGCCGAACAGACGTCCCGACGTAGAGCCCAACAGACGTCCCGGCGTAGAGCCCAACAGACGTCCCGGCGTAGAGCCCAACAGAGGTCCCGGCGTAGAGCCCAACAGAGGTCCCGGCGTAGAGCCCAACACACGTCCCGACGTAGAGCCCAACACACGTCCCGACGTAGAGCCCAACAGAGGTCCCGGCGTAGAGCCCAACAGAGGTCCCGGCGTAGAGCCCAACAGAGGTCCCGGCGTAGAGCCCAACAGAGGTCCCGGCGTAGAGCCCAACAGAGGTCCCGGCGTAGAGCCCAACAGAGGTCCCGGCGTAGAGCCCAACAGAGGTCCCGACGTAGAGCCCAACAGAGGTCCCGACGGAGAGCCCAACAGAGGTCCCGACGGAGAGCCCAACAGAGGTCCCGACGGAGAGCCCAACAGAGGTCCCGACGTAGAGCCCAACAGACGTCCCGACGTAGAGCCCCACAGACGTCCCGACGTAGAGCCCCACAGACGTCCCGACGTAGAGATGAATGTGAGCTAACCACAGGCTGAGAGCCCCACAGACGTCCCGACGTAGGGCCCCACAGACGTCCCGACGTAGGGCCCCACAGACGTCCCGACGTAGGGCCCCACAGACGTCCCGACGTAGAGCAGAAAGTTAGCTAACTACAGACGTAGAGCCCAACACACATCCCGACGTAGAGATCAACAGTCGTCCCGACGTAGAGATCAACAGTCGTCCCGACGTAGAGATCAACAGTCGTCCCGACGTAGAGCCCAACCCACGTCCCGACGTAGAGCCCAACCCACGTCCCGACGTAGAGCCCAACCCACGTCCCGACGTAGAGCCCAACCCACGTCCCGACGTAGAGCCCAACCCACGTCCCGACGTAGAGCCCAACCCACGTCCCGACGTAGAGGTGAATGTGAGCTAACAACAGGCTGAGAGCCCCACAGACGTACCGACGGAGAGCCCCACAGACGTCCCGACGGAGAGCCCCACAGACGTCCCGACGTAGAGGTGAATGTGAGCTAACCACAGGCTGAGAGCCCAACAGAGGTCCCGACAGAGAGCCCAACAGAGGTCCCGACGGAGAGCCCAACAGAGGTCCCGACGGAGAGCCCAACAGACGTCCCGACGGAGAGCCCAACAGACGTCCCGACGTAGAGATGAATGTGAGCTAACCACAGGCTGAGAGCCCAACAGAGGTCCCGACGTAGAGCCCAACAGAGGTCCCGACGTAGAGCCCAACAGAGGTCCCGACGTAGAGCCCAACAGAGGTCCCGACGTAGAGCCCAACAGAGGTCCCGACGTAGAGCCCAACAGAGGTCCCGACGGAGAGCCCAACAGAGGTCCCGACGGAGAGCCCAACAGAGGTCCCGACGGAGAGCCCAACAGAGGTCCCGACGTAGAGCCCAACAGAGGTCCCGACGTAGAGCCCAACAGAGGTCCCGACGTAGAGCCCAACAGAGGTCCCGACGTAGAGCCCAACAGACGTCCCGACGTAGAGCCCAACAGACGTCCCGACGTAGAGCCCAACAGACGTCCCGACGTAGAGCCCAACAGACGTCCCGACGTAGAGCCCAACAGACGTCCCGACGTAGAGATGAATGTGAGCTAACCACAGGCTGAGAGCCCCACAGACGTCCCGACGTAGGGCCCCACAGACGTCCCGACGTAGGGCCCCACAGACGTCCCGACGTAGGGCCCCACAGACGTCCCGACGTAGGGCCCCACAGACGTCCCGACGTAGAGCAGAAAGCAAGCTAAATCCAGATGTAGAGCCCTACAGACGTCCAGATGTAGAGCCCTACAGACGTCCCGATGTAGAGCCGAACAGATGTTCCGATGTAGAGCTGAAAGTTAGCTAACTACAGACGTAGAGCCCAACAGTCGTCCCGACGTAGAGATCAACAGTCGTCCCGACGTAGAGATCAACAGTCGTCCCGACGTAGAGATCAACAGTCGTCCCGACGTAGAGATCAACAGTCGTCCCGACGTAGAGCCCAACCCACGTCCCGACGTAGAGCCCAACAGTCGTCCCGAAGTAGAGCCCAACCCACGTCCCGACGTAGAGCCCAACCCACGTCCCGACGTAGAGCCCAACAGTCGTCCCGAAGTAGAGCCCAACCCACGTCCCGACGGAGAGCCCAACCCACGTCCCGACGGAGAGCCCAACCCACGTCCCGACGGAGAGCCCAACCCACGTCCCGACGGAGAGCCCAACCCACGTCCCGACGGAGAGATGAATGTGAGCTAACCACAGGCTGAGAGCCCAACAGAGGTCCCGACGTAGAGCCCAACAGAGGTCCCGACGTAGAGCCCAACAGAGGTCCCGACGTAGAGCCCAACAGAGGTCCCGACGTAGAGCCCAACAGAGGTCCCGACGTAGAGCCCCACAGACGTCCCGACGTAGGGCCCCACAGACGTCCCGACGTAGAGCCCAACAGACGATCCGACGTAGGGCCCCACAGACGTCCCGACGTAGAGCCCAACAGACGATCCGACGTAGGGCCCCACAGACGTCCCGACGTAGAGCCCCACAGACGATCCGACGTAGGGCCCCACAGACGTCCCGACGTAGAGCCCAACAGACGATCCCACGTAGGGCCCCACAGACGTCCCGACGTAGAGCCCAACAGACGATCCGACGTAGAGCCCAACAGACGATCCGACGTAGAGCCCAACAGACGATCCGACGTAGAGCTGAAAGTAAGCTATAACATGATGTATAGCGCAACAGACGTTCCGACGTAGAGCCCAACAGACGTTCCGACGTAGAGCCCAAGAGACGTCCCGACGTAGAGCCCAAGAGACGTTCCGACGTAGAGCCCAAGAGACGTCCCGACGTAGAGCCCAACAGACGTCCCGACGTAGAGCCCAACTGATGTTCCGATGTAGAGCTGAAAGTTAGCTAACTACAGACGTAGAGCCCAACCGACGTCCCGACGTAGAGCCCAACCGACGTCCCGACGTAGAGCCCAACCGACGTCCCGACGTAGAGCCCAACCGACGTCCCGACGTGGAGCCCAACAGAGGTCCCGACGTAGAGCCCAACCCACGTCCCGACGTAGAGGTGAATGTGAGCTAACAACAGGCTGAGAGCCCAACAGACGTACCAACGTAGAGCCCCACGGACGTCCTGACATAGGACGCCACAGACATCCCGACGTAGGGCGCCACAGACATCCCGACGTAGGGCCCCACAGACGTCCCGACGTAGAGCCCAACAGACGATCCGACGTAGAGCCCAACAGACGATCCGACGTAGAGCCCAACAGACGATCCGACGTAGAGCCCAACAGACGATCCGACGTAGAGCCCAACAGACGATCCGACGTAGAGCCCAACAGACGATCCGACGTAGAGCCCAACAGACGATCCGACGTAGAGCCCAACAGACGATCCGACGTAGAGCCCAACAGACGATCCGACGTAGAGCCCAACAGACGTCCCGACGTAGAGCCCAAGACACGTCCCGACGTAGAGCCCAAGACACGTCCCGACGTAGAGCCCAAGACACGTCCCGACGTAGAGCCCAAGACACGTCCCGACGTAGAGCCCAAGACACGTCCCGACGTAAAGCCCAAGACACGTCCCGACGTAAAGCCCAAGGCACGTCCCGACGTAGAGCCCAAGAGACGTCCCGACGTAGAGCTGAAAGTAAGCTAAATCCTGATGTACAGCCCAACAGACATGCCGACGTGGAGCCCAACAGACGTCCCGATGTAGAGCCCAAGAGACGTCTCGACGTAGAGCCCAACATATATTCCGATGTAGAGCTGAATGTTAGCTAACTACAGATGTAGAGCCCAACACACGTCCCGACGTAGAGCCCAACACACGTCCCGACGTAGAGCCCAACACACGTCCCGACGTAGAGCCCAACACACGTCCCGACGTAAAGCCAAAAGCGATCTCAAGACAGACGTCCCGACACAGAGCCCAAAAGACATCCCAACGTAGAGTCCAACAGACATTCCGACGTAGAGCTGAAAGGAAGCTAAATCCAGATGTAGAGCGCAACAGACATCTCGACGTAGAGACCAACAGACATCCCGATGTAGAGCCCAGCAGACGTCCCGACGTAGAGCCCAACAGAAGTTCCGAGGTAGAGCTGAAAGTAAGCTAAATCCTGACGTGGAGCCCAACAGACATCAGGACGTAGAGCCGAACACAGGTCCCGACGTAGAGCCCAACAGACGTTCCGACGTAGAGCTGAAAGTAAGCTAAATCCTGATGTAGAGCCCAACAGACATCCCGACGAGAGCCCAACACACATCCCGACATAGATTCGAACATTCGTCTCGACGTAGAGCCCAACAGACATCCCGACGTAGAGCTGAAAGTAAGCTAAATCCTGATGTAGAGCCCAACAGACATGCCGACGTAGAGCCCAAGAGACGTGCCGACGTAGAGCCCAACAGACGTCCCGATGTAGAGCCCAAGAGACGTGCCGACGTAGAGCCCAACAGACGTCCCGATGTAGAGCCCAAGAGACATGCCGACGTAGAGCCCAACATATATTCCGATGTAGAGCTGAATGTTAGATAACCACAGATGTAGAGCCCAACACACGTCCCGACGTAAAGCCAAAAGCGATCTCAAGACAGACGTCCCGACGCAGAGCCCAAAAGACATCCCAACGTAGAGTCCAACAGACGTTCCGACGTAGAGCTGAAAGGAAGCTAAATCCAGAGGTAGAGTCCAACAGACGTTCCGACGTAGAGCTGAAAGGAAGCTAAATCCAGATGTAGAGCCCAACAGACATCAGGACGTAGAGCCCAACAGACGTCCCGACGGAGAGCCCAACAGATGTCCCGACGTTGAGCCCAACTGACGTCCCGAAGTAGAGCCGAAAGCGAGCTCAAGTCAGACGTCCCGAAATAAAGCTCAACAGACGTCCGGATATAGTGCCCAACAGATTTTCCTACGTAGAGCTGAAAGTTAGCTAACTACAGACATAGAGCCCAACAGACATCCCGACATAGAGCCCAACAGACGTCCCGACGTAGAGCTGAAAGTAAGCTAAATCCTGATGTAGAGCCAAACACACGTCCCGACGTAGAGCTGAACACATGTCCCGACATAGAGCCGAACACACGTCTCGATCTAGAGCCCAACAGACGTCCCGACGTAGAGCCCAACAGACGTCCCGACGTAGAGCCCAACTGACGTCCCGACGTAGAGCCCAACAGACGTCCCGACGTTAAGCCCAACAGACGTCCCAAAGTAGAGCCGAAGGCGAGCTCAAGCCAGACTTCTCGACAGAGAGCTCAACAGAGGTCCGGACGTAGTGCCCAACACATGTTCCGACGTAGATCTGAAAGTTAGCTAACTACAGACATAGAGCCCAACACACGTCCCGAAGTAGAGATCAACAGATGTACCGAAATAGAGCACAACTGACGTCCTGAAGTAGAGGCGAAAGCGAGCTCAAGCCAGATGTCCCTACATAGAGCTCAACAGACGTCCTGACGTAGAGCAAAAAGACGTCCCGTTGTAGAGCCCAACAGACATCCCGACGTAGAGCCCAACTGACGTCCGGAAGTAGAGGTGAAATCGAGCTCAAGCAAGACGTCCTGACAGGGAGCTCAACAGACTTCCGGACGTAGTGCCCAACAGATGTTCTGATGTAGAGCTGAAAGTTAGGTAACTACAGATGTAGAGCCCAACAGACGTCCCGACGTAGAGCCCAACTGACGTCCGGAAGTAGAGATGAAAGCGAGCTCAAGCAAGACGTCCTGACAGGGAGCTCAACAGACTTCCGGACATAGTGCCCAACAGATGTTCTGATGTAGAGCTGAAAGTTAGGTAACTACAGACGTAGAGCCCAACAGACGTCCCGACATAGAGCTCAACATACGCCCAGACGTAGTGCCCAACAGATGTTCCGATGTAGAGCTGAAAGTTAGCTAACTACAGACGTAGAGCCCAACACACGTCCCGACATAGAGATCAACAGATGTCCCGACATAAAGCCCAACAGATGTCCCGACGTAGAGCCAAAAGCGAGCTCAAGCTAGAAATCCCGACGTTGAGCTCAACAGACGTCCCAACGTAGAGCCCAACAGAAAATCCGACGTAGTGGTGAATGTGAGCTAACAAAAGACATAGAGCCCAACAGACACCCCGACGTAGAGCTTAAAGTAAGCTAAATCCTGATGTATAGCGCAACACACGTGGCGACGTAGAGCCGAACACAGGTGCCGACGTAGAGCCCAACATACGTTCCGACGTAGAGCTGAAAGTAAGCTAAATCCTGATGTAGAGCCCATCAGACATCCCGACGTATAGACCAACACACGTCCTGACGTAGAGCCGAACACACGTCCCGACGTAGAGCCCAACAGACGTCCCGAAGTAGAGCCGAAAGCGAGCTCAAGCAGACGTCCCGACATAGAGCTCAACAGACGTCTGGACGTAGTGCCCAACAGACATGCCGACGTAGAGGTGAATGTGAGCTAACAACAGACTTAGAGCCCAACAGACGTCCCGACGTAGAGCCGAACATATGTCCCGAAGTAAAGCACAACAGATGTTCCGAAATAGAGCTGAAAGCGAGCTCAAGCCAGACATCCCGACGTAGAGCCCAACTGACGTCCCTATGTAGAGCCCAACAGATCTCCCGACGTACAGCCCAACAGATGTTCCGTTGCAGAGCTGAAAGATTGCTAACTACAGACGTAGAGCCCAACAGACGTCCCGACGTAGAGATCAATAGATGTCCCAACATAAAGCCCAACAGACTTCCTGACGTAGAGCAAAAAGCGAGCTCAAGCCAGAAATCTTGACGTAGAGCTCAAGAGACGTCCCAAAGTAGAGCCCAACAGATGTTCCGACGTACAGCCCAAGAGACGTCACGACGTAGAGCCCAACAGATGTTCCGAGGTAAAGCTGAAAGTAAGCTAAATCCTGATGTAGAGCCCAACAGACATGCCGATGTAGAGCCGAAAACACGTCCCGACGTAGAGCCCAACAGACGTCCCGATGTAGAGCCCAACAGATGTCCCGACGTAGAGCCCAACAGATGTTCCGATGTAGAGCTGAAAGTTTGCTAACTACAGACGTAGTCCCCAACAGACGTCCCGACGTAGTCCCCAACAGACGTCCCGACGTAGTCCCCAACAGACGTCCCGACGTAGAGCCCAACACACGTCCCGAAGTAGAGCCCAACAGATGTTCCGATGTAGAGCTGAAAGTTTGCTAACTACAGACGTAGTGCCCAACAGACGTCCCGACGTAGTCCCCAACAGACGTCCCGACGTAGAGCCCAACAGACGTCCCGACGTAGAGCCCAACACACGTCCCGACGTAGAGCCCGACAGATGTTCCGATGTAGAGCTGAAAGTTTGCTAACTACAGACGTAGTGCCCGACAGACGTCCCGACGTAGTCCCCAACAGACGTCCCGACGTAGAGCCCAACACACGTCCCGACGTAGAGCCCGACAGATGTTCCGATGTAGAGCTGAAAGTTTGCTAACTACAGACGTAGTGCCCGACAGACATCCCGAAGTAGTCCCCAAGAGACGTCCCGACGTAGAGCCCAACACACGTCCCGACGTAGAGCCGAACACACGTCCTGACGTACAGCTGAACACACGTCCCGAAGTAGAGTCCAACAGACGATCCGACGTAGAGCTGAAAGTAAGCTAAATCCTAATGTAGAGACCAAGAGACATCCCGACGTAGAGCTGAACACACATCCCGACGTAGAGCCCAACAGATGTCCCGACGTAGAGCCCAACAGACGTTCGGACGTAGAGCCGAAAGTAAGCTAAATCCTGATGTAGAGCGGAACACACGTCCCGACGTAGAGCCCAACAGACGTCCCGACGTAGAGCCCAACCTACGTTCCGATGTAGAGGTGAATGTGAGCTAACAACAGAATTAGAGCTAAACAGACTTCCCGACGTAGAGCCGAACAGATGTCCCAAAGTAAAGCACAACAGACGTTCCGAAGTAGAGCCGAAAGCGAGCTCAAACCAGACATCCCGACGTAGAGCTCAAGAGACGTCCCAACGTAGAGCCCAACAGACGTCCCGACGTAGAGCTGAAGAGATGTCCAGAAGTAAAGTACAACAGATGTTCCGAAGTAGAGCCGAAAGCGAGCTCAAGCCAGACATCCAGGCGTAGAGATCAACAGACGTCCCGATGTAGTGCCCAACAGATGTTCCGATGTAGTGCTGAAAGTTAGCTAACTACTGATGTAGAGCCCAACAGACGTCCCGACGTAGAGATCAACAGATGTCCCGACATAAAGCCCAACAGACGTCCCAAAGTAGAGCCCAACACAAGTCTCGAGGTAAATCCCAACAGATGTTCCGACGCAGAGCTGAAAGTTAGCTAACTACCGACATAGAGCCCAACACACGTCCCGACGTAGAGATCAACAGATGTCCAAACGTAGAGCCCAACAGACATCCCGACGTACAGTCTAAAGCGAGCTCAAGCCAGACATCCCGACGTAGACCTCAACAGACGTCCCAACGTAGCGCCCAACAGAAGTTCTGAAGTAGAGCCCAAAAGACGTTCCGACGTAGAGCTGAAAGTAAGCTAAATCCTTATGTAGAGCCGAACACACGTCCCGACGTAGAGCCGAACAGACGTCCCGATGTAGAGCCCAAGAGACGTCCCAACGTAGAGCCCAACAGACTTCCCGACGTAGTGCCGAGCACACGTCCCGACGTAGAGCCCAACAGACGTCCCGACGTAGTGCCGAGCACATGTCCCGACGTAGAGCCCAACAGACGTCCCGACGTAGAGCCCAACAGACGTCCCGACGTAGAGCCCAACAGACGTCCCGACGTAGTGCCGAGCACACGTCCCGACGTAGAGCCCAACAGACGTCCCGACGTAGAGCCCAACAGACGTCCCGACGTAGAGCCCAACAGACGTCCCGACGTAGAGCCCAACAGACGTCCCGACGTAGAGCCCAACAGACGTCCTGACATAGAGCCGAACAGATGTCCCGAGTTAAAGACCAACAGACGTCCCGAAGTAGAGCCGAAAGCGAGCTCAAGCCAGACGGCCCGACATAGAGCTCAACAGACGTCCGGACGTAGAGCCCAACAGATGTTCCGATGTAGAGCTGAAAGTTAGCTAACTACGGACGTAGAGCCCAACAGACGTCCCGATGTAGAGCCCAAAAGTCATCCCGACGTAGAGCCCAACAGATGTTCTGATGTAGAGCTGAAAGTTAGCTAACTACTGACGTAGAGCCCAACACATGTCCCGACGTAGAGATCAACAGATGTCCCGACATAAAGCCCAACAGACTTCCTGACGTAGAGCCAAAAGCGAGCTCAATCCAGAAATCCTGATGTAGAGCCCAACAGACGTACCAATGTAGAGCCCAACAGACGTACCAACGTAGAGCCCAACAAACGTCCCGACGTGGAGCCCAACGCACGTCCCGACGTAGAGCCCAATGGAGGTCCCGACGTGGAGCCCAACAGATGTTCCGACGTAGAGCACAACAGATGTCCCAAGTAAAGCCCAACAGACGTCCCGAAGTAGAGTCGAAAGCGAGCTTAAGCCAGACGTCCTGACATAGAGCTCAGCAGACGTCCCGATGTAGAGCCCAACAGAGATTCCGACGTAGAGCTGAAAGTAAGCTAAATCCTGATGTAGAGCCCAACATACATCCCGACGTAGAGCCCAATACACGTCCGACGTAGATCCGAACTCACGTCCCGACGTAGAGTTGAAAGTAAGCTAAATCCTGATGTAGAGCCCAACAGACGTCCCGACGTAGAGCCCAATACACGTCCGACGTAGAGCCCAACAGACGTCCCGACGTAGAGCTGAAAGTAAGCTAAATCCTGATGTAGAGCCCAACAGACATGCCGATGTAGAGCCCAACAGACATCCCGATGTAGAACCCAAGAGACGTCCCGACGTAGAGGCCAACAGATGTTCCGATGTAGAGCTTAAAGTTAGCTAACTACTGCCGTAGAGCCCAACAGACGTCCCGACGTAGAGCCCAACAGACCTTCCGACATAGAGCACAACAGATGTCCCAAGTTAAAGCTCAACAGACGTCCCGAAGTAGAGCCGAAAGCAAGCTCAAATCAGACGTTCCGACATAGAGCTGAACAGACGTCCGGACATAGAGCCCAACACAAGTCCCGAGGTAAATCCCAACAGATGTTCCGACGTAGAGCTGAAATTTAGCTAACTACTGACGTAGAGCCCAACACACGTCCCGACGTAGAGATCAATAGATGTCCTGACATAAAGCCCAACGGACTTCCCGAGGTAGAGCCAAAAGCGAGCTCAAGCCAGAAATCCCGACATAGAGCTCAAGAGACGTCCCAACGTAGAGCCCAACAGATGTTCCGACGTAGAACCCAAGACACGTCCCGACGTAGAGCCCAACAGATGTTCCGATGTAGAGCTGAAAGTAAGCTAAATCCTGATGTAGAGCCCATCAGACATCCCGACGTATAGACCAACACACGTCCTGACGTAGAGCCGAACACACGTCCCGACGTAGAGCCCAACAGACGTCCCGAAGTAGAGCCGAAAGCGAGCTCAAGCAGACGTCCCGAAGTAGAGCCGAAAGCGAGCTCAAGCAGACGTCCCGACGTAGAGCCCAACAGACGTCCCGAAGTAGAGCCGAAAGCGAGCTCAAGCAGACGTCCCGACGTAGAGCCCAACAGACGTCCCGAAGTAGAGCCGAAAGCGAGCTCAAGCAGACGTCCCGACGTAGAGCCCAACAGACGTCTGGACGTAGTGCCCAACAGACATGCCGACGTAGAGGTGAATGTGAGCTAACAACAGACTTAGAGCCCAACAGACGTCCCGACGTAGAGCCGAACATATGTCCCGAAGTAAAGCACAACAGATGTTCCGAAATAGAGCCGAAAGCGAGCTCAAGCCAGACATCCCGACGTAGAGCCCAACTGACGTCCCTATGTAGAGCCCAACAGATCTCCCGACGTACAGCCCAACAGATGTTCCGTTGCAGAGCTGAAAGATTGCTAACTACAGACGTAGAGCCCAACAGACGTCCCGACGTAGAGATCAATAGATGTCCCAACATAAAGCCCAACAGACTTTCTGACGTAGAGCAAAAAGCGAGCTCAAGCCAGAAATCTTGACGTAGAGCTCAAGAGACGTCCCAAAGTAGAGCCCAACAGATGTTCCGACGTACAGCCCAAGAGACGTCACGACGTAGAGCCCAACAGATGTTCCGAGGTAAAGCTGAAAGTAAGCTAAATCCTGATGTAGAGCCCAACAGACATGCCGATGTAGAGCCGAAAACACGTCCCGACGTAGAGCCCAACAGACGTCCGGATGTAGAGCCCAACAGATGTCCCGACGTAGAGCCCAACAGATGTTCCGATGTAGAGCTGAAAGTTTGCTAACTACAGACGTAGTCCCCAACAGACGTCCCGACGTAGTCCCCAACAGACGTCCCGACGTAGTCCCCAACAGACGTCCCGACGTAGAGCCCAACACACGTCCCGAAGTAGAGCCCAACAGATGTTCCGATGTAGAGCTGAAAGTTTGCTAACTACAGACGTAGTCCCCAACAGACGTCCCGACGTAGTCCCCAACAGACGTCCCGACGTAGAGCCCAACAGACGTCCCGACGTAGAGCCCAACACACGTCCCGACGTAGAGCCCGACAGATGTTCCGATGTAGAGCTGAAAGTTTGCTAACTACAGACGTAGTGCCCGACAGACGTCCCGACGTAGTCCCCAACAGACGTCCCGACGTAGAGCCCAACACACGTCCCGACGTAGAGCCCGACAGATGTTCCGATGTAGAGCTGAAAGTTTGCTAACTACAGACGTAGTGCCCGACAGACGTCCCGAAGTAGTCCCCAACAGACGTCCCGACGTAGAGCCCAACACACGTCCCGACGTAGAGCCGAACACACGTCCTGACGTACAGCTGAACACACGTCCCGAAGTAGAGTCCAACAGACGATCCGACGTAGAGCTGAAAGTAAGCTAAATCCTAATGTAGAGACCAAGAGACATCCCGACGTAGAGCTGAACACACATCCCGACGTAGAGCCCAACAGATGTCCCGACGTAGAGCCCAACAGACGTTCGGACGTAGAGCCGAAAGTAAGCTAAATCCTGATGTAGAGCGGAACACACGTCCCGACGTAGAGCCCAACAGACGTCCCGACGTAGAGCCCAACCTACGTTCCGATGTAGAGGTGAATGTGAGCTAACAACAGAATTAGAGCTAAACAGACTTCCCGACGTAGAGCCGAACAGATGTCCCAAAGTAAAGCACAACAGACGTTCCGAAGTAGAGCCGAAAGCGAGCTCAAACCAGACATCCCGACGTAGAGCTCAAGAGACGTCCCAACGTAGAGCCCAACAGACGTCCCGACGTAGAGCTGAAGAGATGTCCAGAAGTAAAGTACAACAGATGTTCCGAAGTAGAGCCGAAAGCGAGCTCAAGCCAGACATCCAGGCGTAGAGATCAACAGACGTCCCGATGTAGAGCCCAACAGATGTTCCGATGTAGTGCTGAAAGTTAGCTAACTACTGACGTAGAGCCCAACAGACGTCCCGACGTAGAGATCAACAGATGTCCCGACATAAAGCCCAACAGACGTCCCGAAGTAGAGCCCAACACAAGTCTCGAGGTAAATCCCAACAGATGTTCCGACGCAGAGCTGAAAGTTAGCTAACTACCGACATAGAGCCCAACACACGTCCCGACGTAGAGATCAACAGATGTCCAAACGTAGAGCCCAACACACGTCCCGACGTAGAGATCAACAGATGTCCAAACGTAGAGCCCAACAGACATCCCGACGTACAGTCTAAAGCGAGCTCAAGCCAGACATCCCGACGTAGACCTCAACAGACGTCCCAACGTAGCGCCCAACAGAAGTTCCGAAGTAGAGCCCAAAAGACGTTCCGACGTAGAGCTGAAAGTAAGCTAAATCCTTATGTAGAGCCGAACACACGTCCCGACGTAGAGCCGAACAGACGTCCCGATGTAGAGCCCAAGAGACGTCCCAACGTAGAGCCAAAAGTGAGCTCAAGCCAGACATCCCGAAGTAGAGCTCAACAGACGTCCCAACGTAGAGCCCAACAGACGTTCCGACGTAGAGCTCAAAGTAAGCTAAATCCTGATGTAGAGCCCAACAGACATCCCGACGTAGAGCCCAACACACGTCCTGACGTAGAACTGAACACACGTCCCGACGTAGAGCCCAACAGACTTACAGACATAGAGCCAAAAGCGAGCTCAAACCAGAAATCCCGATGTAGAGCTCAACAGACCTCCAACGTAGAGCCCAACAGACGTCCCAACGTAGAGCCCAACAGACGTTCAGACGTAGAGCTGAAAGTAAGCTAAATCCTGATGTAGAGCCCAACAGACATGCCGACGTAGAACCCAACAGACGTCCCGATGTAGAGCCCAAGAGACGTCCCGACGTAGAGCCCAACAGATGTTCCGATTAGAGCTGAAAGTTAGCTAACTACAGACGTAGAGCCCAACACACGTCCCGATGTAGAAATCAACAGATGTCCCGACATAAAGCCCAACAGACGTCCCGACGTAGAGCCAAAAGCGAGCTCAAGCCAGAAATCCCAACGTAGAGCCCAACAGACCTTCCGATGTAGAGCCCAACAGATGTTCCGATGTAGAGCCCAACAGCCGTTCCGACGTAGTGCCCAACAGCCGTCCCGACGTAGAGCCCAACAGCCGTCCCGACGTAGAGCCCAACAGCCGTCCCGACGTAGAGCCCAACAGACGTCCCGGCGTAGAGCCCAACAGACGTTCCGAAGTAGAGTGCAAACAGATGTTCCGACGTAGAGCTGAAAGTAAGCTAAATCCTGATGTAGAGCCGAACACACGTCCCGACGTAGAGCCCAACAGACGTCCCGACGTAGAGCCCAACAGACGTCCCGACGTAGAGCCCAACAGACTTCACGACGTAGAGCCCAACAGACGTCCCGACGTAGAGCCCACAGACGTCCCGACGTAGAGCCCAACAGACGTCCCGACGTAGAGCCCAACAGACGTCCCGACGTAGAGCCCAACAGACGTCCCGACGTAGAGCCCAACAGACGTCCCGACGTAGAGCCCAACAGACGTCCCGACGTAGAGCTCAACAGACGTCCCGACGTAGAGCTCAACAGATGTCCCGAGTTAAAGCCCAACAGACTTCCCGAAGTAGAGCCGAAATCGAGCTCAAGCCAGACATCCGGACGTAGTGCCCAACAGATGTTCCGACGTAGAGCTGAAAGTAAGCTAAATCCTGATGTAGAGCCCAACAGACGTCCCGACGTAGAGCCCAACAGACGTCCCGACGTAGAGCCCAACAGACGTCCCGACGTAGAGCCCAACACACGTCCCGACGTAGAGCCCAACAGACGTCCCGACGTAGAGCCCAACAGACGTCCCGACGTAGAGCCCAACACACGTCCCGATGTAGAGCCGAACTCACGTCCCAACCTAGAGGCCTACAGACGTCCCGACGTAGAGCAGAAAGCGAGCTCAAGCCAGATGTCCCGACATAGAGGTCAACAGACGTCGCGACGTCGAGCCCAACACATGTCCCGTTGTAGAGCCCAACATACGTCCCGAAGTAGAGCCCAACATACGTCCCGAAGTAGAGCCCAACATACGTCCCGAAGTAGAGCCCAACATACGTCCCGAAGTAGAGCCCAACATACGTCCCGAAGTAGAGCCCAACAGACGTTCCAACGTAGACACCAAAGTGAGCTACAGCCAGACGTAGAGCCCAAAAGACGTCCCGACGTAGTGCACAACACATGTCCCAACGTAGAGCCAAAATAAACCTCAAGCCAGATGTAGAAACCAACGTACGTCCAGACGTACAGCCCAACAGACGTTCCGACGTAGAGCCGAAAGTGAGCTACAGCCAGACTGTCCTGGGTTACAGTGTAAAATGTGCCAAAAGAAAAAAAATATTCTATTACCATCTTCAGGAGCTGTTGATACCAGGTACGTCTGGCTGTAGCTCACTTTCTGCTCTACATCGAAACATCTGTTGGGCTCCGCGTCGGGATGTCTGTTGGGCTCTACGTCGGGACGTCTGTTGGGCTCTACGTCGGGACGTACGTTGGTTTCTACGTCTGGCTTGAGGTTAATTTCGGCTCTGCGTCGGAACGTCTGTTGGGCTCTACATCGAGACGTCTCAGGATCTACGTCGGGACGTCTTTTGGGCTCTACGTCTGGCTGTAGCTCACTTTCGGCTCCACGTCGAAACATCTGTTGGTCTCTACGTCGGGACGTCTGTTGGTCTCTACTTCGATATGTCTGGCTTGAGCTCACTTTCGGCTCTACGTCGGGACGTCTGTTGGGCTCTACGTCGGGACGTCTTTTCGGCTCTAAGTCAGGACATCTTTAGAGCTCTAAGTCGGGACGTCTCTTGGGCTGTACGTCTGGCTTGAGGTCGCTTTCTGCTCTATGTCGGGACGTCTGTTGGGCTCTACGTCAGGACGTCTCTTGGGCTCTACGTCGGGACGTCTCTTGGGCTATATGTCGGGACTTTTTTTGGGCTCTACGTCTGGCTGTAACTCACTGTCGTCTCTACGTTGGAACGTCTGTTGGGCTCTACAACGGGACATGTGTTGGGCTCTACGTCCGGACGTCGCTTGGGCTCTACGTCGGGACGTCTTTTGAGCTCAACGTCTGGCTTGAGCTCGCTTTCTGCTCTACGTTGGGATGTCTGTTGGTCTCAACGTCGGGATGTCTGTTGGGCTCTACGTAGGGACGTGTCTTGGGTTCTACTGTAAGAAGTCTGGCTTTAGCTCGCTTTCGGATCTACGTCGGGATGACTGTTGGGCTCTAAGTCGGGATGTCTGTTGGGCTCTACGTCGGGACGTCTGTTGGGCTCTACATCTGGCTGTAGCTACCTTTCGTTTCTACGTTGGAACGTCTGTTGGGCTGTACATCGGGACGTATGTTGGGCTCTACAAAGGGACATGTGTTGGGCTCTACGTCGGGACGTCGCTTGGGCTCTACGTTGGGACGTCTTTTGGGCTCTACATCTGGCTGTAGTTCGCTTTCTGCTCTACGTTGGGATGTCTGTTGGTCTCAACGTTGGGACGTCTGTTGGGCTCTACGTAGGGACGTGTCTTGGGTTCTACTTTAAGAAGTCTGGCTTTAGCTCGCTTTCGGATCTACGTCGGGACGACTGTTGGGCTATAAGTCGGGACGTCATTTGGGCTGTAAGTCACGACGTCTGTTGGGTTGTAAGTTGGGACGTGTCTTGGGCTCTATTTTGGGAAGTGTGTCTTGAGCTCGCTTTTGGATCTACGTCGGGACGACTGTTGGGCTCTAAGTTGGGACGTCTTTTGGGCTCTACGTCTGGCTGTAGCTCACTTTTGGCTCTACGTCGGAACATCTGTTGGGCTCTACGTCGGGACGTCTCTTGGGCTCTACGTCTGACTTTAGCTCATTTGCGGCTATACGTCGGGACGTCCTCTGAGCTCTACAACGGGACGTGTGTTGGGCGCTACGTCGGAACGTACATTGGTTTCTACGTCTGGCTTGAGGTTAATTTCAGCTCTTCGTCGGGACGTCTCTCGGGCTCTACGTCGGGACGTCTTTTGGGCTCTACGTCTGGCTGTAGCTCCCTTTCTGCTCTACGTCGAAACATCTGTTGGTCTCTACGTCGGGACATCTGTTGGTCTCTACGTCGGGACGTCTGTTGGTCTCTACGTCGGGACGTCTGTTCGGCTCTAATTCGGGACGTATTTAGAGCTCTAAGTCGGGACGTCTCTTGGGCTGTACGTCTGGCTTGAGCTCGCTTTCGGCTCTACGTCGGGATGTCTGTTGGGCTCTACGTCGGGACGTCTGTTGGGCTCTATGTCGGGACGTACGTTGGTTTCTACGTCTGGCTTGAGTTTAACTTCGGCTCTACGTTGGGACGTGTTTTGGGCTCTACGTCGGGACGTGTGTTGGGCTCTAAGTCGGGACGTCTCTTGGGCTCTAAGTCGGGACGTCTCTTGGGCTCTACGTCTGGCTTTAGCTCATTTGCGGCTATACGTCGGGACGTCTTCTGAGCTCTATGTCGGGACGTCTGCCGATTTCCACGTCGGAACGTACATTGGTTTCTACGTCTGGCTTGACGTTAATTTCAGCTGTACGTCGGAACGTCTCTCGGGCTATACGTCGGAACGTGTGTTGGGCTCTATGTCTCGCTGTAGCTCACTTTCTGCTCTACGTCAAAACATCTGTTGGTCTCTACGTCGGGACGTCTGTTGGTCTCTACTTCGATATGTCTGGCTTGAGCTCGCTTTCGGCTCTACGTCGGGACGTCTGTTGGGCTCTACGTCGGGACGTCTGTTCGGCTCTAAGTCAGGATGTCTTTAGAGCTCTAAGTCGGGACGTCTCTTGGGCTGTATGTCTGGCTTGAGCTTGCTTTCGGCTCTACGTCGGGACGTCTGTTGGGCTCTACGTCGGGACGTACGTTGGTTTCAACATTTGTCTTGAGGTTAATTTCGGCTCTAAGTCGGGACGTGTGTTGGGCTCTACGTCGGAACGTCTGTTGGGCTCTACGTCGGGACGTCTCTCGGGCTCTACGTCGGACGTGTGTTGGACTCTACGTCTGGCTGTAGCTCACTTTCTGCTCCACGTCGAAACATCTGTTGGTCTCTACGTCGGGACGTCCGTTGGTCTCTACTTCGATATGACTGGCTTGAGCTCGCTTTCGGCTCTACGTCAGGACGTCTCTTGGGCTCTACGTCGGGACGTCTGTTGGGCTCTACGTTGGGACATCTGTTCGGCTCTAAGTCGGGACGTCTTTAGAGCTCTAAGTCGGGACGTCTCTTGGGCTGTACGTCTGGCTTGAGGTCGCTTTCTGCTCTATGTCGGGACGTGTGTTGGGCTCTATGTCGGGACGTCTGTTGGGCTCTACGTCGGGACGTCTATTGGGCTGTAGGTTGGGCCGTACGTTGGTTTCTACCTCTGGCTTGAGGTTAATTTCGGCTCTACGTCAGGACGTGTTTTGGGCTCTACGTCGGGACGTGTTTTGGGCTCTACGTCGGGACGTCTGTTGGGCTCTACGTCGGGACGTTGCTTGGGCTCTACGTCGGGACGTTGCTTGGGCTCTACGTCTGGCTGTAGCTCACTTTCGTCACTATGTTGGAACATCTGTTGGGCTCTACATCGGGACGTATGTTGGGCTCTACAATGGGACATGTGTTGGGCTCTATGTCGGGTCGTCTGTTGAGCTCAACGTCTGGCTTTAGCTCATTTGCGGCTATACGTCGGGACGTCTTCTGAGCTCTACGTTGGAACGTCTGTTGGGCCCTACGTCGGGACGTATGTTGGACTCTACAACGGGACATGTGTCGGGCTCTACTTCGGGACGTCTGTTGGGCTCTAAGTCGGGATGTCTCTTGGGCTATACGTCGGGACGTGTGTTGGGCTCTACATCTGGCTGTAGCTCACTTTCTGCTCTACGTCGAAATATCTGTTGGTCTCTATGTCGGGATGTCTGTTGGTCTCTACTTCGATATGTCTGTCTTGAGCTGGCTTTTGGCTCTACGTCGGGACGTCTGTTGGGCTGTACGTCGAGACGTGTGTTGGGCTCTACATCGGGACGTCTCTTGGGCTCTACGTTTGGCTTTTGCTCACTTTCAGCTCTACGTCAGAACATCTGTTGGTCTCTACGTCGAGACATCTGTTGGTCTCTACTTCCGATATGTCTGGCTTGAGCTCACACCAGACTTCTTAAAATAGAACCCAAGACACGTCCCTATGTAGAGCCCAAGAGACGTCCCGACGTTGAGACCAACAGATATCCCAACGTAGAGCAGAAAGCGAGCTCAAGCCAGACGTAGAGCCCAACAGACGTCCTGACGTAGAGCCCAACAGACGTCCTGACGTAGAGCCCAACAGACGTCCTGACTTAGAGCCCAACACATGTCCCGTTGTAGACCTCAACATACGTCCCGACGTAGAGTCAAACAGACGTTCCTACGTAGAGACAAAAGTGAGCTACAGCCAGAGGTAGAACCCAAAATACGTCCCGACATAGAGCTCAAGCGACGTCCCGACGTAGAGCCCAACACACATCCCAACGTAGAGCCGAAATTAACCTCAAGCCAGTCGTAGAAACCAGAGTACGTTCCGACGTAGAGCCGAACAGACGTCCCGACGTAGAGCCCAGCAGACGTCCCGACGTAGAGCCCAAAGCGAGCTCAAGCCAGACGTATCGAAGTAGAGACCAACAGACGTCCCGACGTAGAGACCAACAGATTTTTCGACGTAGAGCAGAAAGTGAGCTACAGCCAGACGTAGAGCCCAACAAACGTCCCGATGTATTGCCCGAGAGATGTTCCGAAGTAAAGCTGAAATTAACCTCAAGCCAGACGTAGAAACCAACGTACGTCCCGACGTAGAGCCCAACAGACATCCCGACGTAAAGCTGAAAGCGAGCCCAAGCCAGACGTACAGCCCAAGAGACGTCCTGACTTAGAGCTGTAAAGACGTCCTGACATAGAGCCGAACAGACGTCCCAACGTAGAGCCCAACAAACATCCCGACGTAGAGTCGAAAGCGAGCTCAAGCCAGACATATCGAAGTAGAGACCAACAGACGTCCCGACGTAGAGACCAAGAGATGTTTCGATGTAGAGCAGAAAGTGAGCTACAGCCAGATGTAGAGCCCAACACACGTCCCGACGTATAGCCCGAGAGACGTTCCGACATAGAGCTGAAATTAATCTCAAGCCAGACTTAGAAACCAAAGTACGTTCCGACGTAGAGCCCAACAGACGTCCCGACGTAGAGCTCAGAAGACGTCCCGACGTAGAGCCCAACAGATGTTCGGACGTAGAGCTGAAAGTGAGCAAAAGCCAAGCGTAGAGCCCAAGAGACGTCCGGACATAGAGCTCAACAGACCTCCCGACGCAGAGCCCAACAGACGTTCCGACGTAGAGCTGTATGTGAGCTACAGCCAGATGTAGAGCCCAACACATGTCCCGACGTAGAGCCCGAGAGAAGTCCCGACGTAGAGCCCGAGAGAAGTCCCGACGTAGAGCCCGAGAGAAGTCCCGACGTAGTGCCGAAATTAACCTCAAGCCAGACGTAGACACCAAAGTATGTTCTGACGTAGCGCCCAACACACGTCCCGTTGTAGAGATCAGAAGACGTCCCGACGTATAGCCGCAAATGAGCTAAAGCCAGACGTAGAGCCCAAGAGACGTCCCAACGTAGAGCCCAACAGATGTTCCGATGTAGAGCCGAACGTGAGCGAATGCCAAACGTAGAGCCCAAGAGACGTCCGTACGTAGAGCCCAAAAGACGTCCCGACTTAGAGCCAACAGTCGTCCCGACGTAGATCCAAAAGCGAGCTCAAGCCAGACTTCTTAAAGTAGAACCCAAGACACGTCCCTACATAGAGCCCAAGAGACGTCCCGACGTTGAGACCAACAGACATCCCAACGTAGAGCAGAAAGCGAGCTCAAGCCAGACGTAGAGACCAAGTGACATCCCGACGTAGAGCCCAACACACGTCCCGACGTAGAGCCGAAGACGCGTCCCGACGTAGAGTCGAAATTAACCTCAAGCCAGACATAGAAACCAACGTACGTCCTGACGTAGAGCCCAACAGACGTCCCGACGCAGAGCCCAACAGACGTCCCGACGCAGAGCCGAAAGCGAGCTCAAGCCAGATGTACAGCCCAAGAGACGTCCCAACTTAGAGCTCTAAAGACGTCCTGACTTAGAGCCGAACAGACGTCCTGACGTAGAGCCCAACAGACGTCCCGACGTAAAGCCGAAAGCGAGCTCAAGCCAGACATATCGAAATAGAGACCAACAGACGTCCCGACGTAGAGACCAACAGATGTTTCGACGCAGAGCAGAAAGTGAGCTACAGCCAGACGTAGAGCCCAACACACGTCCCGACGTATAGCCCGAGTGATGTCCTGAAGTAGAGCCCAACAGAAGTTCCGATGTAGTGCCGAAATTAACCTCAAGCCAGACGTAGACACCAACGTACGTTCCGACGTAGAGACAAACAGACGTCCCGACGTAGAGCTCAGAAGACATCCCGACGTATAGTCACAAATGATCTAAAGCCAGACGTAGAGCCCAAGAGACATCCCGACGTAGAGCCCAACACATGTCCCGTTGTAGAGCCCAACATACGTCCCAAAGTAGAGCCCAACAGACGTTCCAACGTAGAGACGAAAGTGAGCTACAGCCAGACGTAGAGCCCAAGCGACGTCTCGACGTAGAGCCCAAGCGACGTCCCGACGTAGAGCACACATCCCGACGTAGACCAAAATTAACCTCAAGCCAGACGTAGAAACCAACGTACGTCCCGACGTAGAGCCCAATAGACGTCCCGACGTAGAGCGCAATAGACGTCCTGACATAGAGCCGAAAGCGAGCTCAAGCCAGATGTACAGCCCAACAGACGTCCCAACTTAGAGCTCTAAAGACGTCCTGACTTAGAGCCGAACAGACGTCCCGACATAGAGCCCAACAGACGTCCCGACGTAGAGCCGAAAGCGAGCTCAAGCCAGACATATCGAAATAGAGACCAACAGACGTCCCGACGTAGAGACCAACAGATGTTTCGACGTAGAGCAGAAAGTGAGCTACAGCGAGACATAGAGCCCAACACACGTCCCATCGTATAGCCCGAGAGACGTTCCGACGTAGAGCTGAAATTAACCTCAAGCCAGACATAGAAACCAACGTACATTCCGACGTAGAGACCAACAGACGTCCCGACGTAGAGCTCAGTACGTCGGAACGTCTTTTGAGCTCTAAGTGGAGATGTCCTTTGTGTTCTACGTCTGGCTTGAGCTCACTTTCGGCTCTACGTCATGACGCCTGTTGCTCTTTACGTCGGGACGTCTCTTGGGCTCTGTGTTGGGAAGTCTGTTGTTCTCTACTTCGATACGTCTGGCTTTAGCTCGCTTTCCGCTCTACGTCGGGACGTCTGTTCGGCTCTAAGTCAGGACGTCTTTAGAGCTCTAAGTTGGGACGTCTCTTGGGCTCTACGTCTGGCAGTAGCTCACTTTCGGCTCTACGTCGGAACGTGTGTTGGGCTCTACGTCGGGACGTACGTTGAGTTCTACATCTGGCTTGAGCTCGCTTTCGGCTCTGTGTCGGGACGTCTGTTGGGCTCTATGTCGGGACGTCTGTTGGGGTCTACGTCGGGATGTCTCTTGTGCTGTACGTCAGGAAGTCTGTTGGGCTCTACTTCGATACATCTGGCTTGAGCTCGCTTTCCGCTCCACGTCGGGACGTCTGTTCGGCTCTAAGTCAGGACGTCTTTAGAGCTCAAAGTCGGGACGTCTCTTGGGCTATACGTATGACTTGAGCTCGCTTTCGGCTCTACGTTGGGACGTGTGTTGGGCTCTACGTCGGGACGTCTGTTGGGCTCTATGTTGGAGCGTACGTTGCTTTCTACGTCTGGCTTGAGGTTAATTTCGGGTCTACGTCGGGACGTCTTTTGGGCTCTACGTTTGGCTGTAGCTCACTTTCGGCTCTATGCCGGAACGTCTGTTGGGTTCTGCGTCGGGACGTCTGTTGGGCTCTAGGTCCGGACGTCTCTTCGGTTCTACGTTTGGCTTTTGCTCACTTTCAACTCTACGTCGGAACATCTGTTGGGTTCTGCTTCGGGATGGCTTCTGAGCTGTACGTCGGGACGTCTGTTGGTCTCTAGGTCCGAACGTACGTTGCTTTCTACGTCCGGCTTGAAGTTAATTTCGGCTTTTTCGGGACGTCTTTTGAGCTCTACAATGGGACGTGTGTTTTGCGCTCCGTCGGAACGTACATTGGTTTCTACGTTTGGCTTGAGATTAATTTCGGCTCTACGTCGGAACGTCTGTTGTGCTCTACGTCGGGACGTCTCTTGGGCTCTACGTTTGTCTTGAGCTCGCTTTCGGATCTACGTCTGGACGTCTGTTGGGCTTGAAGTGGGGACGTATGTTGGGCTCTACAATGGGACATGTGTTGGGCTCTACGTCGGGACGTCTGTTGGGCTCTAAGTCGGGACGTCTCTTGGGCTCTACGTCTGGCTTGAGCTCGCCTTCTGCTCTACGTTGGGATGTCTGTTGGTCTCAACGTCGGAACGTCTGTTGGGCTCTACGTTGGGACGTGTCTTGGGTTCTACTTTAAGAAGTCTGGCTTGAGCTCGCTTTCGGCTCTACGTCGAGACTTCTGTTGGGCTCTACTTCGGGACGTCTGTTGGGCTCTAAGTCGGGACGTGTCTTTGGCTCTAGTTTGGGAAGTGTGTCTTGAGCTCGCTTTTGGATCTACGTTGGGATGACTGTTGGGCTCTAAGTGGGAACGTCTGTTGGGCTATACGTCTGGCTTGAGCTCGCTTTCTGCTCTATGTTGGGACGTCTGTTGGTCTCAACGTCCGGACGTCTGTTGGGCTCTACTTCGATACGTCTGGCTTGAGCTCGCTTTCCACTCTACGTCGGGACGTCTGTTTGGCTCTACGTCGGGACGTGTGTTGGGCTCTACGCCCGGATGTCTCTTGGGCTCTACGTTTGGCTTTTGCTCACTTTCGGCTCTACGTCGGAACGTCTTTTGGGCTCTAAGTCGGGATGTAGTTTCGGTTCTACGTCTGTGTTGAGCTCGATTTCGGGTCTGCGTTTGGACATCTGATGGGCTCTACGTCAGGACATCTGTTGGGCTCTACGTCAGGACGTGTGTTGGGCTCTACGTCGGGAAGTCTGTTGGGCTCTACTTCGATACGTCTGGCTTGAGCTCGCTTTCCGCTCTACGTCAGGACGTATGTTCGGCTCTAAGTCAGGACGTCTTTAGAGCTCTAAGTCGCGACATCTCTTCGGCTATACGTATGGCTTGAGCTCCCTTTCAGCTCTACGTCGGGAAGTCTGTTGGGCTTTACCTCGTCACGTCTGATGGGCTCTACGTCAGAACATCTGTTGGGCTCTAATTTTGTTGTTAGCTCACTTTCAGCTCTACGTCGGAACATCTGTTGGGCTCTGCGTCAGGACGTCTGTTGGGCTTTACGTCGGGACATCTGTTGGGCTCTACTTCGAAACGTGTGTTGAGCTCTACATCTGTAGTTAGCTAACTTTCAGCTCTACATCGGAACATCTGTTAGGCTCTACGTTGGGACGTCTGTTGATCTCCACGTCGGGACATCTATTGGGCTCTAAGTCGCAATGTCTGGCTTGAGCTCGCTTTTGGCTCCACGTCGGGACGTTTGTTGGGCTTTATGTCAGGACATCTGTTGGGCTTTACGTCGGGACGTCTGTTGGACTCTGCGTTGGGATGTCTTTTGGGCTCTGTGTCGGGATGTCTGGCTTGAGCTTGCTTTCAGCTCTACGTCGAGACGTCTGTTGGGCTCTACGTCGGGACTTCTGTTCGGCTCTACGTCGGGAAGTCTGGCTTGAACTCGCTTTTGGCTCTACATCGGGACGTCTGTTCGGCTTTATGTCGGGACATCTGTTGGGCTCTTCGTCGGGACGTCTGTTGGGCTCTTCGTCGGGACGTCTGTTGGGCTCTACGTCGGAACGTCTGTTGGGCTCTACGTCGGCATGTATGTTGGGCTCAACGTCAGGACATCTGCTGGGCTCTACATTGGGACGTCAGTTGTTCTCTTAGTCAGGAAGTCTCTTGGGCTCTCAGTCGGGACGTCTGTTGGGCTCCAGGTCTGGACGTCTGTTGGGCTCTACTTCTGGCTTTCGCTCACTTTCGGCTCTACGTCGGAAAGTGTGTTGGGCTCTACGACAGAACGTCTTTTGGGCTCTACGTCGGGATGTCTGTTAGCTTCTCAGTTGGGACGCCTGTTGTGATCTAAATCGGGACGTATGCCTTAAGCTCAATTTCGGCGCTATGTTGGGACGCCTGTTGTTCTCTAAGTCAGGAAGTCTCTTGGGTTCTCTGTCGGGATGTCTTTTGGGCTCTACGTCGGGACGTCTGCCTTGAGCTCGCTTTTGGATCTATTTAGGAACGTCTGTTGGGCTCTACGTCGGAAAGTCTGTTGGGCTCTACGTCAGGACGTCTGTTGGGCTCTAGGTTGGGACGTGTGTTTTGCTCTGAGTCACAACGACTGTTGGGCTCTACTTCTGGCTTGAGCTCAATTTCGGCTCTACGTTGGGATGTCTGTTGGGCTCTACTTCTGGGTTTAGCTCACTTTCGGCTCTACGTCGGGAAGTGTGTTGGGTTCTACGTCGGAAATTCTGTTGGGCTCTACGTCAGGATGTGTGTTTTGCTCTACGTCTGGCTTTAAATCACTTTCAGCTCTACATCGGAACGTCTGTTAAGCTCAACGTCGGGACATCTGCTGGGCTCTACGTTGGGACGTCTGTTGTTCTCTAAGTTAGGACGTCTGTTGGGCTCTCAGTCGGGACGTCTGTTGGGCTCTACGTCGGGACGTTTGCCTTGAGCTCGCTTTCGGCTCTATGTCAGGACGTCTTTTGGGCTCTAAGTCGGGACGTCTGTTGGGCTCTACTTCTGGCTTTAGCTCACTTTCGACTCTACGTCAGAAAGTGTGTTGGGCTCTACGTTGGGACGTCTGTTGAGCTCTAAGTCACGACGTCTGTTGGGCTCTACGTCTGGCTTGAGCTCAATTTCGGCTCTATGTCGGAAAGTGCGTTGGTCTCTACGTCGGAAAATCTGTTGGGCTCTACGTCAGGATGTCTGTTGGGCTCTACGTTGGGACGTGTGTTTTGCTCTACGTCTGGCTTTAAATCACTTTCGGCTCTATGTCGGAACGTCTGTTGGGCTCAACATCGGGACATCTGCTGGCCTCTACGTTGGGACATCAGTTGTTCTCTAAGTCAGGAAGTCTCTTGGGCTCTCAGTCGGGACGTCTGTTGGGCTCTACGTTGGGCCGTCTGTTGGGCTCTACTTCTGGCTTTAGCTCACTTTCGGCTCTGCGTCGGAAAGTGTGTTGGGCTCTACTCTGGGACGTCTGTTGGGCTCTACGAGAGAACGTCTTTTGGGCTCTACGTCGGGACGTCTGTTGAGCTCTAAGTCACGACGACTGTTGGGCTCTACGTCTGGCTTGAGCTCACTTTTGGCGCTATGTCGGAAAGTCTGTTGGGCTCTACGTCAGGACGTCTGTTGGGCTCTACGTCGGGACGTGTGTTGTTCTCTAAGTCAGGAAGTCTCTTGGGCTCAGTCGGGATGTCTGTTGGGCTCTCAGTCGGGACGTCTGCCTTGAGCTTGCTTTCGGCTCTACATCAGGACGTCTTTTGGGCTCTAAGACGGGACGTGTGTTGGGCTCCACGTCTGGACGTCTGTTGGGCTCTACTTCTGGCTTTATCTCACTTTCGGCTCTACATCGGAAAGTGTGTTGGGCTCTAAGTTGGGACGTATGTTGGGCTCTACGACAGAACGTGTTTTGGGCTCTACGTCGGGACGTCTGTTGAGCTCTAAGTCGCGACGTCTCTTGCGCTCTACGTCTGGCTTGAGCTCAATTTCGGCTCTATGTCGGAAAGTGCGTTGGGCTCTACGTTGGGATGTCTGTTGGGCTCTAAGTTACGACGACTGTTAGGCTCTACGTCTGGCTTGAGCTCACTTTCGGCTCAACGTCGGGACATTTGCTGGGGTCTATGTCGGGACGTCTGTTGGGCTCTCATTCGGGACGTCTGATTTTCTGTACGTCAGGACATCTGCCTTGAGCTCGCTTTCGGCTCTACGTCGGGACATCTGTTGGGCTCCCATTCGGGATGTCTGTTGGTCTCTCAGTCGGGACGTCTGCCTTGAGCTTACTTTCGGCTCTACGTCAGAACGTCTGTTGGGCTCTACGTCGAGACGTATTTTGGGCTCTAAGTCAGGACATCTGTTGGGCTCCACTTAGGGACGTCAGTTGGGCTCTACTTCTGGCTTGAGCTCACTTTCGGCTCTACGTCGGAACATGTGTTGGGCTCAACGTTGGGACATCTGCTGAGCTCTAACTCGGGACATCTGTTGGGCTCTACGTCAGGATGTCTGTTGGGCTCTATGTCTGCCTTTAATTCACTTTCGGCTCTTCGTCAGAATGTCTGTTGGGCTCAACATCGGGACATCTGCTGGTCTTTACGTTGGGACGTCTGTTGTTCCATAAGTCAGGAAGTGTCTTGGGCTCTCAGTCGGGACGTCTGTTGGGCTCTACGTCGGGACGTCTGTTGGGCTCTACGTCGGGACGTCTTTTGGGCTCTACTTCTGGCTTTATCTCACTTTTGGCTCTACGTCGGAAAGTGTGTTGGGCTCTACGTCGGGACGTCTGTTGAGCTCTAAGTCACGACGACTGTTGGGCTCTACGTCTGGCTTGATCTCAATTTCAGCTCTACGTCAGGACATCTGTTGGGCTCTACTTCGGGACGTCTTTTGGGCTCTAAGTTGGGCCGTCTGTTGGGCTCCAGGTCGAAACGTCTGTTGGGTTAGAGTTGAAAGCGAGCTCAAGGCAAACGTCCCGATGTAGAGCCCAACAGACGTCCCAATGTAGAGCCCAGCAAATGTCCCGACGTTGAGCCCAATAGACATACCGAGGTAGAGCCGAAAGTGAGCTAATGGCAGACGTAGAGCCCAACACATGTCCCAACTTAGAGCCCAACACACTTTCCGACGTAGAGCCGAAAGTGAGCTCAAGCTAGACGTAGAGCCCAACAGTCGTCGTGACGTAGAGCACAACAGACGTTCCGACATAGAGCCGAACTGAGCTCAAGCCAGACGTAGAGCACAACAGACGTTCCGACATAGAGCCGAACTGAGCTCAAGCCAGACGTAGAGCACAACAGACGTTCCGACATAGAGCCGAACTGAGCTCAAGCCAGACGTAGAGCACAACAGTCGTCGTTACTTAGAGAAGAACAGACATCCCGAGGTAGGGCCCAACACACTTTCCGACGTAGAGCCGAAAGTGAGCTAAAGCCAGAAGTAGAGCCCAACAGACGTCTCGACTTAGAGCTCAACAGACGTCCCGAAGTAGAGCCCAAAAGACGTTCTGTCGTAGAGCCCAACAAATGTCCCAACGTAGAGCCCAACACACTTTGAGAGGTAGAGCCGGAAGTGATCTAAAGCCAGAAGTAGAGCCCAACAGACGTCCCTAACATGGAGCCCAACACACTTTCCGACGTAGAGCCGAAAGTGAGGTAAAGCCTGAAGTACAGCCCAGCAGACGTCCTGACCTTGAGCCCAACAGACGTCCCGACTTAGAGCCCAACAGACGTCCCGACTGAGAGCCCAAGAGACTTCCTGACTTAGAGAACAGCAGACGTCCCAACGTAGAGCCCAGCAAATGTCCCGACGTTGAGCCCAACAGATGATCCAACGTAGAGAACAGCAGACGTCCCATCGTAGAGCCCAGCAGATGTCCAGACATTGAGCACAACACACGTTCCGACGTAAAGATGAAAGTGAACTAAAGCCAGAAGTAGAGCCCAACAGACATCTCGACATGGATCCCAACAGACGTCCCGACTTAGAGCCCAAAATACGTCCCGACGTAGAGCCCAACAGATGTCCTGACATAGAGCCCAACAGACATTCCGACGTAGAGCGGAAAGTGAGCTAAAGGCAGACGTCCCGACTTAGAGCCCAACAGACGTCCCGACTTAGAGACCAACAGACATACCAACGTAGATCCCAACAGATGTCCCGACGTTGAGCCCAACAGATGTTCCGACGTAGAGCCAAAAATGATTTAAAGCCAGACATAGAGCCCAACACACGTCCTGATGTAGAGTCCAAAAGACGTTCCGACGTAGAGCCGAAAGTGAGCTCAAGCAAGACGTAGAGCCCAGCAGACGTCCCGACGTAGAGCCCAACGCACTTTCTGACGTAGAGTCGAAAATGAGCTAAAGCCCGAAGCAGAGCCAAACAGACGTCCCGACATGGAGCCCAACAGACATCCCGAGTTATATACCAACAGACTTCCAAACGTACAGCCCAGCAAATGTCCCGATGTTGAGCCCAACAGATGATCCAACGTGGAGCTCAACAATCGTCCCGAATTAGGGCCCAAAATACATCCCGATGTAGAGCCCAACAGATGTACCAAGGTAGAGCCTAACGCAATTTTCAACGTAGAGCCGAAATTGAGCTCAAGCCAGACGTAGAGCCCTACACTCGTCGTGACTTAGAGCTCAACAGACGTCCCGACATAGAGCCCAAAAGATGTTGTGTCGTAGAGCCCAACAGACATTCCGATGTAGAGCGGAAAGTGAGATAAAGGCAGACGTCCCGATGTAGAGCTGAACAGATATCCCGACGCGGAGCCCAACAGACGTCCCGACTTAGAGCCCAAAAGATGTCCCAAGGTAGAGCCCAACAAACTTTTTAACTTAGAGCCGAAATTGAGATCAAGCCAGACGTAGAGCCCAACAGTCTTCGTGACTTAGAGCTCAACAGACGTCCCGACGTAGAGCCCAAAAAACGTTCTGTCGTAGAGCCCAACAGACGTCCCAATGTAGAGCCCAACACATTTTCCGACATAGAGCCGAAAGTGAGATAAAGCCAGAAGTAGAGCCCAACAGAAGTCCCGATGTGGAGCCCTACAGACGTCCCGACTTAGACCCCAACAGACGTCCCAACGTAGAGCCCAGTAGATTTCCTGATGTTGAGCCCAACAGATGTTCCGAAGTAGAGCCGAAAGTGATTTAAGCCAGACGTAAAGCCCAACACACGTCCCGAAGCAGAGCCCAACGAACTTCCCGACGTGGAGCCCAACAGACGTCCTGACTTAGAGCCCAAAAGACGTCCCGACGTAGAGCCCAAAAGATGTCCCAACATAGAGCCCAAGAGACGTTCCGACGTAGAGCCGAAAGCGAGCTCAAGGCAGACGTCCCGACTGAGAGCCCAAAAGACATCCCGACCTGGAGCCCAACAGACGTTCCGGCTTAGAGACCAACAGACATCCCAACGTAGAGCCCAGCAGATGTCCTGACGTTGAGCCCAACAGATGTTCCGACGTAGAGCTGAAAGTAATTTAAAGCCAGACATAGAGCCCAACACACGTCCTGATGTAGAGCCCAAAACACGTTCCGACGTAGAGCCGAAAGTGAGCTCAAGCAAGACGTAGAGCCCAACACACGTCCCGACGTACAGCCCAACAGACGTTCCGACGTAGAGTCGAAAGTGAGATCAAGCCAGATGTAGAGCCCAACACATGTCCCGACGTAGAGCCCAACAGATGTCCCGAAATAGAGCCCACCAGACATTCCGACGTAGAGCCGAATGTGAGCTAAAGGCAGAAGTCCCGACTTAAAGCCCAACAGACGTCTCGACTGAGAGACCAACAGACGTCTCAACATAGAGCCCAGCAGATGTCCCGACGTTGAGCCCAGCAGATGTCCCGACGTTGAGCCCAGCACATGTCCCGACGTTGAGCCCAGCACATGTCCCGACGTTGAGCCCAGCACATGTCCCGATTTTGAGCCCAGCAGATGTCCCGACGTTGAGCCCAGCACATGTCCCGATTTTGAGCCCAGCAGATGTCCCGACGTTGAGCCCAGCACATGTCCCGACGTTGAGCCCAGCACATGTCCCGATTTTGAGCCCAGCACATGTCCCGATTTTGAGCCCAGCAGATGTCCCGACGTTGAGCCCAGCAGATGTCCCGACTTTGAGCCCAACAAACGTTCCTAAGTAGAGCCGAAAGTGAACTCAAGCCAGACGTAGAGCCCAACAGTCGTCGTGACTTAAAGCTCAACAGACATCCCGACGTAGAGCCCAACAGTCGTCGTGACTTAGAGCTCAACAGACGTCCCGACGTAGAGCCCAAAAGATGTTCTGTCGTAGAGCCCAACAGATGTCCCGACGTAGAGCCCAACAGACGTTCCAAATTAGAGCCGAAAGCGAGCTCAAGCCAGACGTCCCGCCGTAGAACCCAACAGACATTCTGACATATAGCCGAAAGCGAGCTCAAGCCAGATGTCCTGATGTAGAGCCCAACAGTCTTCCCGACAGAGAGCCCAACAGACATCCCGACATAGAGCCGAAAGCGAGCTCAAGCCAGACGTCCCGATGTACAGTCCAACCAGATGACCCGATGTAGAGCCCAAGAGACATCCTGACGTAGAGAGATGTTTGGCTTTACCTCTAGATGTTGGGCTTTACCTCTAGATGTTGGGCTTTACCTCTATATGTTGGGCCTTACCTCTAGATGTTGGGCTTTACATCTAGATTTTGGGTTTATCTCTAGGTATTGGGCTTTACCTCTAGATGTTGGGCTTTACATCTAGATTTTGGGTTTATCTCTAGGTATTGGGCTTTACCTCTAGATGTTGGGCTTTACCTCTAGATTTTCAGCTTTACCTTTACATGTTGGGCTTTAGCTCTAGATATTGAGCCTTACTTTTAGATGTTTGGATTTAACTCTAGATGTTGGGTTTTGTCCCTAGATGTTGGACTTTACATCTAGATGTTGGATTTTACATCTAGATATTGGCTTTACCTCTAATTGTTGGGTTTTACATCGCTTGGGCTTTACCTCTGTATGTTGGGCTTTATCAATACATGTCGCGATTTACCTCTAGATGTTGGGGCTTTACCTCTGGATGCTGGGCTTTATCTCTACATTTTAGGCTTTACATCGCTTGGGCTTTACCTCTATATTTTGCGATTTACGTCTCGATGTTGGGTTTTACATCTAGACGTTTTGGCTTTACCTCTAGATGATGGGTTTACCTCTAGATGTTGAGATTTACCTCTAGATGTTGGGCTTTACATCTAGATGTTTGGATTTACATTTAAATGTTGGGATTTACGTCTCGATGTATGGTTTTACATCTAGATGTTTTGGTTTTTCCTGTAGATGTTGGGCTTTACCTTGAGATGTTGAGATTTACCTCCCGATGTTGGGCTTCACATAACTTGCGCTTTACTTCTAGATGTCAAGCTTTACTTCTAGGTGTTGGTTTTTACATCTAGGCATTTGACTTTAACTCTAAATGTTGGGCTTTACCTCTAGATGTTGGGCTTCGGCTCTAGATTTTGAGCCTTACTTTTCGATGTTTGGATTTACTTCTAGATGTTGGGCTTTGCCTCTAGATGTTGGGATTTACCTCTATATGTTGGGTTTCACATCTAGATGTTGGACTTTACCTCTAGATTTTGGAGTTTACCTCCAGATGTTGGTTTTTACATCTAGATGTTTGGCTTTACTTCTAGATGTTGGGCTTTACCTCCAGATTTTGGGGTTTACCTCCAGATGTTGGTTTTTACATCTAGATGTTTGGCTTTATTCTAGATGTTGGGCTTTACCTATATATTTTGGGCTTTACCTCTATATGTTGTGCTTTACCTCTAGATGTTGGGCTTTAAATCTAGATATTGGTCTTTACCTCTTCATATTGCGCTTCACATATAGATGTTGAGTTTTACCTCTAGATGTTTGGCTTTATTTCTAGATGTTGGGCTTTACCTCTACATATTGGCTTTACCTCTAGACGTTGGCATGTACACCGCTTGGGATTCACCTGTATATGTTGGGCTTTATCTCTACATATCGGGCGTTACCTCTGGATGTTGGGCTTTACCTCTAGATATTGGGCTTTACCTCTAGATGTTGGGTTTTACAGCTACATGTTTGGCTTTAATCTAGATGTTGGGTTTACCTCTAGATGTTGGGCTTTACCTCCAGATGATGGGCTTTACATCTAGATCTTTGGCTTTACCTCTAGATGTTTGGCTTTACCTCTAGATGTTGCGGTTTACCTCTAGATGTCGGGCTTTACCTCTAGGTGTTGGATTTTACATCTAGATGTTTAGTTTAACTCTATATGTTAGGCTTTACCTCTAGATATCGAGCTTTACCTCTAGATGTTGGGCTTTTCATCTAGATGTTGCGCTTTATCTACAGATTTTGGGCTTTAACTCTATATGTTGGGCTTCACCTCTAGATGTTGGGTTTTACAGCTAGATGATTTGGTTTACCTTTAGATGTTGGGCTTTACCTCCAGATATAGGGCGTTACATCTGGATGTTTGGCTTTACATCTAGATATTGGGCTTTACATCTGGATGTTTGGCTTTACATCTAGATATTGGGCTTTACATCTAGATGTTGGACATCTCGTCTAGATGTTGGGTTTTACAGCTAGATGATTTGGTTTACCTTTAGATGTTGGGCTTTACCTCCAGATATAGGGCGTTACATCTGGATGTTTGGCTTTACATCTAGATATTGGGCTTTACATCTAGATGTTGGACATCTCGTCTAGATGTTGGGTTTTACAGCTAGATGATTGCCTTTAGTCTATATGTTGGGCTGTAACTCAAGATATTTGCTTTACTTCTACAAGTTGGGCTTTACATCACTTGGGCATTACCTCTATATGTTGGGCTTTATCAATACATGTCGGGCTTTACCTCTAGATGTTGCACTTTACCTCTGGATGTTGGGCCTTCCCACTATATGATGGATTTCACTTCTAGATTTTGGGCTTTACATCGCTTGGGCTTTACCTCTATGTGTCGGACTTTACCTCTCGATGGTGGGCTTTACCTCTAGATTTTGGGCTTTACCTTTAGATATTGGGCTTTACCTCTGGATTTTAGGTTGTACATCTAGACCTTTGGCTTTTCCTCTAGATGTTGATCTTTACATCTAGATGTTGGACTTCACCTCTAGATGTTGGGTTTTACAGCTACATGTTTGGCTTTAATCTAGAAGTTGGGTTTACCTCTAGATGTTGGGCTTTACCTCCGGATGATGGGCTTTACATCTAGATCTTTGGCTTTACCTCTAGATGTTTGGCTTTACCTCTAGATGTTGTGGTTTTCCTCTAGATGTCGGGCTTTACCTCTAGGTGTCGGGCTTTACATCTAGATGTTTAGCTTTAACTCTATATGTTAGGCTTTACCTCTAGATATTGAGCTTTACCTCTAGATGTTGGGTTTTACCTCTAGATGTTGGGGTTTACCTCTAGATGTTGGGGTTTACCTCTAGATGTTGGGGTTTACCTCTAGATGTTTATCTTTACCTCTAGATGTTGGGCTTTACCTCTAGATGTTGGGCTTTACATCTCGATGATGAACTTTACCTCTAGATGTTGGTCTTTGCCTCTAGATTTTGGGTTTTACATCTAGATGTTTGGCTTTACCTCTAGATATTGGGCTTTAACCCTAGGTGATGGGCTTTACCTCTACATGTTGGGATTTACATCTAGATGTTTGGCTTTACCTCTAGATGTTGGGCTTTAGATCTAGATTTTGGGCTTTACCTCCGGATGTTGGGCTTTACATCTAGATTTTTTGCTTTACCTCTAGATGTTGGGCTTTACCTCTAGTTTTTGGGTTTTATCTCTTTACGTTGTCATTTACGTCAAGATGTTGGGTTTTACCTCTATATGTTGGGCTTTTCCTCTCGATGTTGGGCTTTACCTCTAGATTTTGCGTTTTACATCGCTTCGGCTGTACCTCTAGATGTTCGTTTTTACCTCCAGATTTTGGTTTTTATATCTAGATGTTTGACTTTACCTTTAGATGTTGGACTTTAAATCTAGATTTTGGGCTTTACCTCTAGATGTTGGGCTTTACCTCTAGATATTTACTATACCACTAGCTGTTGGGCTTTACATCGCTTGGGCTTTACCTCTATATGTTGGGCTTTACCTCTCAATATTGGGCTTTACCTCTAAATGTTGGGCTTTTCCTCTAGATTTTGGGCTTTAACTCTAGATGTTGGGCTTTACATCTAGATTTTGGACTTTACATCTAGATGTTGGGCTTTACATTGCTTGGGCTTTACCTCTAGATGGTGGCCTTTATTTCTAGATTGTGGGCATTTCATCTCTTGGGCTTTACCTCTAGATGTTGGGCTTTACCTCTAGATCTTAGGCTTTACCTCTAGATATTAGTCTTTACATCTAGATGTTTGCCTTTACCTTCTGATGTTGGGCTTTACATGTAGACGTTGGGCTTTACCTCTAGATGTTGGGCTTTGCCTCTAGATATTGGGCTTTACCTCCAGATGTTGGGCTTTACATCACTTGGTCTTTACCAGTAGATATTGGACTTTACCTCTAGATGTTGGGCTTTACATTGATTGGGCTTTACCTCTAGATGGTGGGCTTTATTTCTAGATGTAGGGCTTTAGCTCTAGATGTTTGGCTTTACATCACTTGGAATTTACTTCTAGATGTTGGGCTTTACATAGCTTGGGCTTTACATCTATATTTTGGGCTTTACCTCTAGATGTTTGCTTTTTCATCGCTTGGGCTTTAACTCTAGATGTTGTACTTTACCGCTAGATGTTGGGCTTTACCTCTAGATGTTCACCTTTACATCGCTACGGCTTTACCTCTACATGTTGGGCTTTTCCTCTACGTTTTGGACTTTACCTCTAGATGTTGAGTTTTACATCGCTTGGGCTTTACCTCTATATGTTGGGCTTTACCTCTCGATGTAGGGTTTTACATCTAGATGTTTGGCTTTACCTCTAGATTTTGGGCTTTACATCTAGACATTGGGCTTTACCTCTAAATGTTGGGCTTTACAATAAGATGTTGTACTTTACCTCTAGGTGTTGGGTTGTACAGCTAGATTTTTGGCTTTACCTCTAGATGTTGGGCTTTACCTCTACATTTTCGACTTTACATGTTGGGTTTTATATCTAGATGTTCGGCTTTACCTATACATTTTGGACTTTACCTCTAGATGTTGGGTTTTACCTCTAGATGTTGGGCTTTACATCTAGATTTTGTTTTTTATATCTAGATGTTTGGCTTTACCTCTAGATGTTGGGCTTTACCTCTACATGTTGAGCTTTACCTCTGTATGTTGGGCTTTATGTCTAGATTTTGGAATTTACATTTCTTGGGCTTTACCTCTATATATTGGCCTTTACCTCTCGATGTTGGGCTTTAACCTTTAAATGTTGGGCTTTAGCTCTAGATTTTGTGCTTTACATCACTTGGACTTTACCTCTAGATGTTGGGCTTTAACCCTAGGTGTTGGGTTTTACATCCAGATGTCTGGCTTTACCTCTAGATGTTGGGATTCACATCGCTTCGGCTTTAAGTGTGTATGTTGGGCTTTACCTTTAGATGTTGGGCTTTACCTCTAGATGTCGAGCTTTACCTCCAGATGTTGGGCTTTACATCTAGATGTTTGGCTTTACCTCTACATGTTGGGCTTTACATCTAGATATTGGGCTTTACCTGTTGATGTTGGGCTGTACTTCTAGATATTTGGTTTTACATCTAGATGTTTGGCTTTACCTCTAGATGCTGGGCTTTACCTCTAGATTTTGGGTTTTACATCTAGATGTTTGACATTACCTCTAGATGTAGGGCTTTACCTCTGTATGTTGGGCTTTAAATCTAGATGTTGGGATTTACCTCTAGATTTGGGCTTTACCTCTAGATATTGGGTCTTATATCTAGGTGCTTGACTTTACAACTAGGTGTTGGTCTTTACTTCTAGATGTTGGGCTTTACCTCTAGATGTCGTGTGTGAGGATATTTATGAAATAAGGGACATGTGAACAATCCAGCCTTTCCAGAGAATCTCAGCTGTGACTTACTGGAACTGCTGAAAACATAAACAACTTACGGTGCAGGGGGCATGAACATCTTACAGATGCAGGAGTAGATATAGCTGCCATTAATGACGCAGTTTTAATTTCTTGAAGAAGATGGGTGTGAACATTTGTGAACGTGACTTGAACATGACTCACAATGTGGCCTGTCAGCTTGGACTATGTGCTGTTATTTGCGATGAAGCCAATCAGTATTTATTGCGTGTGTTCGAGGGTTATAAATTGCACTGGAAACACAGAAATTAAGGTTCACTTGTTAGATCACATTGATCGTGTAAGTGTCCTCACGCAGCTCCCACAAGTGGCGCCCGAACAGGGACCCTCAGATTCCTCAGAACAAAGTTGCAAGACTTGGAGAGGAAGAGGCTGGATGGCCGACCAAAAGAGATCCGCTGCCCTGGCACAGTAATAAAAAAAAAAAAAAAGAAAAAATAGAGTAGCAGCTATCCGCCAAGTTGATAAGCGGTGACTCACATAGTTACCAGGAAAGAGGAGAGAAAAGGAAGGTGCGCACCTCGTTGTGAAACGACTACAGAATCTCACCCTGATCAGGTGAGCATTCGGGGAGACAGATGGGTTTGGACAAGCAACAGGAGGCTGTCCTAAATCTGCTCCAACACATACTCTCATTGAGAGGACTTAAGTATGAATCCTCGGCTCTTAAAGGGCTGTTATTATGGGCATGGAATAGAAGTTTAATCCCTTCTGTGGGAATTGCTTTTGAACTTGCTACGTGGGAGGCCATAGGTAAAGAGTTATGGGAAGATATAAGCTTGGGGGGAGCGAGCGCAAAAGAAGCAGGGAAGTACGCCATGTTATGGAAATTGCTTATGGAGATGTTGCATAGTATGAAAGCTGAAAGAGCTGCTGCAGCTTCTGCCTTTGCTGCCTTTACCCCCTCCTCAGGCGATTCTTCGCCAACAACTACTACTTCTATTTTTTCTACACGAATTTCTGTTCCTGTTCCACCTCCCTTGACCCCTGCTAATCAGACACAGACCGCGAGTTCGGGGGCTAGAGGGGCCTCCGCGGGGACTGCACCCTCGGAGGAGGAGGTGGCCATAATGGCGCCGGCCTGATCGCAGTAAGCAGGGACTCAGAAGAGAACACGGAAAAACTACAAGGGGGCGTGGGCAAAGAAAAGGGGGAAGTACGTGAACCAGCAGACCCACCCAAATCCCACCCCTATCCTGACAACACAGCGACCCGCCCAGAATCCCACCCTTATCACACCGTCACAACAGCCCGCCTACAGGAAGACTCTCTTTCTCTGGGGATCATGCCGAAACAAAAGCAGAAAAAGGAACTGCTTGATGAAGTCCTACAGCAACTCATAAACAAACTATCGGAACTCACTACCCCAGCAGACAGCAACAAGAAAAATCCAGAAAACGCTGCGACTCATAATTCTTTTGCTGTACCATCATCACTACCAGTGCCTTTGTCGCAAATGCCTGTGCCAACTACTTCATTGTCAAATACGCTATTAAGTGAACAAGAAGCAGGATGAAGATGGAAAGGAGTTATTCGTGATGTCCTAATTGAAGGAAATTTTCTTCCTTCTGCCTTCCCTATCGTTACAGATCCAGCAGGAGATAGAAAATGGGAACCGTTTGATTGGAAAATCCTTGAAAAAGCACGTTCAGCAGTATCACAATATGGGCTTCAATCTAGTTATACTCAGCAATTATTACAATCTATTTTTACAGCAGATGTTCTGTTATCATATGATTCACAACAGGTTGCTAACTTTCTTTTGCCCCCTTCTCAACGGCTTATGTTTACCAAGGCATGGCAGCAACTCTGCGACCGCGAAGCTGCACGACCTCGGCAGCAGGGAGATCCATTGTATGGTATACAAGCCCAAATGTTAATGGGCCAAGGTCCTTTCGCAAATACGGGATTACAACACGGTTTTATAGGAGAGGTATTACAATCGTCACAGCAGTTATCTTACCAAGCAATAATTTCAATCAGGGAACCAGGAAAGGTATATTCCTTTGCCAATATTAAGCAGGGTCCACAAGAAAGTTTTCCTTCTTTTATTGATTGTTTAGATCAGGTTATTAAAAGTCATCCAGACTTGGATGAGGGAATGAAGGAAAAGGTTTTCAAAATGTTTGCCTTTGAGAATGCTAATGATACAACAAAAAGAGCTTTAAGTACCCTACCCAGAGATGCACAAGTAGCTGATATGCTTGAAGTTATAGAATGCACCAATGGTACCGCTTCCTTACTTGCTGCTGCTGCATACAGTGCTGTTCGACCCCTCATAGATAGAAAGGAGGGAGGCAAGCAAAAGAGATGCTTCAATTGCGGGACAATGGGTCACCTTATGAGCCAATGTAAACTCATTTCAGTCCCTCTGTAAATCAAACTTTTGCAGTTACACGGTGTACCAAATTCTAATCACACTGTAGGTTTGTGCTTGCCAGGCAGGTTTAAAAAGTGCTTAATTTTTCAGTCATTGCAATAGAGTCAAAGCAGGTCCTTGTTTTAAAACTATTTTTTTTTTTTTTTTAAAAATAACTGTCTTATGATCTGTATGTGTCTGGTCAAATATAAAGCTTCAAAATGCTATTTTTATTCATGATGTTAACTGGCTGTAAAATATGACACATTTTATCTAAAGCAGGCAAAGAAATTCAGGATTCATTTAGAAGTTGCCTATAAAGTTGTGTAATTTGAAAAGCAGTGTTCATTATGAAAGAGCTGAAGTTGCTTGTAAAGATAATCTAATTTAAAAAGATGATGGAAAAGGGGGAATCTGCATAAAAGATATAAAAGCCTTTGACAGATTTCTTGAAGTGCAATGGAGAATGGAAAATACCTGCTTGATAACATGTAGTTGTTATTGAGTTTTCTCAGATTCAGTTGACAACCCAGATGCGACAATCTCTGTCCGGCTGCAGGAGCCAATGAAGACAGGGACTCCCTAGGCGCGCCCTGGGACCCTTTCTCGGAGGGGCTCCCTGACTCATCTGGCTCTCTGCAGGGGCAGACATGGTCCATCTATGGAAAAAGGTATTCTTTCTGGTCTGTTTCTGTAATTTGCTAAATGTTCACACTGTGCACCGATCGGCATTGATGTCAACGTGTATTTTCACCACTCGCACTGATATTTAACTACGTGAATGGGGTTAGTCTGCTTAATGCTATAGTTGCTATTGTAGTAATCATATTTGCAAACGTCTTCTTATGTCTTTTGTGTGAATGATGTAAAGGAGCTCCTTGTGTGATAGTGTAAAAACTGGTTATCAATATTTGAATGCGTGAGTGAGTGAGACGGAGTGTTATTGTTATCATTATATAGAAGATATTTTGTTAACCGCACTTTGCTGCTTTTCAAAGAAAGAAGAAAAAAAAAAAAAAAAAGACAGGTGGGACAGCTACCGCACAGACTGACGAAACTACCGACATGTTGAGCGACATCTTTATGCATGCTTTGCTGTTTTAGGCATTCCACTTGAAATGAAAACAAACAACACACCTGCTTATGCTTTGCTTCCCTTTGCATGTTTTGCAATTTTTGGAGTATTAACCATCGTACAGGTATACCTCACTCTCTTACCGGTCAGGCAATTGTTCAGCGCTCTCACCAGACACTAAAAGCAATGTTGTTAAAACAAAAAGGGTGAACCCAGGGTTGGTTGTCTAATGATCAATTGATGAATACATTGTATGTTTTGAATTTTTTAAGTCTAGCAGGTAACAGTGAGGGGCCACCTGTGTTAACACAGAGAAAAGAAATGGGTTCATTCTGGGAAGGGCTTCTAGAATTGCTTTATCATTATTTTTGCCAGGAGCTGCTGGATGCAATGCCTTGCGAGAACTATCGCATTTAGCATGCTGGACTGCTAAGCAAATTAATCTGACCTCAAGCATACTAACAGAATTGCTGGAAGATGTAGATAGTGTTAGACATGCAGTATTACAGAATAGAGCTGCTATAGATTTTTTGTTATTGGCATTAGGTCATGGGTGTGAAGATTTTGAGGGATTGTGTTGCATTAATCTTTCTGATCATTTCACAAGCATATACAAAATCTGCAAAAGAATATTAAAAAGATTGGCTGTGGGAGCGTACCTCACTGAAAACAGGCATGGAATGCTAGAGGGCCTGCACAGGGAAAACTCTGTTGAACAGTTTGTCTAAACTAATACAGCAGGCCTCAAGGACGCTTCAACCTTGAGGGTCAGAATAGAAGAATTAGAAGCTAACATCCGTATGAGGCGGAACGCATTAGTGTTAATAGTAAAGTGATAGGTAGAAGCAGATGACTGATGTATGTATAGCACAACTGGAGTTTATGAAAAACTGCAAGTCATGATGACTTTGGAAAATTATGCTATATAAGAAAGTGCATCTGCACAATAAAATGAGTTTCCTGATATAACTTATATCGAGTCTTTTTGTGGATTTTCCAAACTCCTGTCTCTGCAATTGGCATTGATCGTTCTCTGCTGGACACGTGGTTGAGTTCCTGGGGTATAAGTGGATGGTTACTACACTGGGTAAAGTATGGTATCCTTATTGTTATCATGATATTAATTGCACTGATGCTAACTTGTATCTTATGGTACATAAGCTCAGTGATCGAGCGGGCTGTAAAACAAGTCTGGATTGTTCAAAAAAAAGAAGGAGGATGTGTGGGAGGACATTTATGAAATAAGGAACATGTGAACAATCCAGCCTTTCCAGAGAATATGAGCTGGGACGTACCGGAACTGCTGAAAGCATAAACAACTTCCGGTGCAGGGGGCATGAACACCTTACAGGTGCAGGAGAAGAAACAGCCGCCATTAATGAGGCAGTTTTAATTTCTTGAAGAAGATGGGTGTGAACATTTGTGACTTGAACATGACTCACAATGTGGCCAATCAGGTTGGACTATGGGCCGTTATTTGTGATGAAGCAAATCAGTATTTATTGGGTGTGGTCAAGGTTTATAAATAGCACTGAAAACACGGACATAAAGGTTCACTTGTTAGATCACATTGATCGTGTCAGTGTCCTCACGTAGCTCCCGCAATGTAAAGCCCAAAATCTAGAGGTAAAGCCCAACATCCAGAGCCAAATCCCACCATCTAGAGGTAAAGCCCAACATGTAGAGATAAAGCCCAACAGATAGAGGTAAAGTCGAAAAGATGTGAAGCCCAACATGTAGAGATAAAGCCAATATCTAGAGGTAAAGTCCAAAATCTAGAGGCAAAGCCCAACATCTACAGTTACATCCATACATCTATACGTAAGGCTCAAAATCTAGATGTAAAATCCAACACTTACAGGTAAAGCCCGACATCTAGAGGTAAAGCCAAACATCCAGAGGTAAAGCCCAAGTTCTAGAGGTAAAGCCCAACATCTAGAGGAAAATCCCAACATCTAGAGGTAAAGCCCAACATCTATAGATAAAGCTCAACATCTAGAGGAAAAGCCCAAAATGTAGAGGTAAATCCAAAACTATGTAAAGCCCAATATGAGGAGATAAAGCCCAACATGAAGAGGTAAAGACCAACATCCAGAGGTAAAGCCCAACATCTTGAGGTAAGCCAAACATCTAAATGTAAAGCCCAACATCTAGAGGTAAATCCTAACATCTAGAGGTAAAGCCCAACACCTAGGGGTAAACCAAACATCTAGATATAAAGCCCAACATCTAGAGGTAAATCCTAGAATCTAGAGGTAAAGCCCTACATCTAGAGGTAAAGCCCTACATCTAGAGGTAAAGCCCAACATCTAGACGTAAAGCCAAACATCTTGTTGTAATACACAACATCTAGAGGTAAAATCCAAAATCTAGAGGTAAAGCCCAACATCTAGAGGTAAAGACCAAGCGATGTAATGCCCAACACCTGGTGGTAAAGCCGAAAACCTAGAGGTAAAGCCCAACATCTAGAGGTAAAGACCAAGCGATGTAAAACCCAACATCTAGAGGTAAAGCCCAACATCTAGAGGTAAAGACTAAGCGATGTAAACCCCAACATCTAGAGGTAAAGTACAACATCTAGAGGCTAAGCCAAACATCTAGATGTAAAACCCAACATCTCGTGGTAAAGCCCAACATCTAGAGGTAAAGCCCAACATATAGAGGTAAAGCCCAACATCTAGAGTTAAAGCCAAACATGTAGATGTAAAACCCAACACCTAGAACTAAAGCCCGACATCTAGAGTTAAAGCCCATTTGATGTAAAGCTCAACATATAGAGGTAAAGCCCAACACCTAGGGTTAAAGCCCAACATCTAGAGCTAAAGACCAAGCGATGTAAAGCCCAACATCTAGAGGTAAAGCCAAACATCTAATGTACAACCCAAAATATAGCAGTAAAGCCCAACATCTAGAGGTAAAGCCAAACATCTAATGTACAACCCAAAATATAGCAGTAAAGCCCATTATCTAGAGGTAAATCCAAACACCTAGATGTAAAACCAAACATCTAGGGTTAAAGCACCACATCTAGCGGTAAAGCCCAAGCGATGTAAAGCCCAAAATCTAGAGGTAAAGGTCAACATTTAGAGGTAAACCCCAACATCTTGCGGTAATACACAACATCTAGAGGTAAAGCCAAGCGATGAAAAGCCAAACATCTAGAGGTAAAGCCCAGCATATAGATGTAAAGCCCAAGCAATGTAAAACCCAACATCTAGATGTAAAATCCAAGCGATGTAAATCCCAACACCTATAGGTAAAGTCCAACATCTAGAAATACAGCCCTCCAGCTAGAGGTAAAGCCCAAGCAATGTAAAGCCCAAAATATAGAGGGAAATCCCAACATCTTGAGATAATGCCAAAAATCTAGATGTAAAACACAACATCTAGAGGTAAAGCCCAACATCTATAGGTAAAGCCCAAGTGATGTAAAGCCCAACATCAGGAGGTAACGCCCAATATCTAGAGTTAAAGCCCAATATCTAGAGGTAAAGCCCAAAATCTAGAGGAAAATCCCAACATCTACATATAAAGCCCGGCATGAAGAGGTAAAGCCCAAAATCTAAAGGTAAAGCCGAACATCTAGAGGTAAAGCCGAACGTCTAGATGTAATACCCAACATCTAGAGGTGAAGTCCAGTATCTAGAGGTAAACCCCAACATATAGAGGTAAAGCCAATTATCTAGATGTAAACCCTGACATCTAGAGGTAAAGCCCAACATCTACAGGTAAAGCCCAACATCGTGAAGTAAGCCCAAAGTCTAGAGGTAAAGCCCAACATGTAGAGGTAAAGCCAAACATCTAGATGTAAAACCAGACATCTAGAAGTAAAGCCCAATATCTAGAAGAAAAGCCCAACATATAGAGGTAAAACCCAACGTATAGATGTAAACCCCAACATCTAGAGGTAAAGCCCAACATCTAGATGTAAAGCCCAACATTTAAAGTTAAAGCCTAAAAACTAGAGGTAAAGCCCAACATCTAGAGGTAAACCCGAAGTGATGTAAACAAGATGTTGGGCTTTACCACTAGATCTTGGCTTTAACTCTAGATATTGGGCTTTACCTCCAGATGTTGGACTTTACCTCTAGATGTTGCGCTTTACCACTAGATGTTAGGTTTTACATCTAGATGTTTGGCTTTTCCTCTAGATGTTGGTCTTTACATCGCTTTAGCTTTAAGTGTAGATGTTGGGCTTTACCTCTATATTTTCGGCTTTACCTCAAGATGTTGGACTTTACCCCAAGATGTTGGGCTTTACCTTCAAATGTTGGGCTTTCATTCGCTTGGGCTTAACATCTAGATGTTGGGCTTTACCTGTAGATGTTTCTCTTTACATCGCTTGGGCTTTACTTCTAGATGTAGGTCTTCGGATTCCGGTCTTTACCTCTGGATGTTGGGCTTTACATCGTTTGGGGTTTACCTCTAGATGTTGGGATTTACCTCTAGATTTTGTGCTTTATATAGCTTGGGCTTTACCTCTAGATGTTGAGCTTAAGATCTTTGGCTTTACCTCTAGATGTTAGTCTTTACCTACAGTTTTTCTGATTTACCTCTAGATGTTGGCCTTTGCATCGCTTGGACTTTACCTCTAGATGTTGGGCTTTACCTCTAGATGTCGTGCTTTACATTGCTCAGGCTTTACCTCTGGATGTTGGGCTTTATATTGCTTGGGCTTTACCTCTAGATGTTTGACTTCATATCGCTTGAACTTTACCTCTAGATGTTGGGCTTTACATCGCTTGGGCTTTACCTTTATGTGTTGGGCTTTACCTCTTGATGTTCTGTTTTACCTCTAGATGTTGGCTTTTACATCGTTTGTGATTTCTCTCTAGATGTTGGGCTTTACCTCTACATGTGGTCTTTACATCGATGAGCTTTACCTCTAGATGTTGGGCTTTGCCTCTAGATGTTAGCCTTTACATCGTTTAGGCTTTCCCTCTAGATGTTGGGCTTTGAATTCCGGGCTTTACCTCTAGATGTTGGGCTTTAAGTCAAGATGTTGGCCTTTACCTCCAGATGTTGGGCTTTCATTCGCTTGGGCTTAATCTCAATTTCTTGGGTTTTACCTCTAGATGTTTGGATTTACCTCCAGATCTTTTGCTTTACATAGCTTGGTCTTTACCTCGAGATGTTGCGATTTGGATTCTGGGCTTTACCTGTAGATGTTGGGCTTTACCTCTGTATGTTGGGCTTTACATCGCTTCGGCTTTACATCCAGATGTTTGGTTTACCTCTCTATCTTGGGCTTTACATCGCTTGGGATTTAGCTCTAGATGTTGGGCTTTATATTCTTGGTCTTTACCTCTAGATGTTGGTTTTTACCTCTAGATGTTGGGCTTTACCTTTACATGTTTGGCAGTACATCTCTTGGGCTTTACCCCTAGATGTTGGGCTTTGGATTTTGGGCTTTACCTCTAGATTTTGGGTTTTATATCACTCGGGCCTTACCACTGGATGTTGGGCTTTATATCGCTTGGGCTTAAGTTCTAGATGTTGGGATTTACCTCTAGATGTTGGGCTTTACATCGCTTGGGATCTATCTCTAGATGTTGGGCTTTAGATGGTTGGCTTTACCTTTAGATGTTGGGCTTTACATCGCTTGAACTTTACTTCCAGATGATGGACTTTACCTCCAGACGTTGGGCTATACCTCTAGATTTTGGGCCTTACATCACTTGGGTTTACCTCTATGTGTTGGGCCTCACATCACTTGGGCTTTACCTCTAGATGTTGGCCTTTAGATGTTGGGCTTTACCTCTAGATGTTGGGCTTGACTGACAAATGTTGGACTTTCATTCACTTGGGCTTAATATCTGGATGTTGGGGTTTAAATTTCGATGTTGGGCTTTACCTCTAGATGTTGGGCTTTACCTCCAAATGTTGGGATTTACATCAAATGGGCTTTAACTCTAGATGTTGGGCTTTACCTTAGATGTTGGGCTTTATCTCTACTTGTTGGGCAGTACATCGTTTGGTATTTACCTCTACATGTTCGGCTTTGGATTTTGGGCTTTACCTCTAGATGTTTCGCTGAACATGGCTTGGGCTTTAAATCTAGATATTGGGCTTTACATCGCTTGGGCTTTAAATCTAGATATTGGGCTTTACATCTAGTTTTTTGGCTTTACCTCTAGATGTTGGGCTTTACCTCTAGATGCTGGAATTTACCTATAGATTGTCGGCTTTACCTCCAGATTTTGGGCTTTACATCAATTGGGCTTTACCTCTAGGTGTTGGGCTTTACCTCTAGATGTTGAGCTTTACCTCTAGATGATGGGCTTTACCTTTAGATTTTGGGTTTTTTATCTAGGCATTTGGCTTTACTTCTAGATGTTGGGTTTTACACCTAGATGTTTGAATTTAACTCTAGAGGTCAGGCTTTACTTCTAGATGATGGGCTTTACCTCCAGATGTTGGGCTTTACATCTAGATGTTTGGCTTTACCTCTAGATGTTGGGATTTACCTCTAGATGTTGGGTTTTAAATTTAGATGTTTAGTTTTACATCTAGATGTTGGGCTTTACCTCTAGATGGTGGGCTTTACCTCTAGATGTTCGGCTTTATATCTAGATATTGGGCTTTACCTCCAGACGTTGCGCTTTACATCTAGATGTTTGGCTTTACCTCTAGATGTTTGGCTTTACCTCTATATGTTGGGCTTTACCTCTAGATGTTGGTCTTTACCTCTAGATGTTGGGTTTTACATCTAGATGTTTTACTTTGCCTCTAGATGTTGGACTTTACACCTAGATGTTGGGTTTTACATTGGTTGGGCTTTACCTCTGGTTGTTGGGCTTTACATTGCTTCGGCTTTAAGTGTAGGTGTTGTGCTTTACCTCTAGATGTTGGACTTTACCTCTAGATGTTTGGCTTTACCTCTAGATGTTGGGCTTTAGATCTAGATGTTGGGCTTTACCTCTAGATGTTGGGCTTTACTTCTAGATGCTGGGTTTAACATCTAGATGTTTGGCTTTAACACTATATGTTGGGCTTTACTTCTAGATGTTGGGGTTTATCTCTAGATGTTGGGCTTTACATCGCTTGGGCTTCACCTCTAGATGTTGGGATTTCCATCTCTTGGGCTTTATCTCTAGATGTTGGACTTTACCTCTAGGTGTTGGTCTTTAGCTCTTGACGGTGGGCTTTACATCGCTTCGGATTTACCTCTAGATGGTGGGCTTTCCATCGCTTGGGCTTTACCTCTAGATGTTGGGCTTTACCACTGGAGGTTGGCTTTATATCTCTTGTGCTTTACCTCTAGATGTTTTGCTTTACCTCTAGATGTTGGGCTTAACCTCTAGATTTTGGGATTTACATAGCTTGGCTTTACCTCTAGATGCTGGGCTTCTCCTCTAGATGTTGGGCTTTACCTCTAGATGTTGGGCATTACATCGCTTGGGCTTTACCTCTAGATGTTGGGCTTAACCTCTAGATTTTGGGATTTACATAGCTTGGCTTTACCTCTAGATGTTGGGCTTTACCTCTAGATCTTGGGCTTTACATCGCTTCGGCTTTACCTCTAGATGCTGGGCTTCTCCTCTAGATGTTGGGCTTTACCTCTAGATGTTGGGCATTACATCGCTTGGGCTTTACCTCTAGATGTTGGGCTTTACCTCTACATGTTGGGCTTTACTTCAACATCTTGGTCTTTACATCGCTTGGGTTTACTTCTAGATGTTGGGCTTTACCTTTAGATTTTGGGCTTTATACCGCTTGGGCTTTGCGAGTAGGTGTCTGACTTTACAACACTTGGGCTTTACCTCTAGATGTTCGGCTTTACATCGCTTCGGTTTAACCTCTAGATATCAGGCTTTACAACCCTTTGGCTTTCCATCTAGATGTTCGACTTTAACACTAGACGTTGGGCTTTACGTTGATTGGGCTTTCCCTCTAGATATAAGGCTTTACAATCCTCTGGCTTTACCTCTAGATATTAGGCTTTACCTCTAGATGTTGCGCTTTACCTCAAGATGTTGGGATTTACATCTAGTTGTTGGGCTTTACCTCTAGATGTTGGGTTTACCTCTAGATGTTGGGCTTTACCTCTAGATGTTGGGCTTTACCTCTAGGTGTCGGGCTTTGCATTCCTTCCGCTTTACCTCTAGATGTTGGGCTTTACGTCCAGATGTTGAGCTTTAACTCTAGATGTTGGGCTTTACATTGCTTGGGCTTTACCTCTAAACGTTGGGCTTTAATCACTTGGACTTTACCTCTAGATGTTGGGCTTTACGCCGCTTGGGCTTTACCTCTAGATCTTGGGCTTTACATCGCTTCGGCTTTACCTCTAGATGCTGGCTTAACCTCTAGATGTTGGGCTTTACCTCTAGATATTGGGCTTTACATCACTTGGGTTTACCTCTAGATGTTGGGCTTTACCTCTAGATGTTGCGCTTTACCTCAAGATGTTGGGATTTGCCTCTAGATGTTGAGATGTACCTCTAGACATTGGGCTTTACCTCTACATGTTGTGCTTTACATCGCTTGGGCTTTACATCTAGATGTTGGGCTTTACATCACTTCGGCTTTACCAATAGGTGTCTGGCTTTACATCGCTTGGGCTTTACCTCTAGATGTTGGGCTTTACATCGCTTGGATTTTACATCTAGATGTTGGGCTTTACCTCTAGATGTTGCTCTTTACCTCTAAATGCTCGGCTTTACCTCTAGATGTTCGGATTTCCATCACTTGTGCTGTATCTCTAGATGTTGGGCTTTACACCACTTGGCCTTTACCTCTAGATGTTGCGCTTTACCTGTAGAAGTTGTCTTTACCCCTAGATATTGGGCTTTATATCGCTTGAGCTTTACCTCTAGATGTTGGGCTTTGCATCGCTTGGGCTTTACCTCTAGATGTTGGGCTTTACCTCATGATGTTGCGCTTTACCTCAAGATGTTGGGATTTGCCTCTAGACGTTGGGATTTACCGCCAGACATTGTGCTTTACCGGTAAATGTTAGGCTTTACATCACTTGGGCTTTACAAATAGGTGTCTGGCTTTACAACGCTTGAGCTTTACCTCTAGACGTTGGGCTTTACATCGCTTGGGCTTTCGCTCCATCTGTTGGGCTTTACCTCTAGATTTTGGGCTTTACATCGCTTGGGTTTTACCTCTAGATGTTGGGCTTTATTTCTAGATGTTGGGCTTTACCTCTAGATGCTTTGCTTTACGTCGTTTGGGCTTTACTTCTAGATGTTTGTCTTGGTTTGAAAGACAGGTGTCTTCTGAGGAAGGCAGGAGTCTCCCTTGAAATAGAAAATGCAACCCCCTTCCCTCCAAATTATTATAATTTTGAAATTAAGGGACCTTCAGGCAAAGATATGGGGAATTGGAATAGCAGTTCTTTACTAATATATATATATATATATATATATATATATATATATAACACAAGGCAGTAAAAAAACGAACCCATTGTTTTACACTGACAGAGTCAGAAATACAACCTGACACCCTGTTAGGGTGGCAGTAGCAGTCCGATAAGATGGTGACTGCAGTCCTCCTGAAGTGATGGATGTAGTTCTTCTGAAGCAGCGATCTTGTAAAAGGGTCTGGTCTTCTTCGGAAGGTCCGGTGGTAGGTAGGTAGCTCTTGTCCTCTAGAACTCCAGTGGAGGGAAAAAACCTCCTCTGGGAATCCAGTGGAAGAAGGCTGCTAGGGTGTTCGAGATCTCAGTTTTTATTTAGCATGGAATGCTTGGCTCCTTCCCCTCGGGCGGAGCATCTCACAATGGGATGGGGTGTCGTGAGGCAGTTCCTTGATGGGCCAACAACAGGAGATCATCCAGGAGGAGTTATCTATGGGTCATGTGATAAGGCACTGTTGTGCCCATTAACAGAAGATAGTCCAGAGGGGGGAGGCAGGGAGCACCCCTCCCACCTGGTCTCAACAGCTCCTGAAGATGGTAATAGAATACTTTTTTGGGGGGCACATTTTTCACTGTAACCTAGGACATAATCCACCCCTTATTCTATTACCATTTACACCATACCTAACTCAATGCTCCCTTACAGATACATATATACATATATACATATATACGCAATGAAATCTTACACATAGGTCTCACTTAAAATTAGGTCTCCTTGTGGTACACAATGAGTTTCCCCATTTTTCTGCATTACCCACCAAGTGTAACCAGGTCCTTGAGCAAAAACAACCCCACGGAGGGGTGTGCCTTTGCCTGACGTGGGATTAATCCAAACAGTCTTTCCTAACATACCTCTCGTGTGTACCACAGGGACTTTATCTTCGTCCACTGTGTGCAAGGGTCCAGACTGGGCAGGACCAGCTCGATTGATGGACCCTCGGGTATTGACCATCCAGGTGGCCTTTGCTATGTTCAGTTCCCAAATTTTGAAAGTAACCCCTCCAAGTGCTTTTAGGGTCGTCTTAAGTAGTCCGTTGCACCATTCAACTTTCCCGGCAGCTGGTGCATGATAAGGGATATGATATATCCATTCGATTCCATGTTCTCTGGCCCAAGTGCTGATGAGGCTGTTCTTGAAATATGTCCCATTGTCTGACTCGATTCAGGGGTGCCATGTCTCCAAAGAACTTGCTTTTCCAGGCCCAAGATGGTGTTCTGGGCAGTAGCATGAGGCACAGGGTAGGTCTCCAGCCACACAGTGGTTGCTTCCACCATGGTCAGCACATAGCGCTTGCCTTGGCGCGTTTGGGGAAGAGTGATGTTGTCAATTTGCCAGGCTCCCCCATACCTATACTTCGACCATCGTCCACCATACCACAGAGGCTTCACCCGCTTGGCCTGCTTGATCGCAGCGCAGGTCTCACAGTCATGGATAACCTGGGAGATACTGTTCATGGTTAGATCCACCCCTCGGTCCCGTGCCCATTTATAAGTGGCCTCTCTGCCTTGATGGCCTGAGGCATCATGGGCCCATCGAGCTAAGAACAACTCTCCTTTATGTTGCCAATCTAAGTCTATCTGGGACATCTCTATTTTCGCAGCCTGATCTACCTGTTCGTTGTTACGATGTTCTTCATTAGCCCGACTCCTGGGGACATGAGCATCTACATGACGGACCCTCACAGGTAGCTTCTTTACCCGAGTGGCAATATCTTTCCACTCATCAGCAGCCCAGATTGGTTTTCCCCTACGCTGCCAGTTGGCCTTTTTAGCTAGCTCCACAGAGCATTGGCTACCATCCACGAATCAGTATAAAGGTAGAGCTTTGGCCACTTCTCTCTTTCAGCAATGTCCAGGGCCAGTTGAACAGCTCTGAGTTCAGCAAGTTGACTTGATCCACCTTCTCCTTCAGTAGCTTGTGCGACCTGTCGTGTGGGGCTCCATACGGCTGCTTTCCACCTCCAGTTCATCCCTATGATGCAACAGGAACCGTCAGTGAAAAGAGCATATCGTGTTTCCTCTGCTGGTAGTTGGTTGTACGGTGGAGCTTCTTCAGCCCGCGTCACTTGTTCCTGCTCCTCTTCGTCAGTGAGGCCAAAGTCTTCACCTTCCGGCCAGTTCATAATTATCTCCAAAATCCCAGGGTGATTTGGATTTCCAATACGGGTGCACTGTGTGATGAGGGCAATCCATTTGCTCCATGTGGCATCGGTGGTGTGGTGGGTAGAGGGAACCTTTCCTTTAAACATCCACCCCAGCACCGGTAGTCAGGGTGCCAGGAGGAGTTGTGCTTCGGTGCCAATCACTTCCGAGGCGGCTTGGACTCCTTCATAGGCTGCTAGGATTTCCTTCTCTGTGGGAGTGTAGTTGGCCTCAGACCCTCTATAACTTCAACTCCAGAATCTCAGTGGTCGGCCACGAGTCTCCCCAGGCACCTTCTGCCAAAGGCTCCAGGACAAACCATTGTTCCTGGCTGCAGAGTAGAGCACATTCCTCAACTCTGGTCCCATCCTGACTGGGCCAAGGGCTAGCACATGAGCGATCTCCTGCTTGATTTGGGCAAAGGCTTGTTGCTGTTCAGGGCCCCAGTGGAAATCGTTCTTCTTGCAGGTAACCAGGTACAGAGGGCTCACAATCTGGCTGTACTCAGGAATGTGCATTCTCCAAAAACCTATGGCGCCTAGGAAAGCCTGTGTTTCCTTCTTGCTGGTTGGTGGAGACATGGCGGTGATCTTATTGATAACCTCGGTGGGGATCTGACGCCGTCCATCTTGCTACTTTACCCCCAGGAACTGGATCTCTCGGGCAGGTCCCTTGACTTTGCTCTTCTTGATAGCAAAACCAGCTTCCAGGAGAATCTGGATGATCTTCTCTCCTTTCCCAAATACTTCCATTGCCGTGTTCCCCCACACAATGATGTCATCGATTGTGGGAGCATAGCTCGCTGAAAACAGGCATGGAATGCTAGAGGGCCTGCACAGGGAAAACTCTGTTGAATAGTTTGTCTAAACTAATACAGCAGGCCTCAAGGACGCTTCGGCCTTGAGGGTCAGAATAGAAGAATTAGAAGCTAACATCCGTATGAGGCGGAACGCATTAGTATTAATAGTAAAGTGATAGGTAGAAGCAGATGACTGATGTATGTATAGCACAATTAGAGTTTATGAAAAACTGCAAGTCATGATGACTTTGGAAAATTATGCTATATAAGAAAGTGCATCTGCACAATAAAACGAGTTTCCTGATATAACTCATATTGAGTCTTTTGTGGATTCTCCAACTCCCGTCTCCGCAATCGATGTACTGCAGATGTTCCGGAGCTTCACCCTTTTCCAGTGCAGCCTGGATCAGTCCATGGCAGATGGTGGGACTGTGCTTCCACCCCTGGGGCAGTCGGTTCCAGGTGTACTGTACGCCCCTCCAGGTGAAGGCAAACTGAGGCCTGCATTCTGCTGCCAGAGGAATGGAGAAAAAAGCATGGGCAATGTCAATAGTGGCATACCACTTTGCTGCCTTGGACTCCAGCTCGTACTGGAGTTCCAGCATGTCCGGCACGGCAGCGCTCAACGGTGGAGTCACTTCATTCAAGCCACGATAGTCCACAGTCAATCTCCATTCTCTGTCAGACTTGCGCACAGGCCAAATGGGGCTGTTGAAGGGTGAGTGGGTCTTGCTGACCACCCCTTGACTCTCCAGCTCGCGGATCATTTTGTGGATGGGGATCACGGCATCTCGATTCGTCCAATACTGCCGGTGATGCACTGTCGAGGTGGCAATTGGCACTTGTTGCTCTTCCACCTTCAGGAGTCCTACTGCAGATGGGTTTTCTGATAGTCCAGGCAAGGTGTTCAATTGCCTAATGCCCCCTGCCTCCACAGCAGCTATCCCAAATGCCCACCTGAGACCTTTTGAGTCCTTGTAATAGCCGTTCCAGAGGAAGTCTATGCCCAGAATACACGGGGCCTCTGGGCCAGTCACAATCGGATGTTTCTGCCACTCCTTCCCAGTAAGGCTCACCTCGGCTTCCAACAGAGTCAATTGCTGCGATCCCCCCGTTATCCCGGCAATGGAAACAGGTTCTGCCCCCACATGTCCCGATGGCATTAGGGTACACTGCGCACCAGTATCAACTAACGCTTTGTATTTTTGTGGCTCTGACGTGCCAGGCCATCGGATCCACACCGTCCAAAATATCTGGTTTTCCCGTGCCTCTCCCTGGCTAGAGGCAGGGCCCCTATAGCACTGGTTATCATTTCCTTCCTGGACATACATACTAGAGGTTCCTTCAAGGGGATCTGTCGGATCATCCTCCCTTCTGTAATATCTGGCAGCTCAGTTCTGGGAGGTTGAGGCTACCTTCAGTTTACTGTTACTCCCCCGGTTAGTGTTTCCCTCCTTGAGTTGACGCACCCGTGCTGCCAGGACAGAAGTGGGTTTCCCATCCCACCTTCCCATGTCTTCCCCATGGTTGCGCAGGAAGTACCATAGCTCAGCTCGTGGGGTGTACCCTCTCCCTCTAGCTGGGGGACGTTGGGCTCCGACTCTGGGGCCTGTGACTCGTACTGGTGCCAAGTGGGAACTGCTCCTCCTCACCTCCTCCTTTATTTCCCTCATCTCCTCTTGTAGGCTCTTAATCACAGCAGAGACGTTAGCCTGCATTGGACCATTGATCATGCTTTCAAAATTTCTAAGCTTGTTGGTGACAGAACCCACTGTCTCTCGGTCGTTATCCGCATTAATCATTGCAATGAAGGTGGCATATTGAGATGGCCCTAGATTTGCCAGATTCCACAACATTTGCCCTGTGCACCTGACTTTGTCAGGGTCATTACCATGCTGTCCATCCCTCCCAAAGAGTACCTCCAATACTGCCACTTCTCTCAGCTGTTGGATCCCTTCCTCAAGGGTCTTCCAGCGCATTCTGTGATGGTGCTCCTGCATTCTCTCTCTGTGGACAAACCTCTCTCTCACACTCTTTAAAAGCTGCTCCCAGAGGGAAAGGGTCCCTGGCTCCCTTACAAATACCTGATTGACACCTGAGTCCTGAGTCAAGGGTCCCAAATTCCTTGCCTCACTGCCATCCAGTTGCACACCTGTACCCATAAGGTCCCAGACCCGAAGTAACCAGGTTGTAAATGCCTCACGCCCCCACCGTACGATGTCTTTGTGCAGATTATGGAGACTGTCGTACGTCAGGGATTCGGTGTACCTAGGACAGGTACACATGGGAGGTATGTTAGGAAAGACTGTTTGGATTAATCCCACGTCAGGCAAAGGCACACCCCTCCGTGGGGTTGTTTTGGCTCAAGGACCTGGTTACACTTGGTGGGTAATGCAGAAAAATGGGGAAACCCATTGTGTACCACAAGGAGACCTAATTTTAAGTGAGAACTATGTGTAAGGTTTCAGTGTGTATATATATATGTATGTATGTATATATGTATCTGTAAGGGGGCATTGAGTTGCGTATTGTGTAGATGGTAATAGAATAAGGGGTGGAGTATGTCCTAGGTTACAGTGTAAGATGTGCCAAAAAAAGTATTCTATTACCATCTTCAGGAGCTGTTGAGACCAGGTGGGAGGGGTGCTCCCTGCCTCCTCCCTCTGGACTATCTTCTGTTAATGGGCACAACAATGCCTTATCGCATGACCCATAGATAACTCCTCCTGGACTATCTCCTGTTGTTGGCCCATCAATGAATTGCCTCATGACTTCCCATCCCATTGTGAGATGCTCCACCCAGGGGGAAGGAGCCAAGCATTCCATGCTAAATATAAACTGAGATCTCGAACACCCTATCAGTCTTCTTCCACTGGATTCCCAGAGGAGGTTTTTTTCCCCCACTGGAGTTCCAGAGGACAAGAGCTACCTACCTACCACTGGACCTTCCGAAGAAGACCAGACCCTTTTACAAGATCGCTGCTTCAACAGAACTACATCCATCACTTTTCAGGAGGACTGTAGCCACCATCTTATTGGTCTGCTACTGCCACCCTAACAGGGTGTCAGGTTGTATTTCTGACTCTGTCAGTTTAAACCAGTGGGCTGGTTTTTTTCCTGCTTTGTGTTATATATACATATATATATATATTAGTAAAGAACTGTTATTCCTATTCCCCATATCTTTGCCTGAAGGCCCCTCAATTTCAAAATTATAATAATTTGGAGGGAAGGGGGTTGCATTTTCCATTTCAAGGGAGGCTCCTGCCTTCCTCAGAAGACACCTGTCTTTCAAACCAAGACAGCAGGTCACACAGAAACGTGTCCAGGAGGGTTTTGAATGTCTCCAGAGAAGGAGACTCCACAACCTCTCTGGGCAGCCTGTTCCAGGGCTCTGCCACCCTCACAGAGAAAAAGTTTTTCCTTATGTTAATGTGGAACCTCCTGTGCTCCAGCTTGCACCCATTGCCCCTTGTCCTGTCATTGGCCATCACCGAGAAGAGCCCGGCTCCATCCTCCTGACACTCGCCCTTTACATATTCATAAGCATTGATGAGGTCACCCCTCAGTCTCCTCTTCTCCAAGCTCAAGGGTCCCAGCTCCCTCAGCCTTTCATCGTAAGGGAGATGTTCCAACCCCTTAATCATCTTAATCCCTTCTCTGGACAGCTGCCTGTGGAGCCTCCTCTCTTGCCTCAATGCCTCATTGCATCCACCTGCAGTCAGCCTTCTTTCCCCATGACTCGTGGAGCTAAACAAAGGAACTGAAGATGCCTCAAACTACCCCCGTGGGGTATTAGGGAACACAAACACACTACTAACATAAGGAGGCTACATCAGTAGGTACATTAAATTTACACTCATCTACAAATTCTCTCAATTTGAAAGATGATGGAATATCACTGGCATCCATAGTAGAAAAAGGCAAATGTAAGATTTCTGCTGTTTTCATTCATAATCACCAACCCAAAGTGCTTGGAGTTGGACTAGTCAGTCAGCTCAACCGCCCAGACAGATGTCACTAAACCAGTTAATCAGTTTTTCTTTCTTTCTAAGCATCAGGTTGAGCAGAGCATCTCCCTCAATTGGCTCCTCAATCACCTGTGCTAGGAAGCTGTCGTGAGTGTACTCCAGAAATGTCCTGGATTGTTTGTTCTTCACTGTATTGTCCCTCTATAAGATACCAGGGTGGTTAAAGCACCCCATGAGGACTAGAGCCTACAGAAGTGATGTTTCTTCCAGCTGTTTGAGGAAGACCCCATCTACTTCTTCCTGATCAGGCAGTCTGTACAGATACTGCCCCCCCCCCCCCCCCCCCCATCACTCATGCTGGTCTGCCAGCTAATCCTGAGCCATAAACTTTCAACCAGCTCATTATTCACCCCAAGGCAGAGCTCCATGGATTCCAGATGCTCTCACATAAATGGTAACTCCTACTCATAACCTTCCCAGTCTGTCCTTCCTAAAGAGTTTGTATCCATCCATTGCAACACTCCTGTCATGTGAGATTTACCATTACATCTTTGTGACCTTAATGAGATTGTAACCCTTTAATGGCATGCAAATTCCTTATTCTTTCTGTTTGCTCCTCATATTGAGTGCATTAGTGTACAGGCACCTCAGCAAAGCGCAATACAGTCATGCCAGTTGTCTAAGAAAAGATGAGAGCTTCCATCATGATGTTGTCTCAACACTTTCTTATCTGTAGGTGGGCCCCATTCCGCCCCTTTCTGTTGATTTTGAGGAGACTTAACCACATTACTCTGCACCTTTGCTTGTCAGACCACTCTACCAGTTCCTCACTTGAATGTGTGTCATCATCTCCCTTCCATTTTATTCCTAGTCTCCTCAGGTTGGCCAGCCTGTTAGCAAAGATGGGGTTTTAGCCCACTTTTTCAGGTGGATTCTACGCCTCCCTACCAGTCTTTGATCCCTAAAGAGGGTCCTGTGGTTTTAAAGTCAAACCATTGTCATTGACACAGCTGCACAACAAGGTGCTGAACCTCAAGTTCCATCCACTCCTCCTTAATCCCTTCCACTTTGGCAGTAGGATCCAGGAAAACACCATCTGAGTCCCCCGACATTAACCCTCACCCCCAGAGCCATGTAATCACTCTTGATACACTCAGAGACTCTCCTGGCATGTGGAGAGTGGGCTAACATCAAGCAGTAATAGTCTAAGGGCTGAACAGTCCTCAGCAACCTCTCCCCAAGATCCTAGATCTAAGCCCCCCATGAAGCAACAAACCTACCTAGAGAGCAAGTCCAGTTGCAAATGGGCCCCACAGGAGGGAATACTTGTAATGAAGTTTAAAACTGGCCAATATTGTTTTTTTAAATACATATAGATAGCATTAGACCATTAAAACCAATCTGGAGTTCACTGTATTTCTAATTTCAAGCATTTATTTAAATATGTGACTTGTATATACCCACACAGTTTTCAATGGCATTATCATCGCTGAGCTCATACATGGTATCTTAGAAAGATGTTTGGGCTTTAGTTTCTCAAAATATGTCAAATTAGACCACGTTTAACCTTAGTAGAAGCAGAGTACACGGCAGAAAGTACAATGGTGTTAAAACGTGTCCACGCAATAGTAGGAGTGACTTGAAACATGTCATTCATTCTTCCAGTGATGCTCTCTTCCACCAATCCTGACTTCACTCTTTCTTCCACCTCTTCTTTCACCTTTTCCTTCTCTTCCATTTTCCCTCTTTTTGCCAATGACATTCTTTTTGCATCCTGCACTGCTTGCATCCGGAGCTACTTGATCTGTACTCTTCTCTGGAAAAAGAAAAAAAAGAAAAAAAAAAGGGAAAAGAAAGCAACTCATATGTCTTTCGATGACTTTCATTTTCTCTGGAATAATAAACTGGAAGTAGGTACAAGACTTGAGGAAGTTCCTGTTTTGTCATAGTTTATCAAATGTGATGTTAACAGACACTTCTCTCATTATATCATCTAATTAAAATAGCATAATTTCTACCATGCTGGACTTGTACTGCTATGTAGGATGTGGTGTGCGTAATGTGGCCTCATTTTTATCAGCACAGGTGTGGTTTCCAAGAACCACAGTAGTGTGGTATCAACAATTCCATGCATAAAAGTCAGAAATCTCATTGATTTCTAATATATAGATAGAGGTGATTAAGAGGTAGAGTTTGAATGGAAAGTTCCACTCTGCCTAGCTTATTAGATCTATTGTGGTCCTTCACCTGGAAAGTTGTCTGTTGATGTCCACAGTAGCTAACCTTAGTCAGAGAGAGTATTTCCTTTGCTCTGCGCTCACAGATTCTTCTCTCTTAAAACTGAGAGTAATGACATGGTAGCAGCCCTCTTAAAACTGGTGGGTTTACAAAAAAACCACTGATATTCAAGTGAAGGAAATGAACCTTCTTATTTAAATTCCTTCATAAAACATATTTCACCGGTCCAATACAAGGAAGACTTACCCAGGTCAGTACACATGCACAAACTACTGTCTATGTCTACTACATAGAGTAATGCCAGTCAGACTTACCCAGCAATCCCAAGTACTCCTGCCTGTGCCACTTGTTCCAGGATTTCCTTCTGCAAGTGAAGACCTCATGACAACGTATGCAAGGTGATAGCTGAACACCAACTGAACAGCCACACTGATAGCAGTATTTAAAGAATGGTACTCTAGAACAAAGGTAGTTGTGAAATGAAAGCACATTATTGTTTGGGGTTTTCGTCAAGCTGACAGCATGTTTGCAGATCACAGTAAAACTAAATCAAAATGACCTCAATATAGAAATAACATTGAACAAACAGGAGACTGTAGCTTATGACGGGAGTCTGTAGGGAACAGATTGCATACCAGCTGCAAAGCCAGCCCTCAGAAACAGACCCCAGAAAAGCCAAGTGGTCAAGTGAGAAACATGCCCAAGCCTTTACCACATCCAGCCATACACTAGCACACTGAGTGCTTTACTGTACTCATGACACTGGGTCTGAAGATGTCCATTTTCAAACTGGCAGGCAGAGCAGCCTATATATGGCCAGAGATAACAAAGCCAAGCTGTCAAACTTAAGAAAACCCTCAAGAACCCACTGGAATACTGCAGAGACAAACAGGGACATTCACAGGCAGTTACTCCTAAGCTGGAACACAGAACAGAGTGCTTTGGCTAAGACTTTCAGTGGGACTGGGAAGCAGAATGCTAGACCTAAGTGCAAGCTGGGCTACATATTTACATCCTTTTTAAAGCATTTAAGAATCCTTTCCCAATAGCTAGCAAGTTTCACGGAGGTTTCACCTGAGTCTGCAAGTCATCGCTATTTGTAAAATCTTTGTGTGCTATTTTAACCTTCTGGATTCTATTTTAGTTCACTTTATGTTCTTCTGACAATTTTTGCATCTTCTGCTATTATTGATCTATCTTGGTTCAACAAAAATGCTACCTCAAAATTTCTGTCTTCAAAAGTACCCCAGTTCCTGACACCTATGTTACTTCCTCTTGATTCAAAGACTTGGACAAAGTTCAGAAACCTGTGGATTCCCTGCACTAGGATAAACTGATGACAGAATTCAGTACCTGTGAGGCAAGTATTTCTGTTACTATTAAAACTTTTGTTAATACACAATTTCAAGAATAACATTCAAATTGTACAAGCCGTTCCTGCAATTTCTGGAGAAATGTAAGCTACAAAATTTGTATGGGCCTATTTCTTAGCATTTGCATGAACACGAGGACACACTGCTTCCCACAAGAAGACTAAGTATTAGACAGACTCTCATGGCAAATTCTGAAGCTGAAAAGGATTGACAGAGCAGAGAAGGAAGCTAACTGCAGCAGGTAGGTCTGGATAGACTAGAGAGGAAAAATAAAAAAGAGAAAAATGGCAGGGTAATGTTAGTTTTGGTGAGGGAAAAAAAGAGGGCATAGTATTTTTGACTAAGAATAGTCAGTACTTGAGTGCAGTATCTCTGCCGTACCTCACTTGTTCCCCAAGATGGCTCCTTCCTTTCTTCTTTGAAACACATGTGTGAACGACTGAATCCACTACAGCAACAAAAGGGGGCATGGGGGAAAACAAAATCAGTATTCTGATGAGAATTAGAGTACTAGTCACAAGATCCACCTTCATTAAAAGTCTTCTTGGCTCTGTTTACTGTATGAAATTTGAAGATACATAATAAAATGCATCTTCCATCAACAAGCTTCAGAAGCCAAGAAAAAAGGAGCCAAGTTGCTATATCACAGCCAAGAGGAAGAAAGCATATAGCTAATTTACTCTTCCTGCTTGTGACAAGCGACGGAGTCACAAGCTACGCTAGACTGCAAAGGTAACAATCTTAGAGTTCACTTCCCAAGTGTGGTACCTCTTCTGCCCCAAAGACTGGTATTTGGAAGCCTAGATTCTAAGCCTGATTTCACCATGTTTGAGCACTACTGAGGATGTAACTCAAAACATCTTAATTTATATATTCATTGCTGCTACTCTAATAGCAGAAGAGCGTTGATACAATAGGAGTCTTGGGAAAAGACCTGAGAGTAAGTTGTTGTAAGGAATGAAAATACGCTAGATGTCCACAGTCACCATTGTCTGCATCATGTTCCCTGCACTAAATGCAAAGCAACTGCAAGGTTCTCCCCTGACAGAGGAGCAAGCTCCCTCAATCACTCCTTAACACATGGTAACAGATCTTGCACAGGGATTTACCAGGAAGCAGCTGACAGGCACTAATATTCAGATTTTCTTCACAATGCCTTGTTCATTCTCTTTAATGTTTGTAAACCCCTACATCTCCTTACCAAATATGTAGAAGAAGTTTTTATTAGGAGTTACCTTTTCAGACAGCCACACTGGAATTATAACAACAAATTGCCCTTCATACCAGGGGAATTACCCTTAATCTTGAACTACTCTGAGTCTTGAACTAACATTTCTTGGATCTTCTCAGCTTTTCTTGATCCCACTCTTTCTCTTTCAGGATGACACGCTCATGGAGCTTCACTGTAATGTGTTCCAGCAGTGACTGACATGTCTGAAAAAATTCCTGCTCAGATGCTGACAGTATATGGTATGGCGTGTGAGCAATTCTCCTATCCTGCAACATACCATGATTTAATCCACTAATGTATGGGTACACCAACACAGAGTGTTTCAAAGTTAAAGCCAACATATTCCAAAAGCACAGCATCATCCCTGCTGGATCCTGTCTCAGACCTCAATCTGTGATACGGGTGGGGCATAGGACATGTCCAGGTTAGACATTCTAATTGCTCCAATTACCAGTTTGGTGAGTGCTCAACCAGTCAACTAAAACAATTTTCAAATGTTTCTTCAAGGGGGAAATCATACAGCGGTTTGGGTGGAAAGGGACCTTTAGAGGTCATCTGCTCCAACCCCCTGCAGTGAGCAGAGACACCTTTAGCTGGATCAGGTTGCTCAGAGCCCCATGCAACCTGACCTTGAATCTTTCCAGGAATAGGGCTTCTGCCACCTCTCTGAGCAACCTCTTCCAGTGTTTCACCACTCTCATAATAAAAAATTTCTCCCTTATATCTAGTCTCAATATACCCTCTTTCAGTTTAAAAACCATTATGCCTTGTCCTGTCGCAACAGGCCCTGCTAAAAAGTCTGTCCCCATCGTTCTTATAGGCCCCCTTTCAGCACTGGAAGGCCGCTAGAAGTCTCCCCGGAGCCTTCTCTTCTCCAGGCTGAACAACCCCAACTCCCTCAGTCTGTCCTCACAGAGGAGCTCCTCCAGTCCCCGGACCGTCTTTGTGGCCTCCTCGGGCCTCACTCCAACAGGTCCATGTCTTCCCTGTGCTGAGGGCCCCACAGCTGGGTAGAGTAAAGGGGGAGAACCCCCTCCCTCGCCCTGCTGGCCATGCTGCTTTGGATGCAGCCCAGGATACAGCTGGCCTTCTGGGCTGCGAGCGCACAGTGCCGGCTCATGTCCAGCTTTTTGTCCACCAGCACCCCCAAGTCCTTCTTGGCAGGGCTGCTCTCAACTCCCTCATCCCCCAGCCTGTATTCACACTGGGGGTTGCCCTGACCCAGGTGCAGGACCTTGCACTTGGAAGCTGCCCTCATCTTGCAGAGCTCCTCTCCCAGCACCTTCTGGAAGCACCAAAAAGTTTCTTGGAAATGAAAAGATAGCTAGAGGGCACTGCTTGTCCACTATTATGTCCGTCAAGACTCCATACTGCTTCCCTGTCGTGAGTGCTAGCAAGGAGAGTACAGACTAAAGTCCAGAGCAAGGCAGGAAAGTAAGTAAGGTACCTGGAGTACAGTGATCAAGTTTGACCTGTGATTACAGCGATAAATTACTTAATTTATTTTCCTGTTTGAGGACCAGCTGCAATTGCAAGCAAAGAAATCACAACTTAATGTCTACATAGAACATTGGTGTGAGATGCAAAAGCCCTCGTTAGCTCTAAGCAGGCTGCTCTGTGAATTAGGTGCACCATTACTTGTGTTCTCTACAGAACAACGGCTGTTTATATTCCAGAGGTAAGCAACCTGCTTAACACATACATTTTCTTGTTAATAAGAAAGCTATAATTTCTGATTAGAACTGTCACAGAATCCTAGGCCTTTTAAAAGTTTTTTTTAAGCAAATATATCCAGAAAAACAGCATCAGGCAGAAACTTATTAGCTATACTTCACAGTAAGATTCTTTTTATAAGGGATTAATTAATTGATTAAGGACAACTTTAGTAAATTCATCTATTTATTTAGTAAATACATTTTAGTTATTTTATATACAATATATAATACATATTTCAACATATATTTTATTTAAATACGTTTTTTATTTAGGAAATCCATTATTTTAAATTTTTATCAATAAAGTCATATCATAGCTTACAACACATCTAAAGTTACCATAATATATTACCCATAATAACTTCTCTTGATTTGATTGTAGCCTCAAGGAAACACATATTACTTTGGATTTTAATGCTTGGGTTTAAGATTACGATTAGCTCTTTCCAATCCAATTATGAAAGGAATCTTACTATAATATGTGGCAACAAGGATTGCTTTCACAGACAAAACTATTAGAGGTATTCAGATTAAGAGATTAATGTTTCATTTGGTGCTGAACTCCCATCAGTCTCAAAACAAATGAGGGGAAAAAGCAAATTTCCATGAAAGTTTCTGAAGAAGGCCCTAGAAAATTCATAAGGACACAAGAGGTCATGTATTTGAATGGTTGCAAATGCACAGTACTTTCAGCTATGGGAACTGAAGTCATACCCGGTAATATTTATAATAGGCATAGTCAACAGCCGTTCCCACAGCTTTTCTCTGTCCTTCCCTAAGAGTAACTGGTGCAAGAATATCTGCACCAGCTTCAAGCAGTTCATCAACCTGAAGAAAGCAAATCATTACACACCCAAGCAAAAAAGAAAACCTTCCCAAAAAATTGTGTTCACACCACAGCTAAAGAGACAGAACTGAGCATCAGAGCTTAACCTCTATTTGTGAGACTATTTTGTGCACCAAACCATGCATTTTCTCTGCCCCTTTAGAGCTGATGACAAATTGTCAAACCTCAACGTGTTTTATAAGTAGAAACCTCTTGCAGGCAGTTGCTATTTGTTTCTAGATATCTCACAATCTTGCAGCAACAAACAAAGTAGGGACAACTAGTGAGGGAGAGAGCAGAACCCACCTGGGGAAATTGCCTCCGCTCCCAGACCCCTCAGTCGCAGCTTTCCTCACCTCCATTCTGAATGAGATCAGCCCTGTGCTCCCTGGGACAAGGATAAAAACTCCAATTTTCACAAGGCCAAACGCTGCCACTGACCTCATCATAGATGAGAAAGTGCACTCATCACAAGTGGTATTGACCACTTTGCAAAAACAACCAAACACAATGCATCTCTGTGTGAATGCTGGTTGTGTTTATAGACAAGGTAACAGTCAGATTTGACAAGGCAGTGGGCACTACAACCATCACATTTGACTTCAATGCACTTTTTCCTCTTCTACACAAGGAGGCCATCATCCTCTTTAGTCAAACATGAAAATGAATTTCCATACAAAATCTCTGTTTCTCAGGACAGAAACAAACAGCATTAGGAATAGACACAAACTAATTGTTCTGGGGGAAAAAAATCACCTTACCCATTAAAGAGAAAGGGGACTCAATGCACCTGACAAAAATCATTGATTTTCTGAAGTTTAAAAAAAAAAAAAAAAAAAAAAAAAATCACCCAGATGTTATCTTACCAAGGCAATCCTCTGTGCTGTCATTCTCTGCTGTTCATAGGCTGTAGTGACAACTGCATAGAAGGCACTTCTTACTGCTCCACTTAATGGCAGATTTGGGTTAGCCCCATGTTTGAGGAGTTCAACCACTGCCTGCAAACATGCATACACAAATGTGACAAATTAGCGATGGAGAAGCCGTTATTGAGAGTTCTGCAGCAGGAAAGTGAGAGCCTAGCAGATCAGGTAAGATCCTAAAGCTTTACAGTATTTACCACAGCACACTTGGAGTATCTGCTAGTATTTGTCATAGCTTCAGTAGCACACAACAATTTAGTCCACTGGACAGTAGTTTTTACTTCTTTTAGCATGAATCATGATGTCATCATCAAGTACTTTACCACACAACAGTATCAAACACATGAGAAGATAACTTTAAAAATCAGCTGGTCTGATTCATAAAGTGTATTTAAAAAAAAAAAAAAGCTTTACCACAAAGATAAGGATTAGATAGGTTGATCACTCACAGCCTATTAGATCATTCCTTCATCAGATATTAGCCTCTGAGAGGCGAGGAGAAGCAGTAGAAGTGGGATATGGGACTTTCTGTCTCATTCAAAATCATGAAATTTAAACTTTTGTGTTGCAAGAAAACACTTTTGCCCAGAAAAATACCAAAACTGTCTTAAAAATGATGACAACAGTGTAAGGAAACAGGTTGAGGTTCAAACACTTGATACAGAACCTATTTCATGTTGTATGCAGTAGTAGCCACTATTACAACCCCTTCCATGGTCCAAACTGTAGCTCCATATTATATTGCATCCAGTTTTATTTTTATAGATATTTGATACCCTTCCAGTGAAAGGAATATAGTTAAAGAATAATAACACACAACAGAGATTTTCTATTATGTGCTACCATTTATCCTATGTAAAGTATAAATTTTGTAGTGACAGAACAAAAGGTTGAATGTCGATTTCATCAAAAATACAGAAAAGGGTTTCCCCCTGGCTTTGCTCATGCAAGCAAGAGAATGCTTCTTTCGATTATTTGTGTGCTTCTGTACTGGAGAAAAGTAAACAGGGAAGCAGAAATCACACTCCAACCCTGCCCCTTTCAGCTTATCTGAACCACTGGGCTACAGTCAGTCGCACTTGCTGTGGCCTTGTGTGGCTGCACAAAAGCTGAGTTCTGTGGGGAGCCAGGGTGCCACTCTCACCCCATCATTCTCATGCCTTGCTTTCCAGAAAGAAGACGAGCCAGGAGCCTGGACACACGGAGCTCTATTCGAAGAGAGGTAGAGCACTGCAGACACATCTGCTTCATCACCTGCTCTGGCTGTGTGTCTCCTCTTGCACCGTGCTGGCTGCTGTGGACCTGCTCTTCCCGTCCTAGTGTGGGCAGAAGGGACTCCATTCCCTGCTGATCATTAATCTTTCCATAGAACAGCATATTTCTTATCATCAATGGGTACACTTCTGTCTTACACCTAGAAGCAAGTATTTTGGTGTTTGGTTGGATTGCTCTGGGCAGGGAAGCAGCCTGTAAGAGAACTGAATGTTCTCCAAATGCTAGTCCCTTCTGAGTTCTGCTCAAGTATTTCTGGCTACCTCATACTACAGTCCTCTAGAACTCCTCTAGTTCAGCTCATGAAACATCCACAGGTTTGAAAGAAAAGTAAAAACGTCATTATTTTCCCTGAAAATGTATGATTGCAAGCACCACTCATAATGTAGATTGGCTGTCAACAGAGGAGGCAGACATGAATGGAGAAGTACACCCAAAGAAATGAAGGAACTTAAAGATGCTCACCAAGTCATTCCCACTGGCAATTACTAAGGAAAGTGGTGAATGGCCACTCCACAATGTGTCTGGATTTGCCTGATGCATTAAAAGTGGGCGGATAACATCTCTGGCATGCTTTGTAGGCAAATGCAGTGGGAAAAGGTATAATTAGATCATAATAAAGTTAACTTTTTACTATTAAATTTAATGATAGTTTAATTAATAGCATAAAACAGTCAAACCTTTCATCTAAACTATGATGTTACAGTAAAAATATACATCTGCTTTCTCATGACTGAGAATCCAAGCACAGTGGTGTTATACGTGTAACCTCCTCACTACCAGTTACCAAATCTCATTAATCCTGTCACAAGAAGGAACATGTAGGTTTGCTTCTGAAGTAGGTCTCCTCTCTCAAACACCTTTCTCCAACTGTACGAATCCCAAATCTGCTAGAATAATGTTACTACAGTAAAAAATCAAATGCACAGAGGTTAGTGCATGCCAAAACTAAAACCGTATAACTTCAAATTGGCCTTGCAGATGATTAAGTTAATGGCCAATTAACCAATGGAAACTCAACTAAAGAAGTTTCTAAACAGAACTCCAAAGATTTAAGAAATGTTTTTTCCTCAAGGGCTAATAGATTTTTATTTAGCACAATGCTAATAATTCAGTAGAGAATGAGTTTGTTCCTGATATTCAATCAGCTCCTTACAAAGAGATGAAATGTCCTCACTGCCACGTTATGTCACTTGGGATTAGCTTAGAACTACTCCCTATGAGCAGAGTCTCAGATACAATGATCTCACCTCAGAGTTATCCTTTCTTTCACATGCAATATGCAATGCACTCCTTCCACCTTCTTCAGGGACAGGACCACTATAGGAGGAAAAGTACTCTTGTGGTGGTCCTGCTTCATTTTTCAGTTGCAAAGTGAGACCACTTGTCAAGTTGGCTTCTCTGGCTTGAGGCTGAGAAATATAAGTGAAATGATTTATAACACAGCTTAAAGACAGGTTAACACAAAATAACCTGCCTGGTCACCCGTTGGTCTGGATCTCAATCATAGACAAGACTTGTTCAGCCCCACAAAAAGAACAGCCACCCTTTTTGTACTTTCTTCTCTACACTCAGGTCTCATCTGCTAGACTGCTTTCGCACTGCACGTTAAGAAGTTTAATAACACTGGAGAAGTCTAGGGAAGGCAAATTTGAGAAACAGATGTTAATAACTTTTACTGGGCCAAACGATACAGTGTAGAGTGTGAGGGAAGCAGCAAGCTTTCAGGCCCAAAGGGCCTGCCTTGGGTCAAGCTCATTCACATGTCTTTCATTTAAGGTCTATGAATACAGGGTCACCAGATCAATATAAAAAACAAAAGTGATATTTGAGAAAGTAAATCTTACACTGTGTCTGGCCATTCTGTAACTAAGTACTGTTAATAAATAGGTATTAAGTTCTCCTGTTTACTACTGAAGGACAAAGTACTAAAATACAAACTGACAAAGCTATATCTAAATCTCCCTGTCCTGCAGACATTCACCTTAGTCCTTGCCATGACAAGATAAATTTTGTCAGTCTAGTTACATCAGCCAACTCCTTTTTTAAGTGGTTGGGACCTGAGGGAGCTGCCCAATGTCATTGCAAGGCTACTCTGGTTACCTCTGAATGGTCACAGCAAGCAGGGGAGGTTTCTGAGGAATTTCTTTGCATTTCTGGCAAAATGGAAGGAAGAACCAGGGAACTACAAGCTGCTCAGCCTCGCCTCACCTCAGCCTGTGGGAAACTGACGGAAAATCTTCTGAGGAGCTATCTCCAGACACACAACAGATAAGAAGGTGACTGGAAGCAGTCAGCATGTGTTTGAAAACAAGGAATCATGCCTGACAAACATGATAGTGTTCTACAATAAGATGATTGGCTTCGTGACAGATGGGAAAGAAGTAAATGTTGTTTACCTTGACTTTAGCAAGGCTTTCAACACTGTCTCCCATAACATCCTCATAGAAAAGCTATGAAGTGTGGACTAGACAACTGGACAGTGAGGTGGGTCACGGGCTGTGATCAGCAGCACTGAATCCAGTTGTGCTATACCCCAGGGGCAGATACTGGGGCCAATACTATCTCATGTCTTCATTAATGAGCTCAGTGCTGGGACAGATTATACTCTCAGCAAGTACACAGCTGATACAAAACTGGGAAGAGGGGTTTAACACACCACACAGTTGTGCTGCTTTTCAGAGGGATCTGGACAGGCTGGAGAATTGGATAGAGAGAAATTTTATTAAATTCAACAAAAAGAAATTGATGTATTCCTCCCCTGCACCTGGGGAGGAATAACTCCAGGCACCAGTACATGCTCGGGGCTGAGCAGGTGGAAAAAAACCTTCTAGAACAGGATCTGGAGGTCTTGGTGGACAAGCTGAACGTGAGCCAGCAGTGCAACCCTGCAGCAAAGAAGGTCAACGGCACCCTGGGCTGCATTAGGAAAAGTGTGGCCACTGGAACAGGTTGCCCAGAGAATTTGTGGAGTCTCCACCCTTGGAGATACTCAAAAACCAACTGGACTAGATCCTGAGCAACTTGCTATAACTGATCCTGCTTTAAGCAGGGGAATTGTACTACACAATCTTCAGTAGTCTCTTCCAATCTTTCTATTGTTCTGTGACTACATGATTTTGTTACTAAAAGTAATTTCTCAGGTAACAAATACCAGAAAAGGCACATATAGCTGGTATAGCTCCATCAGCAGTAGAGAATTATCATTAAAAATGGCAACTCTAACTAAAAAGTGCTATACTACTAAAAAGGTCTACTGCTAGGCTGACCTTCTGCAACCTGGAGGCACAGCAAATGCTGCAGGTATCTAGCAGAGACAGCCTGGGTTCAAGGAAAAGAGAAATAAGGAAAGAACAGAAGTATTAGGCCAGCTCCATGGAGATGAAATGAGCAAGTCCCATCACAGACATACCTGTTTCTGCAGTCATATCTTCAGGCATTTCTACTGGACTACACACAAGAGACTTCTAAACTCTGCCTTACATAAGGCAAGGTTGCAAAATGTCCTGGGGCACCAAAACCAGAAAGATATGTTTATGGCAACCCAAAACTATAGACCTCAAATGGCGCTTCTTTTTCTTTTTCTTTTCCTTTTCCTTTTTCTTTTCTTCTTATTTTTATTTTTAAGGTTCTTTCAGTGGAATGAAAAGATTTCACTGTGAAATCAAGTAGGCAGGAATCTCAACTCCCTGCTTAGGTCCTGTGCAATCTGAATTTCAACAAGTGAAAGAAGATGAGCTCAAAAAGCAACATACCTTGTCTGGACCATATATCTCATTTCCATCTTCTGCTCTTGCATTAAGATCTGGAGCAGAATGCAGGAGGTATTGTGTTATCCGGACCCCTTCCTCCCCAGGAATGGAGGCAGCTATGTGGAGAGGAGTTAACCCCCCTAACTGAAAACACAAACATAGCATTAAGACTCCTGTTTATCAGAAGCAGCACTTAAACAGCGCTAAATATTTTTTCAAAGAATAATCCAAGCTCACTCTTCCCACATGCTATGTGTCTCTGTCACGGTTTGAGGCTGGGCCAGACACTAACAAATGACAGATTTATTGGCGCCCAACATGGGGCCACGACCAGAGCGGCGATAAATTGCCTGAATAGCACAAACTCCCGCACGCTTTTTAGGAGTGGATTTTTTCTTTTGAGATTCTCGTATGGTTGGAAATTAAAACAAACAGCTCACAAGATGATGGGGTTCTTAAGTTTAATACCATGGGGTTCTGTACTAGCGTTTTGTTTAAAATTAAGTGCCGTGATATTGCCTTACCTGCCGTATGCGTTGGATTATTGTTTACTCGTTGTTAGCCTTATCTTGTGGGTTATCCAGTCTGAACACTGGGTGAAAAGCAAAGCCATCAGATAGGGAGGAGTCAGAGAGAGAGGAAAGCAAACTCTTCTCTAGGAAAGAGCTGCGTAATGTGAGATAGGAGTTTAGTCGTCATGAAGGAGAGCCTATTACCAGCTGGTTGCTCCAATGCTGGGATAATGGGGCCAACATCATAGAGCTGGACAGTAGGGAAGCGAGGCAGTTGAGATCTCTGGCTAAGAATGGAGGCATTGACAAGGCACTTGCAAGAAAGAAAAGCAATGTCAGCCTCTGGAAACGACTCTTAGCAGCTGTAAAGAACAGGTATCCCTTTAAGGAAGATATTGAATGCCACCCAAACAAATGGAACACTATGGAAAAAGGTATTAAGTACCTGAGAGAATGAGCTGTGCAAGAGGTGATCTATAGTGACCAGCAAGCAATTATAGATCCCGATGAAATGCCATGTCAGCGACCCATATTGAGGAAGTTTGTACAGAGTGCCCCATCAGTGTATTCTCACACATTGTCAACAATGGTCTGGGGAGGAGATGCCCAGAGTGAATGAGGTGGCTAACAAAGTATGAGGACAGCCTCTCTGGTCCCATGAAGGCCTGTGTTTCAGCTGTAGCTAAGGAAGTGGCTAAGGAAACATCTAAGCAGATTGAAAAAGTGTATGAGAAACTGCCTAAGAAAAAAGATAAATCCTACTCTTCCCCTGAATGGACTCGTGTTGAAGCCATTAGGAGCAGACGGTATCCTACAACGCCAGCCCAAGAGGAACAGTACATGTTCCGAGGTATCGTGTAGCCTTTCCTGCGTGAGCATGGAGAGGACAGGAGTAAATGGGATGGTAAACCTACTTTTGCCTTGCGGGCTCAAGTACGTAGGTTACAAGGTAGAACAAATAAAAGAGAAAGTTCTTCTACCAGAGCAATTGCTCCAGTGAATACAAACCCATTTGTTGATGGGTACTGTGCTAAAAATTAGAGGGGCCCTGCCTCCAGCCAGGTTATAGGACAGTGGAACACTAAAGGTCCCAGACACTAAAACTACTAAATATCACAACAGCTATTACCAACTTAAGGAGCAGCTTCACAAGTATTCCCCAAACACTCATAAGCTTAGCAATCAGGAAACAATGAGAAAAAACATACTTGGAGAGTAAGGAGCTTTGAGTTCTTTCTATTTAAAAAAAAAATCTTTGAACACAATAATCACTTTAAACAGCCTTCTGGCCGTTCTAAAGCTGATTCTGACATGCAGGATATTTTACAGTAGGGCACTGAAGCTGCAGTACACATCTAGAATCCCATATTATGAATTATAATCCAGTAAAACCTTGGATGGAAGCCGCACATCAGTCCTGGCTCCCCTTTCTAAGAGGAGTTTCACTGCTTCTGCATCGGCAGCTTTAACAGCAAAGAACAGAAGGTGTGGTGTGACCCAGGATGCATTGGGATCTGCACCTCGGTGAAGCAACAGTTGGATTGTTTCCCATCTCTTCTGTTGTCTAGAATTGACATGGAAAAAACAGATTAATGTATTAGCACCTTCCAAGAAAACTCTAAAAGCTAGTGGACTTCCAGGTAACAGATGTGAAAACTGTCACTTGGAAGAGGGAAGACATGGCAGTCTTCAGGGCCGCACCACAACTGCTCTACACCCCTGGCAACAACATCATGACCTGAAGAGGGGACAGAATAGCCAGTGCACCTCAGCCCCTTAAGCTAAAGGAGTGGCATGAAAAAGCAGTCCCCGTGGTCATGAAAAGCCCTTGTGTGGGAACAGACAGGTAAAGCTAGGCAAGGTTCTCTGCATCCCTGCCAGTCGCTCATGTGTGACTTGTAAACATATCTTAGACTTGTTTAATGAAAGAAACAGACTCCTCCTTCCTGCCATCAAAGACTCTTTGGAAGGTTCTTTCCTCAGACATGCCTCATTCATCCACCCCAAGAAAACAAAATACAGTATTTCCCTTAAACAAAAACTGGAACAGGAACTATGCTAGACTAGGACAGTACATTCCAGGTGCGATCTGCATTTCCATGGAAGCAAACTACCCACACACACCCCCCAAAAACAATCTGACACCAACAAAAAAAAGGGCAAACAGCACGTGGAAATCAACCAGAAACTCAATCACAAACTCATCTCAGGGAAGACTCATCTTTTCAGGCATGGTATTAGCTCAGCTTTACCCACAAACCCTCCACTCAATGGATCTTTATACGCCAATAAACAACATGCAATATTCACAATATTCCAGACAACGGGAATCATGGGAGGTGGAAGGATGTGCCACAAAAGTAAAATGTAAGGGATGAAGGCCAGAAGGCTAACCAGGAATTTACAGTTTGGGAATTTTAAGATATCAAAATGACCTACACTGCCATAAAGCCCAACACAAAAATGTTGTCGTCTTTGGTGACTGCTTTGCAAGCAAAGCAAAAAGCAAAATGTGGCCCTTTCAAAGATCCACAAAGACAAAACAGTTGGACCACATCTCAGTTAGCACTGCTGAACAGACACATGCAGAAAACAACTAGTGAGTTCATATGTAGTCAAAGGCTTCAAGAAACAAAGTGAATATTTTCTCCTTCCTCACACCTACACTACATCGCAAGTAGTGCATACTTAGCAGCTTTTCACACTCCACTAACGAGAAGTCTTGTGTTGTTCTAGCATGATGTCCTTTGCCTGAACTACACTTTTCAACTGCAATCTTTGCCCATTGCTGACATGAGTTACATTACAGTGTATAAACAATGAGACTCTACTGGCTTGAAAACAAGATTTGTCCAGTTAAACAAACAAAAAGTATCTTCTCCTGCAATGGATGCGCACTTCTGAGAAATATGTGAAATACTGCTAACCTTCTTTACACAAAAGGGTTAATGAGAGTTGGTCTCCCATTTGTAGTGTATGAGACTTACTCTGAGATTATGCCTTCAGCCACATTGACTGTTTCTGAGGATTTTGATTGTTCATTCCACTTAAAGATTTAAAAAAGAAAGAGGTTACAAAAAAAGAAAAGAAAAAAAAAATCTCCTTCCAATGCATGACTCAGCATATTAACACATCAGAGCTGTAACACAGTACAGCATATAATGATAACGGAATTTTGTTAACAACCGCTACAGATATCATTTAGAATTTGTAGCTAATTAAAAAAAAAAAAACCACAAAACTTAAAATAACGTAATATTTTTCTTGTTCAGTTTCCATGGTGTTTATAACATGGTTAGAAGAGTTAAAAGTTTCTTCCAGTATGTATCACCAAGCTTAAAAGAAAAAAAAATGCTGAAATAAAAGACACTTAAGAGATTTTCAACCTGCATTAGCTTACATAAGAATCTGGAGCTAGGATCTACATGGCTGATGTTTCCAAATCTGGATGCATATTCAACTTAGAGGAAAAGTGAAAGCAATGTGCATTTATCTTGCAGAATCTCAGAGAATGAGACAGACACAAACCAACACAGAAAGATCCCCTCTCTATTCCCAATTACCTCATATTACCTCCAAAATGAGAGGTTATAGCTCCACACTGATTTTCTGTGCAGTTTTGAGCAGCTCCTATCTCTCAGTCCCTTTCTCCCTTTCTCATAAAAGTCTTGCAGCTTTAGCAACAGGCCACCACTTGAACATACTCTTGGAACTGGAACAGCGACTTCAGAGGAACCAAAGATTATTCGGTATTTAATTTCCAACAAGTTTCCTCAAGGCACAGGTGACTACCTGTCTAGCCTCATGTGGAAGTCTCAGCAGCACCCTTCCATTTCTAGACTTCACTGAAACATTTCAAAGAACACACAGTTCCTGCCCAGACCCCTTTTCTATCTGTTTTCTCATCCTGGCTGGCAATTCCTGACACCTGCTTTTCTTTTCTTTCCCATTTCCAGGTTTGCACTCTTACAAAATGTATATCATGTTCCTACATAGGAAGTCCAGAGCAGGTGTTTCTCTTCATGGCAGGAGGAAGGCCAGGGATATGACTTTCCATGTGCAAGTGCTCCCCAAGGATCAGCAGACTTCTGACAGCACAACTGCTTTTACTAGCCACCTCCATGATGGCAGGAGTATTACACAGTGGCAGGAGAATCACCTACATCCTATTGCTCTACTTACACTTTTGTAATTCCCATCAACTGCCCCACTGTATCATCATTGTGTTAAACACAGTGTCTCATCTCTGCTGTTGATAAAGCGCCTTATTTCAATTTCAGAGTGAGCTTATAACTGCACTGGAGCTTGGTCTTTTGAGGTAGGAGTTAGCAGTGAGAGTAGAGATTATTCTGCAACCTCAGAGTGCAAAATGCATAGAAGTTCTGACTTTTTCCTAAGGAGTATGCAGTAAATTTAAAAAGCAAGTTTATAGCTTGAGGAAATAATACATTATGATTCTGTTATTTTAGATTAGAAGTAAACGAACCTTGTAACTGTGCAAGCTCCTCTCAGCAATATTACCCTTAAAAGATTCTTCTGGATAAAATAGAATAAAGCACACGGAGAGAGCAGATAATCCTTCATCACTACACTTATTCACATCAGCTCCACTATCAAGAAGATTGACAACATCATTGTGGGAATGAACCTGTAGAGGGGAAACATCCATACCTGCACTGCTTTTGACATAGAAAGGATTAACAATGCAGTTTTAAAGTAGTGATGCTCTACACTGTTTCGCTAATTCAAATTTGTATTTCCCACAAAACAGAAACACAATACTGAACCGTATCTTAAAGGGTTCAGAATATGCATTTTTCAGCTAATTTTTAATTATTGGATTTCACAGGAATTCAGTAAGTATTCATGCACAGAAAGAGACCAAAAGTGACTGAGATGGCTAGAGGAGAAATACAGTGTTCTAAATTACTATCTAGAAAAATCTGGCCATTTACAATGAATGCCAAGTATTAAGGTAGCTGAAAAGGCCATGAAGAAAAAGGCAGGGTGGGACAGGATTTCATTCCCCTTCTACAGAAACTGAAGTTGTACATGCATGGTTTCTAGCCACCACTTCTCAGCAAAACCAAAACAACTCTGAATCTGATTTCAACTAGGAGGAAAAAATAAGGGTCCAGTCACATCCAAGAACATATATCTAATCCACTGCATAATCATAACCTGAACTCAAACCAGACATTTGAAATCATCTCTAATATTTACTGAAGGGCTTCTTTTAGTTTATTGATTTACCAGGGCATTTGGCATGATGCCAGTCATTACAGACACTACACATGCCACACCACTTCTCTGGTTTCCCTGTTTACTGAATGTTCATTTCATTCTACGTAAAGAAACAAGAGAAAAATTTAATCCAGCCTACTATACCAGGAATTTTCTCATCACGTGGTAAAGAGTCATGATTAGAGTCTTACACCAGCAGCAGCAAGTGCTGTGTATCCATGCTTGTCAGCTATGTCTGGATGAGCAAGTCCATTCCTCAGAATCGCATAGACCCCATCATAGTCTCCTCTTGCTGCCTTCTGAATTAGCTGCTCTGAGGCAAGTTCCCTGGGGCCTGGAGGCCCATAAGTTGTGCGGGACCCCCGAGAATGAGGTTGACATCTGCAGTGAACTCCACTTGACAGTGCCTAGAAAAGGAGAAAAAAGTACAGCACAATTAAGCAGCTAGGTACTCTGAGACCACTACAGCAATTAAAGAAAAAACACATCAAGAACAAAATATGTTGGTGAGCAAGATAGGAAAATAAGGCCAGCTATCATTTTAAGAACTATTTCAGATAGTGTAAGCTTGCTTACATTAATAGCAGAAAGGCAAACCAAACCAGTGTACAGAGTGCTGGCAGCAGCACACAGACTTTAGCTACAGAGCAGTTAAAAAATATCCAGTCATTAAACAGCTACTAAAGTAAGAAAATAATATGTAGTACAACATGTTTCTATAAACTAATTTATCATACACACTCATAACATCTGTTTATGATTTAATTTCCATCACCTGCTTTAACTATGACCATAAATATACACATACAGCTTGTATTCCTATCAAAAAAAAAGAAACAAGGCAATACTCTGTGGGCCAAAGAGCCTCCCCACATACAAGTGCCAAGCTACCTAAAAGCTGACATGCAGTTGGCAGATCTACTAGCTGTAGACTTGCTGCAGCATGTTTTGTGTAGCCTTGAAGGAGAACAAGACAACCACAAAATCTGTTTGGACAGACTTTCAGTGCTTTTGAAAATCTGGCACTATGCTCCTCCATATTTCTACCTCTATGCAAGACACTACAATCTCAGAACACTGAAAGTCAGAACAGGTCTTTAAGCCCTTCTCTAATTCCTTTCAAAACCGGACTTCCAGAAACTCTGACGTGCTAATGAGTAATGAGACTATTTTTATAGGTGTAACCAGGATAAAACTCATGTTTAACACACAGGAATAAAATTTGTGAATTAAGAGATGAATATGTTGTTTGTTTCTTTTTTTAAAAAAATCCTCATTGGCAACTTGTAGTCTCAAGGCCATAAAAACACATCTGGAGCACAGCTTTTACCCTGCAATGTAAATTTGAAAATAGTGAACACCCGTGGACAATAACTTCTAAAAATCCATAAATAAGCAAATCATCAACAGTTACCTGTGCTTATAAACATGCTTCTGCATTCTAACCAGTAGAGGAGTTACATTTGCTATAGGCCAAGGGTCTTCCTCAGGCAGGTTTGGGGTGTTCTAAAAATACCAAGCATCACACTCGTCCAGGAAGGAGCGAGTCAAAGTAAGATGATCTGTGTTACAAGAAAATGCAAAGACTCCTTCAGGCAAAATATCCTTATCATCAAAAGGGCGATGCTTATAGCTACGGAGAAATGGGTCTTCCTCAACTGAAATATACTTCCTTTGAAAATTGTCATCAATGTATCTGTAGTGTGCTGGATAATCCAAGAGAGAAAAATAACCAGGTACTTCGGTACATAGTTAAATTAGATGATCCCTGAGCCACAAACCAATGTCCTGACAGCCGTCTGGATAGCTCTCAATCCCTGGTCCAAATCGCTCATCACATTTGTACAGCCCCTTAAGAAACAAGTAAACTCATTAGTATCAGTCAGAGATCAAACAAGTTGTGCAATTAAAGTCTGATTTCTATTTAAATTAAGGCTGGTTCTGGCCTTACTGGTCCACTTCCTATTGACAGAGCAACAACTGCTGAAGCCAATCTGAACAGCAAAGCCTTCACGTTCACTTTGGTCCATTTAATAGCCGACACATATATCCCAGGACAAGAACAATGGAAGGCCCTAGATTTAACTACAGTGGGATGTAATGTTTAGATTAAACTTCCTGATGGTTTTAGGGCCTGACCTAGATTTTCTTTTAATTTTATTCTGTGACCAATTTTAGCTTAATAAGCCATGCTGCTACCTTTCAGGCCAGGACAGATTTTTAGTTAAATTTTCCTACCTAATCAAACAAACACTTCTGATGCCCACCTTCACAGACACACATCTGCACAGAATCTGGAAAGGATAGTTAATTCTTTTCTTACAACGGTAACTAAATTTAGGATATCTATAGCCTTGCAAACATGACAAGAAGACATGCCAACAGAAGAGTCTCAGTAGCAAACAAAGCACTATATGACAGGAGTTCTAGTCTTCCTATAAGGGTATCCTAGTTTGGCCATGACACTATGGTAGGTAAGGCATTAGCATTACAAATTTAAGCAGACTCATGCATATCTGGATCACACATATGGTTAAAGACAGGCTCACACTAATTTATCACAAGCTCAAAACAGTTATTTGGAGCAAAAATTAGCAAATTCACATTAAGCTGTTTAGCTACATAGATAAAGAAGCAGGAGAAAAGCACTACCACTGGCCAGAATAAAATTCTGAGTATGGTTATGATCTGAAGCTTCTCTGTTTTTCCCCTAGATTTAGACAAATACATCATACACTCAAATTAAAGAGCTCCTAAATCTGTAATTAGTGCCATATTATCAACTTCAGCAAGGATTCTATGTTCTTGTTGATCAGCTCCTCAATGCAAAGACTGTCCATGTTGTTCCTCCATAGGTTTAAGATTATTTGACGAATTGCAGAGTTACCCAGGGATCAGTAGGAATGGGTGGGCAGTGTTCCCCTATACTTTTCAAATATACCTTGTAAAAGAAAGAAGGGCTGCAAGCTCTTAGAAAACAAGATTTCCAGCTTCTACTAGCAACATCAGGTCTGACAAAGAATTAACTATGCACATTAAAAATGCACAGCTACCTGGACACTTCAGATTGCTGTCCATCTCCACAGTTTCTTAAATGCAGTATTTTCCCAGTTTCATATTGATGGCATCCTAATAGGCCTTTTGAGAGTACTGTCTAACTAATCAAAGAAGGAGAATAAATACTGAAATCTTATATGTAAGATACTAGAAACTTTCCAGGGCATCATCACAGGACCAGGAGGATCTGGGGAACTACAGGCCTGTCAGCCTGACCTCGGTGCCGGGGAAGGTTATGGAGCAGATCATCTTGAACAAGGTGCAGGAAACTGACACATGAAGAGGGTGAATCTGTTACACAGTTAAGAAAGACTGGGCACAGTCTCAACTCCACTCATGTCACGGGCTTCAAAGCTCAGCCAGGATTTTACCTATTTCCAGAGAAGCTCTTCCATCATGTAGCAACTAGTAGTACACACTACTTCAGCTGCTGTATCAGCATTCATACCCTTGGATATCTTGCCAAATGATGCAGGCTAAACTATTCAATCGCCCAACACTTCCATAAAGACCTGTACGCCAATACATATTTAGCTTTCTGCATTCAAAACAAAAGGCAAATCAGCAGAGCCATAAAGTCCTCAATTGTCAGATGCAGGTGAAGTGACTGGATTATTAAACCTTTACACACCACTTGCTTAAAAAAGAAATATGACTGCTATTCCAAAACTGGCACTTTTACACTTCAGTAGAAAACATGGATCAAATTCCATATCATAGGTCAACGTAGTGGCTGGATTGTACAAAAGTTGCAGATGCCAAGTCAAAAGGTTGTTCATAACCTGCTCTCTCTTCAGTGAACACAACCTTAGCTACCAACCAGCTCATCTGCCTGTTCTTGACTGAAGTTTGATGGATTGTCATCGATTTCAGTCGCAATCACTTTAAGGCGTTCACTATTTTGAAGCAAAACCAGACATTTGGAAGGTATTTTATATAAACTAATCAAAACTTGATGATTCAGAAAAACCCCACTTGAATAAAAATTTCAATTCCTTACTCCTTCTGGTGCATTAAAAATTATAACAAAATTTGCAGCCTTACCACAGTCCTGGTGTTTTGGGGTATAAAAGGAGTGACTACCCTTAGCTTAAAAAACCCTACAACATTATGGTGGCAATAGCAACAGCACTCACAGCAATCATTTACCATTTTCTCTGAGACCAAGGACAAAGTTGTCCAAGCGGAAGAGCAAAGGGTATTATCAGAAAACTCGTATCCCCGTTTGCATTTTAGTAGTGCATGCGTTACCAACCCAGACACGGACAGAAACACTCGGAAGAGCAGTAAGGGCTGATTCACCTGGTGAACGTGCTCTCGGGCATTACGCAGAAGGAAAGCGCTTGCCTTACTCAGAAATAAGCTGAAACAAACTAGTTTGGCCCCAATACAGGTGAGCAGGGAGAGGCAGGCCCAGGAAAACCTGCATGCTGAGACCCCTCTCCTTACAGCGAGCGGCTACAGTGAAGACGCTGCCTCCAGAGCCCACTTCCCCTGCCCCACGGACGGACGGGGCTCTCCAGCGAAGCACGCAAAGCAAAACCAGCCGGCGGGGCGGGCGGGCAAACGCCTCACCAACAGCCGGCCCAGCCGGGCCCGCGGGACGATCGCCCTCGGGCCGGAGAAAAGGAGGCGTCTCTCCACGGCGAGCTCAGGCCCGCAGCCCAGCCCCCCGCGGCAGCGTTACTTCGCCGGGCCCCAGCCCGCGGAGCAGGCCCTGCCCGGGGCACGGGCCGCAGCCGGCCGCCCCCGCCGCCCCTCTGCCCTCAGCGGCCGCCTGACTGGAAACTCGCCCGGCGCCGAGCGCCATGGCAGCGCACCGGCAGCGCTGCTGGCTGTGGCCGGCGGGACGCAAGGCCCCGGCGCCGAGCGGCGCGTCGCCGTGGATACCCCGGCGGGCCCGCCCGCAGCGGGGAGGGAGGGGAGAACCCAGGCCGTTGCGGGGCGGGAGAGGGCCGCCCCGCGCCGCCCCAGCCGGGCCCGGCTGAACGCGCCCTCGGGGCACTGCGGCCTGCTCACGGCCGTGGGGGGCTGAGGCCGCTCCCCGCGGGCGGGACCACCACGCTGGCGAGGGCTGGGCGTACGTGGCCGCCCGGGAGGAACAGCAGGTCGACCACTGAGCCCGGCCCCGCTCACCCCCTTCCTGCCAGCCCACGCCGGCCCCCGCCCCAGCACCTGCCCCAGCCCGAGCCGGCGCCCGCCTCTCTCCGCCTCAGGCCCCCGCAGCGCTCCTGGACAACTCACGCAGCCCTGGCCGCGTATCGAACCCACACCATTTTTCCAATGGATTGACGAATTCCAAGCCTCCGGGGCTGACCATTATTTTAGCAGGACTGATCGTTATTTTAGCACAAACAGCTGCCACAGAATCGCTGTCAGCCCCGGTCACCGGGCGGCTGGAGCAGCTGCCTCCTCTGAGGCAGGACTTGGCCCTGGCCCACCCTTTGGTTATCATGGGCTGGCTTTGGCTTTGTCAAAAAAATCGTACTTAATGAGAACCTTCGAAAGTGCCAGCTTTTCCAGCAGTATTAGGGAAGCCAGCTGGTCAGTTTAAGCCTCCCTTTTCTATGAAAACACCGTCAGTCTGAAGCTAAGTCAATTCATGGTAAAACAAATGTGAGGTTTTTCCTTAATCTCCACTGAGCACTAAACACATGAAATGTGTTTAAACAAGTCGCTTGGCTTTTAAAACTTCAGATCTGCTTCTGTAATTCCTTTTTTCAATTGTTTATTAAAAACTTACACTCCACTTTTTAATTTCCAGAATTTCACCTGTCAGAATCACATCGTAGTCTGAAAGCAACAGACTGCAGGTGTAGTGCCAGGGTGTGGAAGATGCCAAACAGTAACTGTCTGTTTCAGATGTTTACAAGCAGAAATGCACTCACTCATCATCTCCTGCCTTCTGCTGAGCTTAACATCTGGTATGAATTTTAGATCACACAGCTCTCAAACATACCTTCAAGAAATATGGAGAAGTTACTATTGTAAATTGTAATGTTGTGGTTTATTATTGTAATGTTACAGATTATTAGAATGAAGTTGGGGATAATTTAGTGTTGACAGGATAGTGCAAGACTGGAAGAGACCCACTGGAATTTCATAATGATTTTTTTTTCTTTTTTTACTACATTGTTCACATTGCATTGTAAAAGCAGTTAGATCTTTTGCACTATTTTTCTTTTTAAAAAAGCAATAATCTCACTGTCTAGCCAGAATTATAAACGGCTTTCATATCCGTTTTCTCTTGTATTAACATCTCTTCCCCTTTGAGTTCCTCTTGCCTGACAAAAATATCACACACAGTTCTGGGTGAGGTCCTCTTCTAGTGACAAGACCAGAAATTCAAATGTTAGTCAAAATCAGTCCCTCACTTGATCCTCAAGTGAGTTCACTAATCACCTGCAGTCAGCTATGCAGAACCTCTTTGAACACTGATATTTGTTACTTTAATTTATTCAGTTCCTCACCCACTCCCCATATCCATCACTTACAGCATAGGTAAAAATGTTCACTTTAACTGAAGAACTATTTTTTTTCCATTGCCCTCCACCAAATCTTTTACTGAATTTCAGAGAGGTTAGAGATACTGCATCTTCCTTTTCCAAGGAATCATTTACCCTGCCAAAAAGAGATACTGGCTTGTCACAAGGTACCATGATAAACTGAAGTCACATTTATCACATTTTCAAAGTGCTCCCCATACAGACGGAGAAGATCAGGATCCTTATGAAATGCAGCCAGGATCTGTTCTTTCAAAATCAGGTCAGTAGATGAGCAATGACTGCTAAATGTGACGTCCGGAAGGATCCCGTGAGGAAAAACAAGAATCCCTGTGCCTGTTGAGGGTCCCACTGCAGATAACCCTACCCAGTGGCTGACAGTCATGCTCTTTCTAGCAGCTGAGGTGACAGCAAGTACAACCAGTAGAAGTAACCTGCTAGTCTGGTGACAACTGCATTAGCCTGAGAGGTGGGAGAGGTGAGATTGAACCTTGTCCCTCTAAGGTAAGCTTTAGGTAAGCTTTAGGTAAGGTTAGCTTACCCCTGGCACTTCTAAGATCAACACCTTGTACAAATATAACAATTCATTCCTGTAATAGCTTTTGCCTTCATAAATTCTATGACCAAAAAAAAAAAAAGCCAAACCAAAAGTAGTTGAGGGTTTCTTCACAAAATACCTCAGAGATTTCAAAGGAATGTATCAAGCCAAATGAGTAGTTTGCACTTTGATTAATAGCAGCATTTTAGAAAACCTCTTGGGCCCTCAAAAACCTCAGTTGTTCTAGGCAAGGTGCAACATGCTCCTATTTCTCTTTTACTTCATTCTAATAATCAGCAATGTCAGTGTTTACTGTAACAGTAGTTTTCCAGTGAACGACAGCCTGAATTAGGTGGTTGGTTTACTTTAAATTTTTTTGTAACAAGATGTCATCAGCATGGGGGCTGAACCAATTCAGTCTGGTTTACAGTTGATCCATAGACTCTGAAACAGCTTTCATTTGTTAAATGTTTCTTTCACTCTTTCAGGCAGCAGAATCCTTCTCAATCCTTGAAGAATGATACTGGGTGGATGCAACAAATAGAGCACAGCACAGATGTCTAAGGAAAAGGATCACAGACTCATAGAATCATAGAACAGTTTGGGTTGGAAGAGACCTTCAAGATCATCGAGTCCAACCTTTGTCCTTGCTCTACCAACACCACTAAACCATGTCCCTAAGTACAACATCTACCTGTCTCTTAAACACCTCCAGGGATGGTGACTCCACCACCTCCCTGGGCAGGCTGTTCCAATGCCTGACAACCCTTTCAGTAAAGAAATTCTTCCTAATCTCCAGCCTGACCCTCCCCTGGTGCAGCTTGAGGCCATTTCCCCTTGCTCTATCGCTTGTTACTAAGGAGAATAGACCAACCCCCGCCTCGCTACAACCTCCTTTCAGGTAGTTGTAGAGAGAGATACGGTCTGCCCTCAGCCTTCTCCAGGCTAAACAGCCCCAGATCCCTCAGCCGCTCCTCATACGAGACATGCTCCAAATCCTTTCCTAGCTTGGTAGCTCACCTCTGTACCTTCTCCAGCACCTCAATGTCCTTGTAGAGGGGGGCCCAAAACTGCACACAGGCTTCGAGGTACAACCTCACCAAAGCCAAGTACAAGGGCACGATCACCTCCCTGCTCCTGCTGGCAACACCATTGCTGATGCAGGCCAGGATGCTGTTGGCCTTCTTGCCCACCTGGGCACACTGCTGGCTCCTGTTCAGCCAGCTGTCAGCCAGCACCCCCAGGTCCCTCTCTGCTGGGCAGCTCTCCAGCCACTCCTTCCCAAGCCTGGAGCGCTGCTGGGGGTTGTTTTGGCTGAAGTGCAGGACCTGGCACTTGGCCTTATTGAAACTCATAGAATTGGCCTTGGCCCTGCGATCCAGCCTGTCCTGATCCCTCTGTAGAGCTTCCCTGTCCTCAAGCAGACCGACACTTCCACCCAGCTTGGTATCATCTGCAAACTTACTAAGGGTGCACTCCATCCCTTTGTCCAAATCATTGATAAAAATGTTAAACAGGAGTGCCCCCAGTACTGAGCCCTGGGGAACACCGCTTGTGACTGGCCACCAACTGGATTTAACTGCATTGAACATGAAGGATATCAAAGTTCAAAATGCTGCTGGGGGAAAAGAGCACTTTTGACGAATTGGAATTAAAATATCACTTGTGCTCCTTTGTTGTTCTTAATCGTCCTCAGGTCAAGCAACCTCTGTTGACACTGCACCCTCTGTTTTCAGTGCTTCAGCTTTGTAAGGTCTATTTCTTTGCTTATCAGCAGTTCTAGGTCTGCATTCATTAAAGAACACTTTCCTCAAGAGGAATAGAATTTCTCTGTCGATGTCTCCAGCCAACAACCATTCCCTAGCCACCTACAGGTCAGAAGTTATGTTGGAACACAGCCAGGGTGCCAGGACCCTGCAGAGCTGCCTATGATGAGCAAAGGGAACTAAGCAGCAGCAGTTCACAGCACTGTGCCACCCAGGTTTGCTAGGATGTCTCTAGTTTCAATTTCCTGAAGCTTCTGTCTAGATCGCCTTGTATTCATGCCATTATTTCCCAGTCTCTTTCATCTGAGGAGCTCCCTGCCTCTGAAGGACCAGCTAATGCGTGCACTCTTGGGTGTGTATGAAGCACAGCAGTTCCGAGTGCACAGCAAACACGTGGTTTTCAGAGGATAAATCAAGATCTTTGCTCGTATTTCTGGCTGTGGAAGAAGATGTCAGGTACAGAACGTAAGCAAGCTGGAAGAGGAGGATGACCCTCTCCTTACTTGCAGTGCACCAGCTGATTTCTGGAACGCCATGTGTTTGAGACCAGTGCTGGTTTTAGGACAGGCTGGGACATTCCATGATGCTCTATGCAGTTCTGCAGGCCTCCTTTGCTTCCTTCTGTTGAACGATCAGGTTTTGTTTGCAGGGCAAAGTGGCTATCGAGGGTGTGGGAAAGGGAGAGCAAATAAACTGTGCCTCTGTCACCTTTCCTGTACAATACCAGTCAGAGGATGGCTGCTTGCACAAATGAAGTAGCTCCAATGTCACAGACACAGAGGAGGCTCTGGGGGAAATGCAGCTGGTTTTCAGCGAAAGATCCTTTGGGAAATACAGAGACCTTGGGAAGATGGGCAGAAGGCCTCAGAGAGGACTTTTACCTCAGATTTGCTGAACTCACTTGCCAGACGCATCAGAAAAACTGCAACTGCAAGGAAATTTCCCCTTCTCCCCACTGTTTTGTTAATAAAGTGGTGCCTGGCTGGCAAGATCTCATACCCTTCCCTCCCCACATCTGTAGGAAGTGTCCCATCTTCCAGTCTAGATGGCTTCTGTCTGTCAGGCCATATATCACACCCTCACCTCCCTCTATGCACGTTTAAGCAGGCAGATGGAACCAAAAGAAGTTTTATAGCTTCCCATCTTCCTCATCTGTCATCACCACTGTCAAGTCTCAGTGTGGGGCTGTTTCTAGCAGATGTGTCTCCATGTTCCCTTCTGAAGGAGAAGGAACAAAAGCAAGATGGTGTTTGATGTGATGCTTGCCATGTTCCCCAGATTGGAGTCAGTTCATTAGCATTTGAATAGATACTCTAAACGAAACTAAATTACCTTCCTGGCAGTCTTGGCAGAACAGATTCAGTAGCAAGGTGTGATTTAAGAGCAGGCAATGACACAGTGCTGGCAGCTGAGAAAAACTGAAGCATTTAAAAGCAGCTGAAGGGTATATAATTCCTTTGATAAAATTTGCTGCATGCCGCGCTGCATACTTGGGATGGGTTCACCCAGGCTGTGTGTATGGGACAGGTTTGCCCAGAGAGATCAGAGGCTGCATCCTAGAAGCAGGTGATGCTAAGGCCAGTTCAACAGGAAGGGCTGTGCAAGCTGTGACTGATCCTCTCCATTTGAAATGGATCAGATACAGAGATCTTTTTCTCACTGAAAATAGCTAATTATAAAAATGCACTGACTTTTACTAGCAGTGACTGAAACTAGGAATGGCTTTGCAGCAAATTTGATGACTAATTTTGTTCCTTAACCCACTCCACCCTCAAAAGGAAAAGGTTTTTAAAAGCCCATTTGTTCAGGGCTATGAATTGCCATCTGTAATGGAGTTTTTTCCTGTTAGTTTTGAAATGACACCTGGATTTAGCAATTGCTCAGAATTAACCTTGAAAAGAAAAGATCTATCAGAAAGGTGAAAGCTGTTCAGGTAAGGCAGTAGGAAAAGAGGCAGGATGGAGATTAATAGAGATTTCTGTCATGATTTAACCCCACCCAGCAGCTAAGCACCAAGCAGCGCTATCTCACTCCTCCACCCTCTCTTTCAAGTCTATCTATGACAATTTTCTTCTTATTCTGCCAGGCAACCTAATGTTCCATTCTTTCTGCGTTGCAGTGCTCAATCATCTATCCAGATTTTCTACATTGGCCTATTAGTGGATGCACCTCATTGTGTAGATGACCTTCCTGGCAGCCTGACAAGTGATCTGTGGAACTCATGTGTGCTCAGAGCTGCGTGCTAGCAAAGGCTGCACATAAAATATTCTCATTTGCTGAAACTAGATCAAGTAACTCCAAATAAGGCATTCAGAAGTAGTGAGTACTTTTGACTGGTGTAATCTCCCTGAGCCTCAGATTGTAACACAGCCTGCTGATCTCACAGTGGTTTTAGGAAGTTTAATTATCTAATGTGTCTGAAGCTTACAGAGTCTGTAATTAAGTCTTTCATTGAAAAGAAAGTGAAGAAATCAATAATGCTGGATTTGAGGAGTAATTTCCAACACAAATGGTCTAGTACCCCACATTAAGCGTAGAGGGTGAGACAAAATACCAAAATCTGAGCACTATTCACTTTGTGCCCTGAGAGAAGCAAGATAAAATAGCAGATGTTCATGGAATTAAAAGTAGCATGACGTATAACCACCTGAGGGGCAAGCTAAGGCACTCCTGGTGTAGTTACTCACATGACATATACACTTCTATCAGTCTATCTTATATGACTCTGATTCTAACATCTTCCTTTTCTCTGGTATCTTCACAATATTTTAACCTTCTAGTCACAAAGCTAAGGCAGATAGCCTGCGTGCAGTATCAGTTTGGATAAATATTTAAAACGGCACTGGTACAGTCCTAGTTTTGCAGATGCCTGTTATACCAGCAGATAATTTGATCTTTTTTCCCTTCCCTCCAACAGCATTCTGCCGTACAAAATGAATGTTATGATCACATCTCTGTTGTGTTCAAGATTTGCTATTTCAGTCTCTTAAAGGAAACAAAGCTAACATCAACTTGCCATCTGTGTGTCTGCCTGACCTCTTGTCAGCTTTTCTGTTTCCCCATCCCTCAAAAATTAAGTCTGGTTTCTGAAAATAGAAGATAGTCCGAACAACTGCTGCTTGCAGGGCGACCATAGAACTGTGTCCTTATGTGTTCTGAAGGCCAGTGAGTCTATCAGCACGTGCTCTAAATAACAAATTATCTTACCAAAGCTGTAAGCCTGATAACCAGGAAAGCAGGTAGAAGTCTTGGGAAGGTTGCTGTATGAACTGTAAAGGGGTTTGGGTAGGAGGAGAATTAGCAACATTGCAAGAAGGATTTGGAGGCAGGGGGTGCTGCTGTTAAGGAGAAGATTTTGGTAGCTGCGGAAAGTATTCTGAGGAGGAATTGGAGTGATTCCAGTAAAAATTACAAGCTGCTGCTTGGACGTTTCCGTTCAGGTGCTGCAGGGAGGTACTAGATGTTCCCTCCACATTTCATAACACTAGGAAACCCTATAAAGCCAAGACAAGCAAAGAGCATCGTTCCTGTAAAACCATAGTCCCTGTCTTGCAGCCAAATGCTGACACAGTATTCATTCATCCTGAATCCTTACTCAAGTCCTGTGCTGTTGAACTTAAGGATACTTCCTATGAAACAAGCTAAACAAGGAGCTTAGATCCTGTTAAATGGAGGGAGATGGTATCTCAAAAAGCAGTTTTCTTCAGATAGCTGCAATTACCATTTTGTTGAATATTGCTATTTTATGCTAAAGTTGAGCTAGGATAAAGCAGATGGCCTTGCTTTGGACCCTTCAGAGTGCACATGGCTTGTGAGCTTAACTCTTTTAGCAGACAATTGCTATTTCAGTTTCAGGCCCTTTGCAATCTTCCAGAAAATACCTACACACAAAGATTTCTCCAGTTATTTCTCCAAAAGAAATAACTTTTTTTCATCCTACTTTTAAAGCAGAGATCCAGGTGTTCCGAATGGAAAGCACACACCCTCCAGCTACAAAGCAACATGTAGCTTGTTGCACAGGCTCACAAGCTGGACTTTTGAGCTTGGAGCAAATGAAAGCTAAATCTTACTGGTGCCCCCAAACTCTGACAAAAGATGCTTCACTGGCATTCCTCGGCTTAGCTACGGCTGCTGGACAGCACATATCTTGTCCAGTGAAACGTCTTATACCATCCTATTAAGGAACGCTGCCATACACTTATTTGGACTATCTAGAGGGACTAATTTCTCATTTTTTTGTTATTCTTGCTGTTGTAGATCACATCTTTTGGTCATTTCTGAGCACTGTAGTAGAACCAGAGACCTGGAGAATGTCTGGTTAGTTTTGTGTTTCCACCAGCAGTCCCCAGGGTGAGGAATTCAGCAGGGCTGTTGCAGCTTCCATAACAAAAAGTAGAGGAAAAACAAAACCTTACTCCAAAACATATTGCATGCAGTAAACCTTGTCCTCTGTGTACTTCTCTCTTCAAAAATCTGGAGAGAAAATATGTCTTGCAGTTACCTTTGAAGTGAATAATTTGAGAATTTACACCAATACAAACCAATAAAATCAATGATAGTGAGCAGTTTTAGAAACACTTTGATTTTCTATTTCCTGGCAAGTCATTCTTATTCCTGCAAGGGTCAGTATGCCTTTCTATAGAGCATCAGTGAGCCATGTTGTACTATAAAGTAGCCTCTTTCTTTCTAGAAGATGGAGACATTTGAACACTATGTGACATTTTCTACACTCTCTTGTATTTCATTTTGGAATTATAATATCTGAATTGCATAGAAAGCTCAGAGCATTCTTGTAGTAGATGCCTGGGTAGGAAGAACAGAAGGTCCTTTTAGAGACTAGCTTGAGCATCCATTACATTAAGGATATTATTTAAACATGTTTTTTCTTAAGAAATGTTCAAAGCTTAAGAAATGTTTCTAATAAATACTCTGAGATGAGCTCTTCCATGCTGAATGAAACCAAAACTGTATTGGCCACTTTCTCCATGAATATTGCAACAGATCATACACCAATGAAGGTGACTGCTGTCCTTACCTCTGATCCTTGAAAACAGCCAAGGAGTGTAGGTGGCACCTGTCTGGGAAGTTTCAAACAGGAGCAGCTTCTTCCTGAGTGACAGCTCCTGGCTGTCACACAGGCGTGGATTTTATGAGGCCGGAAATCCTACGTTCAGCAGGCCTGCCTCCTTAGGTTTCAAAAGGAGCAAGGTCTCAGTTCAAGGCTCCCGATCCTGCTCTGGCTTGGCCATATCGTTGAAATCCTTTGATTTCAGAAAATTACTGTTTCAGTGGGTGAATTTGACACAGCACTTTGATTGTTAGGACTGCAAGGCCCTGAAAACTCAACAACATTACTGCCAGCTTCCCAGAAAGAAGGCAATGCTTTGCTTATCAGTAATGATTTTTTTAATTGCATTTTCATTTATGTAAAATATGTTTAAAATATTTTTCCTTACATTATATTTATACTGTGGTGTTGTCTTGAGACTCAGCTATGATCCCCTCTGCTTTATTTTGCTTACTTTTATCAGGTGGTTTTAAGATGCCCTAGTATTATGATTTGTACATATTAAACTCTCTGTAAGTTTACAAATCTGAATGTTTAATTTCTTTATGCACAAGTAATCCTTCTTCTGAAATCAGCAGAAATCTAACAGCAGCTGGGCAGGTAGTGACAATGTGAAGCTCATGGGTAGAACTGGGGGCTGGGAAGGGCATTAAAGCTGAAATAGTTAATTGTGCTTTTATGTAACTGATAAGGTTTGATTGCTGTGTTAGAGATAGTAATTTGTTGCAATTGATTGAATGGTCTGTCTGCTATTTCTGGCAAGAAATCAAGGTGGATTTTTAATTGAGAATACAGACTGTTAAGACAAGGAAGGTAGGAAGTTATGTACTTTTGCAGTTGTTTTTGACGGGCTCCCTCCATACAGAAAAGAAATGAGAAGGTGTGCTCCTCCTTCTAGAAGAAAGCCAGAAAGTGGCTATAGAGACCTGAGGTCCAGGACTCAGCTGGTAAAGTAGATGTCAGTGTCTCTGAGCTGCTGTCTCTGCCTAAGCTAAGCCAAACAGAGCGAGGTACGATGGCAGTGGGATAGCAAGGGATCAGGTAGGGCTCATTAAACAAGGGACTTGCAAATAGATTAAAAACCTGCACCCTAAGCTCAAAACAGAGGAAGTCTGCTGAAAGCCTGAATAGACTCAGTTTGCAACATGCAAGGCCTTTGGGTGAGTTGAGGGAAATGCTGAAGTCTGAGGGAAATGCTTGTTTAGAAAAGGCATGGCTATGTACAGATGGCTTGCTAGTGAAATTGGGTGTTAGAGCTCAGCAGCTCCATGTGTGAGAGGGAGAATCCCAGCACATGGGGACCATAGGCGAGTGAGTCTGTGGTTTTGGAGAGACGTTTCTTGGTTCATGGCATGCCACTGCTAAAGAGCTCATACTCACAGGACCCTTCAGGCCACATCTTTCATACCACAGTACAGCTGGAGGTTGCTCTTGAGATGTGTGGGTAGGTTTGGAAAAGAAGGTGTGAGCTATCATATTTTGAAATATGTTCTCTGTCTTGAAGGATCCCTGGGAAAGAGCTAGTTCAATCTCAATAATCTGTTGTTTGAAATTTATGTGTTCTGAAGTTCCCTACCAAATGGCAATTCTGAGGGAAAAAAAAGGTTTTGGAAATAGAACATGATATTTCCAAAACCACATTTGTTCCCTGGTGGGATTTGAGGAAATTTACCAGCGCTGTTCAGCCCTGAATGTACTGCAGAGGTGATGGGTGCCTCCATCTCCATGAGAAGCCCATGGCATGCTCTCACAGGGCTGGCTGTCCCAGACTCTCAGACTCCTGCAGCATAATCACATTCTCAGTGTTAAGTCACAGGTTCCACACACTGTATTCAGCAGTTTGTGATTAATTCGAGTTATTACTGGAGTTGCAAGGAATCTTGAATGCCGTGTATAGTGCACCTCAGAGCTGCAACATGAATACCTGCGTGTTCCCATCCATCCTGTACAGCAGCTCACCAGGGTAAATCATCAGGGAACAGTCAAGGACTGAATGGAAACCCACTTGTTGCTTAATGCAAGTTCCTTCATGTGCTAGTAAATTTTCTAATTATTCATTGATTCATATTTTGCAGCACTGGAAAATTATTTACAACCACTATTTGCACAGAAAGTTTCCAGCCAAAACTGTAGGGCATTAGTCATCAGAATACCAGGACTGGTGACTAGATCTCGGTGCTGGGGGGGTGAGGTGGTGTTTCTGCAAGAGGACATCTTCTACAGCTGGGCAATGGCATGAGTCTATGAGGATACTTTGGAGGGGTGCTCCCATCCCTAGAGAGCCTGGAAAAGAATGACAAGAACCAGAGGAGAGCTCAAGCCCTATTGCATTGAAATGTCCTTTTGTGTCTGTACCTCCAGTTCTGCCTATAGAAATGCTGTTGTGCAATAGTGATTGAGGGCTACCCCGATTACAAACCTACCAGCAGATTTCATTGTTTCATGCTACTGCCAGCTGCTAGGAGAGCGTGAAGCTGTGATTCAAGGGCACTTGATCACATGCTTTTACAAAAAAGCTCTTGGCAGCTCTGTAACAAAGTGCTCCGAAAAGCACAGGAACGTCAGAGTCACAGAAGGCTTTACATTTTTTTTAACCAAACCTCCTCTGCTGTTGGCTACACACTCACCCACTTCTCCTTCACTACATTGTATGTTGATGCAGCCAGAGGGTCACTGGCTATTCTAATTTGCTGTGCATTAGCCCACTGAGCTGACATCCCCTGTGAGCACGGGAGTGCTGGATCTCATGTAGAGGGAAAACAGCATAATCCTGGCCAGAGATCGGGAATAAGGAATGGAGTCTGACTATTTCTTCTGATAGCACATCGCTGTTAAATTGACTTGGCTGTCTTACTCTGCATGTTTAGGTAAAGAAAAAAAAATCTGCTATTCAATGCTTCCTTTACAGAACTATGTACTTGGTTTAGTTCCTGGGATAAATGCAAATCACCTTTTGGGTTAACTATGGAAGCTCTTAACACTCATGTCTGTCTAGGAGGGAATGATGGAGTAAAGGACAAATAGGATTAGTCAAAAAGGTGTGATCAAAAAAGGAGGACAGAGCTGAGGCTTCTGAGGCCTCTCTCTGTCCTCTGTGCTGGAGGAGCAAGAGAGAAGATATCTGGGATGTGGCTGGAAAGGGAGGAAGTAAAACTTGTTTGACTTGTGTTTGCTTGTTATGTGACCATGGCCAACATGTATCACTTCATGACCATGAGCCCTGAAGATTGTTTCAGCCTTCCATCGCCTCAGTTAAATTTGCAAACACTGTGAGTGTTGGGGCAGGGCTGGTGGTCAGAATGAGTTAATAATCAGCAAGAGAGTGCTGAACTAGCCAAGACCACTGAACTCCACCTGATTTTAGAAGCAGCACACACTTCCTTCCAGAATACATAGCTTGCAGGCTATGCAAGAGCTGTGGCCATTTTATGTCTCCAGAAGTGAAAACCAGGGATCTTGAGCAAAATAAGTTACTTTCTCTTCCTGAAGGATACGCTGGGACCATGAGCCCTGAAGATTGTTTCAGCCTTCCATCGCCTCAGTTAAATTTGCAAACACTGTGAGTGTTGGGGCAGGGCTGGTGGTCAGAATGAGTTAATAATCAGCAAGACAGTGCTGAACAATATTCAAGTTCAGAACCATGTATTTATGGTTCTGCCAGATATAATGGTACAGTATTAGTGAGAGAAGGCCATACCTTTCACTGGCTAAACCTGGACTGGCTCCAGTGATTCCAGTCCTGTATTTAGAACAGGAGGATTCATTGTCAGTCCACAGTAAAATACCATTTTCAAATAAAGACAGAGCAAGATCCTCGCTCATCAGTGTGCAACAACATATAAAGGTGCTTGGTGGTTCAGTGATTCTCCAGATTCCAGTTTAAATGGGGTGTATCAGCATGGACAACATGAGGCATTTGCAGATGGTGTAATCTAGGAAACAGACAAAGGGTATTATTACTCCTACAAACAGACTGAAATGAAATTGCACCCAGTGTAGTACAGCAGGGACTGATCTGGATCCAGTTATTTTTGTCAGCCTCATCTGCCATTTCTGTGTCAGTGTAGCACTGCTCTTTCTCAGACTTAAAATTTCAGCCATTTGGAAATGCAGTTGCTCAATGATCCCTGTTAACCACCATTCCATCATAAAGGCAGTACAGGACAAAGTAGAGAGGAAAAGAATAGTGAATGAAAGATTTAGGGATATCTAAATAGCTTGTATAAGCTGGTTTTCATTGATAATCATTCTTAGAAATTAAAAATAAAGCTCTGAAATGTCAAGATTTCTTGGTTTTCAAACAATTATGATATAGCAATCTCCTTATAGCTAACTCTTCAAGTAAGAGTCAGGTAGTCACATAGCAGGGTTTTTATAGGGGTGGGTGAAAGAGATGCCTTGTTATGGATTTTTGGACTGGTTTAGCTCTTTTGGAAAGTGTTTGTATAACAAATGTAGAACTAGATTAAATGACTCTTTCAGTATGCAGACTTTTCAAAAGGTTAATTTTATTTTACTCAGCTGGGTAATGGGGATGATCAAGTGAACCCATGGGTGTCTCTACACTTCCCAGCTGGTCTTTATGACTAACACAGACATCTGACCACTCACCTGTGTCTTTTGGAAAACTGTGGGAAAAGCTCTAGAAAGCTAGACAAATAACTCCTGGGATATGTTTGAGCATGGTCTAGTGCACAGACTGAGCTTTAGATCTCATTTCCAGATAGAAAGGCACCAGGCTTGATCCCAATGGATTCATAATCATGCACTTTATAGTTTGGTGCTGTGGACTAAGACCACGAAGCAGAGACATTCAGTACCAAACAGTATTGTTAGTATCACCGTGCATTTCTGCCGTTGCAGAAAAGCCAAAAGCAACAAAATTTTATTTGCTCCTGCTAGACACTGGCCAGTAAACAGCAGAACTAGCTGATGCACTGTTAAAAGTCACTGCCCTGGTTCTGACAGCCTATACAGAAAGCATCAAAGGAAGCAAAGAGAAAGCTGTAATGGACATGAACAGGATGGCTGACCATAAATGGAGGCTCTTTCTTCACATACATATTGACTTTAGTGCCTTTTTTTGCTACTTACGTCTAAAACCTCCCATCATCTAGCCAGACACCAGCACCAGCCTCTCTTACTGTGATGACTGGTAGTATCCTCACCTTGCTGATGAGACCATGCCAAAGTTCATTGTCAGTTTCTGTAAAAATGTTTCCCTCCTGGAGGTTTTATTCTTCCAGTTCTAAGAGGACAGAATACTTACCTTATAGCATGGCAGAGGGTTGGCATCTCATACCATCACTATTTTCATCTGCAAGCATCGAAGTACTTTATAAAGGAAGGGCGCCAAGATTGTAGCTAATCAAAGGCACGGAGGTTTTGTCCATATTTCAGCACAGATGTAGGCTTTTCGTGACTGGGTGCTGTGCCTGTGCAGCGAGTCTCCTGGCTGGGTTTCCAACATGTCCAGAGACTGTATGTGACACCAGAACCTTTGTATGCTGCCAGGCACACCAAGGCAGGCTGAACACAGGCTGTCTACCAGGCATCTGTGGTTGGGAGGTGGGAAAACTGCAGAGCAAGCAAGCCCTGCTCTCCACTGATCTTGTGGATCATTCCAGGTCAGAAGGACTCAGAGGATTACAGGTTGCTCCATGAGTCAAATGGTGGCTGCTGATGCAAGGAAATAAATACGTTTGTGGCAAATGCAAAACCTACTCTGCTAAGTGAAATGGCAGCAGTTTATTAGGGAGGAAACAGACACCAACCTGGGCAAGTTTGGGGCTGTAGCAAATGTTTCTCAATGGCAAAATGTCACTGCTGGAGCACAGATAACACCAGCCCTTCACAGCTCCCTCTTTCAAGAACAGACCAGGCAGGACGTTTCCTTCCCTCTCCCTCTCCCTCTCCCTCTCCCTTTCTCCTTTCCTTTCCTTTTCCTTTCCTTTTCCTTTCCTTTTCCTTTCCTTTTCCTTTCCTTTTCCTTTCCTTTTCCTTTCCTTTCCCCTTCCAAGCACAGCTGCTTAAATCCTTTCTCAGCAATATCCAGTGGGATTAGCAGGCTGAGCAACTCAAGGCAAGATAGACTTCTAATTCAAGGACAAAATCCTTTTACTCTGGAGACATATGACTTTTTCCAGGTGGGCTTCCCTGTATAACATCTGGCCATAGAGGAAAACGAATGCTTTTCCCCTGCTGAAATGCTCTGCAACAGGTCCAGCCTGAGGCCAGGGGAGGTCATGGTGGCGGGCTGGGATGCTAACAGCCATTTACATCCGCTGTCCCTCTGACTCCAGCCAGGTGTCAAAGGCCAGGGGAGCGGGCACAGCTCCCAGGAGAATTCCCCAATCCTCATCCTGAGAAAAACAGGAAGGAGGAAAACAGAGAACAAGAGATGGATGCTGCTTGTTTTCCAGCCCCACATTGCCTCAACGTCTAGTACTGGCTGTCACAGAAACCTCATCCCTCTCCTCTTATCTCAGAACAAGCCCTCCTGCAGAGGTAGGGCAATTTCTGTGTTGGCTGATAACTGGCAGGGGCTGAAGAGGAATTAATACTGTGGGCAGATGATAGTTGTCAGAAAGGGGAAGATCAAGAAATAAGGGCCAGAATGAATAGCAAGCTACTATATTTAGCCCTGTCCCTGGGAAGATAAGTCTTTTTTAACCTAGAATCAAGGAGGAAGGATCTAAACCCACTTGTTTTCCTCTGCCTAGAAAAGGCGTACCCCAGAGGAAACACCAAGAGTCTGCACAGCACCTCATCATGGCACAGGTTTTTCGTGTCTAGAGAATTTTAGTATGATGGTTGTGGGTTTTTTTCTGAATGATGAAAGCCCAGTTACCCAGGAGAAATTCAAGAATTCACATATTTTCACGCAATCCATATTTTCTTGAAATATCTGACCTTGGCTTCCCACCAGGTGGCGTTTTGATCCAATCCAGTCTTGCAAATCCAATTGGCAATACTGGATCTGCATTTTTACATTTTCCTATTTGGCTCCATGCTTGTGCTATGATTGAATGCTGTGTTCTATGGCTGAACACATTTTTAGGGCATAGCAGATAACTAAGTTAATACTTTCCCCATCTTCTGAGCTTTTTGTGGGAGTAGATTCTGCTGCACATCTGAATCTGATTGCTTCTGCTGCAGTGTGAGCAACAAGCACCTGTGTGATTTCTCTTGAGTCAGATGTTTTAAAGTGGCATCTGTCTTTTGATTCTTGATTATTGAGAAGCATCAAAATAAATTTTTGAGAGTCGTGGCTGAAATTTAAACTGCTGTTTCTGCAGCTTATTCAAAGTCTCTATAGATCTTTTTTAAGGGGTTCTGAACTCATGGGTTCCAGAAAATGAGATTTTTCTCCCCACAAATGGAGCTGTCTTCTTTACCACCCAGAGGACAACTGACCCAGCTGTAATCCTCACCAGGCATGATGGTTATTTCCGTTATTTCAGGACCTGTCAAATACCACCCTTCCTCCGCTTACACACATGGCCATCTTCTCCCACAGTCCTCAGTAATAATATTTTTGCCCACATTCACCAGAATAACCAGCACTTCTTTATCCTTGTCACGTTTGTCTTCCCACACTCTTCTTCCTGTCTCCTCCTACCTCTGGGAGGGGTTGGGGAGTCACAGTTCAATATACTCCCTGTGTTTTTTTCTGGTGACTTCTGAAGCTATGTCCAACTCAGCCCACTCCAGTGGCCCATCCTGAGATGTCTTGTCTTTGCAGCACAGAACAAGAAGCAGATCTCCTTGGAGGAAAGCTTTCGGCAAATAAACCTTCCCAGGCCTTTCTGAGCAAGATTCCAGTGTTCTGAGCCAGAAGTTACACAAGGGGGACATCTTGGGGTTAAAGCAGCATCACAGAACCCCCCAGAAGAACAGGCAGGCTGGACCCGCACCGGCTGCCATTGCTAGCCAGGCACTTGCTGCCCATGCACACGGTGGCAGAGCTTGCACAAGGCTCCAGTGGAAACTATGCACAGGGAACGGCCATACACTGTGTGCAGTGCCGAAGTGCTTCGGCCAGGGCTCAGCCTTCACTTGGACTGCTGGATCAGCACTGGCAGGGTCCTTACTGGCATGTCTGCTGGGGCTGGAGCTTTGTGACAGGCTCTGCCCTTGCTTGACAGCAGTGGCTGCCCATGTGCAAGGTGCTCACAGCTCCACACAGCCAGGTCCAGAAAGTCCTTGCTGGGGAGAGGCAATATGAGTGTCTGCAGTCCTCATCCAGGCTCCTAAACTGCCACCAGCTGCACATGGGGGAACAGGCTTACACTGCATCCAGTGTGGACACAGCTCCAACCTGCTCATGCATTAACATGGGTTTGGTGGCCACCACAACCCCTGGGAGATGCTAGATGCTGGGGAAGCTTGGGACAGAGTTGCCATCTCCAAGCCCCATAAAGTCCTCTGCTAGCTGCATCCCTTTCTGGAAAATAGTGAGGAGGGGAAGTGCATACAGCCAGCCAGGAAGTGCTTGGGAGAATAATTTTCCTGCTGGTTGCATGGAGTGATGTACTCCTGCCAGGCTCTGGTGATCACACTTGATGTAGCTACCCACAAGCACAGATTGGATTTTAGGGCATGGAAGGCCCCTTTGAGACCTGTTACGCTACTCATCAGTAAGCTATACCTCCAAAAGAAACTTTTGTCTACTTATTATCAGTCATCGTCTGTATCTGCTGTAATGACAATTGAGCAAAGGACCTTTCAACTCCTATATTGTGATGATAATTTCTTCTGAAAATTAATTAAGTCAGGGAATTCCCATAGCATGAAGAAGGGCAGGTGACTAATATGCATCTTTAACAACTGTGCTGCCATCTGTGGCACCATAAAAACAGCCAGAGTTGGTGGCATTGGATCTTTTTATTTCTCACCGTGTGAAACAATCAGAATCTCCCATGGGGTTCCTGACCCAGCTTCAGGGTTTATAAAGAGAAAGCTAGTAAAATGAAGTTATTCCCTACTCTGATTTTAGTTTCAGGGCAATCTGCTCAGTGCCCCAATGCCTGTTGCTGGTGACAGCCCATGGTGCCATGGGAAGTGCCTGAGCAGAGCATGGGTACTGGGCATCTCTTCCAGGGAAGTCCTCCTGCATCCTGCATCCCATGTCCTGCAGGCTGTCGTGGTGATGCTCCCTGAAGCAGAAGAGTATCTTGATGTAGCCTTGGGTTTCTTGGGTTTTGGTTTCTGCTGAGAATGCAATTACTCTAGATGATGCTATTAAACCAGCCTGAAAAGATTTACAATAGAGAAACTACAACAGAGTCCAGCCCTACAGGAAACCAGGGAAGTCTGTCCCTCAGCTCTCCTGAAAATCCAGTCCTTATTCTCCATATAAAAAAGTCCAGCATGTTTTTATGGCTTGTATTGCACAATGTCTGGAGGGAGCCAGAAAATCCGGACTGGGCTAACAGCTGCGCTTGACTTACAGCACTGCAGATAGCGGTGTCTGTTGTGGGAAATAGTTTCCTACTCTAAGCTCTCCATCTGCTTAACTCTGCAAAGTCACTGGAGGTGAGTCAGGACAGCATGAAAATCCCCCACTAAAGAGGAAGGAAGCAAATATTATTATGCAGTGGTCACTGAAAAATGGGACATTTGAGGCCTGAATGGGGATAATAGGAGAAGTATATGCAAAACCTTCACCAAGAGCCAAACAATTCACCTCATGCAGCTATAACTTTCAATTGTGTGACATTTGTCTTGTCCAACAATAGGCAAATTGTTGGAAAAATTATTCTGCTGTTTAGGTCTTGCCAGCCTTGCTCATTTGGCGTGCATACCCTCACCGGATGCCCCTGCAGCCAGAGCCTCAGCTTTCCTGAGCACATTTCTCATCCAACCGGTTGTGCCACAGCGACCGGTCCCACCTATGTCTCCACTGCTCTGTACATGGGAGAATTAACAGCAAAGAAAAAGGGCTTCGGCATTGCCTTTCCACTCTTCAGGATTCATCTGAGCAGGGAAGGTGCAGAGCAGTTTCTGCCTGTCCTATAAATCAGATCTCTGCCTGTCTGCCCTGCTCTCAGTGATGAACATCTGCCAGCCTCACAGATCAGAAGAGGTGTTGCCAGAGATTATAAAATAAGTTAAGAACGGAATGTAGCAGGAAATATCTTGCTGAAGCAGAGGCTGACATGGAGGCTGGTAGGAAAGAAACCACTGAAATGAAATCCTTTTTGGCTAGGCTGTCTTAATACATCACAGTTAAGCAAAGGCTCCCGAACACCAGCTCCTGGAGGAAATTAAGCAAATGCCAAACCAAATGTTCAGCAAGGGTGTCCAGCTGGTGTGCAATAACTGATAGAGACCTGTCCTAACTGGCTCTTGCAATGATGAAAACACTGAGCCTCAAAACCAGTGTATGGAAATGTGGGGATGGAGCCCCTAGACGCCGGTTCAAAGTGAGTGCTCTGTGTTCATCAATCACTGCGCTGCCTGGCTGCCCAGGACTCAGACGTGCTACAGCCAGCACCAGCTATAGGAAAAGCTGGCTTTGCTTTGCCCAGCAGGGAAGGTCTGTGGGCACCAGTAAAAACCAGTGAAACCAGCAGCCTGAGCTCCTCACAGCCAGGAGTTTCCGTTGAAGCTGCCATGGGAAAGCAGAGAGTGAAACCTTGTTCAGCAAGACAGCATGTGAAACCCAAACAGTGAGCAGGGGGGTCTCCCTTTGCTTCCCATTTCCCCTCTCTAATGAGGACAATTGTCTTTAGAAATTCTACCAGTTACCTGTGCCTTTCTGGAGCCTCAGGAACTCCTTGGAACTGGTTTTGTAGTAAGGACAGTGGAGGTGTGCAGCACGGCCCTTAGCACTGAGGGGCTGGGGCACTCCAAGATGCCCTGTGTTCACAAACCCCAGAAGCAGAAAGGGAAAACCAAGGGGCATCTTTTGAAAAAACTGCTATCTTAGCTTGGGCAAATGTCCCCACCACAGATACTAAGGCTGGTTATGGGCTGAAGAAATTCTTCGTTGGAAATACAAGTGTTCATAAGGAAAAAAAAAAAAAAAAAAGGAAAGAAAAAAAAAAAGAACTGAAAACTTTGTTATTCACAGATAGTGAAGAGTTATAAATAGCACAGCCCACAAAAGGCTAAGCCAGAAGAATACCTTTCCTTGTTGCTTTGGATGATAACCTACCCTTGCAGACTGACATCACTCCTTTCCAGCAAGGCAAGTCTCCAAAGTTCATGGAAGCTCCCTTGAGCGCCCACAATGGTGCCAAATCTCAAGCTCACATCTCTTAAAGTCAGATCTCCCAGCTCCTCAGTGCCAACTGTCTGCTCTTTTTGCAGCTTTAGGAGTTGCGTGGCAATGTCCTTAGGGTAGCATAGAGCAGAGGAATGCAATGACTGGGGCTTGCTGCTTGTTGTCTTAGGTACTTACAGCTTTTGCAGCTTTCCCCATCCTCCCTGCAAAGCTGGTGGCATCAAAGCCCCAGGACCACACCAGGAGCCAGGATTTCACCTGCAGTTTTGCATCAATCAGTGCTAAATCCCCTGCTGCACACACTTATGATGCTCCCACATAACTTTTTGACACTCTTCTGTCATCTGGTTGTGCCTTCTGATTTGCTAGGCTTAATTTCTTGAGGATTTCAGATCAGTTCAATTCTGAGGACCTCACTCTTGGCATTTATGTCTCTAGAGGTGAAGTGATGGGTTACAGTGTTCAGAGCGGCTCCCCATTCACCCAGTGTGCTTAAAATTCTTGTTTTCTCATCCCCAGGGTAATCCTGGACTTTCAAGGCTCACAGGGAATATTTCCCAGGGCTCAAGGGAGAATCTACTCAGAAAAAAGAATTGCTGGTGGTGTAAATGATCAGCTGCCTGCCATCTTCACTGGATCCCGGGATGAGGAAAAGCAATTAAGGACACATTGATCACTGAGCCAATTTCAAAATCTACCCTCGGGGGCCTAACCTACTTTGGACTAGGCTTGTTCATTGGCAGTTTCCCCCCTGCTCCCAGAAGTAGCTGCATCCACAAGGACACTGCTGGACTCCTCGGATGGAAGTGGGCTGACATCTCCAGGTGTCCATCAGGCTGGATGGAGCCTGCAGTTGGTAACACCTAAGGGGATGCATCAGTGCTGGACAACAGCATGAGCTGCCTCCACAACATGCATTGTCAGCCCAACCCAGAGATGGCCACCCTGCTAATGGAGCAACTGGGAAAAGCTGGCCAAACCTATCCTTTGGTAGGACAGATCTAGCCTGGAGCCCTTCAGAGACTGTAACGAAGGAGTAATCTGCAAGGCCAGTTTTGCCATTGCTTTTTGGAGGATTCATCAAGGGAAACAGCTGGGGGCAGCAGCTTTTGCCTCCAGACAGTTGGAACAAGGTATTGCAGGCACCTCCAGGCACAAAGCTCAGGATATAAGGCACTGGGCAGGAGAAGGCTTCTCAGTGCTAGAGGCAGACTCTTCTTCATCTCCACCTGCCCCATGGGGCACACACAAGTCCATCCCAGATGGACAGCACAGCCTGTACTGATGAGAGAAGAGGGGTGTACAAGTCCCCAGTCACCCTATCGCTGCCCTGTATAGACCTCTCCCTCCCTAGCAGCTCAGAGGCTTCTGCTCATCCTTTTTCTCTTTCCTTCTGAAAGGCTGAAGAAGGAAGCTGCTCTCATTTCACCCCAAGAGTTGCATGCACAGTGCTTGCCATGGATGAGATACTTTTTCTCATGTAAAGTGAAATACAGACTTAAATGCAACCGGTCTGATCACAATCCCCCTGATTTCCCTGCACTTTTTTCAGATGGGGGCAGGAAAGTAAGGCATGCATTTCCCTGCCAGAACTGATTCGTAGGAATTACAATAATCACAACATCTACTGGATTATTATTTTGTATGCATACATATATGAATGTGTATAAGAATGTGTATGTGTGTGGTATGTATGGTCTATTTGGGGAACACAGACTTTAAGTGACAACCAAATATTTATCTGTCCCCTGCCTTCTCCCATTTGCTTAACATTAAAGTAGGCTGCCATATATCATTGGAATTTGGGATGCTGGATGTCATGATAGAAGTGAGTGCTTGAGGTGGATTTTTCTGCCTCTGATATCCTGATAGCTGGGAAAGACTCCAAGAAATCACAGTCTCCTCTGAACTGGGATGCAGCAATAAGGAGAAAAAAACTAATTCTGTCCTCTGCTAAAACTCATGAACTTTACAGGCTCTGTGTCTAAAGGTAGCATGGGAGTCAACCTCAGTGAGGCAGTTTGGGCCTCTAGTAATGCTGCCACAAATGATCAGAGCACAGGGCATAGCAATAGCAAAGCAGAACAAATCCTGCTCACTATTTCAATGAACAGGGACTGGAGAAAAAAACAGGTGGGGAGAAAAAAGAAAATCAAACGTGTTCTTCCCACCTAACCTTGCCTGGATACACAGAGTTTTAACTCCATGTCAGTCATGGATCATGTATAAACTGAAACCTCTGTTTGAAGGGTTGAAAAGCGACACTGGGCTGCCTGGCAGGCAGTACGTTGGAGCGTGAGCCAAGCTGTGTGGCTTCTTTCCACCAGTGGTCTCAGCTGACCTTGGGCTTTTCATCTCCCAGTGCCTCAGTTTCCCCATCTACACAGTAAGCTCTGTTCTTTGTAAAGGGCCACTAGCAGGCAGGATGAGGGGAGCTGCCTGCACTTAGCTAAACCCATGTTTTTGCTGGGTCATTTCCTCTAGAAATACAACATGGGAGGGGAAAGGCATCCAAAATTTGCGGAGGACAGAGGCAGAGGAGAGAACTTCTCATCAGACTCCTGGAAAGTGGCTTATCTGGGAAACAGCATGAGACGCAGCCAGACTCCCAGACCCGAGAGCAGGCAGTGGGCAAGCGCAGAGGTGGAGCTTACACTGGGGGGTTTTGTTAGACATAAAAGGCGTAGATGGGTCAATGCTAACCACAGTGCCTGGGACGTGGATGAGGGGAGCTGCGCAGAGAGCAGAGAGCAGTGCTGGCCATGGGGAGGGCAGCCCCAACTCTCCTGGCACTGCTCAGCCTATCAGCGACCATTTGTGACGCCCAGGACACCTGCCCAGGTGAGTAGGGCACAAATCCTTCTGCCATCCTGTTGAGTCAGCCTGTTTCACTTTCCGCCCATAACACAAGGTGCTTGGGCAAGGGAGAGGGATATGATTTTTCTCCTTCTATGCTTTTTTTAAATTCAGCTGCAAGTGGGAGGAGGATAAGGGGGAGGCTGAAGTCTCAGTGGCCACTTTACAAAACTTCTGGCTCCAACCAAAGATGTAGCCTCCTCGACTCACCAGTGGGATCTCCAGGAACAGGCTGTCCCAGTTGAGGTTTTCCATCCTGGTTAAGGGTTTTTTAATTCATGGTGCCTTGGCCCAGTTACTAAAGGAAGCAGAGCAATACAAAGGATTGGGCAAGTGCTTGCTGGGTGCCAGGCACCCCAGCAGCTTGGGGATGCTGCACAACACATCTTTCTGTCTATATTCCTCAGGAAGTCTACAGGCTTGATTTCAAACTGAACTGCTGTCAGGAAATTTAGTAGAACCATTACTCCACGGATCTGTCAATGTCGCTTACTCTGTTGTCAATATCCCCTCAGGGCACCTCTCAGTTTTTGGTTTATTAAGCTACAGTATGTTTCTCATGTGTATAATGTCATATATAACAGCCAGCTCTCCCACTGAACTCCCCTGAAGCCAGAGAGATTCAGTGTCTAACTCCTCTAATAAGTGAGATCCTCAATGCCATCTGTTAATCCACACAACACCTCCAAACTCCCACCCTCATTGCTTTTACTTGCACTGTTCCTCAACTCCAGAGGGTTTAGTTTCCTCTCCAAGACATTTCAGAGCCCTAATAATTGCCATGAAGATTGTCTTCATTTCCTCAGAGGTGAGAATAGTGGGACTGGGTGATGCTGACCGGCTCGCCGTTCTCCAAGGATGCCCAGGGATCCCAGGTGCCTCTGGCCCAAAAGGTGAACCAGGTCTCCCAGGAGCAGAAGGTGAGGCCTCCGAAAGCCAGCAATGAATACTGTGATATAAGATGGCATTGTTGCTTTGAGTAGGGGAAGCAAGCTGAGGTTGGAGCCGTGCCTGGCCTGGCACTAGCTTCTGTGAGCAGCTTGAGAGTCAAATAGGAGTGGAAAACATCCCACCTAGAGATTGGAAAACACACACCCATGGAATCGCCTTTTTTTTCCCTGAGTCCTGTCACAAGTCTGAAGTGGTCCTGGGATGTAAATGCCATAACTCATTGGTTTCTTCTACAGTAAAAACATCCGTCTATTTTCTGGGTCTTTATTGAATGGTCTGGGTGGGAGGGAGGCTCCGATGCTCCTGCATGTCTACTGGGGAGCACTTTGGGAACCGTACTGGCACCCCCGACCCCAGGAAGCAAGGGAGATGGGGATCCTTCAGGGTTTTCATAGACAACTCACAGAGAAAGTGAGTCATATTAGCAGAGCGAGCAGACCCACCTGTTTCTGCAAAAGCCAAGGCCCCGTTGCCTGGGTGTCTGTATCATCTCCCCTCTGGTCAGTTTGCTATGTGCACATACAAACCGGGTCTTTCCTTGCAGGTGCAACGGGAGCCCAGGGACGCCCCGGGAAAGCAGGACCACCTGGTGCAAAAGGTAAAGCATAACATATTTATCTCTAATCCATAAATCTACCCAAGGTCAGGATGTGCATTGGGAGACTGGGTCTATAGAGATGAACTGTAGTCCAAGAAACAGCCCCGAAGTAGCATAAGCAAAGCAGGATTTGCATGGGATGAATACTAGAAACAGTGTCCTTGAGTGGGACCACATCACAGAGGAAGATACTACTCTTCTTCTTGAAGTTCCCCACTGATCCTTACCAGCCCCTGTCATAGAGGCACCCACACAACAAACAGAACAGTGACTCAGAACACCCCTACAGACCTGAGCGTAGCGCAAGCACAGGTGCCAGGCAGAGGCACTCACAAAACAGACAGAGAAACTACTCTAAAAATGGAGATTTATTCCAACTCTGGTAGACAAAAGCAAGGTTCGAATACATTACTACACAGCTGTCTCAAGAATTTCTGAATTATTCAAAGAGGCCTTCTAGGAAAACAATCCAAAATGTGCACTTGTTCACCCATGAAAGGGGGAAAATCTCTCACTTGAGGCTATGGTACTCAGAGGCTATAATCACTCCCCCAAAAGGGCAAGGGCTCACTCAAGGCTATATCCAGCAGAAATCACTCACCCAAGATGGGGGGTGAGGGCACTCAACCCCGGGGAGTTTCCTCAGGCAGCATCCCAACCCAAGGGGAGAGTCCCCAACTGCAGCCTCGCTGCGCTGAGAAGGACCAACTCCAGTCGGCTCTCCAGCGGAGCCCCATTTACACCCAAGTCAAGTCTGGCCTGTGGTCATTTTAATTAAGTTGGCACCATCAGGAGAAGACAAGGTAACTAAGTTCCAAACGTCCCAAAAGCCCCCATCTCTGGGTCTTTGTCTGGACTCCTGAAAGGCTTGGTCATTACTGGGTCTTCAGCAAGCCCTGGTTGTTTTCAGGTTGGGGCGGAGGCGGGTGCACCTGCCACAGCCTTCTAGAATCACACCTCTCCCCATTCCCCACTCCTACCCCAACAGGCCTCCACCACAACAAAGCTGCCCAAATGTTCAGAGGCCTGGTGCAGAGCCATGGCACTGAGTGCTTCCAGCAGCCTCCAGGCCTGGTCTAGGCATGTGGTTGTAGCCCACCTGACCAGAAGAATGGGATCAAACCACCAGGAAACATCTGGCACAGGGTGAAGCAAGGAGGGAATGGAGGTTTCTTTGCAAAGAGATAAGCCCCTGAAGAGAGGAAGAAGTCTGCTGAGAAATCAGCTTTTACTCCATCCAGGCTGTGCTTAAGGTCTTCAGCAGGATCTGTGTGCTGCAGACACTGGAAAAATGTCTCTTCTAAAGAAACCAGTTCCCAGCATAAGGTGGCACCCAGGAACTGAGCACCAGTGCACTGACTAGCTGGGAAAACAGCCCCTTTGCATGTAGGTGTTTCCTGGCCAAAAGCACCCCAAGACATCAGCTACAACCCCAGCAGGAAATGGATGAACCCACTGAAAATATAGCTGTTACCCAAAATCTCACAGGTGCCTGACTGAAAATAGAAATCCCTCACAAAAAGTCACTGAGACAGAGCTGTGACTCGCCCACACACTCCAGCAGACAGAGCAACAGTTCTTTCTCCCCTGTGTCCTGCTCTTCCTGGAAGATGCTGCTGATCAAGAGAGCAGCCAGGCCAGGATGCCAGCACCAGCTGGGACACTCGACAGAGCACTGTGGCTTTGCATCACTTGGCAGTCTCTCCTGTAGACATGTGGAGGGCCTGGAGCAGCCACTTGGGGAGCCACAGTAATTCACTCGCACTGAATCATCTGTGATGAGAATTTTCCTCTTGTCTGTTGCAGGAGCAACTGGAGAGCCTGGCTTCCCAGGACTGAAAGGTAAAACATGCTGCGCTGCATTTATCATGTGGACTGATTTAGTTAAACTTCCATGTTGTACTATTCTGGAACAACACACAGGGTGGGAGCAACTATAGAGAAATAGAAGTGTCCTACCAGGTACTGGATGGGGCTGTTTGGTGACAGTTGTGCCCCATTATAGCCTCAGCCCCAGTCTGGGGGGTGTTAGCAGCCCCGCTCCCAACCCAGCTGTTCAGCAACAGGGGCTGCCCTCAGCTCAGGCACCTGATGCTGCTGCTGCCCAGCACCTCCTGCTACAGAAACTGCAGGGCTTCACATGCTCCAGCCTGAGGGACCAGCCAGATTTGGGCAGACCTCTGCCCTTCCTGTGCTATGGCAAAAGGCAGAGGCTCAGAGGAATCTCAATCACTGCTAGTGCCAGAGGAACATGTCTCTCTACTGGCACCAGCAATAGGGCAGAGGGAAAACAAGGGTTTTTTCCTGATGCCATCATCCTGCATGCAGGGGCCACTGGCACCTGTCGCTGAGCACAGCCTGCACTGCGGCTTCCCTCACTGGAGCTTGGCCAAGCACTGCTGATCCAGTGGCTAGTTCAGCACATTTGCTTCAGCTGTCACAGTTGCTTCCAAACCACTGACTGACCCTCTACCAGCAGCAACCATTCCCCCCTCAGGGGCTTTTGTCCCTGCCTCCTGCGGGTGCATCTCTTCTCCTTCCCACACCACCTGCTCCCGTCCCAGCCCAATGGAATTCACTGGCACAAAATGTTGGTACCCAGCTCTGTGGGCTGGCAGTAGCAGGCGTTGTGGCCAGGTCCAACAGAGACACATCTTGTGTCGGTCTTGCCATTTGGACCTGCCAGCCTCAAATCAGTTGTCGGGAAAATACGTTGTGCCAGGCCCAACAGCAAAGCTGCTGCTCCTTGTGCATCTATAATGTGTCCCGCCACCCTGGCATCCACCCTGTGTGCCTGCTAGGCAACCTGGAGAGCTGCTCCCAGGGACTGAGAGTGTCACCACTGTAATTACAGGAGTCTGTGACTTGTGTTCCCACCTGCCATTGTCCCTCTGTACTCTCCTGGGTCTGTGCAGTTGGGCATTTGGTGGGCTGGTGGGTATCCTCTGGTGGGCCAGAGAGCAGCCAGGGCAGAACATACACTGAGTTACTCCTCCTGCCTCATTTCTCTGTACCTCTGTTGTGTGTGCAAATGAGGTAAACACTTCCCCTAACATCTACCAGGCTGCTTCCCCAGCACTCCACCAGTGCAGCGGGATTTGTCTTGAAAAGCAAATGATGACAAGTGCTGGAGGAGGGGAGGGCAGGGTGTGGAAGGTGAAGAGCAATTGATGGTGTTGTTTGTCCAACAGGAACAAAAGGAGAGCCTGGATTTCCAGAAACATGGGGTGAGTTTCATCCTAGGTCCTTCATGCCACCATTGGCTTTGCACAGCAGATGGTGGTGAACTCCCTACCTCAGAAGTTGGGACAGGGCAGCAATAAAAACAAGTTCAGAGTGATACTGAAGGACAGAGTAAGGAAATGTCACTGTTAACACAGTTGCTTCTCCAAGTCACATGCAGCTTCTGTGTGTCTACTCTGTAATCAAGCACAGACCAGGAAAGTCATGTCCTCTGAGCACTACTCAAGTCACCTGCCCTCTCTGTGTCCTGGAGGAGGTCTGTCTGAGGTTTTGAGAGCCTCAGTGTCCTGTTTTCCAAGATGAAACCATTAGAAACACCTCTATAGACATGCTGCTACTTCAAAGGCAGTTGTACCACCATGCTGGCAGTGGCAGGTTCAGTAGATGCAGAGTTCATGTGTATGATAGTTCTCAGATTAACTTAGTCATTTTAAAAAAAAAAAAAAAAAAAAGCAAGCAAGAAAGAAAACAAACAAGCTTCAGTTGACCCATCTGTCTCCATGAGCTAAAGCCAAAGCAAAGCTACAACCTGCCCTGGCTACTTGGATGCCGTAAGGCCCCAGTCACGTGCAGAGGCTTGGGCAGTTCAGAGCTGCTGTAACAGCTGAGAGACTGAGATGCCACTGAACTGGCCCCTTGCTGCCCCAAGCACTCCTCTGCCCTTTGTGATTCCTGGGCAAGTAAAAACATTTGACTAATAAGGAACAGGCCACGTCCAGGACCATCTCTCCGTTAGGAAGGACTGCCATGCCCACAAGACAGCCTGGCACAGCTATGCGTCCATTCAACGAATACAGCACACTCAGACACCCGCGCCACCAGCATCACTGTCTCCGGTCATCTCCCAGGGCTTTCCCCTAAGAAAGCCACAGCCACTGCTGTAAGCTGGGATGTCTGATAAGGGCCGTTCCAGTCAATCTTTTGGCATCTATGAATCTGAGCTGCTGTCATCAGGCATGGGTTTCCTCAGGCAAGGAAAAATTATAGGTAATATATATGTAGATATACAAAAGTGCCATCTGTCCAATCCACAGAGGATGATCTGAACACTGTTTCTGTATTGCAGGTAGGTGTTTTTCCGTGTCACCACTCCTTTGCTGCCAACTACCCACAGGCTCTCTGTGCCCCCCATACATTCCTGAGCCTGGACAAATTCCTGAATAATGAGCTTGTCATCCCACTCAGAGCAGCACCATCATCCAGACTCCCAAAAGTGTCATTGTAGATGAGAGGAGACTGAGCACCTTAGAGCACCTCTTAGAAGGTGCCCATCTCCCCTGTGACATAGACTCAGAAACTGCAGTGGGGTTTGGCTCCCAGTGGGTGTGTGCCAGAGTCCTGCAGTGCACAGGGCCAGCTGGGAGGTTGAAGGGCTCAAAGCCTCTGGTTTAGGGAATGAGGCTGGTGTACTCTCTGGATGCAGTGAGCGTGTTATAACTCTTTCCACTTGATCTCTTTCCTTGGTTTTCACAGAAGCCAGGAACTGCCAAGAGCTGTTGAGTAAAGGGAAGATCCTGAGCGGCTGGTACACCATCTACCCCCAAGGCTGCAATGCCACCAGTGTCTTCTGCGACATGGACACAGATGGTGGAGGATGGATTGTGAGTAGGATGAGGAGAGGGAGGTTTCTATGTCCCTACAGTGATTTTTACAAAGGCTGAAAAGGATGGCACCAAAACAGAAACCAAAAGGGAGGAAAGCACACACTGAGGGGACAGCTGAGGTTCACGTCACAAAGCCTGGGTGAATCCCTGTGGATGCAGGGGATTGCCCCAGTAGATGTCTCTGGGAGCAGGGTGAGGACCACAGACCCACTCCCTGCTTAATTCAGCACATCATTTCCTCCTCATTTCCCAGGGCAGATGGAGGAGATCTGCGAGTGGGGGATGCCCCTGGGGTTCAGTCCCCAGATACCCACAGGAGTGTCCTGATGCAGGGGGAGCGCTTGCTGTGGGGGGTTGTGCCACCTGGGCACTGCGGATGCTTTCAGGTGGGGTGGCCTGGTGGGGCTGAGGCTCTCCTTTCCTGCAGGTTTTCCAGAGGCGCTGGGATGGGTCAGTGAACTTCTTACGAGACTGGGATTCATACAAACGAGGCTTTGGCAACCAGCTGACAGAGTTCTGGCTGGGGAATGACAACATCCACTTCCTCACCTCGATGGGTAAGGTCTGCCTCCGTCCCGGGCTGGGTCACTGAGAGTCCAACCCCTGTACCACACTTGGTCATTAAAGGACTCTGGACTTCTCACATCCATCTGAGGCCCTAACGGTTAATCCTAAACAGTATGCAGGCTCTTGCAGCCCATTGCATGCAGGAAGCTGCACTCTAAAAAAGGAAAGCTAGAACCTAGGGAAGAGAACAAGCTGGCTGCCTGACCTATCCTGGAGACAGGCCAACACAACTTCTTACTAAGACTGGTTGCAATGGCAGTCATCTTGTTCACACGCACTCTTGAAGTCACAGCTCTGTGCAGGACTCCAGGCCGTGTAGCTCTCAGTGCCCATGACCATCCAACACGGGATAAGAAAAGGGGCTTCACAAGAAAGCCACCAAAGGCACAGGAGTTTCTGCATGAATTTAAAATAAATCATAATCTCTCAAGTAATGGAAGCTCCTCTCAAGTTAGCTCAGGGCTCCTTAAACCCTCCACCCTGAAATCCAGGTGCATACTCACCATCAGCCCTGCGCCACCACTGTCCACCTTCTTTTCTAGGACCCTGTGAACTCCGTGTTGACCTGAGAGACTTTGAAAACAACTACTATTTTGCCAAGTATGCTTCATTCAGAGTTTTAGGAGAATCTCAGAAATACAAACTGGTTCTAGGAGACTTCCTTGGTGGAAACGCTGGTAAGTTAGCAGCAGCTCACTGGGAAAGGATGTTTTCTAGAGCATTTCAGAAGTGTTCAACAATTATAGTGCAGAGCTGTATCATGCAAACTCCTCGTACCATCTACATTTTGGGTCAATTTTTTAAAACTGGCCATGGTACCTCAGATGCTGAGTGACCTCTGAGGGTAGGGAAGGGCAGGGACACCCATCACCCACAGAAGTGTGACCCAGAGTACCACCTACAGTCCCAGCCACATGGTTTAGCAGCAAATGTGGAGCCTAGTCCTGAGCAGCGCCTCATCCCTCATAACCTTCCTAACAGCTCCACAGCAGACCAGCCAAGTTCTGCTTTTGGTTACATTGGAAGGAAGTATTTGCCCACGAGGTTTGTCATTTCCAGGGCTGGGGTGATGTTCAATACTTGCAGCATCAGCACTGCATCCTCTTAATGCTTGGTGTTTTGTTTTTCTTTAAAAAGCAAACAAATCCTCTGCAAAATTCAATAACCCTCATGCAGAAATGAGTGAACCCAACACCTGAGATAGCAGTGCTCTGGGTTTATGTGGCTTTGTACACTGCAACTTTGTCTGATAGTCCAGACCTCAGTATGTCCACAGAGAATCTGAATGGTGCAGGAGAAGTGACATCTGCGTAGCTGTGAGGAGAACCTGGCCCATTTGATTCACAGGCATAGATAAGTTCCTTGTGTGTTTTAGCAGTCCTGGCAGAGCTCAGGATACTCCTTTTCTCCAGGACCAAGGAGGAAATCTGGGCAACAAAGAGAACAGCAGGATTTATAGAATCTGCCTTGCACCCAGCAAGTCCCACCAATGCCCTACGGTGGTGCACAGACACATTAGGTTCCCTTTTGTGCTCTCTGTTGCAGTAACTGTGAGCATGTATTCTGTGCAGGAGACTCCTTATCATACCACAAGGACATGCCATTTTCAACAACAGACCAGGACAACGACATGAGCTCCTTTAACTGTGCCACAGAATACAAGGGAGCGTGGTGGTACAATGACTGCCATTACTCCAACCTGAATGGGATGTACTGGCTGGGCGTTCACGGGAGCTATGCTGATGGCATAAACTGGAAGACGGGCAAAGAATACCATTACTCCCATAAGCGAACGGAAATGAAATTCAGGCCAGTTTAACATGGCAAGAGGGTGTCTGCCGAGCACCAACAGTTGCCACTCAACAGCCAAGAGAAGACACAAAACAATGTTGTTACAGGCCAAATTGGACCAGGAAGGACATTACAGGTTATGCCTTCAGCCTAGAGCAGACTTTTAGAGACCAGAAGAGATTGGTGCAGGTTTAAGCTTCTGTAAGCACCAGACTCTCACCCTGGGCTATCTCTAGCAGCCCCACAGATGCTGACTGAGCCTGAGCATCTTTTTTTTGAAAAGTGTGTTACCTTGATTTAAAGACCAAGTGATGGTGAGGCTACTGCATCACAGCAAAGCTCTCAGATATTACCCTAAATGGTAATTACTGGTAATTTTCAGTCTAATCCATGTATATGAAGCCTCCAGTGTTCTTGCAGCCTCTTTTTCTGTTGGACACAAGAGCCATCTGAAAGGCACTGAATTCCTGACACACATGCACACACACCCCCACTCCCTGCAGGCTATGATGGAGCCACAATGTAGACCAGCATGGAAAGGATTGAGCTTCCAGCACAGGGCTGTCAGCACTGTCACCTCGCTCCTTGCCTCCCCTGTGCCTCACACAACACTGCTCCAAGACATCAGGGGGGACCTCAGCTTCTGGAACCACAATAATGCTGCCCAGAACTTCCCGCCACAACACAGCCGCAGCCAGGCCCAGAGCCAGTGTCAGCCGCTCCTCCAGGTCATGTTTCTGGAACTCATTCTTTAGTTGCTGTGAACCAAGAGCTGGATACAAAACAGTCTGTCTAGCAACACGTGTGGTACCAAGACACTACAACAGTCCCAAGTCAAGCCTTGCACAAGTGGACACCATGTAAATCGCCAGCAGGTGCCAGTATCTTCCATTTCACTTTGTTTCCAGTAGCATTTGAAGATGGGCAATCCACTGGCAGATGGAGGCAGTTCATCAAGTTTATGTGGTGTTATATTTGACTACTAGCAGAACTGGTTAAAGGGTCTCTTCTTCCTGGACTCCTGCTCCTGGACTTGTCCCCACAGCTGACACAGGGGAGGAGAGCTGAGTTCTAACTCCTCACTGCAGCAACAGACTGGAGTCAGTGGAAGCAGAGTATTTATTTGTGTTATATTCCTAACGGTCACAGGTTTGTCACACTGCTTATTGTGTGTAGTGTAGCAAGGGCAGCTCCAGCCCTACAACACTGAAGCCAAACCTTGTGAGCGAGAAAAGTGAAGAGGCTACCACAGCAGGTAAACGATGTGCTAAAAAATAAACCTGAAGTTTTGCATCTCGCTATTCACTAGGTCCTGTCCCTGCTCACTTCTCCGTTTCAGGTATGCAAGAAAGTGTGTGTCTGAGTAGAGAAGCACACACTGAAAGTCCCATAGTCATTTCTCCATCTCCAGGAGCTGTGTTTTGTTTTTCTCCTACTCCCAGTCAGATTGATGTACCCTCAGCAGGAGGAGGAGCAAGGTCCCACAGTGTCCAGCTGTGTCTCACCTCATCAGCCACTGATGCTGTTGTCCACAAGTAGCTTCTCAGAGAGGCCCAAGGTGCTGCCACAGAGAGTGCTGCAGAACCACAGACTCCTCTGCAGAGATGTATGAGCTGGTGCAGACATCCTCAGCTTTAACCTAGACAAAAGTGCTGAATCCCCTTTCTCTGCTCCCCTCTATCTTCTCCTCTTACTACATAGAAACCTTCAACATTTAAATTTCATCTGTGAAGGACACCGACATTAGAAGGATTAAGAGAACACCACAAACAGTTTACCCAAGTCCATCTGGTCGGTATTTCCAGACCACCACCTGAAACCATAGAGGAAATATTCGGGTATGACAAGCCACCACTAGTGCTAGGTGAGGTGGTTTGGACCTGGCTGCAGAGTTGAATTCTCCTGCGTCCCCTAAGCTGGCACAGTAAGCCATGGACTGGCGCTGCATCCCGTCCAGCACAAGCCCCAGCCACCTCAAGGCAGGAAAAGTGCTCCCTGTGCTGATACAGACATGTGGAGGAGCAGGTCCTTGGGCTTGATGGTCCATCCCAGGCACGATACCTGCAGCTGTCAGAGAGGGCTTGCAACTACTCCAGCCAGGAAGAATCCAACCACTAAGGTTAGGATCCAGTTCCCTAGATACATGTACATACTACTACCCCAGAGCTCCCATCTCCCCTCAACAGAAGGGCTCCCACTCCTCCATAAGCTCTCACACTTGACCAGTGGCGGGGGGAAGGCAAGGAACAGACCTGAGATGCGCTAAAGGAGTATGTTCCACAAACTGTCAGGATACCATCCAGTCCCTCTTGCTTTCCGTCCTCTTGCCAAGGGTCCCCAGAATAGCCCCAGTCAATCTGTGACTGATCCCGGCCACTGCTCGTCTCAGGGCTTTTTCTTTGTGTCCTTGAAAGCTCATGGATCAGGTTTGCATTTTGTGTTTGAAAACCCTCTTCTGCTCATTAGCTGATCTGAAAAGGGCCAACCCTGAAGCCTAGAAATGACAACATCTCTGGAGCTTCTCCAGACATTTTCCTTTCTGCAAATAATGAAAAGGGGGTGGGGGTGGGGGGTGTGTGTCAGCAGAGCAGGAGGATGGGCCAGGCTATGGGGTGTGGGGAGAGGACCTGGTTTTTTGCCGTATATGGGAGCCAAACACATGATGAGAGGCTGGAAGCATCTCTGATGGCTTGTTGATGCATAGCTATCTGAAAGCAAAAGCGGGGCCAAACTAGTCCTCTCAGGTCCCACCCAGGCCAGCCTCCTGCCCAGATCAAGGTGCCTCCAGCAATACCTGCTTGCATTGTCTGAGACACGGGAAGACCCAGCAGTCTAAACCACCCATGGGATTACTGCCAGCCTCCGAGGGCTGCACAGAGGCTCTTTGCAGGAAGGAACACAGCACTTTGGCCATCTGCAAGTGCCCAGAGATTTCACAGCTGTAAATCTGAAAGATGACTGACTTCAAGAAACTGGACTTCGGAAGGAAAGGTCATCTTCCTACCTAATGCCAATGACTATGTGAGGAGCTCAGAGAACCGAGCTGCAGCACTGTTCTAGGATTTGTGTTTGGATGCAGCAGTGGTCCTAGCATAGTGAACACCTTTCTCTGATTTTCTGAGGTGTCCTTGTGAGAGGGTTGCATCTGAAGAGTAACTAATGCCATGTATAAGCATAAACCAAGATGCAGATGGGGAAGGGAAATCATTTCACTGCGGTTTGGTTCTTTTGGCTTATGGGCTGCTGGGGTGGAAAAGATGAATCTGACACCCTTTGCACTATGCCTGTACTGCTGCTGTTACCTTCTGACCACTCAACCAAAGTGAAGGGGTGATTTAAAACACCAGCCAAACCTGCCGCAAACCGAGGGCACAGGGAGGCAATGGACTCAGAATACCCCTCTCTCGCAGGCAATACTCTTCTGTAAATTACTTTTAACTAAAGGTTTACTATACCAGCTATGCTGATAGAGCATGAAGCTGTCCATTTGGTTGTGTTTGGTGCCTGCACTTGGAAACACGGCATTTTGGCAGCACCACTCAGCAGACCCAGGATGATGAAACACGGTAGCTAGGGATGATGTGGGAAAGAACCACTAGACTTTATTCCCAAATGGTATTTATAAAAACAAACAAAAACACAATGGAGGATGTGCAAATGCATGGCCCACGGGGTGCAGCATGGCCAGGTCCATGCCATCAGCATCTGTGGAGCAAGCAGCCGACAGAGGGAAAAGAGGCAGAGGAGGCAGCTCCTGGTCAGGTCCAGCACAGGCGAGTCTGCTGCACCAACCAGACCCTCCACCCACCATTGTGGTTGCTTCAATTCAATTCCAGGACTCCAAGACATGAAATTCAACCACTGACCTGGACTTTGTGTCAGACTGGTGCAGGGAAGCCAGGCCCTGCACTCCCAAGCAGGTTTCACATGCTCGCCTCTCCCTCCAGCTCTCACCAGTGAGGAGAAACTTAATCCATGAGATGCACCAGACAAATTCCCAGACCACCTCTGTCCTCTGCCGACTCCCAACATTGGCTTTTCTAGTCCACATGGTGCCTGTAGACAGTCTCGGTCCCACCTGCCCCTGCAGCAGGCACTAAGGGTCCTTCTAGCAAGGAACTGATATCCTTTGGTCACCTGAGATCCAGCATGTGGCCTCACTGTGAGAATAGATGGAGCACATAGCAAGCCCAGAAGAAACAGGGTTCTGATCCATTGCAGCTCAAGGCGTGCTGACTAATGCTATCCTCTGTGCTCTGTGAAGAACATATCCCGCCCTGCCCACCCCACCCCACCCCCCCGGTCTGTTTAATCCTCGAGCAGGCTTCTTACCCCCAAGCAGATAAATAAAACCAAAAGGTCCTCCTTCATACCACAGCATCACCAAGTATACACAACTCCACATGCCTTTTCCACCGTGTCCCAGCGTCACGGTTCTTGCTCTGCAGGACCAGAGTCAGATGCACAGCTGGAGGAAGGATCAGCCCAGTCTGGGCTAGGGCACCACCAGCACCAAGCCCTGTAGGAAAGTGCCCCTGGAACAAGACACCTTTGCCCCATAACAAGCCACTTGAGGGACTGATAAGTTGAGGGATCTTCCTTTAGTCTGTGCAGGGCAGGCAGAGGAAGAACAGAGTCTAGCTTGGCACACCAGGCAGCGTGGGAAAGGCTGAGGAAAGACTTTGTGAATGCAACTCACCCAGCCAGGGACTGAGCCAAGTTGGACAGCACCCGTCAGCCATAGTGACCTTTTGAAAAGGCTTTGTATCCTTAATGCTTTGGGTGTTAGGACATACGGTTGGATTCCTCATTCTCAAGCCTGTTCCTCTATGGAAGAAGAGCCATGGGGAGCCTGGGAAGCCTTGGGAGATTGCAGTTAGCTCCTCAGGTCCATCTCCTGGTAGCCAAATATACACCCTGTGAATTTAGTCCAACACATTGCTGTGATGCTGGTGGTCGCTGTCTCTCACTGAAGACACACACATACTTCAGTGTTATTTGCACTGCTGTTGCAGTCCATTTCACTCCACTGGTTTAAAGTCCCCAAACTGGTGCAAGTCAAAAAGTGGCCACTCTCCCTCCTCCAAGTTGAAAAGGTTCTCTTATTTTCAGTCTTCTACTTCTCGAGGCTTTGCTTCCTCCCTGCTGGCAGTATCCAGCTGGGATGAACCTATTTGCTGGGCAGTTAACTGTTAAGCAGGAGGTTTCTTGTGCAAATAAGTCACTATCCCACAAAAGCACAACACCAGCTCCGGGGAATGAGGAACTGCAGATGCCCCCTAGAGATGTGGCTGAGTTGGTGACCCTGGTGCCATTCAGTGCATTTCATGCCAGCTCCCAATTCCTCATGATCCCTGGTGAAAATGCACCACGGTCCTCCACTACATCTCTGTCCCAGCACACCACTGACACTCTTTGTGCAGGCACCATGGCACAGAGACGTTGGGCTATATACGACACCAAATCCGACTCCAAGAGCTTGAGATGAGGCCTCCAGGCAGGTCTACCATTACATGGGAGAACAGCCTTCAAGCTGTAGGTTGAAGGCCCATTGGGCTAAACACTGTACAAACACTTTTTGGTGGACAGATGAATGATCCTTGCTGCAAGAGCTTACAGTCTACAAGAACAGATCCACAGCTCCACCACCATACAGACATTACACATATTTACACCCACAAACATTTTGGTCCCAGCAGAACATGTCTTTCAGACCAACAGCCCAGCAATCAGATGATCTGGGCGCAGGGACTCGACTGCTCAACTCTCTCTTAATTGGCAATCCCAGACCATTTCTAGCAGTTATTCTTTCCATCTCCAGTTTGGATCTGCAGCCCCAGCACCCTCCTCTGGCCCACAGAAGAAAACATGGTATCGAAACAAAGTCCTTTCCTGGCTGCCTGAGCCCTCGGGCCCATGAGGGCGTCCCACATTGCCAAGGAGGCGATAGGTGCTGGGCCAGGCAGAGAAATGGGGGGGATATGCTGGATGATGCTGGACTCAGCTCTCCCGTTTCAGCCTCACAAGCTGTTGGCACTGTGCTTGTCGCTTGTTGTGTTTGCAGTGGGACAACAAGGGAGGAGGCAGACCCCTCCATCTTTGAACCCCAGTCGAGGGCAGTAGGAAGAAATCCAGACTGCTGTGATGCCGGGACTTGTGTCTGACAAAGATTTTCTGAGAGGAGATATTAGTTGGTTAGTTCATATCTCGATAAGGCACACCCTCCCCATCGCCTTGGCCAGCGCAGGTCGGCATCCCACAGGTGGTCCCAGCTGACTCTCCAAGACCTGGCCAGATGCCCCCGCACCTGGGTGCGCCCTGACTGTGATACCAGGAGACCCAGCCAAGACCGCACAGAGCGTACCTGCTCCTGCAAGGCTGCCAAACAGGGGCTTTAAGGCTTTGAAACAGAAGGCAACTCTGAGGCTCACCAAGCACCCCAAAGCCCCTCTCCTTTACACTGCACACCCAGCCCCCCAGGAGGTGATTCCTTAAGGCCATGGGGATGAAGAAGGGGAAGGCCCTGGGTCCAGAGGGCATGAGGAAGCAGGAAAGGATGATGTTTCTGTCAGGGATTTGGAAAGCATGCTCAAGGGAATTCAGGTGCCTCCAGGATCATTTGCTTTTAACAAGCAAAGAGACAAAGGCTGCTCGGTGTCCTAATTACATCTGTTAAAAACCTTAGCTAGGAAAAATACACCCTTGGTAAATCCCTTCTCCATTTTAACCATGTTTTCTACTCGAGAAATCAGAGACCGAGACTATGATTAAATAAAGACCAGTTCATCACTTGGCTCTTCCCTTCCCCACCTTCCTTCTTCACTCCTGACACTCCAGACAGTTAATTTACAGTTTGGGCAATTCTCTGCAAGCCTCACAGGAGGCAGACAGCTCAGCCCAAAAACTGATTGTCCCTCCTAGGCTCCAGGCTCTCTGCGACATCCTCCAACTCATCCAGGATTTCGGAGAAAGACGGCCTTTTAAATGCTTCCACCTGGAACGAGAAGGGAAAGCTGAAGGTGACACCCCAGACTGGAGGTGGGTGCTCTGCAGCAGCTCTGCTGGCTCTCCCAAGGCTGGGCAACGGCATGCATTCATCATTAGCACTGGTCGGGGTCACATACCTGCCCATGGAGCCTTCTGGCATCACCACTTGGAGATCCAGGCCTGGGCTGCTGCAAATGAGCAGCCCCAGGACAGGTTGTATGGTGCGGCACAGTTCAAGCAAAGGCAGTGGGATGCTGAAAACCAGCTTGACACACCCTGAACTGGACAGAGTGTGGGAACTGCTCATTCCAAAGCCCACCTAAATGGTGCAGGGCTGGGCGTTGTGCAGGGAAAGGCTGCAGGTAGGTATCAGGAGGCAGACATGTCATTCCCTGAGCTTTTTCATGACAGCCAGGACCTACTTGTCTTGTCTCTCTGATGCAGCTCATCCTCAGTGGGCTGTGATCCCTCAGCCCTCCCAGTGCCATTTGGGTGTACCCAAAGTGAGGGACATCGCCTGGGGCACCCCCATGCCACACCCCCACCATGCCATCCTGGGCCTGCCCTTTGTTCCTGACCCCATGAAGCCAGCCTGGGGAGCTGCACCAGAAACTCCCCAAACCTGCACATCACACAAGGGCAGAGAAGAACAGTCCTAAGAGCCGTTTCTGTCAGAAGCCCATTATTATATCAACTTGCATTAGGAAACTGCCCATCAAGATATACAAGATCTGAACATACGTAAGTCTAAGCCAGCTGCTGATGTGAATCACTCCTCTGATTGAGGGCAAGTTACTCATCCATCCTCAGGACCCATCAAGGATTTACTTACCATTTGCTGCCTTGAGCTCCTAGCAATTAGGTGCATTATGATCACCCTACTTCTCCACTCTCTGCCAAAGGCAGTAGCCTTTGTTTTTCTCTTCCTTTCAGAGATTAGCTTGAATTCTTGCTTTCTCTCTGCTTTGCCTCCTGAGGCTTTGGGCAGCATGGGGAGGCCCCCCAGCTTTCACCATTACCTTTTATGCTACAGCAAGCAAGGTTGGAGGCCTATGTTCTGATGATATCTGTAACACCAGGGCTGGTAACAGTGAGGCAGCATCCTCCAGAGAAGATCAGCTTATGCCTCTGCCTGCAGCCTGGCTTAAGGAGGGACTGGACATCATCACCAACCTGCTTCCCACTCTGGGGCCAACATGCAAGGGAACAGGCAAGACCTTGGGATGTTTCAGGCTGTAGTACACAAACTGAACGCTTCTCCTAGGGGCAAAACTGCATAGCAGATGAAAGCATCCTACTGGCCCAGGAAGATCTCACCACTTCACAGCTCAAGTGGCAGAGCCCTCTGTGACAGCACTGAGACCACCAGGTTCAAGGTCTCCAGGGTTCTCACCAATTTTGATCTCTGTCATACAAGTGTGATACAAACCAAATAAAACCAAAGGGGAAAAAACCCAACGAACTAGCAAGAATCTTACCCGACAGCAGCTAGCAGCAAGGTCCACCACCCGCTTGGGGCATTCACTGATCATCCCTTGGAAGGCAGCAACGTCCAAGCCGTAATCCTGTGAGGATGGGGGAAGAATACACAGAAAAGCTTTCAGCTATAAAGTCTTTTCAAAGTTCTTCATCATTCTCAAGGTGTTAAAGCACAAAATTCTCAAGCTTTTAGGGTCTCCATCACAGCTATTTTACTGATGGTTATGCAAAGGTACCAGGGCAACATCAGCTGTGGTTGGACTGCACAGACAGCAGATCATTAGCAGAGCTGGGAGAATGCAGCATCCTTCTGCTTGCTCTGCGCGGCAGTGTGTGTCCTCCCGGAAAAGCTCAGACTAAGGCAACAAGAGCCACAAAAGCAGAAACCAGTAGAGGAACCAGCACCTGGTGCTGCACTGTGGCTGCCAAGGACAGGAACCACAGATAATCTGGTCTTCCAACAGCAGCTGAGTCGAAGGGATCCAGCCAGCTGTTTCCGTAACAGCTTTGTCCCTCCAGGCTTCAGCTCTGACACGTGATTCTCCTCCATCTTGTGAACACAGATGGAACATTAGTTCCTGTCCAGTCTCACAGAAACATGGAATAAGCTCTGGTCACTGCAGGTTCTTTGCATTGCTCCTTGGAAAGCAACGATTTGCTGTTTTCCTGCTGGATTTTTCATCCCTGTTCAGGATAAACTTTCCCTAAACAATATTGCAAATGTTGAAACGAAAAAGGCCATGTTTTCAGGGGAGCCCACTGTTTTCACATGAATTATGTATTAACTGCAACGTATTTGAAACTAAAAGTTCATGATGAAAATTGTGTTCAACCTGCCACTTCAATGGAAGCTGAAATGTCAAGATGAAATGAAATATTTGGAATTAAGGCCTTTAAACAGATGTACTTCATCTCAAACTGTTGATCTAACAAAAGTTTTGAAACTACTGATGCACTGAACTCTTGTGCACCAAGTATTTTGAGATTAGAATTTCTCATGGAAAAACCTCTAGAGAGAAACTTGAGTTTGAACACACACACTTGTGTCTGTCCAGAGAGAAGCCATAATCTGGCACCATGGTATAAACATCATTAGATTTGGCTCTAGGAATCATTACCTGAGTCCTGGGAAGCACTTCAGGGTCAGCTGGCATCCTGCCCAGGATTTCACAGAGGACAATGCCAAAGGAAAACACGTCCACCTGCAGGAGGGGTGGGAGAGAGGGAAGTGGGACAGGCATGCACAGAAGCAAAGCGTGAGAAAGGGGAGTATCAATAAGATCCTTCCATTACACAAAAGCCCATCAAAAAAGCCCATCACGGAGGCAGCGTAACTAAACATCTTCCAGGCTTCTGAACCCACCCAGAAATACCACAGCCCCACTTGAAGTCCAGCCTCATCTTCAGGAAGCCTGGCCCCGTGCTCTTGTTGAATGTATCTGGTGTTTCTACCACAGCTCTGCCCTGCGCCTCCCCAATCCTGCAACAGGCTCATCGGGCTGTAACTCATCAAGCATCTTCCTCCAAGAGGCTTCACTCTGTTTGTCCACAGCAGCAATCCATTTCCCTAAAAGTTCAACTCAACAAGGCCGCACAATGAACTTCCAAGTTGCTAAACACAGCACTACTGAGCAAAGGTCCAGGCAGCTGGGCAATGTTTCCCGGGGAAGAGCTTTTCTGCTGTTGGGACATTGTCACCAGTGAGCAGAGAAGACATCTCCCATGCTCGCTCGGGAGCTCTGAGGATGAACAAGAAGCTGGGAAGCAGTGCCATACCTTCCGGTCATAGGGCTCTCCCCGCAGCATCTCAGGAGCCATCCAGAAAGCAGAGCCCACCAGAGACAGCTTCCTTTCCACGTCCTTCACAGGCGGCTCCACCACCTCCCTGGCCAGCCCGAAGTCAGTCACCAGTGCCTCGCGGCCCCGCGGTGTCACTCGAATGAGGCAGTTCTGAAAGGAGACCATGGGGCATGGCATGAGAGGCCCAGCAAGGAAGGGCCTGGACACTCCAGCACCTCACCAGCCCTCAGCCTCACCTCACTGTGACAGGCTCTCCCCTCGCCAGAGACCTGCATCCTGGCAGAACACACAGAGTGTGTGGGACAGATTAGGGATGGGCCAATAACATCTGAAGCAAGGAAAATTCCTTTGAAGAAGCTGTTCAATTAACATGATGATTTTATCTGAAAGAGACCTCAAAATGTGCGTGTTGACCTTATTCACTGTTCAGCTGAAGGTGGGCAGGATCACAGCCAAAGCCCTTCTCACTGCCCACAGCTATATATCCCTAACATGGCTTTCTGGAGGAATTCCTATAGAATTATCTTAAGGTTTCTCAAAACGCCAGTGGTTTCAGCCTGGTCAGTTCCCCAGGATTTCCTCCTTGGCAACTGCTCCCAGGGAACTAGCAGAGATGACAGGCACCTTCTCCAGATTGCTCTCACTAACATCTAGATTTCAAGTGAGCACGTACACACTTCTCTCCCATATCTTCACCCATCATCATTGCAAGTTTCCTAGGTTTCCCTGGGGAAGGATGAACCTCTTTCAGGGCTGGATCACCATAGCGAGACAGAAGGGACAGGCAGGGACAGCACTTTTCCACAAGCAGATCTGGGAAGCTCTCGAGCTCATCAGCCAACACCAAACAGGAAATTACATCTCACTTGACTTCAGAGCACACTGGCCAAGAAACCTGTGGTCATAGAGAACCAGGCTGCTGCCTTGTCCTCACCTGGTGTTTGTGATTTCATGGTTAGTAACTGAGCCAAGTAAACAGCCTGAGTTTCGTTCCCATGCTGTTGTCTCTCAAAACTGTAATGCTTGACTGGCTCCCCCAGGGCCAACCTTCATCGGTATTTCAAGTTCCTCTTAAAAAGCTCACAAAGCACCAGCAAAAATGCCTTGCAAGAGATACACCACTACCTATCCAGCATCAACTGCATGCAAAGGCTTGCAGGCTCCATTTTCATGAATCACCAAGCCAGCCTCTGGCGTCAGCTGACATAGATATAATCCAGGCTGGTGGCCAGTCCCTCAGGTCACATTCCCTGTGATATCATGGAGACACCGCAGATCCACCTGAGGTTTGGAGAGTTTTGCCCAAGAGAGCTCAACAAGGCACTGCCCCACCATATTCCTACTGCCATACCAATGGCAGAAAAAGAGCCACATCAAAGCCTGTCCCCATGGACAAACCTGAAAATGGCAAAGCCCCAGTGCTGTTCCTGCCTCCATCAAACAGCATGAGGCCATGCTGAGGAAAGCAGCCTCCCCCAGAGGGCCAACACACCAGTAACGCGACATGCCTGCGCATTACACCCAAAGCCTGTCTCCAAATGCCAGTCACCACAGCTGGCATGCTGCTGGGGTGTGAAACCTGTGGAGGTGACCACTCTAAAATTGGTGACCCGGACACTCTGGATCAAGGAAGAACAACTTCCCTGCACTTGAGTGAGGAGACACACATCTCCTGAGCTCTACTGGTGCTCTGCATGCAGACAGGGACCATCTCACATGGCACTTGCTCCCAGAGCCCATGACCAGCTCCTATTAGCAACAGCTTCCTCCTTGCTCTGAGCAGGATAGGAAATCTCTAAATCTGGCAGAGCCTCTCCTGCAACCATAGGCAAAGAAAACCATGTGCAATCCTGCACACGTCTCCATCTGGTTTCTTTTCTGACAGAAAGAGCACTAAGAGCAATATATTTTTATCTCTGTCTGGGTCTCCTGCTTGGCAAGCAATGAATGCAATGTAATGACAGGTTTTATTGAGAAAGCTTCCTTGCCTGCAGAGGGATTAGCAAGGAGCAGAGGACCAGCACGAGGCCTGAGGCCTCCTGGTTACAGTCCTAAGGGGTCCCTGTATGGCCCCCTAACAGGGTCCCCTTCAGTAGTCTGTGGGTGACATCCCCTGTCCAGCTGCATACCTTGGAGTTGAGATCTCGGTGGTAGATGTTCTTGGAGTGCAGGTAGATCATGCCTCTGGTGATGTCAGAAGCTAAGTCTGCTTTTTCCTTCCACGTCAAAGCAATGTCTTTGCTGGCCAGGAGCTCCTCCAGGCAACCCCCATTCACATACTGTGAACAGAGACAAAAAGTGGGTGGCTGTGGTTCCGGGCACAGGCTTCCCTGGACCTTCCTGGGTGCTGAACCGTCCCTCACCAACCCCGGAACCCCTCCTTCAGGATGGAGGTTGGGAATGCCACCACACACAAGCGTCCCTGTCTGTGGTACAGTGCAAATACCCCGCCTCGCACAGCATGTCACTGCTGGTCTCTGGGCTCTGCCCCACTGCAGAGACGGCTGTATAAGCAATCTGTGATCCTCACTCATGGGCAGTGAACTAGAAAAAAGCCTGACAGTGGCTCAGTCAGAGCCTGACACCAACAACGTAGGAACAAGGTGAGACGTCCCTGGTACCAGCCCAGGCTTTTCTATTAGACCAGGCCACCATTCCAGAGCCACCCTGGAGTTCCTGCCACTCTCCGTTTGCTTTACTTTCTATTCCTGCCCTCCATCCCCGGGCTCCTCTTCTCCCCACCAACTGGCCTGTTCTGTCACTTTGGTGGTACCAAGCCAATCTAAAACACGTTTTGGCTATCCTGCCTGAATCTTATGGCCCTGCAGCAACTGTGCCACACTCCAGCTATGGGGCAGAAAGGACCAGAAGCCTCTCGGAAGCAATCTTGCTAGTCCAGAGCCATTCACAGGCGCAGGAGTTGGAGAGGCATAGATACACATTACAGGGTGTCTGACATCCTCCCTGCCAAAGAATCCCGGGGTCCTTGCCTGCCCACAGCACACTTGCAAGCAAGAAACCTTTACCTCCAGAATGGGGTATAGCTTGTCATCCTTCACACATATCCCAAGGTACCTAAGCAGAAGAACACACCAAAAAAAAAGAAAAGAAAAAAAGAAGAAAATAAGTCACCAAGGTTCAGCTCAACCCCTCACGGCAGAACTGCCTTAGAGATACCAACCCAACTCCAGCCCCTGCAGTGCCTGCTGCTCACAGCCGGAGGATGTGCTCACCTGACGATGTTGGGGTGGGACAGCTTCTGCAGCAGGCTGATCTCACGCACAATCACCTCTTGGTCCACATCGTTCTTGTAGATCTTCACCACCATCACTTTACAAGCAGCAGCCTGGGTCACCTGGAGCCAAGGTTGGAGCAGGACATCTCTTAGCTTCCAGAGGTCTGCCAGCCCCTCTGGACAACAGCATCCCTTCCCTGTCAAAGGCCTCAAACTCATTTCCCTACTGCCCAGAGCTTTGCACAGTCATTGCAAAAGTGCAAGGTGTTGTCCGTTCCACGTAAGCTCCATTCCAGTGATGTCTGCCTGGGTGGTTGGGGACAGCTAGGTCCCTCCTGTCCCAACACAACACAACACTATTTCTCTGCCAAAATTTGCGTGTTCCTTGGGCTGGAGCAGTTTCTCAGCCCACACTGAGCTGGCCTTCTCCCCTCCCATGCCTTGCATTCAATGTCCCTTCCCAACCGCAGCCTGCCCCACATTCCCATCCCTTCTTCCCACCTGGGTCTGATCACTGCACAAGGCTGCTGGCCATGCTCCTCATCCCCAATTCCTTCCGCACCCCTGCCCACAGCCAGCCTCCAGCCACCCAGGCTCTGCCAGGCAGACACAACAAAGAAAGTGCAGAGCCAGCTCACAACTCCCCCACATCCCAGGAGGGAGGTCCCGTGTCTGCTTCCCAGCCACATGCTAACCTGAACCTCTGCTATGGCTTACCACCATTCCTAGCGCTTCCCCCAGGCAGGGATACTGGAAGCTGAAGAACAGAAAACAAAATGCTTTTACCCCACCTTACAACACTGAACAGACTGAGGCGGCACTTTTAGGAGGAAATTTGCTGTCCCCTGTGAAGACACCAGGGCTGGGCAGTATTGAACGCAGGGGTTCCCTGGCTCTCAGCCCTGACAGAACTATCCAGGGCCCATGCTCTGCAGCTCATGTTATCTGGGTTGATGATCCAAATAGCAGTTTCCAGACCACATCACAGAGCACTGTGCTTTAACATTTCCACCCTCAATTAACATCTGTTTTAAGGAGACTCATTGTCTGGGTTTGAAAGACAGGTGTCTGCTGAGGAAGGCAGGAGCCTCCCTTGAAATGGAAAATGCAACCCCCTTCCCTCCAAATTATTATAATTTTGAAATTAAGGGACCTTCAGGCAAAGATATGGGGAATAGGAATAATAGTTCTTTACTTTTATATATATATATATATAAATAACACAAGGCAGAAAAAAAAAACCCCACTGGTTTACACTGACAGAGTCAGGAATACAACCTGACACCCTGTTAGGGGGGCAGTAGCAGTCCGATAAGATGCTGGCTGCAGTCCTTCTGAAGCGATGGATGTAGTTCTGTGGAAGCAGCGATCTTGTAAAAGGGTCTGGTCTTCCTCCGAAGGTCCAGTGGTAGGTAGGTAGCTCTTGTCCTCTGGAACTCCAGTGGGGGGAAAAAACTCCTCTGGGAATCCAGTGGAAGAAGGCTGCTAGGGGGTTCGAGATCTGTTTTTATTTGGCATGGACTGCTTGTCTCCTTCCCCCCGGGCGGAGCATCTCACAATGGGATGGGGAGTCGTGAGGCAGTTCCTTGATGGGCCATGAACAGGAGATAGCCCAGGAGGGAGTTATCGATGGGTCAGGCGATAAGGCATTGTTGTGCCCATTGACAGATGATAGTCCAGAGGGGGCAGGCAGGGAGCAGCCCCCAACCTGGTCTCAACAGCTCCTGAAGATGGTAATAGAATACCTTTTTTTTTTTTTTTTTTTTTTTTTCCTTTTGGGCACATCTTACACTGTAACCTAGGACACTCATGTGTCCTGATGTCCTGACTGCCGCAGGGCTAGCAGAGAATCCAGTCACGTGTTTAATTTTCTCTCAGTTTTGAGGTTTATGGTGTTTTGCTTGTTTGTTTTAAGGGAAAAATAGTTCAGACACAGCATGAGCTGGCTTAAGAGCAGCACTCTGAGTCCCAAAGTCTCACCCAGTGCCCTTTGTGATGGTCACTTTACGGATAAGGTTACTAGCCCAGGCAAGGAGAACAAAGAGCTGCATGTAAGACCTAGCTGGGCTGGAAGGAGAGAAAGGTTCATTATAATCAGGTCACAAAATAAACTGTCCTGGAGCAACATGAACTGCTGCTTCCTTTCTGAAGGAAGGCAACTTGATAGTCAATGTTATTGCTAGAATAACTCTGCCTCTCTATTCAAGCAGGTCGTAAGGAAGCCAGGCTTCTGACACCCTCACCTGACAGGACTTCATAACCACAGACTGTGGGTCACTAATCAGATGTAACTGATTATTAACTGTAATTGCACAGATGTAAATGTAAGAGATGCTATCAACCATCTTTGCCTAAAGACTGAGTGCCCTTATGCCCAGGACAGAGTACAGGGAGCAGCTGAAATCTGGAAGACCTGAAAAACTTTTGGAAGAGCTAATGCTGGGTTTCAGTGAGACCTATTAACTCCGCACAAACTCTGGTGGAGACACTGAGCTACAACGAGCTTCCAGGCAAGGTTGCATGTCCCAGCTGGACACCAGCAGAGCTCACAAACACTACCTGGGCTGGTGGAGCCGGTGAAAGCCAGCAGGGTTCCCGTCCACAGGGCAATGCAAAGTCCAGCCTGATCTGGAGAAGAAATGACTGAAAACCAAGGGTAGACTCACACCCAAAAAAAAAGGTAGTGGGAGAAATGGGCAAAGGTAACAGGCTCGGAAGGCCTCTTTGCTCTGGCCAACCTGGAGCAGCCCTTGGTCCACTCTGAATCATGCAAAGTGTCCAGTTTTGTCCTGATCCATGTGAGAACCAGGAAAGTGCAGAGGGGCCTCCAAGGTATTCTCATTTCATGCTGATGAGTGATGGAGGGTAAAGATCTGGTGTCAGCCTTGAGTGGAGAAATAAAGGTGAATATCTGGCACTGGAAAGTTACAGAAAGACAGGGAGTGGGACTGTGCTTCTTAATGTGTATGAAGCTTTTTGAGGGCAAACAGGGAAAGAGGTTGCTCAGAGGCTCCCTTTGGGCAATGCCTTAAACCAGCCTCAGAAAAAAAGAAGTCACGCTGCATTTCTCTCCTGCTTTTGAGCACCTCAGACCCCAATGTACGAGAAAGCTGCCAATGAAAGAAGCTTTATGCTTTCCCTGAGTGAAACTCATCCTTGAATAGCTCCTTATTGCACATCAGAAAACTAAGGCAGAGAAAAAATAAAAGTACCTTGCGCCCAGGTCACGCAATACATAACCCACAGAGCAGAAGGCTGTGCCCAGACCTCTTGAGTCTGACTCATCAAGTGAATCCTCCTTCTTCAGCCAACCCACATATAACAACTCCTGAGAATGGGCTTAACCAAAGGACAAAGGATGGCAAAAGCAACAGGCAGCCAGAACAGGCAGTGCCAGCACTTCAGGAAGTCTATGCCCTTGCTCCAGGAGCACTTTGGAAGACATCATCTGTTGGCAAAGAGCTTCAAAGGACCACACCAGTGATGCTTCGCAGCAGGAGTCTTGCTTTTCAGGGCTACAAGTCCACATGGGACTGGCTGACCCAAGAGGATTACAAGTCATCAGAGCACTCGGTTATGGTCGCACTCGAGTCCCCAGACAAATGTAAAGTCCCCACAAAGGAGTGTCCTTGTCCCAAGTCTTCCTCCGCTGTCTTCTGACTATTTGACACACAGCATTTCATTCAAACTTCATTTTTTTTACATTTCTTTTTCTGCTTCTACTTCAAGAAGTTCTTTCATTTTCATTCTAGATCCAAGTCTCCAGCCTGCCTACTGCTGGAATTTCATTCACTACCAGGGCAGAAGGAAAATGTCATGCACGGAGGAAACAGCAACTGTTACGATGAAAATCTGCTAGGTAAAGGAAAGAGAAAGCGATGGCAACAGCATGCTGCGTAGGTGGGGAAAGCAATTACTAGAGAGAGGCTGTGGTGGGGAGAGGTCTTTGTCGTGTACTGCTCCAGACTGCAAAGAGCTGCCATAGACCTTTGGCTGGAGATTCCCCTTGAACAGCTTTAGTGCACTGTCCCTGGACAGTTCACCCAAAGGCTTTATCACAGCACCAAGCTCAGATGCAGTAGAGGAGGAACCTTGAGAAAGCCATGTGCATTCATCTATCCAACTTGCGTATTTTCTGCAGTTCCACGGCCAGATCCTGCTAGGCTGGCACCATTAGTTTCAGCTGGCCACAGGTGCTTACACCATCCAGGGATCTCACCAGAATATGACCGAGTACTCCTCTGGCAGAAGCATCTTACGCTGGCCCAGGAGAAACGTGCAGTCATGATGTTTATCATGGGGCTGGTCAAGCTAAGGAGCTGAAGGCAATGGTAGAGTCAGGTCCGATTTGTTTCCACTGGGTCTGTGTCATGTCCCAGCAACCACATTCTGGAGGGCTGCTGGGAAGAGAGATAAGGTGGGCAAACCTGGCCACACTGCAAAGCAATCTGGCATCTGCTCCCAGAGATGAAGGCTGAGTCTCACTTCCTAACGTCAAGGACCTTCTTTTGCTTTGCTGTTCATACAGCAGTGATCACCAAGGGCTGCAGGGGAAGTGCCCCAAGTCCCATCCACTCCCCCCAAATAAGCAGTGGCACTCCTGGGCCAAGGAACAGCACTGGAGATCGAGCAAAGCTAGCAGCACCCCAGATCCTGTGCTTGCTCAGAGACGGTTAAACAAACTCGTGCACCAGTGGAGCTTGGTGCAGGGAGTGATTCCTAAAGCCCCAGTGAGGAAAGGAGTTTTACTTTGGTGACACACCATCCACATCATACACTAGCTTGCAGGGAGCGACGGGTCTCTGACATGAAGGCAGCAGAGGCAAAAGCAGATGGACAAGCAGCCTGTCCCTGCCCCAGGTCCCCTGCTGTTCCCCAGCATCACCATAACACTGGGCAGCAGCCGAAGACGGGTGACAGCACTGGTGTCTCCACGAGGTGTGGGTGGCAGGTATTCTGGAGACACGCGCAGCTTAATTTTACATTCTTTTCCTCTATATATTTTTTAACAGTTTTGACAACAAAACCTGCACAGAGCATAAATATCCCCTAATCTCATCCAACAGCCAGTTTAGCTCCCTGACAAGCCTGTTGTATGGCTAGATGACAATGAACTCTGATTGATCAAGACCTCCCATCTCCTTTGTCACTATGGAAGGGGAGATGTGCATCAAAGGTGATGTGCTACGTGTGCGGAAGGGGTGTCCTTTCCTCTCTCACCCCATCCAACCTGCCAGACTGAGCTGGGAAGAATGAGGATGAGGAAATAAGCTTGGGGACAGGTTCCTCAGGTAAGGCACCATCTAATCACAGGCTGCCTCCATGTCAGTTTACCTTGTAGACCTTGGAGAAGAAGCCGCTGCCTATCAGCTCAGCATTGAAGTTTTCCCAGAACTCCAGCTTCCTGACAGCCGTGCGCAGCCTCTGCCAGCGGTCCACGTGGTAGTAGGTGTCAGGCGACTCACCATAGTACTGCATGGGGCTGATGGGCTCCGGTGTGATCAGCCTTGCCTCGCACATCATGAGGGCAGCAGCTAAAATACAGTGTATTTCACAGTGAGCCCACAGCAGCGTTTGGACAGCCAACAAATACCTGCACTAGAGACCAGGACTAGAAAAAGCGTCAGGAACAGAGGGAGAGGAGACGAGGCACCGAGGTGACGCACCCTGCAGCACACGTTGCACTAGGAAGCATCCCAGGTTGCATTTGGACTTCTTTGGACTAGGACTTAAAGATGTCAAATTGGCATATATCACACCTTCGAAAGGTTTACAACAGACAGGACGCATTACCTTCAACACATGATAGTGCAGCTCAAGAAAAGTCACAGGGACTTGGTCTTGCTCAGCCAGCTTATGTTGGGTTAAAAGCCACTGTGTCCAAATTGGGCTTTTTCACAGAGGTCACATGCCACACGCTAATGCCACATCTCTCTAGACAGGGCTTAGCTACTATTGCAGACAGGGGATCATGGCTAGAGTGTGCTAGGAGGAAATACTCAATCTTAAAAGGGTCCTCACTTGGCAGGTGCCTACAACTCACTATAAGCCCTAAAGAATCACAGTACAAGGAAATGTTCCAGCAACCCTCCTCCTGTGTATCCCGAATTTGACTCCAAGCCCTCCATTTGTCTCTGCTAAATTGTCTTCCTTTTCCACTGCTCTGATTCTCACACTTTCCTCTCCAGCCCCCACCCTCCATTCCCCTTTCTGCCTTTTATAGCACCAGGCTCACACCCCTCCAAAGCCATATGCCACCCACCCTCTTCTCCCGCATCACTTGCCTCTAGTTACTTCCAAAAAACGCAGGAGAGGCAAATCCAGTGGAAAATGGGCTTCTGACACCCTGAACGAGGTGAATAAGGCACCTGCTTCTGGGTAATTGTAAACACCGATTGGTACGCTACAAAGCTGCCTATGCACCTTCCACTCACACCGTGTGCTCAGATTACCAGGGGCCTGGCGAGATGCTTTGCCAGACTGCAACCAGATGAGACAACAGTCAACAAAGGGCAATTCTTCAATGCTTCCAGCTGAAGCAAAGGTAAGCTCTGCCCTCCCTAAGTTTCTGTCCTAGGTCTTGCATCAAACAAGAAGCTCTATCAGCATCCCTTGATCCCATGGATTATTTCATGGCTACTGTTAAGAGATATTAGTTGTTTAGCTTAAATGTTTTAAATAGAGTTAATGACTTAAAGTTATAATGCTGTGTGATTTAGTACACTGTTTTCTTGGCTTTACTGACTTATCACAAGCAGCTAGATTTGCTGAAGCCTTAGGCCACCAGCTGTAAACTTTCCCCTATATTTACTGAACTTGCAGAACTTGTATCTATTCAAGCAAGACAACGCCTCCAAGAGCCAGGACAAACCTGAAGATATGCAGGGCACAAGCATCAATGGGTGCTGCAACTAGGCAAGACAACGGCCTGCCTGGAGACAGTGAAGGAATCCAGCACAGAGTCAGAAGGTGTCGGAGGATCTGAGGCCAGAATACCACTGGATCAAGGGGCACGTGAAAGGCACGTGAAGACCACGTGAAGGGTGGATGCATAGTCTGCAAGAGTATAAATGCCCAGGGGTTTCTTTGTTTGGGATCCCTCTCTGGAGGCACCCAGCTAACCCTGCTGCTGTACCATTCAATTAATTTTTTTTTTTTTTTTTTAATGAGATCTGATGCGTGAGACTCTACTTCAGGAAACCTAGGGTTCAGACTGCGGAGCAACTAACACCGGACACCTGGACCAGACTGCACTTCTTTAACAGCTACTTTGCTTCCACGGGATGAGGCAAAATCTGCACCGAGACATGAATAAAATATTTGCACTGGCCATCTCATCTACCCACAGTTCAGCCAAGACCCAAAGAGAGAGCTGCCAAATGGGGACAGACAGATGTGGTGTCAGGGCAGGAATTCAGGAAGAGCTGAGGGCTGGAACAGGGAGCAGGCAGGCAGGCAGTACCGAGCAGGGCAAGGATTCCTGACATGAACAGCAGGCAGGCTCCAGGCTGAGATTCAGGGAGCTGCAACACAAGAGAACAACAGAACAAACTTGTGAAAGCAGCCAGACCCCAAAGCTGCCACCACAGGATAGTCCCACACAGACTGCAGGAATCCTGTGCCAGCAAAAACAACATCTCCAGAGGTCGCTTCCAACCCCTACCATTCTGTGACACATGGCCTCTTGATTGCATGGCAAACACCTGCAGGACCAAAGCCCCAGAACGGCTCATGAACACGGGAGCCCGTGGCCATGATCAGGGGAGAGCACTCGGATCAGGCAGGGCACATGAAAGAGGTTACAGGGCCACAGCTTTACCCCTGCTCTGACCCAAGGACAGGCAACCAAGGAACATCTCATCATGGGACGCAGCTGCTGCGACCTGCCTGGAGGCTTTTGCTTTGGGACGCTCACCGCCCCTGACAGCCAGCACCATCTCAAATGCAGCTGTGCCCGGCGCCCTCCCGGCCGGGCTGCACCCAGGCGCCTTGCACTGGCACAAGGGAAGAGGTTCATGCAGCAGGAGGGGACAGGACTCGCATCAACCACACTCAGCGCTGCTAAAGCCACCCCACTCTGGCTGTGTCACTGAAGGCACTACCTTCCCACAGGGATGATTCATCCAGATTCTGCAAGGATCTCTCTCTCTGCTGTGCAAAACAGCCCAGCTTTGGCAGGGCTTGGGGCACGGGTGCAGCACTGCAAGGCACCGGCACAAGCTAGTGGGAGGGTGCAGCAAAGGGCTTTTATTGCCCGAGGTCATGCTCAGCATGCAGAGCCGCAGAGCCAGAGGGCAGACACAGGAGGTGCTGCAGCTCCAGGCCAAGCAAGTGGTGCTTCACAATCAGTCAGCAAGACACAGAGGAGCTCCTCCACATCCCACACAACTGGCCAGGACATCAGGGGATGCTGACAGAGTCTGACGGATCCTGCTGACCCTAAGCCACCAACAAAACAGGGAGGAAGACTGGCAAAAGAGTCACCCTGAGCATCGGACCCATCTTTGCGGATGCGCTCTCAGGGTTTATCCACTCCTGCCCCCAATGCTGGGACACAGGTTCATCCTCTTCTGTTGTGTGGATGGTGAAACAGCAACGCAAGCCACAACCTCATCCCAGAGTGCTGGTCACTCACCGGAGGAGCTGTGGTGAGCACCCCCAACTGCTGCTCCAGCCATCAGAGACACACCCAGCAGACTCCGAAAGGCTCTCCCTCCACTTTAGCATCCTTCAGTAATGAAAGAAAGAGAAACCTTTCCTGGGCAGAGCAGTACACCAGCAGGTGCCCTGATCCCCAGCTACCTTGGAGCCCCTCCTGCCTGCAGGGTGACCCTGGCAGGGGCCAAACAGGTCCCCTCAGGCAAGGCAGGGTGCCTGGGGCTGCCTCTTCCACAGTGGATGGTTTCCTTTTCAGAGGCCTCTCTGTTCAGCGCTTTTCCCACGTACCATCTCCTCCCGCCATGACCTAGTTCAACAATTGCCTCTTTGTCCAGTAAAGAATCCCTGTGGCATCCCCAGCACGCCGGGAACGGCCCCTCGCATTATGCCAATGAATGGGAGCTGAGTCTTTATTTTCTTCTTATAAATACGGCTATTTGTCCCCAGATTAGTGCTGACACGTAGGCTGGGGGAGAAAACGGCCTTGCAAAATGCCAAGATTTATTTGAAGGCTTCCTAGGAGCCAGGGAGGGAAAGGGAGAGGGTGAGAGAAGGATGGAGAGCGGGAAGGGCAGTCTCGGGGGACAGCCTGCAGCCCCAGGCAGCAGGGCAGGCTGTATCCTTGCGTCACCAGCAAGGCTTAGAGCACCGAAAGCCATGCTTTTGTCTGAGCAGGCAAAGCGTGGGGGCCACTGCCTGTATCCCCAATGCTCCCAGCTCAAATTCAGCCCACGGCAGAGGAGACCAGGCTTGGGCACAGGAGGAGGCTTCACCCCTTCAAGGCTGCCCTCCCTGCAGGGAGAGGAGAGATGGAGCCACTGGCTTCCACCACCCTCTGGGGCCGCTGCCCATGTCCCCAAGCTTAGAGCTGCACCTGCAGTGAGCAAGGAGCTTCCTCTGATCACAGCAACCAACACAAACCTCCCAGCTGCCCAGGGTGGCAAGAAGCACCAAGGAAGCAGCTCACGGGCAGCTGGGAAACGTTTGGATGCCGTGAGCTGTCATTGCAGGGAACCCACTCCTTACTGGATTAAAACCATGAAATTAGCAGTCATTTTGAAAAGCAGACCTGAAGCACTGTCTTCCTCTGGGCTTTCCTCATCTGCAGACATCAGAGAGGCACCCATATGCCACAGGGAAGAGTCTGGTTCCATAGCAGGGCTCTGCCCATGCTTGCTGCCACGCCATGGGCTCAGCGAGGCTCCAGCAGCTGCCAGGGCTGGCAGAGAGGCTGTAACCAGCCCTGTGTATGCACCGCGAAAGCAATCACACAGCCAAAAGCATGGCTCCAGCCCCACTGCCATGGCCAGCTCCAGCACGGGGAAGCAGGCAGACGGGGTGTTTATTCCCTCTGTTCAGCAATGCAGCACCCATGGCTTCCAAGTAAGCCACCACCCACCCAGCAGATTGACTGTCCCAGACCCATGCACAGCTGGACACCGCCTCAAGCATCTGCCCAGGCCCAGGCTCTGCTGTGAGGATGCAAACCCCAGGCTTCAAACCCCTCTTCTAGACATCAAACTTTCCTGAAAAAAAGGGGAAGAACAGACCCTTCCTCCCCTCACCCACGAGATAGCCAACCTGCCTTCCCTGCCACTGTTTCCAGGACTTTTCTTCCCATCATCAGGAAAGCAGAGTGCTTCTCCCCAGCCTCCTCTGCCAGTAAGCAGGAGGCTACAGCAGCCCCAGGGACCTCCCTGGACCAGGAAGCCCAGTGCCTGATGGCTGGAGCCTTGCCCTGCAGAGCAGCATATAAAAGCTTATCTAGGGCCTACTAACATGTCATGCTGTCATGGTTTGAGCCTACCCAGCTGGCTCCAAAAGCCCCCGCAGCCACTCACTCACCCCTATCCGTCCCTCAAGGGATGGGGAGGCGAAAAATACAACCAAAAGGGCTTGAGGTTCGAGACCCAAGACAGGGAGGGCCCACTCACCAGTTATGGGCACGGGCAACAGACAGACTTAACCTGGGGATAACAACATACATTTAATACAAACCACCACCACCATCAAGGGTAACAAGAGATACAATCAGGTCTTAAAACCAACCCAGCTTCCTCTCACCCCTCCACTCTTTCCGGGCTCAGCTCTGCTCCCTCTTCCCCCCAGCAGCGCAGGGGCAGGGAATGGGGGTCCCAGCCCAGCTGGCACAAGGGGTCTCCCTGCTCCTTCCCCCGCAGGCAGAGGGGCCCTCGCAGCCCTCCCCTGCCCCACCGCGGGGTCCCTCTCCCGGCAGACATTCCCCCGCCCACCGCCCCAACGCGAGTCCTTCCCGCGGGGCCGCAGCTCCCCAGAACCCCCCAGCGCGGGGCCCTCCCGGGGCTGCCGCCCTCCCACCGACGGGCGGCTCCAGCGCGGGCTGCCTCGGAGCCACGGCCTGCTCCGGGCCCGGCCCCTGCTCCGGCCCGGGGCCCTCCGCGGGCTGCAGGGCGACCTCTGGGCCGCCGCTGGGCTCCAGGGGTTCGGCCGCCATCGTACCGCGGGCCGCAGGGGCACCTTTGCTCCGGCACAGCCGCCCTCTGCCCCCTCACTGACCCAGGTGTCCGCAGGGCTGTCTCTCCCCCATCCCCCTTCGCTCACTAACACAAACCAAAACTAAGAGAGGCAAGCAACGGTTTCTTTCACTCTTAAATAGTTATTCCCAGAGGTGCCATTGGCTTGGCCTTGGCCAGAGGTGGGTCCGAAATTGGAGCCGGGGGAGCTTCTCAAAGCCTCTCACAGGAGCCACCTCTGCAGGCCCCTCCCCTGCTACCAAAACCGCGCCAAAATCCGACCAGACACCAAACCACCACACGTGCAAAAACCTGCTGTGAACGAGACCACTGTAAACAAGGTATCTTTGCCAGGACAGCAGGGTGCCAGCGCTGGGGTGCAGAAAGAGGGGAACCCACCCTCCTGGTGGGGAAGGGGCAAGCACTGACTGTGCATGTGTGCACACACGGGTGTAGGATTCGGCCTTGGGGGGATCAGGTATGTAATAGGTAACATATTGTGCTTTGTTCATTAAACCTGTATGGGAGGGTATGGACGATTTCTGTATGGAAAATTTATGTATGGAAGATTTATGTGCTCGCAAGGCTTGATAGCTTAACTGAAGGACATTCGGCAAAATAAACAAGACCCGTAGCTGAGGGGAGTTGAGTAATCACATTTTTGCAAAAGTTCACCCACAGGGCAACGAGGAAGACCTTCAGCCTTCATCCTTACGACTACCAGGAGGCAGAGAAAGACCCCCTAGCAACACAATGCACAGGCGCAGAAAGCAGCAGAAGTATATGTGGTACAAGGAAGTAGAAGAGTATAAAAACCAAGGACTCCAGGGGGAAAGGCGCGAGCCTTTGGTGGAGCGAGGACTCCCCGGCCGCCCAGCACTGTTTGCTTGCTATCGCTTGCTTGAATTTAATAAAACTTGAATTGGATTTTAGCTAACTCTGTCCAGTCAATTATTCGGACGAGCTAACACATAACAAGGTACAGAAGGATGTTTAGAAATCTGGAGGTGCTTATCAACATTTTGTAAGCGCCTCAGCACCAGGGGTTACCTGTTGTGTTGCCGATAATGATCCCGATGCTGCACTGACAGACTGCTGTTTAGACCTCATCAACCAATCAGTAAATCACTCCAGTCCCACGCGGTTTAAACCACAGGAGTCAAGTGGTTTTCTCCCGCAGCACATGCCGGGGGGGGGGGGGGGGGGGAGGGTGTATGGGCAACGTTCCCTGCAGCTCCCCATCCTGCCCTGCCTGTACTTGGCTCGCAGGGGGCTGGACGAGCGCTCCCCAGTCCCAGATGAAAACACGGAGCAAATCCAGATCACAATGGTAACATTAGATGAGATCATCTGTCTAAGCCAGATGAACAAAACACCTCAGCAGAGTTACTCAGCATCTGTCTCGGTCAACAGAAATGGACTTTCTTCTATTCTGGCTTTTTAGAATAGACACCAACAAACCTTCTTGTAACATAAGGAAAATGCAGTTGGTCAAGCAAAACCAAAATGGATTTGCAGACCAGTACTATGTTGCAGATCCCTAAAAATATGTCACTGGTATTTTTGAGTTCTTGACCCACAAAAAAAAAAAAGGAAAAAGTATTTCCCTTATACTCCCAGCCTAGGGAGGAGACTAAAGACAGACCACAGCTCCCACTGCTCAGCAAGAGGATGATTTCCCACAGACAAAACAGTGACGTTCACCAGTGTGAGGATGTCAGGAACAGCCCTGCAGCAAATAGCTCCCAGCATCAATGAGGACCAGCTGGCTTTCCCTGGATGCTGTAGTTACGCAAGTTAGCAATTAGCTTGTCGTAGACATACTCATATACATACTCATATACATGAGAACATCTAGTCTAAGCGTGGCTGTTTCCCCTCAAGCTAACCCAAATATATTTGTTCTCCCCAGTCAAAAAGACAATTTTGTGTTCTAAAACAAATATAATAAAACAGAATCAGGAAGGCAAATGCCTCTCTCCACAGGAAGGCAAGTTAAAGTAAATTCTGCAGCAGGGATACTTGCATTTCATTTGAGCATGAACACGTTTTTCATAAAATTAAATAATAAATACAGCCTGGAAAGTAAGACTTAAAAAGCTCAGGGTAAGTTACTGGGAGGATAAATCATTTCCACTTTGCAAATTCAAGTGTTTATTATGCTGTGGTCAACAAGGACATCTGTGAGCCACAGACCTGGACGAAATCCTGTGCTCCTGGGACGGTATCATGCTCACAGGGCTGGGATCATACCCTGGATTGCAATCCCAGCTTTGATTTAGCTGCTCTGATTTCAAACCTATCCCTTGCCAGGTAAGAAAGAAGCCTTAGGGAAGATCTAAAATCTGGGAAATCTGCTTCACCAGGAGATTTAAACACAAAGGAAAGTCATGAGAGAACTGATAGCTAAAGTATCCTTTTGCTGGGGGAAAATGCCAAGTAATAGGGACAGGGGCATTATAAGATCCAGCAAATGGGAATTCAGGTGATCCAAGAGGACAGCAAGTTCTTGGCACAGGTAAGTATAGGTCTTTGTTATAACTGGCCACCATGTGGCATAAATCCCCTTCGAAATCTGAAAAACTCCACACACGTTATGCTGAGAGAGCACCTAAGTGTTGGAAAACCTGATCAGAACACAGTCTTTATTCCACCTAACTTACAGACAAGATGCATGTTATACAGAAAACAACCTAACCAAAAAGCATAAAGTTTCCAGATGAAGATCTATGGCTGATGTTACATACAAGGGAGAGACAAGCTCTTAAGATCTTCTGGCCCTAAAAATCAGTATTTCCCCAAGGCTTTCAAGTAAGAGATTACTTTTCTCTAACTTTAGCTTTAGCAATGAACATTTCTGAAGACAAGTGGAGAGGTACCAACTCCTCCAGCAACTGTTGCCCCCTCCCCACAGGACAAGTCTACAGGGGAATGAAGACACAGCTGGTCCTCTCCTCATCCAAAGAGCCCTGATCTCCAGGTCCCTTGTGCCCACACCCAGTGAACTGAGTCCCACTCAAAATAGCTTTCACAAAACTGATAGACTTGTCAGGCCATGGTGCATAAAGACATTTAGGCCGCTGAGATGCAGTTTGGCTTCTAGCAGGGTTAAGGACAGTCAGGCACCTAAATCTTCCAAGAAGAACTTGGCTGTTCTGCACTAAGTTTTGGGCAAGTTTCACCCAACCACCTGTGAAGGTCTCTGTGCAGAGTCCTCACTGGTAACGCTCCCCATGCACAGAAAGTGCCACTGCGCTGCCTGCCTGATGGGAAATGACTGGGGGTTTTGAAGGAAGAGAAACAAGACAAGAACAAGTGAAAACACACTCTCCAGGGCAGTCAGCCAAGAAGGCTTTGTGTTGGCTCACCTTGCAGAACGGATGGTGATCGACAAGGCACAAGAATTCGAGATGGAAAGGTGCAGAAAAGAGTAAGGAAAAAAAAACAGTTGTAACAACTCAGCAGTCACAAGCCTAATCCCACACATTCACTGTCTCTGTTCCCTTTGCTACACTCTTCATGCATTTTCTGTGATTTTTATTTTAATTCTGAAGACTCATGGCACAAGACCCCTAACTGATGTCATATGGCACTTATTTCATGAGCATATATAAACCTCATTTTCCCCTGATAGTTAATTGACGCTATACAAATGAAAAAGCAGAGTAGGGCACGTGGGTGTTTAAAAGGAAGCTCAGTGTGTGGGAACTGTCAAGCATTTGAGCTGGCTAGAACAACCCCAGCCCACCCTCTCGATCGAGAAAAACACATTAGGATGAGAAAAGATACCGTGACCGTACTGCTGAAATGTTTGAGGAATCATCTGATAGTGATTACTGTAACTTGCTTCTTGTCACAGCCCAGAGACAAAGGCTGGAGGCTGTGGAGGGATCGGAGAGGGAGGTGGGGGCCATACTGCCAAACAGCCCGTGAAGGGCTGGTCTCCTTGCAAACCCAAATGTGCTCTACGGCAGATGAAAGCCATGCCCTTTATCTTTGGAGTTTCCAATTTAAGATAAATCTTAAATCTCAACCACTCTGTGTTGTTCCCAGAAGCCAAGGGATTATTTTTAGCTCAATGACTGTTCTCAGTGCAGATGGCCAGAGTCCTAAGCTAGAATGAAGGCTCAGGCTGCCTGCCACGCACTGCTGGCAGATCACCCCACAGTGAATGAGCCTCTCTGTCCATTTCTTCTCAAATGCCAAGAGGCAGTAACAGCACTTTGCTGGCTTTGCAAGACATTCTGGTATCTCAGCACAGGAAACCCCATCTGCCACAACCAGCATCACTCCTCATCGGGGAGAACATGGTTTCCTGCCCCTCGGGTCCTCTCCTGCACATCTGGCTTGGTCTCCCAAAGCATTTGCTACCTGTATCCATAAGAACACACTGGGCTGGAGATGGCCGCAGGCGGGTGCAGTGGCAGCTCACCACAGCAGTAACACCTTGCACTAACAGTGCTCTACATGTTCAATAAGATTCTGGAGTGGAACATGGTCTTTGCCAGCTGTTTCTGAGTAATGCAAAAGTTCCCCTGCTGAGCTTCCCACACAAGGTCTCACCTCATCTGGGAAGTAGTTTTCCTCCTAAACCTGGACTATTTCTTTTCAAATCACTGGACATCCCTCGGTTCCTGCCAGTTCTTACAACAGCCACAAAAAACACAGAATAGAAACAGCACCAAATGCCCTGAAAGCACTTTATTTAGGGGATGCTTAGGGGGCATCAACTGGGCTTTGCCCTTTGGGACCCAGATGGGGAGAAACTTGATTTTACACATGGAGATGCCTCGAAGTCACAGAACTGCCGCAGCACCATTTCAGAGAGGACCCAGTGGACCCGAGACCCATGCTCCAGCCTTATCTAAAGACAAGCGGTTGAGTTGGGTGAAGAAGATAGCTAACGGGGACCTACCTCCTGTTGACTGGTATATCAACAGACTCCCAGTGAATCACTGAAAGAATAGCCCAATGGGTCCTTGTGGAATCCTCCAACACTGTGGTGCTGGTTGCTGTTGGGGACAGAGACAGCCTCAAGGGACCACGAACCCCTGCTCTTCTGAGGCTTTTCCTAGGAAAACACCAACCACGAATTACACGTTTTAAGGACTGTGAAATCTGTAGGTGGGCAGAAACCAGTCACCTCTGTAACCATGCTGCTCCATGAAATTATTCATGTACCGCACAGAAAAATCCTGCAGAAGCGGCACAGCCCAGTGAGTAAGGAGCTGACTCAGACCCATGGGCCATAGCCCCAGCCAGCATCTCCTTGGCATCACCTCTCCTCCTCCTTCCTCTTCTTGGCTTTTCTCAGCCCTTCAGGACAGAGACCAGCTCTTAACTTGCACAGAGGTTGCAAAATGGGGCAAGTGCTACCAGAGCTAGAGGCTCATGAGGAACAGCTGCCCCAGAGACAACCATTTCCCACTGTTTCTCCCTCTCGTCGTGACCCCAAGCACAGTGGAAAGTCTGGCCTGGAACCCCCTGAGCACAAGGACCCTGTACTTGGGCTGGGGATGAAGGCCACGGTACTGCCTAGCTAAAAGCATCCTGCCCAGCTGCCCGCCTGCCTTGCGACGCAGGAGGTATGCTAGCCACCACCACGTCTGCTTTGATACACAGTCTGACTGCTTTAATTAGGCATCAATTCAGCTGAAAACCATTTTTGCAGGGTTAATTCTCAGCTGGATGAGTCCTCGAAGTGCCTCACCACCAGAACCAGGAGGTGGACCTGCCCTCCCCTTTGCAGCCTGGACTCGCACTGGGCAAGTGCTCTCATCTACCGCAGTGTTAGTCCGGAGCAAAGGGGGCCACAGCTCTGAAGCTGAGGATGGGGATGTTTCCTGGCCTGGTCCACACTCAGGCAGGGCAGAGCAGCCTCGGACAGAGCCCCTCAGAGGCTGGATCAATGCAGAGCCAGCACAGCCCAGCTGCAGGGTCTTTATAGAGCTTCTTTTCCTGATCAATGCAAAAGCACCCTGTGCCAGGGTACTGCACCCACCCCAGCTCTTTGCTGACATTCACCCAAAGCCTATGTGCATCAGGATGGAGAGGAAGGCACAGCCCTGCGGGACATGTTGCTGCCCTGTTTCCACAGGAAAGCCACACTCTGCAGTGTCCTGCAGCCAAGATGGGAGGTGGAAAGCAACTGACACAGCACAGGGCATCCTTGGCTCTGGGGCTGGACCAGGGGCTTTCGCACCAGCTGTAGCCAGCCAGGGAAGGAGCATCTGCTGTGCCCCTTTTCTGACTCCAAACAACCCACTTACAAATCATCACTCCCTACCACCTCTGGGATGCAGCAATGCAGGATGGAAGGTGGTACATTTTCCAGACATCTCAGGGGCTTGATCAGTTTAAGGGAGAGTAAATCAACCCCTGGCTCATCAGCCATGAAGAGCACTCATTCATCACCTGCATGTCCCATTCAGCACTGTCAGGTGAGCAAAGTTTCTCATTTTAAGTCCAGACTGCCCAAAGAGGACCACTATCACCACGGGCCCACCTCTCACACCACAGCACCAAGCACCAGCACAAGGCACTGCTCAGCATTTAAACAGAGTGCAAATGGGAATCAGAACAAGCTCTCTGAACTGCTCCATGCCGTTCTTTGGCAGGACGCAGACACAGCAGAGGGTTCAGTAGAAACAATAACACAAGAAACAACTGCAGCAGCTGTCCTGAAACAGGGCACCTGAAATAAGACATGGCCCATTCAGGATCCTGTGCGTTGGGGCTGCCAGGAGGTTTGAAGCTACCAACAGAAGAGTGAGGGCTGTGTGTGTTAGAAGTCTGAGCATTACACTGGTTGGAGAGGGGGGATGCTGCTCTGCCCTGCAGGGCTCAGAGAGTGCTGACAAAGGGCTCCTGATGGTGGGAGCACAGCCATGGGTGCACCCAAGTCTCCAGGGCAGAGGAAGCGAGTTTTGGGCTGTGCTCCAACACTCAGCCACAGGGATGGTGCCCACCTGCCCCTGGGACCCAAAAGGACCTGGGCAAGGTGGGACACACCCCGTGCCCTGCCAGCAGTGCTGAGGACATCACAGAAGGATAACCCAGGAGGTGGGATCGGTCTTCCTTGGGAAATGCTGGTCTTCCTCCAGCAACTATTAAAACCACCAGGGACATCCACTTGGACCAGGCACCCCACTTGCAGAGAACCAAACCTGGTGGGAGGTGACTCTGGGCCCCAAATACCCTCAAGGCTCCAGGCCTTAGTTAGCCCTTCTGCTGATAGCAGCCATTTGGGTGGAGAGCAACAGCAGCTGAGAGACACCTGAGGTAAACAACTTGAGAATTAAACCAAAGCAAAATCAGTCTTTAATTTAAGGGCCACCCCCATTCTGGCAGAGGACAGTCCCTCAGCTGAGGGAGCACTGCCTGCTGTTGTTGCCCGCGGGCTTCGCAGATGCACCAGCCATCTGCCAGAAGCATCAGCATGCAGGGAAAGCCAGAGAGCGGTGGCAATGCTTTTTTAACTCGGGCTCACACCAATGAATAACCCACTGGATCTGGTCACAACAGAGCTGTATTAAACAGCCTCGCTGCATGTCCCTCCCTCGCTCCACCATCACAGCTTCCCACCCTTGCCCTGATGCCCTTCCCAGTTTAGTGATACTTGGGCTCTGCTTCGTCTTCCGAGCTCTGCAAGATTTAAGGCAAACCCAAAGCATCATCCTCCTGTTAAGCAGAAATCATTCATTCTGTTCCCTTCCTAAAGAGACCACTTTTCCCCTCTCCACATTTGCAGTTCACAGTTCAAGGAAAAAGCTATGCCAAAGAGCTGCTGAGAGGATGGAAAGCGGCAAGTGGTGGGCACTGGGCATGAAAGCAGGCAGCCCCCCCAGCTGGCTGAATTTTAAAGCCTGCATAATTCAGCAGTGAATTTGACTCATGCTTCCTACTCCTGCTTCCAGGCTAGATGCGTGTGCCTCCCTGAGGCGATGGCTCCAGTGTAACTTTAACTCTTGATCCGCCACGGAGGAAGGGCAAAGCTTCCCCTGGGCTGAGGCGTGCCAAAATATCCACATTCCCCAGCGCTTTCGGCTCGGCTGCCTCCAGAGTGAAGAGGCAGTCACTCAGAACAGGGACCTTACATGCCCCAAATCGCCCTCTGGATGTGTCTCTCTCCCTCCATCATTTACAGAAACCTCTGGGACACTATCCAGATAATTCACAGCCTAATACTCCATGCCCCGTACCCTCTCTGTGCCCCATTTCCCAGTCTGCACAAGGAGGAGAAGATCCCGAGCCCTTGCATGGCCGCGTTCACTCCAGCACCTTTGCAGATACGGAGCCACCCCTGTGCCAGGCAGGGCAGCGCAACGGGGACGAGGTGGTGGTGGGTCCCCAAGCAAGAGGCATTTCAGCAGCAGACCTGAATCCAGCAGAGGACACAGACAGACTGGTAAACCTGGTGTAGGACCTTGCTGGTTCAGAGGGGTCATCCTGGGCAAATTCTGCCCCTTGTAAGCTTAAGAAGCCCCCAGCACATTTCTCCTTGCACATTTTCCACTCTCCAGCCAAAGCAGGACTGTAGTAAATATCCAGCAGATAAAGCTGAAATCCCATTAAAGCATCTCAGACTTCATTTTTCCCAGCAGTGGAAAATTAATCACAGCAGCCCCCCCCATCGACTCCAGCTGGCTTGTCCCCAACGCTAGAGCTATGGTGTTCAGCAGCTAAACAATTGGTCCTTCCAAGCAGCTTAAAACAAATTAATGAAAGACAAAGCATTTGGAGCAAATTTTCTCAACCTTTCACAGATAAGGGGCAGAAAACCCCTTTTCTGCTTCTCAGCCCCCTTCCTGCAAAAAGCTAGAGCACAATTATTTCAACAGGTTTGGTAGACATCGACGTGCTTTGAAGCTCTCTCAACCCTGGGAAAGCCCATTTTCAGACCTGCTTTCATTGCATTATGCAGCTTGTGCACAGAAACAAACCACCCCACCTCACACCATACAGACGAAGTCGGGAGGTGAGGCATCCTCCCAGATTCACCAGCATTGAAGAGGGCTTGTTTCAGCCAGCCCATTTCTCAGTCTCTGCCACCCAAATCTTCCCAGGAGCTGGTGTGACAGCCAATGCTGGCGTTATGGCCAACTGCACACCTCTGCTACCCCAGCTGCACCAACAGGCACACAAGGAGAACACGGGCTTCAAGACTCTGTGCTGTAAGAAACATGACTGAGGCTCCAGGTCTCAGCGGTGGCAAAGGTTTTCAAATGGCAGCCACAGATTAATTCACTTTTTTTTTCCCCCCTGCAACAGATTAATTCATGCTCAGAAAAAAAGCTACTTCAAGAAACAGCTGCTGACCATGGGAGGCCAGCAAGGAAGCACCCCATGGGCACTGGACCTCTCCATCCCATCTGTACACATGGACTAAAATCACGGTAATCCACCTGCGTGAGGTAAGTAGGTAAGAAATAACTGAAAGGCCCTTGCTTTGAGATGGAGGTAACTGGACCCATCTTAGCATGGCAGGCGAGTGCTTTCTCAGAAGTTCAGCATCTCCACAGCACTTTTGGGCACCACATCCCTGCCCTGCACTTGGCCCTCATCCCGGCCCCCTGCAGCCAGGCTGTGTGGATGCAGGGCAGACAGTCCCAGCTCCGACAGCCTCCAGGATACATCCTGCAAGACAGGAGTCCTTCCCAGGTGAGCTCAAATCCTGCTATGTCAGGGCAGGGTTTGTCTGTCTGCCTTGGGGGCAGTACCCCAAGCTGAGTTTCCCTCAAGCATCCAGGGCTGCTCTCCCCCCTCTCCACTCCAAGCCTTCCTCTTGCCACTGCCTGCTGTATGGAATCCACCACTGGCTTATTAAAACCCATATGACTCGTGGGAAGTTGAACTTCAGCTGGCTGACGAGCTGCCCAGCTCTGCTGCACGCCTCAGAAAGTCAGGTTACCCCTGCTAGGGAAACCAATCAATCATTTACCCCCACTAAATCCATTTCTCCATGTAATGCTATATAAACAAGCAGTATTTGCACAACAACACATGTTATAAGAAGCTTCGCAAGGCAAGCAAGCTGTTTCCAAGAGCTCCGCACACATTGTCGTCACAGCCAGCTAATGCTGGGGACACTGAGTGCAGGAAAGTCTCTCCAGGGAACGAGGTATCACTCATCAGCTCCCAAAGCACCAAGGAAAGAGAAATAGATTTGCACTCGAGATGACCATTTTCTTATCAATGTAGCACAGCAGACTGAGCCCCTAAAGCAATCCCAGCTCCCTACAGAGGTTCTCTCATACCAGTCCACTATTGCAAAGCAGGAAGACTTGGCAATCACCAACAGATAAGAAAAGTTAAGTGACTTGCACAAGGCCACATGGGAAGTCAGCGTCAGGGTGGGGTGTCAAGTCTGAGCTGTGAGGGGTGAGAAGGAGCCCCTGTCACCCCTGGGCTCACAGACCCAGCTCTGCTCATTTGCCATCCAGGCTCCCACTTGCAGCTCAGCACAGAAGGGATACAGCGAATAGCTCTCGATGTATGATTTTCCTCTATGAATCTGCACAATAAAGCTTTTGAAACTACACAGGATTTTCACCCCAGAACATACTTTGGCCAGAAGTTGCCCAGCTTGGTAGCCTGGCCTGCTGCACCAGGAGCAAGAATCAGACCTGCTGCGACTGCACACCAGCCCAAGCTGCGCCTCTGGTCCCACCGCCCGCTGCAGCGGGCACTCACATCCCCTAACGTCGCTGCAGAGCCCCCAACCCAGCTCCGGCAGAGCAGCAGGGTGGTGAGCAGACGCCCCAGCTGGCAGGCTCACGCCCACACCAGGTTTGCCCACCGCGATTCGCTTGCTGCCCACTTCCACACCGCAGACGGAGGGCAGCAAAGAGGAATGGCAGCAGCTGAGGAGCAGGAGGCTGGTGAAGATGCAGTTTATGCAGCTTACCTCTCCCAGGACATCAAGGCCCACTCCCACCCCACTGTAACTCCAGCGGCTTCATTAAACTCGCAGCAGTACCGAGCTGACCAGCAGTACTTGCACTTTACCCAATTACAGCTGGCACTGAGGACAGGGAGGAGCACAGCACCGGCCAACCACTTGCTAAATAGCAGCAACACAACACTTGGTGTTTGGTGGCAAGAGATGTACACCTCTAGCCGTCAGCACTCATGTTGAGGATCAGATGGGGTAGCCAAAGCATTTGCTATCAATACTCAAAGTTGAAAGTGGCCTCAGAAACTGTGCTCCAAGTCAAAACACCATGGCCTTACTTTATGTAAAGCCAAGCTACACAAAGTTTTCATTGCAAAATCTGCCCTTGGGGAAGAAGATTATGCAAGACTTCATTTGAACAGTAAGAACGACCCTGAAAGGGTTTTCTTTAAAGGCCCTGATGTTTTAAACTCTGCAGGAAACCACCAGGCTTCCAGTCCCCAGCAGAAGAAAACCAGCTTCTGTGCTCACAAGGCAGACAACAAGCAGCAGTTTTTCCATACAGCAAGAAGTGGAGAGGTGGCAGAAAAATCACAACTTCCCCACTTATGCCCCATGATCTCCAGATAATTTCTGTGCCAGTCCCCAGGTGCAGGTATATTTGAGTGCAGCCTGATGATACCACACACACTCCCGAAAGTTTTGCCAACTGGTGGAGAAAGGTGTTTTGGTTACGAGAGGATCTCCAGCTTCAGCCCATGAGCTTACACGCTGCTTTGGGATCCTTCGAAACATCACTAGAAAGCACCAAACCCGATGATCACAGGACTAGAAACTTAGACAGCAACAGCAGTGTACCAACAGCAGGCATCAGCAGGGGGGACTGCTGAGGGATCCACTGCGCAAGGAGGACCTTGCCTGGTGGACCAGCACAAGAGATGCTGGAAACAAAGCTGCATCTCACCCCACACAACCTCCCTGCCAGGTGTGAGCAGCGACATTCCTGCAAGAGCGCCCATTCCTGGTGGAGTGAGATTCAAGGGGAAAAGGACAAGCAAATACATGCCAGGTACCCTGAGTGACCCAGGCCTGACTCGTGTGTGTGGAAGGCCCGTGGGGCAGGTGAGGACCCCCCAGCGAGGTCTCTGCAGGGCTCTCAGTGCTGCCTGGTCTTCCCCACGCTGACGGGCCCATCCTGTGCGGGGCTGACACCCCAGCCTGGTGCATCCCTCAGCCTCACTGCTTGGGTCCAGCTTGGTTTATATTCCTTTTCTGTTCGGGGACAGGAGCACTGTAACTCTCGCCTTGTAATTTATAACCATCCACATGCAGGTAGCTCTGCTTCAAACACTTTGGCTCCAACTGGCGTCTGTTCGGCCCCTTGCAGGCTGGTGCCATGCTGTGACTGACCCCGCATGATAACAGCCATCCTTTCCCTACTCTGTGCTGGCTTTTCACTGTTTGTTTACCCCACAGCTTTACCTACACTTTGCATGTGGGTTTTGCATAGCCTCCAACTCAAGTTCTCCCTGTTGTCTGAGTGGTTTGGGTTTTTTTTTAAGGAAAAACAAGATACATTTGGGATGGAAGCTGAAGGCAGGGTCCTGCAGCTCGAGTGTGTGGGGTACTGTTTCTGTACTGGAATTGCTGAACTTGTCCGGGAAGGGGAAGAAAGAGACTCTGGAGCTACTGGGCCACAAGTGTGGGAGAATCCTGCCTGAGCTGCCCTCAGCCATTCCTTGCCACGGCAGGGCCCTGCTCCTAGGGCTGCTCTGGGGCAGATCCGTGTCTCCAGGCCGGGTGTACCGAAAAAGGGCAGGGGAAGAGGGACCTTTTCTGCAAAGCAGAGACTGGGCTGAAAACACGTCTCTCCTTCAGCAAACCGATCTGAGCTAGCATGTGTACAGCATCAGAGCAGCACCAAAGGCAAAGTACTCGATTGGACATAGGGAAGGGTGACAGAGAGCAACTGCCCAGGAACTCCACACCAAGCACAAACTCTATTATCCCTCCTTGGGATCTGCTTTTTTCTTGCCGTCTTCCAAAAAGCCCAGAGCCCTTCTCCGAATTGAAACCAGGGTCAGTGCTAGAGACATCCGCCTCCATGGACCACCGAGCAGCTCCCACGGGCAGCAGCTGGGAAACCAACCTCCGGCTCCACTCAGGACCAGCCCAGGCCAGGAGAACCACCGAACCGCTCCTTCCTGGAGCTGCTCCTCCTCGGCATCGCTCTCGGCATCAGCCCTCGGGATCAGCTCGGTTTCCATCCCTTGAAGGAGGGCGCAGGGCATCCGGCAGCGCTCAATGAATAAGCCCCGTCGCCCTGCAGCTCGCTCCGGTGCTCTGCGAGCCGCAGGGTCTCGGTGCCGGAGGCTCCCGGCGCGCCGGGGCTCCCCCGCTGCCTGCCCGGGTACCGCGGGCGGCGGCTGCGGGCGGTGCCGTTTGCCCCGGCCCGGCTCCTGAGCAAGAGAAAGGAGCCGAGGGCGCTGGGGGAGCGGGGCGGGGGTGCCCTGGGTCCCGCCCGGCCCGAAGCTTCCCGGCAGGGACACCCACCTGCTGCGGCTCGGCCCCGCTGGGCCCTGGTCCTGCAGGACGCGCTGCCCTCGGCTCCGCTCCGCTCGCCGCAGCCCCGGCGTGAGCCCGCGCAGCCCGGCCCGGCCCCGCCCGCCCCGGCGATGCACCGCCCCCCGCGCTGTGCAGCGGCCCCCCTCCCCGGCGGGCATCGTCTCCCCGGGACACTCCCTCCCCACCCCCGCAGCCCTCCCGGGACAAAGGGCCGCGGCCCCCGGGGCAGCTGCGCCCCTGTCCCACGGCGCCCCCCACGCCCAGCCTCTCCAGGAAGCACAGCAAAGGCGACCCGCCACGGCCGCGCCCCTCTCGGAGTCAGACCGCCCTGCCCTGCCCCGGCAGCACGCCGGCTCCCTCAGAGCAGAGGCGGTGCCGACGCCGCACCTGCCCCTGCCCGCCCCGCCAAGGACACCGCTGTCAGACCCCAGACCCTTAAATGCCGACAGATCCTGGCACCGGGACCTGCACGAAGCCAGAAGAGCTGGTGCGACCCCAGCCTGAGGAAATGAAGCACCTTCTCTGCCGGTGGGCCAAGTCTTCTCGTCTCTCCTCCAGCTCTGCCTCCGCTCTGCTCTCCCACCCGTTCATCCCCGGGATAAGGCACCCGCCACCGTGCGCTCCAGCTCTCCATGGACCGACGGGGCAGGAGCAGGGCAACCCCCTCACTTGTGCGACGGGCACCACAACATTTCTGCATCGATCTAAATGCTGCTGCGACACGGGGTGAGGGTGCCCTGGGGGCTGCAGCAACCCCACTACAAGAGCACCCGGGACTCATTTAGGTTATTTGATGAGAACGAGACAACAAAAATCTGGATCATGCAGGAGCAGGAGGCAGCTGGGACTTGAGGAATGCAGCTGGTGATAAGAGAGGCCGGGCAGCCACAGCCAAACCTCTGTGCTCCGCCAGTGACACTGGTGTGCTCCAGAGCAGGACAGGGCTCCTAGGACAGCAATGCGTGACCAAGGCATGTGCTCAGCCCTCCATCCCCTCCACAGCGCTCCTGTCCCCACCGAACAGCAGGGGCCAGGGAGAGGCGCAGGCAAGAAGGGGCAGCTAGCCCCCTGCCTCCTCGCCGGCCCTGCCGGTTCCCCGGGGATGCCCCATGCTGCCGCTGCTGGAGGTGCACGGAGCCAGGAGCAGCATTTACCCAGGCAGCGATGCAGGCTGCATGGGAGATGCTTGGAGCAGCCACACAGGCTCTCTTGGGTGAGAGTCCTTAAATCCCCTCTGCAGAGGGGATTAACCTTCAATAAGAACAAAATCAGGTGGAGCAAAGATGGCTGGTTGGATACAACAGAAAACTTAATTTTAGCGGTGTCACAGATCCTCTTCTCTTGAAGCACCGTAGATGCCTTCTATCAGAGCTGGCACAGGGCACCGACATGTGGAGAGCAACATCCAGCTTCTACAGAGAGCAAGTTTTGCCCACATCTACCCAAGGCCCCAGACATGGTGTTTCAAAGCCCCTTGTACTCCTATGTGACAACGGCCAACACGGGAAGCAACAGAAATCCCTTCTCTCTGGGCTGTCCAGGGATCAAGTTCACCATGTGAAAGGTCGGTTCTGCCAATCACAGCACAAGATGCAGTTTCAAAGCCGCTTTCAACTACGGAAAGACAGCATTTAGTCATCACTAGCTGTTAAGGCTCTTAATGGCTCCTAGATACCTGACTTTTACTGCCCATTTACTGCTCTCTTGTAAACACGGTTGCTAAGATGCAGCTGTACAATGAGAAAGCATCTTCAGAAGTGTCCTTCCACTGCGGAGCAGCTGCCTGGGCAGTTACTGCACCGAGACTGAGGGCAGCAGAGACCTGCAGAGCTCCCCGGTGCAGCTGTACTCACAAGTCGGGCTACAACTTGGGGCTACGAACTCCTCCCATGTCAGGCACATCTTCCTTACAACCAACACCTCAAATGCAGTGGGAACAAGCAGGTTTGCTCATCAGCAGACTGACAGCCCAGGGCTGTCACTCAGGCTGTGCTCTGGGTGCCCACAGCTCCGTGGCTCCATTTCCTTTAGCAGAAATTGGGAAAGGTATTAACAGGACTAAACCCAACTGCATTCACAGGGCAGATGTGTCACCAATCTCAGCAAGTCAAATGGGTTGGCCAGGCGAGCCCATTCGTGGTCCTGTGACCAAAAGCTCACATTAGGATGCAGATGCACCCCCGGTTTCTTTGGTGGTCAGCCCAAGGCACGTCTCTCCTTGCTGCAGTGCAGTCTCTGCTTCAGGTATGGCTGGCCCGGCTTGCTGCCCAGCCAGCTATCCTGCTTTCCCTGCCCTCCCTCCTGTCTGCTCCTTCTCCAATGTCCATCAAGAGCAACACATTCAGTGCTAAGGTAAGAGGAGAACCCCAGCTCCCTTCTCCCCTTTCGTGTTTCTCAGCACACACACTCCCCTCCACAGGCTGCGGACCTGTGCGATGCACCCAGCCAAGCTTGTGGCCAGCTACGCTCTCCAGAGCACCCTGCTGCGCCGTCCTGCCTCACCTGCAAGCACGGATCATATCCCTTGCAACAAGCAGCACCCAGAGCAGCCCTAGCAGGGAAGCTGCGAGCTATCAAGAGGTCATCAGCAGGTGTCGAAGCAGAGAGGTGCTGTCCCCGGGCTGAGGCCAAATCCAGCTGAACATGCACAAGCAGCCCCATCAACACCAGCTGGATGGCTCAGTGGCCCCAGTGTCCACACCATTAAGGCAAACAAACGCCAGAAGGCAACCCACTGGGAACACCACTTTCAAGGGGACACAGTGCCAGCAACAAACTTCACAGTGTGGATGACTGAGAAGCACCTCCATGACTCTGAAGACCACCACAAGAAGACCCAGGTGTAAGTGCCACTTATGTTTCTTCTCGCAAGAATTTTCTTCTCTTGTTCAAGTGCTTTTCTCCTCTAGCAAGGCCTTAAACAATGCCACCATCTCTCCCAGCCTTGCTGGTGCCCCTAGCTCCCCCCAGGCCAGCATGTCCATGGCCCCCAGGCACAGCGGGCAGGAGCAGGGGCTCCAGCGTGTCTGCGGCAGCACGATCAGGCAGCAACTCTGTGCTCTGATGGAGGCTTGCAACACCTCCCTCTGCCCCTGCTTACAATCACTACAGGATTATCAAAGACCCTGGGACGTTGTCACGGATGTTCTTTTCTGTGTGCTTGCTATCACTGAAGTAAATAAATGAAGGTCAAAGGGTGTCCCTGGAAGAGCTGAGCAGGCAGCTAAGCCTCTCATCTGAAGCCCAGCCCAGGACGCCAAGTAGTTCTGGGCATTTCCAAGCCAGCCAGCAGCCATACTGCCCCATCAGGAACTTGAGGGGTGACGGCTGCCTGTCCCAAACGCTGGAGGTCTCTGCAGGTGGATGTTGAAAGATCACTGACAGAACCACAGGGGTGAGAGCCACAGCCAGAATTTGGTCCCAAAGTATCAGCCTGAAAAGGAGCCTCTGGCAGGTGCAAAAGAGCCCAGCAGAAAAGGTCCAGCATGTGGAAAATGCCTCTGAGAGGAGGGATGGGGGCCAAGGTGCATTGCAGTGAATGCCCTGATCTTGGGAGAGCCACTTTGCCCCTGGGTAAGGGACCCCCAGCTGGGCCTGCAGACCAGGACAACAGAGTGAGGAACAGAGAGAGACTTGAGATGGGTCTAAGCACCTTTTTCAGACTCAAACTCGTGGAAACACTGTCCTCCAAAGCAGAGCCTGACATTGCTCTGTAGGTCATTCAATGCAGCGCAAGATATTTGTTCCCTTTGTGCTCCTTGGGAGGTATCTTCTAGAAAAGACTTGTGCAGTCACACTGCCTCCACCTGTTTGTCCTGCCTTGGACAGTTTTGGAGCTCACTTGTCATTTCAGCCACATTTGACAGAAGGGCCAAGACCTCAGAGGTGCTTGGTTTTGTGAAAACAGACAGCACATGGGGAAGTGAGACCCCGTTGGTGCTCCCAGTGCAGGAGGTGCTGCAGCCTTAAGCAGGCATTTAAGAGTCCACATCCCAGAACAACTGCCTCAAGGTCTAGCCATGGTAGAGGCTCTGGTAGGAGCTTGCACCTTCTTAGACGCCAAGAACAGCACAGAAGCATACCCAACTGGAAGAAAACCTTGAAGAGAGCCCCTAGTCAGCACAGGGACTGCCCATGTCCGCCAAAATATCTGCTGTGGCTCCTCTTGCCAACATGCAACAACATGGGGCAACCAGGAGATTGTCGACACTGAATAGAGCACCACAAGATTGGGTCCTGCCAGTTTACAGCTTGAGAAATTGTGTGCACAAACCCTTCTCACAACCCAGAGGAGGAAAAATCTGGTTGATGTGTCACCCTGCAGGCACTGTGGCTTACTTTGGTCCTTTAAACAAGCCTGAGGTTGCCGCTGAGCCCTGTCCCACACCGACGCGTCCCCTTCCCACCAGGTTGCTGCACAGCTGTGCTGGCCACGCACAGCCATTCGCAGCTGCCTCCAGGACCTCGTCCTTGAACATCCTTGAGGGCCGATAACATCCCTGCTGGCTAGCCTGAGCAGGGGCAGACGGGTTGTCCCTTGGCACGCTCCCAAGCTGCTGCACCCTGCGCAGAAAAAGGAGAGGCCTGGACTCCGGCAGCAGCAGCATGTGCAGGGAGACCCCCAGCCTCCCCTCTCCTCCTGGATGCCGGTGATGCTCACTGACATCACGATGAGCTGCTCACGGCAGGGATGGCCCCTCAGTCACCACCAGCCCCCCCTCTCCTGCCCACAGGCAAGTTCCCATTTTCTGGCTTACAAAAATCACTCTTGGCTTTTGGCATCCCTGAACCTTACTAAGGGATGGACTGTGCCCCCCTGCAAAACACAACAGCCAAGTGACACTGAATCTGTCACACACAGCCCCACCATGACCCACTCCCAAGGCAGGGATCACTTGCAGAGTGAATGCAGAGCCATGAACACCTGCCAGAAGTGCACGGACTGCTCCAGTTAAGAAAAGGCAGTTGTGAAAGTGCAATTTCTGGGGCGCTGAGCCGCAGCAGCCTGCCACCACACACCACTGGCAGATTCAGTGCACCCCAGAGCACCGCTCACGGCATCTCCTGAAGCTGCAGTGGCCAGAGCCACAGCCTGCCCCACGGCGCCATCCCCACGTGGCGCTGGTCCGGACAGCAGAGGTGGCTGCCAGAGCCGCCTCACGCCCAGCCAGGCCCTGCGTGGCACAGCCCCCAGCTCTCCCACAGCAGCAGCACAGCCACCTCACGCCTCAGCCACCACCTGCTGAAGGTCGCGGTGCCACTAAACCTGACCTCCCCAACAGTCTTATCAGCAGGCGGGTGCTGTAACACCCCTCGGCACAGCGCGCGCCCATCCTGTGTTGGCAAGCCCGCACTCGGGTGGACGTTAGCACTTGGTCACCCAGCTGGCACAAACCGCGTGATGCCTCCTGCACCCAGCACCCAGCGCTGCGCCACACCGCTCCCAGCGTGCCGCAGGGACGTGGGTTTTGTACCTCCAGTGCCGCCAGGCCGAGCTCTGGCTCAAAGCAGCAGCTAGCACGGCCCCAGGAACACCCACCCAGTGCTTTACAGGGACAGGAGCAGCAAAAGACAAGGTCAGATCTTTCCTCTGAAGGCCACCAGGCCAAAAAGAGCTTAGGGTAAGCGCAACTTCTGCAGGGAGGGCTTCTCTCAGCCAGACACCACAGCCTTCCACATCGCATCCTCTGTGAGCCAAGAGACCTGCCCCACGGCATTTTCCTGGGCTACACCTTTTCTGCAATCCAGAAGAAATCCAGCTGCTGCTCAAAGGCATGGCTGCACCTTCCCCCTGCTTCAGCTGCCCCTGCCCGCCACCCTCTGCTGGCACCAGCCGCTGCACCGACTGTCTTGTGAGCCAGACCTGAAGACCAATCGCTCAGAAAATCAGTTCAACAGGAGAAAAGGGAAACTATTTTTCAGCTGGCTCAGCTCCCTAGTCCTGCTCTTTACCCAACAGCACAAACCCATGCCTGGTATGGACCATGACAAGCACCTGATTGAGGAGGGGGTGCCCCAGCTCCTAGCTGCCCCCTGGGCATACACAAGACTGAGTGGCCAGGTAATCCTGGCCTTGCTGCAGTTACAGGGCCGCTTCTCACTGCTGCCCTTTTGGCCTCCGCAGTACACAGGCCAGTGGCCAATGCTCCACTTTTTGAATCCTTGACCACCTTCTCCTGTATTTTTCTGCACTTGCTCCACACGCTGAAGTGTAGGGACCTCTTCCAAAATCAAGCTGCATTTTTTGTCGCAGGGGGTGCTCCCAGGCTGACAGCTGAAAACCGGGCAGAGGAGGCAGTGCCTGAATCCAGATTGTCACTCTCAGCAAGACTGCTCCACGGCTTGATGCGCTGCCATGCTGCCGGAGCAAGCAGCTGGAGGAGCAGGGGGAAGGGGAGCGAGGCAGCTCTGCCAGGAACCACCGCAGCAGGCAGAGGAGTCAGGGAGGCTGCACTCTCCTTCGGCCACTGCTCAGGAGTTACACGGGCCAACACTGACAGCCCTCGGCCTCAGCTGTGGCTCACCAGGGACCTGAGCTTCCACCCTCGGAGCCAAGCCCCACTGCTGCCCCAACACCCCCACTGCTGCCCCACAGAGCCCCTGAGCCAAGCAGCACTGCAGGCCTCCTGGGGCTGCCTTTGAGCACGTAACAGGTATCGCTTGATCTCACAGGTGCTCTGGGAATTTTTGTAGATACATGGATCCTACTTCCTCCAAAGAAGGAGACTGAAGTTACACAATTAATCTATGTCAGGCTGTTTATAACTGACCATATGCTTAACCCCTCTTCCTGTTTTCAATATATCTGAACATTTCCATCCTGCCAGCCAGGACCAAGGGCCCTTCGCATCAGCTATTTTTTGGCTGACACAGACAACAGAGACTGATCCACGGAAAGGCAGCACAGTGCCACGGGTTATCAGACCAACTCAAAAGTGTCCAATCTTCACAGAACAGGAACTCAGAAACAGTTAACCTGCGGCAGACGGAAGGAGGATTTACATAATTTTAAATGAATAGGCAAAATCCAAATGCCGCCATCTAGAAATACAGGACTGCACTGTTTGGGTCAAGGTCACTCCAAGCACCCCCTGCTCTTTTGAGGCCAAGGGAGATTGGAGGGAGCTTGTCCAGCCAGAGCTGCCCAGGGCTGACAGCCTGAAAGCACCACCAGAGCAGGACTTGCCTTCTCAGTTTAGTATCTTTGGATGAGTTTAATATTATTGAGAGGGGAGGGACAAAACCAGGCTATTTCTTTCTCTTTTCAGATCTTGGAAAGCCTTTGCCTCTTTGTCCCATCCACCAGCAAGTATTTTAATTTCTGAAGATACTAAGAGGCCTTTTAAAGGCATTATTTTATTAGGGTTGGTCTACACAAAAAGCTTTGGTGAAAAACCTTTTCCTCACCCCAGGTCACCTCACAGATTTCCCTAACCTCTTCATAAAGCTTGGCAGCAAGTACAAATCCTTTCTTCTTCCCTTAAAGCCCTGGATTACACACCTCACAGGCATTACTTTTAGTCTAACTCTTGCAAAGCTCTTTGGGACAGAATTTAGATAAGCAGTAGTCTAAAAATAAGATCTTAATCCTGTGCGTGCAGCATAGCCTTCACCCTGAGCCCACGTAGGATGCGCTCCAAGGACCAGTTCCAGCCTTTCCTCTCCACTGCAGAAGCAAACAATTTCCTGCTAATGTGTTTGGTTTTATTTGTATCGGTTCACCTTTTAACCTAACACATCTGGAGACTATCCAATGGTTTATGAAGTAGAAGCTTTCTCCTCTCTGGGGAGGTGGGAAGAAAGTTGCTTGAGCCTCATCCTTTGCAGAAATAAACCTGCTCAGGAGCACCAAGCTGCAACAGTCTTAAAAAACCCCAGCCTACAAAAACCCAGCGATTTCAAAGTCTTAATTACAATGACACTTTATTGAAAGCACAAACCTGGGAGTGCAGGAAATTAATTTAAAAAATAATGTAATTGAAATACCGCTCAGAACTCCTCTATTTTCATTCTAGTAAATCCATAAAGAAAGCATAATACTGTTTAAGTCCTAACAAACTAAAAAACACCTTTTCAATCAAGTGACCAGTCTATCAGGGATAAATCTTACTCAAGTTTCAGATAAGAAGTAGACAGGATCCCTGTGCCTCTTCAGGTGGGAACCCGAGTACAAGGATCAGCCCTAGAGAAGCCCTGGCCAGACCCACTCATGCATCCCTCGAGCCTGGTGCTGTTCTTCCAGCAGCCAAGGCAGGCTAGATCTGACTTCCCCCTGGTTTCATCTTGTGACCGCCTGAAACAGGCCGATCTCCCATGCTGTGGTTGCCGCTGTGTGGTTGCAGATGGTAACAGTAGACTTGAAAATGCTTCTGCAGCTTCCCACCCACGGCCACATCCCTTAAGTCTTCTTCCTGTAACAGCTCCTTTGGTCTTCAGTAAGCTAAACCCCTTCTTTATAAAATATAAACTTCTACAACATTCACAGATATCTTGTGAAGTGTCTGCAACATTTTGAATAAGCTGACAATGTACCAAACCTTTGGGGTAAAACCAAGCCTTTTTTTTGCATGTTTATACAGCGCTTGACATAAAAGTTCCAGCTAGATCACAGGAACTGCTGAGTTTACTTACAGCCATACCAGCAGTTCAGCCCAGTTTGCAACATGACTTTCTCCATTCCCTTTTTCCTTCAGGGCCACATGCCCTTTGGGGTATCTGCTGGGGCCTCCCTCTCGAACCAAAACCCTAGAGAAACCACCCATTAAATGATTTCACGCTGACCTTGACTTGCTCTCAGAGCAGCATAAGCTCCCTGTCTCCCCAGTATGCCCAACCACAGGGCCACCAGTGTATCACCACCATAGGGACACACCCCGCTCTTGTCACACACTGACAGCCTCCTGTCGAGAGCAAGGGGCATCCCGCAGACCTCCTCTCCTCTGCTGCTCCCTCACCCAACACGGGCCAGCAAACCCCACTGTGGATCCTCACCCCGATTTCCTCCGGTGCTGCCTTCCCACTGCCCTCGCCCCCACGAGGTACTGAGCCGAGCTGCCACAGCCTCCGCACGCTGGCTGGGCTGGGCTTCCAGTCCTCCCCAGCTCTTCCTTCTCACACCAGCACATCGTGGAGGGGATCTGAGGTGCTGCTGTTGACGGGGGTCACCATCACAACAGACTTCCTTACCCCACTGCAGAGCAGCCAGCACTTCTGTATTGCAGTGCTGGGAAGCACAGGGGATGGCTCCTCCTAACGTGCTTCAGAGTTACATCAAAAATTCAACATTTTTATATCCTTTTTCTGCAAATTCATGATCTTTTAACGTATTTTAACATAAGCATGCATGTTATGCCCGTTATTAATTTTGACATTTACAATGATTGGTCCACCCTATTATGTGACTTTATTATAATGTTCCTATACTAATATAATCATTGGTTATTTTACTGATCAAAATCTCTGCTATACAAATCAGGATGGGGAGGATGTGAGAGTCTTCACAGCAACATTCGTTTCTATGGTTTCATCCCATAAGAGAAGATAACTAGCTGAGAATGTACAATTTCACCCCTTGTACCTGTCTCCTGCCTCCCTGTTCTGCGTTCTGTACAATTTCACACCCCGCAGCAGCTCTGGCTTCGGCCATTTTTGCAAGGCTGCAGCTGCTGTCTCTGAGCATCAGCGAGGTTTTGGGTATTTCTTACCATCATGTAAATTAATTGAATCAGGAAATTAATACAAGATGTTAGTTTTTCATTAAAAGTAATTAATTATCAATGAAAAGTAATTATCTATTCAAAATTCAGACCTGATTACGACACTACCACTCGTCCTTGCCAAGGGCAGCACCGACCCAGCACCGGGAGGCACCCACTGCAGAGGCCTGAAGAGCAGAGGCCAGCAGCGAGGCCAGGGTGGAGACAGCCCGTCCTCAGCCCATCGGCTCCCCCCGGATCCACAGCCCCGCTGGCTCCCGCTCCCCGCCCCGCTGTGCCGCAGGCTGGTTCCCGGCCCCGAGCCCAGGCCGCGAAGGCCGCTCAGCACGGACAGCACAGGGAGCTGCGCGGCCCTTCCCGGCCCCGGCCACGCCGCAGGCCCCTCGCCAGCCTGCCCGGCCTCAGCATCCCCGGGCCTGCGCCCAGCCTCCCGCCCCGCCCCGCCCCGCCCCGCCCCGCCCCTCCAGGGGCCCAGGAGGCGAGGCCCGGCCCGGCCCGGCCCCCCTCGGACCCGGCAGCGCCCCGGGCCAACGCCCCCTTCGGCAACATGGCGGTGCCTCACGTGGTGCTCGTGTGGTCACGTGAGGGGGGGGGGGGGGGGGCAGCAGGTCGCCACGTGATGCCGAGAGCCCTGGGATGCTGTGACCGGCTGCCCAGGTCCCCGCGCGGGAGGACTGTCCGGTGCGCGTGGAGCGGAGGCGTGAGCGGGGCGGTTGCCATGGAAACGCTGCTGCCGCTCCTGCTCTTCTTCCTCCCGGCGGCCAGGGCCGCTCCCGGTGGGTGCCCGGGCCGGAGGCCCCTCTGCCGCCCTGCCCCCGGCCGGCCCCCCCGGGCGGGAGCCGCCGACCGGCCCGGCGGGCGCTGAAGGGGTGTCCCGGGCTGGGCTGGGCTGGGCCGGGCCGGGTGGTGGTGCCGGTTGTCGGTTTCTCCGGCGCTGACGGTGCCCCCCTCCAGCTGCCCGGGCAGCGGGGCCCGGCCTGGAGGAGCGGCTCTTCCCGCAGGTGCGGGACCACTTCAGCTTCGAGAGCTGCGGCAACGGGACCTTCCCGCAGCGGTACCTGGTCTCAGGTGGGTGCCGGCGGGTGTGCTGCGGCCCAGCCGCGCCCGGCCCCAGCGTGGCCGTGGCAGGGCCCTGCCGTGGCTCCGGGCGGAGTTTCTGCTGGGGCTTTCACCGCTGCCAGGCGGAGGCAGAGCGCCCCTCCGCTGGGGGCTCGGAGAGCTGTGCTGCGCAGCCGGGAGTCGGTTGGAGCCGAGTGCCGGCCCCTCGGCAGCCAGTCGCTCCCCTGGTGCTGGCCGCAGCCTCCTGTCCTCCTCCTTCCCCTTGTCCCGCTGGCCCCCGGGAGGGGGGTGCCGGGGTGGGGACCGGCCTCTCCGGAGCAAGACCGGACCAGAAGCAGCGGCTGCGCCAGGCTGGCACCACGGCTGACTCTGTGCCCCTGTGTCTGCAGCTGGCCACAGCATCTCACTCGGTGCTCTGAACGCAGCAGAAGAAACAAATAGTGACCCAAACGTTGCACTCTGTACCCATCGCTCGGACGAGTGCAGCTAACGCCCCTGGGGTCAGTGTTTTGCGTTATTTAAACCCCTGTAACTTCAGATGGCTTAAGCCGTGCTGAACAATGAAGGCTTCCAGCAGGGAGCCGGCAGGGTCTTCCTGTCTAGCCAAATAATGAGTTACCTTCTGTGCCACAGACAGCAAGAGGGAGGAGGCCTTCCTGAACAGCAGGTGACTAAAAAGACAGCAATTTGAATAACCAGTGTCACATGTTTTTCAGTCCTCCTGGCTCTGAGGAAGCAGGGAGAGCTTTGCAGGGAGAGAGCGAAAGTGGAGCTGTGAATAGCACCAGTGCTGCCCAGCCTGGTGCCTGCCTGTGCTGCCCTGCAGGCTGCCTGCAGCTGGGGCTTTGTCTGCAGCGCTCACCTTCTTCACATCCCTCTTGCTCTGCAGCTTGGGCAGCACCTGCACCCAGTCGTACGTGTTTCACCAGGCGTGGATTCATGGGTTGGTTCAGCCCAAAGATAGGAATTTTGATAGATGTCTAAGGCTGAAATGTCACTAATTGAGCAGTCCTTTTTGAATAGAACTGGGTTTAAAGCATTGCATAACTTTTTTTGTTGTTTTCTTTTTAAAGTGTTAGGTTCTGTCTGTGTCCTGGGCAGAGCTGAATAATATTTGTTAGCAACAAAACATTAATATTGCAGTCCTGCTGATTTACAAGTAGTTTCTTCCTAAAAATTCCTGCGAGTAATTGCTTTCCCTGCTACTGCTTCTTGTGAAATAAGTGACTTTTCAGATTATCAGCGAGAACTGGAAGGTGACCGTTATTTCACAACCAGGCACCTGACTGTCTTGAGGTTGGCTGGCAGCTCCCCAGATTTTAGTCTAAAAATAAATACCTTTTTAAGCAACGCATCTGGTTTGGTCTTGGCTCCTGTGAATGGTTGTTTACTCCAGGAGCCACAAAGCGTATCAGAAGAAAAGCCAGAGGAAAGGTAGCGCTTCAGTTTCCTACCTGATACCCAAAGCAAACACAAGACAGAAAGAGAATCAGCCTCTTTGTTAACAAAGAGCGGCAGTTTCGCTAACGAAAGGTTTCAAACCCATTTCCAAGCCAAATCCTGCTTTGGCAAGTCTGCGCTGAGGATGCCAAGGGTGCTAACAGAAACGGCCTCCTGAGATGTGCTGCAGCGGCATCCGTGGGACAACTGCTCTTGGAGGGTGCCTTTGGGTGCTGTGGCAATCAACACGTGACTGTCTGAGGTCTTTGTTCAAGAAAGCTGTCTATTGTCCCTCTGGAGTCCTGTGCAGTTTAAGAGTAAGCTAAAATAAAATGTTTGTTAAAGGCAGCCAGCATTAAAGCCACCGTTTGTTAGACAAGCAAGTACTGACATCGTGGGTCGGCTTGTCCCGCCAGTCTCAATTTGCCTTCGGTTATTAACAGATTGGAGGACGAAGAACATCATTTTCATATATCATCACATATGATAAGATATATCCTGTGAGATCCATACATAGGTAATGTCTAGCAGCAGCAGCAGCATATCCTGGGCTGCATCCAAAGCAGCATGGCCAGCAGGGCAAGGGAGGGGGTTCCCCCCCTTTACTCCGCCCTGGTCAGACCCCCCCTGCAGTGCTGTGCCCAGCTCTGGGGCCCTCAGCACAGGAAAGACACGGACCTGTTGGAGCGAGTCCTGAGGAGGCCACAAAAATGCACAGGAGCTGGGGCACCTCCCCTGTAAGGACAGACTGAGGGAGTTGGGGGTGTTCAGCCTGGAGAAGAGAAGGTTCTGGGGAGATGTTATTGTGACCTTTTGGTATATAAAGGGGGTTCATCAGAAAGGGAGAGAGAGACTTTTTACTGGGGCCTGTAGTGACAGGACAAGGGGCGATGGTTTTAAACTGAAAGAGGGTGGGTTTGGATTAGCCATGAAGAAGAATTATTTTATTATGAGGATGGTGAGATACTGGACCAGGTTGCCCAGAGACGCTGTGGATGCCCCATCCCTGGAAGTGTTGGACGTCTGACTGGACGGGGTGTGAGCAACCTGATCCAGTGGAAGATGTCCCTGCCTGCTGAAGGGGCACCAAACTGGATGATCTTTGAAGGTCCGTTCCACCTAAACTAGTGGGTGATACGTGATTTACAGCTTGGCTTTACGTTATACATCCCAGCAGGAGCAGCAGAAAGATGCAGGCGGTTCCCTAACATCCATTTTGTGGGAAAAGTGATATGCATTTTGGGATGAGTTGTGCTGAAAAGCATATATAAATAGAAAATCACTCTTTTGGGGTTGTTTCCAAATGCCCTGCGGAACTGAGATTTCAGGTATTTTCAGGTAGAAGTGGAAGTTCCAGGCTGTGTGCTGATCTCATGGAAGCTCTTAATTACTCCTGTCCAAATCAGAGATTTCTGTAGCCTGGCCTTTCTCACACCTTTGTGCCCCAGCTCGGTTCTCAGGGATCAGCCTGTTCATAGAGCTCTTCCTTGTTAAGCTCCTGCCCAAACTCACCAAAAGTAAAGTTATTTCATGCTCGTGGTTTTTTGTTGTTGTTTGTTTGTTTTGTTTGCTTTTTTTAATTTGCCTCTGTCAATTGTTTCACTCAGCAAAGTTCTGGAAGAAAGGATTTGGACCCATCTTTTTCTATACTGGCAATGAAGGTGACATCTGGACTTTTGCTCAGAACTCTGATTTCATATTTGAATTAGCAGAGGAACAGCAAGCACTTGTGATTTTTGCCGAGCATGTGAGTATTTTAGTCATTATGCATACTATAGAGTCTTGTTCTGCTCAGTACTAACAAATTCAGCTTTTTGCAGGTCCAGAAAAATGATAACATCTCTTGCCATGAAGCTGAGGTACACCTGCTGTAAGCTCTCTCCTCATGGTAGCAGCTCTTCTTTGCTTAACCATGGCTTCTGAATTTTTTTTTTTTACTATGCCTACCAGCAACCCAGGACACAGACTCCTGTTTCAGTAAAACCTATGTTATGGGGTATTTGCTTTAGACCATTGCTTTTGTCAGTGGTTTCCATGGGCCTTGAACTCCACACTGGACTAGAGAGTTATTTTGTTTGGTTAGTATTTAATCTCTCTAGCCTGCGAAGTCCCAAGCCAACCTTTCCCTAGGCACACCAGTCTATTAAATCTTTTCCACAGCTTACGCATGAAGAGATTACCCCGTCTCCTTTTCTAGTTGGGGATTTCAGAAGAGAGACACGTGCCAAGGGCCCACTTGGCACCCACTGAAGTGGCTTGTTATGGACTGTCCATCCTCTACAGGATACGTCCTGACGGTCTCTGCTTATAGATGCAGGAGACAAGGCACTTCCTTAGTTACGAGCAAGTTAGAGGACCCCACCTGCTCTGTTACTGCTTCCCACTTGTGCACGTTGACTCCAGTTCTATGTGAGAACAGAGAGGACCTAGACCTTGACACCAGCATTTCCTCAGCGTCTCTTTCCTTTCAGAGGTACTATGGGAAGTCTCTTCCATTTGGACTTGAGTCAACACAGCTGAAGAGGACTGGTCTGCTGACTGTGGAACAAGCCCTCGCTGACTATGCAGTGCTAATTACCGAGCTTAAGCAGCAGTACGGTGCCGCAGACTGCCCCGTCATTGCTTTTGGAGGCAGGTAAATGTTGTGTGTGCTCCTTTCCTTGTCCCTGTCCTTTCCCAGCCACAGTCCTGCTGCTCTCGTGGATCTGTTTGGCTCTCAAGAAAGTTCTAAAGGCAGAGCGAGCTTAAGCTGTCCAACAGAGAGCAAATGCGCCTGTGCCTGAGCTCCCAAGAGCTCATCACCAGGTCCCAGTAGCTCTCCCATCAAGAATTAGTCTCAATTTGTGGTTGCTTTGGAGAAGCACCACTGACTGGATGTTTCTAGGCACCTTCAATGTCAGCCAGAGCTGCAGGATAAGAGCATTTTACATTGGAAATACAGAAAACTATTAGTTAGTAAAATATTCTTTCGAGGGGCCACCCAGCTTTTTATTAAACACATCCTCTTTAACAAACATTCAGCCATTTTCATTGCAGCCTCCTTTATAATTCTGCTCTGCAACCTGCTGCTCCTGGCTTCCTAGCAGAAGTCCTTCCCTGAAGTGCTTGCTCTGCTGCAACTCAGAGCTGGGTTGATGCGATGTCCTTGTCTCTTGAATGGCTCCCCACACTTCTAGTAGAGGGATGCTTCCCTTTGAAAGGCTTCCACCAGGTACAGGGCTTCTCATTCGGTTGCAGGGAGCTAACAAGCATTTGCCCTAAGTTGTCATTAAGCTTCTTGCTCGCTGTAGTGGTGACTGGACTGTTCATCTCGAGGGTGTTTCTACTGTGACTGTCAGGCCAGTAACCCACTAAAAAGGGCCAGGAGCTGTTCTGGGGTGGGGAGGTGGGAGAGGGATTCAGCAAAACCTGCTGGCTAGGCTGCATGTTAGACCCAGCTCCACCTGGGTAAATCAGAGTTCAGTCTGGCAGCCCTGAACAACACTAAACCCATCTGAAGAATACTGAAATATGTCAGTGTTGGAGCAGCACAGCATTTCCCATGGGAGAAAAAAAAAACCCTCTTCTGTTGCTTATAACTTTACCAAACTTTAACGTGAAATTACTCATGGCAGGTTTCAGCTAATGCCTGTTTCCAAGAGTGGGGTTAAAGCATATTGCTCTACATGGGGGTGATGTGGGAATGGTATTTGCTGCACCTGCTCGAGGTGGTGGGGAGGGAGACTTGAATGCCTGTAGGCTTGGAGTCAGACTGGGCATGACCTGCTCTTCGAGCGTGTCATTTGCCACTCCCAGGAGTGACCTCAGGGTAATTCCACAAACATCGGCATATGAATAACTTTTGTCACCTTGGTTTATAGAATCATAGAGGTTGGAAAAGACCTCTAAGATCATCAAGTCCAACTGTCAACCCAACCCCACCATGCCCACTAAACCATGGCCTTAAGTGCCACATCTACACATTTTTTGAACACCCCCAGGGCTGGTGACTCCACCACCTCCCTGGGCAGCCTGTTCCAATGTTTGACCACGCTTTCAGTAAAGAAATTTTTCCTCATGTCCAATCTAAACCTCCCCTGGTGCAACTTGAGGCCATTTCCTCTTGTCTTATCACTTGTTACTTGGGAGAAGAGACGAACTCCCACCTCACTACACCCTCCTTTCAGGCAGTTGCAGAGAGCGATAAGGTCTCCCCTCAGCCTCCTCTTCTCCAGACTAAACACCCCCATTTCCCTCAGCCGCTCCTCACAAAACCTGTTCTCCAGATCCTTCACCAGCTTCGTTGCCCTTCTCTGTACCCTCTCCAGCACCTCAGTGCCTTTCTTGCAGTGAGGGGCCCAAAGCTGCACTCAGCATTCGAAGGGCGGCCTCACCAGTGCCCAGTACAGGGGCACGATCACCTCCCTGCTCCTGCTGGCCACACCATGGCTGATACAGGCCAGGATGCTGTTTGCCTTCTTGGCCACCTGGGCAGCAACCCTTGATACATCTGCAGATGGTGGCCCTGGCACTGAAGCTACCAAGGTGGCTTTGAGTTTTATTGTGGTATTTGTTAATGTCTCTCCTTCCCCATAACTGCGCTGATGATCTGTGCAGCTGTTAGTTGGGGTGCCCAGGGAGAATGCTCTCCACTTCCCAGCCCCAGAGGGGGCTGCGTACTCCACTGTGTTCCGGGACACCTTTTGCTAAGAGCCCAGCTAGTCGCTATAATGCCATATGTAAAATGTGACTCCTTCCCCCATTGAGCAGTGACAGCTTCACCTGAGCCCCGCTTGGTTCTGCACTGAAGCTGTCAGGACACACTCAGGATGGTGCAGGATTAAATATTGCAGCAAGATTTGCATTTGGCTGCAGCAGCAAAGTGGGCTGCTGTGTTCCCACCAGAGGTGGTGTGAGTGTTTGGGGAAAGGCCAGTAGAACACGTTGTGTGCTGCTGATGGACCATAGCTGGATCTTTTTACCTGAGGATGGCACCTACTAGATAACCTTAAGCTTCTTGTTGTCTTGCGTTAGGTGAGCCTGTGAATGCTGGCCTGAACTTTGGAGTAACTCTGTTATAAGCTGTCTGTTAAAGGAAATAACTCTTTTGTCTCTCCCGTGGTAGCTATGGAGGAATGCTGAGCGCTTACATGAGGATGAAATACCCCAACATTGTGGCTGGAGCATTAGCTGCCAGTGCTCCTCTGTTGTCTGTGGCTGGGCTTGGAGACTCCACTCAGTTCTTCAGAGATGTGACAGCAGTAAGTAGCATCTCTTTTCAGGAGCATTATTTTCTTCCTTTAAGAAGGCTGGATTTTTTTCCTTTTCCATGTGTTTAAAGAGACACCTGTCTTCACAGCATGAGGGCTGGGCAGGGAATGGAATTAAATGGGAACCCGCAAGGAAAAGCAGCAGCTGCAGATGGGATGGCTGAGCACTGCCTTAGCTGTGGCAGCTCAGGGCCCAAAGGTGCTGCTCACAACTTGGTTCCAGCACCTTTAGTACCACTAAGGATTCACTTTCCCATTTCTAGTGACTTGACCGTATTCCAGCCTGGAAGTTTTCATTTGTGCCTGGCTGAACCACCTTGGATAACTTATTCTTCAAATCCTCTCCCAAAATACTGTATTTTGCATTGATATCAATGTTTCACAGCAGCTCCTTAGTCCCAAGATGGCTGCATTTCAATGAATAGCTTGGAAATCTTCATTTCACTAACTAAAAATATGCAAGGTGTCCTGGGTTTATTTAAAACCCAAGTTTAAGTGTGGCTCTTGCATTATGAGACATATGGGACATAGGGCCCATAGGAAGATCGTATTGGTTGGAACTGACTTACATTTAGTTTATAAGGAAAGAAATGTACTGCTTGGTAGTACTGAAATCTTGTGACGGTGTCTGTTTTGCTTCTTTTTCGACATGGATTTCTAGACCTGGGTGACACAGGTAGCTTTGCGTGAACTACCTGTGTGTGAAACTTACGGTCTTTTTGCTCTTATTTACGTCTATGAAAACGTTATTTCTATGCAGAGACTTACAGGACAGAGAGCATTACCAGTAAGTGTAAAGAAGAGATCATCATGTGAAAATAAACACAATAGCATTTGAAACTTTTAAGTGTATAAGAGAATAAAAGACATCTGATCTTAAAATTACACATTTTAAACCAAAAAGTGTCATACCGCTAGTTGAAGGTAGTTCCTTCTCAGAAGCCCTGTTCAGCTGATAGCTCTGTCTTGCTTCAGCTGTGAATATGCTGTGAGTCATTACACACCCCTGAAATTAAGGCTTTCACCTTTTCATGTGAAAAAAACTTTCCAATTAATTTTAAAATATATTCTTTCTGCAGCAGTAAGCTGAGATCCTAAGCAAGCACTTTGTGTTGTTTTCAAAGTAATTCATTCCACCTTCAGTGTGTTTGCATAAAAGCAATCTGTGCACTGAAATCTGAATTCAATTGCTGCTCTTGGTGAGAGAACACCCCCGAGAGCAGTTAATACTAATGAAGGCACAAACCTTTCATGACTCATTGCGGGCAGCTCTCTCTTCCCATGAGTCAGGGAGCATTGTCTCAAAGCAGCTTTCTCTGTGACTTCTGCTGAGCTTTTCCAGCTCACTTCATAAGCCTCCAGCTCACAGGGGAAGTGAGCAAAGGACAGAAAGTTGATTTTGCATAAGGTATTTGTATAAAACTATGTTATATCTGCCTGCTGTCCTGCCTGCAACCAGGCAGAAAGGCCCTGTGTGAACGCAACGCGTACAGCTACGTGCGTGCTTCCGGAAAGGTTCCTGCTGCGGGGCTGTTGAGGCCATCAGCTTAGGGCAGATTGAAGGTCTGAATTAGGAGAGATTCAAAAGGGTAAAGCTGGCAGCCTGGAGGGGAACAGCTTTCCTTGGAATGGCTGTAATGCCTCCTGCTTCTGCTCAGCTGAACTGGTCCATCAGGGGCTGTGGGGAGAACTGGAATGGGTGGTGGTTCCTCAGCGTGCTGAGCAGTGCGCTGCGGCAGTCCAGTGTTGCCTGGTGGGGAGCTCAGCGGTCACAGCAGCCGGAGCAGACCTGCTCCTCTGTCCCAGGCCGATGTGTCCCCACACTCCAGTTAGAGCCATTAGTACATGAAGATCAATAAGCATATCCAGAAGGAGATTTGGAACCCCTAATGGGATGCCTGATAAACTGGAAAACCCCATAGCAGTTTCTCCAAGGATAACTGTCAGACAAAGGCAGAGTTAGGAATAAAAGAAAGGTCCCAAATCTATTATTAGTTGAGGCTGGGTCTTTGTAAGAAAAATGCTTAGCTAATGATTGGTGGTTACTTAACCATTGCACTAGCAGGGTAAAGGGACCTTAAAAGAGCCCTAATAATTCTTATTATTACAAAGCACTGATTGCCAGCAGACCTTAAACTGCCTTACAAGCTGACAGAAGTGAAACAGTTTGGGGTGACAGAAAGAACTTGTTCCACCAGCATAACCAGCCACAGCTCTTCAAACATACCTTAAAGTGCTTTTTCAGGATCAGTAATGTTTTTCCTAAGAAAAAGGACATGGCCGCCTTGGTCATCTGGCAGGTCACTGGTGGCAGGCGTAAGAAGAAAAGCAGGTCTTGGTTCCCAAACCAGTGCCCAGCCCTCTGTGCATAACTGACTTCTCCATGGCTCTTTCTCGTAGACAAAGTGCACTTGGAAGAACTCTATTGTGTGTTTAACAAAAAACAACAGAAAGCTTTCAGGCCTAGCAGCCTGGCACCTTCTTTCCATGTCCTGGCCAAGGCATGTGTCTCCTCTTGCTGCTTCGTGTGCAGTCTAATGGCTGCAGTAAGTGCAAAGTGTTTTGTCTGACAGCTCATCCCAGCGAGACCTGGTGAAACCATTGCTGCTTGGTCTGAGCTTCTGCTGGGACGTGCTGGTTGTCTGGAGCACAAGGCAGAAGCACTGATGTCGCTGCTCCTGGAGATGCAGATGAGGTTCTGACCAGTAGGCCAGTAACCCCTGTTGTCTCCTGGTACTTCTGGAAGTTCTTCCCAGTGCAGCCTCTGCATGTATCTCCTCTGTGCAGCTGTAATCCCATGTCTTTTCTGTACCTTCAGGATTTTCAGAAGTCCAGCCCAGGCTGCGTTGCAGCTGTCCGCAAAGCCTTCCAGCAGATAAAGGACCTGTGCCTGAGTGGAGGTAAGGAGAGAGAGCCCTGCAGACAGCTTCCCGAGGGCAGCCAGCAGGCAGCCACAGGGAGAAAAGATGATTCAGATTTACTTCAGCTAGGTCTTCAGTTTGTTCAGCTCAATCAATGCAAATGCTCACCTGGCTGCCTCTTGCTGCTCACGTGATTATTTTTTATTTAATGAACAGTTTCAGTTACCATTAAAATTAGTAGCTGACACCAAAATGAAAGCATCTGTGTGGGAGCTTGCACAGTGTTAATGAAACCGTCTTTTCTGCACCTTAGTGCAAAACCACCTGCAGGTGCATGCAAACACCTGCATTTTGTGCTGGTAGAGCCTCATGTTTCACCAGATACTTATCCTCAACACCCGCACTGTTGAGAACTATTCAGGTGGGTATGACAACTGCATGGCCCGGCTCGCTGGACATTGCTGAGAAATACTCGAAAGGCGATCTAGGTCTTGGAGCAGCCATCGCCGTCTCTTTCACCTGCAGCCTTGGACAGTTAGGTGAAGCCAAGGACAGAGGCTGGTGAAGATCTCTGTGATGTCTCCCAAGTAGGCCAGAGCAGATACGTGCGCCAATGCAGTGTCTCCTGGGAGCCCTGCATGGTGTTGGAACAGCTGTGCTGTGTTCTTGGTCTGTCTCAAGGCTTGGCTCGGTCTGTGGTGTTGCACATCAGGGGTCGTGTGCCTCTCATGGCTGCTGTCGCTGTCTTGCTGCAGGGGCTGGTCCTGGAATTGCCCAGAGGAGCTGGGGGTTCAAAACCCCATTTAGCCATGGATCACAGCAGGAAAAATGTTACTGTTAAATAGCCGAAGTCCTTGAGGTCTGCCTGGGGCCATGCTTTCTGCAGCGGGGTGGGTAAAGTCGTATTTAAGGCTTAGGCCCTCAAGTGAGTATCAAGAGGCAGGTCCCAGGCCTTGGATTTCCAAGTAAGGACAGCCGGACTCCAGTGGGCAGCTTGTGGCGTACAGTGGGGACAGACAGGAGCTGTGACTCCAGAATGTGGAGGATGAAAATGAAGGGAGCAACTTTCCCCAGGTAGAAATGCAAAGGTGTGTGAGTGTATCTTGAAGGAATCTCTTCAAAGACGGATTTCCTGACTCCAGTTGCCCTCTCTTCATCACGCCAAGGTTTGGAAGCATGTCTCAGGAGTCCTTTGTGACTTTGTGAGGACTATTTTCACTTGGCAATTCTTACTACAAATGCACCCAGTTCCCAAGCAGAAATTTTTAATTTTTTTTCCCCTGCCAGTTCTTGCAGCTGTTGAATCCCACTGGGACCTGTGTGCTGTACCCTGCTTGCCTGGGGAGAGTGCCCTGCCGGGCACAGCAGACCCTGGAGAGGGAGCCTGCAGGGGTGAGGAGGAGGCAGGCAGGCAGGGCACCAGCGAGGCTGGACTCGAACCGAACTGCCAGCTGGGACTGCTTCTGTCTCAGTGGGTCCTGGTTCCTCTGGGCTCCCCAGGGACGTGTCGGTGGCTCTGTGAGGAGCAGAGTGCAGGCCATGGCCATGGTTGTGAAGCTGCACAGGAGGCTGTGCCTGAACATCCGCCTGTGTGTAACTTCAGATGTAATGTGTCCTTCCCAGCAGAAACCTCATCTCTGTGTTACGGCATCTCCTTGCTCCTGAGTGAAACAGGAGGCTGAAGCTTGGTATTATTTTCCTCTGTTGAAGTTCATGTCTTTCATTTTCCTTCCTCCCGCAGCCTATGATGAAATCAGCAGCAAGATGGCCACATGCAATAAGATCTCTAACAAGGACGATGTTTACCAGCTTTTTGGGTTTGCTAGAAATGCCTTCACCATGATGGCCATGATGGACTACCCTTACAAAACCGATTTCATGGGTCACCTCCCTGCCAATCCAGTGAAGGTGAGTAGTGGGACGTGGGTGAGAGTCGTGGTTTCTGATGTGACGGGAGTGCGGGGGGCTGCACAGCCTGGGACACTGTCAGGCACACGCCATCTGTGGTGGTGATGGGGGGAGGTAGGCCTTCCTCTCTGACACTAAATCTATACATTTTAAACTTCTCTGTGACGGTGACTGCTGTGTTTGAAATGCTCTGCTGTAAGGCTCATTGGGGAGGGTTTGCTGCTACCTGTCCTGCTCTGCCTTTACCTTATACACAAAGGCCTGTACAAGCTTGTTGACCTCAGCTTTTAGACACTAAAAGCCTGTAGCTTTTTTAAAAAATGCAGCTTTGTTGTAGCCCACCTCAATACTCTTTCTTAGGTGTATTTTTCTTGGTGGGTAGGGACGGAGATCTAAACATTGGGCTCCTTTCCAAGTATTGCCCAGGAAGATGACATACCTCAGAATACAGTGCAGAGAGAAGTCTGCTGCTGCAGGAACTGGAAAACCTGTAAACTTTCAAGAGAGTCAGAGATGGCAAAGTGTGGGAAGGGGGCCTGGTTCTCAGGGGTTAAAAGATTTCTCAGACACCAGCTGCTTTTGCAAGGTCCCAGCTTTGATCCCAGATCACCAGTTGCTGTTGCAATCCCTGGTTTCTTCTGCTGTGCTGTCAGCCTCGTGCTGCTGTTCTCTGCTGCGCTCCAGCACACCATGCCAATGGGACTTTTGTTCGCCTCTGGCCTTGTGGCATTTATGGTTTGAGTCCTACCTGGAGCAAAATGCATACTGTGCAAGAGGTCATACAGGCTACACTGTACTGGGACTCAGGAGATGCTGTCTCTGGCGCCACTGGGCATCCAGTTCCCTTCTAGGGTCTGTTTAACAACCTGTAAAAGGGAATTAATTATTCTGCCCGCCTTGAGAAGGGCATTAAAATATTGTTATTGTAGGAGGAAGGAACTGTTATATATCACTGTAGCCCCTGCACAGCTGCTTAACATGGTAAAGGAACTGTTTGTCCGAGCCCTGTCTCCTTGTTTCTATGTATTTGGTTGCTAGAAGGGAGGAAAAAAAACCAAAACCCTATTGTGTTAGGCCCTTGGAATGTGTGATAAGTTCAATGAATCTTCCAGCTTAGCCCTTCTGTGGAGCAGAGACTGTTAACCATCCTGTCTGTAATCTGCCTGTAATGTCTCATCCAGGTTGGCTGTGAACAAATCCTTGCCCACACAGACCCAGTACAAGGCCTGGCTGCTCTTGTTGGTGAGTTGTTAGTATCAGTTTGGTCTTTTATTTAATGCCCTGTTTTCTAGAAGCACCTCGTAAGTAGAGCTGTTGTGTTGTTGTGTGGGTTCCGTATCGTGGGAGCTGGTGTGACTCCTGTCTCCCACTGGGACGTTTTGCCCTATATTGGCTTTGTCTGTTGGACGTCCCGTGGTGGCCCATGGGTTCATTCCCTCACCTCTCCAAACTCATCCTCATCAGATTTTTCAGCCAATGAGCCCCTTAGCTTGTTGACTGTCCATGAGATGTGGACTTCTGATGTACTTGGTTCTTTTCTAAGAATTTACCCATACTCTGGCTCAAGGAGTCACAGGTTCAGTGCATGTTCACTGAAGGACGTTTTCTGGTGTGCTTGTTGAGGATGAGGTCATCACAATGCCCGATGGTCTTAATCCAGTGGCAAGACAATCCTAAATACATCGTGTATATTTATCTCTGTGAGTACTTCATTTGTCAGCCAGCAGTGTTTGTAAGGAAATTATAGAGATAGAATTCAAAGCTCTTTTGAAGACTTCCTCATAAAATCTCTCAGGTTGCTTATTAAAAATATGTTCTACCTTGGTCATTATTCAGAAAAACAGGTTCTGAGTGACAAAAAAAAATGGATTTAAGTAATTCTTACAGGTTTAATGCAGCTTAGTAGGACTGGGAACTAATTCGTTTTTCTTTGCGAATTGTGCTTGTGGCCATGATAGCACCAAGTCAAGAAACGTAGCAGTTCCAAATCACTGCTCAAGATGTTGGGCTGGCAGCTGAAGAGTTGTTAAAATACTGATGTCTTGGCAAACACTGTCAGATCTGCTTGACATATTCATATCCTACTTCTCTTCTGAGGCGGAGCGGGGCTCTTGTTTCTTTGTGATGAACAAGCTGAGGGGAGAGTTCTTCCTCCTGCCCGTGGGGGAGCACTTTGTGCCTCTCGCCATCTCACCACCTGCATTCACTTGGGACAGTTTAATCATGCAAGAGGCGTGATCCACCAGAGCTTTAGGCAGGGGACTGGCTTTCTTCCATACCTGCCCGTCTGTGTCATACAGGAAAACGCTGTCTCCTTTCTGCATGTGCTGCAGCGACCCACCTCCTGTGAGGCAGAGCGTAGTGTTGTGGGCTGTGAGGCTGAACTGGCAGCAGCTGAACGGGGGGAGCGTTAGCGTTGTCCACTGATTGCTTACAGGACAATAATACTCCATCTCGTTGACGTGAATCCATTCCTCTGCCTGCAAAGAACCAGACCAACGCTCACCCATCGTATCATGCCTCGAGTGGGCATCACTGTCACGTCAGGCTTGCTGGAAACCATTGTCTCAACGTCTATTCGAATTCCATGGGGCTCAAGGTGCCAGATTTTCAATCCACATTTAGCAATCAGAGCCTCAAAATAAACTGAATAAAATACCAGAACGGCATGGCTTTAAAGGAGCTTACCTCTTCTTGGAAAACCAGAGGAGCGAGCTGAGCAAGCTGCCACAGGGACCTGCTGGAACTGGCATAGCCCAAGACTTATAACACATTATGAAGAGAAACAGCTAAAGAGGGCAATATTGCATTGAATTGTGGGCAAAACAGAGTTTGTGTCATCTGGAGGAATTTGATGTCAGCCTGGATGTGCAGTTTCTCTTTATAGATTTCTATCCCTTCCTCAGTGAGCGATTCAGTACTCTAAGACACTCTCGTTCCTTCCAAAAGAAACCCTACCGTCTGGTAAAATCAGGCCAGGCCCTGAGTCTTTACACTTTCAAATGGGAATTCCTGAATGATCTTTTTAAACTCAGTTCTCTTGCCTTCAGGGAATGGGATTCTCCGAGAGTGAGGCTTCCAGTCCCCGTTAGGTCTCTTCCCAGAAGGCTGGGCAGTACTTTCCCTCCTTTTACAGAGATGGGAAACCCAGGTTTGAAGAGACCATTTGCATTCCAGGACTTGAGCCCATTTTTCCTAAAATCTAGGCTAGTGTCCTCACTGTGGTCTGTCCTTTTCCCATCTGTCAGTGTTTCACCCCCTGTCAACTTAAGCAAGGTCAGTGTGTTTGGGGCAGGTACACTTTCCTGTGTTAGCAGGCTCTGCCTCCACCATATGTTTTCTCTATTTTAAAAAAAAAAAGTGCTTTAAACAGCCTTTGTACTCTAGCAAATAGAGTGTGACAACAGGGCAGCTGCTGCTGGGCACGACTGTAATGGCAGACATGTTTTCATAAGCCCATTGGCCAGACTTGCAGCTGCGCCAGTCCACTAAGAGACCAAAAATAATGAAGTTACTGGTCAACCTGTTGGAATAAAAGAGTCAGGGCCTAGTAATACAGAGACTCCAGTTTGAATCAGATTTTGGATTATAAGAGCAAATTAACTTACTCCTTTTAGTGTCCTTCCTCCAATGCAAAAGATCTTGTCCCTGACTGTAGCCATCCCGTGATCACAGCGGGTGAAAGCCATGGCACTGTTGCCAATCCAGCGTCGGAGGCGGGGGAGGTAGCTGTAAGTGTCTCGTAAGGTTTTACCCCCAGAGAAGCCCCCTAGAAGGAAAGCAGAAGTCTTAAAAATCTATCCATCATGCTCTGACATCCAGCAAACCTTCGGGAAACATTAGTAGAGCTGCTTTTTTTTTTTCTTTAAAATATCTAAGAAGCTCCGGTTTATAATTTCACACCATCCTGCAGAGCTGATGTGGTGTGAAATTTAAAACTTGAGCTTCTCAGGTATTTTAAAGAGGGAAACCCCTGCCCCTGCCCCGCCCCCTCCCCCCCCCCCCCTTCCATCTCTTTCTGTAAATACTTTTCCACAAAAGACTTTTGAATAAAGCTCTTGGGGTATTTCAAGTGTAGCCAGGAACAGCCTTAATTAGGGAATCTGCTTCCAGCACAGGCAGGCACATAATGGTGGTGCGAAAGAAAAGCGTTCAAAGCTCTTTGAACTCTGGATCTTCAACAGAAGGTCAGAGCCAATCTGCCAGTGCTGCTGTCAGCTTTTTCTCCTCATCAGGCACTCACTTGTGTGTTTCAGGGATGCGTTACAAAAAGCTCCTTGCGGAAGGAGGCTGCTGCTATGGGAAGGGTAAATGCCTCCAGCTGCCTGCCTGTTGAATTCTAGCCTGCTGAGAGTCTTTGCAAACAAGGCAGATGATATTTCAGACTGGTCACACACCCCAGCTCACCTGGGCGTGGACACTGGGTCTGCGTGGAGCTTGTGTGTAAATCGTGTGCTGAAGTAACGCTCGTACTTTTCCGATTGCTTGGGCAGGGCTCGAGGCTGGCCAAATCGAACTCGCAGTTACCCCACCAGTTCAGAAGGAAATGAACACTGTGGGTGGGTAAGATCTTGCCCCCAAGGGGTATCGTGTTAGCCAGCCTCGGTCACTACGGTGCGTTTGAAGCTCTGGGAGGCCATTTTGTCCTTGCTCTCTGGTGGGACTCAAGACCAACAGGTTAAATGAGCTGCCTGTGGCACCACGGGCCAGCTGAGGCAAAGCAGGGACCTGGACCTGAGTCTCAGCCATTCCCCCAGCTGAGAGCCCGGCTGTCACGGGGGTACGTGTCTGGGCAGGACAGCCCATCTGCTGCCTTCCCTCCCTGGGGTGTGCAGTCCATGGTACAGCGGTGCCCTTCACTGCACTGTGCAGTTGAAGTTAACCTGGACTAGGTCAGCACAGGGATCCCAGGTGGCCGTAAGTGGTTTACAAAGCAGGGAGCCTCCAGGGACAGCAGACTGGCCCAGGACTTTTAACTGCAGAGGCAATAACACAAACACCACAGCGCTTTTCCCAGGACAAACCAAAGATTATGTTTCCAGTCCAAATTAGTAGCTGCAAAAGCTAAAGATCTTACAAGAATTCCCTGAAGTGTTTAAACCCATGCTGCTTCATTGTCCAACATCCCGCACCATCTACCAACGATCCCTGTCAAGACCAAGGATCCCTTGTAGGCCAAAAACTGCACAGGCTCCGTGGGCAGGAGCCTGCATTGTACTTCTTTTTGCACAGATTAACAAAGCAGCGCAGTAGAGTTAGTTCCACATCTTCCACTCAGATTAATACCAGGGTCTAATGCTATCCCTAACACTTTCAGCCTGCTCCAGACAGCAAAGCTTTCGGGTTTAGCCAGGATTGCAAGGTCAAAGGTGAGCAGGGATGTGGATTGCAAGCAGATGGTGTCACCTTAGAAAATAATTCCTGCCATTCAGGAGGGCAGTGGGGCTGTGCTAACGCAGCAGGAAAGGGACACTGGAACTGTGGGTGTAACTGGTGTGGTTGCAGGCTTAGATTGTGACATGAAGATGCCAGCAAAGACCCACTACGTGAAAATATGCTGCTTTCTACCAGCTCTATCACCTGAAATATAGAGGATTCCCTTGTGGGTTGTGCCTGCATGATCAGCAACAGGCACGGGGAAAGGAGCTGTGAACTCCCACTTGTTGTCAGCAGGCTGGTACAATTCCACGGTGCGGGTGAGGGTCCCCAGCAGCGTCCCACCACCCACAGCGAAGATGCGATCAGACAGCACATCTGCATGGAAGCGTGTCCGCCTCTTCAGCATGCTGGCGACCTGGAGCCAGGAAGTGTTGCGGGGATCAAATCGGAAAACCTAGGATCACAGCAGATGGATGATGGTTAACAGAAGGCAAGTGGCTGGCTTGCATCTTGTGTGGCTTCAAGAACTGATTAAATGTTTTCCCTGGACTGAGGAAGGTTTTCTATTCAGACTTGGACAGGCTCAACTTCCAGTACCTCCCCTGGGGAGCTGGAGGCTCAGTTACGGCCTTTCTGCAGGTCTGTGGGTGTCTGGGAACAGGTTGTGCTCTCAGCTGGCAGCAAGCAGGAGGTGAAACACATTAGCCGAAGGAAGTACCTTTGTTTCAAACACCAGCTAGCATGTGTCAGCTGAAGACTGTTGCAGTGAGATTTAAACAAGCACATTTTGCATCTCTGCTGCTGTTTTGAGTGTGTAGTAAAGGGAGTGACTGAGCTTTGCCCACTGCTCTCACCCAGAAGGCGGCAGGAGTGGCTTGAGGGGAAGCCACTGGTGGCATCACCACTGGTGGCACAGCACCTCTGTTAAGACTGGGCTTCCCCTCACATCTCGTTCAGCAGTAAATACCTCCCCAAGCTTGTTTTGTCAGTCCTAGTTAGAGAGCCCAGGTCACTGAGCAAGGGCAGTATCTGCAGGACCATGTGAGGCGAGTGCTGGGCTGGGGCTGCAACCTGGCAGCCAGTGCTGTGGCCCTGCTGCTTCAGCATCCTCTGCTCCGCTGGTGCTGAGCTACCTCCTACCTTCCAGGCACTGGGAGGGAGTTGCTGTTTGCAGTGGCGCTGTTGAACTAAGTACGATGCTGGAATAAGCCCCCTGGCAGCATGGGAAAGAAAAACATGCTGTTTTTTCTAGTAAGATGACTGAAGCCATCAAGGAAAACATGAAGTCCTGCACAAGTCTTTTAATTCCCCAGACAGAAGGGGAAGGTCCTGGCAGCTAAAGCAGCTTTGCCTTTCAAGGGCAAAACCAAGGAAGGAGCTGTTCTCAAGTGAAGTGGTGGGCTTTAACCGTGCCTCCCGAGCATGAGTCCCATGGCAGCACAGTGGGGACAGGGATGGCATTCATGGTGTTGCTTGAGTGACTGGCGTGGACTTGGCTGAACCTGCACCCTGGAAGTTGTATACAGCTTAAGGTGACAATTTACAGTAGGAGGAAGGTGGGACCAGTGCAGGACCTGGTTGGTTCCCTGAGAGTTTGGAAGCTGTATTCGCCAGGGCTTTCAGTACTGCACAGAGCGCTAAGGAATATGTAGAGGTGGGAGATCTGTGGTGGGCAAGAGGAATGACTCCCTCCCTTCCTCACCCAGCCATTTTTCCAAGGCTAAAGGTTTCTTGTGTCTTACCTCATTGGATGGCTGCTTTCCTGTGGGATCAAATTTGCACTGTCCCCCAAGGACAAAGAGGAAGTCATTGATGATGGCGACACAGTGGTTGTACACTGGCACACAGAGGTCCCCGACCTTGTGCCAGGCACTGCAGCTGTGGTCTGCAGCCCACATCTCTCTGCACACACGGTTGTCAGCGGTTCTGCCACCAGCGACAAGCAGCACGGTGGAGCCGGAGCGGAGGCTCGTGCTCTGGGTCTGCAGGACAGGCTGAGCATACGGCTGGGAGTGGTACTGCAGAGCCTCCTGCAGGTACCTGCGGCAGCCTGAATCCAGCCCCATAAGAGGCATTTCCTGGACATACTTCTGCAGATCTTGTAAAGGAATGAGAGGGAATCGTATGCGCCTTAAAATATCTGCTGCGTCTTTCAGCCGCGTGCAGTCATGCTGCAGCCAGCTCACAGCAGCTCCGAACAGCTCCAGCTCGCTGCATCCCTCGGTGTCAGTCCTGTCTAAAATTTCACAAAGGGTTCCTCGGTCCAGGTCTTTCAAGCACTGGGGATCAGCCAGGATCTGTTTGTAATGCTGCCCTACGTAGCACATGGCTTTCTGTCTCAGCTCTGCTGGGCCAAGTTTTTTAGCAATGTTAAGAACATCCATGCAGTTCTCACAGTTCAAGCAACCCTCCAGAAAGCGAAAGCACAGCCTGATCACCTCCCGAATCAGGAGGACTTCTGCAGCTTTGAAGGTCTCCTCGACATTCTGTAATGAGAGGTCTAGTTTGTTGGAGTAAATGAAGTTGAGAACGTTCCTCAGCCCGGCAGCACTGACGGCTTTGAGCCGGATGTTACCATCGGGGCTCCCCGCTCTTGTCAAGTTTCCAACAAAGAGGATCTTGCAGTAATTACTTGCTGACGCTAAAACAATCTTGTGGGCTGGAAAGCAAACCCCTTCTGCCTCCAGCGTCACGTCGCACAGTGCACTCTGCGAGCGAAGGCTGCTGAGCCCTTCCAGGAGCTTCGCCAGGTAGGTGTCTGACACGAGCCTCGCCACGCTGGCCTGTGAGCTGAGCAGCATGGCTCCAAAAGGCGCATGGCCCTGGAGCAGCCCCAGGGCTCTCCGCTGCACACCCTCAGTGCATCTCCTGGGCCGTCTTCTGCAGCCGAACCAGTGGCTTCATGCTTCGAGGGAGCTGAGGCCGTGCTGCCCGTGCCGCAGAGCCACTCCACAGGCAGTTGCTGCAGCAGCCTCCCTCCTCAGCGGCCTCTGCCCGGTGCTGTGCAGGCACAGAGCGCCACGGGCCTTGCAGAGCTGCCCGGGGCCGTTTGCAAGCGGAGCTGTTGGTGCTGCTTATCGCACAAAACCCACAGGGTTTGTGGGTTTTGCCTGGGGGCTGTGACACTGGCAGCAGCAGACAGCCACTGGCGTAGCTGCGTTCCTCCTCATTGCTATCTGGTAACTGCCCATCCACACAAAAAAAACAGCTCATTCTTTGGCAACTCCCCAGCCATGCTTCGCTGGGCCGCCTGATCAGGTGCTCTTTCATCTGGGCAAGCCTGGACACGCCATCTTTCCCTTCTTGAACAACAGTCAAACAAAATCCTGCTGTGATGTGCCACCCTTGGCCCTCTGACTAAATCTGATGGATTCAGACAACAACAGCTACTTTCAGGGAGCGGGTGGGAAGGTCTCAGCAGTTGTGCCCCATTCAGTGTGAGGCATTCAGCTACCGTCCTGTGCGCAGCCTGCTCCTGGGTGCGTTAGGGGTTGGAGGCTGGGGCTCTCCCAAGGACACTTCTGGCCACTCACTTGGCTTTTGGCACGAGCAGAGACAGCAGCAAGCACCTGGGAGCCTCTGCCCCCCCCATGGGTACAGCAGAAGCAAAGGGTATCATGCAGCCGGGCTTGAGACCATGTGAAAGCTTTGGCATAAAGTTGGGATCGTAACCTAACCCTGGGGCAGACCCTACTAGTCCTGCCCCAGCCTTACACACTTGCCCAGCTGGGCTAGCTACCCCTTTGCCTGGTCTGGGCCGTGAGGTTCGTGTGGGAGGCGGCGGGTGTGACAGCAGAGAGGTACTGACAGGTTGGCTTTGTGCTGTGGTCTCCCTTGGCAGGGGTGTTCTACAACTCCTCCGGCTCAGCCCAGTGTTACGACATATACCAGCTGTACCGCTCCTGTGCTGACCCCACGGGCTGCGGCATCGGCTCAGACGCTGAGGCCTGGGACTACCAGGTAAGGTGGTGGAGACACCAACAGCTCCTGCCCTGGTTATCCCCCCACCCCATGACAGCTCTTTTACCTCCCTCAGGTTTGCACCGAGATCAACTTAACTTTCAACAGCAACAACATGTCCGACATGTTCCCCGAGATGCCCTTCACGGAGGCCATGCGAGAGCAGTACTGCTGGAGCAAATGGCACGTAAGGCCACGAGCACACTGGCTGCGGACAAACTTTTGGGGAGGAGGTGAGCTGTGCTGGCTGCCTGTCCCTTTGTGTTACCCTCTAGCTGTCTGCCTGTCCCACCTCTGCCCAGCAGAGCTGCACGGGGACAGGCGTAGCACACTAACAAGTCCTGGCAGAAAGTCACAGCCTTGTGCTGACTTGAGCCAAACTGACCTTTCCTTGAGACAGAAGTGGAAAAACCTAAAAACTGCCAAGAATTTGTTTTATTCCTCGGTGTTTTCTGTTCTTGGCCGTGTTTGCTACAGTAGCCAAACAGGTTTGGGTAAATGGCCAGGGAGGAGGCCTCTCAAATGTCATCTCTCTGAATTTCAGACCTGAAAAGTGCAAGCAACATCATTTTTTCAAATGGAGACTTGGACCCGTGGGCTGGCGGTGGGGTAAGCATGTGGACTCCTGCACACCAAGCAGAGAGAGCAGCCTTTCCAGGTGGTACACTGCCCCTCTCTCCCCTTCAAAGCAGCACTGGCAAGTCATCTTTAGCCTGTTTGAGTTTCTGCAAGCGGCTGGTTTATGTTGAACCATTCAGGAGCCTCAGGACATTAACGATGGACACGTTGAATAGTGTCCCTCAGCCAGAACCACTGTGACTAGTGTCCCGATGCAGCAACAGTGGCTTCACTAGTGCACTAGTTCACAGAGCAGGAGCCTCCTGACCCACAACCCAGCATGTTTCTGTGTTGAGACTTGCTTTCAATGCTGGCAGCCGCGTGCTCCTCGCTGTCCCCAGTCTCAGCACGCTTTGTGGGACCAAGCAGTTGCTGTAAGCAGCACCTTGAACCAGGGCATGTTTTGGCTTCGGCTCAACAAAACTTCAGAGTGGTGGCAGAGCTCTAGTTTAAAATTTCAGAACAAAAATGACCCAGAACTGGATTTTGAGTTATCTGAGCTCCTGATATAACACAGGAGTTCCTTGGTTTAGGCTGGCTGGGCAAGCCCAGTTGCAAGAGGAACAGCTGCTTAGGGCGCATGGGCCTGAAGGATCCCATTACTTCAGACCACCTGTACTGGAACGGGCTGACAGCTCCCATCCTGTGGGAAGCCTTCCCTTCACTGGGGACAGATGATTTGGCTCTTCAGGACTGTCAGCCATGTGCACAGTGTCAGCCGTGCCGAGGCTCTCTTCCCATGCTTTTCCCGAGTCCTGCCCACCTCGTCTTCAGTTTTCGGAAGAGGTGACCAGTTCTGCCCGGTTATTTGGTGAGAGTTTGTGTCTGCTCCTTCTCCTTCCAGATAAACAGCAGCCTCAGTCCTTCACTCATTGCACTGACCATTAAAGGCGGCGCTCATCACCTCGATCTCCGGTGAGTACTGAACACTTCTTTGGCCGACAAACTCCTGCTGCCCTGGGTGTCTGGTCTTTGCAGCCACAGTCCAAGGAACCAGGAGATACTTCACTTAAAGGACTGGGCACCAGGCTGCTGCAGCCTCAGTGTGGAAGAGTAAGCGTCTTCCCCAGTACAGGGCTCTCACAGCCATCAGGGAAGCCAGGCTGGGCAGAACTTGGCACCGAGCTCAGGTACTTTCATTAGAGCATGTTCTTGCACAGGGATTGGCACAAGTGTGGGGTAGCCGGTAGCGATCAGCCACATGAAGTAGTCCAGCATCTCTTGGCATTAGCCATCAGGCCCAGAGCAGAGAGGGCAGCAGCCACTGATGCGAGGGAGAGCTCAGGGCTCTCAAGCCTGACACTGGAGCTTGTTTTCCAGGGCATAACTAGAAGTACAAAGCAGATAAACTCTGTCATTCAGGTCCCTGGCTTGGCTTTCCCTGCGTAGGAGGCAAAGAGCTGCTGCCCACTGACAAGCTCACACTGCTCTGCTTTCTCTAGAGGACACAATCCAGCCGACCCCCCATCTGTCACGGAGGTGCGCAAGCTCGAAGCGAGCATCATCAACGGCTGGGTGAAATCTGCCAGGATGGAAAGAGCACAGGAGAGAGGCTCAGGGGCTTCAGCGGGCGGACGGCTGTGACACGGGGGCGCGAGGCCGCCAGCAGGACACCGAACGACAGCAGCCCGCGGAGCTGTGCCTGTGCTGGTCAGGAAAGCATCACCTCCTCTGCCATGACAGTGGAAATCCTGCTTTCTGGAGTGTCCTGCCCCTAATCAAGCATCAGAAGAAAAGCAAAAGGCCAAACCACCGACTGAAGCCAAAACCATATTGTGCAGGTTTCATGTTCACCTGCTCGGCCCGAGGCGGTGTTATAAACGGGAGCTTGCCTGGAGGGCCCAACAGCCATCATCGCCCTGCCCCGCATGGTGGCAGGAGGCACCTTAAGGTTGAAGCTCAATTATTTTTAGACAGAAAGTGTTAGACAAGTAGTGACAAAGCAGAGGTTGACAGGGGACTCCGCTAGTGACCAGTTGTATGTCAGCCTCATCCAGTGCTGTGGGTTTGGATTTGTTTGGTTTGGTTTGGTTTTTAACTTGCAGAAGAGATTTCCAGTTGTGGAGTGGGAGATCTACACAAAGTAATGCTGGTGTGTACTGCTGTCACTCCAGAGCTGCATATTGGTGACCGGTAAAGCACACTTCCACTTGAGACATCTTCAGATTTTTTTAAAATAAATTACAAGTTTATTAAAGCGTGTGATATCATTTCATGGCTTGGTAGTGTAACCAAAGAAGATAAAAAAGGATACTTCTCACCTTTCCAGGTGGAGTAAACTTATATTTGCACATCAACAGATGAATTCTTACCTACTGGAATTACTATGCACAAATAAATACTAGCATAATTGCAAAAAAATTAAATCCTGGTAATTAACTGGATGCCTCTGTTGATCCATTCACGACGATTTTATGAGTTAGCACAGGAGCCTCCTGGGCCATCAGAGGCTTTCATTACTTACACAGGCAGAGTCACAGCATTGCTTCAGCTTCTGTTACATCGCTCAAACACAAGGCTTTGTGTTAAAGTATTTGCACTGCTGGGTCGTGCCTGCCCTCCCAGTAGGACTGGTTCCCAGAGCCACAACGTTGGCCACCGAGGTTATTTCACAATATTCGGGTGCTGACAAAAGGTATTTTTGCACACACCCCACTTCCCTCTTCTTAAGTACAAAAGGCCAAAGCTTCTGCTCCCCACCCCCCCCACTGAGGAGTGCAGAGAAGAGCAGGAACAGTTACATCCGTTTATCAGATCTTCCAGGCATGTCCAAATGAGGGACAACGCATGGAAGACCCAGTTAGTCAAACTCCAGCCCCCAAAGAAAAACCCTTTAAGACTGTCAGTGGAACTACATCCTCAGCAAGACGCGGATCTTCTCCGCTGGTGCTGATGAAAGCCTCTGCTAAGAGCTGTCAAGGTCCCTTCTGCTCCTACTGAAGTCAGGCTTCAGGGTTGTTGCTGAAACTACGGCTCAGACAAGGCTGCTGCTTGAGGCGCTGGAATCTGGCCTTCACCCTCCACACTCAGACCCCTCAACTTGTCTGAATTTAGATCTGCTGTACCCCAGCAGTTCTTCAGGACCAGCACCACAGAGTGATGTGGCTGCAGACGGGATTATGCTGCGCTGATGCTGCCCAGCAGCACCCTTAGCTCCCAGCATGAGGCACCCCAGCTGCCCCAGCCCGGCCTCGTGGGGGTTGTCTGGAAAGTAATTTGCAAGTTACTGCCTTTGTCCAGGGCCTTGTTCTGTGCCTTTGCATGGACAGAGACCCGGGTGTCTTTTCACCTCCCAGAAGGGTAACAGTTCTTTAATCCTCTTATAATGGACTATACTGGTCTCTTATTTTCCTCTTACGGACAGCACTTGCCTGAAAGGAAACCACACAGTGTGAGGGACACAAATGGTTTGATTTATGTGGAAGGATGAACTAAAGGCTTTCAGGTGCTATGGCAAAGGGATAAACAAGATACACATTGACTTCAATGCAGATGAGAGAGATGAGCACTGCTAAAACCAATTACAAAAACAGGCTTCAGAAACGGTGGCAGAAGTCTGGAGCCGGTACCACAAACGCCCATAACATTTGGAAGCCTTGGGGAAGGAAGAACAGGGTCCAAGCAGGAAACCCTGGTCCTGCGGTGCTCTCTGAGCTGAAGGGAGGAGCCCAACAGCAGCACTCCCTCCTCTTGCACATTGCAAAACCAACAGTGTCCTAAGACCTGTAGTGAGACTTCAGTTCTCAGGAAGTTCAGAGATTAGATGCTAACTGTGGCCCCATCCATCTATTAAATTTTCTTTGAGCAAACAGGTCTGTATTTCTTTCTGAGCTGTGGCTTAAAGCCCAGAGTGTGAGACTTCCAAGTCCTACAGCGGGGCAGCACTCTGCATCTGTGCCCGTGCCCACTTCTGTTTCTCAGTGGAAGCACAAGCGAATGGTACAGCTGGGGGGGGGGGGGGCTGGGATTTTGGTTTTGTTTTCTTTTACTGAGGTAAGGCACTCAAGCTCTTGGAGAGGAACCAATGCAGCCCTTACTGCAAAAGGACAGAATCACAGGCTGAAGAGATGGCCTTCCTGCAACACCCAACACAAGCATCAGAAGCGTACCAGGAGCTGACACACCAAAGCAGGTTACGGACCCTGCCGCGAAGGCTCTGGCTCCAAGAACCACAGAGCCCTCAACAGAAAACCCTTCGGAGATGTGCAAAGCTCCTGTTGTGCTGGGGGGCACACGGTGGAATTGAGATGGGCTGTGAAGCTCAGAGGCTGATCTGACACAACATATGACGTTAAGGAATTAAAAATACACAAGCAAGTAAAGGGACCTTTGCAAAAAACCAGGAAGCAGCAGCTGAGCTTTTGTCAGATGATCCAGGTTTGTGCCATCTCACGTGTGCTACAGGAGTCTGAAACACGCCGTTGTTCTCAAAGACAGAGAGCGCTGAACAACGCTACCTTCAGGTTGCAAGGGTGAGGGCAGCAAAGCCCTGCTTTGCAAAGAGATTCAGTTTCCCAGGAAGAACAGGTAGAGAAGAAATCAGCTGAGATTTCTAAGAGACTAAGAGACAAAGCAGTGTGTTTGGCAAAGCAAAGATTTATTCTTCTCTCCTTCCTTTAACTCATGAGGAAATGGATTATTACTCTCAAGTCAATCATAAGGCAAAAAAATTCTAACAGACTCCCACAGTCCCATCTGCGGAGTCAGTTACATGACGACTAGCATAAGACTTCAACAACAGCAGATTTTTGGTCAGGATTTATATGCGTTCCGCTTTCTAAAAAATCTCTTCAGGGCTGCCACACAGGTGAAACTCTTGGGAGCTTTGCAATCCAGAGCAAAGTCTGTACTTCAGGGGTCAATACGAGCTTCACTAGAAGGCACAAGGCCAAAGCAACACAAGTCAGAGGGCCTGGGGAGTCTCACTGAATTTATCTTTTTTTTTAATTCCTTTTTTTTTTTTTGTAATCTCCAGTTTTAGCCAAAGCTCAGCTCCTCAGAAACATGAACCTGCTCCACAAACAAAAACAGTGAAGGTGTTTCCTCCCACATTTCAACACCATTTTCCTTCTTTGCTGTTGCGTCAAAGAAAACAAAAGTCTTGGGAGCAAATCAGTGGTGCAGACAAAGGCTACAGCTACTGGATTCCACTGCACACCTAAGTGAGAAACTAATGTCCAGGGTTACTCGTGGCACATAAACTGGAAGAACAGTAACACTCTGCACAAACTTGTCATGTCTGGCAAATCCCAGGGTCCCTTCCATAACAGAAAACGGTGCATTTAAATAATTGGTAAAATTTCTCCATTTTTGTGAGCCATCATTAGTACATGGAATGGTAAATATTCTTTAAAAGACTTAAACAGTGGTCCCAAGGGTAACTCCTGACTCCAGCAAACAGAACTGATCAGCATAAACCAAATAAAAGATGCATCTTACTTTACAAATCAAAGGTTACGAACTAGAAAATACACATTCCCCCCTCAGCCACTGGAAAATGAACCGTTACAGTCCGATTTAATTAGTTCTGCTGAGCAGCCCCCGATCCAAAGGGGGCTGCACCCCACCTACGCACTGCCCGCTGCGCCCGCTAATGGAGGGGAAAGCACATTTTGGGGAGAACAGCCCCTGTAAGAGACAGGGACACGCATGTTTCTGTGAACTCATCTGTGAGTACAGGATGGTCCAGGTAGCCACAGAACCAAAAGGAACAGCACTATAGAAAGCCAATCTCCAAATTCATGGTTTAAAATCTATTTGCACATATAAAAATGAAAGATCCCAGGGCTCCCATAAGACTCAAAACCCCTGCGTCTGCTTTGTCTTCAAGCAACTGAGCAGATTTCACTAATTCTGTTGGGACCAGGAATCGTTGTAATACATTTAGACTGTCTCCTTTAACACTACTCATGAAAATACTTCTACCCAAAGTACTCCTAAAAAAAATTGAAAATTTCTCCACAGTCCAAAAATTGTGAATAACATGAACTTTGCTGCACAGTTGTAAGCTTGATTTGGGTCAACAAACACCTTACAATGCACTGGCTGGACAGGGAGGGACGGAAGGAGGCTGACATAGAATTATACCTAATGTGCTCACAAGCTTTCCCAGTGCGCCACTCAGAAAGCAGCTTTCAGTCAGAATACCTGAATCTAACTGATGCAAATATATAAAATGCACGTGTAGTTTCACATCATCTCCTGCATTCCTGCAGATAAGTTAAAAAACTGCAATACCTCTACAAAATTATATACCACTTTGAGCCAAACCAGCAGCAAATTCTCTTCCATCATTCATTTCAGCCACAGTTTGAACAACTTGTTCAAAGTGCTCTGTAGAACTAAGACACAGTACAACAGCTGCTTTGCTGCCCCCTCCTCCTCCCGATGTGACGCAGCACAGCTTGGTAGTTTGGAATGAGATCAGCGTCAGCAGCAACACTGACAGCCCTGCCTCTGCTGGGACACCGTTACAGGTCTTTGTTCATTCCCCTCATCACCTGAAACACCGCACGTCCTCAGGAAGGAACAGTGTTGTCACCCAGTGTTTCGGTGAATCCAGAATAAACCAGAGACCTGCGGGCTTATTCCTTCTCTCCAGGGACAGTCCTGTGCTGTTAAGACAACTGCTGCATTCCTGATATTCAATGAGCATTTCGTAAGACTAACGTGAGGGAGTTCTGGTTCACCAGAGCCCCGTGAACATCATGGTCCACACTACAACTATTCTCTGAAGCTCATCATCAATACCAGGAAAACCAGCTGAGTATGGCACAGCTTGTCCATCCCAGAGCCAGGGATTAGATTTAAGACTGACATGACTTCTCCAAACCAGAGATGCTTTCCCAAAGGTTTTGTTTGTTTGTTTGTCTGAAGCCAAAAAAGGTGCAATACAACATCTCTCCTCAAACCCTAAAAAGTAAAGTGACTTGAAGATAAAAATGCCACCACCAGGTCTACTAACAGCCAGTCTATGCTGGCACCCAGATAGGGAGCGGGTGAGCTTCTGTGTTAAACACGTATTTGTCAAGGTTGATTAAGTCTATGTCATCTGAAAACAGCAGAAACATGTATTTGAGTGTTTCCCCGAGGAAGAAGCTCTCCATCTTATCTCGTGGCTCTGGATTACTGGGATTCTGGACGTTATTAATGGAAGTGTAACCACCTGTAGGAACCTGTGCCAAAAAAAAAGCAGAAATTTTTTATATTTCAATAATCTAAAACAAATTCTTTTCACTTGGAGAAAATAAGTGCTGAGAAACAGATCAGCATGTTTTTCATTTCATACTTGGTTTTCATTTGCATATAAAACTTCAGTTATGAAAAAAAAATCTCATTGCACTTTAAAAGAAACCACGAGGACAAAATGAAGCAAAATGTCCACTTATGCTTGATTTGAAGTGGTGTCACAAAGAACATCCCCTTGACGTTTCTGAACAAACATGCAGAAAGTAACTAGTGCCATTCCCACATCAGAGCTGGCCAAAGCACCACACCTATTCTCTTAAGAGCAGACCATGGATATTTAATGACCACTGGCATCTCGGCCACACTTTTACAGCACCTCGGAGCAGTATCTCCGTGAGCACTGTAGTCAGAGCAAATACAAACCCCTCTATTACAGCATTAATGCCATTTTGTGGCAATATTTTTTTTTTTGGCAACTTCAACCACAGGGTTGTTTCAGTCCAGCCAGCTCCTTCTCAGCTTCTGAATTCTAAACAACATCGCAGGAGAGATTCTAACAGCTCCCAAGAAGATACAGAGACACTCTGGCAGTCTGCATACAGCTTCTGCATTTTACTTTCTACTCAGTGTAATAGAAGTTCTTTCCCTGAATGCACTACGTCGTGTATCTCAAACGCTAAGGCACTGTGTGGACTGAATTTTTCAGTGTGCTCTTACAAATTTCCCCACAGGTATTTGATGACTCTTGAAGGACAGGAGGTTTCCAAAGTTCTTGTTAGAGTGCAAGTGAGCAAGTACAGTCCTGACAGAGCAAGGTCATGGTAAGCTGATCTTACCCGTGTGTATTTATTGAAGTTCTGCAAGATTTCCCAGCCCCAGTCCTGGTATTTCTTATCACCGGTGAATCTGTACATATAAAAAAGGCTTTCCACAGTTTCTGGTCGCAGTAAGTTGTGCCTGTCTGCAGGCTGCAAGACAAAAAAGACAAAAAAAAAAAAAAAACCCACCAAAAAAACCAAGAATAATTCAGACAGTGCATTTCTTCAGGGACACATGCAGGAAGAAAAACAGTGATTCCCATCTCCATCTACTCCAAGGCATTTATTATGTGTAACTCAGGTCCTAAATACACTACGTGGGTAATTCAGAACAAAGGCCAGGGTACACCTGGGAAGTGAGGCACCAAAGGAACAGGCTGCTCCACAAGAGCACGTCACCAGCAGCTGGCTGGGAGCTGCACCAGCAGAATAGAGACACAGAGAATCGCTGAACTGCGGGCCAGGCCAGCTGTCTGCTCACCTTGATTTCCACATCTTTGTGGCCCTTTTGTGCATGGAGATTGAAGTGTACGATCTCCGGGCTCAAGCCTGTCTCTACTTGAGCATACATCTGGTAACAGGTTTCTATAAGGGCTTCAGCCAGTTTCATATGATCTGCGGTCAATCCATTGTGAGCTCCCAGTGCCAAAGTACCCGGCAAAAAGCAAACCAAGTGATCCTGCAAGACAAGACAAGACAACTCTTACTGGGGAAAAAATTACACAACAAACAGGCATCTGTGTGTGTGTGTGCCTTGCTGTGTCCCTATCTGTGTGCCTTTTTTTTCCGCCCCCCTTCTTTCTCTTCTTCAAAGCACATTTCAGATACCAAGAAGTTGAGGGTAACTTTTTAACAGCCTGAGACAGGCAGCATTATTACAGGGACATCACTAATTTGGAAAATGTACAAGACACTGGTTTTATGTCAACTTTCTGAAAAAAAGGTCTCAGGTCAAGGCAAGGAGGAAGAGCCAACTCATGACAGGGGGTGGGCAGAGTCACCTAAAGGTTTCTCAATAGAGACACCTAAAGGGACAACATAAGGGACAAACTGATCATCTGGATTTAATTTTGAACTTAAAATGGAACAGAGATGGGAGTCAGGCACAGAAAAACAAAGCTTTGGCAGAAGGGGGAGAGGAAAATGAGAAGGAGACCAGCTGAAGGAGATTCCCCTCATTCTGAAATAACCACCTCAGCGCTATTGTAAGAGCAACAACATCTGCAGAGATCATCAGATCCACTGATACAACTGGAAAACACTGGCAAGTTTTCAAGCATACTTCTGCCTGAAAGCTTGCCCCTTGCACCTGTTATTGGGGGTAATAAGAAGCTGTTACCGCTCACCTCTGTAGGGCACCAAGACGCAGGCGCACCATTTTTCTAGACAGCCTGGGACACAGCTGGCTCCCATCCCCGTCCCCACCACCAGCTCTCCTAGAGCTATGCTCTTGTTTACAGCCAGCTGAACGCCACAGACAACAGGCACCTTGACCAACACATCTTCGGCTCTCCGTGTGTACGGAAGAGGGGCATCCGAGGATGATCATGGGAAGAGCGCTCCTGCTGGTTTTCAGCAGCAATGAAAGGACTGCAGGGACGTTTCTTTCTTAGCTTTTACTTGCTACAGCAAACGATTTGTTCAAAGGACAAGAGGGATGGTATTATTTGAAGAACTACGCAACATTTGCCAACAATCAAGATTAATTTAGTTAACTTTCCAAGAAAGCTCAATCATCACAGTCAGTTGAAGTCACACATCAGAAAATAGATTGTATAAAACGCCCAAAACTCCAGCAAAATTCAGTTTGCAATACAAGACTGATTGTCCTCCTCCAGAGGCTAATCCACCACTGACACTGTGAATGTAAGAATTACAGATCAATGTCACACACGGAATTTCAAAGGATTTGTATCATTCAGAATGAGGGCTCAGGTCTCATCACCCAGAAACATGGTCAATGCACTCTGGTGCACAAGCAGCACCTGCATGGACCTTTAAAAGCGTTGTCTAGCCCTAAAGGAAACAGTTGATGGTAGCGAAGTGCGGGAGCTGCGTGAGGACACTGACACGATCAATGTGATCTAACAAGTGAACCTTTATTTCCCTGTTGGAGCCCGGCTCCATCCTCCTGACACTCGCCCTTCACATATTTATAAGCATTGATGAGGTCACCCCTCAGTCTCCTCTTCTCCAAGCTCAAGAGACCCAGCTCCCTCAGCTTTTCCTCATACGGGAGATGTTCCACCCCCTCAATCACCTTTGGGGCTCTGCACTGGACTCTTCCCTGCTCTGGCTGGGGTTGGACTAGATGATCTTTCAAGTTCCCTTCCAGCCCCTGACATTAAGTGATTCCAGCTGGCCAGGGTACGATACCTGTCAAGCCTTTCACCCAACGATAACTGATTCAATACCAAAACTTTGACTCCCTGAACAGAGGGAAGTGTACCAACGTGTGCAGAAACCTAAGGCTGTCTGAACCAATTCTGTCATATCTTGGCTGGAGGAGCCCCTCTACCCACAACCCAGACTCTGGTCTCGCTCACAGCAGGTCTGGAGAGCCTTTGGGAAATTCAGATGCAAGAAGCACATGCTGCAAAACAGAACTGAACATCTCAAAACCACTACATCAAGAAACCAAATGAGCCAAAGAATTCACTAAAGCTCACTGCAGGTGTTGAAAAAGCATGTATAAGGCTACACATATACTACCAACACACCACCACTCACATACAGTACGTGCACTTGCATGAGACCTTTAACTCGAAAGATCTTAACATGAATTTTAAAGAGTATGGATGCACAAATTAAGAGCAGGGCATTAAGATCAATCTGTTTTCCCTAAAGCAAACAGCATATTGTCTTACTCAATAACCCTACGTGTAGGAAAAGAAACAAATATGAGAGGACAGAACCCTCCAAAATTGTAATTTTTTTTTTAACCCGATACCACAATATTAGATCACCTGCTGCTTTTGAAGGTAAATCTGAAAAGCCAAGTGTGCAAGTGACCACATACATTTTTCAATTATGGAAAATAGATAATACATAAAATAGGCACTGCCTCAACCGTTTCAGACACTGGAATTTTATGACCAAAACAGAAAAAACAAAAAAAGAGAAGAAAAATTCGACTCCAGCACCAAAATGTTCAGTCTTACAGGATTTACTAGAGGAACTCAAGGAGAAGACCCCTGCCTTGCACTGGTGATCTACAAATTAGTTCCTCAGTAACTGCCATCACACTGGCTACACATACAGTTTTGGGTTTTTTCCCTGTTGGTTTGTTGGGGTCTTTTTGGAGGGGGAGGGCAGAAAGACAGCACAGAAGCATTGCATTTGCCTGTCCATATGTTGATTATTTTTTTTTTTTGGTGATGGTTTTTCTGTTTTATTTTGTTGTTGTTTTTCTAAATGCAGTTGGACTTCTTACCATCTTGGCGCTGAAATGGCCGTGAGCAAGCTCTCCCACAAAAGTAAGCTTCTTGGGTTGTGACCTCTGAAGAAGATGCTTTTTCACTCCTTCTATGGCTCTCATATAGTCTTCCAACAGTCTGTGAATTAAAATCATTCCCAGTTGGCTCACATACATGCAGTCAGAACAATCTTAATCACAGCTGATGTTTGGCACAATCCTTTTGGAGACTGTTATTTCAGTCTAAAGAACAATATTAAACCAAATGTTAAAACTGAAAAAAGAAATCCTCAAAGTGGCCCTCAACCGGACAGGAATCAGTTATCACTACCATGCAGCAATATGCAGTTCACTCTTCGTCTAAACCATAAATCTAAGAATTAATGAAAACATACCCACAACTCTGTTTCTAGGCATCAACCCGATTCTATTTCAGGAATCTTCAGAAGCGCAGTAATTGAAATCACAGAAAATCCAGGCTGGTAAGGACCTCTTGGAGGCCTTGACTTCAACCCTCTGCTCTGAAGCAGATTCAATTAGATCAGGTTGCCCGAGGGCTTATCTGAGCAGTTTTTTAGTATGCTCATCCAAACATGTAGCAGTATCTCCATTCAAAGATGGAAATTCAATTACTTTGAGCAATCTTTTCCAATGTTTGGCCACTCTCATTGTGAAACAATGTTTCACAGTATTTAATTGGAATTTCCCTTGTTTCAATGTACTTTTATGTAGAAAAAACCCTGCTAAATAATTCCATTTTGAGGCTCACAAAGACAGCAGTTCTCCATTTACAGGGAGGTATGACTTGGAAAAGGCAGTCATGCAAGCTTTCTTTGGAGAGGTGCACCTGCTCTTATGCAAAGGAATGCCTCAGAGGTGCATGTTGTCGCTCTGTATGCATCAAACCCCTCGACAGGAACAAGTCCAACATAATGAGCTTATAAGACGACAAAAACTGCTTGGGTTTTTTGTCTTGTTTTGGAGGAAACCTTCTTTTCCAACATCTCCAATTCCTCTGCTACTTGCAAACGTTCTCTTCCACTTTGCCAGTGCAGCGAAGAGAAACATAAGAGACCTAAAGCAAAGCCCCTTTTCTAAGAAAAGTTACTCCTTACAGGTCAGATCTCCCACCTCAACCACCTTGTAGGATTCACCTTTCCCTAACAAATCCAGAGAAAACACAGACATCACTGGTGAAATGAAGAATCATCAGTATTTCCAAAGTGTCTAATACCTATTCCACAGTAGATGGTCCTTATCTGCTCTAAAGTCTTAACTCTCTTCTCCTGTCCGTAATACTCCTCACATTTCAAGTGCTGAGGAAGAAAAGTTTTCTGAGGAGAAGTTTTGAGACAAAGCCTAACTTTCATGCTGTTTTTACATCAAGTTACCACAGGTCTCTCCCTCTTGCTTGCTCAGCTTGCTTTTAAAAACAGTGACACTTTCGGTCAACTGTTGGGCACATACCTTACTTTTCTTCAAGCAGCAAACACCACCAGAGCACTTTACAGCTCACATAAGTCTCACACCGATACGAGAAGTGGAAAGAACTTACTCGTTTTCTTTTTTCCCACCCTGAATCCATTGCTTGAGCAGATACTCGTAGTAACTGTCAGCTCGGGCTCCCAGAGTATAGACACCCAAGTGGGTGAACTGCCCGCTATTGGTGTTTATGAACATAGGCACGAGTCCGTCATTTTTCCCTGAGAGGGTGTGAACATGCTTCATCACCTCATCTACAGCTTTCTGAAAGAAAGAAAACAGCAAACAGAAATTACAGGCATAAATGACGCACAGTAACTTCAGGCCAATAACAAATCTTTAACTACTCTTCCTCAAATTAGCATCAGGGGCATCAAGTTCAGCTCATGCAACAGGATTTCAAACTTTCTGACTCTCAAAACAAGATGTTCTGGGTACGTCTGAGTACTCTGAAATAATTGTAACTATTTCCTTTCCTTCAAGTAAGGCCACTGAAAAGCCAGCACTATGGCACAGGACTACGATCTGAGTTACTCGTATTTGCAAAGTACAAGTCCAGCTAAAGTAACAACTACACAAATCATGCAACAGCTGAACCTCCTCTAAATAGCTGCACTCTCCAACACTCGAGCTGTGGATACACTTTCAAACAGTAAAACAACATTGCAAAACACAAAGACGACTGGAAAACATTCTTTTCTCTGGAATTATTTTTATTTCAACTAACTTTTCTTTACACTGTGACTTGCTGTCAGACCCTTATCTGGTGAGTCACGTTCTGGCTCCACGGACGGCAACACCAAGGTTTTGTTCTTTGCGTTTAGACAATGGCAGCAAGAAACTGCACACAGAGTTCTAACACCATGATGCAAGACAGTGTCACAGTCCCCTGCTCAGCTTAATATTGTTTCAAAATCTGACAACCTAATATCAAACAAAAATGTCAATGATAAAAACTGAGGGGACTGGGCGGGAGGGGTTGTTTTTTGGTGTGTGGTTTGTTTTGGTTTGGTTTGGTTTTAAAATCACAAGCTATTTCTGAAGGAGAAATGTAATTATTCACCTCCACTACTACTTTTTGGTATTTAAGAAAATAATTGGAATTACTTTGTTTCTTTTCCTTCCCTCATCTACAGTTTCACAACTCATTTGGTGTCACTTAGAGACTACAGAGACCACGTGTATTGATGGAGAGTCAGTGGTGGAGCCATAGAGAAGTGGAAAAAGAGAAAAACATCAACTGATTCTTCTATACCTGGAATTTCTCATCTCCAGTGAGACGAGAGAGCTCCCTAAACTCCAGCTGAATACTGGTCACCTCTGCCACAGTGCTGTCGGATGTCCAGCGAGGCGGATGTGCGGTGCCCCGCCCAATGTTGACATCAGAATACGGTATCTTGGAAGGGGTCTTGAATGCCGGCATAAGCCTGTTCCCAATGTCTTGCTAAAGAAAACCCAAGAGCACAGGACAAAACACAAACAAACAAATAAATACATACACTCACAACCCCTCAGATTTTCTTTCACCAAGCAGACAGAAAAAGAGGCAATAGCGGCTCAATTTTAGATGGTGCAAGAAAGCCAAGAATTAAAAAGGGTCATGGATTGATGCAGTGACTACAGAGTTTCAACCTGGCTCCTAGCACTGCACGCCTCATTTGAGCCTGCAATGCCTACATACCATGATGCAATTCTGAAGTCATTGACTGCATCTAGCTACTCTCAAGAGGTGACTGGTGCTGTTGAGACACACAGAAAGGGCAACAAAAGACAACTATTACTCTTTGCCAACTATTTACTTCCTCTTTTGTTTCATGAGCTTTATTATGGTCAGTGTAAGAATTACCCGATAAAACACAGCAATGCTCTGAGGTTATCCAGAGAGCAAAAAGATGCACAAGTTTAAGAGCTTAATGGTAAATCCCTTTCCCACCACTTTAAATACGAAACTGTTAAAAACCAGCATGATTTAACTTTCTGATGAATGTTCCCTCAACGTTGTCTAATACGGAACTCACAACCCAGTTTCACCCAGAAGGCGTCACTCACAGCTTTTTCCAGGAAGAGGCTGTCTCCGGAGAGGTGGTAGGTGCTCAGCAAGCCCCCCAGGATGCGAATAGTGCTCTCAAAGAGGTTCACATCCACGTTTTTATCAAACACTAAATCATTTGCTACCCATTTTCTTGCTTCTTCAAACTCTGCAAAGTATAAAACATAGTTTAGCTACGAACTTCTGGCATGTTCCAGACTTAGATGAACTTAAACTAGAGATACTCCATACATCCATGACAGTTACTTCTATCTGTCTACAGAGATCATAATTTTAGGTGGAAAACTAAAATGAAAAGGACATGCAGGGAGAAGTTTGACTACTATTGGTTTCTTATTCAGCATTCACCACAGATGCAGACAGAAACACCCAGCAAAATAAAAAGTTCCTAATAGTCTAAAAAAAAAGAAGAAATCAAGGAATTCATTATTAAAATAATCCAGAAATTGAGATATTTTAAGTCAATCCATTTGACTTGTCAAACAATTAGTTACACTTCCACACGAGCCTAATGAAATTTTAATTAAATCTTTTTAAACCAAAGCTGTTATCTACCAGGATAACAGATAACATATTCAGTCAACAGCCATCAACACCTTGTAACTAGGTAACTTGTTACATAGGAAGCTCCTGGGGAGCCTGCCTCCTACTTCAGTACTTAACCCATAAAATCCCAAAGGTCTGCAATTTTCTCTCCAGAAATAAAAATGGTTATTTATCACAGTAATAATTCAAAAAGGAATGTTAAAAAAAAAAAAAGCCATTTCAGATTCAACAGTCAGCTTATCGGCAGCATCACTCGATTGTTTTTACACGGGGTCTAACTTCATGGTGCACGTGAGTTAGCTCAGCCTTCACCGTTAGAGGCACAAGCTATCTCAAACTATCTCACACCTTCCCAAAACTCCTGCTTGTCAGCAGGTGCAGGACAACAACCAGTTTCCCAGAAACGGAAGGTATTCCACGGGAGATTAACTCTCGAGCAAAAGGAAGCCTCTGTGACCTCACAAGAAAAACAGTCTTGGCCGTTGGGTATATACTGGATCTTGCGCAGCCTGAGAAGAATCACAGAAAAACCTCAGCTGTCAGACGTCAGCACTATCTAGCAGGACAGGAGAAAAGGCAAGGTCCTCTTTCACAGAAGCATTAGAATTCATCAGCTTACAAGAAAGACTGGCAGCCTCAAACAGAACTTTCATTTACATAGCATTTGTTATTCAGAAGAAAGCCCAGGAGCTTTCTAAGGCAATCAGCAAAAGAACTGCTATAAAATGCGAAGAAGCCTTTGCCAAGAACCCATTTTCAACACATCTAAATTACTAATAATTTATTTTAAAAGCTCTATGCAGTTCACAATTAATTTTTCATGAAAAAAAAAAAGCAGCACACTGACTTGATGAAACTTCAAGATAGCCTGCTGAGGCCTGGAGGGGCAGACACATGACACGGAGTTTTTGTTTGATTTAATATTTTACACAAACTTCAAAGGCAGAAAGAGACAGAACCATGAAAGACTCTGATTGTTTATTGTCCCCTTACTAGCACCTCTGTCCTTCCTATCTTGACACAAAAAAATTGCAGGACTGATAGAACATCACAAAGGTGGCTGCCTACCAAGGTTAAATAGGTACACTGCCAGAAATTTTTAAATACCACTTAAAAAACCCCTGCACTACAAAAAACAAAACAAAACCAAAACAAAACCCAAACAATAACAACAAAATAACTCTTAAATACTGATTAAGCAAGTTTTTTGCAACAGAATTGCAGATTTTTTGGCATAGTTTTTAAAATCTGCTTCAAAGTTTTCTAACATAGTCACTTCCAGAATAACTGTGGGAAAAAGAGACAGCAGAGGTTCAGGAAGGAGGTATCGAACACTCCCCTTCTCTGTCCATTGATTCCTTACAGAAACAACCTTCTAAAATCCAGACATGGAATACTGACATGAAGTGTGACAAAACAGAAGCTGGGAGCTTACAGGCGAGCTGCCTGAGACTGGTGGGCAGTAAGCCGACAGTGGCTGTATAACAGCACCAAGACAGCACCAGGGTTTTAGTGCAGAAACAGAAGTCAGGAGGCTTATAACACCTTCCTCAGTTTCTAGCAGACAGATCCATTGCTATATGTAACAGTAGAATATTTTTTTTCTGGCTGTTAAATTCTATTCCAAGAAAAACTATGTTCTTTAATACAGTTGGGTAGGTTTTTTTATATTTATTTTTATACATACTGTTTATATGTATACATATATGTACTAAACCTCACAGAAAAACTAAACTTACTTGCCACACGTAATAAACGTTCGCCTCAAAGACCTCTGAACATGTACTGCCTGAACAGAGAATAAGAAATTATTTTAGAGGGGGGAAAAAAGGAAGAAGAAAAAAAAATACCTTCTTTTAAGCCTAAAATCCACATGGTATCCAAGGCGTCAACTAAGGTAAGCCCAAGTCCAAACCACTCGCTGTAGGACTTGGACAAAGGCTTCAGCTCATCGTGGCCCCAGGCGAAGTCCTTGTAGCCCCGCCAGGCGTGGCGGAAGGCTTCTATCACAGCCATCTGCCGCTCGCTGATGGGCACTGCAAAGGGGAAAGCACCCGGCTCGAGACTGCTGCTGGGGAGCTAGGCAGCCATGCCAAACACTGTTTTGCTGCATTTTACCCAAAATAAACTTTCTTCCAAACTAAACAATCAGTGTAATGCAAAAGCCACCCTCAGATTATTCTTTTCAGTACAGCCTTTCCTCTGCTAAATAACCAGTCCGTCTTTCTGGTCAGCAATTCAGCCAGGTGGAAACAGAGATCTCACCTTGGCAAAAAAAAACCCCTCACTTCTGCAAATAAATCATTAAATAATCACATGCCCAGCTGTTAGATGAGTATCACTAAAGCTCAAAGACCTGAAAGCTGGGAAATACCAGAACTAAGATCGCTTAAACGAACTGTAATTCTGCTGCTGAACACATATGCTTAACAATACAATCCTTGGCTAATTTACCACATACCATTTTTAGTTCATCTTCCTTGTTTTATTCATTCTTTCTGCTAAATTTAAAATCAGTTCTACAAAATTATTTCTCTTGAACTTTACATTCAATACAAAAAAGGAAGAAAATTTACTTTTTCCATCTTTGGCAAAGCCATGTCATTTTCCATAGTTCTACCGAAATTTTTGCTCGCAATTTGCCATAAAGTTGAGTTTCTGTTACACATTCAACACGAAAAATTTCAAGCTCATTAGCTGAAATTTTGCAAAATTATAAACAAAGATTTCTAGAGTGAGAAACACCAAGCAGCAGAACTAACCTCATATACATTAAGCTGGTAAAAGCCAAATACATCCCAATGTAATATGCCGCGTTTACCCTATCAGAATGTCCTCGTATGAACTCAGAAAGCAGAACAACAGGTTCTTTACTCCACAAGGACAGAAACTGCAAAAACAACTTCTACAGCTTCCTGGTGAGCCTTAAAAATAGCTCAGTTTAATTCAGGGATTCAATATCACCTACCCTGGATCTGCAGAACAACAGGAAAAGCCCTGCTGAAAAGGAAGCGGTCCCTTTCAAGCCCTCTCTCTTTAGACCGTCCTTTCCCGGAGGCTGTATTTCAAACATTTGTCACAAAAATTTATTTTCAATTCTGAAGGCTAATAAGCGTAAGGCTGTCACGGTGGAATAAGGACATTGAAAGGCTAGATGCTCTATGTTAGTAATCTTTCCTACACTTTTTGTCTCCTTAAATTAAAATAAATAAATAAAACAGATGTGTGCAGGGAGGAATTGCACAACTTCAACCATAAGCACGAATGGAAATACAGGTATCATTAACGGCACTATTTACCCGGTTCTTTCTGGTCCTCAGCTTCCACAGATGAAGGTTTTTCTGGTTCCTTTATTTTACTAGACGGAGGTTCAGTGCTTTGGTCAGGTTCTATCACTGCTCCTCTCCAGCTGCGAACACAAGGGATTGCAATAAGACTTAATTTGATCACAGAATGTCATGCAAATGAACTAGACCTATCTCTGCATTTCCTTTTTCTCATGATACTTGGATAAAACAGGAGTTGGACTTTGTATCAAGGATCAAAATAACTATGTTGTCCACTAGATAATGTTTCTGTTCAAAGAAAGTAATTTGCACCTGAGAAACTTTACTGGATTAAGAAATGTGTCTTACAGGCTCTTGGAATTCCATAAACATCTTGGCAATGGAATTCAATGAAGAACTTCTAAAAAGAATGAAAACACCTGAGAATGATACATTAGAAGTATTTTCTTATCTACCAGTTCTGAAATGATCAGAGGAGCCACTAACACTAAACGGTATCATACAAATGACAATAATCAAAAAAATCACAAAGCAGCACAAAGGTCTAGCTGCTTGAAGTCCTTGCTTTACTACCAAGGGGTTCCCAAGCCTCCCCTACCACCCCAGGTGCATAGCTCAGTTTTTACAGGTTCTCATTAAGACTTTCCTGAAGGACAAGTCTTTCAGAATGGACTTCAAGTCAAGCCAAGTTCACATCAAGATCAAATAATCCTGACCACGCTGTTTAACATATAGCCACGTTGCCTTTGAGTTCATGCTATGCCTCCTAAGGGAACCAGGCTTACAGGACCTTTAAAGTTCATCTTGTTTACAGTCAGCATATCTTATGACTTACATAAATCACATAATTTCATTTCTTACTTTCATTCTTTAGACTTGTAACTAGTGCTCACTGTGCTTTCATTGCTCTCTCAAGTTTTCCTATTACCACCCATTTAACTTTACAGGTCACAGGGTAAATGGAAGTGCAGGAATAAAACGCTTTGAGTCACTCGAGAGATTTCAGATAATACCAACAGCCAAACTACCGATGCAGGCACAGTTCTGATGCTATGGTCAGCTCAGCCTGTGCAGGTGCTGAAAAGGACACAAATATAGGAAAAACCAAGCCTAGTGTTCCAAATCTTAAGAACCTCTCCTGAACTTGTAGCAGGCTTTTCTATATCCAAGTGACATCCCTTCAGTAATTCCCAAATCAAAAGATTTCAATCAATAATATCTCAGGGAATAACAGCATAAATCCAAACACAGCAGCACAGACCGTCTGTAACAGGTATTCCTCTGGCTGCGCAAGGGGTCTCTGACCTGCGTGGTTCATCTTTTGCAAGAAAGGAGCCAGCGCATCTTGGGCAGTGACACGCACACGACACCCCCAGCTACAGCCTCCGCCCGTCCCACTGGGCTGGGTTTCGTGGCACCGCACCCCAAACCCACACCAGTATGACTTTCCACGTTTGGTCCCAGACAAAGACACTGTGACAGGATTATTGTACTGCTATTGGGACATTAACACCGACTGCAAAGCAAATGGCAGGAACCTACAGCTCCTGAGGATTCTCCCGAGCATGAAGAGTGTCTCTGCGTTAGAAACCAGACAGCCTTGCAGGGCACGAAAGCCTCTGCAGTTCCACGATGCAAACAGTAAAAACAGAAAAGCTGCACATTCATCAAAATTAAAGAAATCAGCCCAGCAATATCAACAGTCATCAGGCCAGACCTGAGAGCAGATCGATGTGAGGAAAGAAAACCTCAGACACGGACAACAAAAAGCCCTTACGGCTTTCACTGCAGCCTCCAAAGGAACCTGACAGGGGCGAGGCGGGGCGCACTGTAACTTGCTGGAAACATTTCTACCTGATAACAGATTTCTCCGTTTTCTCTTCTTTATCAGCCTGCACCGGCTCTTCTACAGCCCTGCTGGTACCATGTTGCATCTTCATCCTCACGTCCCTCCGTGGTGGTTTGATCTGAAGATTAGAAGGTCCACGCCGAACACGAGGCAGTTTTGCTGGCTTCTGAGAAAATAAAGAAAAAAAAAAAAGTGCTTGGTATGTTGCAGAGATGGTAAAATTTCAAATAGCATCCCAGTGTTAAACATACCTTCAGAGAAATCTTATTTTGATACAGTATCAGCATGCAAGATCTGCCCTGAATGGAAGGTATGCTAAAGACCTTGCTTGGTTTTTTGTTTGTTTGAAACTTTTGGTAAAATTATCCAGTTCTTAAGTTTACATTGATAAATTACCTTTAAACTACCTCTACTGCTACCAGATATTAATTTAACACAAGGCACTGCCAAAGGATTGTAAAATTATTTGATTCCATTTGACTAGGCACAGTAAATCTTCGCCGCAATTACCAAAAAGCATGCAAAAAGAAGCTTACACAATGGCAGCATGAGATGATACCAAGGATTACCACCCTGTAAGACACGTACGTTTGTGCCCAATGAGGGAAAGATTTCATACACAGTTTTGTATTCATTAACTGGAAATCCCAAGATTCATGAGGTAAATACATGAAGAGCAGCACAGTAACCAGTATCCCTGTACTCCACTAACCCACAGTCCGTTCACGTTTCTTTCCTACTGCATCCCCTACAACTGTAACCCTTCAAAACCCACCCACCTCTGGGCTGTTTGCTGCTGTTTTCCAAGCTCACAGAAAAGCTGCTGTAACTCAGAGTGACGCTGACTGTGTCGCACATTCAGCCACGACTCTGCTTAGGCTCCTCACACCAGCGAGACTGAGATCCAGAGCACTCCGAGCCCAAACAAATTAATCACAGCAGGAAAGTGAAGCCTCAAGTACAAGGTCACTGTGACCTCAGGTCCTGGCACTCCTGGGTATAGCAGTGATTAAGAAATAGTACACTGGACACTTAAATAAAAAAGGTAAGGCCAGGAAATACTACACCAAAGCCCTTCCCAAGAGGAGAGCACTCCACCCAGAGCAGCCTTTTATTGCCCGTTACAACTCCCTTCTCCTCCACAACTGCTGGAACCAAGCACTGGTTGCAGCGTCCACAAACTCTCGGGCAGCTTTCTAAAGCTCATTTCTTCTCATGGTACCTGCGGTGAAAGCTCTGGGTAGCCTCCGAGGTTGGCGTCTGCTTTGTGGGGTGCTGGTAGAACGGCCGGATTTGCCAGCTTTAATCCAGGAATCTCTGGTTCTGTTCTCTGGTCATCCAGTGATTTGTTTGTTAGACCTAGACACACAAAACCGCTCAGCACAAGGAATGGACAGTTTAGACTCCAGCTAGAAATTTCTAACAGGTAATTTGCATTCAGGTACTAGATGCAGTTCCAGAAAGCGTTTCCATCCACAGAACACTGATAAACACACACCAAGTGTTAGATACAAAGCGCCTTTTGGTATTAACGCTCTCCCTAATATACAAGGAGGCTGCTAAAAGGCAGGTGCTTTTATTTAATTGCTATGACTTCAGCTTCTCAATACTGGCAGTAAGATAATATCAAAGGTAAATACGCCTTTGTGTTGCAGAAGAGTTTGGAACACTGATAGACAATCAAAACCAAGGGAGGATTGTCCGATTCTACTGTTTAGGGCTGGGTTACTAATATCTACATACAAGCATAACAAAAAACCACTCACACCTCCAAATCTCAATCAACTGAAATGAAACATTGCTCTAGTCAAGATAAACAATGAAAAGGCATATGAAAAATATTTCTGATTGAGCAGAAAAATTATTGAAACATGTCACATAAAATCATCTCACAACTGTGCTTTGAGGGATACACCCAGTCATTGCCAATAAAAATTAAAACTAGTTGTAAGAACCACAACGATCTCTCAAATATAACACCATGCTCTAGAAATTCCGAGCTGTACAGAACACGTACTTCTCCACGGCTCCCCCACGCTCGTGTACGAAATGACTCCACAGACTGCCAAGGCGGCAAATAGGAAGAGAACTACGCTCCGCTGTAGTCGCGACAGCTGCTTCCATTTCTTTAGGAGAGAAAAGAAGCAAGAGGAAGAATATTTAGCATGACATTAAGAGCCTACTCAGTCAAAAATAAACACTTACCAGTTCATTCAGAGCAAGGAACACAAAACTGAGTCGGTTTAATTTTACCCTCTGTTTCCAACTGCAGACATCCATTGCTTGTTTTCGTTGATGACAGAGCAAACCGAAATATAAGACGCTGGCATATAGCACAGGAGGCCCAGAGAAACATCAGAGCCACTTGCTGCAAGAAGCTCAGAGACTGCCAAGCGCCAAGATTGCCAGAGCGCATCACCTACCGCGCTGACTTTCATCCCAGCCTTCGCTGGCTGCCCTGAGCACCTGCCCAGATGTCAGCTGGGAAACAAGCCCAAAGCCTCTTTCCTCCCTTCTGGCTGGGGAGGCACTGTAGGGGACACACGCAAAACAAGAAACAGAAGAAAGTGGCAGTAAAACTAAAAATGTTACAGCAGGGAAGAAGAAAGGCTCAAAGAAAGCAAAGCCCCAGCCGCTGGACAAGAAAAGCCAGGCACCTTGCCTCTGACAGACATAGGTGGAGCTGTCACACAGAACAGGTCGTATCACCATAAATACAGTGATCAACTCGCAGCAACATGAAAACGAAGTGAAACAACGAACCAGACAAACCCACAATGTTTTCAAGCTTAGTCCCAGGCAAAAGTGTCTTTTTAAAACTGAATTATATACAACAAACTCACTGCAAGGCAGACAGCAAATGCTACATTAACCTGAAAGAGAAGTTTCCTCCATTCAGAGAGAGGGCAGCTGGAGTAAACTGCTAACTTACCACTTTGTTAGTTTTCTAACAGTCCTACCAGATCCACCAGAGCAGCATTTTGCTTCCAATTACTGGTGCTGGCACACAGAGAGGATGCTTCAGCGCCAATGCTACACTTGGGAACCACCTGCAGTTTCCCACAAGCCACTCTACACCCCACAGCACTTCCCATAGTCTCCATCCTCTTAATAACAACCAGAGGCTGCAAATGTTCCAGGGAAGAACCACCTACGTACTCATCCTGCCGAGCCCCACAGCACACGGTTCCCATTGTCCTCCCACACTGCTGACAGGACAGTAATCCTGTCACCCTTCCCCACGCACACCGCAAGAGGCCGAACCCCCTCCTTCAACTTCGGCCCTGCCTGCATGGCAACCTGTACCATCATCTCCCAGATGCAGGAGGGCACTTGAAGCCCAGCAGCCCTGTGTTTCCTCGGGGCAGGATGGGAAAAGAGGCACTGACTGTGGTGTCTTGGGATGGGTAGGAATGAGGCAGAAGAATACATGAGGGCATCCACCACCACCTTATTTTTTTCTTTTTGGTGACAAAGAATAAGGACAACAGGAAGGGTGAAACATCTTGTGTCCTATTCCCACCTTTCCCCAGCTGTTAATAAAGAGAAGCTGCCATACTGTGTCCCTAAACAAGTTCTTCATACGCTTCATCTGAGCACCTGTAAAGCGTCTGTAAGCGGCTATAGCTCATCCCCTATCTGCAACAAGGGTTATGTTGTTCCTTTTACTCACAGGTTGCACCCTGCCTTCCAGCCCAAGACTCCCATCCCCAGTAAAGCTGCCTGCCCACTCCCTAACCCCAAGCAGACTCGAAGGTTACTTCCAGACAGCTCTGCTGGAAACCTCTCTTCTCACACTCCACCTTCCCATAGAGAGAACCTTTCCCTTTACTCTCCTAGGGCAGAGGACAGGGCTCCCCCTTCAAGCCCTAAAACAGGAGGCAAAAGCACCAAGGCCGAAAATCACCCCCCTCCAGTCCTGCGCAGAGCACACCGTGTTGCCCCCCAAATCCCCGCTCGCAGAGGGCAGGATTCCTGTGAAACACACACCGCGCACCCTCACCCCAGCTTTGCTCACAGAAATTACGACAGGACTTCGAGCGCCCTCCACTAGCCCGCTCTCCACAAGCCCCTGCAGGGTGGGGAGCTGCCACACGAACACTGCCACCAGCCCGGAGCCACCCCTCCCCAAAAGCCCAGGGCATCCCCGCTGCCAGCGCCCACAGCTTGGGCCCCCTCCCCCGCTCGGAATGGGGGTTCCAACCCACACTCCAGCTGCACCCGGGCTCAGAGACGAGCCTCACCCCCCGCTCCCGCCGCCCTCCTGGCCCGGCGGGGCCCCCTCACTGCCCGGCGGTCCTTTGCACCGGGACGTACCCGCCACCGCCGCACAGCTCCCCGCCCGGACCAGCCCGCAGCGCCCCCCCGGCCCGCAGCCCGCCCTCACCCGCCAGCAGGAGCGCCGCCTCCAGGCCTTGCTGTTATTGTAGCCGCCGGCCCCCACCGCCTCCTCCGGGCTGAGGGTGACGGAGATGAAGTCCCGTCGCGGCGGCGAGGAGGTGGCGGCAGCGGCCGAGTACATGGCGGCGCCTCAGGGGCCGCAGCCCGCCCGCCCGCCGCCCCGCGCGCCGGCCGCCGTCACCCCGCGCCTGCCAGCACGGAGCGGGACGGAGCGGCCGCTTCCGGGTGCCGCTCTAGCCCGGGAGCGCGTCCGGGACTCTATGGCGCCCCTAGCGATGGCGGCCGCGGGGCGCACCGGCCCCGCCGCGGAGGGCGGGGAGCGGCGGCGAGAGCTTGGGGGCCCGGCGGGGCCCGTCCTCCTCCCCGCGGGCGGGGAGGCGGCCGCCGCGGCCCTCACCGGCTGGCGCAGGGCAGGGGCCGCGGGCACCGTGCGCCGCCCGCCCGCCACCGCCCGGGGGGACGCGGCTCTCGGCCCGGTCTTGTTCCGAGTCCCGGCACCAGGCGCCGTGGCAGCTTTCGGGCGGAGGGCTGGTGGTGTCGGGGCTGAATTTCTTTCCCCTTGCCGGCCCTCGCTTCACCCGCTCTCGACACAAAGCCAGGCCAACGAGGGGTACCCCTGCCTGGGCGGGAAACGGGGCGCAAGGAGAGGCAGGAGCCCTCGCTCTTCCTCTGTGTGGTGGGATTATAACATAGAGACCAGTCCTACAAATACTGGCATGAGAGAAACATACATGGACATGCGCGTGCGGGAGGTCATCAGGAAAAAACCCTCAATGCCAATGAACGGACGGGCCTGCGCACTCCCCTCGGCTGAGGCCAGGAAGGTGCAGGTCCCATCCAGCTTGGAGAACCACGCTCTGGTGAGGCCACAGCACCAGCCACGCAGCAGAAGACACTCGTGCTGCACCACAGGCACCATTGCTCCACCCGCCGGGAGGGTGAACACAGTGAAGGAAAACCCCAAACAACTGTTGACTCCCCAAGGACAGAGAAAGGCTGCCCACTGTCATTGCCACCTGCCAGCGAGAACCCCAGAGACACGTTTGACAGCTGGTATCCCTCATCTTCTGCATCACACACAGTCCTGGGCAGACAACATGGGAACACAAACCTGAGAGTGGACAACTAGTATCTGCGTGTGAGTGGGTGAAAAGCAACTTAAGCAGTTGTGTTATCCTTCCATAAGACCTGGCACTGACTCAGCAGGATCCACTTGTCCCACATAATTCCCTCCCTCATCTGTTTCTCCACAGACCCCCAGCCCTTTGTCACTCCCTGTGCAAATAGTTCTGTGCATCTTTGCTGGGGAGGAGGAGGGATGTTCTTGGTGCGTGTAGAGGAACAGAGGAGGGTACTGTTCAGCAATGTACATGTTCAGAGACAAACATGACTGGTTTTGGAATAACCATTACTTCTAGAGCAGGTTTGTAGTGCAACAGGAAAAAGAAACTGTTGAAACAGCTGCTTTAAGACTACTGCTCTAGGTGCACCTTACCTTCACCTTCAGCCATACCTAGCTACTCAGTTAACATGCATCATTTGAGCCTTTAAATTTGCAATCCTCCTCACACTGGCTTTCCAGATAAAAATGAAATTTTGGTGTTTTTCTGAGCATTTCATGATTAAAAAAAAAACAAGCAAACAATTCTGGTAGATATGAACACTCCACATAAACAGAGGAACAATTTAACAAAAGCCTGAAGCATGCATTCATTTTTACTATTTATTTTCCTGTTACAGGAAACTACAGGTTCATGTAGCTTAGAAACACAGTAAAACCCCCAGCAGCCTTCACATGGGTGTCAAAAGAGAAACACGGGGTGAAACAGGTAAGGAAGGAAGAACATCTACTTCTGACCATTGCTGGGTTCAGCACTACACCCCCAAAAGAGGACAATCTGTCATCTGTGAAAAATTCCTAACTTCCCCCTACTGATTGTCCTGTAACAGAGCCCTGTTTAAGAAGTGCCTGTCACTGGGAAGCCAAGCAAAAGCTGCGTTACAGGGAGCACTCGTTCCCTCACCACAGCTGTGAAAGCCTGACTCAGATGCAGATCGCTCAGATCTACTTTAAATAAAAGAAAAACCACACGCCACCCCCAGTTAAACTCCCTCCCTTCAGTAAATCGAGTTGAAAAGCTTGGAAAGAAAAATAAACAGGTTTGCAGGCAAGAACGGAGTCTTCAGTTTTCTGATGAAAAAATACACCCCACAATGTCAAACCCCTTCAGGAATTACTCTCCGAGTTCCACATTCCCCTGTACATCTGACTGCACTGGAGGCACTGCAGCCTCCAGCCATGCCACCAGTGACACGGTCTCAGCGTCCTGCAGCTGTGGTGACAGCACCCATGACGTGTAGGGACAAACACAACAAGCGTATTTTCCTTGTGGACAAGAAACACAGACAGACACATAAAAATCACAGTAACATCTTTATTAGAAAAATGTATAGATGTCCAAAAGTTTCTGGAATACTACGGGACCTCCCTTTGTTTCAGGTACTTTCTTCATTCCATAATGCAGACTAGAATCACTTTGTTACATACAGGACAGATTTATTTTTTTAAAAAAGTTCTCAAAAATTCTTTGTGTTCTAGTTTAAAATATGAGAAGTCATAGGAAAAAAACCAAGAGACAAGGCATTTGGCATTCTAATTCAGCTTCTCCTTGAAAACAGCCTCTAAAAACCATGTCAGCAGCTCAGCGTACACATGACTGAAGCACACAGAAACATAAGTCTCAAAAGAGAAAGCACTTCAGAAAGAGCAAAAGGAGTATTCTTTCTTTATAGCACAGTGCAATTTAAAACAAGAACATGTCTGAATCAACAAGCAATACTCACAACAATACAACACAATTTGCTCTCAGATATAAAACTTGACTGACAGGAATGGAATAACCCATAGAAACACTGCATGAAAAAAATTACAGAATTAAGTGTCAAGGACAAATGCTTAATTTATACTGAAAATGGGAATTACTGGCTGCACGTGCAAACTGAGGTAATCAGAACTGTCACTAGCTGGTCTGCATGGGCAAAAGGCTTATTACTTGTGTGCATGCAGAAACACTTTATACCTGAAACCTCCGCCAGTGACAGCTGGACGCTTTCTTTGGAAAAGATGAGCCTACTTATAAACTGTATTCACTCTCGGAGCCATTTTTATACTTCCCCAACATTGTGAATACAGCTCCATGTCAGGAATTACAGAAAGCCACGCAAGTTATTTAAAAGATTTATGCTTAATAAAACGGCATCGGCAATTCCTCAGTCGAAGCAGATGCATGAAACAGCAACATTCCAGATAAGGCATCTTCCTCACTGCCTTCCTTAACACCTGATTTAGGGGAAAAGTGGGGCATGCTCCTCAAGCAAAGGCCACCCAGCAGAGCCCCAGATGCAGCCTCCCGAAGGGTGACATGACTGGTGTGTTCAGCGCAGGTCCTCCGGCAGGCAGGTGCCCACCTGGCCCAGGCTTGCTGGGGCAGCATTCAAAGGCTGAACAGGAACAAGCACTCGTGGACCACAGCCACGCCGGGATCCCGTGGCCAGGGCTGAGTTCACATGCTACATCTGCTCCAGCAATTAGCGTTCTTCATTAGCTGACCCTCATCTTTACGTTGTGGTTAGTGACATAGTTAAAAGGCAGGCATCTAAAGAATTACTTCGAAAGAGTGCTGGCAAACTACCTGGCCAGAAACTGTAGAAGCAGGGGGCTGGTGTTTCACCGTGTACACTGGTTATGCTGGGATTAAGTCTTTCTTTTCGTTGTTTTGGTTAAGCATTAAATTTTACCATCAGGAGTTGATCCTCTTATTGCTCTCAGGGACTGCAAAAGAGCCCCTTTTGAGGGATACGGCATACATTGAACAGAAAAATGAAAAGTAAAATAAATGTTTGTTATAGACAGGAAGAGCAGAGGGTTGTTTAAAAAAAGATGGTAATTTTTTCACATCAAAAACCCCAGGTTACTGCAGCTGTAAAGAGCAATCAGTCTAAGCTGCGTATTTACTTATGTTTTTTTGGAGTGGTACGAGCGAGCCTCGATATGCAGACGAGTCTCTTCTGCTTTGGAGTCCAAACCTCAAGCAACACTGACACACAGCAGCATCCCTGCCTACAGCAGGCTCCTCTGGATGATCTGGCTGGAGGATGCAAGTGCTGAATTGCGTCTCCTAACCAGCACAGGATTAGGGGAAGGACGGATCAAACTGATTCCTCAGCTGTGCCCACAATTTAAAAAACAAAACCAAAAAAACCGCCAACCTCACCAGCACAAACAAGGCACTGAAGAGATTTAATCTTCTTGAATGCAAAGCTGAATTATTAGACCCTAATACTTCTACATATTCATATGCACAGCAAATAAGAAATACAAAATCTGCTTAGTGCTCAGAAGGTATGAATCTTCATTCGCATCCAAGTCTACAAAACAGACTGAGGTAAAAGGTGCAGCCTTCGAGGTTACCAAGCAGAGCTGGTAAGCACGCACATGTGTGCAAACACAACTGCTGCAAGGATTTGGCATCGATCCCATACTGCAAAGCAATTTTTTTTTTATAACGCACTTCATAGCTGACATTTTAGTAATGTCAGTTCTTATAATGGATCTGACAGACAGACATCCGATTTGAGGGGGAAAGGTCTCCCTCCTCTTCAAGAATTTCCTAGCATTTCAGCTTTGTTTTCATCAAGTACAAAGGGAGAAGGGAAGTCTTTGTTCTTCATGTACGCCTCCAGACCCTGAGAATGTGTGAAAACAGTACTGTTAGGTTGTAAATGCATCAGACTGGTTACCTGCACTGCTTTCAAGTCTACATAACGTCCCCAAAGAACAACTGACTGCCCGAAGTTAAAAGGTCACGGGAAGAACAGACAACAGCAACCGTCTCCCCAGTGACAGAGATGGAAAGCCTTTCAGCCCCAAGCCTAGGGTACATGAAGGAGAGGCACCGATGAGCCGTAAAACAATGGATCTCCGAAACCAGCTTCCTGGGGAGGGGCAGGATGGGAAGGCGTGTCCCTAACTCGCATCAGCAGAATCCTAGCAGAGAAAATTCAACTCCAACTGCCTTGTTTTCATTTTGCTCTTACAACACGTCAACTGCAACAAGTTTGCTGCCTTACCTACAGGCAGAACCTAGCAAAGGTGTGAAGTTTTGCGAACACCCTTTCCCACAGTGCCCATGTATCATCCTGCAATCCACTGCTTCTCACCCTGCCTGCCCACCACAGGGAAGCTCCTCTTCTCACCACTAAACGGAAGCAGCTCTCCCAGGAGCAATTACTTCCAGAGGGACAAAGCTGAGACATCCAAGACGTGGCTTCTCTAAAGCACGCACTCACTGTGTGAGACGGCACAAACTAGCATACAACTGCGTATGTTGTGTGTGTGACCCTGTGGATTTTTTTTCATTTGAAAATTCTGCACTTTTCATTCAGAAGATCTCAAACTACTTGTGAGTCTTAATGAAACTGTGCAGCCTCACTGCAAATCTCATTTTACAGATGGCTAAAACTGAGAGCGAAGCATAAACTGTAGTGGAACTACAAACATAACACAGAGCCACGTCCCTGTCCCCTTGATCTTACCATCTCTCAGCAAGCCCAGGCTAAAGAAATCCCCTGTGTTTGGAAGGGAATCAGGTGTGTACCCGCACTGTCTGAAAAAATACCTCCGTATATAGTTATTCTCACCTCTCCAAAGTATGACACTAATGGAGAAATCTCACACACAGCTGGAGGATCTTCAGTTGCTGAGAGACTAGAGAAGAGAACACAGGATTAACTTCTTGCTATGCTTAAAAAATGGTGCATCTTCTTCAAAAGAACAGAATATCCAGAAGGATGTTTGTTACATTCACATGCACCAGATATTATTCAAACACAAAGTGTGAAAATAAAAGGGAATTAGCAGGTCCCAAATATTTCTCATCAAAACAAGAACATCCGCTCATGGAGCAGGAGCTGTAACAGACATTTCTCTGCACGTTCAGAAAAGACCACCGGAATGAAAATCCTGCCGAGTCGCCCCATGCCATTAGCTAGCTGGCACAGTTGGGCAGCCACAGGCAGAGAAGCTGCAGAGAAGGTCACTGAGGTTCGTACCTGAGTTTCTCTGGTATCCTGCAACCGTTTTCATCCAGAAATCTGGCCCCAGCCTTGAGAGCCCAGCGGCAATGCTGGGCCAGGAGGGCTTGCCGAGCAGTGGTGGGAGTATCTTTGTCAGCTGTGTCTGCATTTTTTAGTGGTGAGAACTCTTCTTCTCTCAAAACTTCAAATGCCACAAAATTCCTACCAGCAAAGGGGAGAAAACAACGATAACAAAAAACAAAGCTAGCCATCAACCCTGTTAATGCAACAACCACTTCCATGGGGAAAGGCTCACCTACATTTTAGGGAGCAGGGACGTATGCAGCCTGGGCCACCAAGCTAAGGAAAGCCCACCTCCCATCTGAAGAGCAAAGTACCACCAGGGCTGTATGACAGAAAGCACAGCCAGAAGCCCAGTCTCTTTGGGAACACAACAGCAGCCTCACAACCCCCCAGAGCTGTGCACAGGTGAGAGGAAAAGCAGAGATCTGCAGAGATCCCCCCGAAACCTCTCCAGGCACTGGGAGGCTTGCGGACAAAAAGTCTCAACTAAGAGCAGGGCAGGAGGGACAGCAGCGACGCCTGAAGCTCGGACACAGCCCCCAGCTGCGCGGCTCACCTCAGAGCGCTGCGCTGCTGCTCCACGCAACGGTCACGCCACTTGGGCGTCTGTAGGCAAGGATCAGCTGAGGACACCAGTTCCCAGGGATGAATAAGCAATATGGGAGGATTCACAGCTCAGTGTTAAGTACAGCTGTTTACCAGAAATGGGAATGCAAATTAAAAAGTCCCACAGCAGCATCTGTGTGTTTCTGCATGTCACACGTGAAGAGCAGCTGACATGCTCATTTTGCAGTATTACAAGAAAAGCACAAGGAATCACTGCTTGCAAAAGAGTCCTTTCAAAGCTCAGAACTCAGCACTATTTCCATCACACTGGTTTTGCCTTTGGAATGATACTTTACTGAATGTGTGTCAGGAAATGGAGACTGGTTCAAACCTTGAGCTCTCTATCCTAAAGTGAATCCTCTAAAAGGAAAAATATTGTCCCCAAACAAAGATAATTCAGTTTGCCTGAGCTCTCTTTTTGCATTTAAGCCTAAAACAGAATCTTTACTGCTGAATTTGAGGCCTTGGAAAATAGGTTTTATAAGAACACTTACTCTAAATTCCTAAATTATTAAAATCCCACATTCCCTAAACACAAAGTCCCCCTGACTGCGCTAACACTACGGCACAGCACTCCCAGCTATGTTTTGGAGCTTGGCAAGTCAACACTGACAGTTTCCACAGCAACACTAACTTGGCCCCACGGTGCTTAAACAACCTGGGTTGTTTTTTCCGAGCCCGAAGGGTGTGAGCTGAGCCCTGACAGAACAGCAGCAAAAACCTAACCGGAGCTGCAGTTGCCATGGAAGCCACAATCCGGAAAGACAAGATTTTTTCAAGTCTGAATATTCTAACATGGGCTTGTATTAAACGTTGGCTTTGTGCTCGATTTCCCTTTTTTTTTTTTTTCTCTCCTCTTTCTTTCACAGGGATGGCAGAGGCCGGGACAGCCAACACATCCTCGGCAGAACAAACAGTCCAAGAGCACAGTCAGAGCAAGCCTGGCTGCCGCCGAGGACCCTGAGACCGCACCTCTCAGAACCTGCGGTGTTACCATGGTGTTGGACCTTGGTGTCGATCCAACACCCTTCCTAACTCGCCACCCACAAACCACGCACTCCCTGGCAAGGCCTGTTACAACCTACAGTTGTTCAAACAAACATTGAGAAGGGGAGGAAAAAAATAAAATCATGTCTGCCACTAACTTAGAGAACTGGAACACATCAAACACAAACTTCTCCAGCTTTATCCCGTTCGGTTTTAGCGGTTTTACCAGATTTCCCTCCTCGTCAATGTAGGGCACCTTCTTTATGGCTACGTGATGCCTCAGCTGTGGCTCATATTTCCTGCAAAAGAAGAAGTTCATTTACTTCATGCCCACTTATAAAAAAGTAGTATACTTCTGGAAAGCAGATAGCTTATTACTGCTCTGGGTCATCTCTCAACTGTTGTGGGTGTTGCTCTCTCCAAATTGATCCAAGACACATCCAAGAAACACTTCACTGAGCAGAGCAGCCTGGCCAACGGCGCTCCCTGTACCAGTCGGACATGACAGGGCAAAGCAGGAGGAGAGGGAGGACCTAGCATCAAGCTGAAATTACAGGCAGATATAAAAGAAGGTAACCCAAATTGTTATCTGACCAGGATGACAACGAAGCAGAGCAGATCCCTCACGCAAGGGTGGATCAAGCTCTTCAGGAAGGCCATATGGCCGCTCACTGAATGCCCAGCATCACACCCCCATCTCCCAACATCAAGGTGCAGAGTCCTCCGGCAGCTTCACTCTCTCCCCCAACCTCTGTTGTCCCAAGGATAGTGTAGGTGACATTCCCATTGAAAATCCCCAGGGTGGGGCTGCATCACTGCCCACACTGCAGCCCACGGGGCTGCTCACCCTTGCAAGCCCAGGAAGGTCATGCACTGGTATATCTCAGTCGATTTAGCTACAGCAAAGCATGCGACCTCTGCATTGGTAAGGCCTGAAGTGCATGCTGAAGCTGTCAGAAAGGGGACACAGCTGGTTTGAACTGTTTAGAGCAGAGAGGAGATGAAGAGCGGAGCAGGAGGTAACCATAACTGAAGTCACAGAGTGGGACCCGCTCTTGGAGGCATTTCTGGGCTGCACAGCTGCCTAGCAGGTCTGCTGGAACTTACTGGGCCACTGTCTCCAGGAATTCAACTGTGAAGAAATGGTTGCAGATATTGCCAGTGCTGTACATCAGTCTCCCATCGGGCCTTTGCTGCTGCGCAGTCTCCAGGCTGATCTCACTGTACTCCACCACCTGGTAGACCCCATCCACACAGCACACCACCCCAACAGGCTCTGTGGGGTAGGCCTTCTCCACCACCTGCCGCCACAGGACAGAGGGCTATGACAAGGAGGAAGAACATCCTGGCACTATTCCAACTCCCATGTACAAACGATCCTACGGGACTGCTGCATGCTGACTGCCCAGTGCCTCAGGAGCACGGGCAGGGCAGTGCTGGGCATACAGAGGAGCCTGGAGGCACATTTTGCCCAACAACTGGGCATAAAACCCAGTACTCGACCACCTATTTGCACAGCTGCTCTGAAGACAAACCAGTTAAGAGAAATCAGCATACTGTCGGGTGCTTTCCTTATCAAGAACTGGGACCTGGCTGAAAAAATGTTTGCAGTTATTAGCCTTCAGCTCCCTGTTTGCATGAACAGTGTTAAAGATTAAAGTAACTTAAACCTCTCCTCAGGCCCCTGCTGCATTAGGGTGACCAACCCAGGCTGGTTTGGCTTTCCCCATCTTCCGTAAGGAATGGAGGCACAAGGAATGCCTCTGTTAGACTTAAAGGTGAATTTATAAAACACAACTCAGTCCAATATGGCTTCTAGACAGCCCATGTGCCTTTGTAGAAAGGGCAGAGCATAAAGGGGAAGCAATTCCAGTTTGCAGTTTCCTGTGCAATTACAGCCCCTGCTCTAATCAAAGTTTATTCTCCACAGTACTCTGGGGAGGGCAGAGGACTCTCCGCACCGGCGGAGATTCTGAATGCGATGCAGGCAGCAAGCAGATCCTCTAAATCCACCTGGAGCGAGACGCTGTTGGGCTGAGGTCTGAGCACCCCAGTTCAGGTTCATCTACGCGCACCCCAACCAGCAGCTCCCAAGCATAACCAGACCCCAACTCCCCTGGGGAAACAGCCCAGCATTAGCACCGCCTCACCTTTGCACCGCAATCTGCCCCTTTGGAAACACAAAACCCTATGAAGACTGGATCTGCCATTTTCACGAGGATATTGTCCACACAGTATACGTGGACATACTGGACTCCACGCTGCTTCATGTCATCCAAGATCTTATTATCAACCAAAGCACGGTATAAGCCACCATTGCCATCTATAATGCAAGAGAAAAGAGAAAGCCCTGGTTAATTAGTCACTTTGGGGTTTTTTTGCAGCTAACAGAGCAAAAGTTGAAAGTCCTGAACAAACTTTCTTTAACAGCAGAGCAAGGAATGCTTTCTAGCCAAGAGTCAGTGCTACCAGATTTTATTTCCAGCTCTGCCACACAGTTCAGGCAAGCCTGTTCCCCTCTACACCCCAGCTCCTTCACCTGCAGGGTGGGACTGTGGGGACCAGCCTCACAGAGAAGCATTAAGAGACTTTATGAAGCCTTGTGAGATCCTCAGAGGGAAAACACTAAAGGGCAAAACATTATGCAGAGGGTGGGAAAAGCCTGTTACATTTCTCCTTTCACAGTGCAGAGCAAAAGCATATTTAAAACTCAGCTTGGAGAAAAAAGACTAAAATAAATCTCATTCTCTGTTTATCTTCCCCCTGCAACTTCCCAATGCCTTTTTAAAGGCTTGAACTGCAGCTTCACAAAAGACAAACGTGCAGGTGTTCATCACCGATCACCCTTTCACAGTTCCTCCTTTGAAACCCCTCTCAGCTCAGGAAAACCACCCTGCAGCTGCAGAACTGCATCACCGCAACATGGCCCTGACTGGGCCGCCTTCACCAAGTCTCTTACCATGTCCTGCTTAAGAGAAGAGGAGAATGTAACTAGGTGAGACACTGCAATAATTTTGGAAAGAGTTATCTCCTTGCTGCTTTTTTACCCATTTCCAGTTATCAGCCTTGAACAGGAGTCTGGCTCCCGACAACTTCACCCCGGGAGGCAGCACCCCAGGGACCTCCCGCACAGCCCTGCTGATGCCCGTTGTTCCTAACCTGCAGCTGCACCACTCCTAACGCTGCCAATACTCCCAGGCTTTGATAAAACCTCCGTGCTGTGGGCAAATCTCCAGCAGGAACTAAACAGAGATTGCTACATTCTTGATTACCAGCCTGAAACATTTAACTGAGCCCTCCCACACTAATCAGAAGCATTAACACTGACCTCCAAAGACTGAGCCATGTGCTACAGTTGGCTGATGGCTAGTAGCAATTATCAACACATATTACATTACTGTACCATGTAAGAGTGAACAGTGGGGTACCTGGAGCCATAGCAATTTTCCCCTTCTCCTCCAAGATAGCCTTCCCATCAAAGGTGACAGCGGGCAGCATCCTCTGTTCAAACATGACCACGTTGGATCTGTCCAGGTTGAAGTAGTCATGTTCTACAAAAAACTCCTCTGTCGGCCCCAGCGTGAACTCACTTGTCATGATGTACCTGGACAGGAAGAGGTGCTGAGCAATGAGCAAGAGATGCACAAGCGAAAGCCAAAACTACAACTGGAACACGAAAGGGAGGAAGCCCGAGTGTTAAATGAGAGACACTACAGTACCCTGCAGCATGGAAGCGAGCAGGAGAGCTCTCCTCTAGAACCCAACCCACAGGACGGCTCCACAGGGTCTTGTGCACGATCCTACCCACAGGCTGAGCTCTAGCCAGGAACGTTTCCCTAAACGTGAATGACATCCGGATGAGCTGGAAAACAAGGCAAAGGACAGTACAACAGCCTCGTTCACCCTAGATTCAAATGGATGTTAAGTGTCTAAAGAAGCATTGACCAGCACAAGGTGTCCCAGCACAAAGAGCTGCAAATCCCCAGCAGCAAAGTCTGCCAGTGCCTCTTCTGTGCCAAGGTGAACAGCAGCATTTTCAAATGCTGGCTGCATGATTTGTTTTTCTCTCAAGTTTCTCTATTTCCTCCTCTCCTTCTAGCTCCACATTGCTGCCGTCTCTCCCTCCACTATCTTCCTTCTTCAACAGTGGCTAAGCACCATCTTATCTACCCGGCATGCACTTCAACAGCTATGGGCATAGGTACACGGGGTCCTCTGCCAGCACGCTAGGGGAATCGAACCCTTGCACAGGAGAGCCTGGACCTCACACACCCCCTGATTTACATCTTCACAGCACAGCACAGCCTGGCCTCTGGTGTACTGTAGCAGCCAACTGCCTCCTCAGCCCGGGGAGAGGAACCGTAAACATTATCAGCAGATGTTGCATCCTGCAGATATCCGTCCTGGCTTCCAGCAGCACCAGGGATGGTGCATTTGCAATTCACGACACACATGCATGGCTTCAGAAAGAAACACAACATGGGCTGGGATCACCTTCGATCCCAATTTGTAAAACAATGTGCTACCCTGAAGACCTCAGCCACTTGCTCCTTCACTCTTCATAAACCCTGGCTCAGACCAGACAGTGATTCCATAAAGGTCTCTCTTCACAGCGTAACAAAGAACACTTAGCAGAAAGCATTCCCAGAAGCATGCTGCAGTGCCTTCCTCTTTCTCACACACCACATCCCACAGGGAATTCATATTTTGCACCTTGCATAGAGCTAGTCTCTTCTGAAGCTTTTTGAACGCCAGGAACAGTCAGGAGAGACAGCAGCCAGCTGTAAACAACAACAGCAGGAGGTGGCCTGAAAACGGAGCATGACAAGCATTCACTATTGCAAGCCGGAGTTTTTTTGCTGTGGCAGACATTGCATGCAAGGGGAGGCAGAGGATCTTGGAGGGTATCTCTCCCTCCACGCAGGAACCTGAGAAAGCACGACACAAATGGATGAAGCCTCTTGGAAGCATCTGAAACAGGCACTGAAAAGTGCTGTTCATAATGTTGTCAGGGACTGGGCTTGAAAAGACAGCACAGTATGGCAGTTAGGGTAGTGGTCAGTGATTCAAGGGCAGTGCTTGGTCCCTCAGACCTGCAGACATGGACCTGCCACTTCCCATCCCTGCACACCCTCCTCCAGCTCCTGGCACCGCAAATCCTGCCAACAAAAGGCTCTCCCCCGACGGGTCTCTGTATGGCACCCGACAAAGTGCTTCCAGAAGACAAAATAAGCAGAACTGCAACGTAAAGACCCCTGCACAGCAGGTCTGCGGCTCCAGGTCACCTACCAGGGGATGGCACACTTGCAGCAGTGTCTCTGGCCAGCGAGCTGCTCCACCTTGCGGATTCTTTCTGCTTGGATCTGATACAAGGTCTTGCCACTGGGCAACCCCACGTTGTACATGCCCTTGGGATAGCTCACTCCCAGGCGAGTTCCTTGTCCTCCAGCCAGGAGCAGCACCGCCACCTTGTTCTGTGAGATCTGATGCAAGCCTGAACAGGAGAAAGAACCCCAAGGGAACATAAGAACCACAAAAGCGATCAACACCCCATGCTCTTCTTCCGAGCCTTTCTGCAGAGCTCAGGCAAGAGCTAGAAGTTCCATGCCCGCTGCTGGCAGTTCACAGAGAAATGTGATGCTGCACATGATACAGAAAAATTCATTTCACGTCTTCGATGCAGCAGTTTCCTCGCCTAAAGCAGCAGATGGTGTAACAAGAGGGAAGAGCCATGAGTTGCAGCTTAGGAGGTTCAAACGGACATTAGGATAAAAACTCTTTACTAGGGAGGTGATGCAGCACTGAAAAAGATACTCAGAGAGGTGGAGGGTGTCCCTTAAGGTTTCCAAGGCTTACTTTGATAAAGCCATAGCTGACTTGACCTAGGCCTGGGGATGGTCCTGTTCCAAATAGGGGTTAGACTAGAGACCTCCAGAGGTCCCTTATCACCAACACTTCTACATCCCAAAGAAGCAGTCTCATCACCTTCGGTAAAGCATGGGCATTTCTGGAATCTGCTTTAATCAACTATCTGTACTTGTGCTCTAGCTTGGGTTCAGCTGCAGTCAGGACTAATACCGCAGGCAAGCCTGCAGAAGACACAACTCCCACAATCTAATTAAAACCAGTATCATTTCTCCCCACAAACCAGGAAAGTCCAGAACTTGGGGAAGAACCAGATCACATATTAAACACCCAGGTCACTCACAGTCTTTGTTCCCTGCCTTCTCTCAAGCCAGCATCACAGAAACAACTGACAACCATGAGAAAGATTTTTTGCTTAGGGACCACTTCGTGTTCCTCCAGGAATGCAGTGAGCTTTGGGACTGTCCAGGTCAGAATCCACAGTTCTGCTGCTGTGCAGTAGCTACCAGAGCCTTTTAAAATCTAACACAAGGCGGCTGCCAAACATCACTGAGCCTGTGGTCCAGGACAGTCTGTGCTTCACCCCAGCCTCCAAGGAAAATACAAACACCCAACTTTAACCACATCTGGGACTAAAAAATTCCTGACTTGGACTGAAAGACACATGGCCAAAAGATACCGAATTGGAAGAAAACCAGGATGGTTCTTACGCTCATCTTTAAATAACTGACTGCTTAAATAAGCATTAGAGGAAAAATACCAACTGCTGCTCTAACAACCTGGCTTGGTTTTATAGCTTTCAGCAACAAAACCAGACATACGTCACCCGTGACACTGTGGTAATACTATTGACCTCCCCATGCTTACAAGTTTCAGTCCCACCACAGCAGCAACACAATGTTTCTGCCCAAACACACCCTTTCCAAAAAGGCTGGCCACGCCTGCTCAGGCACACCGAAGGAAGCTGGTTACACAGCCCTGCCATCGCCAGCCTCTGAGTTCATGGAACCGCAGCAGTGTTGGCTGGAAGCCACCTCTGGAGGTCCGCAGTCCACCCTCCCACTCCAAGTGGGATTAGGAGAGCTCTCGAGTGAAATCTGTGCTGAAGGGGGAAGTCTTGGGATTTCAAAGTTTCAGGAGGTCCTTGGATAGAGGGGGAAGCTTGAATGGGTTTAAAGTTAACACCTGAAAGGCACAGGCGATTGCCGTATGGTGACACAAATAAAATAAGCAACAAACCACAAGCAATTAATAGCTCCTTTGCATCCTTACTGAACTTCCTATCGCAAAGGACTTCAAGCACAGAGCAGGGGGCCTAAGGCATTAGTTATGCCACCGTTACTGGCTCCAGTCCTCAGCACATGGTTTGCCACCGCGTGCTTGGCAGGCGGTTTGCCAGCGCACGGCACCACCACGGGAGAAGGGAAGGACCCGAGCGAAGGGCTGCGGGAGCACGGCTCCAGGCCTCCCAGCACCCCAGCTGAGGTGGTGGCTGTCCCACCACCAGGACCTGGTGCAGAAACAGCAAACTCGTGCAGCAGGGAAGCGTGCAGGCAGGACCTGTGCTGTGCACACACGTCTGGCTTGCTGCAGCCACACAGCCCTGGGAAACACAAACCTGCATAAAACTTTCTTTCCTGCTAGCCCCGTCTCCCTTCCCTTCTCTCTCCTCCCATTCAGCAAACTGACAGCCAGCTCAGCACCAGGCTAGCCAGGGGTGCACAGCTCCCAGCTGGCCCTCGAGTCCACAGCCCCACCGTCGCCTCTGCTTGCGCCCATGCCTTGGAGCAACAGCCACGGGATGGGGCAGGGGGGAATTACAGGCCAGCGGAGGGGTCAGCAGTGATGACAAAATTACCAGTGGGAAAGGAAGGGAAAGCGATGGTTAGAAACCAAAGCCAAACTCTCCAGTTTGGGTCACCCCGTTGTGACAGCCACCCTCTGTCCTGAGGCAGGGCAGGGAGAGGACTGTCACGGCTGTAGCTGAAGCAGCAACTGTTGCCATGAGAGAGGACATGGTTGCACAGATCCTGCCCATTCCCTTCCCCTTCATCCCAGGAAAAGGAATAAACAACTGTCACGGTCCTGCTGAGCTCAGCCAGCACGGGTTGCTGATTCACCGCTTCACAAGGAAATGCCTCTCGCTTGGCCGGTCAATCCCTGAGCAAGCTCAGTCTTGGCCTTTCCACAGTAATGATAAGCCTCTCATGAAGCAAGATAAATAGCAGTGTCTGAGCAAAGAAAAGCCCTTGGCCATGAACACTGGTGAGAGCGTACTTGCTGTCACTCCCACGGCAAAGGCCGAGACTGGATGAGTCACTCTGCAGTGATTCCCAATTGCATTTAAAACCCACAGCAGATGGACATGGTCCCGGAGACCTGTCGATGGGAAGGACTCTGAGTGTCACCACACCACAGCCGCTGAATGAGTACCACCAGAGAGCAGTGTAAGACTGCCACATGCAAGTGTGCGCAGCCAGCAAGCCCAGTCAGCACATCCTATTGGGCAGAGGAGCTAAGACAGTGATACACATATGCATCACCATCCAGTTACTTGCTCTTCAGGATGCAAGCAAACACCCAGCTCATTCACAGCTGCACCAGTTGTGCCACACCAGTGCAACAGCACCAGTCAGGAGGGTCACATAGACAGCAGAATCACAGAATGTCAGGGGTTGGAAGGGACCTCAAAAGATCATCTAGGCCAACCCCCCTGCCAGAGCAGGACCACCCAGAGCAGGTCACACAGGAATGTCTCCAGAGAAGGAGACTCCACCACCTCTCTGCGCAGCCTGTTCCAGGGCTCTGTCACCCTCACGGGGAAAAGCTTTTTCCTCATGTTAATGTGGAACCTCCTGTGCTCCAGCTTGCACCCATTGCCCCTTGTCCTGTCATTGGCCATCACCAAGAAGAGCCCGGCTCCATCCTCCTGACACTCACCCTTCATGTATTTATAAACATTGATGAGGTCACCCCTCAGTCTCCTCTTCTCCAAGCTCAAGAGACCCAGCTCCCTCAGCCTTTCCTCATACGGGAGATGTTCCACCCCCTCAATCACCTTTGGGGCTCTGCACTGGACTCTTTCCGGCAGCTCCCCGTCCTTCTTGATCTGAGGGGCCCAGAGCTGGACACACTATTCCAGATGGGGTCTCACCAGGGCAGAGGAGAGGGGGAGGAGAACCTCTCTCCACCTACTGACCACAGCCCTTCTAATACACCCCAGGATGCCACTGGCCTTCTTGGCCACGAGGGCACGTTGCTGGCTCATGGCCATCCTGCTGTCCTTCAGGACCCCCAGGTCCCTTTCCCCTACGCTGCTCTCCAACAGCTCAGTCCCCAGCCTAGACTGGGACATGGGGTTGTTCTTTCCCAGATGCAAGACTCAGCACTTGCCCTTGTTGTAGTTCATCAAATGTCTCCCCGCCCAGCTCTCCAGCCTGTCCAGGTCTCGCTGAATGGCAGCACAGCCCTCTGGGGTGTCAGCCACCCCTCCCAGTTTTGTGCCATCAGCAAACGTGCTGACCATGCACTCTGTTCCTTCATCCAGGTCATTGATGAATATATTGACTAGTACTGGTCCCAGTACCGACCCCTGAGAGACTCCACTAGTTACAGGTTTCCAACTAGACTCTGTCCCATTGACCACAACTCTCTGACTTCTTTCCTTCAACCAATTCACAATCCACCTCGCTACCCGGTCATCCAGACCACACTTCTTCAGTTTAGCTGCGAGGATGCTGCGGGAGACGGTGTCAAACGTTTTACTGAAATCAAGATAAACCACACCCACTGCACTGCCATCCTCTGTCCACCTGGTTATGCCTTCATAAAAGGCTGTCAGGTCGGTCAAACGTGACTTCCCCTTGGTAAAGCCATGTTGACTGCTCCTAATGACCCTCTTATCTTCGGTACGCCTAGAGACAGCGCTGAGGATAAGTTGTTCCATCACTTTTCCAGGGATGGAGGTGAGGCTGACCGGTCTGTAATTACTCAGGTCCTCCTTCTTGCCCTTTTTGGAGACCGGAGTGACATTTGCTTTCCTCCAGTCCTCAAGCACCTCTCCTGTCCCCCACAACTCACCAATGATGATGGAGACTGGTCTAGCAATGACTTCCACCAGCTCCCTCGGCACCCGCAGGTGCATCCCATCAGGGCCCATGGATTTATGTATGTCCAGCTTGCTTAACCGATCCCTAACCCAGTCCTCATCAGTCAAGTCAAGCTCCTCCTTTATCCTAACAGCTCCTGAGGACAGTCTCCAGCAGTACAGACAGAGGCAAAGGCGGCATTCAGTAGCTCCGCCTTCTTTGTATCCTCTGTCACCAGGGCACCCGCTTCGTTCAACGGTGGGCCTGCACTGCCTCTGGTGTTAGTTTTGTCTGCAGTGTATTTGAAGAAGCCCTTTCTGTTGTCCTTGACCTCCCTTGCAAGGCTTAACTCCAAGGAGGCTTTAGCTTTCCTAGTTGCCTCCCTCCATCCTCTGACAACAGTCTTATAGTCCTCCCAAGTGGCCATCCCCTCCTTCCAAGATCTATAGACTCTCCTCTTCCACCTGAGTTTGCCCATTAGTTCCCTGTTTAACCATGCGAGTTTCCTGGCTAGCCACCCTTTCTTGATTTCCTACCCACTGAGATGCTCCGATCTCAAGCTTGGAAAAAGTGGTCCTCGAACATAAATCAACTCTCTTGAGCCCCTCTACCTTCTAGTACCCTGTCCCATGGGATTTCCCCTAGCAATTGCTTGAAAAGGCCAAAGTTGGACCTGCTGAAGTCCAGGGTTGTGATCCTGCTTGGTATTCTGTTCCTACTGCACAAGATCCTGAACTCCACCATCTCATGATCGCTGCAGCCAAGGCTGCCCTCAATCTTCACTGCTTCAACCAGACCCTGCTTGTTAGAGAGTATAAGATCTAGCAGTGCTCCTCTCCTAGTTGGCTCATCCACCATTTGCATCAAGAAGTTATCATCGATGCACTGGAGGAACGTCCTGGACTAGAGCAGCATGAAAGGAAACACACAACCTTCCTCTGGTATCAAGACGACCAGCAGTCCCCCAAGAAAGCAAACCTGAAGCTCTCTAAAGGTCTAAACAGCCTTGAACTGAAGTTGGAGGCTAAGGCACGTGGTTAGTAAAACCAAAGCACGCAGCCACTCAGGACTGCTCCAGGTAGGGATGCTGCATGGATAACACCAACCAGGCAGAGCGAGACACTGAGTCACGGTGCAGCTGCGGCACGTTCACCACCTGCCTCCAACATGGCACTGCCCCGTGCTCCAGAGCCAAGGACTCACCAGCGCTCATCCCTCCCTAAGCCTTGCCTGGCGGCGGGGCTGGGGAAGGGAGCGCTTCTCTGCTTGGCCTCACATACGTGAGCAGGGCAGCGCCATGCCAGGCTGGTGGGTTCCCTCCACCAAACCTGACACAAAATGCCCCAGTGGAAAAAGAAAAATTAAGGGAAGGAAGAATTTATGGAAAAAAAAAAAAAAATCTAAAAAAGTTCCTCTGTGGGACACTACCAAACTGTTCCGTTTCAAACAGGCAACAAAAACATTTTAAAAACCCCTAAATAATCTAGAACTGAAACGGCTTGAGCTGAAGTAGTTCACATCGACTTAAAGCAAAGCTGCCTGAGGTCTGAACTCAGCATTTGCTGGTCTCAGTTGCTGCGGCGCAGTGGGTGCTGCTTTGGGATGCAACTGAGACTGACCCACCAGTGGGCCGAGCCAGGACTCGCCCCGCTTCATCCCTGTTACGGCACTGGCAGGCTCCCACCGACACGCACACTCTGGTCCTGACGCAACGGACCACATCCCGCAGATCCCACGTTAGAGGTTTATGCACAGCAACAGCCTGTGCCCAAGGGGCAGCACTGCCATGAAGCTCCAGAGCAAACGCTGTATTGGAACAGCCTGCGGCGTCCCCCTGTGTCACGCAGCATCCAGCACAAGTGACTGCGACCCTCGGCCGCAACTCAGGGGTGCCAGGGCTGGCATCACCCCACTGAAACAGGGATGTCCCAGAGGAGACAGCGGTTCTGGGACACGCAGTGACAAGAAGATGGGATCTGCCCAAGGGTGATTTGGCATCTCACGTCCACGTCCTGGAGAGGCCTCTCACCACGGGGATCAAAACCTTGACCTAAGCAGGACGAACCCAAGTCCAAAGCAATACCACTGCTAACACCAAGGGTGTCATTCTCTTTTTCTCTTCCTAAAATCCAGCAGACTGACAGGGCCATATTCCCAGGAGAGGGCTGACCACGGCACACACGAACAACCCAGCAAGGGGACTCTCCTTCCCATCATTTATGGGATTCCCAGTATTTATGGTACAAACCTACAACTACTGAAGAGTTTTTCCAATTTTCTGCTCTTAGGTTGCCACAAAAATGAATATCCCAAAACATTTGAGTAAGTAGGTCTGCTCTGACTTCCCAGCTGTAAAACTACTAATATTCATGACCAAAGTTCACAACTGACTCACCTTGCTGCACATTCCTGCAGTAAATGGAAATATTTATCCCTCTTAAAAAACCAGCCACCTTATTTTCTGCAGCATATGAAATACAAACAGCTCAAACAAATAAAAAAGGGAAGATGTGTTGGCTGTTAGACACCCACCAATGCTGCAGTAAGTCTTATTCTGCACAGAAAGTAAAAAACAAAAATAGATTTTCCAGGAAGAACAGATTGATCTTACAAGAACAGGTTGAATTCTCCTGCTGATCAGGCATATCAGCCCAAGTACAACAGCAGTCAGCAAAAGAATAAAGCAAAAAAACCCAAATCCTTAATTCTGCAGAGCAGTCAGATAACCAGGATGGCTCATCAAACTCTCTGATGAAATGGGAGCTACACTGCAGCCCATGCCCAAGACTTAGATTTCATTAATAAAACATTTACAGAATGTAAAAATGTCTGTGCTTGATTTATACCATCATCCCTAAGGCTGCCTACAAAACGTGATCAGTTAACGTTTGTGTTTAAGATCTGAGAGCAAATCCGACCAGGCTGTTTTATCTCTCAGAGGCAATAACAATGATGTTTTGTGGGGTTTTTAACTCTTAAAAAAATATCTTGGGTGTTCCCAAGACTACGTTTTGAGCTGCCTGGTTCTTTTAACCACCATTTTTTAACCACAAAAAAAGGGGGAAGGGGAAAGGAGGAGATGTCATTTCAGCTGTTCAGTCTTTGCAGAGGACACACTGAGGTGGGAGCTGCCAGGAACTCAGACACCCACAGACAGAGCACAGACGAGCTCAGCTCAGGGTGACCCCGACCCCACAGCCAAGGGCTGTATCAACTGCGCAGCCTCGGGGACGTGGAGCAGTGGGTCGGGACTGCTCACTCTGCTCTCGTCCAGCTCAACACCACGAGCAGCTCACTGGAAACAAGAGCCTTTCAGATCCTGCATCCCCTCAGGGACCCACAATCCCTGCGAAGCCTGTGCCGACAACACTGGCTCCACTGGAAAATGCTGTGCAGGGGCACGGGGATGCTCTCAGGGATGAGGCCACAGCCATGTCTGCAGGGACACGTGGCATACCAGCGCTGCCCCGGTTCAGCGGCACAAAGTCTCACCAATTGCCCTCCCCCAGGAAATAAAACAGAGGGCTGATTCCCACCTCCAGCATTAAACTGGATCATAAAACCAAACCAAAGCGGAACAGAAGAACCACATCCCCCTCTCCTGGTACAAATTAAGAAATGCTGCCTCCAGGACTGATGCGGCTCAGGGCTATCCGGACTTTGGGGCTGGGTGACTTGTGCACAGTGCCAACGGTCCCAAACCAAACCAGACCTTCTGGACTCCCACAAGCATCGCCCGCAGCAAGCGAGGCCAGACCCAGGCCCTTCCCTGCTGCAGACAGTGGCACAAGGCAGATATGCTGGCTCCTCTCTGGCCTGGCAGGGTGGAAGACAAAGGACTTGGTTTGGATTTAACTGTGTGGCCCTGACCTAGACCCATCTGCCTCAGGGATTCACGGGTTCCCTTCCACCTCACCGCGACACCCTCAAGCAAGAGGCAGCAACCACCAGCTGAGCGGGTCCCCACCAAACTCCACTGCTTACGTCTTGGCGGCCGCTGTGGCGCCGGCTGGGCACGGAACCCCTCCTCTGCTCAGCTGCAATGTGAGCGTGGCTGGTGGAAACCCTGGCTGGACCAAGCACACGTGGCCTCTGGGTCACCAGAGTTTCCTCCTGCTCCCTCCATCACTGCTCAGCCTCATCAGCAGAGTGTGACGCATCAGGAAAGCTCCTCTGCCCTGTGACCCTGAGGCTTCTATTTTTGCTTTTGTTTGGAAATTTTTACTCCCCTGCCCACACATCCCCATCTCTTCACTGGCAAGTTTAGGTCAAGGCTGTGCAAACGCTTGCCACAATTTAGGCAAGTGTCTCTCTGACCACAGCTGGTTTCTTCTAGCTTCCTTTTTTTATTATGATTATTTTTTAACAGGGCTGTTGTATTTTCAAAAGAAGGAGCGGAGATGCATCTGAACCTTTATAAATAAGTAAAACAGAGTGTGCACTTAGAGAAAAGCACAGGATGTCTGTGTAAGACATGTATACTGTGGGGGGAGCACAGCACCTCACATCCAGACACTGCCTCCCCCATCACCCCCATCTTTCACACACCCACGAGGTGACCAGAGAAAGCCACCAGCATCTACCAGGCTCCAAAAACCACGGATGCTGGGCTTTCCTAGGCTTCTTCCACACTACTCCTCCACTCTGCTCCCAGATGCCATCTCCCTCCAGCACCGCACGTGGCACAGCCTGGACAGGGCTCCACGCCAGCCCCCACGCTGGCATGAGACCTGCCTTTGCACCCGTCCGTGGTCACCTGCATGCCCCAGTGCAGCTCCCTAATTCAGCAGCAATGCAAACCCTCTGCTCTCACCCTCCCCAGGGGCTTCACCCCCACCTGCGAGGTACAGCCTTACCCCGCGTGTCCCACCGACCCCGCGCCCGCCAGCCTCAGCCACTGTATTTAACAGCTAAGAGGCAAAATTCAATGTCTCAGTCCCAAAGCGCCTCCACAGCCCCTGCCGTGCACCGGGCACTGGCTGCCTGTGTCCAGGGCTCGACGGAACAGCCGTAACCCCAAACCCCTCCCCGCCCGACACCGAACCCGACGACAAAACGCGGTGCCGCTGGGCGCCAGCCCGAAGGCGCTACGGCAGAACATGGCCGTGCCCCGGGGACCCCGCAGCCGCAGCCCCGCTCCCCGCCGACCCCCGCGCCTCGCCCCGGGGCAAGGGCCGGGCCCAGGCCGCATCCACTCCCGCTAGCGCCAGGCCGAGCCCTGGCGGTTTGAAGCCAGCCCCGGCTGGTTTTTAGGCCAAACCTCGATCTTTTTGGCACCGGCTAGCAGGAGGGCCGCGCTGGGGAACCCGCCGGGGGCGGCCGGCGGCGCTGGGACAGACGTCCCGGTGCCGCCCGCCCCAGCCCTCGCCCCGGGGCCGCCCTGCGGAGCCCTCGATCAGGAGGAAGGGCGAGGGCCCGGAGGGGCGCACCGAGGGCCGGAGCCCCAGACCCCGGCCCCGCGACGGCACCGCGCCCCGCTCACCTTCCGCCTCCCAGCGCTCCAGCGCGGCGGGGCCGCTGCGGCGGGCGCTGCCCAGCAGCCGGGCGGGGAGCGGCTCCATCCGGCCGTCCAGCCGCTCCGCCGGCCCCCGCTGGAGGGCCCCGGCCGCCGCCGCCGCCAGCCGGCAGTGCTCGCCCAGGCCCGGCGGCAGCGCCGCCAGCAGCTCCCCGCGCTGCGCCGGGCCCAGCTCGGCCCAGAAGCGCAGCAGGTGGCTCTGCCCGCACCGCGCCAGCCGCGCCCGCACCTCCTCCGGCGGTCCCATGGCGCCGCGGCCACCCGGGCTCTGACCGCCGGCGGTACCGGGCGGGGCGGGAGCGGGAGGGGCGGGGCATGTGCGCGGAAGGGCGGGGTCATGACTAGAGGCCCCGCCCCCCCCCGGAGCAGCTTCCCCGCCTCTCGCGGATGCGGAGACGGTCGGAGGGTCCGGCGGGCCCGGCGCGCTGCCCCGGGGCAAGGCGTGCGTCCTGAGCTCGGCTCCTCCCTCGGGCCCGCGGGACCCTGACATCCGCCGCCGCCGCTGGGTCCCCGCTCGCTGCTCGCCCGCTGCCCTGCCCGGCGGGGCGGGCTGCCTTCGCTCAGCCCAGCGTTCCCCCATGACCGAGTGCCCAGCCCACAGCCCCCTCCGGGCGCAGCAGGCCGGCTCCCACCGTGAGCCGTGCCGGCTGATCGCCGTGTGTTTGGCTGCTGACGGGCACCCCAGGGGTGTCGGTGCTGGGACCTTTGTACCTGGGGGACTCTCACGCCCCCTCTTGCACCCACACTTGCAAATGTACCCAAAAGCTCCTGGGGTTCCTTCAGCACAGCAGGTAGGTCGGTGGATCCACCCCACCCCAGCCATGATACCTGCTCAGCCCCCCCCGGCTCACAAGTCCATCTCCCCATCAGGGAGGCAGCAGGGGCAGCGGGGAAGTGACCGGGCACAAAACCCCACAGGCCAAGGCTGGGCCACTCACGGGGTGTCAGAAGGCACTGAGCAAGGCAGCCTCCTCTGTGGCCCCTGCTGGGGTCACAGGCTGCCGAGGGTGGGGATGGTGCAATGTCCTACGCTCCTGCCCTCGAGCCCCCAGTATATTAAGTCCCCTCCTGCTGCTGGGCAGCCTGGCACTAACCCCCTGTCCCAGCCATCAGCCCATCTCTGTGGTACCCTGCCTGCAGTCAGAGCCTGGCTGGGCAGGAGATGAGCAGACAGACAGACAGACAGAGAGCTTCTTGGGCACAGCCACCTCCCTGCCTGTGACTGGGGTTGGGGGAGCTGGACCCCATCCAGATGCGACGAACAGGTCAGGAAGAATCCCTGATAGCCTGATAGCTGTCAAAGCTTCTGTTTCACATTCTGTTCCCTATTTTATGTGACTTGACACAGCTCCTGCTTGGGCAGAGGCTTGAGGTTTCAAAACCTCCTTTCTCTGCTCCCATTTACACGAAATCTCTCCCTGCCGTGGTTGCATTCCCTGCCTGCCTGGCGTGTGAATGGGTGCGTGTCCTTCCACACGCACAGTGCCTGCATAACCATCGACCCTTATTCATCAGAAAAGGCTCCGTCAGATCCAACTGTATAAGTCCAGCCCTGCCTTTTCCTGCAGAACTTGTACAGCCCTCGCTGCCTCACCTTGAAGGAACTCCAGCACGTAGCAGTGGGATCTTGTAGCTGTGGGATCTCTGCTCTCCTAGAAGAACCACAGCAAATCATGCTGCTGCTGGTGAATGTGCTCCCACCCCCCCAATCCAGCCATACAGCAGAACAGGTTTGTCCTGCTGCACAGGGTCCCTGCTGGGCTGATTCCACAACCCATCCCACCCATGTGGGTAGAAATTTCCTTCTGTAAAGCAATAAAAAGAATGGCAAGTTGGATCAGATATATTGGGCAGGACAACCTGAGAGAGCAGGAGGGAGGTACGCTTGGGTCAAGGGAAACAAATTGCGGGTGGAACAGGAAATTCAACATTAAAAAACCTCCAGCGCCCTGAAAGCAGACAGAGAGCAAACACTGCTCCATCAGGGTAAGATACACTACCAGGAGAGAGGTAGAGCTTCCTATTTTTAGGGCCCTGCTTCAGGCTTCAAGCATCCACCAATATGTTCCTCAAAGAAACGCAGTTTTGCAGTCGTTCCCTGGAGAAGATGGAAGGCTGGGTAGTTTATGGCTGTGGCATGACTGTTACAACACACTGCTCCTGTGATAGGTGGTTTCATGGCAGCGGCAGAGTGGAATTTATACCAGGACAGAGCAATCATCAGAGCCCTCACAGCACTGATCGCACTTCCATTCAAGCCCCGGAGGATTCCCTATATTTAAACTTGTTGTGCTGAGTCTCCATCAGCTGGAGGGGCGTGAGGGTGAGACTGGACACCAGTGACTGCCATTTCCTACCAACACAAATTCTTGCTCTGTGGATCCAGGCACGTTGCAGAGCAAGCAAACATCACCACCACCGCTCCTCCCCCAACAGCTTATTTGAGCTGCCCACCCGCTGCCCTTCTTCCAGCCCTCGTGACAGCCTGCGAGCCGCCATGCAGCCACCAGACTTCCTGCTCGCCGGCCCTCTGAGGGAGAAAAACAGTCTGGAGGAAAGAAAAGTAACTTTGTGGCGAGTGCCCGTCCTCCTCCAAAGCAAACAGAGCGTGCATGTCCTCAAGAGGCCCCGTCGGCAGCAAGATGGAAAACACAATGGCGTTGTGGAGCTGGGAAGATCAAACGAGATAGCCCTCCCCTGAGGGAAAGTCAGCTGCATCTCCCTGACCACACTCCCCTCGCTGTTTTTAGCGTCTGCCCAAAATTTTCCCAGGGACAGATACATTTCTGGGTTGACAGAATCACAGAATCACAGAATCACAGAATGTCAGGGGTTGGAAGGGACCTCAAAAGATCATCTAGGCCAACCCCCCTGCCAGAGCAGGACCACCCAGAGCAGGTCACACAGGAACACATCCAGGAGGGTTTTGAATGTCTCCAGAGAAGGAGACTCCACCACCTCTCTGGGCAGCCTGTTCCAGGGCTCTGTCACCCTCACAGGGAAAAGCTTTTTCCTCATGTTAATGTGGAACCTCCTGTGCTCCAGCTTGCACCCATTGCCCCTTGTCCTGTCATTGGCCATCACCGAGAAGAGCCCGGCTCCATCCTCCTGACACTCGCCCTTCATGTATTTATAAACATTGATGAGGTCACCCCTCAGTCTCCTCTTCTCCAAGCTCAAGAGACCCAGCTCCCTCAGCCTTTCCTCATAAGGGAGATGTTCAACCCCCTCAATCACCTTTGGGGCTCTGCACTGGACTCTTTCCGGCAGCTCCCCGTCCTTCTTGATCTGAGGGGCCCAGAGCTGGACACGCTATTCCAGATGGGGTCTCACCAGGGCAGAGGAGAGGGGGAGGAGAACCTCTCTCCACCTACTGACCACAGCCCTTCTAATACACCCCAGGATGCCACTGGCCTTCTTGGCCATGAGGGCACGTTGCTGGCTCGTGGTCATCCTGCTCTTCCTGCACTCCCTCAACTTTGAGGCTGAAAGAAGGGGTTAACACCAGTTGCACTTAATGAATCAGACAGTGACAGAGAGCAGCAGAACTTGGCATCTGGATTTTTTGCACAGCTCCTGCTCTGGTTTTAACCAAGCCCCGACCAACCATTCCCGGGTTTGGGCTGGTGACCTGTGCTGGCCAAGGACCACTTTGGATGTGGCACTCTTTTGGCCAGCAGTGCAATACACAGAGGTGGGCTGTGCCATGCCGGCCGGTCCATGTGCCAGCCAGCAGCATCCACGCACCAAGCCTACAGTGACCTCACCAGCCCTTCCTCTCCCTCAGGAGAATGCAGAGAGGCTCACAGCATCTGCTTGAACGTGGTCATCAGGAGACAACCTCATGGCTGCAGCCACCATGTGTCCTCTGCAGAGTCAAGATTCACATGTGAACACCTATGTGATGCTAAGGTCAGCATGGGGCTTACTCTACTGCCACAGTCACCCAGCATCGCCCGTAGATGGTCAGTGTCATGTAGGAAGGTGCCCCCATCTCTACCACTAGCACCCTGTTCCCCCAGTGCTCTGCTGGAGTTTGGTGCAACTGCTGTGACCTCTCCTCCCAGGGGTGGCAATGATGGTTGGTGGGACACACTGGCCTGCCACCAGCCTTCCAGGGGACATCAGACACCCCTTGCCCTCCCTAGAGAGGGGCAGTGGTATGTTGGCTGCCAGCACACCAGAGCCAAGAGTGTCACTGCCAGTGTCTGCAGGCCAGCATTGAGGGAGGGCTTGGCCAGGTTTGAACGGCAGCTGGTGCTTCCCAGCAGCTTGGAGGAAAGAGAACTGAATAACTACGTTGTTTATACTAAAAAACCAAAGATGGCTCAGAACAGCCTGGGCCAGCCCCAAGATAAACTATTCAGTGAGAGAAAAACAAAACAAACCCAAACAAACCCTGTCTTGGTTTGAAAGACAGGTGTCTGCGGAGGAAGGCAGGAGCCTCCCTTGAAATGGAAAATGCAACCCCCTTCCCTCCAAATTATTACAATTTTGAAATTAACGGGCCTTCAGGCAAAGATATGAGGAATAAGAATAACAGTTCTTTACTAATATATATATATATATATATATATATAAAAATATGTAAAACACAAGGCAGGAAAAAAAACCCAACCCACTGGTTTACACTGACAGAGTCAGGAATACAACCTGACACCCTGTTAGGGTGGCAGTAGCAGTCCGATAAGATGCTGGCTGCAGTCCTCCTGAAGTGATGGATGTAGTTCTGTGGAAGCAGCGATCAGGTAAAAGGGTCTGGTCTTCCTCGGAAGGTCCAGTGGTAGGTAGGTAGCTCTTGTCCTCTGGAACTCCAGTGGGGGGGGGGAAAACTCCTCTGGGAATCCAGTGGAAGAAGGCTGCTAGGGTGTTCGAGATCTCAGTTTTTATTTGGCATGGACTGCTTGGCTCCTTCCCCCCCTCCCCGGGCGGAGCATCTCACAATGGGATGGGGAGTCGTGAGGCAGTTCCTTGATGGGCCATTAACAGGAGATAGCCCAGGAGCGAGTTACCGATGGGTCAGGCGATAAGGCATTGTTGTGCCCAGTAACAGGAGATAGTCCAGAGGGGGCAGGCAGGGAGCACCGCCCCACCTGGTCTCAACAGCTCCTGAAGATGGTAATAGAATACTTTTTTTTTTTTCTTTTGGCACATTTTACACTGTAACCTAGGACAAACCCCCAAAAAGTCTTCCAAGGATTTTCGAAATCTCCATAACCTCATTCACCTGACCACTGGAGGATGGAAACTCCAGCCTGTCTTATGGCAGCCTCTTGAGGGCACTTTGGTACGGAAAGTGTAGTACGACCAGAGCTGCACTGAGCAGTTGTGCCCCAGCTCCCCATTGCCAGAGCAGAAAGCTCCACATGGAGGAGCGAGAGCATTTCAGCTGAACCGCCAGTCACAGTCAACATCAGGAATTGTTTCTGGTAGCTCTGGATTGCTTTCCTGGTGGGGTAGACATGCCAAGCAGGGAAATTGGACAAGAGACATCAAGATCATTTTGAATTCCCCTTATTATTCCTGGCTGTTCCAGCAAGCCCAGAGATGTGGGAGGAACCTAGAGAAAAATCTCATTTTCCTGCAGATTTAGACTTTGCTGAGCAAAACAGCCCATGTGCTGATGCTACCAGAGCTGAGCAGTGTCACATTCACTGCCTTGTGTCTGGAGCAGAAAGGGGAGGGATGATGCACAGGTTCCTTCTGCCTGTATCCTGAGCAGGTGTGAACCTGTTCAGTCGAACACAGCTAAGCCAAGCAGAGATCTCAAAACAGGTAGGACAGGTCCAGGACATTGATGAAAAGAAATGCTTTAAAGAAAAGCAGGCTGCGAGCAGTTCCAGCCATAGCACAGAGACCAGCCAGAGCAGGTCCTTGAGCCCAGTGAGGGTGTCCAGAGGCTGCCATGATTTACCTGGGGCTGCCAGGGATGAGAAATTCTGTGGAGGAGTGGCAAGAACAGGCTGAGAAGCCAGGAGTAGGACCAAGGTGATGAAGACACCTGGGATGGAGTCTAGCCTGGACAGGGAAGCTGATGGTGAGAGGAGCACAGCAAGGGCCACATGGATGGGAGGGCTTGAGGACCAAGCATCTTCTACCCTCTCCCTTTTAAGCCAGCTCAGCAGTAAAGGAAATGCCCCCCGGCACATGGCACAGGGACGGGTCTGGCACGGGCAGCCTCACAACCTGAGCACCCAGCCAGCGGCTAATCGCCCTTTCTGGACACCACCCGCCTCCAGCATGCTGGCTCCCTGATGATCCTTGTCTCAGCCTCATGAGCATCAAAGCAGGGTGAGGGCTCTGGGGGGCACATGGCTGCCCAGGGCCCCTCGTGTGAGTCGTGGTGTCTCTGACGTGGGAATCGTGACACCAGGGCCGTGCAGTCTGCTTTGTTGCGGTGCACCGCCTGACAAAGGGAGCTTGCAGAGGAGGGCAGCACCTGTCACTGGGGGCTAACGTGCTCTTGGATTTAACGGACACAGCAAATTTCGGTACAAATTAGAGAAATCCGTTCACTTAACAATGCCAGCTCATGCTAAGTTTATGAGATCTGATCCAAACCCTTTTTCTCTCACATTTGTCAGCACTGATGTATTTTTGTCCTTCTTTCTCAATGTCTGTCGTTCCTTCGGGCCCCTACCCCAGCTCCTGCTGACTGGTGGCTACCGGTGCTGCACCAGCCACAGCACTGGGATGCCCGGCCTCAATTCCCCCTGTAAGCGCTCGCTTCCCCCCTCTCCTTCCCCAGAGAGCCGCTGGCCGCTCCGCAAGGTCGCGGCGCAAAAATCCGACGTCCGAAGCGGTTTACGGCACCGGCAGCAGAAGCGCCCCCGCTCGGGCCGGAGACCTGCAGCTGCGGGGACGGCGGGGGCGAGGCTGCGCCGAGAGCACCGGCCGGGCGGGGGCATCCGGCCGTTCCCGGGGGGCACCGAGTGGCGGCGGGACGGAGTGGGGGACACCTCCTTCCGCGCCCCCCCGCCCCGGCCGAGAGCGGGGCGGGCGCCGCGTGGAACTCAAACCGCCGTCCTCCCCCTCAGCCAATGGCCAGCGCGACCGCCCGCGGCCGACCAATGAGAGCGCGGGGCCTCCCGCCACCAACCAATGGGAGCGCGGGGGCCGGAGCGGCGAGTAACGCTCGGGAACGACGGCGGCGGTGGCGGCGGTGGCGGCGATGGCCCCGGAGCGCGGCGACCGGTCGCTCCCCGCCGGTACCGAGGGTCTTCCTCGGGTTTTCCTGCAGAGCCTGCGGACTCTCTTCGATATCCTGGATGACCGGCGGCGGGGCTACGTGCACCTACGGGAGATCGAGTCCCGCTGGCGGGGGGCGGAAGCCCGGGAGCTGCCCGCCGGGGTGATGGAGGGGTTGCGGCGGGCGGCACCGGCCAGCGGGTACCTCACCTTCGAGCGGTTCGTCCTGGGACTGCGCGCTGCCCTGCCCGGTGCTGACCCCCCGGCGGAGAGCGGCGGCGGGCGGCGGAGCGTGGAGCAGCCGTCGAGCCCGCGCGGTACCGAAGAGCGGCGGGGGAAGAGCGGCGAGCAGCGGGAATCGGGGCACGGCCAGCCCCGCGGCCGAGGTGAGCCCCGCCAGCCCCGCGGCCCGGAAGCGCCGGCGGCGGGGGAGGAGCGGGCCTGGCTTGGGGCGGGCGGCGGTGCTGCCGGAGCCCGGGGCTGGGCAGGGCGGGCTGGGAGCCCTCGGTGGCTGCGGGCTGGGGCAGCGCAGCCCCGGCCCCTCCGCTGGGCTCGGAGCAGCGGCGAGCGCGTTCCGTGGGCCTAATGTAAAATTTGGCCGAAGTTACGGGTGGTTTGAACCGGGGCTTTGGGCCCAGCTGCGGGGAGCCGGGATGGCGGGAGCGCTGCTCCGCTCTCCCCTCGCGTTTGGGCTTCGCTTCACATCCCTCCTCGCGGGGGTGCTCGCCCGCTTATAGGGCTGACAAGAAGAATTAAGGGCTTTGCCGTAACGTGTCCGTGGGTGTCCCCTGGCGCAGAGTCCGCCGGTGACCTTCCTCGGGGGGTGGGCGATGCAGCTGAGCATCTCGGGGGGCCTCTGGGCCCGGGGGCCTCCACGAGCTGAGCAGCTTCGCCAGAGCGAGGGCTGGGGTCGTGTGCTGGGGTGGGCTCCGTGCCATGGCTGCGCCCTTGGAAGAGCTTGGTTCACCACTTCATCCACATATTGGACTAAAAAAAGTGATAGCAAAACGCGATCCAGCTTTTTTGGATAATTCCACAGAGTTTTTACAATACCAAATAATTAAGCAATAATTCAATGGGAAAGTGACATCAGGCAGATGCACTGTGCTGTCCCCAAGCACTGTCTGGGTGGCTGGGCTCTGCCTGCAGAGACCACCAGCAGGTCCCTGTGGACTCTGCTGCTTCCTCAGGGCCTGGGGTCCCTGTGCTGGGTCTGCCAGGGCCCCTGCCCCCAGGCAGCGCGCTGACCTTGGCAAGGGAAAGGCTATTCCACTGGCATCTTGTTTGGTTGCCAGTCAGGAGGAGATGTTATAAGGACACCAGGCTTCTGGAGTTTTATCTGGTGTAGGTAATAATTTGTTATCTAGACTTGTGAACTGCTTTGAGATCTACGGACACAAAGGTCTATGTGAGGAGCTGGTGTTTGTTATTGCAACACTTGAGCACGATGACTTCCTCTACCTTGGGAAAGTTGGGCTGATTTGCCTTCTCTTCCCACCCGCTCCCTCCCAGTCCCTTCTTCTGCTGGGTGGAGAAGAAACTTCAACCGTGGCTGATGTTCTCTGCTTTCCATTTTGCCTCCAGACTAATCACTGGAGCTTCATCTAGGGGAATATCATTACACAGGCTGGTTCTTCTGTCGTCGAGAGTGTAAATCTGGAAAAACCTGAAAAAAAAATCCTGCTTGGTAAATGAGCAGCAAATGGAAAGCTCTGCCCTGGAAAGGAGCAAGCAGGTGACTGCAGCAGCTTTCTGGTTGCTGAGGATCTTTCCATTATAGGCTGATGTTATACTGATGTCCTGAGCCTGCTGGCCCGGTTAGTGCCTCAGCCCTTGCTGCCAGCTTCCCACAGTGCGGGGCATATTTTGGCAATGGGCCTGAATTTCAGGTTGACTCAGCAGCTTAGCGAACGTTATAACTCAGAGTTATTCTGTCTCTTTTAGCTCCAGGTCCAGCACAGCTGCCCAGTGCTCCCTTCCACCACGGAGGGTTTCCCGGGGTGTGGTTGAACAGGTAGATGTTCTCCTCAACTGGCTGTGAGGGCGTTGGGCACTGCCATGGCAGGACACGTCTCTTTCTTGCTGCGGAGAAATGTACTGGGCGCCGAGAGCTGCCCGTGGGTCCAGGAAGACCTGTCCCCATTAAGATTATGTTGTTCAGGCTTCAGGCTGCTCTGCGCCTCCGTCTGCAGGAGGTGGCTTCTGTAAGAACCCAACCAAGTGCAACAAGATGGTGTATCAGCTCATCAACTGCAAAGAGTCTAAGGAAACTCTCACTGTCTGTGTGTTGGGGGAAGGAGGTGCTCACAGGATGCCACCCTAGCTCTGCTCTCTGGTCCAGGGGGCATCTGCATGTGTCAGAAGTGCTTTGGATGTGAATCATGGCAAGATGGCAGAGGTTGGGGCCTGGTGATCCTCCTGGTGCGTCCAGGGGTGCAGCGAGCCAGTGGGACGGCAATCCTGTCCCCTATTCCCTGCTAACCTCCATTAGCATATGGGCATAAGTGCTTCTGAAGAGGTCCCTGCTCAGAGTCAGCTTCCAGCTTCTCAGAAGCTCTCACCAGTCCGGCGGTGCTGGGGCAGCCCGTGAGCCCCTGCTGGGCACCAGCCATGGTTTCTGGGGAGCCAACAGCATCCGCTGGGCACAAGGATGGTGGGGCTGATAGTGGAGAAATCACTGGGCACAGAAGTCACTGTGATGGCTTCCCTACCACTGGTGCCTAGGTGGCCTGTCACAGCAGCGTCCGAGTGTGTTGGTGTTGGGGGTCTTTACCCTTGTGGTTCCCCTGAGAGCTGAGACCTGGGGAAGTTAAGAGGTGGAGCAGAAAGCGCCTTGCCCAGGAGGTCTGTGGTGGCCCTGGGCACTGCCTCCTCCCCGTCCCAGCGCTTGCCTTTGCTGCTGGGCGGGCCTGGCTCTAGCAGCTGCCTGGGGAGCTGGTGGCCCCGGCAGGAAGGAGGGGATCGTTTGTGGGTAGCAGTTATTGTCTGGGCCATTGCCAAGGGCAGGTGTGTAAATGTGTAAAATGACCACGAGGTGTCTGCTCCATCCCGGACACTTGCTCTGGTTTGTGAACGCTGGGCTCAGGCCCTGTGGGGGCAGAGGGGCTCTGGGAGGGAGGAGGCCACCCCATATCTCATGGCAGGATCTCTTCTGCTTCTGGTGAGCTGGTCCTGGTCTTTGACTAAGAAGAACTGATCCCAGCCCGTTAGCAGGGGTCCTGTTTTAGCCACTGCTTTGTCCGCTCAGGTGTGCAGAGCTCAACTATTTGACCAGGGAGCACCTTATCACAGGTTCAGGTCAGCTCAGCCTGACGCTTCCAAGTAACAGCAGCAAAAACCTTTTTAACGTGTTGTTTCTACCCTGCAGCTCTTCCTGGAGATGCTCCCTGGCTTTGCTTTGGGATTCTGCCTATTGAAGCTGCCCTTGGTTTTGGGGCCGTTCCTCAGCTTCCCAAGCAGGATGTGCTACAGGTCTGCTAGGAGAATATGCGTGTGGTTGCACCGGTCTTGCTGGGTTCCTCCCAGGTAGATATGGGTGTCTGAAACCAAAGACAGTTGGCAAAACAGATGAATAGTCTATATCAAAGGCTTTGTGTTTATTGATGTGCTGGAGACCTGCCTACACCTGAGCACTCGCTGGTAGGGGAAGCAGGATGCTGTGATGGACCAGGAGGAGGATTTTTCCCATGCCATGGTGTCTTCCTTCCCCAGTGATGCAAAGTGACAGACTGAGCGAGGCGCTTGTGTAGTGTGGCCATCTGCCCCCTGAGCCTGACTCCAGCTTCTGTTGCAGAACTGGCGCCAACATGGCAGCACGGGCAGCCCCAGTATGGTGCGACTCTCCCAGACCTCATTGCCTTCAAGGTGAAGGGTAGCTCCTGCAGCCATGGTGCCCTGTCTTGCCACATATCCCCCTTCCATCGTGTCCATGTGCTCAGCTGAGGAGACTTACGGAGCCGCGGGCAGCGATGTGCCAGCTCAGCGATGCTCGTGCCCTGTCCCGGTACTCGCAGCCCTTCGTGCCTGGGCAGCAGGGACCGCGCTAGACCTGTGCCGGGCAGCTCTGGTGCCTGGGAGCGGCGTGTGCCCAACTCGTGGGAGAAGGACGTGGCGATGGGTGGGGGTGCCTGGCAGATATGTGGGGAGCGGTCCTGGGGAGGAAATGTTTTCCACAGCTGCCTCAGTGCCTGCCTTCGCTTGCCTACCTCCCTGCTGCACTTGTTTGAATAAAGGTTGGGAAAGAAACTCTCAAGGGAAGCTGGGTGCAAGAGCAGGGGGGTGAGCGTGAGGCAAGGTCTACTGGGGACCTAGCAGGGGACTGGGGCAAGGAGGGAGGTGCAGCAGGCTTGCTGCTCGGGCACGTCTGGGGAGGGTGCTGGCTGCACCCTTGGCTGGCCAGGCGCCGTGGTTCGGGGCGGCAGGGAGGTGCTCTGCCAGCTCGGCCAGAAGCAGGGATCTGAGCTGGTTTGGCTGGGGCTGCAGGGCTGTTTCTGGCGAGTTTGCCAGGGCGGGCAGTGTGGGGCTTGTAGTGACTTTACTGCAGGTGCCCAGCCAATACCTCTTCAGCATCCAGGCAGCACAGGGCAGGAGGTGTCTGATCCAGCCTCAAACCTGCCAGGATGAACTTAATCTGCAAAAATAGGTTATGCGTGGATTTGCACCAGCATCGTGTTTCTAGCAGATCAGTCTTTTGCAAGACAGGATGTTGGGATTTTAGTAAAATTTTAGAAAACCTACAGCCTGATTTACTCTACAGTTACACCTCAGGCACGGTGTCTGGGGAGGGGACATCTGCATGGCCAAGCCCATCGCCAAGCAGGAGCTGCCTTCAGGAGGAGCTGGGTTCCTGGCAGAGCCTGTGCCACCTGCATACGAGCCAGGGGTCCCATGAGGACAGGACGAGGGTAGGCAGTATCACTAGTGGCTTAATTGCCTGTGCCGGGACCGAAAGAGCATTGCCTGGAAGCTGCCTGCTTTTCGCAGAAGATGACCCCTGAGGCCTGTTGCCAGCCTGGCGCAAGCGAGCAGGTCGTGGCTGAAGCCTGCCCTGCCCGTGCAAAGACGCAAGGAGGCCCTCGGGCTGGTGCTGGGCTCAGCTGCTCCCTGCCACGTCCGTTTGCAATAGCAGCGGCCGTGGTGAGGCCTTTGTTGCAAGTGGCTGGTGGCCTCATGCTTTTCTCTGTTACAGGTGGTGATGCTAAGGCTGCTGGGCAGTCCCAGGGAGATGGTGGCCATCCAGGGGCTGGGGACACTCGGAGGCATCAGCGGGGACGTGCAGAACACCGGAGACACACCATCACCAACGGCGTGGACTTCAGCATGGTAAGGGGACAGCCCCGTCATGGGCTCCAGCGAGGGGACCCGCAGTCCCTGGGGAAAGGTGGGTTGCAGGAGTCTCTCACTGCTGACACTTGCTGTGTTTGGGCTGTGGCTCCCCCATGCCCACCCTGCATGTGTGAGCTGTGGGGTGCCGGGCAGATCCAGGTATTTTGGATACAAAGCTCTGTTGATGTACGTGGAGGTCCTGCTGTAATTTCCAAGGCACTTTCTGTCCAAAATCATGCTCGACAGGGAGGAGACAGGTGTTCCCCTGCCTTCCCCTGGAGTGGGGTCAGCCCACAGAGGAGCGTTTGACTTCATGGGTGCCTTCCCTGTGGGCAAAAACTTGGGCAGGGAAAGACAAACGTGTAGGTGTAGGAGCAGGTGGGTCTCTGGGCCTTTCAAGCAATCCAGTGAAGGTCAGGTACGCTTTGAGCTCGTGAGCAGTGGTGCTGGGCTGTGTCCCTTGCCAGGTGTTCTCTGTAGGTTGGGGCTCAAGCATGCTGATACTCTTGGCTCCCGAGAGACTTTTTGCCAGTAACGCAGAGAAATCAGCATTGGATTTAGCTGGGCGGCCCAGAACGAAGGGATCCGCTCCCTTCTCTCCATCTCCGAGAGGAGAGGCTTGGAGCAGATTGCCTAGATGAAGGGATCTATGCTGCTCCCAAGTGGATGGAGGAGCTGCCTGGGCATGTTGCCCACAAGCTCAAGCTAAATTTTCCTGGGAAGAGAGCCAGAAACCAGCCTGCAGGATGAGTGATCAGTGGGACAAGCTCTGGCCTGCGTCAGAACTGCTGCCGAGGCTGCGACTGTCACCTCTGCTCTTCCACTCCTCGCACTGTGGTGTCACCCAGCTCCCCAAGCCCAGCAGGGCTGACCAGCAGCCTGAGCAGCATCAATTACAGCCTGGCGCTGGCCTTGGGCAACGTAATGTGCTCTGATGCCTGGCCTGGGGAAGGGGAGGTCTGTGCACCCATGGTTTGCTGGGCTTGCAGCCATGCAAGGGGTTGGGGTGCTCTTGGGCTGAGGGGGTCTCTGCTGAGAGGTGCTGCCAAGGAGTAATAAATGTGTGCGTCTGGGGGTGGACATCTCTGGTTCTCAGGGTTTTGGTGGCTGGGAGTTGCAGTTTGGGAGAGGAGAAGGTCCCTCCTTCCCTGGCCAGGCTCTTCCCTGTGCATGCAGCTCCAGGCTGGAGCCCATCACTGCCATGAGCTCAAGCTCCTGCCTGGTTCTGGCGAGGAGGGGCTGGTGGCCAGCGTGTCTTGCTGAGAGCTGGGGTTTGTTCCCAGCTCTACTGCAAATGCTTTTGCTCTGGGCTTGTGTTGCCCTTGCCTCTGTTTCTCCAGGTTGTTTTGGGGGCAGTGGGAGGGAGGTCACCTGCCTTTCTTCCCCTCTCCCCATGTACCCAAGTGCTGCCCTGCCTTTTGCGTGCTCCTCCCCCCTGCAGAAGGGGTGTCTGTCTCTGTTCCCAGGTGAGGAGCCTTCCCTGGCAGCCCAATAGGAGCCTTTGGGTACTAATTCCACTTCTGAACATACAGAGACAGTTGGAGCAGGTTTGAGTCCAGCAAGGACTGAATCCCTGTGCAGGGCAGTGCTGTCACCTCCCCCCTGATGCTGGGAGGATGCTGGGAGGATGCTGGGCCCCCGAAGAGATGAGGCACCCAGCTGTGATTAGGCTACTTTGCCTAAAGCCTGGGGTGCGGGTGGGAGCACTGGTCTCCATCCTGCATCCTGGGGTGCACTAGGACCAACAAAGTGGAGGTGTGGGGGCTGTGCTGCAGCCTCAGGACCCTTTGCACCACCACAACTGGTGTCTGCTCAGCTGGTGGTTTTCATCCAGTCCGTCATCAGCTGGCCTGATTGCCACAGGGGGTAGCTGGGATGAGACCTTCTGTGAGAGGCTGAGTGCTGCTGCCATTTGTAGGCAGCCCAGGGTATGGCGCTGTCCCCTCCCCTTCTACCCTGGGTAGCACCAGCCAAGTGCCACCAGCGCTTGGTCTTCCTCCTGCCCCAGAAGCTGCCTCTGCCCCAGAGCATCCCATCCTTAGGGAGATGCTGTCCATCCCCGCACCCGGCAGAGCTGGGGATGTCCCCCTGCTCTGTGGGATGCTGCCTCTTCCTTTGGTCACCGTGCTGGCCAGCAAGCCTCGTGGGACCAGGGCAGGTCAGGTGGTCGTGAGCTGCAGCCCCAGCTGGGTGGGGGTCCTTGCCACTTACAGCACCTTCTTCACGCCCCTCAGGAACAGCCTGCGTAGCACCAAGGCTCTGTGTTTCTTCCTGGGGGTATGTCCCCTTTGGTCCATATGTCCATCCAAGCCTGGCGGGGCGGGGGGGCTCTTGTGTTGCAAACAGCATTTCCAGGAGCAGCAGGAGCACAGGCAGCCCTGGTGTAAAGGGTGCCTGGTGTGGGGTGGTTGGGAGGCTTTGGGGCTGGCAGTGGGGATGGGGAAGTGCTGGCGGCCTGAAGAAGGTCTTGGTATGGTCTTGCCTTTCCCCGGGGGCGGGGATTTGTTCAGGGTCACTTCTGAGCTGAATTGTCCCACTCTGTACACTCTCCAAAGCAACAGGAGAGGTTTCTGAGCATCCAGCAGCTTCTGGGGGTTCCAAATCCCACTGGTTCCTGGAGGAGACTGTCCTGGAGCCCAGTTTGTGCTGTGGGTAGTGGATGCCAGGCTGTGTTGTGGCAGGGAAGGCAGAGGCAGCAAGGCAGGCAGCTCCCTGTGCTCTTGGCATGGAGCCGGGGGAGCAGGCTGGCGTGGCTCAGGAGGAGGGGAGTGGGAGCCCTGGGCTTACTGGGTGAAGGCTGATGAACAGGTCACTGCCCAGTTGCTCTGTTCCCCAGCAATGTCCCCTCTTGTCTCGCCACCTCTGTGATCGCTGGTGGCAGCGCAGTGCCAAGGGGCAACAGAAGAAGGTGGCAGTGGAGCAGGGGACCCTGTGTCCCGTGGGGCACAGAGGCTGCTCCAGCCCCGCTGTCGATGGAGGGGCTGAGCCGCCTGCCCTGCAGCAGCCTCGGCTGTTCCACAACCCAGCGCAGGGTCCTGGTCTGCTTGTCCCAGGGGGCTGGTCTGGGGACAAGAGCCCTGGGCACCCTCATAGAGTCTCTCCAGGCCGCATAAAGGTCCCCACGTCCCTCTTCAGGTAATACTGGCGCTTGAACCTGAAAGACTGACAGAGACATTCAGCAGAAAGGGATGCTGTGCTCTGCTCAGCTTGGAGGTGCCTCGTAAGGGGTAAAGTAGAGAGGGGAGCGGAGTGCTGGGGAAACAGGGCTGCAGATTTCCCCCAGCTTTCAGTCTGTACATTTAGCTCTGTCGAAAACTGTGTGTGCCTGTGCTGCTGGCTGACGCTCGCAGCCTTGGGCGATTTGGGGAGCGGCTGCAGGCCCTGCTCTTGCTGCATCCCTGGATAAATAAGAGCAGAGAAACCTGCTCCTGCAGTTGGGAGCAGGAGGCTGGAGGTGGCCTGACTGTCCTTCGCCTGCTTTGGTTGTTCTCGCAAACCAGAGAACTCTTCCTCCAAAGCAGCATTAGGCAGCAGCCGTCATCCCGCTCCTCTGGCTTTTCTGGGGAGAGGGGCTGAGACCCCTGCCCGTATCCATATCCCTCTGCACCTCATGAAGAAACTGGCTCCTGGGGCTTGACATGGCCTTGGTGGGGAGGGTGTGACATCTCTGCACGTTTTGTCCTGCAGCTGAAACACATGAAGGAGCTGGAACAGGAGAAGGATTTCCTGCTGCAGGGTCTGGAGCTGGTAGAGCGCACCCGGGAGTGGTACCACCAGCACATCCAGTTCATGCAGGAACGCCAGAGGCTCCTGGGGAAGAACAAAACCAGTGCTGTGAGTCTGGGGCTTGTTCTTGGTGTCCCCATCTGCTTGGGAGGGTCTGGGGCTGCTCTATGGGTCTGGAGGACCAGGTTGGGACTTGGTTGGACCTGGAGCCGGCCCCATGGTAACCCCCTGCCTCTTCTTCCTCCCCATCTCCCAGGACTTCCTCCCTGAGGGCGGCCAGAGCCACCTGGGACGCTTGGTCCCCAAGCTCCAGGAGGTTAACCGCTGCCTGGGTGACCTCCTTTCCACCGCTGGCAAGGTGAGGGCAGCAGATTAACAGCTTGTGGTTGTTTGCGTGAGCTTGGGACCCATCGTGCCCACCCCCTCACACTGCGGGCTGGGCTGACGTCGGAGCTGCCAGAGTTTCCCGGGGCTCTGGGGAGGTGACTTGGCTCTGTGGGCAAGAGGACAGCACAGCTGGTTCCAAGCTGGGCTGGGCTAGAGGATGCTCAAGGCGTTTGAGGGACTAAAGGAGATCCAAAAAAAAGGTGTAGCCATTGTCAAGTGAATAAGGAAACCATCGTGCTGAGGTGCTGAGTCAGCCCTCTTGGAGCTGGCTGTCCTGCCAGGCTCCTGGCAGGAACTAGGCACGCTGGCAAGAATGCTTCCCACCTCACCTTGCCTTGCTGGAGACCCTGTGATAGCCTGTGCTGGGATCTTAATCCTGTGCTGGGCTTCTCTCAGTTCCCCATGTGCCACAGAAACAGCTTCTGGCCTTGAAGAAAGGCTAGGGAGGGCACTGGCAAGGAGGCTCAGTGTCTCATCCCTTCCCTTCATCTTCTCTGCAGTCAGCAAACCCCTCCTCAGGTCTCAGCAAGCTGGTCCCCCTGATGTCCCCAGCCTCAGCAGGCTCCCAGCAAGCCATCAACATGCTGAAGGAGCAAAACCGGCTTCTCACCAAGGTGAGTGGGGGTAGAGGGGGAGGAGATCCCCTTGCAGGGGGCTGGGAGAGGAAGGGGGTGGGATGGGGCCGGGGAAGGAATACGAGGCAGTGGAAAACGTTCCTTCAGCTTGGCCAACCTTGGTCATCCCAGAGAAGGGTGTGGGCTGCACTTGGAGACCCTCTGACACGCAGCTGTTTGCTGAGTGAGGGTCCGTGGGCAGGGTATGGGGCATCCCTGCCAGAGGGAAAAGGCTGTGACAACTGCAGGTCACGAGAGGGTGCAGGCACTGCGGCTGGGGTCTGTGAGTGGGGCTGCTGGGGAAGGGGCACCCCCGATGCCCGTGCCAGGGCTGGGCTCACATCCCAGCGCCCACAGCGCAGCAGATGTCAGTGTTTTCCTCCTCTGAGCAGCACTTTGCTCCTCTGTCCTGTGCAGGAGGTGACTGATAAGAGTGAGCGCATCACCCAGTTGGAGCAGGAGAAATCTGCCCTGATCAAGCAGCTCTTTGAGGCCCGCGCCCGCAATAACCATGAAACAAGCCAGCTGGACTCCACCTTCATCTAGGGCCCATCTCCCTGCTCCCCGTCCTCAAGCTTCCCCGGGGGGTTTTGTGGGACTCGCCCAAAACCCATCGCACCCGTTGCTCCAGCTGTCGCCTCTTGAGGTCTGGAGCTGCTGGTGGCATCTCTGCAGGAGGAAGCCGGGAAGGTGTTTGCCACCAGCCCTGCCGGGGGAGCATCCCTGCACTGCTCTACTGCTGGACTTCCCAGCCATGCTGCTCTCAAGCTGCTCTTCTTCTGTCTCTAAACAGACTGCAGGGACTGTACCCCCAGCCCTGTGATCCCCAGCATGCTGGGGGAAACAGCCGCTGCCTGTGCAGTGGGGAGCTGCTGTGCCCTTGGCCTGACTTAGGCTGAGTTTTGGCTGCTCTCACAAAAAAAAGATGATGGATCTTCAACACTCCAGCTGGCACCTCTGGGCAAGCCTGGCCATTGAAGGGTGGCCTGTCCCGCTGCTTGTCCCACTGTCAGAGGACAAGATTGAAATTCCAGTGGGACATGCGTGGCCCCCCTCTGCTGCCCAAGTTCTGCCTGCTGGTGATGCTATACTGGGCCAGAGCAGCACCTGAGCTGGTGCTCCTCCCAGGGTAATCCCTCTTTCCAGTTTGTGGTAGTGATGCCATAGTCGCTGTTTACATGTCTGCAGGCTTCTGTAGTTAATGAGCCATAGACCCAAATGAGGTAGCCCGTACCTCTGAGCTGCTGTGTCAGGCTGTTCGCAGATTGAGGGCGACACCTCCACATCCCTTTATTTCGCTCAACCTGGCAAATGTTTTCTTATGACTGCCAGGCTTGTATTTTTTTCATGACTTTAAAAGGAGAGGTGATGTCCTACAGCATGAGGACACTAACACAAGCCTGAATTCACAGAGGGGCTTTAGGACGAGGTTTTATATTTAACTGAACATGGGTGATGGAGTGGAGGCTGATGGGTTCTTTCCTTTGCACATCTCCAGGTGGAGAAACAGCAGCCTTGCCTGTCCTGGTGCTGGACACTGGCTCCCCGGGGTGACATCCTGAGTGTGAACTGCACCCCTCTCTCCATCTCTTGGCGGGGTGGTGGTGGTGGTGGTCTAAGCATGGGTCCTGTTAGACTGGTGCATCTCCAGATACCTCCTCCTTCCCACCCAGCTCAGTGATGATGCTTAAGCTGAGTGATGTCTTCCACTGTGGCTTGGTACTTGGTATTTATGGTACTTTCATAGGAGATCTTTGTGAATCCCAATGTAGCACAGGCCTGGCCCTCTGTGGCTCCAAGACCAGGACCTTTCTCTCCAGGGTTGTCTCATGCTCTCACTCTCCTGGCATGATGCTGTGGCACAGTGCACTGAGCTGGGCAGAAGGTACTGAACCTGCCCCGCCTTGGGCTGGGCACCGTGCAGGCCAATTCCTTTCGCACTCCTGTTTTTATCTGTCCAGTGCTGTCTGTCTTTGAGGTTGATCTTGACCTGAAGCTCACTGCAAGGCATGAATCCCTGCCTCTACCGTTGTGCCTGCTGCCCTGTTCTGGAGTGGGGATCAGCAGAGTGCCAGGAAGAGAGAGGGAGGGGGAGGAGGAGGAGCGAGGCCATGGCTACTCGTGTCCCCTCTCTGCAGGAGCAGGGTGTTAGTTTGTCCCCTGGGCATCAGCGCCTGCCATCTCTTCCATGATGCCACCTCTGGTGTCCAGTGCCTGTTTTGCCTGAGGTTTAGTTAAAAGCAACCCTGTTTATGAGGAGGGTCACTCGTTTGTAGGGATAATAAAGTGGGATGAACTATTTAATTTGTCCTTCTGTCTCTGCCTAAATCAGCCCGTCTACTGCTGTGAGCCTTGAAGTTCCTGACTGTCCTGTCTCATGGGATGTGGGGTGAGCTGAGATTGTACAATCGGCCTGAGCACAAGGAGCCCAGGGGGGTTTCTGCTCCGCGCCGTGTTCTCATGCCCTTTCCCGTCACCTCTGGGCTTCCCTGTGCCCTGGGGCGGGGGATCCCCCCAGTTTCTCCTCACTGCTGTGGGACAGGGTCTTGAAGCCACCTGCACCCCTTCCAGTGCTTGTAGCTTCATCTGGCTGCTCCTCCAGAAGCTGCGCTGGGGGCTCATACTCCTCAGGGGCTGCTGGTGTCGTTCACAGCCTCCTGTTTCTTTTTAAGCCCCCTCCCTGGCTGTGGGCAGCAGTGGCCACGGTGCTCTGCTGTGACTCCTTCCTGCAGGGGCAGCCGAAGGGGACCTTGCTGGCATGGCACACTGTGGGACATGTCCCTCTGCGAGGGTGGCAGCACCCGCTCAGGGTCAACAGGGGCTCCATGCTGGCTGGAGGCACCTTCCTTTGCCCCTTGGCACGGCCGGGCTGTGGGCTGGCCTGGAACCCCCCAAGCCCTGCAGAGCCCTCCGGGGCTGAGCGGTCTGTGCCTGCCCTGCCAGGAGCAGAGCTGGGACAGGGACCTCCGCCAAGTCCCCCGCAGCTGAGAGAGGGATCTTTGCTCCAGCCTCTTTCAAGCAGTGCTTAGGGCAGCCACGAGTCCTGGAGAGGGCAAGGAGGGGGCTGAGAATTGTCCTCAGTTCCCATTTCATGCCTTTGCTTGGATGCGGAGCCTGGGAGGGATTTCAGAGGGAAGAGAGGAACATTTTTCCCATTCAGTGCCACTCTGTGCGGAGACAGGGCAGCTGTCCCCCTGCCCCAGCCCAGAGGAATGTCCCGGCCAAGGCCCAGCAGCACTGGGGTGCTGGGGGACCCCCAGAAGCACCTTGGGCCTGCTGGGACCGGGGTCCCCCTGGGAGCTTCAGGGCTGACCTCGAGCTGTCACCCTGTCTTGGCCATGCTGTTTCTGGGTTCCTAATGGGTCTGGCCCTTGCCTGCCCCTCACCTGTGTGTCTGGGCTGTGCCCCCTTCAGCACCCTGAACTGGGGGGGGGCTGGCACCACTGCAGTGGCAGTCCAGGAGCCATGAGACCTGGTTTTGTGGGCAGGTCTGTAAGTGATGCAGTGGGTGAACATCTTCCCGTCAGGCTCTATTCCTGCTAGAGTTGGGTTGGCATGGGTCTGTGAACACATCCTCAGGGCTCTGCTCACATCTGGAAACAGCTGCACAAAGCTGCAGTCCACACTGGGAACAGCTGGAGCAGGTCTCCGCTGGCCCCAGCCAGGGCAGCTCCTGCCAACCCACCTCACCTCAGCCCCTCTACACTTGAGATTGTCAAACCAAGGTGCAGCACCATGTAGCCAACGCTCAGGTCACCAGGCATTTATCACAGGTGCCAGGGTGAGACCGCACAGGGGGTCCCCACTGCTGGAGCCTGGGGATGAGGGGCTATTATCGGGAGCGGGGCGTGCTTGACTCTCACCTGCACCCAAACTGGAGACATGCCTGGCCCCCAGGCTGCCCCAGGGAATGCAGCATCTCATCTTCTGTGTCCTCAGCCATGTGGTTTGGGAAGGATCCAATCACCCAGGTCTATTTGTAGTTTCTCTCTTCTCCTGCCCAGCTCCATGCCCTTCTCACGCCCTTGGAGGCTGGGCTGCGTGCCCAGCTACCCCCCCTTAGAGAAGGGCCACTCTCCCAGCAGAGCAATTATCCCAAATGCCAGCAGGAACAGCCACATCTTGGGCCCCCAGCTGGTACATTTTGTGCTTTTCTTCCCTGCCACATGATCAGAAACTGCTCTGCCCATCATGGGTCCTTGCTCCCCTGGGCAGTTTGCAGCAGCTCCAGTGCCCCGCATGCTGACAGCCCATGCATGCTGCACCCACTGTCCTGCTCTTGCCGGTGCAAATCCCTGGGAGATGAACTGAGGATGTGATGACCTGGAGGTGGCTCTGGGTCCTGGGGCTGGTCCTCACTGGGACAGGGAGCCAGGCCATGCATGGCTGTCTTGGCTGAGGGTGCATCTCAGACCTGCAAGGTGCAACCGGTACCTCTTGTGCATCCCCTCAGTGCCTCGTGGGTGTTCTCCTGCCCCAGACCATCCCTGTGCCTTATTGTTGCAGCCCTGCCCGTATCCCAGGCTCCAGCTTGCCAGTGCTTTTCTCCTCTTGGCAGAGCTCAAACCGCCTCCTGCCTTAGCAGCATTACCTGGCACGTGCTCAGTGCTCTCTGTTCTTCCTCCTTGGCTGTGGCCATGGGAGAGTTTTGGTTTCCCCTGTCACTTGAGGCACAGCGGAGCAAAGATCCGCTCCCACGTGGCAATGGACCGGGTCTGCCCTCTCGTCTGCAGAGTACGGCAGGAGCAGCAGTGGGGGAGCCTCTGCTGCGCCCTCCCGGCTCCTCCCCGGCGTGATGCTGGGGCCACGGCTCTGCCAGGTGCCCCCAATATCTCCAGCGTGGGGAGGATTGAGCACAGCGTCCTGACTCTGCTCCAGCGTCCCACCAGGTCCCTGCCAGGTCCAGTGGCTCGCTGCAGCCGTGACCCCAGCCTGGCGCGGGTGCTGGCTGCTGCCTGCGCAGCCATCTGAGCCTCTTCCAAGTACAGCTGATTGAAGCCAGATGCTCCCTCCCTGGGACACCCGATGTGATGGGAGGGGTGGAGCTCCCAAAATTCCTGCTTTGCTCTGCAGCTGCGTGCCATGGGGACGGTGACTTTGGTCCTGGCCAGCCCCCTGGGGAGACCCACGTTTGCTGTGTGAGTGCCCTTAGACTCGAAGTGTCCCCCTGTGGGACACCAATGTGGTGGCGGGTGCAGACGCAGTGGAGGTGGCCTCTTTCTCCCACCCATTGTGGCACCTTTGGGCAGCAACAGCTGTATGGGCAGAGAGCCCGCGCTGCAGTCTGGGCTGCAGCCATGTCCCCGGGAGCGATCAAGACCCCCCCCCCCCGATGACACCGTTTAACTGCTCTGCCTCAGCTGACCCAGCTGTGGACAATGGCCGGGCACACGGACCAGCACATCCCCCCAGCAGAGAGCCGGGGCTGCTCTGTGCCTGTGCAATTTCCGCAATGGAGCGTTTCTCCTTTCTCCATTCCCATGTCTCACCACAGTCTGGCCCCGTGGAGATGGGGCAGGAAGGACACATGGCTCCTGCTTGCCCCACGGCTGAATCCAGTGATTCCTGCTGCTCTGGAACCTCTCCTGGTCACGTGCCCCCCATTTCCACCCAAGGTATCCCTGCAAGGGTCTGAGAGACCCCACAAATCTGCCGCCCCACGGACAGCCAGGGACACTCCATCCTTGGACAGGTCCATGCAGGCAGGTTTGGTTTCTTTTGGCTACTGAAAACTATCTTCTGCCCATGGAGGAGGTCTGGGGGGTGTCTACAAGTTCAAGAAGACACCAGGTAGGGACGTGGTGGCTGTAGAGATGTCCCCTGGCCCTTGTCCTTGGGGAGAAAAAAAAAGAAACCCTTGTCAAATCTTCCCATCATCAAATCTGCATCCTGCAGCCACCCCGGGCAAGGGTCATGGCCACGGCCACCTCTGTGTGTCCCTCAGATGGGGACCCACAGGGCAGAGCTCAGACACAGCAGCGACAGCCCAATGCCAGCAGGATGTCCCAAGCCTGAGCTCCCCAGCCCCGTGTCCACAGGCACAGCCTCCAGCCAGCTCCTTGCTGGTGAGGACGGAGCTGCCATGGAGGAACTGGTGCTGGTCAGACCCTGCCAAACCCCATGCAGGCGCTGTACACCACCCTGCCTGTGAGGAGGGTGTTTTAAGTAAGTGACGTGTGTTTGCTCCATCTCAGCCCTGGGCTCCTCCTCACGACACCACCGTGGCCCTGGCTGACAGCTGAACTGAGTGGCAGCATCACAGGTGGGCAGCCCCGGCAGGTCTGCGACGGAGGGGAAGAAGGGAAACAGAAACCCCGCCACACCGTACTGGGAGTGCGAACCAGCTGTGCGGGCTGACTTCCCGCCTCATGCTGTTGCACACACATGCATGGCAAAATATTCATCTATATTTACCACCTGGGGTCCCCAGGAGTGATGTGACAGGCTCTGAGCAACCTGATCACATCGAAGGTCTCCTTGCTCACTGCGGGGGGGGTCAGACTAGATGACCTCCAAAAGGTCCCTTCCAACCCAAGCCATGCTATGAGTCTGTGTGGAGCTGGGGGGCTGAAGGGAAGCTCGGGTGAGCGGTGCCATGAGCAGCGCCGGGCTCGGCAGGGAAGGGCAGGTGCTGCGGGCACGGGCAGCTTCTGCCTGTGGTAATGGTGTTCCCTCTTGCAGGGTCGTGTGTGGGGTTTCGTGGTGCTTCGTTTCTACACAGGCACTGAGTAGCTCTCAAACCACAATGGCTTTTTCCATCCCTGCTGAAGTTGAATGGCTCCCACGCGGTGCTGGCTGGGAAAGAAACAGGATTTTTTGTCCTATTTAGTATGTAAAGATACCCAGGCATCATCTCATCCCCCAGGTTTTGTTTAGCCCCAAATGAAAATACTTTGTATTGTTTTGAGTTCAGTTTGAGCTTTTTAAACACACTTTTCCTTTTCCCTTCTGCTGTATGTAGGGCCAGCTGAAAGGGAATTTAGGGCCAGTTGAAACGGAAAAGCTGTTTCTAAGGAGCACATGGAGAAATGGCCCCGTCCTGGTACTCCTGGCATGAGCTCTGCCATGCAGAAAGCATCCACTTTGGGATGCTTCCAAAATCTTCATTAGATCTTAAAATTTTTCAAAACCTCCATTAGTCCTTAGGCTGAAACACTTTCCAGGGGTGACCTGGTCCCACAGGCAGATCGGACATCCCTCTGCCAGCCAGGAGCCGTGCTGGAGTCTGGGCCCAGTGTGCCCCAGCCAGCTTGGAGAGAGCTCAGCTGGATGGGCCAGAAAGAGAATAACCAAATAATCTAAGGATTTCATCATTAAATATTTAATATCGGTGGCTTAGGAAGAGAATAATTTGGGCTTTTGAGAGAGATCCCCATGCTGATGCTGCTGCACAGATGAAAACTCCTTCTTGCCAGTGGCCACGTGGCTGGTCAATGCCGGCAGCCACTGCTCTGTGCTGGGCGCCAGGCTTGTCCTGCAGGGACAGATGAGCCCAGTACCCCTGTGGCCAGGGCGGCCGGAGGCACTCGGATGATTCTGGTGGGGTTCTTGGTGGGGGCTAAAGGGGCAGCTTCATCCCCACAGCTTCCCATCCTCTGCACCGCCCAGGACACCTGGACGTGTCAGCTCTCATTTTGCTTTTCTGTCTAAAATCCTAAGGGGGTTTTTCCAGCCCAGCCATGTTCCACATTTTCGTCTGATGAGTAGGCTGTTGCACCACTGCCAGCTCCCAGAAAGTCATAAATCTCCCTGGCCCTTCTAAAATCATGAAATTTGGGGGGGGGGGGGGGGAGGAGAAAACAAATGCAGCTTTTGTAAACAACACTTTTAGGAGAGGGCGTTTATTCCTCTCCAGGGTCCTCAGCCTTCATCACTCCCATCGCACAGCCTACCCCTGCAACGCCTGCCTTCAGTGGAAGCCTGGTCTTATGAAACCAAAGGAGCTGTGAAAACCTAAATATTGCAAAACTTTATTTGATTGAGAGGAAAGGCAAAACCGTTGGGGCTGTTAGGGCTGTGAGGTTGGGAGCAGCTCGCCCAGCAGGATCCAACATTGACAGAAATGCCCCAGTTGCTTCATGTCCCGCTGGACAGCTGTGCCAGCAGGGTCTGAGGTGGGGTACGGCTCCCACTGTGGCTGCATCATGTCCTGGGGACTGCAGGAGCTCAAAGCCCACTAGCCTGTGCTGCCCTGGGGCCCGTCTCCATTCCATGTGGTTTTGGGGGGGATTTCCACCATTTTCTCGGGGTTGTAAGCTGCTTTTCCTCCTCCTGCCTCCCAGTGGGTTCGGCTGCTCTCCCAGCTCACAGGGTGTTTGCGTGGCAGGCTCAGGATGTGGGTCTGCAGGCCAGAATCTGTTCTCCCAAGTCCCTTGCCCAGGTCTCCATCCCCCGGGGCCCCTTCTGCCCCTTGCAAACTGGGCTGGCACCCGGCTCCCGCTGCTGCGAGCAAGGGACAGTGCTGGCTGGAGGCACCCACTTCCAGGGTGATGCCTGCAGGGCCAGGGCAGCTTTTGCCATCCTTCCAGCTGCCAGCCCAGCTGCAGGGCCGGGAGGTGGCTTTTCCTGTCTCCGACGTGTGCCAGTGTCAGGCTGTGACAGTCACCCCGGCCCAGCCACGTGCATGGCCCTGTAGACCACTGCTGCAGCTCGGGAGCCGCTGAGCTGCCCCAGCACAGCCCATAAGCCTGCTGACACCCCCCCCAAGGGACGGACGGGTGGGCATCTGCTGGGTGGGAGACACTGGCACAGACACCAGTGTGCCAGTGTTCAAGGCACGGCTCCGGGTGGATGCTCAGGGATTTGGCCACCGCTGGAGAAACACCCTGCCATGGGCACGCGCATGGGCACAGCAGCACACCTGTGGGTGTGCATGCTCATGCTGTGCCAGGCTGCCCTGGGGCCATGCACACTGTGACCATGCTCACACCGTGCCCATGCTCACATTGTACCCGTGCTCACACCGTGCCCATGCTCACACCGTGCCCATGCTCACTTTGTACCCCTGCTCACACCGTGCCCATGCTCACACCGTGCCCATGCTCACTTTGTACCCCTGCTCACACCGTGCCCATGCTCATACCATGCCCATGCTCACTTTGTACCCCTGCTCACACCATGCCCATGCTCACACCATGCCCATGCTCACACCATGCCCATGCTCACACCGTGCCCATGCTCACTTTGTACCCCTGCTCACACCGTGCCCATGCTCACACCGTGCCCATGCTCACACCGTGCCCATGCTCACTTTGTACCCCTGCTCACACCATGCCCATGCTCATACCACGCCAAACCGTGCTCCCCACCCCGCACACGGAGCCCCCCACTTTCCCCACTCGGTTCCTGGCTCCCCAGCTAGGCAAAGAGGAATGAGCTCCTCCATGGGCAACATGGCTCAGCGTCCTCCACCCCAGCCCACCCACATTCCCCACATCCACCCATGCACCCATGTCAGTGTGTGACACACCCCCAGGCATGTGGGCGCTGTCCATGCTGCGGGTGAACCTCATCCTGCAGCAGCCTGGGAAAAACAAGCCGGGTATAAAATTAGCCAGAGCTTTTGTTGCTGGGATTTTATTTTTAAATGCAATGGAAAATACATTGCTGGAGGGAAAACCCAAAAGGCCTGGGCCAGCCTGCAGGATAGTGGTGTACCTCTGTCCCACAGCAAACGTCCTGCTCGCCCCCAGGTGGGATGCAGGGTGGGAGCTGGCTGTGGGGTGCAGTTAGTGTGGCAGCAAGGACTGTGGGGGGCTGATCCTGCACCTTGGGATGAGCCCAGGCTGGCGCATGAGGAGCAGTGGGGGCACAAGGCGTAGCAGGGATGGATGAGCCCTGCCTGCAGGAGTCCCGGTGGCCATGGGGTCCCTGAGATACTCCAGTGGGACCTTCCTGTGTGAGCAGCATGGGATCCTCTGGGCAGAGAAGGTACAACTGGGCATCTGGGAACTCAGGACTGTCCTGGGGAGGCCAGGGAGAGATGAAGCCACCAACTCTTCCAGAGCATGAAGTGAAAGGTAGGAGCCAGATTCATCCCAAGCTGAAGCAGGCAGCTCTCCATGCTGGGGTGGTGGGAGCTCCTGGTTGAGGGATGGTGCTGAAGCTGGAGGTTTGCCTGCCCCCAAAGGGAGGGGTTTTGACAAGTCCAAAGAGGAAGGGTCTGCTGAAGGGTGTAAATACAGAGAAATCAGGAAATCACATCTGGCTCAGGAAATCCCCCAAACTGAAAATAGCTGGAGACAGGGAGAGGGCTCAAGGGAAGTATCACACATGCTTGGTGTCATCTTCCTCACCCCTGGACACAACTGGGTGGCAGGAGGGGACAGTGGGGACATCATAGCTGTGCTACTGCTGGCTGCTCCCAGGCTTATTTGCTCAGAGAGGTGTGTGCCAGCCATCAATGCAGCTGGCACGGGCTCTAGCTGGACTCTGAAATGGTTATTTTTTAAACCAGTGGAACTTGTACCTCTAAAGATCTCACTTGAAAGCTTAAACCCTCTGCCAAGGGTCTAAGTGAGTGCCTGGTTCTTTGGTGAGCTCCTCATCATGAGCTTCCCAGCAACTCCCAGGGGGCCCCAGTTATTCCAGACACTGGAAATGTGGCTCCTTGCACAGATACCTGCTGCTGAAGCCGCAGGACCTGGCGTCTATCCTCTCCCCTCCTAGCTGCCCTCCTGCCCTGCAGATGCAACAATCCTGGCAGGGTGACAAGAGGGGACTGAGCTGCATCTGCAGCCTGGGAAAAGGCGCAGGGTCTCTGTCTCGCACCCACATGCCTCTGGGTGGCAACTGCCCAGGCTGTGGCAGCCACTTGGTAGCTGTACTTGGCCCCAGTTTGTGGAAGTCCTGCTGTGGTCAGGCACCCATGTAACCACAGGAGAACCAAAAGTGCCAATCCCAGGGCTTGCTTCTGAAGAGAGGCACGTGTGGGGTGTTGGAAAGGGAAGCTGAATCCTTTAGCAAGGGACATGCAAGCCCTCCTACACAACAAGGTGTGGGCAGGATGTGGTGGCAGCTGGGCAGGCTCCTGGCAGCAGTTTGGCTCTCAAACCAGCCCTTGGAGGCTGGGCAGGCTCCTGCCACAGGAAGGTGGAGGTGTGGGATCCTCCATGGGTCTGCTTCATTGTGGACCTCCATGGGGTGCAGGGGCACAGCCTGCCTCACTGTAGTCTTCCCCACGGGCTGCAGGAGAATCACCGCTTTAGCACCTGGAGCACCTCCTCCCCGTCCTTCTTCACCGACCTCGGTGTCTGCAGGATTGTTTCTCTCACATCTTCTCACTCCTTTCTCTGACTGCTGGGTAGCATGTTTCTTAAATACATTATCATGGAGGAACCATCGTCTTTGCTGATGGGCTGGGCTTTGGGCAGTGGTGGATCCGTCTTGGAGCTGGTTGGAGCTGGCTGGGTCCAACATGGGGGCAGCTGCTGGTGTCTCCTCACAAAAGCCACCCCTGCAGCCCCTCACTACCAAAACCTTGCCACATAAACCCAATGCAGTCCCAAGGACACGATGTCTCCATGGTAGCAGGGGGACCAGGCTGGAGCAGAGAGGGGATGTGCTGGGAGCAGCATGTGGTCACCTACCCACACCAGCTTCTGTCCAGCTCCGGTCTGGTTGATGCACACCAGGCAAGACCATTTCTGCACCACCAGCAGCCTGGGCTGGTTTCAGCTCTCCTGAGGACTCACCAGCCTGGGCAGCTCCTCCGGCACCCAGCGCAGGCTGTGTTTCAGGAACTGGACCTTTCCAGTTGCTCCTTGGAAAGGAGATGAGCAGCTGTTGGCTGCTGAGCATGCCTCTGGCAAACTGTCCACACTCCCAGTCTCTGCCGGATTTCACACTCATGTGAAATGCTGTTTTTCTGCACAGAGGGTTTAACTTGAGCCCTGACCAGGGACTTTGAGCTGAAAAAATCATTCCAGCAAAGAAAGATTTTCCCCACTGCAGGGCAGTGTCTCCCTGCAGCTCCCGTCAGAAGCATGTGAAGCGATGATGGTGCTTCCACCCCACAAAAAAGCAAAATCCAGCTGAAGCTGGAAAAATTGCACTCAGTAGTTGCACCGAAGTCACCTGCTGAAGCCTGAGAGTAGGAGAGAACCTGAAGGTGAGACGAGCATCCCTCCCATGCCCTTCCCAGGCACTGCTGCTTTCCTGTGGGCATAGAGGAGCACCTGGATGTGGCACTGCTGCCTTCCCACAAATGAACCTGGGTGGGTTTTTCTTTTCCTTTTGTCCTAGTTAAAAAGCACAAATGTATCTTAAAAGGGCCGGGTGGTGGCTTTGAGTGAAGCATTAGGAGGCCTGAAGGCCTCAGAGGTCATCCCAGGACACAGCTATTCTCCATCTCCTTTCCCCTCCCAGTGGCTCCGTCACCTCTGCAACCTCTCTCAGCCTCAGGGACACAGGTTTAACTGGTGCCACTCCAGGTGTGGGTTCTGCTTGCTCCTCCATCCTGCAGCACATAACATCTGTTGCGGGACCGTTTTTCTTCAAAATACTTTGCAAATTTTAGTGAAGGAGAGAGGTTGGATCCCACTCTGAGCCTGAGACCCTGCGGCTGGCTGGGATGCTCCCAGAGCTGAGCAAGATACTGTGCTGCGGGGGCCGGGCAGGGGATGAGGAGGAATCATGCTGAAGCAACTTTCTTTTCATTTTTCAGAGGTTTGCACTAAGCCAGCTGACCTTCCTGGAGTGGCCTAAAGAAGACCCACAGAGGTGTCTCTGTTCTGGGGCAGTAACGTGCAGCACTGGGGTGCATTTGAGGGTGTCCATCTGCAGCTGGAGAGATCCCTGTGCATCACCAGAAGCATCCAGCTGCTCATAAATCATACTATTTTGCAGTGCGTGGAAGAAGAGGAAATGAATGATGCTCTCGAGGGCTTTCTGAGAGCTTCACAGCACATGATCTTCTCAGATTGCAGCTGGTGGCATCCCACAATGAGCTCAGAAGCTCCAGTTCTCCCTGAAAGACAAATGAAAGCCCAGTTTTGCAGTTATGTTCAAAAACTGAAAAGTGTGACCATGAAAATCTCTGCAGCTTGCAAACTTTCTTTTTTTAAAAAATTTCAGGATTTTGACTCCCACTTTTGAGTTTTGACGCATTTGAGAAAAAAACCCTAAAGAGAGACAGGAGAGCTGGGGGTGCACCAGGAGTTCAGCAAGAGGGTTCATACGAAAGGCTCCAGAGTGGGCAATGGTAGTGAAGTGGGAGGCTGAAATACAGAAAAAAATGGATTTAATAAATTGATTAAAGCTGATTAATTCTCTGGCCTGGGTATGGATCAGTTCAACAGCCTGATCTCAGTAACAGGTGATTTCACAGTGGCTCTACAAAGCTCATCCCTGCTCCCTGGGCAGCCCTGGGGAGCGCTGGGTTTGCTGGAAGAAGACAAGCCGGGATGCTGGAGGGCAGCCAGGAGGCGGATGCTGAGGGAGTGTCTCCAGGAAAGCAATGTCCTGGTGGTGTTTGCCCTACGTGGGAGCTGCCAGCAGCTGGGAGAGAGCTTCTACCTGGTGCCCAGATGGCAGCGGGTTTGGGGTGGGATCCTGCAGGGCCTGGGCAGCGGGGGCAGTCAGGGCTGCTGCCTGGAGGCAGCCCAGGGCAGCCACCAAGGGCTGGGAAGTGGTATGGGAGAGGAAAGGCTCGCTTGCCTGAGCCTTGGCCAAAGCGCCACAACACCCACTCTCCTGCCCTTGTGCTGCAACAGGTCCCTTTGCTGCCATCCCTGCCAACAGGTCCTTGTCACCAGCCAGGCGCATCCCAGGCTGCTCCGGGCACCTCACACTGCCCTTCCTGCCATGGCAGTGGGAAACTAAGTCTGTCCTGTGTGTGCCATCACCTGTCCTGTGTGTGCCATCACCTGTCCTGTGTGTGCCATCATCTGTCCTACCTGTGCCACCATCTGTCCTGTGTGTGCTATCACCATCACCTGTCCTGTGTGTGCCATCACCTGTCCTGCCTGTGCCACCTCGCTGGCATTGCTCTGCTGCACACAGGGGGTCTTGCTGAGGTCACTGGGAGCTGAGCCCTGGTGCCGCTGGGCAGAGCAGCAGGCTTTCAGCTAAGTCAGCTGAGTGAGAGTGGGAAGTCCTTGTCCTGGAACAAAGGATGCTTTCCCAGTCTTTGGACCAGCATGGGTGGCTTTGAGTCCCCTTCTGCCCCCTTGCAGTTGGCTGGCTGGGGCTGCACGCTTCCCCCAGGCAGGGAAGGATCTGGCTGCCCACGTGTCAGTTTGGTGGGGAGGGGGTGGGAAAATGCCATTTGGACTAAGGCTGGGAAGAGAAAGTGTGTTACACTCAGTCCTGGTGCTCTGGCAGAGGAAACGACCCTACAGAGATTTCTTGGTGCATTTTAGGGTGTTGAAAGGACTGAAAACATGCCTGCTGGCTGGAGGGTGATCCTCAGGGTTGTGTGCCTTTACACAGGGAGTGACCATCTATCAAAAGGAAATTCTGTTATTGGGGTGAGAAACAACACTACTGGTACTCTTTCAATTTAGACATTGCTAAGCTGGGTGGCTGGGCTGACAAGGGGCTGCCCTGGGCTGGGGGCGCTCACAGATGCAGGGCTCTGAGCCACTGTGCTGGGGCTGCTCTCCCAGCTCCTGCTGGAAAACAGTGGGGAAAGGGACCAGCAGAGACAGGAGTCCGGATGAGATGCTTCCCTGCTGTAGAGCTTTCCCCAGAAGGACTGTGGCATGGGGAGGGGATGGGATGCTGCAGGACAGCTCTGTTGGCCAACCCCAACCTCGTGGGAAGGCCACCAGGGAGCCCCAGCATGCACTGGGTATCTAGTTGTTATGAGAGTCCTGCCAAAGAAGAGGAGAGATCCCTTGTTTCCCTCAGGTTGCATTCCCAGTGCAAGGTCTTGGATCAAGCAAGCACAGTTTGATCCAGGGACTTGAAAGAACAGTAGTCCTGGGACAGGACAGCTTCTGCAGCCACCACACGGTGCAACAGCATCAGGGGACGTGATTGCGCCTCTGCAAGTGGGAGCCCTGCATGGGATGCTGGCCTTCAGAGCTGACTGGCAGCAGAAGGAAGCAAAATGATCTCGCTCAGTGCAAAATGGGATTGGGCTGAACTGACACCTTCCCGCATCCCTTCCCAGAGCTCAGGAAAGGGATGCTGGAGCAGCATCACCTCGCTAGGCTGCAGCTCTCTGCCAGATAGGGGGAGGATGGTGATGGGTAGGTGTCTTATGCCCTAACAGAGATGGTCCTACCTCCTAAACTGGCTGCTGTGACACAGCGGGAGGGTGGTAGAGACACAGAACCCTCCAGGTGCTCAAGTCCTTCTAAAATGTTAGGTTTTGCCTCTAACACCTCTAGGGACTCAAGGAAACCTCAGAGAAGAGAGTTTCTCCATGCAACAACAATGGGAAAAGAGCAAATTCACTGCACAGGAGAGTTAATGGAGAGATGCTAACACAAGCCATGTCCCTCTGGGTTATTTGAATTCTCCTTGCGGATCAAAGCAATAGCCAAGAATGGAGAAACAGGTCCTGTCTGGACCTTCAAGGGTCACAATCCTCCATGCAACCGGGTTAAATGCATGTAATTGCAGAATAAGAGACTGCCTCAGTTCAGAAAGTGGTGTGGGTTTGGGGGAAAGTGGATTGTAGTGCTTGCAGAGGAGACATGGCCACGGACATCCCCGCACCCACACACCCCCATGCCCTGCTGCCTGTTGCCCACTGCTGCTCACAGGGGGATGTTTGCAGCAGCCCCAGGGTCCTGCTCATCTCTGAAGCTGAAGAAGCTGAGCAGCAGCCCTGGCAGGGAGTCCTGTGCAGCTGCCCCCAACAGCCCCCTGCTTGTTCAGAGACCCTCTGATGCGCCGGTGGGGCCGCAGCAGGGATAGCCTGGGTGTTTTGGCTGCTGCAGCAAGCCCCCCCTGCCCCAAAAGCTGGCGCAAGGGCTCAGCCTCTGCATCACCTGGCTGTCACCAGTGCTGGCCGTGGGGCTGGTGCTTGTGGTGCTGAGCTGAAGTTGTTCAAAATGTGGTTTCTGGCTTGTGCCTGGAGGCCCTGGGTAGCATCAGCCAGTTTTAAGAAAAGTGACAAACGGTTGCCTGCTTTGTTCCAAGCAAAACACCATTTCCCCCTCCGCCTGGCCAGCTCTGGACCCACCTCCCACCATTCCCTCCCTCACGCTGAGGATGGGGAACAGCCCCATGGGCAAGGCTACCCAAGCGGGTCTGTGTGTGGACCTCCCTTCCTTCACGGTGTGCACTTCCATCCTGCCCACACACCTTGTCCCACAGCTTTAGGGAAAGGTGCGGCCCCAGTGGGATGTGACCACGGCCCCAGGGCTCCCCACGCCAGCACACCTCTGCCCTGGGACCACCGTGCAGGGGAAGGATGGTCTGCCAGCAGGTCCCTTGTCCTGCACTGTGATCTGCAGCCTCATGCCACAAGCTTGGGGAAACAGCTTCACCAGGCACCGTGCCACAGCCACGGAGCCGATGGCATGGGATGCCTGCCAGCCCATGGTGGCTCCTCGCTACCATGCCTGCCCTGCGAGGTGCGGGCACGCTGTGCCCGGACCCTTCCCTGCCCTCTGACCTGTCACAAGAGGGCTCCTGGCAAGGGCACCAGGAGAAACCGGTGGGGCTTTTCCGGAGAAGCCGCTTGTTTCCTGGCTGCTTCAGTGCCCAGGCAACAAGGAGCAGATCCCTGCCCATGGGAGCCCCTGCCCCGGGCTGGCATCACAGAGATGCTGCCCTGGGAAACAGCAGAAGGAAAAGGTTTTAGAAAGTAAGGCAAGAATGGAGGCTTGTGCTTGGGTTTGATCTGCCGTCCAGGCAAGTGTCCTTGCCAGGAGGGGGATTATAGCCTTGGATACACTGGGGTCCTTCCAGTTCTTCAGTGCCTGTAGGAGAAAAAGCTCTGGGCTTGAAGCCGAGGCTTGAGTGCATCAGGGAGCTGCCACCTGCAGGGTGTAGAGGCAAAGTCACTGGCTCAGTGGGAACTGCCCGCAGGTACTTTGGTTTATTGGATCTCGTTATTTTTCCCCCTCTACTGATGGAAACACTGGTTGGATTTGCAGCTTCATTGCCCACAGACTCAGAAAAAAACCAAAAAAGCCTTGCATGAATGTGCTGGGGGCTTGCTTCATTCTGGGACCAGTGTGGGCACCCCCAGTTTTCTCAACAGGTGCTCGCTTCCCGACCAGCGCTGGCCTGGCTCTCGCTGTGTCAGTGACACCGTGCAGGTGGAGATGTGGGTGGGCACACCCCAGGCAAAATCATCGTTCTGGTGCCAGCTTGACATGTCTCTGCTGGTCGGAGGGATGCATCCCCCCAGCAGGACCATCTACTGGGAGGTTTTCCAGCACCCCACACAATTTTGGGACTCCTCCATGCAAGGCAACAAGACACTGGGGAGAGAGTCAGCATCAGCAGTTTGGGAAGCCCAGACACCCAAATCTTTTGGTTGGTGCAGGACTCAGCCTGCCTGGAGGTCCCTGGGGAAGGGACAACTCTGGGCTTCTGGGGTACCTGGCCTGTGCTGGCCTGCAGTCCCCCAAAAATACACCTGATTTATCAGCCAAGTACCCAAGGTTGAGTCAGTCCAGGTCCTGACTTCAGCGAACGCTGCAGAGCTTGGCCAGGCTGCACATGGCCCTGGGGATGAGGGGCAGGCTGCAGATCCTCCACCTGGCCATGGGTCCAGTGCTCCTCCCAGGCAGGACCAAGACTGGGAGTGGGACTGGGATTGAGGTCAGGGTTGGGATGGAGAGCAGGGCTGGGGGATTCCCCCTCCCATGGATGACAGCACGTGGCCCTGTGAGCAGCCCAGCCCGTGACCGAGGAGCGAGTCCCTGCCCTCATCCCTTGTTCATGCTCTGCTCGAGAGATGCCTGCGAGGTGGATGGGGGGTTTGCTTCTCCTGGGGAGCCTCCCACCATCCTGAATGTGCTGCTGGCTGCCCCAGAGACCATGCTGTTCTCCAACCAGCCCCTCTCTCTGCCTGCTCTTCCTTGCCCTGGGCGTCTCTGCTGAGTAACCGCTGACATCTGCTGCCCTTCTGTGCTCCCTCAGGAGCAGGTCGGGACCACTCTGGGGCTCCCATCAGGGCTGAGATCAGTGTTTTGCTGTAGCAGCTCTTGAGTGCATTGTGGGACTGCTCATGGCTGGCCCACGCTGGTGGCTCATCCTAATCCCGAGACTATTGAATGCTCCTGGATGCATCTCCCCTGCATTTGCTGTTGGCCACAGAGCATGCAGATGGGAGCAGAAAACCCCGTCCCTAATCCCTCCCTTTGGACCTCAGCCCGTTGCAGTGTCTCCAGGCTCATTCTGTTCTTCCTGTTATTTCCCACCCACATATGGAGCTGCGGTGCCGCCCACCCGTTGCTCTCAGATGTGCTCGTCCGTGTTTCATGAAGACATTGAGAAGCCCTGAACCCCACCGCCAGCAAACCCCGCCATCCCCAGGCACCGCCGCCTAGGGCCAGCCAGTGAGTCCCTTCTTTTGTTCCATTTTCTCCACTACTCACTCGTTCAGCCCAGGTAGCCCTCACCCAGGTGGCCCCACGTCAGATGCTTTTGTTGGAAGAGGTGGATTAGAAAAACCTCTCTGCTTTGTCCGGGAAAGAGGCTATCCCTCACTGCTGGATGAGTAACGCACTCCCCACCTTCTCATCTTTGTTCCCTACCTGACACTTTGTCCCCAGTGAATATTTGCCCTGTGAGTCCCCTGGGGTGGGGACGGGCTTTGTTGCCCAGCTGGGATGGGGCTGCCACCAGGACCTGTCTTTCCTGGAGAGCCTGTGCTTCTCCCCAGAGCCAGGGGAGGAAAGCCCCATCTCCCTCGTGCCACTGAGCTGAAGTTGGTGTCCACATCAGCTGCAGGGGATGCAGAAACACATGCCAAGTGCCCACTGATGCCTCAGGTGTGCTGCTGGCACGTCCTCATTCAGCTTTACCTGGGAACAAGCTCTCAGTGTCTACCCAGGTACGGGGTGAGCAAAACGCACCAGCGTGGTTGGGAGCTGGGGCTCCCGATCTGGTTTCCCCATTGCTTGTGACATCCACACACTCCTCTGGGCCCCCTGACTGTGCCACATCTCACAGGCACGCCTGGTCCTCCACTGCCTTGGCCCCATAATGGGGGTGACACCCCATACACAAGCTGTAAGCATGCAAAAGTGGCATTAAATCATGGGGAACTTATTGCTGCCTCACAGCAAACCCTGGCCCTGTGTCTGATTGGTTATATGGTTGCCTCAGATTACTGTAAGTGTCTGGTCATGCTGGGGGTCTCTGTCCCTCCTGCTATCAAAACAGGCCCCATAAAATTGCACTGGGTACCTCTGTCCCTGGGGACACTCAAGGCAGGGTGAATGGATGCAGAACAGCCCCGAGGAGAAGGACTTGGGGATACTGGTGGATGGAAAATTGGACATGAGGTGGTGAAGAGTGACCTCGGGCACAAGGACAGCGGGACTCCAGAGGCGCTGGACAAAGTTGCCATCCACTGGAGCGCAGGGCCCCAAGACCTGGCGTTGGTCTTCTATCACCCCCGCCTTGCTGTGCAACACGATGATGACGCAGAGCGTGTCAGGGTGCAGGGAGGCAGTAGGGCAGCAGGGTGGCAGAGGTGGCAGGGTGGTAGGATGACCAGGCTGTGCTGCACTGAGTCCCCACACAGCTGCTTGTGCTTTGAACCTGCTTGTTCAGGTAGATCCTTTGCTTCACGACCTAGAGTCCCGCAGAGGTGATGTCTGTGCCAGCCCTGTGTTGCTGGCATCCAAATCCACATGTCCCTGGTTCCCTCAGACAAACAAGGCTGCGCTCACCTCCTCACAGCATTGGAACATCCCCTGCTCCGTCTTCTGTCATAGAGAAAGCCCTCCCTGCCCCTTGCTTTCTTTTTCCCACTGAATTTGTTCATGCCTGGAGCTCATTTCACACTCCTTGCCAGCCGTTGCCCACCTGGGGTAGCTATTCTAGTGCAGGTGTCTGCTCCATCCCTGGGGATGTGGCTGGATTCTCCCTGCGAGGGGCCGGGGCTCCCTGCACAGCATGGGCAGAGGCGCTGCCACCCTTCCCTGCCCAGCTCTCCCCGCCAGTGGTGCCTCCTGTAAATGAGGCACGATGAGAAATGGGAGCCTGTCCTTGCTGGGGCTGAAGCAGCCCATGCCTGACCCTGGCTGGGCTGAGCTTGGGCCAGCTCAGGAACGGGTGTGCTCCACGCCTGAACACACCATCGGGGAGATATTCCTCTGGCTATACATGGGTTCGTGTGGCTGTCATTCCCCTTGCACGGCTGGGAGCATTTCCAGTCCAGCATGTCCCAGCTCTTGGGGCCTCCCTGTTTGTGCCGGAGGTTGAGTCTCCTGCAACCCCAGCGATCAGCCAAGGCTGGGCACAGGCTCCCTTGGACCTCAGCTCAACCCTTCCTGCAGAGGGTGGAAAATATGACCCTGTGCAGAGAATCACAGAATGGTTGGGGTTGGAAAGGACCTCTGGAGGTCATCTAGACCAACTCCCTGGTAAAGCAGAGTCACCTAGAGCAGGTCACACGTGACCACGTCCAGGTGGGATTTGAATATCTCCAGGGAAGGAGACTCCACAGCCTCCCTGGGCAGCCTGTTCAGTGCTCTGTCACCCTCCAAGGAAAGAAGTTTTTCCTCATGTTCAGGTGGAACTCCCTGTGCTCCCATTTGTGCCTGTTGCCCCTTGTCCTGGAGGAACAGCCCATCTTGCAGTGGGAAGGGGTGCAAATCCCCTGCTCCACGCCCCATACGGGCAACCTGGGAACACGGTGGCTAAGTCTGCACAAGACCAAGCTATGGAAGACACTCACATCTCCACTCAAATCCCAGGAGGGTCCCACCACACCAAGTAACCACCTGCCAGAAAGGGACTTGCTCCAAAGCCCCAAAAGCAAAATAAGGATGAGGAGCAAAGGACCCACCCCTACCCCCACAGGGCTCTCCCAGCCCCATGTCTACTTGCTACTGTTCAGAAAAGAGATTTCTGGTTCATTTTCAGTCTCTGAAGACCTCTTCTCACTGCTTGTCTAGTCTAAAAGAGAAACAGGAGGCTTGGCAGCTATTAAGAAAGGGATGAAGTGCAATCCAGAGATCCTTCTGCTTCTCTGTTAATCCCTGCTGCTGTTGCACCTATGAGGATTGCAGGTGTGTGCCTCAGAAACAGAACGGGGGAGGAGGGTGGCAAGAAGACTCAGGAATAGGCTGGTATTTCACTGTGGAAACTTGAGAAGAGCCTTAAAGCCAGCAGTGATGCAGGAAGGCAGCGGAAATGAGACTCTGCTAAGCCTCAGGGACAGGACCGTGGTCTCCTAATGGTATTAGCAGCAGCAGCAAAGAGGAATAATTTTTTCCCCATAAATTGATATATTAATGTCTTGGAGTTGATTGACAAAAGTTTTCCAGAAGTTAAGTGCTTAATGAATCGAAGTGAGAAGGTAGACACTCCTGCAAACCCCCACAGGTTGAACACAGCAGTCCAGCGGAGAACCCTGCACTGCGGTGACGGGTGCTGGCCAGGTGAGGGTCACTCTTTGTACCCCTATTTAGCCATTTTCTTCCCCAGACTCTGCTGCCGGCCACTGCTTCAGGGGACAAAACGGGAGCTCACCCCCAGCATGACCTCCGCCAGCAGAGCCTTCACGACGCAGGGGCACGTCAGGGCCAAGGGTGCCCAGACCACAAGCACCATGAGCCTCTGCACCCAAACGCCACAGCGATGGGCAGGAAGCTCTGCAGAGGCCCCAGCGCTGGTGCAACACGTGCTACGTGCAGGTGAGCGGCAGAAAAAGTGGGTTGCTTCGAAAAAAATCAAGAAGCGAGGTGGGCAGCAAGGAGCTGAAGTGTGACCCTCCAGGCTGCAACCCAGCTGGGCTGGAAGCTGCACCCTCCTTCAGCCTCCTCTCCTTGGTGATATCTCCTTGTTTATTATTTTGTTCACTGTTTTGTTCCTCTGTGTAAGCAAACTGTCCTTCTCAGAGCCAGGGCCCCAACCTTCCTTGGCTCGCTGCTCCGTGTGGAGACGCATTACATTATTCACTTGTGATCATATTAAAAACAGTCTCAATATACGTCTGGGCTCCTCAGGGCTGTCACAATCTCCTTGTGATGATTAAAAGCAGTGATATATTCGTAGCTGTTAATCATGATGGGTGAGACACTTCCTTGCGCTTGTCTGTTGTTCAAGGTGTTCTCACCTCCCACCAAACCCACCCCTGGGCTGAGCCCCAAGGCGATGCCTGGGGATGCAGGATGGGGCTGAGCCCTGGATCAAAGACAATTCCTGATGGGGGGAGAAGATGGGTCTGATCCCGGGGACTGAGGCTACGTCCGGGGGGTGAGACGGGGTGGGAACTGAGGCAACGGTATTGCCCGGGAGGTGCAGGGGGGCAAGACAAGGCTGATCCCGGAGCAGGGGCGATGCCCAGGGGGGAGATGGGGCTGATGCCGGGGCAGGGGCGAAGCCCGGGGCGGGGGGAGATGGGGCTGATGCCGGAGCAGGGGTGATGCCCGGGGGGGAGATGGGGCTGATGCCGGGGCGGGGGCGATGCCCGGGGCGGGGGGACAGGACAGAGCCGAGCCCGGGGCAGGGGCAGCGGCGGGACCCGCAGCCCGGGGCCGGCCCCCCGCAGCCCGGCGGAGCCCGGTGTCCCGCCCGCGTGGGCCGGGGCGGCGGTGACTCAGCCGGGAGAGGCGGGCGAGGAGGAGGAGGAGGAGGAGGCGGCGGGGGAGGAGGAGCAGCAGGAGCCGCCGCAGCCGCCGCGGAGCCGCTCACCTGCCCCCGCTCCGGCCCCGCCATGGCCCGCCGGGTCGCCGCCGTCCTCCTGCTGCTCGCCCTCGGCTGCCTCCTGGGCATCCTCCTGCTCTGCCTGGGCTCCGGGGACACGCGGGGCCCGCCAGGCTTCAAGGTGAGCGGGGCCGGCACGGAGGGCACCGAGCACGGAGGAGACGGGGACAGCGGGCACCGGGGGGGACCGGGGCTACCGGGGGCTGGGGCAGCCGCAGTGCGCACCCCGATCCGCGGGATGCCCGCTGCGGGAGAGGCTCTGGCACCCAGGGGATCCCCAGGGTCAGGGGAAGCCACCGGGGCTGGGGGGGGGGGGGGATGTCCCCGAGCTGCAGGGTGGGGGTGGCAGGGAGCGGCGCCCGCCGCCAGACCCGCAGCCAGATCCCCGGCTGCGGGGCCGCCCGCCCGCCCATCCCCGGCGCCTCAAACCTGCGCTTTCAAAGAGGCGTCTTTTGGACACGGCTGAAAAACAGCGGTGGCGTGTCCGGGTGCGGCCCCCCCAGCCCAGAGCAGCCGTGTCAGCATCTGCTCCCGCCGCTCCACCCTCGTCGGGGCACCCCTGGGCACCCCAGCATCGCCCGGCGCTCCGGGGCTCCAGCTGCATCGCCTGGGCCAGCGCCGCCGGATGAGAAATGCACTTCTCTGAAAACGAGCTGCTTTTTTTCCTTTTTCGTTGTAAATTCAAAGGCTGAAAGAAGTTCCTGACCAATTCGTTGTTGGCCAAGTCCCCCAGTTGACTCCTTTTGCAGTCCAAGTCTTTTGTTTTTTTTTTTTTTTTTTAATTTTTTTTTTTTTTTTTTATGGTGACAGACTGAGCTATTCCATGGGGAGCAGGCTCTTGTCCCAGAAAATGGTTTATCCAAACCCCTCTTCTCATCCCAAGCAATTTGCTTGGAAACTTTCTGAGCCAACCTGAATGCCATATGTGTTGCCTTCTCTCCGGATTTGTCAGATGTAATGAAGATTAGGTTGAGAAAAAGAGCTGGCTTAGCCAAGATGATACTCACTGCTGTTAGTATAACAAGCAGTGGTTAACTCTTTCCCTGTGACACCTTTCTTTGCCATCCATTGCCACATGCTGGGGCATCCTGGGCAGTCCCTTAGCTGGTTTCAAAATGGATTTTGTCTCTTTGGACACAGGGGAGTTAGATGGGTCAGTACTGAGAGCCCTATGTCCAGCACTTTAGTCAGCCTGGGAAGCCTTTTCTCTTCCTGGTTCTAAGCTGGAGCTTTGGTCTTAAGCCACATGCATTTCCAGAAACTTAATTTCTATGCTTTTTTGTGCTTTTTCTCTCTGTGGTAGAGAGAAAAAGAGTAGTAGCACCTTCCAGTCTGCAGACAGCGCTGTGGTTTGGGTCTGAGCATCCCTAAACAACCACATGGGTCCTAGACCTGCTCCGCCCAAGACTGCACCACCCAGCCCGGGGACCTGGGGTCTTGCACCGTTCCTGGATGTGCCAAGCGCACATGAGGTCCAGCACAGTGCGTGCGGTGAGGTGCTGCCCACTGGAGCTCGGCATCAGTGTCCTGGTGGTGCCTGTTCTTGTGGGGCTAGCAGCAGGCAGGCACCAAGGGGTTTGCTTTTGCACAAAGCTCAGGGCTTTTATGGGGATGGAAAGCTTTGTCTTAGTCTAACTCAGCTCAAAATATGCCGACACAATTGGTGGCCTGGTTGGTCCTGCTGTGGGGGACCCCGAGCACATCTTCCCCACCCGCCAGGGCAAGACGTGGTCCTTGCTGGCTCTGTCCATGTTGGCCGCAGCTGCTGGGTGGTAGCACTGTTCACTGCTGAGCTACGGCTCCACATCTTCCCTTTCCAGTTCCTTTGCTTGGAATATAGCCCTAAAAATACCCCAGATTAGTTATCCTGCTGCCAGAGGGACTGATCGCAGGAGTCTGATGTTCCCCTTCTCTCGTGGATCCACAGTAGGGCTTACAGCTCTGCTGCCTGATGGCTACAAGCTGTTGCCATCTCTTGACAACCGTTTTTTTCCTTCCTTTGGCAAACCTCTTCACTGGCCATTACAAAGCCCGGTGGGCTCTTTCCCTGCCAGCCCTCCTGGCAGAGCTGTGGCTCCCACAGCAGAAAGAAAACCCATCACAACCCACTGCAGACCTTGGGGCCCTGTGGGTCTCACTGCCCTCGAGGCAGGTGGGATGTCGTGGGGCAGGGCTGAGCACCCACGGCACCATGGGGCAGCCCGGAGAGCCCGTGGGCTGGAGACACGTCCACAGCCGCGGGGCTTGGTGCCAGGCTGCAGCGAGTTGGGCAGTTCTCAGCATCCTCCTCCATCTCCTCCCCTGGTAGCCCTGACCAGTGACCTTGTTGCCCCGTGGCCTTCGGGGACATTACTGCCCTCTGCATCCACCCTCCAGGGGCTTCAGGACTGAGCTGACTGATGCTGTGGTGGGGCAGAGCCTGCAGGGCCACGGGTGACCCAGGAGGCAATGAGCCAGGGTGGTATGGGGACACTGTCCCAGCATGGGGCCACGCTGGGGACCCTGTGGCATCACCAGGGTCTGGTCAGAAAGTAACTGTTGTTAGACAAATCCATCATCCCTGTGCCACCAGAAGATGCTGGGCTTGGGGACTATCCTGTGGGCTGAGGACAGGGCCAGGAACACGTGTCCGAGGCCTCGCCTAGCCCTGGGGTGCCGGCAGCCGAGCGTGCCGGGACAGATGAGAGGGTTGATGGGAGCCAGACGCTGGCACAGGAGGATGCCAGGGCATCCTTGTGTCCCTCCAGCCTTCATTTCCAGCCCGCTCGTTGGCAGGCGCAGGACAGCTTGGCTGGCAGAGCTGAGGGCAGCGCTTACGCTGCAAATCCCTAACGAGATGGGATTTCGGCCGAGTTTCTCCCTCCCGGGGCTTCCCGTCTGCGTGGTCCCTGCAGACGACCTCCCTGTGCCCCCTGCGTAGCGGCGAGCCCCCAGCTCAGCCATGGCTCGTGCCCCCACAGCGGCTTGCTCTGCACTGGGTGACACAGCGGCTCCGATGCCTGGGCACAGGGTCTGGGACAGTGGCTGGGGCAGGGACAGGGGCTGGCACCATCGCAGCCCCACCGTGGGTGACCCCACCCCTGATTCCCTTGTGGGTGCTCGAGATGTATGTGTATCTTCAGGTCTGGAGGAAGGGATGGCGCCTCTCCTTCATCCCTGGGGACCCTCTTGGCCACCCAGGGCTGCCTCGGCCCCTTTGTGCACACACGCTTGTGCGCATGGCTTCCACCCACCACCGGTGCTGCCAGGGAGGATGGCTCCTCCGCAGGGACAGGCCAGGCTGCAAAACCCTGGCGGCTGGCTGGGTGCCGGGCACTCCCTGCGGCTGGCAGCGCCCACCGGGCTGCAGCGGTTCATGTTGCCGCACGTCGTTACCTTGGCTGGGCCTGAGCGTTGCTGCCTCTGCAGCCAGGGCTGGGCTACTGCTGGTCAGGGAGTTCCATCGCCCATCCCTCGCCCACAAGTCCGGGGGCTGCTGCCCATCTTTGCCTCCCCGCAGCAACGGCCTTTGCCCATGCAGAGGCCGGGATCTGAGGGGAGAGACCCCCACCCTGACCCGCAGGTGTTGGCAGCAAAAGGCCCCGGGATGTGCCTGCGTGGGGCAGCTGGTTCCACAGCCTGCACTGGCGGTGTCACCGTCACCCCAACACGACATCTCCTGGGGGGTTGCCCTGCATGCGGGGTCAGTGCCGCTTCTCGCTGCCCTGTGCGGGCGAGGGCTGCAGCTGCAGCCAGGTGTGCTCTGCTTCCCTGCGCCTGAGCAGGCAGCGCGGCTGCCCCGGGCACCCACACGCCCACACGCGTGCCCGCACGCTCACAGGCGTGCCCACGCACTGCCACGCATGCACACCCACCTGAATGCCAGGGCTCACAAACATGTTCGCACACCTACGTGCACGTACACCTCTCCCATGTGCCCCCACGTGCGTGCACCCCCACACCTAAATTTGCACACAAGTGCGTATGTCCCTGCGCACACCCCCGTGTGCACACCTGCCAGCACAAACCACACACACACCCCACACGCAGATCCACACACATGTGCATCTACACATGTGCAGCCCCCTACACATGCAACTCCCCCTCACGTGTGCAGCCCCACGCGTGCAGCCCCGTGCCAGCTCTCCAGGGGGCCGCAAGCAGGGCCCAGCCGAGCCAGCCCTGGCGAAGGCAGGAGGAAATCCCCTGAAGTGGGTTTCCACCCGCCACAGGCGCATGGGGCTTCCCCTGCCCGTCCTGGGTCTGGCTGTGTGTCCAAGCTCACGTGGCCATGTCCATTCCTGCCACGGGGTTGGCTTGGCATCCCCAGCGCTGCTCCTTCTGGGTTGTCCCCACCCCTGGTTCATGGCACCAGGTGTCCCCAGCGCTGTGGGTCATCCTTGCTGCCTCCTGCTCCAGCATTTCTTAACCCCTGCCACCCCTTAGGTATCTCCATCTTCAGCCTCGTCTCCCTCCGTGGGCTGCAGCCCCCTCATATCACCCCGGGGCTGGAAACTGCTACCGAGGTCCCAGCTGTGCTCAGCCTCTGGTTTGGGTGTGACCTGCTGATGTTCCCTTTGGGGACAGTGTTGTCACCCTGCTAACGTGATATCTGGGGTGGCATGGTGGTGGTGCAAGGGCACCGGGGATATCTGCGTGATGGCCACAAGGCACACGTGTGGCAGAGGTGGGCAGGGGGATCTGCTGGGGTTGGACTCTCTCCGGGGACCCCTCGTGGGGGTGCCAGCACCCACTCGCGAGGGCTAGGATAGTGAAGGGGACATGCCAAGGGGACTGGGGCTGGGAGCCGGTGGTGACCTGGCAGAGGGCGTCTCCTAGGACAGGCAGCTTTGCTGGGACAGGCTCAGCACCCTTTATTGTGTTATTGTGGATTGCCTGTCCAGGGGTGCAGGGGGCTCCCACAGGGCCCCAGGGCGGGCAGGCGAGGCACAGGGTGCTATGGTGAGGAGGGACTCAGGGGACACTCAGTGCCAGGGGGTGCATGGCCCATGGCACACTGGGCAGAGGAGGGGGCTGAGAGCCTCCCTGAGGCTGCCGAGGGCGCTGACCCCAGCAGCACTCAACGCAGAAATCGCCCAAACTGCGGGTCCTGCTCCCCAGCTTTGTCTTTTGGAGCTGCAAATGGGGAGGGTCTATCAGAGCCCTGATCTTCTGCGGGGTTCAGCATCGCCGGGAGCTGCTCCCCCCCACCAGTGCCACAGCACACATCATCCCCAGTCTGGCTGCGGAGGGGGATTCTCCACTGGCTTGTAGCTGTCGGCCCAGGGCATGTGGCAAGATGCTGACGGCTAACAGGAGCTGTGGAAGGCTGGAGGGGTGTCACCCGTTGGAAATGATTCCCTGGAGGAGCAGGGGTACCGCTGGCGTGGGGCCATGGGTTCACCTGGGAATGGAGGTTGCCTGTAGGCAGGGAACCCAGGCGGCCCTGCCGGTGCCCTGACACTTTATTTCTGCTGCCCAAGCTGGCCAAAACCCAACCCTGCAGCCACCCGGGCTGGAGCTCACTCTGCGGCTGGTGGGGACAGGGATGTGGACAGGGATGGGACCAGGGGCACCCAGCAGGCAGGGCTGGGGTGGTTCCTCGGCACTGGTTAGGGAGAGGAGCCGCCTGCCCCAGCCCTGGGGCTCCCCCCGGCTCCGGGACGGGCAGGCAGCAGACAGAGCCTTTCTGCCAGCCGGATTTAAGCCTCCAGGAGTTTCACCTCAGAGATGCTCAGCTGCTTCACGCTCCCCACCCGCCAGGCTCGAAGCCTCCTCTCCGACAGCGGAGCAGCTCCAGCGGGATCATGAAGGGGCCAGTGCAGGAAGCCCCGAGCCCGTGGGCAGCGTGGGATGAGGCAGAGGGGTCCACCCGGGGGTGGGGGTGAAGGCAGCGTGGGGCAGCCCCTCCCTGGGAGCTGGGTAACCTTGTTTGGCAGGAAGGAGCGGGGTTATTTATAGCTGGAGAATGGCCGAGCCATACAAGGGCAGGAGGGACGAGGTGCCTGGCTGCCCTTCTTTGGCGAGCTGCATCCCCAAGGGGCCACTCCCAGGTGTCCGTCCACCCCCTGCTGGCCCCAGGGACCAGCTGGCACGGATGCCCGCTGGCCAGCAGTGATCCTGTAGGGAGACGGGAGCAAGCAGCGGGGGAAGAGCTCAGGGAGGCCAGAAGGTCCCCATGCCCAAAAAGCCAGAGTCCCTGGGCTGTGCCAAGCGGTGTCCTGGGGTAGCCAGTATCCCTGGCTGGGGACAATGCCCACTCCCAGCCACATCCTGGGCAGGGGCCGGTGCAGGCAGGTGTGGGCAAGGCCATGCCCATGCTGGGCTGAGCAGCACTCGCCTCTGCCAGACAATGCTCCTGAAGCTGCTGGGCACGGCGCTGTCAGGGAAGGACCCGCCAGCCACTGTGGGTCTCTGAGCCCCAGTGCCGTCCCTTGGGATGGCCTGGGGGGAGCTGGGGGGGTCTCCTACTTCTAGGTGTGACCCACTGCCTCCCCCCACAGTATGGCATCGTGCTGGACGCTGGGTCCTCCCACACGGCCATGTTCGTCTACAAGTGGCCTGCAGACAAGGAGAACGACACCGGGGTGGTCAGCGAGCACAGCATGTGCGATGTGGAGGGTAAGGGCTGTTCCAATCCCTGGGGGCTCACGGCTGGTGGCAGGGTCTGTCACGACCCCTGCAGGCACCGTCATGGTGTGAATGTCCTTGCCATGCCCAGCTGCCTCCCTGGGTATTCCCCAGTGCAGTGAGGTGTTAGAAGTGGTCCAGCTTTGTTCCCAAAACCTCCCCCATCTCCCCTCAAGGCTTGAAGCCGTGCATGCCTGTGGTTTATCTTTTCCTGGCGTGCACTGAACCACCAGGAAACAATTCCGCTCCCTCCAGTGAGGAGTGTGGGATGGTTTTCCGCTCTCCGCTTAAGCAACCTTTCCCAGGCTGTCAGCCAGTTGGGGGGGGTGGTGCGGGCAGGGATATGTGGCTGGACTCTGGATGGCCTCATGCCCACAGAAACCTGCCTTTCGAACAGTCCACGAGGGGCAAAGCTGCCCACTGAGCATCTTCCCACCAAGCATCTTCCCACTGAGGATTGTCCCACCATCTGCAGGGAACAATGCTGTCTCCTCTCTGCAGGTCCTGGCATCTCCAGCTACAGCTCCAACCCTCCGGCTGCCGGGGCAACCTTGGTGCACTGCCTGAACCAGGCCCTGAGAGACGTGCCCAAAGAGAAGCACGCGGGCACCCCGCTCTACCTGGGTGCCACAGCCGGCATGCGTCTGCTCAAGTGAGTGCTTGCTCTAGCCTGGCCTCCAGGGCTGCCTGGGGAGCTCTGCCAGGCCACTCTGCCGTCTCGCCACGGGTGGCAGGGCTGGACGTGGTGAAGGACAGCTGCGATGTTGCCCGTCTGCCAGGCAAAGCTCCTACCCCTCCCAGCTGCTCGCTCTGTGTCCCTTGCAGAGCTGCTCCTGCCTTTCCGAGCACGAGATGCTCTGCAGGGCACAGCCAGCACATCCCTGGCTGAAAAGGGGCTGGCATGGGGCCACCACTAGGGTAACCCACCTGGTCTTTTTGGCTAGCTAGGAGGACAATCCCCCCGCGCCCATTGCCAGCCTGAGGGGATGCAGGGAGAATTATTACCCCCTGACAAGCACACAGAGGAGGGAATCTGCCGCCCTCACCCAGCCACGGGGTATGGCTCAGGAGGAGGGAGCACACCTCCATCCCTGCCGCCTGCCTCCCTCTCTGGCAGAGCCAAGGGGAATTAGCTGGGGGTTTTGGGGGACATCCCTACAGGTACCTGGGTGAGGCCCCACCTGCCTCCTGCCCCACGTGCCATGGCGGAGCTGGGCCCACAAGGGCTGGGCGGGCAGTGGGGGCTCTGCTCGCCGCACCCCGGTGCAGCCCTGCCACTCTGCCCTCTTGCCTGGCCCGCAGCATCATGAACCTGCAGGCTTCAGACACCGTCCTCAGCGCCGTGGCAGCCGTGCTGAAGTCGTACCCCTTCGATTTCCGGGGGGCAAAGATCCTGTCGGGGGAAGAGGAAGGGGTCTTCGGCTGGGTCACCACAAACTACCTCCTGGAGAACTTCATCAAGGTGGGCAGGGGATTGTAGCACCCAGTGGGGCCGGCTGCGGTGGCCAGGCCCTCCCACAGCTCATCACGTCCTTACACCCGCTCTTGGCTTGCTTGCTCAGCGTGGGTGGCTTGGGGAATGGATCCAGCCCCAGAAGACAACCCTGGGGGCCATGGACTTCGGGGGCGCTTCCACACAGATCACCTTTGAAACCAGGGACACCATCGAAGACCCCAGAAATGAGGTGATGCTGAAGCTGTACGGCCAGGCGTACAAAGTGTACACCCACAGCTTCCTCTGCTACGGAAGGGACCAGGTCCTCAAGAGGCTGCTCTCAAAGCTCCTCCAGGTACCAGCACGTGCTTGATGGGGATGCTGGCTGTCATCACTCCACAGTTGCCCGCTCGCCCTGGGTTTTATACAAGAGGTGTCTCCCAGCCCTGGCTCTAGGGCAGCCCCGTGGGGCCAGCTGCACACCTTTCCTAGCCAGCTCCTGGATTTTGCCCCCAACCCTCTCCTGTGGTCCCTGGGCTTCCTCCCACCCTCTCCATAAGGTGTTGCACTCCTCAGCCAGAGCCAAGAAGTCCCAAGTCATCTTGAGATGCTTGTGGCAAGGGCTAGGTGGGTGTCCTGCTGCCCAAGCTCCTCTGCATATCCCCAGCAGGGAAATTGAGGCAGGCAGGCAGCGGTGCCGGGGCTACGGCACGGCTCACGTGGCCCATGTGTCACTTCTCCAACAGGCTGAGAGCTACCAAGCAACTGTCCACCATCCCTGCTGGCCCACAGGCTATCAAAAGAGCCTGTCGCTGAGCAGCGTCTATGACAGCCCCTGCACAGACAAGGAGAGGCCAAGCCTTGCCCTCAACACCACCATCACTGTGGTTGGCACCGGAAACGGGAGCCTCTGCGCTCTGCAAGTCAGCAAGATCTTCAACTTCACCACCTGCTCCTTCTCCCGCTGCTCCTTCGATGGCGTTTTCCAGCCGGAGGTCTCAGGAAACTTCATTGTAAGTGCTGGCATGGAGCAGGGTGGTGGCCTGGCTGCTGGGTGGGTAGGTGACACCAGCCCTCTGGAATCACATGGTGACAAAGCCAGACCCCCAGCTCTACAGGGGCAGTCATTTGTGCCCACCACAATGGTTAGAGTGACTGTTCATGGCAAGAAGGTTTGATCCCAGCCTGTCCCACAGCTGCCTCCTTTCCTCCATCAGGCATTCTCTGCCTTCTTCTACACGGTGGACTTCATCCAGACCGTGATGGGGAGACCTGTGCGCTTGCCCAGCGACCTGAAGGATGCTGCTGAGGCCATCTGTGCCACCAGCTGGAGTGAGGTGGGCTCCACAGACATGGTGGGGAGGAGAGGGCTGCTCTGTGTGGGGCATTAGCCGGGCTCTGAGAGCAGCCCTTGGAGGGGGCTGAGTGTCCTGGGATGCATGGAGTAGGGGGAGGGTGGGCAGCAGGTCTCACATGGGACCAGGAGAGGCTCAGGTGGGTATGGGCAGCACCTTGGCCAGCCAGATGCAACCACCCAGAGCTTGAGGCCACAGAAACAAAGCCTAGACCCTGCTGGCTTGACCCCTTTTCTCTCTCCCTCCATGCATCCCATCCAGCTGCTCCAGAAAGCCCCCAACCTGGAGAAGAGGCTGCCGGATTACTGCGCTGTCAGCACGTTTGTTTATTTGCTCACCACCAAAGGCTACAACTTCAACAACCATTCCTTCCCCAACATTGCCTTCCAGAAGAAGGTAGGTAATGCCAGAGCACATACCCATCCCATGGTATTGTTTGGAGTTAGGCCAAAAACCTCTGCAGGAGAGACGATCCCACACCAAGAAAGAGCCAAGCAATGTGAAGGAAGATCTTGGGGAACAGGCAGGACGGGAATCCCAGTTTTTGGGTGGATCTTCTGTGAGATGGAAAAAAATGAGCGGAGCTGACTGTAGGGTGGCCATGGAGTCAGGAATATCAAGGTCCTCCAGTCCTTCCTTGGCCCTCAAGACACCAGACATCCCAAAAAACTCTTTGCTCTAGTTTGTTGGGAAGTTATCTCAGGGCAGGATCCCATCTTTGCCAAGTCTCCTCACCTCGAGTCATGGGATGGGCAGCGAGATCGGGACGGGCCCAAGCAGATGAAATCCTGCTCCCATCAGGTGAGCCCAGCTCAGCATGGGACGGTCACTGCTTTGTGCCTGGGCTGGCTGGACCCACGGACAAAAGAGGGCTCAGTGTGCTGCGGACTGCCCCAAGCCCCTCTCCTCCATTGGGCTGACAGTGAGGTGGTCCCTGGAAGGTGTCTCGAGGGCCATGGATCTGGGCTGACCAGTGTGGTAACCATGCTATGCTGTTTCCACAGGCAGGAGAAACCTCCATCGGCTGGGCCCTGGGCTACATGCTGAACCTCACCAACATGATCCCGGCAGAGAAGCCCTCTTCCCACAAAAGCATGCTGTACAACTACTGGGTCATGCTCATCCTCCTCTTTGTGGTCACGACCCTGACGTCTCTGGTGACTGCCGTCTGCCTGCTCCGGCGCAGCAAGTCCCTCGCAATCTAACAGCAGGGACAGGGTGGGCCTTGTCTGCAGGACCCGGCACCATCCTCCCTGCTGGAGTCTCCATGGCCTGAACACCTGGGACGCGGCAAGTGCTTGGAGATGTCCTCCAATACCTGATGCTGCCTGTCCCAGAAGGAAAGCCGTCCCTTTTTGCCCTCCCCTTGCTTTCAAGCTGCAGAAAGGGAGGGACAGAAGAGGACCAGTGGCCCTGCAGGAGAACAGCTTAAGTGCTTCCCAGTGCTACTCAGGGATGGACCCCAGAGCAGGCTCAGGATTTGGACGTTCAAATCTGGGGCGTCTTTCTGCCACCAGACCTGGGCTGGACTGGGCCAGTAAGTCCAGACGACAGCAGGATTTATTCTCACATGCATGGGCTGGGTGGGGAATATTACTTACACTAACCCTTACAGCTGACCTCGCTAGCCTGTCCCTGGAGCACCAGTCTTGCCTCCCGGGGAGCATCCAGAGCCCATGCTTTTGGGCTTTCTGGCCAATGCACAAACCCCAGTGACCTTCCTGAGGGCCAGACCTTCGCCTGGGCTTCCATCAGCCTCAGCACAGGGGCTTTGGGTAGGGGCTAAGCAACAACCAGTCATGGGGAGCGGGCAGCTTCCTGGGTCCTGCTCCAGCAACCAGATGCTGTGCCTTCCCCATTCCTGCGGTTACTAAGCCAGACTCGCCTTTGTCACAGCCAGAGCCTCCTCTGTCCCCCCGGCAATGGCACAAAATAACCCCATGGCACCCTGGTGCATGGCCGTGCCAGCACAGAGGTAAGGGGATCACTGTGGGAGCGGGGCTTTGTGCTGCTTTAGGATTTGAGCCCTGCATCACCTCACAGCAGGGAGCTGGGAGGATGCACCTTCATTTCCGAATCAGTGAAAACAGGGACGTGCGCACGTGCAGAAGGTTCGGTGTTTTTTTTTATAATCAGAAATAAATCTTTGTAACCACTCCTACGGCTCTGCGGGTCTTGATCAGCAACAGGCTGCTCAAGCCTGGCTGTCTCGCAGGGTAGAGTCACTTATGGGGTTACTCAGACCCAACCACAGGTCAGGCTCTGCCTGAAGGTCTCAATCACTTGCAGCCTGCCCAGTGCTGGGGCACCATCACAGCTTCGTATGCTATACCAGCCCGGAGAACCGCCCCCGAGATGGACCAAGGTGGGCTTCAAACCTCACCCCAGGCTCAGGCCCACCTGGAAGTGGAAGCGTTTCAACCAGCCACAGTTGCCAAGTTGAGGTTTCCCAAGCGCTAGAGGTCCCGTCACCCCAAAGGCGTGAGCAGTTAGCGCTCAAGCCGGCCGTCCTGCGCACCCACCCCTGTGCTCACGGCCACAGCCTCCACGTAAGGAAAACACGGAGGGAGCCTCTGCTCCCTGGGGACCGGGTCTGGCACCCAAGCCGGGCAAGAGAGCTGCCCGCAGGCTCAGCAGCGCGTTCGTGCATCACCGGCAGCTCAGAGGCCACGGCAGCACCCAGCCGCCGGGCAGCTGCGCGGGGCCAGTCCTGACTCGCCAGCCCATCTGGAAAGAGCCTTCAGCTCCACTGCGTTCCCCCGCACAGCCGAGGAGGAGCAGCTTTAGTGAGAGCTGGGGTTTCTCGCTGCCCTCCTTGCTCTCACAGGCAGCACCAGCTCCACGCCCCGCTCCGGCCGAGCTCCCAGGACGCCTGCTTGGCTCAAACCCACCCGTTCCCAGCAGCCACTTTGCTTTTGGCTGTTCCACTGGCTGCTCCCCATCTCTCTGCACAGGCCCAGTGTGATGCCAGTTCAGACGATATTCTGAGCCCCCAAACCGTTTCTTCCCCGGGCCCCTCGTCTCCTCAGCACAGGGACTCCCTCCTCTGGCGAGGCTTGGGGACCGTCTCCACCTCTCACACAGGAGGAGGCGTTTCTGCTCTCCGAAGCTGAAGAGCTGCTGCTCTGCTCTGCGAAAGCAGCTGGCTTCCAGAACCCAGGCTGGGTTTCCCCTTCAGAGACGTTCAGCTGCAGGTGAATTGGAGCTGGACATCCACTAAGAGCAGCTGGGTTGCCCTAGTCATGACTTGGAGTTTGCTGTTAGGAAAACGTGAAGAGAGGCTTCTTAACCTTCCCACGTGCCCCTCTGGACAAGTGGGATTTGAGATGGTGCCATTCCCTTGCCGGCTGGTTACAGATCTGGATGGAGAGTCTGGGACTGGCTGGGTGATGTGCCCCAAGAGAAGGCGAGCACCGCGTGCACCCCCTTTGCAGGGGCAGAGAGGACAACCCAGAGGCCGTGTGGCTGCAGGGCTCAGCTCATTCCGGCAGGTGAGAAAAGCCTTGCTGCTATAAGGACAGGGACACTGCCACCGGTCAGGCTCAAGAAACAGAGAGCAGACGGCAGCAGCTCTGCCCTCTCACAGCTTAGCCCAGACCCATCCGTGCCTGCTGTCACCTCAGAGCCCTGTGCTGTTGGATTGCGAGTGCGGTGGCCTCAGGGGGCCCAGAGCTCCCCGCTCCGGCGTTTACTGCAGGGGCTGCCTCAGGGTGACATTTGTCACCTGCACCCCAGCTCTCCCTGTCCCTCCGCCAGCCTTCACTCCATCCACAACAAGTGCTTTCAGCTCTCAACTTTTATTGCACCCCCACGTGCAACGTTCAGAGGCCACCTGGGAGGCAGCAATCCCCGCGGGGCCTCCCCCACTGATCCGCCACTGCAGGGTCAGTGGGAACAGGCAGTGCCACAGAGCCCACCAGTTTCGCAGGCGGCACAGGCACAGGCAGGCTGGGCAGGCAGGAAGGGGTGAAGCAGGACGCAGGCACGGTGAGCTGTGCTCTGCTGGCTACTCCACAACATCCCCATACTTGTTCCTCTTCACTGGTGGTGCCACGCTCTCTCTGTCCTCTGGGCTGGGCAGATTCTCTGCAACAGAAAGACCATGGACCCCCAACTAGCCCAGCGTGTTTGCCAGGGGCGGGCAGAGAAGCCCAGAGACCTGGTGAAGCCTCTTCAGCTAGGCCCAGCCTTGGGGAGCTCAGGGTACCAGTGGGAGAAAGCTGCTAGTAGCCATGGGAACCGCCCAGCAGTGGCTGTCCCGGTGCCCCTCCAGCTCTGCCCACTGTACAGAGCAACCGAGGTGCGGAGGGGTTTACTGCCTCCCTCCGTCCCCACCTTCTTCTTCCTCTTCCAGCAAACAAGCCCTTCATGCTGGCTGTTGTGAATCCACAAAGCAGGCAGGGCAGCAGGCAGAAGCGAGCGCTCCCACCCCACGCTGCCAGCCCTGCCTCAGGTACCTGCAGCGCAGGCGATGGGCCAGGAGCACGGAGGGACACAAGAGCCATGAGGTCAGGCAGGGTGCTCCAGCCACCCAGCACTGCTGCCATCCCAGGCACCTGCTCCCAACCCTTGGCCACGCTGTGCCAGTGTGGGACTCATACGGGGATTCTGGCAACGACACAGTCACCAGCTTAATTATGAAGCAGGAACAGCAAATTGTTGCAGCAGGGAAGAACCAGGCACAACAAGCCCAGGGAAAGCAGCAGGGAGAGATGTGAACGTACCTGCAGCCTGAGGCACCCTACCAGCCACGGCGAGTTCCTGTGGTGACTTGCCTGTCTCCAGGTAAATCCAGAAATCAGAGCATTTCTGCGTCTCAGCTCTGGTTACCACATAGCTGGCGAGGGACCCTGTGGCTGAAGAGACCAAGACGCTCCTGAGAGCACTGTCAGCAAGGGCATTTGCTAAGGGCAGCGGTGGGGGAAGCACCTGCCAGCTTACGAGCTGCTGCAGCTGCCTGCGAGCTGTCCCCGAGCCCCACAGCGCTGTGGGGAGCAGGGATGTGACGGGAGCCAGCGGAGAAGATCCCCCACGCTAAGGGCAAAGAGCCCTTCTGCCTGCAACGCGGCCCTGCTCCTGCCGCGACCGCGCTCACCGCGGCATCCCGCAGCCGGCCCGGGCGCGGGCAGGACACTCACCCCCGGCCAGCAGCAGGCTCCACTGCAGGCTGTACGGCACCTTCTTGTTCACCAGCTTCTGCACGGCGAAGGCGGCTCCGCTGCCTGCCGAAACGCGGGAGCTGTTACCGGCCACGGCCCCGCCCGGGCCGCCCCCCCACCCGCGGCCCCCGGAGGGAGCCGGGCCCGGCCGTACCTGCGAGGAAGGCGCCGATGCCCTTCATGAAGGCGTGGGACTGGCAGGCCGCGTACTGCTGCAGCGCCTGCGGGGGCACACTCAGTGCGGGGCGCCGGCACCCGTCCCCCGGCTCCCGCAGCCCCGGCCCCGCCGCCCCCCCGGCTCCCGCAGCCCCGGCCCCGCCGCCCCCCCCGGCTCCCTCAGCCCCGGCCCCCGGTGCCCCCCCCGCCCAGTCCCGGCCCCCGCAGGTCGCACCGGGTGTTTGGCAGCCACGCTGTCCTCCACCCGCCGCAGCCCCAGGTTGACCATGGCGGGGCCGGCGGACCCTGTGCCGGGGCCGGCCCGCAGGCCTCGCCCGCCCCTTCCGGCGCTGCCGCCATGGCGGAGCCGGCCGGGCCCTTCCACCTGCTGCAGGCCGGGCCGGGCCGGTACCTCTGCTACTGCCGCCCCGGCCCCGGCCCCGGCGGCACCGTGTAGTGAGTGCGGGGCTGGGGACGGGAGCGGGGCCGGGGACGGGAGCGGGGCCGGGGCCGGGCCGGGCTGGGGGCGGGCAGCCCCGGCGCAGCCTGAGCCGCTGCCTCCCGCAGTGTGACCGACGCGCTGGAGGTCTGGGCCGGGGAGGTGGGCGCCCGCCCGCCGCTTGGCTGCGTACGTACCGGGGCCGGGGCGGCGGGGAAGGCCCGGGCCGGGGCCGGGGCAGCGGTGGGGCCCGGGCCTGGCCCTGGGCAGGGGTTGGGGAAGGCGGTTTCGGACGTTCCCCCTCTTCTCCTCAGCGGTGCCCACCGGAGGAGCACGGCACGAAGCTCAGGTGGGTGCCGAAGCCGCGGGGACCCGGCCCCTCCGCCGAGGGTCCCCCCCTCACCCCGGCCTCTCCCGCGCAGGGAAGCCTTGGGGCAGGGGGGCGCCTGGCTGAGCCTGGGCGAGGGGAAGGCCACGCTGCGGGTGCGGGAGGAGGCGCCGTGCTCGGCCCTGGATCTCCTCAAGCTGCCCGTCGCCGAGGCGAGGAGCCAGCTCCAGGCGCTGGTGTTCGGTATGGCGGGGCGCGTCGAGAGCCTGGAGAGGCGCCTGGAAGGTCCGTGGTGGGATTTGGAAGGGGGTAAAGGCGGGGGGGAGGTCGGGCAGTTCCCTGACCCCTTCGCGGTATCGTCCCCCCCACGCAAAGGTGCCCCAAGTGATCCAGCTCAGCCGGCGATGGGAGAAGGCTGGGCCTCCCTGGCCTCGCCCCGAGGGGTTTCTCCTCGCTCATGCCAGGAGGGCTGGGCCGCGGAGGTGCTGCCTTCTTTTTCCCGTTTGGGCTGGCCGGTTCCCAGAGCTGGCCAGGGTCTGCGCCTGACCACCTCGGGCAGAAGGGATCCCGCATGGGACCAGAGGCCGCAGTGTTGTGTCTCTGTGCAGAAACTCTGTGCTGTCCCCGTGGCCAGCACCGCACCGTCAGCTCTGTGTGTGGGAGTCGCCTTGCAGAGGTCGCTGTTTGAGGGATCTAGGAAGGTCCTGGGGTAGCGGCAGCCTGGGTGGGAGTGCTGGGAGGAGAATGTAGCTCAGTTTGGCTGTGGAGGGGAGGGAGCTTGCTGGGGAGGCTTGGGGTGCTGCATGCTGCGTTGGGGTATGTTGTCACAAGCTCTGTCTCTGGTTCCTGTCTCGGCAGTGGTGGAGACAGCGGCGTCTTCCTGCAGCCCTGAGAAGAACGCTGCCCGCAGCCAGCAGCTCTTCCTGCCAGGTAGGTAGTTGCCAGGGGGCACCTCCCCAGGTCCCACGGCTTGTTCGACTTCTCTTCCCCAGAAGGCTGCTGGCCCCGTGTCCATGTGCTCCCCAGGACACTCGGAGTCCCCTCGGCTGTGGCCGCTCCCAGCTGCCCCGCTGTTTTGGTGCCCTTCCCAGCACGGAAGGGGCCAGGGCTCAGCGCGGTGGCTCTCAGGGTGTCAGGGATGCGCTGTGCTCAGGTCAGGTGCTGGGCGTCACCAGGCAGGTTGCTCGCTGGCCTCTGGCAGGGCACACTTCACTGCTCGTCCAGACTGGGGGCCGTGGCAGGTCCTTTGGGAGAGGAGGCCAGGCTTGGCCCTTCCTCACTCACCACAGATGCTGGGCCTGCCAGGCTGGGCTGCTGGCGGCTCCCCCTGGGCAGGGAGGGGCTTGCAGGACTGCCAAAGCAACTAGCTGATGTTTTGCAATCCCCATCCCACCCATCCCTGCCCGAGGCAGACCCCAGCCCCAGGAAGAACAGGAGTGCTGGCTCAGCTTTGCCAGCCAAGAGGAAGATCCCGGGAGAGTCTCTCATTAACCCTGGCTTCAAAAGGTACGTGCTGCTGGGGCAGGGCTGCGTGGAGACCCAGGGGATGCTGCTTTGTAGCTGTGTGGGAGCAGGGTGTGGGGCTTTGGGCTGTGATGCTCCCTCCATCTCCTTCTAGCAAGAAGGCACCGTCTGGAGTGGATTTCGAGGATTCCTGACCTGTGCTGCCCCGTCCCCCGATGACAGCTCTGCCGAAGCCTTGTCGGCTACGTGTGTGGCTGGTGGAGGTTCCGCTGCACCCTGGGTCTGCTGAGCTCCTTGTGCCCTGGGAGGCCCATGAGGCGAGCAGGACCCAGAGGGCTGGAGCCAGCGCCTGGCGGCCTGAGCCGATCCTCAGCGGGGGCGGGGGCGGGCAACAGAAGTGGTGACTTTATTTTCCTGCAGCTCCTCCCCGCTGGCAGGGGCCACACCTCGACCTCACTTGCCATGAATTGGTGGGGGTTTTAAAAAACTTTTATATTGCTGTGTAACGAAAAGATTGCCTGTGCTTAACTTATTGCCAGTAAAAATGATTTTAGCCAGCTGGTCTCTGGGGTCCAGGCCAGCGCGATTGCCTCAGTCCATTCAGCCTTTCCCTTGCTCAGGATCCCTGCGGCCAATTTCAGCTGAGCTTGGAGGGTCGGGGGTTCGGAGCAGTTCACTTTCCTGCCAGCTTTGTGCCAGTGAGCTGGTGGGTGAGTGGTTAGAGCCTCCCCAGCCGCCTGGAGAGCTGGGAGAATGGGCCCAGCCCTCGCTGGGCACTGGGAGGTCGCTGTGATGTCCTGCAAGGGGGAAGAGCTGCTGGGGCTGGTCACTCCAGACTGACGCTTGTCTCACTTGCAAAGCCTTTATTGATTTCTGGGAGCTCTGACCTGGCTTGGACTTGCCCCGGACTTGCCCCGCTTCACCCCCATCCCTCGCGCAGGATGATGGGGGCCAGGCCATGTCTGCCACCTGCGCCACCCCCCCCCCCCCCGGCTCCATGCCCCGAGCTCTGCTGTGGCTGTGCCGGTTCCCATCCCCTGGTGCAGCAACTTGGTGCTGCTGCCCTGGCATGGCCCTGCCCGGGGTCATCACTGACGGGTGGCACAGTGTGCCTCCGAGGGAGGCCGCAGGCAGCCCCCCTGGGGTGTGTTGCCCTCTGCGCCCTGCAGCCCTCTGCTCTGGGCACTTTTTCCTCCCCAGCTCCTGCCCTTGCCCTCGGCATTGCCCAGCTCTGGTACAGACGGTGCCTGCAGCTGTGGCCCCCTTGCACCCATCCTGATGCTCGAGGGACCGCGGGGCAGGTCGAGGGGGTCCTGGCCAGGCAGGGAAGGTGGCACAAGAGGTGAAGAACACATTTGTGGGCTCGGCCAGACGCAGATTGCTGCCGGCACCTCGGGCAGGGGTGCCAGCTGGGGGAGTTTGGGTGCACAGGGGCACAGCTCGTGCTCTCTGCCCTCCTGAGTGCATGCAGGCGGGACTGTGGTGGTTGCGGCAGGACCGGGGCAGGTGCTGGCCTGCTGCCTGACGCCGGCCCTGCGCCCCCCTGGGCGCGTGCCCGGCTCACTGCGGCAACCGGACCACGGAGCGATAGGCTTGCACGATCTCCTCGCTGTTGGGGCAGGTGTATTTGAACTCCTTGGTCTCACCGGCGCTGTTGAGGTAGTGCCAGACACTCCGCAGGTCCTTGGGGATCCCAAAGCTGCGGTAGTGCTGGCACACGACCTGCGGGCAGAAACGGGCTGAGCCCTTGCCCAGCCCCACATGCCTGCGGTGTGCCAAGGAGGGCCCCGCGGCTGCGTGGTAGAGTTCATGGGCAAGAGCCAGCCACGAAGGGTGGCAGGGGGCCAGGGGACGTCCCTGGCCCTGCACCAGACGAGGGGTGGCACCCGTTAGGGGATGCAGAGGGGAGCGAGGTCTGGGGGAGGCACTGTGCTGGGCTGGGGTCGTGGGGAGGGGGGTGCCAGGGGGACACGAGGTGTTGGCAAAAGAGCAGGGGTGTGCTGCAGGCACCCAGGGGGAGGTGAGAGCGTGGGGCCGGCAGCATCGAGGAGCCAGGGCAAGGGGAAGGGCACGGCACCTGAACGATGTTGAGCTTGGGCAGCAGGTTGCAGTCGGCTAACGTGAGCTGATCCCCATCGAGGAAGCGGCGCTGGGAGACCCGGAGCTGGGGGTCGTGGGCCAGCTCGTACTCCAAGGGGGCACTCAGGTACTCGTCCAGCTTCAGCAGGGCCCGCAGCAGGCTCCGCTGCAGCGCTGCAGGGAGGGCGGCAGCTCTGCTGTGGCCTCCTGCCAGCCTGGCCCTCTGCCCGGGCAGTGCCCGCCTGCACTCTTCCTCCATTGCCCAGGCTGGCACCTGCCCCGGCCCTCCGAAAGGAGCCCTGGCTCGTCCACACCGGACCATGTGGGGAGGGGCAGTGCCTGGAGAGACCCAGCTATGGCCTGGGGCAGGGGAGGGCTGGAGAGGCTGACCAGGCTTCGGGCTGGTGGCACTTGAAAGGTCGTGTGGGGTGTCCCCCTACCCAGCTCCTCACCTTCATCCTGGGCAGGCACCGGGTTCTTGATGAAGGTGGAGAACTTGTGGAAGATGTCGTTCCCGGCCAGGCTTGACTCCCTGTACCGTGGGACCAGGCTGGGGAACCTGCAGGGACGGGGGCACAGCTGAGGAAGGAGGCAGGGGCTGGCAGGCTTGTGTGCTGCCTGCCCGCCTGCCGCTCTCTCAGCCTGTCCTGCCCCTCTTTGGCCCCTTGTCCCCTGGCCACTGACATGGGGGGGGCCAGCTTGTCCTCCAGGAAGTCCTCGATGGTGACGGTGTCAGTCTTGGGCTCGCCGTTGTAGAGCAAAACCGGCAGCTGGGCTCCCGGCGCAAAGTCCTTCAGCACGTCCAGCGCCCTGGGGGAGGTGGGGACAGATGCTGATGCCTGGCAGTGCCCAGGGCACCACACACGCGTGTGTGTTTTTGCACACGTGTCCTGGGCAAAGGGGCGAGGTGGTGCCCCTTGGCTGCTCCTGCCTCGCTGCGTGCCCCTGGCAGCTCTGCCCTGGAAAGTGCCCACCAGCCTCCCTCAGGCAGCGATGGGCAGCTGCGGGGCAGGGTACAACAGGCTCCATGTGTCCCACAGTGCCCACCCTTCACGTCCATTCCCAAGGTGCTGGGGACCTACCGCCCCCCCCCGGCCCAGTGTGCCAGGGCAAGGCTGTCCTACCCTGCCCGTGGCCCTGGCCCCGAGGCCGGAAGCCCCTTGGGAGGGGGATGCCACTCACCTCTTCGTGTCCACGGTGGTGAGGGTGAAGGGCACCCCTTTGAGCAGCAGCACCATGAAGAGCCGCTGGCAGAAGGGGCAGTGGCCCATGCTCTCCCCATCCTCGCTCGCCTGCGGGCAGAGAGGGAGAGCTCAGCTGCCCCCGCGCCCTGGCACGGCCACAGCGGGGGCAGCGCCGCCCAGGCAGCGCCGGTGGGTGCCGGGTGAGGGTACCAGGGCACATGCCACCCCCCCCCCCCCCCAGGCTGGCCACAGGCTGGTGACCAGCACTTGCAGCCCGTGGCACCTGCTACGCCAGGCAGGGTGCCAGTCCTGGGGCCTCTGTGCCCCACCCCAGAATAGCCTGCGTGGCACAGCGGGTGCTGCTCCTGGCAACCCCAGGGGACCAGGGGACCCCAGACCGCCCCAGCCCTGCAGGGCTGAGGGGGCGTGGGCTGGGACACAGCGATGGCAGTGGCACGGGGGGGGGGGGGGGCAGCTGTGGTAGGGGCTGTGCCGGAGGAAGGTGATGGTGATGCTGGTGGCCCCTTTGCCCCCAGGTGCCATCCCAGGCGGGCCCTGTCCTGCCCTGTGCAGCTGGACAAACTGCCCCGGCCGGGCAGTGGCTGGGCAGGGCCTGGCAGGCGCAGGCAGATGCTGTGGTGGCTGAGCTGCCGGGCAGGCAGCCCTGGTTTGGGGGTCTCCCCAGTCCAACACCACAGGCTGAGCACCCGCAGCCCCCTGCACCCGCGGGGCAGGCAGCAGCTTGCTGTGCCCCGGAGAAGAGCCCCGAGCTGCCCGCTGCCCCCCCGGAGCCCCACGGCTGGGCAGGGGCAGCTGGGCCACCGCAGCCCGGGCGATGCTGGGGTGGCAGCCAGAGGCACCCACCGGCCTGGGGCACCGCAGGACCCCACGACCCCCCCCCCCCCTCACCTTGACGAAGAGCTGGATTTGGGGTTTCTCGGCCATGCTGGGTGGTGGCTGCTGTTTGAGTGGTGGCTGTGGTGTGAGTGCCCTGCCGGAGCTGCGGCCCCTCCCAGCCCACATTCCTGCCCGGGGCGCACCCGCTCCCACCCACACCTGGCCCCACGGTGCAGCCGGGGACACCCTGCCGTGGGGCCCCGGACACCCTGCCGTGGGGCCCCGGACACCCTGCTGCCAGCCCCTGTCCCACCTGGGTGACCCGCAGCATCGCCTGCTGCGGCAGCTCCTGCCTGTGCCCTGCAGGGCTTCACGCCCCCGGCCAGACCCACCACCCACCCCGGCAGATGCCAAGCACTGGGTACAGTGCCCGGTTCCCTCTGCCCGTAGCAGGCTCCTGCACCCCCACTTCGGGGCACTGCAAACCCCCTGCCCAGCCCGGCCTCTTCCTGGGCACACAGCCCTGGCATTTCTGCCCACCAGCAACCACGCAGCCCCGCTGGCTCCAGTTATTTTTTATTTAAAACGATCATTATTTTCACATTTCATCTTTTTTTTGTTTCTTTTGCTAGCAATGTACAGGCTCCTCCAAGGCGTCCCCACCCCTCGGGGTGCCCCGTGCCAGGGGCCGTGTGTGGCACCAGCACTGCACCCATGGCTGGTGGCCAAGGACGTGCAGAGGGAGGTGAGGTGGGAAGCGGGGCCAAACTCAATGAAGCGAATAGTGTTAAGGCAGTGGCCACCCCTGTCCTGGGGTGATGCCCTCCTGCTCCCACCCTGCAGCCACCCTCGGGGTGCCCCCAGGAGGGTTTGGGCCCCAGGGCTGGGAGGCCACCGCAGCCACCCAGGCTGAGCCCAGGACAGAGAGGCCACTGTGGCCACCCAGGCTGTGTGGGCATGCCACGGTGGGGGCACAAAAGCATCTCCATTGACCATCAAAAGCCACAGGGCATGGGAGTGGTGGCACAATAGCGGGTGGGGGCAGCTCTGCGGATGGGAAGGCTGGGCAGGGGGTGCCAGTGTCCTCTTGGAGCCCTGAGCGGCAGGGCAGGGGGGTGGGTGCGGGGCGAGGACAAAGCCATGGTCAGACCACAGCACTGTGCCCACCCTGGAGTGCCCCCACCGAGGTCACAGCTGGGGACCCAAAGGTGACACCATCCCCTCTCTGCCCGGTGGCAAAGGGCTAACCCCACCCTGGCTCATCCCCCAGCACCCACCCAGGAAGGCAGAGTGTGCCCAGCAAGGGAGCAGGGGGCACCCTGGGTGGGGGCTGCCCACCCGTGCCATCCACCCCAGGACCATCCAGTTTCCGGTATGCCATTAAAAAAAATATGGTCTGAAAAATCTGAAAATAGAGCTCATCTCCCCCCAATTTTTCCCCTATTGAAAATACTGTATATTGTATCACAATCTATAGCAGGTGGCATACAGGACTGGCGAGACTGGGGGGCATGGGGGCAGTGGAGGGTCAGCCCCTGCTCCTGTGCCTGAGCGGTGCCAGGGCTGGCCCAAATCCACCCCCACCCAGCAGCGAGCTGGTGTGCCCAGCAGTAGCCAGGCCAGGGCCTCCCGTCGAGCCCGTGCCAGGGAGGCACAAAGGGCAGCCGGGCACACAGAGGCAGCCCAGACCTGGGCACGCCCCAGGGAGGAGGGGGGGCTGCAAAAGCCTGGGGCACCCATGGGGTGGCTGGGTGGTTGGGGTCAGCGTCACGGGCCCTGCTGTCACCCCACCTCTGGGCATGGCTGCTGCCAGGCTGCGGGTGCCGGACACGGCCCCCATGGGTGAGCAGGCAGCAGGACCCTCTGCAGAAAGGAGGGGCACTGCTGGCTGAGGGGGTGCCCGCTGCCAGCCCGGTGATGCTGCCAGCCCCACTGCCACGGTCCATCCTCCCCTCCCCACCACCCTGGGCACCACTGCCAGGCTGTGCTGGTGCCCAGCTGGGCCGTCTTGTCCTTGGTACCTCAAGGCCACCCCACTCCCAGCTTCACAAGCCATCTTGGGGTGCAGCAACCCTTCTTCCAGTACCACCAGTGACCCAACAATAAGAAACCACTGCAGGTGGCTCCTGTACACGGCCGGACGCTGAGCAATGAGTGCCAGGGCAAGGGGGAAGAGGAGGGGGACAGAGCAAAGGTGGCCTGGCCACGGTGATGCCTTGTGGTGGTGGAAGCAGGCGGTGAGGGCAGGCAGGAGGGGCGCTGGGAGGAGGGACGCGGTTAGGGGCAGAGGGCAGAAACAGCTGGTGCCAGCGTGTGAAATACCCTGTGAAACACCCCTCTGCCCCACCACGTGCCCCTCTGCGGCGGCGCTGCTGCTTGGCCCCGGGGACGGTGCCAAGTGCCCAGCGCACGGTGGCAACACAGGGCCAGGGCTGGCAGCAGCGCGGGGTGGGCAGGACGCACCAGCGGGGCTGGGGCCCCATCTCAGGCAGGCTGGGGGTCACCGGTGACATTCCGTCGGTGACAGAAATCAATCATGGCTGAAGCACCAGAGCTCCTGTCCCTGCAGCACCAGGCCCCTCGCCCCTCGCAGTGCCAAAGGCAAACGCCAAGCCAGGGGTGATGGAAACAAGGCGAAAGCGGACATCCTTCCTCCTGCCCTGCCAGGGCCAGGCCTGGGGTGGTGCCGGTGCTGGGGGGTGTCCCCGGAGCTGAGGGTCCCTGGGGTGGGTGCAACACGGGTGTCCAACCAAAGGCACCACTCACAGGCCTCGTCTCTACCTCGAGGCGCGTGGGGCCGGCAGCACTGTCCCCAAGCCGCGTCCTTCTCTCTGCAGTCTCCGTCCATAGCACGTGCTGGCTGGGCGAGCCGGCCGAGGACGGTGGCCCCCGGCACCACGCAGCGACACTGCCCCAGAGCTGAAGGGGACAAAGGCCACCTGGCAGGTGGTGGCTCGTGAGATCCTTCCAGGCCAGTGCCATACTCGCCATGTCCTCTCTGGCACACGCCTCTGGTCATGGCAGCTCCCTCGATGGGGCAAAGGGAGGGGAGAGGCCAAAAGGGTTTGGTGGTTTCACAGGCAGGGGGATGTGGCTGCCCCCGGGGTCTCAGCACAGCGTGTCTGTGTTGAACGAGAGCTGAGCCTGTGGGGACAGAGACGGGCAGGGCTCAAGGGCTGGGCAGGGCTCGGCTGCCTGCTCTGCCCAGCACGCCCAGTGCTGCTGGGGCCAGGATCCAGCCTGGTCAGGGGGAGCTGCCACCCCTCCCAGAGAGCCTCTCTGGTCCATCTCTGGTCCCAACCCTGGTACCCCGTGGCAGGGACACAGCTGGGACAAGGGACATCCAGATCTGGGGACAATTTCTCACCCTCTCCTCCTCGAAGCTGATGAGGCCTTCGTCATCAGTCTCCAAGTCCTCCTGCTCCTCCACCACCAGGGCCCGCAGCTCCGTGGGGGCGGCCCGGGGGCGCAGCAGGCTCAGCACACGTTCCAGGGGTGACTGCAGGGTGCAGCTGGGGCTTGTCTCCTGCTGCTCCAGGTTGTCACTTTGCTTCTTGGCAAAATTCACAAACACCTGGGGGGCGGGGGGGGAAGAGGCAGGAGGCTGTGAGAGACTCCCATGAGCACTTCCACTCCCTGGCCACCCCTCACCTGCCGTACGTGCCACTGGAGACAGGCCCCAGCACATCCCTCCGGGCTGTGGCCACCACTGTGCCCCCACCTAGCTCCACCTTCCCAAGGTGGTTTCTGCCAGGCACTCTGGCACGGCCATCCCCGCCTTGGGCACAGCCACCCTCCCTGGGGACAAGCATCCAGCCATCCGCACTGTCCCCAGTCTCACATTGTCCAGCGTGGTCTGGCTGACAGAGTAGTCTTCGATGCCCAGCACGTCCACCACCTGCTCCATCTTGCTGAAGACCTGTGCTAGCGAGATCTGGTCTGACTTTAGCTGGTACTGGGCCTTGGTGTGGTGCCGCTCCTGCAGGAGACATAGAGGTGACACCCAAGCCCTCACTCCCAGCTCCCCTCCTGTCACCCCATGGGGGGTTCCACAGAAGTGACCCTTGGGGGATGAAAGCTGCTTGCACCCTGAGGCGGGGGCTGGCAGGGGACGCCACCGCAGGGAGCTCACCTTGAGGACGGCCTCGGGGAAGTTGCGGTTGAAGAACCTCACCACCTCCTTGACGTTGAGGCTGGACTTAGTGCGCACCGTGATCATGTAGCCATCGCCGAACCTGCACGGGGACAAGGGACCCTGTGAGGACCTGCCCCCCACCTGCACCTCTGCGGAGAAGGACTGAGCCCACGGGAGGGGACGATGCTCTGTGGCAGCCGCTGCACCCGCCAGGACGGTGCCAAGACAGTCAAGTGAGCCCATGCCCTGCCCACCCTCCAAAGCAGCACCCACACAAGGGGCTGACATCTTGCCCTGGGTGCCATGCCATCATCACCCTGCTGTGGGGGTCGGACCCCTCCCGCCCCGCAGCGCACACGGGGTGCTGGACCCCCACCGGGCTCTTACCGGTTCTTCAGGTGCTGGATGCTGCCGAGACACTTGAGCCTCCCGTTCACCATGATGGCCAGGCGGGTGCAGAGCGCCTCGCACTCCTCCATGCTGGGGAGACAGGGCCAGCTTCAGCAGGGGGGCACGGAGGGACAGTGCCAGCGGCAGCGGTTGGGGCAGGTAGGGAGCCGAGCTCCCCAGGCCGTCACCCAGGCGCTGTGGCCCCACCACCAGGGATGGCAGAAGACAACAGAGGGTGTCCTGTGTTCCCTCTGCTCCCCATGCCCCTGCGGAATGCCATCCCCTGGAGACCAAAAAGCCTCCTCCCACCCACACAGCACCCCAGATGCCTGGAAGCATCACGGGCGCAGCCAGAAGCAACCCCGGACCTGTGGGACGTGAGCACCACGGAGCGACCCGTTTTGATGACATCCAGGATGAGGTTCCAGAGGAAGCGCCGTGCCTTGGGATCCATCCCTGTGGTGGGCTCATCCTGCGGGACAGACAGCACCCTCAGATACACCAGCCCCCAGGGGACCCTGCCACCCCCTTCCTGTCCTGAGCCCAGCTCAGGGCACCATCCCACACTCCAGGACACTCATGGTGGAGCGGGGGGCAGGCAGCTCCCACCCAGGGCCATGCCTCCACTCTAGCCCGGCGCCAGCCCCAGGGACATGCAGGAGGGAGGAGGACCCCACAGGCAAGGTGCCGGAGCCCAAGACGCACGAGGAAGATGAAGGCCGGGTAGCCGATCAGCGCGATGGCCGTGGACAGCTTCCTCTTGTTGCCTCCGCTGTAGGTGCTGGCAGGCTTGTCGGCATACTTGGTCAGCTCCAGCTTCTTCAGTGCCCACTTGACCACCTGCAAGGTGTGTGGGGCTGCTGTCACCCTGCCAAGGCCACGGGGCTGGCAGAACTGGCAGCAGGCAGTGGGTAAGCGGTTGGGCTCCATGGCACAGGCCAGCTGCCAAGGGGACCACAAGTGATGTGCCAGTCAGAGCCCCACAGCAGCCCCTGGCACAGCCATGAGCATCGGTGGGGGCCTGCGAGCACGTGTGCCCAGCCCTGGCACTCCGTGTGGGTGCACCACTATGCTGGCACTGCCAGGAGGGTAGCAGCACTGGCTCAGGGCCCCACAGATGCCTGGTGAGATGCTGTTCCCATGGCACAGCACCAGCCCACGGGCGCTGACAATCTCCTGCCCAGAGCCTTACCCGCTCCTCGTCCTTCCAGGGGATGCCGCGCAGGCGGGTGTAGAGCTCCAGGTGCTCCTGGGCTGTCAGCTCGTCGAAGAGCGCGTCGAACTGGGGACAATAGCCCAAGCTCTGCTGGACCTGCAGGAGCTCCTTCAGGATGCTGCAGGAGAGGATGGAGGGGCCGTGGGGAGAAGTAACTGTTTTTCAAGAGCACCTCGTTGCTCACCCCACTTTCACACACGTTTACACTGGAGTGTCTTCTCCCAGCTAATCTACAACAGGCAGCCTTGGCCGAGAGCTGGTGTCACTTGCCACCCCCGGGATGATGGTCAGCCCGGCAGGACACAGGGCTGCAGAGCACCATGGAGCCGCAGGGGCACGCTCACACTGCTTCATCCTGGGAGACCCCCAAGCAGACCCCGTCCCGTCCCTAGGACAGCGAGTCCCCACCTCCCACCCAGCCCGCGCCCCCCCAACCTGTGCCCGTTAACGAAGGCCTCTCCACCCGTGGTGCTCTCATCCCCCGTCAGCATCTTGAAGGTGGTCGTCTTGCCCGCGCCGTTGACGCCCAGCAGCCCAAAGCACTCCCCAGGCCGCACACCCACGCACAGCCGGTCCACGGCCAGGATGCGCCCGATCTTGCGGGACTTGTACACCTGGTGGGGCAGGGACGGGGTCTCAGCCCGCCAGGAGGCACCTAGAGCCCGAGCCCCGACCCACGCCCCTTAGATGGGACGGCTCCGAGGTGTCTCCGTGCACCCCTCACCGCCCCCGCCCTGCTGCTGCACCTTGGTGAGGTTCTCGATCTTCAGCATGTCATTGTCGGCGTCGCCACGCAGGACGCGGTGCCGCTCGTTGGCCACATCAATGTCGTCCTCGATGGGTTTGGTGGAGACAGGCAGCCGCCTGCGGGAGGGCACGGGCACAGGGTGCGGATGCAGGCACGGGAGCCACCTGCCTGCAGCCCTGCCAGGGATGGGCAGCTCCCCAGCTCACACCCGCTCCCGAGGCAGCCTCGAGCTAAGGGGTCCTGATGGCAAAGCTTTTCCCTGTGGCCAGCCCCCCCCCGCCAGCCTGCCCCTCCCTCCCTGGCCACACTCACTGGGGCTTCCGGAAGAAGTTGTACTGGCACATGATGGTGATGAAGAAGCCAACAAAGCCTTCGATTGTCATGGCAACGAGACCCCGCGTCACGATGTCCCATTCAAAGGGTGATTTCATTTTATCAAACTGCCCTGAGTGGGAGGAAGAGGAGAGAGTGGCTGGGGACACCTTCCTGCAGGGACAACTTGGTCATACGTCTTGAGCTGGCCTGTGACAATGACACTGTCCTGCTCCCGTGTCCCCTCCTCTGTCGCAGCTGCCTGGGCTGGTCAGTGCTGCTGGCACCAGGACTGGTCACAACAAGGCTTTCCACTCACAGCACGTGTGTTGTAAAAATCATCTTGCAACTTTTCAGCTTCAGCATCCAATCAACGCAACTGAGAGTGGGTATTGGATGGATTTGTCAGATCCTGCCCCAAAATTGCCCCTCATGATGCCAGCAGCACTTGGTTATATACAGAAGCTGCTGGAGCAGCAGAGAGTAGGAAGAGCTTTTTGAGGCCAAGCTGAAGCTGCGAGTAGCAAAAGGCTCATTTTGGCTGGGCAGCACAGCCCTGCAAGCAAGAGGTCACATCTGGGAGAAAGAGCTCTTGCAGTCCTCATCCCTCATATCACAGCCCAGCCCCACCACGGCCCACCACAGCCCCCTCATGGCTCCACCACGGCCCACCACAGCCCCCTCATGGCTCCACCACGGCCCACCACAGCTCCTTCATGGCCCACCATGGCCCCCTCATGGCTCCACCACAGCTCCTCCATGGCCCACCACAGCCCCACCACAGGCAGCGTGCAACAGCAGCAGAAACGCACAACTCTGCCAGGGCTCACAACCTCCCTTCCCTTGGGGGCTGCCGTTTAGGATGGCCCAAGGAACCATTTTCAGCATCACCGGCACCATGCCGGGGCTGACCCTCAACCATGCCTCCTCCTGCACCCCAGTCTAGTGCACATCCCCTGGCTTTTTGCTCCAGGTTGCTCTGGGCCCTGGGAAGCCCCCCAGGGCAGGCGGAGGGGGCTGTGCCAGCACTGTGGTCACGCCCAGCCCCATATGGCCTGGAGCGAGGGAGGGAGGGAATGAGAGGCCATACCAATCTTGGCGTAGTATTCGTTGATGTACTCATTGTAGGCCATCTCCATCAAGCCATGGCCCAGGTTGTAGTTAGGGAATACAAGGAAGCAGCTCTTCAGGTAGCTGTTCACCACCTTCAGATCCTGTGGGGATGGGCAGAGAGGACACAACCATCAGAAACACCCCTGAGGACTGTGAGCACGTGGTAGGATCAGGATTCCCACCAAGATACAGCCCAATCAGGTCTCATAGCTGACCCTATTGGGAGCAGCAGTTTGGGGCAGAGACCTCCTGAGGTCCCTCCCAGCCTGAGCTGTCCCACGACCCGACGGCAGCTTCTCCCTTCCTGGTGGCCCCAGGCAGAGCTGTGAATCCCATACCTTGTCGTGCTCAAAGAGCTGCAGCAGGAACGTGGCGACGGTGGCCGTGATGCCGATGAAGAGGTTGATGACAATGAGGAAGACGTAGGCGGAGCTGGGCACCTCGAACCAGAAGGAGGCAGGGTACATGATGGGAGTGATGGACCAGCTGGGAAGGTGAGCGGCAGGAGCGCATGTCAGTGTGGCAGGAGAGGGACCGAACAGTGCCAACCGTGGGATCAGCCATCTCCCAGCCCCATCCTCCCCAGGCTCTCCCACCCCAGCCTTCACCGTGCACCAGCCATGAGTGCCACAGAACATCACCCAGATGGGCAGGCCCGAGGCCAGATCCTGCCCACGCAGCCACAGGGCAGGTGGGCCACTGGAGGGACCTTACCAACACCCTGAGCAACGTACCCGTACAGCAGGAAGAGAGAGAGGACAGCGGGGAAATTGGTGGGAGAGGTGTACGCCGGGAGGTCGAACACAAAGAGGATGATGATGCAGCACGTGGCCGGCACCAGGTAGTTCAGCTGGAGAAGACAGAGACTCCTGTGACTGCCCACCCACACGCCCAGCCCTGGGGGCTTGGCCGGTGGGGCCACGTGCCCTGCTCACCATGTCCCACACGTAGTTGGCCAGCCAGTAGATGACGGGGTCACAGCCGCTCACAAACTGCAGGTGTTTGGCCTTGGTGGCCTTTTCAGCCACCAGGAATACCACGAAGCTGGCTGGTACGAAGGACATGGCCACGATAATAAAGATGGCAATCACCACGTCTGTGCCTTGCAGGCTGCATGGGGAGCAAGGAGGAGAGCAGGGACCCCGTCACCCTCAGCTGCCCACGGAAGGGCCACCTGTCCTGGCATGGGACAGTCATTGTGCACAGGGCAGGACATGGCACAGGGACCCCCATGTCACCACCACCCACTGTGTGTCCCCCCCCTACAGGCTGCAGGGCAGAAGCCTTGGCGTTCCCCTGCAAACGGCAGTGAGGAGCTGCCCCCCTTCCACAGGACGCCCACCCGCCCTCCAACCCACTCCCCGGACCTACAGGTAATCCAGGGACAGGCTGGCGCTCGTCTTGTTCATGGGGTGGTTGGTGACCGTGATGCCTGCAGGAAGGCCCAAGAACAAACACGGGCGTGTGAAAGCTGCCTCAGGACAGAAAATCTTGCCCCTAGCCCGTCTGGTCCTGGCTCTGAGCAGGAGGACGCGTTTCTTCCCTGCAGCTCGGCAGGAGCTGAGCTGCCTGAAGCAACCGAGCCCCTCGAGGCCATGCCCTCCCTCGCCAGCTGGCAGAGAGCACCCTTGGACACCTTGCAAGTCCAGGTGCCAGGAGGAAGCACCTCAGGAGGTTCTGCCCTAGCCCAGACCCTGCCTAGCCCAGATCTCACAGCCAAAGTATGTGACTCCCGCTGCCTCAACTGGGCACCAGCCTGGTTGGACTGTGCCCTCAAGCTGTTCCTGACGTGCTTCTGTCCTTTAAAGCCTCCAGGTCCTCACCGTAGGCAGCAGGGTTGCCTTTGCTCTTGGGCAAGTTGGCTCGCAGGATAGCGTTGTTGAGAGCGTTGAGGTAGGTGGGCATGCTGTGGTAGCCCTTGTTGTTATAGAAGACCTGGAGGAGCAGAGAAGAGTGGTGGGAGGTGGCAAGAGAGCTGGGCCCACGGCAGATGGGCTGGAAGGGAGGGATGGGACAGGATGGGATAGGATGGGACAGCCACAGGGCAGGCTTCCTGCACTCATGACTGTGGGGAGAGCAGGCCACTGCTGACCATGATGGGCCAGGCCCACTGTGGGGGGACCAGCAAAGCGCCCCATGGGGCAAGAGCCCCACCAGATTCCTCGGTGGAGAGCACTGCTGCTGAGCGGTGAGCAAGGGGTCCCTGCCGTGCAGGCAGCGCTCCCTGCCCCCTTCTCCTCCCCACCCGTGTCACGGCTGCTGCTGCCCACCCATCTCCCAGCTGCCGTGAGGCGCAGCGCAGTCCCACCTGGGCCGTTCTCCGGACGGCAATCTTGCGCACCGTGGCAGGAGCCCTGGCCCCGAAGGAGGCCGGGATGGATTTCTGGACGTTGCCAAAGGTGAGTGCCCCGTACCTGTGGGACAAGGCACCGCTGAGAAGCTGGGACTGCTGTCGTCAACCTCTGGGAGCAGGGCCATGCTCAAGCATGCTCCTGGCCCCTGTCAGCGCCCCGGGCAGGTGTCCCCAAGTCCCCAGTCCCCGACCCCTGCTCCACGGCAGAGGGCAGACCCTCCCAGCCTTCCCTCTTGCCTGTGCAGCCGGAAGCGGTCTGAGGTGTAGAGCAGATACTCAGAGACATTGCGCCCTGTGATGTCTGCCAAGATGTCCCCCGTCACCACCTTCATCTGCGGGGGGTGGCCCCCCACGCCGCTGGGGCAGGAGAAGCCGGTTCCCTGCATGGAGCACGTGCACTTGATGGGCTCATGGACGATGCGGGGCAGGGCCGGGGCCGAGGTCACAGTCTCTGAGGAGCAGAGAGGGCAGCTCACAGCCAGGCTCCTGCCTGCCCCAGCTGCCTGGGACAACGCGGGGCTGAGAGGTTGAGCCAAGGGGTCCCGGCCAAGCAGGGAGGGAGCGCTCTGCCCCATGGCCAGAGCTTGGTCTGTGAGAGGGCTTTTGTGTCCTGATGACCGAGAGGGACCAAGAGATGGACCTGGGGAAAAATTTTGGGGGGACAGAAACGGTTCAGAGAGGGGGCATGAAGTGTGGCTGGAGAAGGCAAGGGTTGGGGACTACAGCCCAGTGAGGGTGACACAAGACTGGCCACAGGGCTCTCGATGGTGTCACCATCCCAGGGAGCTCCACTGGTGCTGCCAGGGCTGAATGGGGAGTGGTGCTGCAGGGCTAGCACCAGCCCTGAGCCAGAAGTTCAGCCCAGCGATGCAACGCTCTGCTGTGGCCAAGCCAAACTCTTCCAGGGGTCCCTGGAGCAGCTTCTGCAGGGGAGATGTATCATCTCCCTGTTGGAGATGAATCCCAGGCCCAGACACAGTCGAGCACCAAGCGCAGGTGATACCTTTGATGGCAGAGGAGAAGGTAGTGGAGTTCCAGGCACGGAGCAGGTCCTCATCCACTGAGATGGGGTAGTCAGAGGGAGCTGGGGATGGAGGCGGAGGCACAAAGTTGGAGAGCGGCAGGCCCTGGGTGAAGGAGTCGATGCACATGGCATCGAAGTACTTGGCCGCCAGCATCTTGGACTCGTTGCTGTTGAGGTTGAGGGTCTGCATGGGCTGGTCCAGCGTGTTGTTGAAGGCCGTCTTGAGCACGCAGGTAGCCCCCACACCGGAGGGCAGGTGGAAGGTGTTCACCAGCTGCTGGGGGCTGGCGTCAGGAGACAGCCTGATGCTGCGGGGAGAAAAGCAGGTGAGGAGGAGCAAGGAGCAGGAGACATGGGTCTCACCACCTCGGCCATCTTCTGCTGGGACCTCCCCGAGGCCTCAGCACTTATGGCTGAACAGGCACAGCCGAATGGGCACACACAGCCCACGCCTGGCATGAGCTGAGCTGCCCATCACAGGCAGCGTCAGGGCTGGCACCTCTCACAGAGACACCCTGGAGAGGATGGAGGCTGCTTTCTGCAAGGGGATGTGGCACCAGCCAGGCTCTGCTCCAAGCCTGAGCCCCGGCGCCAGCCCCACTGCAGGCTGCCCTCCCTGCTGTCCCCCATCGCGGTTCCAGGGATGGAGACAGGGACGGGTCACAGGATACTGGACACCGGTGAGTGGCAGCTCTCACCGGTACTCACGCCGCTCCTCGTTGGCATAAGGTATGAAGTTGCCCTTGGGCTGGGTGTAGTTGTGGTACTGCGATGGCGAGAGGATAAGCGGTGGCAGGTCACCTGCAGAAACAAGGACAGGAACCCACTCTCACCCACAGCACCACCACATGCAGGCAGACTGGTTGAGCGCCCACAAGCCTTGTCCTCACCATCCCCCCAGTCAGTGTCACAGAATCACAGAATGTCAGGGGTTGGAAGGGACCTCAAAAGATGATCCAGTCCAACCCCCCTGCCAGAGCAGGACCACCCAGAGCAGGTCACACAGGAATGCATCCAGGAGGGTTTTGAATGTCTCCAGAGAAGGAGACTCCACCACCTCTCTGCGCAGCCTGTTCCAGGGCTCTGTCACCCTCACAGTGAAAAAGTTTTTCCTCATGTTAATGTGGAACCTCCTGTGCTCCAGCTTGCACCCGTTGCCCCTTGTCCTGTCATTGGCCATCACCGAGAAGAGCCCGGCTCCATCCTCCTGACACTCGCCCTTTACATATTTATAAGCATTGATGAGGTCACCCCTCAGTCTCCTCTTCTCCAAGCTCAAGAGACCCAGCTCCCTCAGCCTTTCCTCATACGGGAGATGTTCCACCCCCTCAATCACCTTTGGGGCTCTGCACTGGACTCTTTCCGGCAGCTCCTCGTCCTTCTTGATCTGAGGGGCCCAGAGCTGGACACGCTATTCCAGATGGGGTCTCACCAGGGCAGAGGAGAGGGGGAGGAGAACCTCTCTCCACCTACTGACCACAGCACTTCTAACACACCCCAGGATGCCACTGGCCTTCTTGGCCACGAGGGCACGTTGCTGGCTCGTGGTCATCCTGCTGCCCACCAGGACCCCCCGTCCCTTTCCCCTACGCTGCTCTCCAACAGCTCAGTCCCCAGCCTAGACTGGGACATGGGGTTGTTCTTTCCCAGATGCAAGACTCTACACTTGCCCTTGTTGTAGCTCATCAAATGTCTCCCCGCCCAGCTCTCCAGCCTGTCCAGGTCTCGCTGAATGGCAGCACAGCCCTCTGGGGTGTCAGCCACCCCTCCCAGCTTTGTGTCATCAGCAAACTTGCTGACAGGGTACTCTGTTCCCTTGTCCAGGTCATTGATGAACATATTGAATAGTGCTGGTCCCAGTACCGACCCCTGAGAGACTCCACTAGTTACAGGCCTCCAACTAGGCTGTCCCATTGACAACGACTCTGACTTCTTTCCTTCAACCAATTCACAATCCAAAGTGCCACACAGCCAGTGTCCCAACCGGCCACACTGGGGCAGGCAGAAAGGGCCCCCAGCAGCCCCCAGCACGCAGGCGGGTGGTTCACACACACCTATTTCGGGCACGGAGAGCGCCACTGTCATGGCCACGCAGACGAAGAAGGCAGGCAGGAGGATCTGCGAGAAGAGGGCCTTGGTGTTGCGCTTGGCACAGTGGAAGCGTTTGACGATCAGCCCATGGAACTGGCGCAGCTTCAGCCACGAGCCCTCCAGCTTGAAGCTCCCCTGTCCAGCCAGGTCGTGGTCCTCCGCCTCCGCCTCTGCCTCTTGCTCTGGGAGTGGAGAAGGATGTCAGCCCCCCGGCACAGCTGCTCCCATGCCTGCCTTGGCCCCCAGGTAGCTGAGCCGGGCACTGAGCCCGGTGCAGCCACCCCAAGGGACAGGGTGGCACCCAACGCTGACGGCCACCAAGCCACGGCAGCACCGCAGTGTGAAGCAAGGCAGCTGGCCGGTGGGTTCCTCTAGGCCCACAATGGGAAATTTAGACAATAGTTTTAAAAAAGCAACGTAAATTGGTGCTTTTTGGCAGAACTCCATTTTCCCATCAGCTCTCCCAGCTGGTGAGGGGTCAGCACAGTCAGGAATGGGGAACGGGACATGGGTGGGGGGACCCAGTGAGGCAGCGGGAGCGGGGCTGCTCTCAGAGAGCTCTGCCATGGCCCTGCCTCGGCTCTGCCTCCTGCAACCCATATCCCAACGCTCAGAGCAGCCCCGGCCGGGGAGGTAGGGTGGCGCATCCATGAATTAACCACACCAGTAGCTGCCGGGTTAACCCAGAAAAGGATTTGTGAATAAAACAGCAGCCTCAGGGCATCTGCCTGCATCCCCCATCCTTCGGCAACCCCAGCATCTGGGTCAGGAGAGCCCTAAGCCTGGGTCAGCACAGGGAGGGCAAAGCCACCTGCTGGGAGATGACTCCACGCCCAAGGGCCAAGAGGAGACAACCCAACCAGGCGCCAGCACGAGGAGCGAGAGCGTTAGTGGGGCGAGTCTGCAAGGTGGCCCTCACGGGACCCGAGGGAGGCAAAGGGCAGAACTAACGCTGGCTGCACCTGCTGGCTCCGGGTCTCAGCACAGGACCCGCCCATGCACACCCTACCAGTTTGGGGTTGCAAACTGGTGGAAGCAGCTGTTCCCGCCCTCCCACCCAGGCTGCAGTTCTCTGGGCACAGCGTTGGCGGATGCATCCTCAGACCCCCCGCAGGGTGTTGCCCCAGCAGGCGCGGCCCCCCATCCCCAGCACACCCCTGTGCCCCGGGGCAGGGCCAGCTCTGCCCTGCCCAAGTGCAGGGACAGGCGCTGCCACTGCCCTGGCCACCCTCCATGTCCCAGCCAAGCGCCTCCCCTGGCCCCTGCCAGCGGCACGAACCTTGCAGACTGATGTTATCGGGGTCCTGCCGGTTATCGAACAGGGGCGCATAATCCCCAAAGAATTCAGAATAAGCCCCACCTTCATCGCCCCGCACGGAGCCCACCGAGGAGGCCGAGTGCAGGGACGCCTGCGACTGCGCCAGCTTGGAGCAGGTCACTAGGTTGCTGAGCTCCACCTCGGGCTTCTCCGGCACGGCCACTTCAGCAACAGGCTCCCCATTGGCCTCGGGCTTCAGGTCCAGCTCAGGGGCGGGTGGCCGCAGGGCATCCTTTTTGGACTCCTTCATGTCTGGAAGGAGAAAAGGGTTTGCCAATGGCCAGGCCACCCTTCACCGCAACGTGGTACGGAACAGGGACATATCTGCCCTGCAAACCTGGAGTGGAGCAGAGGCCGGCTGCCCTTGGCCGGGATGAGCTCTGCTGGAGACCACTCCTCCCCTTGGGAAAGGAGACTCCTGCAGCCACGTGCGAGGGGAGAGGAGCCACCAAGCCCACACAGAGGCACACAGCCCCTCGCCAGCCCCAGCAGCACCATGTGCCTCCCCACCACCCGTACCCACGTCGCTGTTCTCCAGAGACTGGTCCTCCTCGGACACCTTCAGGAAGACCTCCTCCAGCGTGGTGTCCATCAGCCCGAAACTGGTGAGGTCCAGCTCCTCCAGGCTCTGCTCCAAGTGCTGTGGAGTTAAAGCGCTGGGTGAGGAGGGCAGCAGGTGCCTGCAGTGCTGCGGCCCCCCATGACCACCTGCCCGCCTGCCCACCGCGCCAGCCCCCGCGGGTACCTGGAAGAGCCTCTCAAAGCAGCCCTTCTTGACGGCCTCGCTGGGCAGGATGTAGGAGAGCTCAGTGTTGGTGTCTGAGATGAGGAGGCAGGAGGCCACATATTTCCTAATGAACTGGGAGACGCGAGGCTCGGAGCAGGGGCTGACGGAGGAGTGAGCCGGGGGGCTGTGTGGCTGGCCTGGCTCTGGCAGAGGGGCAGCACCAGTCGGTCACTTCACACCCTCCTCCCACCAGGACCCGCCACGTCCACCCTACACCCCAGTGCCGTGGGGCTCCTCCAGCCTCCATCATGGTGTGCTGGTGGCTTCCTGCCCGCCCTGCCTGGCCTGGGGACGGTGCTCTGCACCACAGCCCATGCTGCACATCTCGGTGGGCAGCCCACAGGCCAGACAGAACCAGTGCCGGGAGGCAAATGTCACCACACAGAGTCTAACCCAGGACCCAGACGGGAGAAATCAAGGCTGAGCAATGCCACCTCCTACACTCCTGCCTCATCCCCCTCCACCCACCACGTGGCCTAATGAGACTTGGGGTGGGAGCACTTGGGTGTTGACCTCATGTTCCTTTCCCAGCCTGAAGTAGGGCTGGTCCCATCTATTCCTCTAAACACAGGGTCCCGCTGTCCCCCAGACCTGTGCCATTCCTGGTGTCCGACTGCTTCTTCACCACTGTCAGCTTGTAGCCATCACCGTAGGTGCTCTTGAGGAAAAGTGGGGAGCCGCAGCACTTGAGCTTGCCGTGGGAGATGATGGCGATGCGGTCACCCAGCAGGTCAGCCTCATCCATGTGGTGCGTGGAGAGGAGGATGGTCCTTCCTGACCATGGCAGAGTCTCAGTGGAGGGCCCAGGGCCAGTGCAGCCAGAGAAGCAATGCTGGGCTCTGACCACCTCCGCTCACCTGGCTTGTACTTGAGGATGAGGTCCCAGATAGCCCTGCGTGCGTATGGGTCCACGCCAGCTGTGGGCTCATCCAAGATCACAGCCCGCGACCCACCCACGAAGGCGATGGCCACCGACAGCTTCCTCTTCATGCCCCCCGAGAGGGTCTGCACCAGGGAGTGGCGTTTGTTGGAGAGCTCCAGGTCCTCAATCATCCTGGGGACAGGGCAGAAGCACCAGGGATGCTGGGGGGGCCGTACTGGTGACTGTGGGGAGCACGTGATGCCTCTTCCCTGCATGGTACCTACAGCCCTTGGCCACTGGGACAGCCCAGCTGCAGCCAGGCTACAGAAGCATCTTCTGCTGGCTTCCACAGTCTGATACCCCCAGTTTTGGAAAACACTTGAAGGAGCTGCTCCAGGGGACATCTCTGCTACCAGATCACCCACCACGGCTCAGCAAGCAGGAAGGGGACCCCCTCATGCAAAAGGCACAGATGGGGCAAAAAGAGCTGGAGGGTGCCTACTTGTCCATCTCCTTGCGGATCTCCTCCTCCGCCATGCTCTTGAGCTGCGAGTAGAACCAGAGGTGCTCCTCCACCGTCAGCCTGTCGAAGAGCACGTTGTGCTGGGGACACATGCCCAGGTTCTTCCGGATCTCGTCCATCTCTGTCCGGATATCGTGGCCATAGATGGTAGCAGAGCCCGAGGTCGGAGGGAACAAACCGGTGAGGATCGACCTGGATGGATGGAGAAAGGCAACAAGGTGAGGGACCTTGTATGCCGCTGTCTTGTCCCAGTTCCAACCACCACTTCCAGGAGCATCTGCTGGGCCCCAGGCAAAGCAATGTCAGTGCAGGGCCATGTGCCTGCTGCCTGTACCCCTTTTGTGCCACCCCCACATCCACAGTGCTGCCACAGGGCCCTGCAAGGACATCACGCAGCACCTTCCCGCCCATTGCAGCTGGCCAGAAGGACATGGCCAACGTCTGCCCTGACAGGCACTCACATGGTGGTGGTTTTGCCTGCACCGTTGTGCCCCAGGAAGGACACCACCTGGTTCTCATAGAGGTTGAGGCTCAGCTTGTTCAGCGCCAGCTTCTTGTCCGTCTTGTAGACCTTGGTGAGCTTGTCAATGCAGACAACCAAGGGGAGGTGGGTCGGCTCCTCCTCAATGCCCCGTGTCTCCTCTGCAGTGAAAGCAGGATGGTGAGGAGCCAGGGGGTGGGGAGGGACACCAGGCTTGGAGCAGGGCTCCCCAGGGGACGAACCTCCCCGCCTCCATCCCGTAGTGGCTGTGCTGGCTCATGGCCCCTTTCTCTCTGCTTCTTGCCAGCTTCCCCACTCCCGCCCCACAGGCAGCATTTCCCAGGCAGGCAGCAGCGCCTGGCCCAGTATCCTGCCCCAAGGAGGGCACAGGGGACACGCAGGGGTCCATGCAGGAAGCTGCACCAGAGCCAGGGACATCCCCAGGCCACCTCCCACCACCCCCATCTGCCCTTACCCAGCCTCCGGCTTTCCATGGCACAGGCCTGATCCTCCTCCATGATGCTGAGGCGGGTGGTGCGGGACCAGGGCCAGGTCCACTCCCAGGTCTCCACTCGCCCATTGCCCAGCCAGTAGGACTTCTGGAAGGGGAAGTACCAGGGCCGCGGCAAGCCGAACATGCCTGTAAGTACAATGCTCGTGGAGTCAGGGCCAAGCGTACACTCATGTCTGTGCAGAAGCCGGCCGAGCTCAGCATGGGTACAGGCATGGACGTGGGCTTGGAGGTTTCCTCAGCTCAGGGACATCACTGCAGGGTGGAGGCTGCAAGTGCCCCGGCCAACTGGGCTCAGGGCAACGCTGCTGGGCTGTGCAAGGAAGCAAAGTCCTTTGGGCTTTGGGTTGGGCCTGGCTCGCACTTCGGCTTTTCTAAGAAAGCGAAGGAATCGGGTGAGACTCCTCCCCAGGCAGGCAATAAAGGGGAACAGTGCTCCAGCCACAGACACCTTGTTTTGCTACAGGTGGCCAGTGAACTGAGACGTGCGACTGAAGATGTCCAAGGAACCTGCTGGTGTCACCAGTGGGTCAGGGCATGGGGGCACGTGTGCCCAACAGGACACACGCAGGGGACCCTGAAGGCATGTTGTGCCAAATCCCACCATGTCAGGCCTGAGCACTGCCAGGAACCAGCAGGTCCCCAGTGAGTAGGCTCCCATAAGATCAGAGGTGCTTTCACGTCCCACTGCCCACACGTACCCGGGTGCACAGCCTCAATGTACCACGTAAGCACCCCATACACCACGGCATCCACGATCAGCATCATCATGGACAGCAGGAGGTTGAAGTCATCTCCTTCCACAGGCGACTGGCTGAAGGTGTGCCACTGGATGCCCACGCCAGCCACCTCATACAGCGCGAAGTACTTGGAGCCCAGCCCAAAGGCCGTGGTGGACATGAGGGACTACAGAGAGGTGGGGGGAAGAGGACATCATCAGGAACCACAGGTCAGCTCTGAAGGAACAGGTTGGGGCAAATTCCAAACTGGTGCCGCCCCACCCAGCCCCATGGAGATGCTCCCTGACCTGGGAGGCACCAAACCTTCTGGACAGCCCCATAGGGATTTGGTTCACATAGGCAGAGGTTTGCCTAGGGTTTGGTGACAGCTTGGTGGCCTGTGTACTGGACATGGGGTGCCCAGGGCGAACCTGGGGCCAATCACCTGCCCAGCAGCTGCTGCCAACTCACCGCAATGCACTTCTCAAAGGCTGTGATCTTGTCGTGCGCCACCTCCTCCCGAATGGCCACGTACATGTAGGGCACGTAGCTGAGGAAATAGATGATGCCGCCACAGGCAGAGGCCAGCTTGGCCTTGGAGTAGAGCACTGACACGAGGAAGCTGCAGGGAGGACAGCATCACCTCAGATCCTACCCACCAGGGCTCTTCCCACACCATCCGATTTTGGTGGTGTTGAGGTGATAAATTGGCCCCTCAAATCAGTCAGCTGGGGGCACCTCTGCCCCTCCACCGGCCCTTACCCGCACAGCTCCTCGCACCCCCGCCCCACGGTACAAGGACCCCGGTGCTGCCCATGCCCCCTCACGGCATGGAGTGGACCAGCCAGCAGCTCACCAGAACATGATGGTGGCCACTGCGTAGATGGCGAGAAAGAGCCAGATGATGAGGACATCACTGTGCATCAGGACCTTGCCGTACTTCAGGATAGCGGTGAGCGCCGTGACCGAGATGGAGAGCTGGACGAAGCCGGTGATGAACCAAGCCACCCAATGCACCGCGTTGTTCAAGCCCATCATCTTCATCACCTGCGAGGCCAACACTGCTTGTCCCCTACCCCTACGGCTGCCTCACTCGCTGGGGTGGGAGGGCAACGGGCAGCACCGAGAGGTCCCTGGGTACCGCTGGGAGCAGGCAGGCCACAGCACACCCTGTGCCAGGGCGCCAACGGGCTCAGCTCCCTCTGGCACTGGGAAAGGCTTGTGCCGGGGACACTCGGAAGGAGCGGCTCAGCCCAGCGAGGTGGGATCTGCACCCACCCCAGCTCACACACCCTGGAGACATGAGGAAGGTGCCCATGGACACAGGTGTCCTGGGTTACAGTGTAAAATGTGCCAAAAGAAAAAAAAAAAAGTATTCTATTACCATCTTCAGGAGCTGTTGAGACCAGGTGGGGCGGTGCTCCCTGCCTGCCCCCTCTGGACTATCTCCTGTTACTGGGCACAACAATGCCTTATCGCCTGACCCATCGGTAACTCGCTCCTGGACTATCTCCTGTTAATGGCCCATCAAGGAACTGCCTCACGACTCCCCATCCCATGGTGAGATGCTCCGCCCGGGGAGGGGGGGAAGGAGCCAAGCAGTCCATGCCAAATAAAAACTGAGATCTCGAACACCCTAGCAGCCTTCTTCCACTGGATTCCCAGAGGAGCTTTTCCCCCCACTGGAGTTCCAGAGGACAAGAGCTACCTACCTACCACTGGACCTTCGGAGGAAGACCAGACTCTTTTACCTGATTGCTGCTTCCACAGAACTACACCCATCACTTCAGGAGGACTGCAGCCAGCATCTTATCGGACTGCTACTGCCCCCCTAACAGGGTGTCAGGTTGTATTCCTGACTCTGTCAGTGTAAACCAGTGGGTTGTTTGTTTTTTTTCCCTGCCTTGTGTTATATATATATATATATTAGTAAAGAACTGTTATTCCTATTCCCCATATCTTTGCCTGAACGCCCGTTAATTTCAAAATTATAATAATTTGGAGGGAAGGGGGTTGCACTTTCCATTTCAAGGGAGGCTCCTGCCTTCCTCTACAGACACCTATCTTTTCAAACCAAGACAACAGGGCAGGTCTCAGAGCTCAGAGATGCCAGCTCCTCGCCAGGGACCTCTCTCACCATCCCCACCTCTTTCAGGCGATGCTCCTTCTCAGTCACAATGTGCTGGATCATCATGGCCACCGAGTAGACCCAGGAGATCACCATGCACAGGGGCATCATGTGCTCGATGACAAAGAGGAAGCTGGTGGAGTAGAGGAAGAGAGGGGAGAGCTGGATGGTGGCACCACTGCAGAGACCCAGGGAGACCCTGGGACACAGAGCAGCAGAGGGGCTCTCCCACCACCTCCAGTCCAGCAGGTCCTTAGTGCCCTGAAAGAGCTTCTTCAGTAAGCCCATAGGACAATCTGGTGTCCTGGCTGTCAGGTCCTGGCAGGCAGCAGCCGTGGGTTCAGCCTGGTGGCCTGCCTACCCTGGTGTGGACAGGGCCCTATCCACCCTCCTGCCATAGAGAACTGGTAGCTCTGGGACTTCTCCAGGTGCTTCCTCCAGACCACTGTGTTCAATAACCACCAACAGACGCATGTGCCATCCATTTACCACACTCCTCTTGTTCTCCCCAAGTCTTTCGGCCTCCAAGACACCCCACGGCCATGAGTTCCTCACTTCAGCTGCCAACTGGGCACAAAACCCTTCCCCTGCTTGCCTAGTCTGGTGGTCCATGGAACAGAGCTTAACTGCTTGCTCATCACTCCCAATGTCACCAACCTCTCTCAGGTCCCCAAACTTGTCCCCTTTTCCCAGCTGAAGTGTCCTGGCCAGCAAAGGGAAAGAGGGAAGGTCCTGCCCCTGCCCACACAGGTGTTACTCACTCATCCCGGGTATAACACGGGTATGGGAACATCTGCACATAGTTGCCAGGCTCCACCACATCGTGGCCAACGAATGTGTTGATGAGGGCGCGCTCCATCATGTCTGGGGAGGCAGAGAGGCCAGGCTGAGCAGGCAGGGAGGGCAGGGGTCAGGGACGTGGGCAGCTGTGGCAGGGAGCTGGCACTCACCCTGGATCCAGACAAAGCCATAGAGGAAGTAGAAGCGGCCGCCAGTGTTGGGGCCAGGCCGCCAGTACGCCCGCCGGATCTCGTTGGTCTTCTCCGTGAAGCTGGAGTTCTGCCGGATCTTGTACATGACGTGGGGGGGCAGCGAGCCATCCTTGTTGGTCTGGAAGATGACGCCTGCGGGCAGCAGGAGAGGCACGGAGCCCGCTGGCACCACAGGAGACAGCCACACCGGCTGGCCCGCAGCGACAGGAAGGGACATGGAGGGGTTCAGAGTGTCCCAGCCAAGGGCACCACGAGGGCAGCCATGGGTGAAAAGGGTGGAACGGCCCATGGGATGCGAGGGCACGTGGACCACAGGCAGCAGCAGTGGGAGAGCCAGGACAGCGGCACGGCACTGCGCCCAGCAGGGCTCAGCCAGAGGCAGAGTATGGGTACCGCGGGATGCTTGGTCTGCTCATCCACCCAATGCATGCACCAAGGGAGCCACGTCCCAGAGCCAGTGGCCCCACCCCAGGGCACAGCTGGAGAAGGACATGGCTCCAGGGACCCTTTCAAAGGGGCTGGTTCCCGGGGACATACTGGCAAAGACTGTGACATTGTCCTGGTAGGCCTGGTTCAGCGTGTAGTTGACAATGCTCTCCTCGTCCGGGAAGCCTTTAAAGATGTCCACGCTGACCTGGTGGGAAGGGGATGCTGGTGAAACCCCACTGGCCCTGACAGGTCTGGCAAGCAGACCCTGCACATGGTGCAGCATGTGCCACCCACAGCCACCTCATGAGCCCCCAAACCCAGGTGGGCACCTCCACCATTGGCATCTACCCCAAAGCTCCCGACACTGCAGAAGCTACTATCTCCTCCAGGGCTCCTGTCCCACAGCCTTAAGGTGATCTGAGTGGACCTGACCCCTCTTCGGTCCCATGGAGTCTGGTTGTGGGCGGCGGGTGCTGCTCCAGCACCCATGTTCCCACAGGCAGGCACAACCTCACCTTGGCCATGAAGTGGACCCAGCCACAGGCAGCATTGTCAATGGTGTCCAGCTGCTGGAGCAGAACGCTGGCGTTGGGCAGGGAGAAGTTGCCATTGAGGAAGTTGTGGAGAACATCGCTGTCAGAGACATTCAGGATCTCTGGATGCTTGTGGAGGTCGGCGGTGAACTGGGACAGAGAGGGAGACATGAGAGGGAGAAGGTGGGGTGCCCCCTGCCTCTCAGCCCTCTGTCCGCCCCATGGACACAGACAAGAGCCAGTGCTCCTCCTGGGGATGAGGGGACAGCGTCCACTCTGCGCAGGGAACCAGCCTGGTCGTCCCAAGAGCAGGGTGGGCACCCAGCAGCACCTGAGAGCCTCACATGAAGAAGCTATGAGGTGCCTCAGGGCAGGACACCCCCTTCCCACCCCCGGGGCAGTAAAGCCCAGGCAGGCTCAGTCCCCACCGCACTATCCTACCTGCTGGAGCCAGCGGATGCGCCTCTGCAGCCTGCCCTCCTCCAGGTAGGCACGGATCTCGGGGGAGATGTTCAGCCACGCCTTGGCGTAGTGGGTGACATTGCCCACAAAGGCAAAGGTCTCATTGGCCTGGGGGGGAGGAAGGTCACACAGCAGGAAGAGGCAGGGCCACCCCCTGCTCTCAGGGATGGCTAGCACCAGGGAGGTATCTGCCCACCAGATGCCCAGCAGGCATCGATACCCCAATAAGGGCCAAGGCAGCTGCCTGCTTCTGGAAGCGCTGCCTGGCAGCTGGTCCCTTCCTCTCTGCTCAGCCCTGACCCAGCTCCTCTGGGCAAAGAGGTCTCTGCAGAGTGGGGCTGGTGGGAGAGGAAGGACAGGGGTCTCGGCCTCTGCACCCTCACCTTCAGGATGACCTTGTCCACTTCAGTGCCCACAGGTGCGTACAGGATTTTGGGGTTGCTGGTCATCAGATGCACGAGGAGGCCCAGGTTTCGCTGCTCCTTGCTGGTGAAGCCCAGTGAGCTCATATTGCCCTGCTTCAGCGCCTCGGGCTCGATTGTCCTGCAAAGGGAGCTCAGCTGCCAACTCAACTCCAGCCCCAGCGCTCCTCGCTGTGGGCAGCCCCTACACCTGCACATGAGGGGATTTCACACTCTCCCCTGCCAGCACAGGGAGTTTCCCCTGGCCACGGCACAAGGATGCGGTGCGGCATCCATCTCCTGCGGGCTCATCAAGTGATGATCAGGGCCCTTGACCACCGGCAGAGGCAGGGTGGGCTCTCCCACACCCTTGTCCCGACCAGAAAGCACCTGCATCTGTCCCCCTCTGTCCCCCAGGGCTCCTACCGGTTGTTGCCACAGAGGATGGGCTGCAGCCCAGCCCAGAGCTGCACGAATGCTGAGAACTGCCCCTGGGGGTTGTCGCCACTGGCCGGGCCCCCACTGGTGCCCTCCTCCTCCACCGTGGCGTTGCCCGCCGTGGCGTTGGCGCTGGCCCAGCCAGTGCTGTTGGCAGTGGGCGGTGGAGCCTTGCTGGCACAGGCTCCCCTGGGCAGCAGCTTGGCCAGCGCTGAGAGGATGTCCACATCATGAAGAACTTTCTCCATCTCCACCAGGTCCTCCAGGAGGGCGCGGAGGCGATGCTGTGCGGCCGTGCTGTTCACCTCATCCAGCTTCAGCTGCGAGGATGAGCGGGCAAGGGGTTACCCATGGCTGGGGCAAAGGGCTCTGCTTGCCAGCGGGAGGGGACATGGGGGGACCCCAAGCAGTGGCATGTCCGTTTTCTTGCTTAAAAGGTTGGAGCTGTGCCCAGCTGGGGCCCTAGACTCATTGCCATGCACCCATGGCTATTAGGCAGCAGGACTGCAGGCAAATGCTTGCTGAGGGGGCAGGAAGCGTGGTCCTCCATGACACAAGGGACACATCAGACTTTGGTGGGACGAGGAGGGGGGACCTCAGAGCCAGCCTCGAGGAGCTGTGTCACTGGAGACATGGCCCATCCTGGGGAGAGGAGCCTGCAGGGACACGCTTGGAGGATGCTGGGGACACCCAGCCCCATCCAACGGGCACCGTCCGAGTGGGTGACAGGAGGGGAAATCCTCTGGGGTCCCACCATGGGGCTGGGCAGTGGGGTGCCCATATGGGGTAAAGGAGTGATCAGGAGGGGCCAGGCCCCCCATCCCCACACATCCCCCAACGAACAGGGAAACCCTGCCCAGGCCTTGTCCCTGCCCCACAGCCCACCCCACAGCGAGTGGGAGGCACGTCCCACAGCCCTGCTCTCACCCTGCTGACGATCTTGGGGGTGTCCAGCTGGTCCCGCAGCTCGGCAGCCAGCCGGGCGAAGCGGTCCCGGCGGGCAGCCCGGCTGCCGTTGCAGGCCAGCGCCCGGTACGCCTGCAGCAGCGGCTGCTGCGCAGGGGCCACGTGCAGGAGGCGGCGCAGCCCCCCCGGGCTCTGCTCACACGTCAGCTGCTCCAGCACTGGGCCAGTGAAGAGGACACCCTGTGGTGCAGGGAGCCATGGGGCACAGCCCTGGTCAAAGGGGCACTGCAATGGTGCCCACCCTGGCAGAGCAGCTGCCTGTGCACCCCGGTTCGCCCCATGAGGTGCTCACCTCCATCTCGGTGATGAAGGCCTGGGGGCTGTCGGAGGTGGTGGGTGCTGGGGCGGTGCTGGCGAGGCCCAGGGCCTGGGAGAGCAAGCGGAGCAGCGCCGGACGGTGCGGGCTTGACGTGGGGTCCCGCAGTGCCCGGTGGACCAGCCCTTCCCGCAGGCTCCTCCAGCTGCTGGGGAGGCTCTTCTGCAGGAGGACCGACAGGGGTGGTTGGTTGTGTGGGGGGTTCCTGGGGTCCCCCTCTGTGTGTGTCCCCTGAAGCACACATGAATGGTCCCACAGCACCCATATCCATGGAGGGAGCACGGGTCCCCTGCACCCCAGCCACAGGAGGGAACAATCTCCTCCACTCCCTCCACAGCCACTGACCAGGTGGTGCCATCACTCATTGCAATGGGAAAGTGAGGCGCAGGCACTGGTGTGCCTCAAAGCACTGGGGGAACCGGTGGCAGCACTGGGACAGGACCCGGCCATCCCTGCTGCTGCTCTGGCCACCTGAACAGCATCCCGCCACATCCCTTCTGCCAGGACGAACACCCCAGATGGCCCTGTGGTGGGACATGGAGGGGATGCAGAGGACGAGCTCTGCCCCACCGTGTCCCCTGCACGCGGCACTGCTCACCTCCAGCTGCGTCATCTTCTCACCGGGGCCAAACCCATCCCACAGGTCTCGCTCATGGGTCTCATCGGGTACCAAAGGAAACGAACCGAAAAACAGGCGGTACACCTGCATGGGGGATGGGAGCGGGGCTGCTGAGCGCACTGGGAGCGGAGGCACTCGTTTGCCCAGCAATGCCCCAGCATGGGGTGGCAGGGCAGGATGAGTCCTGGCCGGGTGCCCACTGACTCCCACCCGGTAGGTGTGGTGGTCAGGGCTCAGTCTGGGGCAGGACATGCCCATTCACTGGGGCAGTGCAGACCCCTGCAAAGCCTGGCCCTGCAGCACCGCACGGTCACCCACCTCCTGCAAGTCACCACCCATCTCCCGCAGGTCATCACCCACCTCCCGCAGGTCAACGCTGGAACCCAGGAGCAGCTCGGCCGTGCTATTGGGGAGGGACAGGTTCTGCGTCAGGAAGCGGTGCAGCTCGCCCTGGTCCTTGGCCGCCCACGCCAGCGTGAAGCCAGATCCTGGCAAGGAGCAAGGCAGGGGGGTCAGAGCAGCCCACCAGCGTCGGGGACACGACACAGCCCCAGGTGGGGACATATCACAGCTGGCCCTGCCCGGCACACAGTGATGTGGGACAGTGGCAGCGCACCACCACGTGCCATCACATCGCTGGGTGCCTGGCAGGTGGGCATCTCCATCCCTGCCTGCGCAGGCAGCGGGGGGGCAGGGAGGACCCAGCCTACCTGCTTGGTTGCTGAAGTGGGTCTCCATGGAGCTGGGCTCGTTGCTGCTGAGTGCCTCCAGGCGCCGGCGCAGTGACTCCAGTTCCTCTTCCAGCCCTGGGTGCTGTGGGTCGAAGAGGCTGCTCTGCTCCACCGCTTCGCTGAGGTGCTCCAGGAGCTGCGTCACCCTGCAAGGGCCCAGCACCACCGCTGCTTCAGGGACAGGGACAGAGGCATGGGGACACCTTCCACAGAGCTCTGTGGGGTGCATGGGGCAGCACTGCTGCCCCAGGAGCTGCCCTCGCCTGTGCACCGTAATCCATCATGCCAGGGGTGCAGAGGAGAGCCCCAGGGTCTTGAGGTGTCCCCAGGGGCCACCTCCATCCTCTTCCCAGCACTGGTAACCCATGGGGGAAATGGGCTGAGATATTCCCTGCACCCCAGGGACACGGTGCTCTGCACCCAAGCTCTTTGGGGGACACAGGCTTGTGCCTTGTGCCCAGAAGGGCAGTGTCAGGGTGGGAAGGGGCAGGCTGTGCGTGGGAGCAGGCAGGGCAGGAGGAGGAAGCGCGCGGCGAGGGCACGACTCACGTGGAGTTGGAATACTGCAGGAAGCCGAACTCGTCGCGCTGGCCGTCGGGGCACAGGGACTGCATGACAGGCAGGATCCCGGCCGAGGTGAGAGGGGCCGCCGTGTAGAAAGCTGGAGCCAGCAGGAGAGCGCAGAAGAGGCCGGGGAAGGTGTGGGCAGAGAGGAAGGAGAGGCGGGGGGAGGCAGGGGGCCACCGGAGAGACAGACACTCAGTTCAGAGAAGCAGGCGCTGGGCCCCGTGAGTCCCGCAGGAGGTTGGTGGCCAAGGTCCCAAGTCTGCAGCTTTCCCACCAAGGCTGTCCCCAGCTGGTGGCCCTTTGGGGCTGTGGGCAGCTCCTGCCACCCTGGCCCCTGCCCCCTTGCCCCTGCCCGCTCCCCCTCTGCGTGATGGGTCCCTCCCGCCCCAGGATGATGCCAGCTTCTGCCGCTTGCCCCCAGGATGGCCACCAAGCTCCGCCAGCCTCTCGGCCCCTCTTGTTAGTACCCTCAGAGGCACCGCTGGATCTCCAGAGGAAGAGGAGGAGGAACAACAATAAGACAGGGAAAATAGAGTTGTCACCCACAGCTCCTGGAGCCCCCAGCCTCCCCCCTGACCGGCTGCCCCAATGTGCGGCTGCTGGAGGTGGGTGGAAATGGAGACACGGTGGGGGGGAGATGGAAGAAATGAGGAGCAGCAAGTGGAGGGCAAATCTTCCCCCCCTCCGCCGGCGCTGAGCTAACATCCCTGCCGGGGTCTTTTCACGTCCTTCCCTGGGGCAGGCCAAGCCCAGAAGGGCCCTGCCCAAGGGGGACCAGAGGTTGCCACTGGTCAGTGCCAGGGAGGGACCCTGCTCTCACCACCCCAGACGGTGGCCCCGTGGTTAGAGGCAGGTCAGTGCTGTTAGCACAGCCACGACGGGCAGGGGCTGGTGAAGATGGGCTTCTGGCAGGGACAAGGGACAGCCCAGGGCAGGGATGGGCACAGCATGGGATGGGCTAGCAGCCTGCTAGGGTGGTGTGACAGACAGTAGTGGCCATGCCATGCTTTGGTGATAGCATGGATGGCATCTTGCTGGCCTCCAGGATCCTGGTAGTGCCATGTCCCAGCTTGTCTCAGCTGCAAGGAGCCATGACAGGGTCGTGCACCACCCAGTGGTGCTGGGGTGGGAGCCATCTCCAGCCCCTCGGGGATGAGCAGGGAGGGGCACAGGCAAGACTGGGTGGGCACAGGCTACCACATGGGTGCCAGCACCCAGCAGGGTCTGCCCCAGGAGGGAGGTGAGAAGAAGGGGTAGGACAAGCCTCCACCTGGCCAGGAGAGCCTTCTGCAGCCCGAGGGGCTGGGGACATCGTCACCAGCAGTCCCAGCACCTGGGGAACCCTGCGCTGCCAACCCAGTAGGGACACCATCAACTCAGCAGGGACACCACCACGGGCTGGTCCTGGCTGGGCAGCCCTGGGGAGGAGCAGACAGGGCCACACTGTGCTGCCCAAGCTCATCTTCACCAGCCACAGAGGAAGGCGACAGGGTTACAGGGGTGTGGATTAGGCCAGAGCGAGTTGATCCAAACTGGACCCTTTCTCCCCAAAATACATAGCCAGCACAGGCAGGGGAAGGGGGGGAGGCGCCCACCCACCCCACCAACTTACAGACTGGCGCATGCAGTAGAGGCATGGAGGGCAGGCGGGCAGGGGAGATGGTGGGAAAGAAAAAGAAAACGTGAGCAAAATGAAAGAAAAAAAAAACAAACCAAAAAACCACACAACACAGAGGGCACGTCAGCACTGGGGCAGGAACCAGGGCAGTGCCCACCACCGCCCGCAGCCGGACCCGCGCTGGCAGCTGGGCTCTCCCTCGCCGGCACGTGCTGAAACACAGGCTTGGACCACTGTTACACCAGGTCACCATTACGGCCACCAGCTCCCAGCATCTCCCCCTGGCCCCAGCTGCCAGGGTGGGCATCCCACGGGGCATCTAGGTGCCACACGGAGCCTTGGTGAACCTGCAGCTCCATCCCGCCACCTCCTCCCAGCGGCACAGCCCACGGGCACTGGCACCCACAGCCAGAGCTCCAGCTGCACATCTCCAGGAGTCCCCAGCTCCGGTCCCAACAACTTGTCAGCTTGCCAGGGGCCCAGAGCCCCCCCACTAGCCAGGCACAGGGCTCCACACAGTGCATTTTCCCCCGCAGCACTGCAAGGAGGTGGTGAGCCCTTCCCAGTGCCACCCCAGCTGCTTCTCGAGCACTCAGGGGGACTGTGGCTGTCCCAGCACTATCCAGCTCCCCCTTCCCCCCACAAAATGTCCCTGCCAATGGCAGCCACAGGCTGGTTCGTGCTGCCACCCCCCAAGGGCAGCCCCCCCCTCCCCAGCTGGGACTGGCTCTGTCTCTCCAACCCCCCTGTGTCTGCCCAGTCAGCCCTCGACTGCAGCCCCTGCCCAGGGCCATGTCCTCCAAAAGGCCCCTCTGGATCCCTGCCAGCTGTTGGGGACACTCCTCTCTGCCCCCAGGCTGTCCCCAGGGGTCTGTACCAGCTTCCCAGGGCCTCAGGGTGGCCCCAAGTGTGGGTGCCCCCAAGCGTGGGTGCCCCTAAGTGCAAGTGCCCCAGGCACCACACTGCTGGCACTCACCTTCCTTCACAGGGATGGTCGGCTTCTTCTGCCGCAGCCCCAGGAGAATGAAGAAGAGCACCAGGGGGATGAAGATCTCAAAGGCCAGCACCCACTGGGGAAGACACAAAGCAGAGGGATGGTGATGCCTGGGGACAGGACCCAGCTACCAGTGAGGAGCATGGGCAGAACGGGGGTCCCTGGGGCACCAGTGCAGTACAGCACCGAGCCCACTCCTTGCCAGTGGCTGGTGGCACCATCAAAGCTCAGCTAGAGGCAAATGGGGCCCTGGGCACCTACGGATCTCTTGCTTGCCCCTGCCTGCACCCTGCCTGCTCCATCCTGCCTGGGGCACCCTGGGACAGGGGAGGGTAGCACAGAAGGGGATGGACCCCTGCTCCAGCAATGCAAACAGGGTGCTGGGGCTTGAGCCCAGCCCCGACAGGACACTTCAGCTGGGGCTGCCCAGAGGAGACGACCCCAAGTCCTTACGGCCAGCAAAGAGCTGCAGATCCTCATCCTAGCAGTGCCCCCCCAGCCAGCAGCTGCCTGGCACAATGTCCCCCTGCCACCCACGCCACCGCTGGGTCCCACCTGTGGGGCCATGCAGGGGGCAGACCTCAGTGCTGTCAGGGTGAGTTTTGGTTCGGCCAGGCCCTGGCACCAGCTCCAGGTGCAACCAGGGAGCAGCGTGGGGAGTCCTGGCACCCCCGCCGTGCCCTCCCAGGAGGCTACGGCTGCACAGGATTTCCACCGGTGGCATACGGTCAATCACAGCAAATCCCCAGGAATCCCTGACCCCAATCGCACAGGCAGCACAGGCTGGGCTCCGTGCCCAGAGGCCCTGGGGATGGGCATCAGCGCCTTCGGCCACTGGCAGGGGCAGGCACCCGGCACGCTGCCAGCGCAGCTGCCGCTGGTTCGCACCGGGAGTGCCCAGGCCACATCACGAACCCATTCGCCCTCGCTGCCGAGTGGAGGGGAACTACTGTAGGTGGGGAAACTGAGGCACGGGATGAGGTGAGCCAACCTCAGCTCACTTCAGAGCCAGATCAGACCCCAGGCTGGAGCTGAGACCCCAAAACCTTCTGCCACCACAGGCAGGGCAGGCCCCAGCTCTGCGGCTGGGAAGGCGCTCGCTACGGTCAGGGCACCTCCCACCATGCTCCCACACCAGCCCAGTCACCCAGTGACCAGCTGCTGGAGGGGCACGCCAGCAGGGTGGGAAGATGGGGCTTTGACAGGACAGGAGCTGCCCGGAAGGACACAGCCAGCAGCAGTGACAGGGTCAGGCTCTCCTGTCCCCAACAGCGTCACCTCCATGCTGTCCTCACCTGGGCGCTGCAAACACTCTGCCGAGAAGTCACAGCAGCCCAGCGAACTGCAGCGAGCAGAGGAACCCCCACCCCCCGATCCCCCCTGGCACGTGGTCGCAGCACTCCTGTGGGCACCACCGTTGGCAGGGTTGCGGGACGGGCACAGCTGCACCCATGGGTGCCCCCAGTGCTGCCCTCCCCACCCCCAGAGCTGCTGATTTTGGGGGAGGCAGAGACAGGAGGAAGAAAGGCTCGAGGGGACAGGGACAGTAGACACCCCAGGAGCAGTGCCAGGGCTGGGGAACGCCCAACTTTCCAGCACCACTGGTCCCAGGGACAGTCCCTGGCATCACCGTCCCTGTACCGAGGGATGGGGGGCTGTGTGACAAGGGACACCCCGACCCACTCTGCCCACCCTGCAGTTCCTGCCCTGCCGCTCGCCGCCCGCGCCCGCCCCACCGCCTGTTTACCAGGCGCACAATCGGGCCTCTGTGCCCAGGCGCCTGTGGGATTGTCCCCCCACACCCACGCCGGCCTGTACCAGGCTCCCTTGGGGACTGTCGGGTCCTTGGTGGCGACAGGAGGGACTTGCTTGTTGTTAGTTTGTTGTTTTTTTTTTTTTTAAAAGTGGGTCATTGACCTTTGGCTCATCTCCTTCCCCAGAGACACCCCCTGTCCCCAACCCCTCCTGCACCGCTGCGCACCCCAGTGCCAGGGCAGGCTGCCCCCCATCACTGGCACCTGGGGTGACATGGCAATGGGCAGACATGGCAGCAGTGGGGTGCCCCAGCCCATACCCCTGGGACTGATGCTGCCCCTTTTCTCCCCAGGGCTGCCCTACACCCATAGCGGGGCAGAGGCACTGGCATGCAGTGCTGGGGGTATGCTGTCCCTGGGGGGCACCCAACACTGGCACAGCCTGGGGACAGCAGCGTTCCTGGCCACAGGTGCAGGACACTGGGGAACATTTTGGGATTGTGTGAGGAACCAAAGGCCAGGATGTGGGCAGCTGGGAAGGGAACGCTGAGAAAAGGAGAGAAAGGCCCGTGCCTGCCAGCCACTGGCCATGCCCTGCACCAACCAGCGTGGTCTGTCCTGGCCTCTCACCTATTCCATCCTCCTCCTCTATTGGTGAGGGGGGGTGGGGGGGATGCAGTGCAGCACCTGAGGTGGGACACAGGTCCCAAGGGCCCTTGGGTCCAGATGACAGTGGCTGGGGGGAAGCAGGAGCAGCTCCTGGGCAACAGCGGAGCTCAGCTGCCAGAGGGATCCATCCCATCCATGCACGTGCACATCCCGCTGGCACAAGCTCACCTTGAGCTGCCAGAAAGGTGAGCAGGATGAGGCCATAGGTGCTGTTTGGGTTTGCATTGAGTGCTGGGTGCATCTGTTTGCCACCACCACGGAGGGTGGGGTACGTGTGTGCCTGCTGGGATCCCACCTTCAGCCCTGCCACAGGCTGGACACAGGGGCAGCTGGATTCTGCCCGACTCCCCCAGCAAGGGAGGCAGGGCTTGGCGGGTGCTGCTGGCAGGGTGCTGCCCCCAAGCAGGCATCTCCCTGGCAGGGGGATGCTCAGCTCCCCGGGGGCCTCAGGCCAGTGACTCCACACGTGCGGCTGCCCTCTGCCATGCTGGCAGATGGGAGCTGCGAGGAGGACGAGCCAGGTCAGGACCGCACGGCCCGAGCACAAGGCAGCAGCACCAGCCGGGGACGCATGGCCCCCACACTGCCAGGCCAAAAGCATCAACGAGCCCCACGGAGCCAGGGAGAGCAAACAGCGTGGCCTGGTACAGCAGTCACCATGCCCACGCTGCGGCCACCATTGGGGCAGCTGGGACACACGCTGAAGCCAGGGTTAGCGTGGCCACAGGCACTGGGCCATGGACTTTGGCAGGACAACTCCACCGATGTCCCCAGGACACAGCAGTGTGCGTGCCCCGACAGCCGAGCTGGGCACTCCCCAGAAAGGCAGCCAGGCCAGGCAGAGGCAGCTCTCTACGTCCATCGCCACCATCACCTGAAAGTCTGCTGCATCCCTCCTGCCCGCTCCCATAAACGCCCTGAAGCCTGCGGCAGAGGGGCAGCCAGAGGCTGGAAGCCCCCACCCAGAGACCTCCAAGCTGGTGACCCCAGTGATGCCCCCGCAGCCCAACCCTGCCATACCAGCCCCCCTCTCCCCATGGGCAGGCACCTGTGAGGGGATTTACCAGCCCCGATGCAGGTGAAGCAGCACCATGCACAGCCCAGGGCAAGCCTGGCCTCCAAACCCACAGTCCTGCACTCACCAGAGGACAGGACAGAGCCTGCCTAAGCGCCTCCCTGGGAAGGAAGAGCTGCTGCCCACTCCCTGCCAGCCTCTCCTGAAGGTCCAGCACTGCCCATGGAGCCGGCAGCAGGTGCCAGCCCACAGGAGCCCCAGAGGATGGGTCTCAGCTCCTGGAGAATCAACACTACAGCTTTTCCAACAGCATTTTAAACTTTCTGATGGCTCCAGACTTTAAGTGTCATTAAATTCCCACTTATGTGCTCACAGCTGGGAGCCACAGGCAGGTGAAGCCACAGTTGCTGGGAAAGAGCAGCACTGGAGCCAGCGGGTGAGCAAGGCCCCACATCCAGGCAGACACATGAGGCCAAGCCAAGCCCTCACCCCAAGCCAGTCCTGCCCCCCCACCCCGGCAGGGACCCGACCACAGACACCTACTGATGGTCACCACCCGGCTGGGCACCTGCCAGCGCTCCCCAAGGTCACCTGCCTGTGCCCTTACCCATGGGGACAGGCAAGGCCGGGCCCAGGGGCTGCTGATCCCCCCGCCGAGCCCTGGCTGCCATCACCCCTGCCTCTGGCACACTTCTGCTCAGTGCGAGTTGTACCAGTCATCTCTTGTCCCACTGCTGCCTACCCCCAGCAAGGGCACATCCCCACCCTTCACACCCTGCCCTGCAGCCCTGGCATGGCAGCCTGGGGACGTGCCTCGGGGAAGCTGGAGGAGGAGAAAATCCCCACTGGGGTTTGCCAACACCTCTCCTGAGCCCAGACCCACCATGCCAGAACCGGGAGCCCAGGGAGAGCCCAGCACGGTTCTCCCCCGTGCCAGCCCCGCCGTGCCGTGTTAGCTGGGCACCGGCATGCCTGGACTAGGGGGACACGCCATGGGCAGCGCCCTGTCCCAGGACCACACAGCAGCGCTCCCGCACCGGCACATGGCACTGGGACGCAGCCACCCCCCCATCGGCACAAGGTGCCCGGCCTGAGAGCCGGCGGGACTGCCGATGGCCGCAGTGTGGAGGACGGCGCTGGCTGCCCCGCAGCCTCTCCCCACGGGCAGGGACGAGGCAGAGTCCTGCAAGCTCGGTGGTTCAGCCACCTGCCCTCTGGGCCACCGTGGCCACTGATCACTCTGCAACAGGTGCCGCCACGGCCGCCCTGTGAGCAGGATTCACAGAGATGCTGCCTGGCACCGACGCACCGGCACCACCCTGCCAAACCTGCACGCCTCCCCCCGCCTCCCCCCGCACCAGTGGCAAACACCGAGGGGGCAAAGAGCAGCCGGAGCCAGGGCGGCACCGGCCCGATCGATTCCTGCCGTGGGATCCAGTACCAGCCCCCACCCACCCCGGGCAGCAGGACCTGGCAGCGCCTCCACAGGCGCGGGGTGCCCTGGCCCCCAGGGATGCTGTGCCCCAGCACAGGCACTGCTGCAGCAGGCCCCCGCCAGCTGGGTGAGCCCTCCCAATACCCAAATTTCAGCCTTTCTTATTTTGGGGGTATCAAGATCCCCTCAGCTCCGCTCCCACCGGCAAGGGAGGAAGGGGCAGACCTGCCAGGACAACTCCTTCACGTGGTGGGAGCTTCCCAGCTCTCGGACAAGGAGCAAAAGGCACAAACCCTGCACAGGGCAAAGCAGCCATGCCACTGCCCAGCTCTCCCCTGCCCCATGGGCATCTTCCCCCCACCCCAAGGCCACAGGAGCCCCACAGACATGCTGCGACACCAAAGCAGCACCCAGAGCCTCAATTCCTGCTCGCTGTTCCTCCAAAAGAGCCCCGAACTGCCAACACTTCCCCAGGGCCAAACAAAACGCATCAGCAACTTCCATCACTGGCACTTCAGAGCCAGGAGCTCCAGCTGCAGTCACCTTCCCTTTCCAAACCTGTGGGCACAGAGAGCCACGGGGAAGGCAGCCGAACACCCTGAACTGTGCCTGCGGTAACTTTTATGAGATCACCTGTTAATTTTACATCCAACACAGGCTTAAACCAGCTACCAAAAGTCATTGGGGAGCCCATCCCTTAAGATACACACAGCTGAGCTCACCCCCCATCACAGCAGAGCCAAGGCAACATAAACGACGGCACAGCCTGCACCACCCAGGGGACTGCCCATCCTCAGGCACCCATGGCCCTGGCTTCCCTCCACCGAGCGCTGCTGATGCTGTTCTACTCAGACGCCCACCGACCCATTCAGGATCCTGCCTGAACTCCTGCCCTGGGAAGAATAAAATCATGGCCAAACCCCAGAGCAGCCCCCGGAATGACTCTGCCGGACAAAGTCCAACGCACCCATGGGCTGGGCACAGGATCTGACAGAGGCACTAGGGGACAGTGCCCGGCCATCACCCTCGCCAGGCTGCAGGTGAGCTCATCCAGTGACAAAGGGCGCTAGGGAAGCGGGTGACATGGTGCTGCGGGTCAGGAGCACACCTCTCGCACCTCTCGAAGGCCACCCCGTCACACAGCCTCCCTGTATCCACCACTGCCGCAGCCTCAAGCGGACCAGCCAAGACCTCACAAAGTGCCTGTGGACAAAGTCTGTCCCAAAGCTACTGCTGTGCCTCGCCACCATGCTGCTCCCTGAACAGCCCTGGTGCCAGGGGCGCTGGGGACCACCCCAGGTCCACCAGCATTCGGGGACAGCACCGGGGGCTGGCCCCAGCTCTTTTGAATCCCAGCCCAGTGCCAAACACGAGGAGTCTGCTCCACATCCCACCCCGCAGCACCAGGGCCGCTGTTCTGCACATTGTGGCGAGGCACCTATGCCAGGGCAGCACCCGACGGCACAGGGCTGTGCCAACAGGCAGCTGCTGGCAGGGCAAAGGCAGGGCACACGCCACACTCCCTCTGTGAGACTGGGAGAAGCCCAGCAATTCCAACTCCGACCCCCCTGGGGTGAACTCCCAGCAGGGGAGGGGTCTCACGCCTACCCCCCTCCCCGCTGCAATCCCCCCAGCCTCTGCCTGCTGCAGCAGGATCAGCCCAGTGGGACACGGAGCTCGTTTCGCGCAGTGAACCATTCAGCTCTGGATGGAGCCAGGGCAGACCCGCGCTGGGGGACCCACCCGCGGAGAGCAAGGCACTGGCTGGTGAGGCTGGGCTCTGGCACAGGGCCTGACGCTGCCCTGGTTAGCCAGCGCCTGCAGCTCTGCTCTCGGGCTGCTGGGAGAGGGCAGGGCTCCCCCAGGGGCAGGCACGACGATGTCCCCTGTGCAGACAGGGAGCACGAGGTGACCCTGGGACTCGCACGCAGCAGGAGCACAAGGAAGTAGGTGACGCACAGGGAACTCACATCCTCAGGGCATGACTGCCCCAGGGGCTGCACCAAATCCATCCAAGAGCACCCACGACCACCGACACCAGGTCAGCTCTTGCCCCACCACACAGCTGGTCCTCCACATGCCCCATCCACACATGGCATCGCTGGGAGGGCGAGGAGGTGCTAGTCCTTCCCCTGCCACCCTGCCTGCAGCGAGCAGGGCGTTCCAGTGACAGTCCCCGCACGTGGGGGTGACAGGGCCTAGGCTCCTTGTCCTCGAGCTGTAGCTTCCTGCGCTGCACCCCCATGTTGCTCACGGGGCTGGGGAGGGTCAGGGAGAAATGAGTCCCCAAAAGACGTGAGCACCCCCAGTCTGTAACGCCACCAGCTACAGCGGCCAGGTCCAAGTCAGCCAAGGGCCAGCAGATGCCAGGGCATCGCTGTGCTGCACCCCACAGCAGGGGTCCATGGCACACTGGCACCGGGCAGCCCCTCACCATGGCCACGCAGCTCTGCTCGGGGCAAGGAGCAAGGATGACTCAGCCGAAGAGCATCATCCCCCTCACCCATTTTGGGGGCACCGGGGCTGCCCATGCAGCAAGCACCTGCCTGGAAAGCAGGCCTTAGCCCAGCCCTGCCCATGCCCCCTCTGCCTGCCCCTGTCCCAGGTGGTCTCTAGCCACCGGGACAGAGGAGGGCTTGATGTTTGCAGGCTGCTGGTGAGGGAAAGCAGGCAGGATCAGGCCTGCAGGATATTTGGGAGGGGGAAGAGGAGAAAGCATTGCCAGCTCTGGAGCAGCAGTTCGCTACCCTCCCCCACCCTCTAAAAATAACCGGCTCCCTCGGCGCCCAGCGCACCCATCCCCCTGCCTGCACCGCTGCTGGGGTCCCCACAGGCCGGGGTCCCTCCCGAGGGGGGTCCCTCCCGCGCGTTCGGCAGGGAAGGCCTGCCCAGGAGCAGCCAGGCAGGAGAGGCCGGGGCAGGGTTACACCAGATCCACGACCCCCGCGGGGAAGGTGCCACCCTGCCTCCTCTGCCACCCCTGGGAGGGGACCAGCCCCCCGGGAACCCCACTTTCCTCAGCCTCACGCCCAGAAAGCGGGAGCAGCTCCTCTCCAGCCCACGGAGGAGAGGCAGCTCTGACCCACATATGATTTGGAAACCTATTTATAGCCTGCAGAAACCGAGGGCTTAGGGAAAGCTCTCGCAGCCCGGAGGGGCGGCCCCGAGGACCAGGGACAGGGCCAGCAAGTGCCCGGGGCATTTGGGACACGACAGCGGGGCCGTGGTGGGGAGGGAGATGCTGCACGGGGCAGAGGGCTGTGTGGGAGCCGGCACCCAGCCCATGGCCCTGGGCTCCTCCAGCCGCCACAGGGCCCGGACGGCGCCCACGGGCACGGGGTGGGAGCGGGGCAGGAGAGACACAACTGTTGCTGCCCCGCGAGGGGAGCCGCCGCGACGGGCCCACGCCGGGGCTGCGGGCCGACATGCCGGGCACGGCGGGGCGTTCCTCGGCGGCACCGCGGGTTCGTGCCCAGCCGGCACCCACGCTCCTTGCTCCCGGCAGCCAGCGGACACCGCCAGGCCCGCATCCACATCGCCCGTCCCCCGGGGGGGAAGCGGGCAGCGGCAGGGAGAGGGTGGGGACCCCGGGAACACCCCGACCCCGGGCGGGGGCTGGCTCCGCACCCCTCCCGCGCCCCCGGCCTGCGGCTCCCCAGGCTCCCCGCCGGCCCACGCAGCCGCCCCGCGGAGCCTCCCCCGGTCGGGGGCCTCGCCTCGTCCCCTCCGGCGGCTGCCGCTGCCCAGGGCTGCAGGGGAGCCCCAGCCCGGCGGGCCCCCCGCCCCCGCGCTCACCGGGCTGCGCCGCTTCAGCGTCACGTTCTTCCAGAGCAGGAGATGGAGCTGGTGCAGGAACCCCATGGCCGGGCTGGGCCCAGCCCCGCCGCAGGGTCTCCCCCCGCTCGGCTCCGGGATCACCCGCCGCCCACCGCCATACCCCGCCGGGCCACCGCCGCCGCCGCCTTTGTCCGCAGCAGGGAGGGAGGGAGCGGACCGGCCTCCGGCTCCAGCCCCGGCCCCGCCGCGCCCGGCCCGGCCTTGCGCAGCGCCGCCCCCAGCCCAGAGCCGCCCGCCTGCCGCCGCCCCTTAAAGGCACCGGCGGGCCGCGCCCGCTCTGCCCGGCCCGGCCCGGCTCCGGGCGGCCCAGCTCGGCCCAGCCCGGGGCAGGGCCCCGGGGCCCCTCCGCAGCTCAGCCCGCCTCCGCGGCGCCGCAGCCCAGGGCAGGCCGGAGTCCCTCCGCCCGGCCCCGGGGCGGCTTTGCCGGGCCCAGAGGGCACCGTCGTCCCGCGAGGGGCCGCGGGGGTTCGCCGCCGGGCGGGCGCTTGCTGGTGGGCCCCCGGGGCACGGCGGGGGGGCGGCCGCTGCGGCACCCCGTGTGTGTCCGGGCCGGGCGCGGGGCTCCTGCTCCGGGGAGGTGCCGGTTCGGGGAAACCCTCGGTGCCCTGGAGCTGCCCCTGCTCCTCTCCCAGCCAGAGGCAAGGAGCAGTCACCCGCCACTGAGCCTCTCCTCCGCCCTTGCCCCTCCAGGACAGACTTGCTCCGGGGGAGGCCGTCGCTGTGACCAAGACTTGCTTGCCCGCGAGGGTGGCAGCGCTGTCCCCACACACCAGCTGCTGCCTGTCCGGCTCAGGCCCGTCTACCCGCAGCTCCTGCCCAACCAACCCCACGGACAAGCGGTGGGGTGTCCACATGCGTTCTTGGAGGGGATCAGCCTGCCCGCAACAAGCTGTACCCCCAGCCCAGCTGTGACTCTAAGGCTGGGAAGGATGCCCTCAACAGCAGTAACCATTGCACTAGGCCAGTTCTCTGTCCTTCCTTCCAGTCACCCTTCCAGCCTTCTTCCCATCCATCCTTCCTTCCTTCTATGGTCCTTCCCACCCATCCTTCCTTCCTTCCATGCTCCTTCCTTCCTTCCTTCTACCCATACAGCCTTCCTTCCTTCCATCCTTCTATCCACCTTTCTTTCCTTCCATCCAGCCATCCTTCCTTCCAGCCCAGCCATCCTTCCTTCCATCCTTCATTCCTCTATCCTTCTTCCCATGCAGCCATCCTTCCTTCCATCTTTCCTTCCATCCTTGTCTCCCTCTCTCTCCATTCCTCTGCTTCTCTTCATTTCAGCCCTGTCCCTCCCTCCCCGAGCTGTCAGCAGCCACCTCTCTCCTTCGCCCCTCTCCTCTCCTGCCGCTGTCTTTAACCATCTCCATCTCCATGCTGCTTTCAGGGCCAAGTGCAGCCGGGAGCTGTGAATAACTCCTTTGGCTGCCCCAGCCCCAAGCGGTGTTGCCAAGGGTGACTGCATTTTGGGCAGGCTCTACGACAGCTGCCCAGGCGCTAACAAAACCTCCCCTTGTCCTGCCACAAAGCGCCATTATGCAGAAAACTTCTGGGAGAAACATTGTGCTGAGGTGAGGGAGGACAAGGGATGCCTGGGGGGACGTGGTGGTGTAGAGACACCACGTTGCCCCAGCTCCGTGCCCTGGGGCGGGTGACAGTTTTGGACGGTCTGTGGGGTCAGAGGAGGTGGGCAGGGGATGGCCAGGCCTGGCTCAGTGCCTTTCCACCTGCACCCCGCTGGCATGAGTAACCCATGAGCTGCTGCACCAGGATCACCCGGAGGTTTGCTGGCATTTCTCCAGCTCTGACAGGCAGAGGAGATCTGGTGTGAAGGTAAGCCGGGCTGTGGGTGCTCAGCCAACGGGCTGTCCGGCCCCGGTCCTTGCTTCAGCAGTGCTTTTTACTCTGTCCCTGGGGAAGGAGGGATGCACCCTTGGCTCCTCCCAAGGGACTGCATGTGCTGTTGTCCTCAGCCCACGCTAGAAACACCTCAGCAAAGCCTGCCCTGCGGCAGAGTGGGTCCCCAGCTCAGAGGGGCGCAGCAGAGAGGGTCACGGGTAGGGCCATGGGCGACGTGGGCTCAGAGCCCTGACCTGGGTCTCCTGCCTCCCCGCTGCTGCCCCAGGGTGGGTCTTGGTGATCTTTGCAGATCCTCTTCTGCTTGGCATGACCACGAAACCCCGCAAAGGGCCAGCGAGAGGACCAGCACAGCCCCGAGGATCCAGTGGCCCATCTCCTCCACGGACCTGGGGCCGTGAAGCCTTGGGGACCTACTGGCCCATCTCCTCTGTTGACCTGGGGCCCTAAGCACCTCTCAGGGGACTTCCCTGCAGGGTGGCCAAGCTCCTCTTTCTGTGTGGGGTCATCTGCAGATGGCAGCACTCACCCACACAAAGTTCCTGCTCTGTGCTGGTGCCTCCTGACATTACCCGATGGTCCCATGGCCTGGATCCAGGTGCTGGGGTCTTCTGCCGAGCCCCCCCAGGCAGAGCCGGCCCTGGCTCCCAGCCCAGCTTGGAGCAACCAGGCAGCCCCAGCCTCCGGCACCACGCTGCCACCACCCTGGGTCGTGGGGTCATGGTGTCTGGACCCACTGGCTGCTGCTGGGGTATCCTGGGCAGCACCCGGGGGTGACGGCTACAAGTGCTGGGGAAAAGCTCCCTCCTGCTCTGCCGCCCATCCTGCACCCCCTGTGGAAACCTTGTGGCTGGTGCTGTCCCCGATGCTGTCCTCTGTGGGGGGGATGGCCCCATCCCATATGGCCCTGGTCCCCAGGGCTCTGAAGGGGAGGCATGGGGACAGCAGTGGACAATGTTGGCAGCTCCGGCCAGGCAGGGACTGCTGCCTGCGGCCGGCAGGGTTGGGGCAGGCCAGGTTGGGAACAGGGCCGCGTGGGCTGTGTAGCACCCGGTATCGGGGCTCTCGATCACGAGGGGAAGAAATGCAGAGAGGGGGTGAGAAAAGATAACAGGAAACAGGGGACGTGGCTGGGGAGGAAAAAACACCCAGCCCCAGAGCCACAGTTGGCCTCCGAGGGCTCCCAGGGTGGCACTGAAACCGCAGAGCCCTGCTACACCCCGGCACGGTGGTACGGCACTGAGCCCAGCCGCTGCCCAGCCCCTCACCTCCCAGGACCCGGGCAGCCGGCGGGAGCAAGGGTGCAGCCGGGGGTGCAGCCCCCGTGGGTGCTTGAGCAGCCCAAGGACCTCCCCAGGGAGTGGTTTGTGTCCCTCTCCCAGCTCTGTGTGCGCCAGGGCATGCCCCTGCCAGCTCTAGGGACAGCACTGCATGCCTCAGGGCTCCCCTCCCTGCCTCTGCCTCAGTTTCCCCATCTCTCTTCACCTCACCAGGGCTTTGGGGGAGTTTTGGTGCCCAGACAGTAACGACAGCACAGAAAACAACCAAGTGTGTGGCCAAACGGGGACAGGGGCAGGCTCGGAGACCGGGCACGGGAGGCAGCTCCCCGTGCAGGTGCCGCCGAGGCACACATGTGCCCACAGCCCCTCTGGGCAGGGATCAGCCCGGCCAGGGCAGGTGCCCAAGGCTTGGCAGCACCGAGGAGCTGCTGGTGCCACTTTAGCTGACAGTTTCAAGATGAGTCAATGGGAGCCAAAGTCAGGCTGGCATCCTGTTTTCAAGAGGGCTGCGGGTGGCAGAGGGAGGTACCGTGGCGAGACGGAGGGCAAGGCCCTGCCCGCACCCGTCCCAGCACGGGCAGGGCGTTCAAACCCCCGGCACTTGCACCCAAGCAAGGCGCCAGCTCCTTCCCAGCACCTGACAGGAGGGAATGGCCCATGGCCCTGCCATGGGCATGGATGGTGCCAGTGGCAGTGCCAGGCTGGGGCTCTGGGGCTGGTGCCCCCCTCCATCCCTGCCAGCTCTGCCACGGGTGGCAGTGAACACTGAGGAAGTGCCTGGTTCCAGCCTGAGCTGAGTGAGTGTCTCACTGTTCGGCTGCTCCTGAGTGGTCTCGGAGGGAGCTGCATGTGCCAGGGGTGCACAGCCATATCCAACAATCCTGTTTCAGTAATGATGATTATGAGGAGGAGGATGATAATAATAATAATAATAATATAACAATAATAAATAATGGTGACAATTATGATGATGATGTATTAGTGGTCTCAGCAAAAGAGTGTTTGTGGGGTGTGCTTTGGCACAAACCTGCCATCTGGCAGAGGTGCCCCGTGGGCTCAGCACAGCCCCACCGGGCAGCTGTACCCCTGCCCAGACATGGCTCTGGCAGGCAGCAGCACGGGCAGGAGTGCGGCAGGCGGAGCAGCCCACAGGGGCTCAGGAGCCTGCCTCCATCCTCTCCCACGGGGCTGGGTGCCCAAGGACAGGGTGGGGTGACAGTGCTCAGTGTGGGTCAGGGACCTCTACCCACTGTCCCCTCCTCTGTGCCACCCTGTGCCTCCTCCCTGTCCCCTGACCCCCCTCTGCCATGGGGGCAGAAACCCGGCTGGGGAAGGTGGCCGTTGCGGGCATGGACCCAGTCCCCTCAGCTTGAGCGGGGACCCCTCCACACCATGGGGAGTGCTGGAGAGCCCCAGTGCAGTGTGGGGACACGGGACCATCCTGCAAATCTCAAACCGGGGACAGGTGGCTTGGAACACTGCAGCCCGGCCGGGGCATCGGGGCTCCGGCTGGCAGCTGGGACGAGAGAGGCATTTGGCAGAAAGGAGCCACAATTTGGCTTCAGTTTTCAAACCTGGCACCTGGGAAACCTCCCTTTGGGGAACCGAAATCCCACGTGGAGCCACATGCACCTTCTCCAAGGAGCCGCAGCTTGGCCCGAGGGTGGTGGAGGAAGCACAGGGGGATGGGGCAGGACGCGCAGGCACAGACCTGTGGAGCAGCACCTGCACCGGGAGCCTGTCCTGGGGGTGCCAAGGCACTGCCGTGGGGCAGCACCTGCCATGGGGCATGCGCTGGGCAACAGCGTCCCACACTGGCATGGGGCACGCACCAGGCTGGTGGGCACGCACCCAGCCATGGGGCAGTCACAGGGCACGCACCAGCCCCAAGGCACCCACCCATCTATGGGGCACATGCTCAGCCGTGGGACGCTCACACAGCCACAGGGCACCCGCTTTGCTATGGGGTACGCACCCAGCCATGGGGGCACCCTCTCAGATATAGAGCACGAGCCACAAGGGACCCACCTGACCATGGGGCACCCACCCAGCCATGGGTACCCACCCCATCATGGGGCACCCACCTGGCCATGGGCCACATCGCTGCCCACGCAGCACAGGGGAAGTGCTCGGAGCGGGCTCGGAGCTCAGAGCAGGAAGGACCCACTGTGGGGCCAGGACGAGGCGAAACCACACAAAAGAGGAAACCCTCAAGTGCTCCAGCCCAGCGCCGGCAGCTGCCCGGGCAGACACACTCCGGCACCTCGCACACCGCCGCGCCAGCCCTTCCCCGGTAAGTCTGAGCACCACCGCCTGCCATGGGGAGAGGGGCTGGGAAATGGGTCAGCTCCTGGCGCTGCCGGAGCGGGATGTCCCCTCCCAGAGCATCCTCAAAACAGGGGGCAACATCCCCGCTGCCAGGGACCGACGGGCAGAGGGACCCGAAGCACCAGTGTGCAGTGCAGGGAGAGGGCAAAGCTTTCCCAACCCACTGCACTTCGGGTGCTCCAAATTTTTCTGGAGCCTAAACTTAGCTCGTGTATTTTAGCAGGACGGACAGAGCAGGCCAAGGCAGGGAAGGGATTTTTCACAGCAAAGCTTCAGCAACCGAGGTGGGAAAGCAGGGCACCACTTTCCAGGAGGCTCCAAAACCACAGAAAGACTGGCACAGCCCTGGCTGGCAGCAGGGCTCCTGCAGCCAACACATTTTTGGAGTTTACCTCAAAAGGGAAACCACCTTTGGTGCCGAACGCCGTGGGCAGCCCACGAGCGCTAAGCCTTGCACCCGGGACCGGCACTCCTGGGTGGGCTTAAGCTGGCGGCGGTCCCTAGCCCGGCCAAGTGTCCCCCTTTCTGCCCCCGCCACTGCTCTCTGTTCCTGTCAGTGCCACTGGTTAAAGCACAGCACCACCAGCGGAGGCCTGAGGCAGGCAGATGGGCACCATGGCAGGGTGAGCATCTCGCAACTGGGGTTCCCACGTGCCTGCAGGCTGAGCCCCACCAGTGGCAGCCCCAAACGCTCCCTGCCCACACTGCCTGGGGGGAACTGGCCATCTGTGACACCCCGAAAATAAAATACAAGTGTTTGGGGCACTGAGGCTGCAAGCTCCCAGCCTGCTGGGGCTGCCTATGCCCTTGATGGCTGGAGAGAGCACCCCGAGCTTGGGAAAAAACCCCCAGCCTGGCGAGGGCCCTGGCATCACCCGCATCACCGGGGTGAGGGGGGACTTCTCAGGCAGGACACTCCAGTCTGGCCCTGGGGTTTTGGACTTCCCAGTCACTCCCAGGGACACCCTGGTTTGCAGCTGGAGCCTCAGCATGGGGTTAAGGCAGGACCTGGGGTCTTCCCCCTTGCCCTTGGGTGCACGGACCCATCCTGCAAAGCCCCAGGCATCTTTCTTCCAAGCCTGGCTGCATTTCAGGCTTGACCTGCACCAGGCAAAGCAGAAAGGGTGGAGTGAGACCGTGGCTATTTGTCAGGCGGGGAAACTGAGGCATGGAGCAAGTGCCACAGACTGCATCTTTTGTGCATGTAATGGGGAGCAGTGCTGGGTGGTTGGGGTGGGGGGACACACAAAGGTGGCTGCTGCCCGTTGGCTCTGTACTTCCCTTTGGCAGCATCCCTGCTCACCCTGGAGATGGGGGCACAGGGGACCGTGGGAGGGTGACACAAAAGCCACTGTCAGGTGCACAGGGGATCCTTGGGCAGGGTGTGTGTGTGTGTGTGTGTGTGTGTGTGTGGAGGCCAGCAGAGGGGCCAGGGGTGACACTGGGGCCCAGGTTTCATGGAGAAACCCTTTCTCCATCCCCTCTCCAGCGCCTCCCCACCACCCCTCACCCTCGGCAAGCTGAGCTGACAGCCTTTGGTGGCCTCTCCTCTCTCCCAGGTGTCAGCTCTGTCACCACCCAAGAAGGTGACAGCTGGCCCAGCAGCATGACCTGGGCATCACCACTGCCACGGATGCTGTGTGGCCGGCCTGGCATGAAGGCGGTGGTCATTGCCGGGCTGTTTGTGACCACCTTCTGGAACCTGAGGTGCTTCCTCAGCCCCTCCAAGGCCTCTGGAGAAGCCCTCAAGCACCCTGAGCCGCTGGTGGTCCTGGTGTGGGAATGGCCCTCAAAGCAGGTCCCCAACATTAGCGGGGATGTTTGCCGTGAGCTGTACGGCATCACGGGCTGCTGGCTCACGATGGAGCAGCGGCTCCTGGGCCGGGCAGACGTGGTGGTGTTCCCCCACACCAGGCTCCAGCCTGGCAGGGACTGTCTGCCCAAGGAGAGGCCGCCAGGGCAGAACTGGGTGTGGGTCTCCCTGGAGTCCCCCTCCAACACTAAAGCTCTAGTGGGATGGAACCAGACCTTCAACTGGGTGATGACCTACAGACAGGACTCAGACATCTTCATGCCCTATGGCAAGCTCGTGCCCAACCAGTCGGCCACTGTGAACATTCCCACAAAGACCAACCTGGTGTCCTGGGTTATCAGCAACTACCACAGGACTCAGAAAAGAGCTGAAGTTTACAAAAACCTCTCCAGGTACCTCCATATAAACATATACGGAAGAGCAAACAAAAAGCCACTTTGCAAGGACTGCCTCTTGCCAACAACATCCAGGTCCAAGTTCTACCTGGCCTTTGAGAACTCCATCCACCAGGACTACATCACTGAGAAGCTCTGGAGGAACTCGCTGATGGCCGGCACTGTGCCCGTGGTGCTGGGGCCACCCCGGGCCAACTACGAGCAGTTCATTCCCGCAGACTCCTTCATTCACGTCGATGACTTTGGCTCCCCGGCCGAGCTGGCCACCTTCCTGAAGACCATGAACTCCAGCCGCTACCGGCAGTTCTTTGCCTGGCAGAAGAGGTACAGCGTGAAGCTCTACACTGACTGGAGGGAGCGGATCTGCACCATCTGCACCGCCTACCCCAGCCTGCCCCGCGGCCATGTCTATCCCAACCTGGAGAGCTGGTTCAACGCCTAGCACAGGGTGGTGGGTGCTGGGACCACCGGGGACGCATCCGGACAGAAGATATGGGGGTGGGGGGAAGTGTGAGGCACCCTCCTACAGACCAGGACGTGGGGTGGGGAGGGATGTGGGAGCCCCAACCTCTCCTCCCAGCCCAGCTGTTGCCACACTGGGACCTTGAGCAACGCCTTGTGGCTTAATTTCTTGTAAAACGGGACTAACACCCCCCACCCCGACCCGACACTGACCTACCTTTGCCAGGGTGCTGGCAGGATGAGAGGGTGCTTTGGAAATAAATGACACAGTGCTGTAGAGGCTCTGCCTGTGGCGCGGGGGCTGGGCAGGGTGGGGGACTGGCGGGGGGTTCAGTGCTCCCCAACCTTCCCCTGTGATCGCTCTGTGCCCCCTCCAGCACCTTCAGCTGGGTGGCAAAGCCCTGGGGCGGCAGAGGCCCTGGGGTGGCAGAGGCCCTGTGGTGACTTTTCTGGCTGGGGTGGAGGAGCCGACCTCAGGGTGGCCCAGCACCCCAGGGTGCCTCTGCTCCGCCACTTCCCGGCAGCAGCCATTTCCCCCCAGCACCCCCCCCGCTCAGCAGGACACCAGCTGCTGCCGAGAGCAATCTCAGCCTGCTCAGTGCCAGGCGAGTCAGAGAGGGATGCTGTGGTTTCTCGCCTCCCTGCCGGCACGCCTGCCCTGCTGCAGCAGGAAGCCAGCGAGGCAGCAGCGTCCGGAGCCTTGCAGCACGACCAAGGCAAAGCCGGTCCCGTGGGCACCCCGCGGCACTGGCAGCCTGCTCCGTGTGCCCCTGGCATTGCCAAGCCCCCAGCACCCTGTGCCGCACACACACCACGCACCCCAGGCACCCCCACTACCAGCACCCTGTGGTGTTGGACCCTGTGCCACGCACACGCTGCACCGTGGGCACCCAGCACCGTGGGCACCCAGCACCGTGGGCACCCAGCACCGTGGGTACCCTGCATGGAGAGCACCCTGCAGTGCACAAACCCCGCACCCTGGGCACTGGCAATGCCCAGGCCCCCCGAGGGGAAGCACCCATCTGGGATCAGTGGCAGTGTTGGAGATGGGTGACAGGACCCAGGTGTGGGACATGACTGCTCCATCCGTGCCACCCTCTGTGCCCCTCAGCTTGGTGCCATCAACCCCTGGATATAAATTACTCATTTTCACAGGTTTCCCTCACTGCAGCCCTAAAATTGCCCAGCTCCACGCCTGCCACCCTGCGAGCTGCCTGCTGCCCTCTGGCACCAGCTCCCCATGCCCGAGGTGCAGCAGGGCACAGGACTGTGGTGACACCCCCTTGGCAGAGGGGACATTCCTGCCCCAAGCTGGCGCTTTGCTGCGGCCCCAGCCCAGCCCTCCCAGGCTGCAGTTTGACGGGCACACCACGCTCTTCCGATTTCTGTGGCTTCCGATTTCAGTTTTGTTTTGTCTTCTAGGTCAACTGAAAAGGGAGCAGGAGGGGCTCTGAGTGCCCGCATGCAGGGCGCTGGGGCAGCAGGGTTTGGGGGTCCCACAGAGGGGCTGGGGGTCCTGCCTGGCTGGCATTTTGCTGGAGTTGAAAATCAGATGGTGGAAATGAGAGAAGCAAACCTCACAGAGATGGCACTCTTCCCAGGCTTTCTGCTACCGACCCCACCGATGGCCGGCCTCCACCACCCCCAAAGCAGCAATGGGCAGCAGTGGCATGCAGGCAGTTTCCAGTGGGTGCCGTGCCTGGCTGTGGCCCTGGCACCCGGGCACTGGGAAGCAAGTGGGAACACCGGGTGAGCCAAGGGGATCCCACCCCAGGTTGAGGTGCCCCACCAGCAGCTGCCTGCAGTGACCCGGCTCCTGCCTGGCCCGCGGGAGCAAGGCTGCAGGCCAGCCCCCAAGAGCAAACTCATCCTTTGATGGCAGCAGAGCTGGAAAAGGGGCTTTTCACAAGTTTCCCCACCAGCTTCACCATTTCATTGCTTCCGATTTCCTCGAGGGATGCAAGCTGGTGGCAAACCAGGCTGCAGAGGCGATGGGGGTGATAAGCGAGGTGTCATCCACCACACACTTGCTTCTCCTGGCTGTGCTGGCACCCCAGATCCCCACCAGCTCAGCCCCTGGTGCCCACCTGGACCTGGGCTGGCACCACTGTGCACAGCCACCACGAACCACGCGCGCGGCAGCATCCCTCACCCTCACCTCCCAGTGCCAAACTGGCAGTCCCACAGCGAGGACAGCCCAGGCTTCCCGCACCTCTCCCCTGCCCACCCCAGGGCTGGGAGCTTGGCAGCTCCCACCGCGCCCCTGCCTGGTCCTTCCCTGTCTGCCGCGTCGGCTGAAGCAGCCTGTGAGATCCTGCTGGGCTTCCACCCTTCCCAGAAGCAGCCATGGGAAAAACAGCTCCAACCGGGTGGAAGGTGACCCCCCCACACACACTTCTGACCAGCATAGCCCCGACAAGCTGGTGTCCCTCCAGGGCCAAGCTACCACAAGCCCTGGTGGTGGACCGGGCTGCAGGCAGCCAAGAGCTGGGGGTTGCTGGCACGACAGGGACACGTCCACCCTATTTGGGTGCACCAGTCCAGCCCCACCACGTCCCCAGCACCCAGCCAAGCCCGCAACACTGCACTGCCTGGCACCATACAGGAGCAGGGATGCAAGGAAAGGGTTCACTCGCTCTCATTGCCCCAAAGAAATGAGATTTATTTCACTGCCAGAAGGAATATGATTAAGAAAAAAAAATATATAAAAATCATCAACAACTACAGCAGGCTCAAAGGCACGGGGGTGCTAGCAGCATGGACAGGACGGTGTCAGTCCCCCTGGGCTGGGACCCTCCGGGGAAAGATGGTCCCTGGGCAGCCGGGCTGGGGCAGAGAGACAATGGCTGGAGAGTAGAGGGGACCCAGGATCCTGGGCAGGAGAGCTGGCGAGGAACCCCACCCCCCCCACCCCCCAAATCAAGCCCTGCCCATGGACAGGCGAAGGGTGGCTGGGGCTCACCTCTGGCCCCATGCTCCAGCCCCCGGGAGGGTGGGCAGAGCTGCCGAGGACCCCAGCCCTGGGCACAGTGCCCCAGCCCCACTCTATGTGGCAGGAAGGAGGCACCTGGGAAACTAGTAATCGCTACAAAGATTTTTTCCTTTTTAAAAACTACATCCAAAAAACATTGAAAAAAAACAAAACCACCCCCCTCCCTCTTCCCCACCCGCCCCAACATCTAAAAAATACTTTTTTTTCTGGGTCTCGCAGGAGAGCAGCTGGGCTGGGTGCAGGTGGCTCTGCTCAGCACCCCGGGCACACGTGGCTTCGGTGGGGTGCAGCGGGGCAGGAGAAGCTGCCTCCCAAGAGAGGTCAGAGGAGGGGCCAACGCTGCTGGGACCAGTAAACTTACATAACTGGGAAAGGCTGGGAGCAACTACAGAGAGCGGGCACCATCCCTGTGCCAGGCTCCCAGCCCTTCCCCTGCCCCTCTCGCCCCAAAAGCCCTCAGGCAGCCCAGCGAGCGCCCAGGCAGGCCCTGGGAGCGGGGCCGTGCCTGTGCCTTCCCAGGGTGACGTGGGGGGGAAGCTGCCCCCAGAGCCAGCCCAGCCTTGGTGTCAGGGCAGCACCTCCGCCGGCCCCCGGTTCAGTGGCTGCTGTTGCTCATGGAGAGCCCAGGCTGCAGCGCTTGAGGGAACATCTCGGCTTTGTGGAAGGGCGGCATGTAGACGGGAGGGGAGGGCGCCAGGCTGTAGCCCTGGGACGTCACCGGGATGGGCAGGCCGGTGGGCACCAGGGACTGGTTCATGTCGTACATCACGCCCTCCGCCTCGTTGCCGAAGGGCAGCAGCAGCCGTTTCCCTTTCTGGCGCCGGTTGCAGAACCAGACCCTCACCACCTGCGAGGAGGGAGACGGGGATGGGTGAGGGGAGTGAGCCCAGGCGCTGTGTGGGTGACAAAGAGACCCTTCTGCTGCTGGCATCTCCACAGCATCCCAACCTGCCAGCACAGCCACCCACCTCCCTGCCACAGCTCCTCTGGGGCTGGGCTTGGACAAGCTGATGGTGGCTACCAGCCATGGCCACTCTCCCAGTATCAAACCGGGCCTGATGTGGGTGCCTGGGAACCACATCCGTTGGGGCATCCACCCTCCAAACCCTCCCAACCTACGTCTTTGTCCAGGTTGAGGTCCTCGGCGATCTGGGAGATCTCCTGGGGACTGGGCTTCACGCACTTGCGGAAGAAGCTCTCCAGCGTCCCCTTCACATTGGTCTCGATGCTGGTCCTGCGTTTTCTCTTCCGGGCTTGGGCCAACACTTGCTCCGCATTGCACATCTGGAAATGAGAGAGAGGCCACAGGCTCCGTCACAGGGCTGGCAGTGTCTCCACCAGGCTCTGGACACACCTGCGGCTGGCTGCAGAGGTCTGGGGACAGGCTCTGGACCCTGTGACTGTCCACTGAGCATCACCTCACCGTGACTGGGGCCATTCCCAGCGCCCCAGCACTGCCTGCAGCTGGTGGCAGAGAGCACGGACACATCTTCCTGCATCCCCCCAGAGAGCAGCAAGACGCATCTCCAGCTTACCCAAGACTCCAGCAGGATCTGGGTGCTCAGAGACAGGATCTGCCACTTCCCACAAGGTGTCTGGGGGAGGTATTTGGGCTCCCCCCAGCCCGGCAGAAGGCAATACCCAGTGGTCCCCCCCACAGCCGGACTGAAGCCGCGGCAGTGAGGTGCTGCACAAGACGCCTGCGCCTGCTGCTCCTCTCCTCTCTCCCGCTTTAAAGGGAGGAGAAGCTGTAGCTCGAGGGCTCACTGTTGCGCGGTACCCCCGCCTCCCGGCCCTCCCCAGCCCCGCACCTCCTGCATGTTGTCCGTGTTCTCCGCCTCGTTGAGCCAACGCTGCAGCAGCGGCTTCAGCTTGCACATGTTCTTGAAGCTGAGCTGGAGCGCTTCGAAGCGGCAGATGGTCGTCTGGCTGAACATCTTCCCTGCGTGGGCAGGCAGGGCATCACGCACCGCTCCTGCCCCGTGCCGGGGGACCCCCCCCTCCAGCAGCCCCCCCGGATTCCCCCCCCCCTCCTCCCGCATCCCCTGGGGATGGGGGACCAGGAAAGGCATTCTCCCTGCTGCTTCAGCAGGGGTTGAAAGCACTGAAGCACTCTTCAAAAAGCAGCTGTAGTTATTTTAAACCAGTTCCTTGCTATCAAACCCAGATTGGGCGAGTACTTAACAGTGCTCAGGAGCCCCAGGAGCCCCGGGGCTGGTGCTCACCACCTCCTTTGCAGGTCGTTAAGGAGCAGAAATCTCCATTGTCTGGGTGCTCCATCCCCCTCGCAGGCCTCTCCCTGCCCCCCGGGGGTGGGGGACACGAGGACCCTTACCGGACCCTTACCATAGAGGGTGCCCAGAGCCAGCCCCACATCAGCCTGGGTGAAGCCCAGCATGATGCGCTTGTGCTTGAGGTCCTTGGCGAACTGCTCCAGCTCCTCCGAGGTTGGCGCATCCTGGCAGAGGCAGAGATAAACTGAGAGGGGACAACGGGCCCCCAGGAGCTGCCAGGAGCGGGGTCTGTCGGTGTGTCACCGTGGGATGGGGACGGGAAAGGGCTCGGCTGAGCCCTTGGCAGCGCCGACACCCACCAGCCGCTGCCCCCTCTAGGCGATGGGGTCCTTGGGGCGATGGGGTGGGTGGTCGAAGGGTTTTCCGCAACCCGTGAACAAGGGGCTCTGCTCAGCTTGGGGGCTCCCAAAGTGTCCTCACCCCTTCCTGCCCCACGAAGGACCCCCTGGACACCCTCCACCCACGGCACAGCGCCGAGCTCACCCCGCGCTGGTGTGGCGGAGACCCAGGGTGGCACAATGACAGAAAGCGGGTCCCGGGAGCACCCAGAGCTCCCGCTCTGCCCCCCCAGGCCCTGGGAATGTCCCCTCTGGCCCCAGGCTCAGACCAGAGGCAGTCCTGATGCACGCATTCGCCCATGGCCCCAGCATCACCCCCCTCCCGCGGCACGTCCCCACGGGCTCAGAGGTCCCGGGGCGTGGGCACCCACGGCCCCCGGGCACGGAGCAGCCCCTCGCCAGCCCCGCTCCCGCCTGCGCCCCGAGCAGATGAAACGGCTCAGATGGAGCGGAACGACGAGCCCCCGTGGCTCGAGGGGGATTCAAACACCTCTTTGCCACAACCAGGCTCTTCCCTTCTGGAAAGCTGCTGACCCCGGTGCTTCCCTTCCTCCCCGCAGCGCAGCCTGCAGCTGCTGCGGGGGCATTTTGCAAACTTTTACCCGATTCTCACATTTGGAGGGCAATTTTGGATCTTACAGCCGCCGCTCCTGCTACCAAGTCTCGACTTTTAATTTCTGGCGTACTCCGGCAGCGAGAAGCGCGGAGCATCCCTGCCTCGGAGCAATCCCTCACCCCAGCCGGGAAAAAAATATTCCTCGAAACGCCCCCAGCGCGGCAGGCTGCGACCCGGGGCACGCGCATCCCCCCGCGGGGTGCGTGGAAGCTCCCGAATCCCCGCGGCACGGATCGGGCAGCGGCTCCGCACCAACCCGCCCAACGCAACCGCAGGAGTTCGCAGGAACTTTCCCACCAGCCCCGGCATCATCTGCCGCTGCTGCCGCCGGGGCGTCCTTGCCTCCGAGAGACGCGTTTAGATCACGCCAGGATTTAAAAATATTTAAAACGAGCCAAAAACACAGCAGCCAGTCACGCCGATAACTGCCGCCGCCACACCCGAGCCCCCCCGCCCCGACTCCGACCGGGCTCTGCCCGCGCCCCGGCAGCCGTCGGTGCCCGCGGAGCCCCGGGAGGAGCGGCCGGGGCCGGAGGGGGCTGCGGGGAGCCGGGCGGCGGTGGGGCAGGGCCCGGGGGGACCGCGCCGCGGCCCCGAGCGTCTCGCCGAACCGGGATTCAGCACCGGGTACGGGGACGGCCGCAAGGCACCGCGGGTACGTGCCGGGCGTCCGTGCAGCACCACGTCTAAGGGACGGGCAGCACAAGGGAACGCCGCAGCCCAAAGTCCCCAAAACCCAAGTTCCCCGTTCCCCCCCCCCAAGCGGCCTCCCCGAGGCGCTCCCCCCCGCGGAAGCGGCTGGCCCGGCAGCTCCGTGCCCCGACGGGGCGCACGGCGGCGAGCCCGGGCTCTGCCTGCCGCCTCCGCGGCGGCCCCGGCGCACGGAGGGGAAGAGCGCGGTCCCCCGGAGGGGCGCCCCGGCCCCCCCATCTGCCGGGCAGCGGGACAGCGCAGCCCGGCGCGCCCGTCCCGTCGGGTCTCACCTCGTCGCCGCTGTCGCTGGAGTGTCCCCCCTCGCTGGCGGCGCCGCTGGAGCTGCCGCTGCTGCCCAGCCCGGAGACGCCGCCGGAGCCCGGCTGGAGGGTGGCGGGGCAGAGCTGGGGGCCGGGGAAGGCGGCGGCGGCGGGGCCGGGGAAAGGCGGGCCGGGCAGGGCGGCGCTGGCGGCGCCGGGGGGCGCGGGCCCGGCCCAAGGCGGGGCGGCCCAGGCCGGGCCGCAGCAGGCCGCGGCGCGGGGCTCGGGCGAGGGCTGGCTGCAGGGCCGGCCCGGGCGCGCCTCCGCCTTGGCGGGCGGCCCGGCGGGCGGGGGCAGCCAGGCGCGGGCCGGCGGCGGGTCGCGGGCGGGCTCGGGCTCGGCGGCGAAGGGGAAGAAGAGCGGCTGGGCGGCCGCCCCGTCGAAGCCGCCGCGGGGAAAGGGCGGGCCGGCGTCGGGCAGGAGGCCGAAGGGGGCGGCCGGCAGCCCCCCGTCCGGGCTGAACATGTTGCCCTCGGCCCTAGGGCTCCATGAGGGGGCTGCGGGGCTCGGCCCGGCCGCCCGCCGGCCGCTGCCTCCCTGCTGCGGCTCCGCCGGGGCCTCTGAGGGCGGCGGGGCCGGGCCGGGCCGTATGGAAATGGGCCCCGGCCCCATTGGCCCCGCACCGGTGGGTCGGGCGTGAACTTGATCCCCCCCCGGGGGGGGTGGGGGGCGAGGGGGGGGGGGGCGCCGGAGGGGGGGGGAAGGTGCGATTGAAGGGTGCGGGCTGTGGCCCGCCCGCACCCTTCCCCTCGGGCCGCGGGGAGGAGAGGCCCGGGCCCGGCGGGGCCCCGCTGCTGGGTCTCACAGCCCCCCTGGTCCCCGCTCGCCCCGTGTGCGGCGAAGGGCAGAGCCCCCCACACAGCTCGGGGGTGCTCGGGGCGGCCCACGTCTCCAAATGTTGGGGCGGCATCAGTCCGAGGCTCTCCCCGCCTGAGAGCTCCCCAGTGACCAAGTGCCCAAGTGTCTGGGCACGGGTGGGGAACGGGGGTTGCTCCGGGGAATGGGGGCACGGCATGAGCCGAGGCCCGGGGTGCGGGCGGGTACGGCAGCCTGCCCAGGGCCGCAGCAGCCCCTTGGCCACAGGACAGGGGACAAGACCCGGGGACGCTGGTGCCGTCGTGCAGCAGGAGGGCCGGAGCAGAGCTCGGCTATCGCCTTTTGCCCTCTGCGTAGTCCCAGCGGCAGAGCCTCACGCTCCGTGGGGTGCCCTGCAGTGCCTCACGGATGAAGCTGGGGCTCCTCAGCTCCCTCACACTCCCGCTGTCCCTCTCCTCTTCCTCGCCTCGCTCAGGAAGGCTGTGCCTCAGAGGGAGCGTGTCCTTCCCGGAGGCCTCGGCAGGCAGAGAGGCCCAGGAGCTCTGGGTGTGCCGCTGGGGAGCTAATTGCAGCCCCGGCTATCGGGGCCCATCGGCTCCACAATGGAGCACGTTTGATATTTTTCTCTATCTCAAGGGCTTTCCTCTCCCACCGCCCTTCACAATGGCGCTGCCGGGGCCAGCTCCGGGCATTTCCCCCTGTCCTCCCTGCTGCCTCGCACCCGGAGCTTCCTCCGTCCCGGCCTCTGCTGGGCTCTGCCCGCCCGGCGCTGGCTCCCGGGTGCAGGCAGGCACCGGCGGTGGGGGCAGCCCGTGACGCTGGCCAGAGCACGGCAAGGGGCGATCCCACTGCCAACGCCGCTCCATGTTTATTAACCCGGATTACCGGGAGCCTGCAGCCGTCTGGCACTGGAGATATGCCAGAGAGATAGGCTGGAGGAGCCCCCGCCGCGGCGGTGGGATGGGGATGGCGCTGCTGGTGCGACTGGGGGAAGGCGCTTGCTACTGGTTGTGAAGCACTTTGGCTTTGGCTCCTGAGACGGCTGGCACCCGAGGGCTGGCACCCAGGGGCTGGCACTGAGGGACCAGTTACCCAGCAGCTGGCACCCAGGGGCTGGTACCCAGCAGCTAGCACCTAGGGGATGGCACCCACGGACTAGTACCCAGAAGCTGGCACCCAGGGACTGGTAACCAGCATCTGGCACCCAGGGACTAGCACCCAGAGACTGGCACCCAGGGACTGGTACCCGCAGTGCCAGCAGCAGTCCCTGGCCCAGCACATGGCACTGCTGCACATTGAGGGGAGTGGAACAGCACCTGCCCCGCCCCCCCCACCCCCCCCCCCCCCCGCTTTTAATGATATTTCTATGAGGGAAAAAAATGACCAAGAGGATGAGCTGGAATTCAAGCCCCTTCCTGACTCCTGGCTGGGCATGTGCCAGACCGCCATCCCGGCTGTGCCAGGCTGCTCTGGGGAGGGAGGCCAGCCCCAGGAAAATGACCTGCGGGTGCAAAAAGCCTGTCAGCGGGACCGTGGGCATCCCTGAGTGAGCCCTGCACTGCGGGGCCTGCCTGGGGGGAACCGCTGCCCAGACCCGATCAGGCACCTTCCCTGGCGGGTGCTGGACTTGGCGATGCCGAGGGGCGAGCAGGGCCCTGGGCCGGGGATGGAGCACCCCGGTGGGGATGCCAGCACCCCGGTGCGGTGCAGGCGGGCTGCCCCGCTGCCTGCCCTCTGCCAGCGGGCAGAGGAAGTCTCGCTGCGGGGCTCCAATCGCAGCCATCAGCCCTGCTCCTCCCGAGCTCCCGCTGCGGCCCAGGGTTTCAGAAGATCCTTGGCCGGGCAGTAACTCCCCTTCCCTTTGATTTATTGTTCCCGGAATGGACCCCCTCCTCCTGCCAACCTGCTCTTTCTCTCCATCCCCCCAGGAAGCCCCCCAGCCCGCCAAGGCCTCAAACGCATTCCTGCTCCCTTTCATATACAGGTGGAGGGGAAGGGAGACGTTGACTTTGAACCGGCCCCTTTGTAGGAGCTGGGCCCATTGTGGCAGTGATGGTTTTAGCTGGGGGATGCGGAGGGAGTCAGTGGGGGGTTCTCCGTGTGTGCCCCCCCCCCCTACATTTCAATGGGGCGATTTTAGGGGGGCTGTGTGAGGTGCCTGGTTATTGTGCGGGGTCATTGTGCACCGATGGCCGGGGCTTGGCTATTCGTCTCCTTTGGGGCAGAGCCTCCTGTGTGCTCTGGGAGGAGGAAGGATGCTCCTTCCATCACCCCCATGGCTGGAGCCTGCTCATGCTCCAGGCTCGGGCCTGGCTCTGTGGTCTGTAATGCAGCCAGGGATGGGAGGGATCCTGCTAGGAAAAGCGGAGCAGGAAGAAATGCATCTCTCCTTCCTGGCTAGCTGAGATGGCAGCAGCCTGGGGGGGACAGAGATGCACATCTGCTTGCCCTCCCTTTGCTGAGTGCGCTGCTTTGGAGCTGGTTTGGCTTGGAGACAAGATATTAAGAAGAGGGTATGACCACAGATGATGTTTTATTCCCTGTCAGCCCACCCTCTCTCCTGGGGCAGGTGATGGAGGAGCTGTCGGGGCTGTGCTGGATCACCCCGAGTTTCTCGCCTAAGGCGATCACACCTTGGTGGGCTGCAGCCCTGTGCGCGGTGGGTCATGGCTCCATGGTGAGGAGCTGGCCACAACCTTCACCCCAGGTCTGTCTGGGGAGGGCTGGTCAGTGGGTTCAGCTTCAGAAGCTCCATCACTGGAAGGAACGCCGAACCTCCTCCATGGCACCACAGTTTGCTTGGCTGCAGCTGGCCTGGGTGGACGGGGTGGAGAGCTGGTGCTTCCAAACCCGGCATACATGAAAGTCCTGGAGGATGTTTTGGTCCAGTTCTGTCCCCTTGTTAAAAAGGCCTCCGCTTTACAGAGCCTGGGGTGTAATTTGGGTATCACCCTCATCACTGCAGGGCCTGAACACACCAGCTGGTCCTCCCTGCTGGTTTACAGCTGGGGAAACTGAGGCATAGACTGGCTGGGGCTGAGCCCAGACCCTGCAGCCAGTCCCGGACTGTCCTGGGCTGTCTGCAGCACAGACACCGTGTCCCAGGACAAATGACTCTGTTCCTGGACGTGCGGTGGGGACACGGCTTCCCAGGGGGGCCCTGAGCGAGGAGGGGTCTTCCCAGGAGGAGCAGGTGGGTTGTACTCAAAGCCAGAGCTTCCCAAAAAGCCTGGGAGTGCTCTGAGAGGCTGCTGGGGCTCCGAGAGCAAAGGGAGACGGACTTTGGGGAGCTTGGAGAGGGGTCTGCAAGGCTGGGTTTCCGCAGGGGTGAGCCTTAGGCCGGTCGTGGGTGATTTGGGGTGCGATGCTGCTTGCCCAGGGTTGCAGCTGGAGACCCCAGGGCCACCTATGAGCAAAAGCATCCCCGATGGTGCCCAGGCGCTTTGGCGGTGAGTCAGCACCCACCCTCCAGGCTGCCGAAACCAGCAGGAGATGAGATTGTATCAGCCTGATGGGGGGCTGGCGGGATCAAAGGGCCGGGAGAGGAGATCAGGCTCCACACAATGGGGGGACACGATAGCCCTTATCTGCCGGCCCCACCGAGGTGCGAAGGGCCCGACCCTGGGGGCGATGGGGGTGTGTGTGTGTGTGTGCTGGGTGCTGTGCAGGGCTGGGTGCGGGCAGGCACAGCCCGGGGCGGGCCCACCCAACCCTTCCCTGGGGAAACCTCTCCTGGCAAAAACTGAGAAGCAAGAAAATCAACTCTGGTCCTTGCTGGGTCTGGGAAACCCTTCGGGAAGGGTTTGGAGGCTCCTGCAGCTGCAGGAGCAGGATGGCTGCTCTCACTGTTCCCTGAGGAAGGTTTTGGGATGGGGGACCCACGGCACCCTCCCTCCCTGCCCCCCCCCCCCCCCCCGCCTTGCTCCCTAGAGGAGCACCCCGAGCAGAGGGCCCCACAGCGGGGAGCTGGCCCCACACCACACACTCGCATGGGTCTCAAACATGGTCGTTTAATAAAATCTCCTTTTAAAAGAACTACAATCCATACAACATCGAGGGGCGCGGGGAGAAGGGCAGCAGCCCACGGGGAGGGGAGAGGCCGCCAGGAAGGGATCTGTGCGGTGCCAGCGACCCCGACGGGGACCTTTCCACACCACCATCGCTCACCAGCACGGCCCTGCCGCTGCTGCCTGCCCTGCCTGTGCCTGCCTGCACGTGCAACGGCTCCTGAGTGTGCAACGGCCCCTGTGCGCGCAAGAGACCACCTGCATGCGACAGGTCAGCGTGACAGTCCACGCCAGGGTCTGGACATGAAGCCACATCTGTGTAAAGCAACCCAAAACCCGTCCCGGGCCTTCCACTGGGGATCATGGCCAACACAGCAGGGTGGCTTTGGGGAACAGAGCTGGGCGCTGAGCGAGGACGTGTTGGTGGGGGCTGGTGAGCCTGGATGCAGACATGGGCAGCAGAGGGGTGCAGGGGGTCTCTGGTGCCTGGGAGGCGCCCAGGTTGGAGCGGTGGAGACCGTCTCCTGCCAGAGGGATGCCCGCAGAGTGCCAGGCCGGGCTCCACAGGGATGCTGCAAAGGACATGGGCTCGGTGGGGCAGAGAAGCAGCACGGCAAAGCCACTGTGCCTTGCCTACCCCTCCCAGCGCCCCACGCCCCCATCACTCTTGCTCCTTCCTCCCCCGCGGCCACACAGGCTTAAAACTAAAACCCTGAACCCTTTTTTTCTGAGCTTTCAGCCCATGGAGGCCAGGCTGAGCCCAGCTGGCACCCAGGCCTGAGGCGAGGAAATCCTCTGGCTCTGCCGGCCCAGCCCGAGGTGGGGTCCCAGGCCACAGCGGGACCGGGACTGGGCACCCCGGGGCCTCCGAGGAGCAGCACCCCTAGAAGGGGATGGAGCCGGTGCAGGGGCCAGGGCAGAGCCTCCGCTCCCAGCCAGGCACGGCCCAGGGTGGCGTCCGGAGGTGCACCCCGGGTGGTGATGCCAGCGCCTGCCCGAGCCTGCTCCTGCTGCCAGGGTCTGCCTGGGAGAGGAGAGGGCAGACCAGGCACCGGACCCTTAGTGATGCCACCTGCTCTGGGTAAAGTCTCCATCCCTGGCAGAGGGGCTCTGAGCCGGCTGGCAGCCCTGACACCTTCCCCTGCAGACACAAGCATGCCTGGACCCCCCCAGCCCCTCTCCTGCTCTTCAACTCCCTTTCCCAGCTGCTGTTGCATCAGCCCAGCTGCAGCCGGGGCAGCAGACCTTCCTCAAAGCCAAACACAAAGAGACAGCACCGAGTCCCCCCCCAGTTTCTATGCCAAGGCAGTGGCCGCCCCCCGCCCAGGGCTGCCGTGTCCCCGAGAGCAGCGAGCGCAGGGCAAGGCAGGGACGCGATCACAGCAGCAAAGAGGACAAGGACGCTGGAAACAGGGGCGATCCCCCCCTCCCATAGCTGTTAGTGGGTGTTTATTGGGCAGGCGTCGAACAGTCTGGCAGAGCGGGGTCCGCACCCCTTCGCCCAGCTGCGGGTGCCCCTCCGGCACAGCCGCCCCGCCGGGCTTCGGCGTTGGGTGCACAGTCCGTAGCGAGCTTGGGTGGAGGAGAGGAGGGTGTTACTGGTGCGACTTGGGGTCGGAGGGGTGTAAGGAGGAGTCGTCAAAGAGTGGGTTCCTCACTTCCATTTCTCCGGTCTGCGGCAGCGGAGGGAGCAGGATGGGGGGAAGGAAAAGGCAGGAGGTCAGAAACCAGCTGGGGGTTGAGCTGCCCCATCCCGAGGGGTTTGTCTGACCCCCAGACCAGCAGGGAAAAGGGAGAGTGGGGGGAACCTCATAGGCTGGGGTGACACGTACCAGGACCTCACTGTCCCCCCTAGCAAGGCACTGCCTCCCTGCCAGGAGCGGCCAGGGGTGCTGGGATGGGGTGCTGATGTGTAAAACCCACGGTCTTGGATGGGATGGGACCCCACAGCCTGGCTGGGGACTCCAGGATGGGACCCCAGCCTGGCTGGCAGGAACAGGGGTCCTTGCTCAGGCTGTGGACCCCAGGACCTGACCCCCAGCCTGGCTGGCAGGAATGGGGTTCCTTGCCCAGACTGGGGACCCAGGATGGGACCCCCAGCCTGGCTGGCAGGAATTGGGTTCCTTGCTCAGACTGGGGACGCCAGGATGGGACCCCCAGCCTGGCTGGCTGGAATGGGGTTCCTTGCCCAGACTGCATGCCTGCCATCAAGTGCCCTTTAATGGGCCTGTAAAGACCTAATGATGACCCTTAGTCTGGGCCCTGATGGCCGGGCTCCGCAGCCATTACCATGTGAAAGGCTCCTTTCTTGGTGCTCTTGGTGCTCTTTGTACCCAGGGCTGTTGGGAGCTGCCCTTCCCCCGGGTCCCCTGTCAGCCAGGAAAGTCCCCCCTGGCTTTGAGGACGACAAGAAGTCCCTGGGCCAGGCGCTGGGGAGACACCAGGACGAGCCCCTTGGTCCCGGTGCCCAGGAGCCCGAGGTGACCACGTCCCTGGCACCGCTGGGATGGCACGTTGGGTCTGCCAAGGGCTGCCCCAGCTCTGGTGGGCAAAGCCCCGTGCTGGAGGCTCCTTGCAAGGAACTGCACCTCCCAGGCGTGTCTTGGGTCCCACCCTGCACACACCGGGTCCCCCCTGGCTGCCCGGCGCCCACCATACCGGAGCCAGCCCGGGGCACTCGTACACGGTGAAGTCTCCATCTTCATTCTCCTCATCGGACGAGGCCGAGTCTGGCAGCTTGGGCTCCTCTTTATGCCTGGGGGGAGAGGATGCAGAGAGGGGGTGAAGCCCAGCGGGATGATTAAGGGCACCCCAGTTAATGGCAGGGCATGGACCCGTGACCCTGTCTGCTGTTTACTCCCAGGGCTGCTTACTTCTCCATAGAGAGCATCTGCTGCTTTTGGTGCTGGTAGTGGTACATCTGGGCACTCTGAGCCAGCGTCTTGTCCCCGGGCTGCGGAGAGAACAAGGACAGCCATGGAGGCCAGGCTCTGGAGAGCCCCCAGCCCAGCTGGCGGGTGTCCCCCACCATGTTGGAAGCCCCTGAAGCAGAGCACAGGCCTGGCCCAAGTGCCAAAGACCTGGCAAGGAGGGACGTGGGTGCCTCACCGAGATCTTGTCGTAGGGCAGCGGGCTGGCCACTCGCTGTGCTGAGTAGTCTGCTTTCTGTGCCAGCCTGACCTCCTTCTGCAGCCTGCGCGGGGAGAGGAGAGGGTCAGCAGGAGCCACTGGAACAGACGACTCCATGTGGGAGCCAGTGAGTCCCGGGGTGGCTGTCCTCCCACCCACATCCCCGTTCCCAGGGATGGCACCCCCTGACAGATGGGTGGCATCCCCAAGCAAAGCCACCTCCATCCCACGGGGCCTGGGCATGAAGCACTGGTGTGCCGGGGTTGTCAGCACCCAGTGCCACGGAGACGCCAAAACGAGGTGCCACCCGCTCCCAGGTGGTATCCCACCGCTGTCCTCCAGCCCCGACTGGCAAATGCCATAGCTGCAGGGGGGCTGGCAAGGGCAGCTATCACCTCTCCTCCAACCCCCCCCCCCCATGCTCGGGAAGAACAGGAACGAGGGGCACAAGGACACTGAGGGACGGGCTGGCACCGGCAGCCCCCGGCTCACCTGCACCAGCAGACCGCAGCCACAATCAGCGCCGAGATCCCAGCCACTGTGCACACCACGATCAGCCCTGCAGGGGCAGAGGGGGACACAGAGGGCCAGGGGCTGAGCCTGGCAGCATGGTGCCACCAGCCCGCACTCCCCCAGCCAGGATGTGCAACCCCCTCCCATGAGCCGCCTGTCCCTGGGGTCTCACCCAGCACCATGTCGTCATTTGAAGGGATGGGGGCTGCCTCCACCGGGTCCTTCTGGAGTGTGGTGGTGGTGGAGGTGGGGAGGGTGGTGGCTGCCTCGCTGCTGGCAGGACCCCGCTGCAGAAGCCCCTCTCTCAGCCCACTGGCCACGCGCCGTCTGCCACCGGTGGGGACTGGGGTGGCTGCGGAAGAAGGCAGAGCCATGAGCAGAGCAGCGCTCGGGCAGCTCTGGAGGCCAAACCATCCTGGGGTGCAGGACCTGGCTGCCATGGGGTCCCCAGCAGTACTGCAGAGGATGGTGGGAGCAGGCACTTACTCCTGGGCTTGCCATCCCGCAGCGGGGGGGGGTGAGGAGCCTCTTGCCGGGCCAGCACGTCTGCCAGAAAATCGATTTCTTCCTCCAAGCTTGGAACGGACGTCCGCCCTGTGCCAGGAGAGAGCGGGTGTGAGATGGGCCCAGGGTGCGTCCGCACGCCCAGCCCCAGGGCGGACCCAGCAACCCCCCTGAGAAGGGGCTCACGTCCCCACACGAGCAAATGCGGGTGGTCTGGAGTCCAAGCCCACTCGGATGCAGCCCTGCACGACACCGGCGGTCCCAAAGCCGAGACCCGGGGTCTGCACGTGTCCTCGCTGCTTTTGGGATGCTTTCCCCCCCCACAACTGTTGGAGGCTGCAGAAGAAGCAGCAGCCGCAGCCATCCCCGTGCCAGAGCCAGTGGGTCCCGCAGAGCCCTGCAGGAGCAGGCAGGCTGCCAGCACCCGCTGCTCAGGACCTGCCCCGTGTCCCTGCTCCTGGGGCCACAGGATGGCCCTCAGCAAGGAGGGAGATGAGCTGGAGCGGGAGGGACACCCCAGAGCCACTCTGCTGCTGCGGGGTATGAGGGGCAGATCTGGCAGGGCAAATGGCAGCCCCGCTGTGGGTGTTTCAAGAGTAGGGGACACCTGAACGTTGGGTTTTCACCCCAGATTGTCCCGTACGGCCCAGGGGGCTGGAGCCAGCCCAGAGCGGGGCTCATGTAGGGCTGTCCAGGAGCTGATGGGAAGCCTTGCTCCAGCTGAGGGGCTGGTTTCTGCCCAGTGCCTGGCAGGATGCGGCCCCTTTGGGGAGGGGGTCGGGGTGCCCCGTGCAGCAAGGACCATCACGTATCCCCAGGTCCTGTCTGGGCAGTTCATGGGGGGCTGCCCCAGCCAGTGCCCTAGCGTGGCGCATGCCGGGGACCCACAAAGGGATGGGTGCCCCTGCAGCGTGGGGCAGGACCCCCATGGTGGCTGCGATAGAGCAGAGCAGGAATGGAGCCGCTGTCCCCAGGCTCGCCGAGCAGAGTCCAGCTCTGACACTCACCACGCGGCTTGGCACAGGATTGAACTCACTGATGGACGGTTCCTGCTGGGCACTGCGGGCGGGTGCAACGCCAGTGGTGAAATGCCAGCCCAGGGCTGCTCCCCAGGGCACAGGGGACTGGGGCAGAGCCCCAATTCCTGCCCGACTGCCCCAGGGCCTGGCTCTTGCTGCAAGAGGAGCAGAGATGGGGGGCTCCCCAAGGTCCCTCCATCCCTGCTGCAGCAAGCTGGGCATGCTGGGCAGGCACAGGGTGCACCCAGGGTATGCTCAGGGCATGAACAGGGTGCACCCAGGGTATGCACAGGGCATACAGGGGGCATATGTGGTGCACACGGGGCTTGCACAGGGCATTCAGGGGGCATACGGGGTGCACACAAGGCTTGCAGAGGGCATGGAAGGTGCACACAGGGTATGCACAAGACGTGCACAGTGTGCATGCAGGGTATCCATAGGGCACACACAAGGCATGCAGAGGGGCGTGCAGGGCATGTGGAAGGGGCAGACAGGGCTTGCAGAGGGCACGGAGGGTGCACATAGGGTATGCAAAGGGCACATGGTGCGCACAGGGCATGCACAGGGCACGCAGGGAGCACCCAGGGCTTGCAGAGGGCACGGGTGCCCTCTCATGGTTGGTCCCATCACTTGCCTGCAGCAGGGCGGCACGGCCACACTAGCACATAGCATCCCAGCCCGGTTGTTCTCCCCTTCCCCCGGCCCCTCCTTGGCTGGGGCTTGCCCCCTCCCCAGGGTCTCCAGGGCTCAGCCCCGGGACGCACACGGGGCTCTTGCCAGTGACTGGGATGGCTTTGGGAACAGCAGGGAGCAAGAAGGGGCATGTGTGGCTCCTGGCCTGGGTGGAGGTAACCTGATGCTGAGTCTCTGCAGAAGGGCACAAAATTCCTACAAATCCACTTATTTCTGTAGTCCTGCTCTAGGATGGCTGATGCCCTCCTGGCTGCTGGCAGCACAGCAAGTGGTGAGGGGGGAACCGCTGCGTACTACAAGCCAGGACCCCCTTTTGCCCCTCTTCCCCAAGTGCTTCCCGCAGCCTGCTGGGGCTCAGCCCCGGCTCCGTGCTGGCAGGGTCAAGCGGGAGCAGGGATGGGACCCACCAGCCCAAACCACATCATGCAAACCCATTGCAGCACGTTCAGCTGGCACGCGGCACCGTGGTACCTGCTGGCAGCGTTTTGGAGGCTCAGAGCCCTGCGCAGGCAGCACCAGTGAGATGCAGGCAGCGGGCTGCCCGCCTAGCCGAAGCAGCTGCGGGATGCACCGCATCATGAGGTCCCGCACATCCCCTCTCACCTCCACGCTGGTGCTGTGCCGGGTACGCCGAGACACCCACGCACGCCGTCACCAATGGCAGGAACATGCCGCTCATGTGCATGGCCCTCCCAAGACCCCAGAACGCCGCTCTTCACCCCAAAAAGCTGCTCTCAGTGCCTGCCTGCAAGGGTATGCTGAGGGAGACGAGCCCCAGCTCCTGCCCACGCTCCTGCCAGGAGCCGCAACCAATCGCGGGGATGGCGTGGCGGTGGCAGCTGGGATCCCGGGATCGGCGTCACCGGCAGTCGCAAGTGGCTCAAGGATGCTGCGTGGGCAGCCCCTTTAAAGGGTTAGGCACCCTTGAGCCGTGGAAGCCCCCCCCTGTTTGCATTGCACCCCCTCTCAAATGCAGCTATTGCAGCCCTTCTGCACCCTTGCAGGCTCCCCCCAGTTGTGCCGGCCAGCTGGGTGCTGCTGCCAGACCAAGGTACAGGCAGGATGCAAAAACACCCGTGGAAAAAATTTGTGCCTCCCTGCCAAAAGAAGCTGGGTGTCCTCGGGATGCTACTGCTCCCCCCCCGCATGCTAACATAGAGGAATTGGGAGAGGAGCTCCCTTTTTTTTTCCCCTTGTACCCGCACTTTTGCTGCCAGAAGGTGGTAGCATTGCTTGAGACAACAAGATGGGGCTGGGAAAGACCCTGGGATTGGTCTCCATCCTCCAGACATCCTCCTGGCATCCTCAGAAGATGCTACCGTGGTCCTGCATCTCCCTCACGAATCTGGGAGAGGATGCTACCACGGTCCCAGAGAAGCTGGGAGAAGATGCTACTGCGGTCCCACACCTCTCTGGGCGAGGATGCTACGGCGGCTGTTATCTCCCCGCCGAAGCCAGCACGGAGCGGGGTTGCTATGGAGATGCCGGCGCATGTGCAGCCCTTGCGAGAGGGGAATTTACTCCCAAGACTCCACATTAAAAAATAACTCACAAATAACTGTAAAAGCTGTTCGGTACCCATGGGTGTGGAGCCTGTGGCTGGGGGCATCTGCTGAATGCCAAGCCTGGACCCCATCCCTGTGCCATCCCCTCTCTCGTCCCCATTCCAGCACAGCCCGAGAGCCAAAGGGCCATGCAGAGCCAGGGCCCCACTTTGGGGATCTCCCTTCTGATTTACGGGGTGACCCTCCTGCTGGGAGGCTGATGGCATGAAGGGCACGATGGGCTCTGCCACCCCCTGTGTGCCCCCTCGCTGCAAAGCACAGGCTGTACTGCGGGCAAAGGGCAGCTCTGGTTGCACCCCGGAGGGACCCCAAATGTGCTCAAGACATAGGAAGCAGAACACAACCCCCCGCAAAAACCCCAGAGGGCTCCTCTAGGCAGGCAGCAGCTCGGGTGCGGGGGAGCTGCCTCTCTGGGTCCTGCCACGGCCCGGTGAGCCAGTGCTTGTTCTCCCCGCCCGGCATGGGACGAGCCACCTTTTGGGAGCTCCCCAGGCCTCGGGGTGGGGGCAAGGGGCTGCGGCAGTGGGGATGCCCGTGCTGGGCTGGTGGGGATGCCCCACGCCGGGACCCGGCAACGCTGAGGGGTGCCCGCCGTGAGGAGGAGCTGGGCTCAGGGAGGGACCGTGGGCTCTGCCAGCCGTGGAAAAACCAACCCCCCCCTTAGCAAGAGGGTTCTGGGGGCAGCAGGAGCGCAAAGCAGGCAGAGAAGGGCAGGCTGGAGGAAGGTGCTGACACACTTTGCAGCAGGCACGGAGGGGGTTCAGAGGTGCTCAAGAGCCCCCACCCTGCACCCAGGTGGTCCCCAGTGAGACCCACCCAGAGCAGCACATAAGGGTACGGCCGGGTCCCTGCACCTTCCCCACATACAGAGGCTGCTCCACTTTAGTTAACGCAAAAATAATTGGGTGGAGCCATAATTACAGTCTTTATTCACCTAACTGAATCTGCAAGAAAAACCACGAGGGGGGGGGCACAGAAACAGCTCTGCCTACAGCTTTCCAAGCCGCAGGAAGAGTTGAGGGTCACCCTAAAAACCACCCATGCGCGGCCCCCAGCACCGACTGCGTGGCAGAGCTGGGCTGCACTGGGAGCACCCTCCACGCACCACAGCAGTGGGTGGGAGAGCCCTGTGCGGGGTGGCATGTGTGCCCATGGGCTGCCGCTCCCCAGGAATGCTCTGCCCATCTCTCCCGCTGGCACAGCGCAGCCACCCAGGCTGCCACAGCCCCCTGGGAAAGGAGCAGGGGAGTCACACCCGGTGCAGCCCTCGGTGACCCCGTGCACAGCTGGGCAGGGCTCCTACCTGGCACTGCCAACTCCAGCTCTCCCAGCAGCGATGCTGGGCATCACCAGTGGAGAAGATGGCAGCTCCAAACCACAGGTCAACATCTCAAACCAATGGGAACCAGGTGGCTCAGCTCTGGGATGGGTGAGGCCACAGGCATCCAGTTGCCTTAGCCACGGAGTCTGCACATGTCATGGCTCCATGCACTGAAAGCTGCTACCCTGGTCCTGCAAAGCCTGGGGCTCTGCGTGGCCACGTCCCCTCCTCCAAGAAGTCCCCACCCCAGCAGCCACCCAGCCCCCCTCCCGTCCCTGGGCTCCTGGGCACCCCTGGGTGCTAGGCAGGGCTCAGCGGCGCCCGTGGTCACTGGCACGGCTGCAGGAGGATGCACAAGGCGTGGGGTCAGGTCCACACACTCCCCGCCAGCCCCAAAACCACCCCACAACTGCGGCAAGCCGGGGCTCGGGGTGAGAGGGGGCAGAGGTGCTGTCCCCACAGTGGTAGGGCTGCCAGGGAGAGAAGCCAGAGGATGGGGAGCAAGGGTGCTGCTGGGGTGGGGGCCTCCCCCGAGGCATGGGAACCTCCCGGAGCTGCAGAGGTGCAGGGCAGTTTTGCAGGCAGGGCAGGGCAGGGGGTTGCAGAAGGGGCCACTGCAGGGTGGGTGCACCTACCGCTGGGTGAGAACTGCTTCTGGACACATCGCCCGCGATCGTCCTCCTGGAAAGGGGGCAGGCAGGGGCCGCAGGCGCCTGACCCCGGGGGGCAGAACTCCCGGCGCTGCAGGGCACAGTCCAGGCTCCGGGGACACGATGCTGCTGTGGGGGGACAGGAGAAAAAAGGTCAGGAGGAGGAGAGGGGTCAAACGCTCCCCCGGGTCTGTCCGTGGCTGACCCGGCTGCCCCGGCCCCACTTGTAGAGGGCAGGTCCCACTGCAGTTAATGGGTGTGGATGGGCTTCACTGGAGCTGCCCCTCAGCCACCTCAGTGAAGCCACTACTGACTGCAGGGTCTTTAATGACCTGAGAATTGGCCTCCATGATCAGTATAGGTCCCTTCCAACTCGAGATATCTGGGATTTTATGACTTGCACCAGGCTGTTTGCTGCCTGCAGGGAAGCGCAGGCAGGGCCTGTCCCCCTGCACGGAACGCCAAGCCCCTGTGCCACCATCCCACAGGACACCCCGAGTCCCACAGAGCTGCCAGCGATGAGGGTCTCTAGCCCCTGCCTGCACGACGCGGGCAGTGGCTGAGGAGGCCGGCAGCTGAACTCCAACCAACACAAACCGATGGTCATGTGGTAGCTGTCAAACGAAAAATCCCCAAACCACCCCCCCCGCCAAGCCTCAGCACGGCTGTGACAGGTCATCACCGGCAACAGCAGCTTCAATTTCCATCCCTTTGACATCACGACAGGGGAAGATAGAGGGACCCAGCCCTCCGCCGGTGACACACTGCGGCCCAAATCTCCCTCGTGGCTTTTTGGGGCATCTTGTTTCTATGTCAGACTCTGGGACCTCTCTGGTACCTGGGGACAGGCATGAGCCCCCCCATGCTCTGACCTCATCCAGACCCAACATGCTCAGGATGCTGTGGCAGCCTGCCACGGCCAGGAGCAACCCAGTCCTCCCCCAGCCTGGCTCAAGCCAGTTGGACCTCCTGGGGGGACACAAAGCTCCCGGGTCCTACGCAAAGCGAAGTCCTGAGACTGGGTGACGGTGGCAAACCATGTGCAGAGATGGAGAGAGGAATCGTGACTAGCCGGGACAGTGACATGCAGGGCCAGCGCACGTCTCGCCTGCAGCGCGGGGCTGCAGGGATGCTCTAGGGTCCCAGCTTTCAGTGATAGCAGCAGGAGGTGCTGCCAGGGATGGTGACACCGCTGGCACTGCCACAGCACAAGCACAGATGTCCCTCCCTCCTGAGCTGGTGGCAGCACGGAGCTGGGTACCACCCAGTGTGCCGGTGTCCTGGGCTGGGCACAGCTGGGTGCAGGGGTGGGCACAGCTGGATGGGGGTGCCCGAGCCCTGCTTTTCACCTTGCCACGCATGGTCGCGGTGCCCACACCTCTCCCGCAGGCAGCAGCAGGCAGGCAGCACCGTGGGTCCCTCACCGGGAGCAGGGCCAGCCCTGGCCACCCCCAGCCTGGCGATGAGTCACGGCAGGAGCCAGCGCCCAGCGCTGTCCCACACTCCCTGAGCCATCCCCAACAGCCCTCGCCTACCCCACGGGCAAAGCGCCCACTGTCTGCCCATCCCCACACTCCAGGGGACAGCAGCCCCGGTGACAGCCCTGGCGCAGCATGGCACTGAGCACCCCACGAGAAGGGGCACCCCAGCTTTGGGGGTTTTCCCGAGCATCCCCATCCCTGCAGAGCGCCAGGGGCGAGGGGGGCAGCCGCTGCTGTGCCCAGGCATGGCATGGTGGAGGGTCCTGGCATGGGATGGAGCCACCAGGAGGGAGAGCTCCAGGGCCACTGCGGCAGCTCTTCTCCCTCAGCAAGGGCGCAGGTGCTGAGCGGGATGCCACCCCAAAGCAACACATACGGGATGCCACCCACAACGAATCCCCCTTCATGTGTCCCTATATCACCATTCAACTGCTCACCAGAGGGTGCGACTGCTACCAACGGCCCCCAGACTGCGCCCGCAGCCCTCCCCACTGCACCCCACGGGGCATCGCATCCATCACCCCCCCGGCTGACAGTGGCAGCGAAGGGCAGAGCTGCCTTTGCCCCAGCGGTTCCTCCTGCGGGCAGGGTTTTCTCAGCAGCTGCCACTAGGGCAGCGATGAGGCTTGGCCAAACCCTGCGCTGGACGCAGCAGCCTGGGGGACAGTTGCTCAGGGCAGGGAGCAGAGCCCACTGTGCCCGCAGGAGCCGGGTTTGCTCCCTGGAGACAGCGCGGGGCTCGGCCAGGCGGCCGGGGGAGAATTTGTGCTGAATGGGAAAATAATCAGGTATTTCAGCACAGGAATCGGACTCAGCCACCTGCTTTGCCTGTCCAGCACTCACTCTCAAGGCCATTTTGTTTAAAGATCACAGAACGGCCAAAACACGCGGCCGCTCAGAGGCAGGAGGAGGCTTTGCCACTGTGGGGACAGGCGACATCCCCACGGGGTGCTGGGGGGGGCACTGGAGACCCCCCACCCGTGCCACGGACCCATGAAAACACCTCCCTCCAAAACAGGCACTGGCGAAAGCTGTTCACTGGTGGGAGGAAGCCACCCTGGTGTGGGTGACCCAGCACTTGCAGCCACCCAGCACCCTGAGACCCCAGCAGGACCCTCAGAGCCATCTCAGGGCAGCAGAAGGGGGAAGGTGGGGGCTAAATAAACCCCAGCCTGGAATACATAAAAGGTCCTTATCTGTGTTTGAGGAACGAGCTGTGCTTGCCCAGCTGTCACGAGCTGGGATTAGGAGTGAGACAGGCAGGCACTGATCTAATTAAGCTCCCCCTGTGTAATCAATCAGTGGTTAGCAAGCAGAGATCGGCCCATGGGCACCCTGCAGGGTGAGGGGTCCTGTGGGGGCTTTGCCACTCTCTGAGCCCACCCCAAAGCCCAGCGGCTGCTCCCTCCGTGCCACGCCAGGGACTGAGCACCGCGCACGCTGGCACCCAGGAGCCACAGGGGCACGTCTGACCCCGACCGCAACCACCCTGGGGGACCGGGCTTTCGGCTGGGACAAGCTGCCGGTACTGGAGAAGGCAGGGTTGGCTCCCTGCAGGCAGGAGCTGAGCCTACGGCCAGTGGGTGAGCGGGACACTGTGCAGCTGGCACGGAAAGATAAACAGTGGGTGAGCACAAGCCGGGGACACGCAGGGACAGGAACAGCCCTGTGCCCAGGAGGAAACGCTGACGTGCGAGCTTTGAGGTGTGCACACACACGCACAGCCCCCCCACAGGTTATCTGAGGGGAAAAGCTCAGCACAACACCCCCAGCCCTGAGGACCCACCCTGAGGACCCAGGCAGACTCCAGGGTGAACGGAGTGCCTGCAATGGGGGGGTGTCCGCTGCACCCCTCCAAATGCCGTAGGGTCCGTCAGTGTCTCACCATGGCTCGGCAGGGCACGGAGCTGCTGGCACTCATGCCCCTAGGTGAAGTCGTTTTTCAACACTCGTGCCAAAACATACAGGTGAAAACTAAAACCTGAATAACACCAGGGAGGATGTCCGGGTGGCCGGGAAAGCAGGAACTGCCCCCGCTGTGTCACTGCCGCAGATAGAGAGATAAAAGTTAACGTAAGAGGATAATTAATTATCGCTGAGCACTGATCCAAGTGCTTGTGCTCTGTGCACCAGCAACGCCAACGCCCAGCCTCCCGGCTGACAGGGCCCCAGTGCCAGCGGCATGAGCTGGCAGAGCCCACTGGGCACCAGCCGCGGCGGCTGAGCGGGCACGGAGGCCCCGGGGGTCCAGCCCTGCACGGCAGCAAGGGCACAGCCTCTGGTGGGGGGCGGTCACCGAGCCAGGGCACAGGGCCACAACAGGCGTGGGGGGATAGCAGGGTGCCCAGGGGACACGGGTCAGGTCTCCGCACCCACGTTGAGGCTCTGCACGCTGGCACACGGCTTCGGCCGAGGGATGACACCGGCCGAGGGCAGGGCAGACTGCCAGCAGCGGCGGCGGCAGCCGGAGCCCCGCAGCGGCGCAGTGTCTGCCAGCTCCACTCCAAGGTCACTCTTCCTCCTCCTCCTCCTCCAGCCAGGTGACGTGGGACCTGCTGTAGGACCTGCCTGCAGCCTGCCTGTGAGCTGGCACCGTCTGGGGCTCTCCTCCCAGCTCTGCAAATTGCTCCTGGCCCTGAAGGGCTGGAGCTGGCCCCAGGCGGGCAGGCAGGCGGGCAGGAGGGCAGGCAGGGCACGCGTGCTGCCCCACACCCCACCCCAGCTCCCGAGGGGCAGTGCTCCTGTCCAGCAGCGGGCAGGAGCAGGAGGGGCTGAGACACCCAAACACCCCAGCTCCACTCCCCCCATGCCCTTGGACATGGCTCCCGGGGTGAGCCGGGGGGTCACCGCCTCCACTGCCAGCGGCCCCAATAACTCAGCAAAAGCCGGGCTGGATGCTTGGAGTCGCCCGGGTGGGTGCCCCAGCCCTGGCACCGCTCCCACGGCACACAGTGACCACAGGTGACACACACCGACCACGGGACAGACACCATACCGGCGGCGCTGAGCCATGCTGGGCTCCCCAACCCGGCTGCACCCCCCTGCCCTGCTGCTTCTTGCGCCCGAAAGCAGGCGGAGGGGAGCTGGGCTTCAGGCACAGCTGCATCCCCAGCAGCAATCGCCCTCCCAGGGCACAGCTGCTGCCACCGCGGCCCTGCCACCGCGGCTCTGCCACCGCTTCGCAGCCCCCGCAGGAGCCCCACGGCTGCCTGCAGCCGCTCACGTCACCGCTGTGCTCCTGCCTCCGAAAATGCAGCAGACGGAGACCCCTCCCGCGCACCGAGGCGGCAAAGTGGGGTTCTCCGCCAACGCCGACCCCGGCACACCAGGAACAGGGGGATGCTGGGCCACGTCACACTGCTCCTGGGGACGGAGGATGCGGCACAGCCATGGCCATGCAGCCTGGCCCCCCCTGCCACCCCCTCCTGCGGCAGCGCGGACGCGTGCCCCACCGGTGAGCGCTTGGCAGCAGAAAGCGCTGGTTCGCTTTTCACTTTGGCAGGTTTGTCCGGGCAAAAGCCACGTGCCACCGGGCTTCCCGTCCCCAGGCCACCGGGGCGCGTGTCCCAGCTTCCAGCTTTTCTGGTTCAGCCGGCCAGGCACCGAGGTCTGGCCCAGCTCATAAAGCAGCCAGCAGGGATGGTCCCCAGCGCGGCTTACGTCACAGCCAAGTGACAGCTCCAGCAGCCCTGCGCCGCAGGCTGGGGGACAGGGGTATCCCCGCAGAGACCCCCGGCAGCATCCCCCCTGCCTGCACAGCAAGCATCTCGGCTGCACCGTGCACCCACTGAGGGGACAATCCTGCCGGCAGCGTCCTCACCCAGGAACGAGGGAAAATGCCACCACAGGGAGTCACCCGGGTAAAATGCCACTCGCTGGCTGCTTTCAGGCCACCAGCCCCGGCAGGTGCTGCAGGACGGGCTGCCCGTGCTGGAGCCCCGGTGTACCGGCAGCACGGTGTGCAGCGGCTGCTGGGATGAGACGGAGCAAGCGAGGGGCGGGCAGGGGCCTGCGGAGGCAGAGGAGGCGGGAGCCATGATGAGGGCATGAGGCCATCACGATGGGCTCCCAGAGCCTTGACCCCCTCCGCATTCAATGCCGAAGGGGAAACAGAGGGTCAGAAGGGGCTGAGCCAGGCTTCCCCAGAGGTGCGGGGATGCCAAACCCTCGGCAACCCTAAATGCTTCACCTCCCCAACCGCCGGTGTTACCCCAGAGCCTGTCCCTGCTCTAGAGCAGACCCTATCTACAAGCACCCCAAAATCTCAAGCTGCTCCTGCAATCTGGGGCCAGGGGAAGGGGCAGCACCAGGCAGCCTCCCCCTGCCAGGCCGATGGAGCAGAATTTTGTGTCATTGCCACTCAAACCCCTAAACCAGCCAGAAAAATCCCCATTCCCTGCCCTGGCAACCTGCCTGGTGCAGCAGGAAAAGAGGAGCTGGATTGATGGGGGCTGCGGGAAGGGGAGATGTCACCCAGACAGATGGAAATGGCTCTGAAAAAACACAGCTCCAGACCCCAGTGGGGACCAGGCAAAGCTGGGAGGCAGCAGAGGACACAGGCCCCTCGCCTGCAGCAGGTGAGGGGGGCACCGAGCTGAGCGAGACCCCCCCGGAACCCCAGCTCAGCTGTCCCTAGGTGCTACCGGCTCCGGCCCCAGCTCCCTGTCCCCTTCCACCCTTCCAGCTGCTCAGGGCAGCTCCAGCCCTGCAGAGGCTGTGCCACCTTGGGAGGGTGACACGCTGCATCCCTCACCACGCTGGGGTGACCCCACAGTGCCAGAGGCGTCCCCAGCCACAAGTGCTTTGCTTCAGATATTGAGGAAGAGAAGAAATTATTAAAAAAAAAAAAAAAAAAAAAAAAAGGAAAAGGAAACCCAGATGCTTTTCCCCAGTGCTGCCCACCCAAAACTGCCACTAGCTCTGCATTGCTGTCCCGGGCTCGGCTGGGTGTGCAGCCACCCATACTGGGGACCCCGGGCTGTCCCTGATGCCACCCCGTGCCAACAAGCACCTTGCTGTTCTTCGCAGCTCGAACCACCCACTTTCAGCCTTGTTTACCGGGGTTTGCTCAAGCAAATACCAATGGGCTTCGTACCTGCCCAGAGCTCACCAAGGCTGGGGCAGGGGCTGGGTTTTTTAAATTCCTTTTTCACTGGCTGGGCTCCACGGTTGCGCACGGTGTGACGGGCGAAACAGCCGGTGCTCAGCCCGGTGCTGCCAGTGGGCTCTCGGGGCCGGCCCCGCACAGGCACGGTGGGCTAACGCTGGGTGCGCAGCACGGCGGATCCACTGGCGAGGGGCACCCCTCCTCGCATCCCCGCGGTGCCCTGGGGCACCCCGGATGGACAGCGCGGCACAGTGCCGGACCCTTGCTGGGCCGGCATCGCAGCGGATGGGCAAGCCTGGGGTTTTACAGCTCTGCTCCAAGCACGGACCCACCCGACACCCTGAACAGCCTCGAGGGAAGGGCTCGGGTCCAGCTCTCTCCTCCTGGCACTGACTGGGCATCGACCGATCCGCAGGGCCCGGTCTGCCAGGGCGTCTGCCTGCCCGCTGAGCCGTGGCAGAGCGGAGCCACAGCCACCCACGAGCTCTCCTCGCAGACCCATCGCTGCTGGTGGGGAGGGGAGACGCGAGCCCACCTCCCGCAGCCGAGCCCCCAAGGAGATGCCAGGCCAAGGGCTGGCACAGCTGTGCTGGTGCAGCTTGGCCGTCTGCGAGCAGCCGCACGCTCCTGCTGCTGGGCTGCAAATAAAACCCCGGAGCGGCAGCTCCCCGGCGAAGCGCTGCTGCACCCACCAGGGCCAGATGCTCTTTGGCAAAGCCAAAGCCCTCCCACACCTCGCTGCATCCCACACTGCCAGAGATATTTTGCAGCCTTTGGTAACGATGCACCAGCACGATTTTGCTGATTAAACACCCTCGGGCAGCTCGGAGGTGGCGGCAGCAGCACAGATGGCTTCGCTCAGGGTGGGGAGTCCGTCCACCCTGCCCCCACCGTTCACCCGGTGCCGGGCACCAGCCTCAGCACTCGCACCAGCCCATCACCCTGAGATGGGGGTTTGGGGACACAGTCACTCATCAGCAGGTGCTGGGGGCTACAGGGGCCAACCCTGATGGCTTTCCAATGGCTTGTGAGCAGGGAGCCCCGGGTGGGCAGCCTGTGTCCCTGCAGACACGCAAGGCGGGAGGTAGGCAGAAAAGCAGGGGCCGCCTCACCCCACCCCACTTGGGGTGCACTTGCTCTGACTCAGCTGCCACCAGCAATAAAGACCTGCGGGACTTCACATCCCGCCAGGGCAGAGAGCCCAGAAACTGGGGGGGCCCCGTCAGCCCAGAAAACAGGGAGCCCGTGGGATGCACAGCGGCATGCCAGGGGTGCTCGTGATTGCAGCATCTCAGGGCTCCTGGAAAAGGGCTGCAGACAGTGCTGAAACAGCTGGACCTAGAGATTTCTTTTGGGTTTCATCTCCCGTAGGAGGCAGCTGGCTCAGGGAAACCCTCTCCTTTCCAGCCAGGAAGCCAAGAATTATGGCCACAGGATGCGTCACATTACCAGCAGCTTACCGGGGCCACCCTCTCTCCTGGCTTAGCGGGTGGCTGGGAAATAATCCCCGACAGATGCAAGATGATGAGCTCCCCGAGGCAGAGCTGCTCCTCCTGCACGCAAGAGCCACGGGCTCCCCAGGGGCGCTCCTCTGCAGACCCTCAGCTGGGCCCGGGCAGCACCCATGGGTGCTACCGGTGCACAGCAAGAGCGGCGCCTTCCCGACGTTTTGCCCTCCACCTCTGTCACCGTCTCCTTTCTATAGGAGGGGAACAGGGGCCAGGAGCCCAGAGGATACCACGATAAGCCAGGGTCCCTGCCAGCACACCAGCTGACATGTCACTTCTCATGTCACCCGCGTGAAGTGATGGGTGTCCCTCCCCCAAAAAGCAAACCTCCCTCCCACAAAGGCTTTGCCCGCTCCATCCGTACAGGACAGACCCCAGCAACACGCCACAGAGTGCACTGGTTGGGCGGGCAGCTGCCGGCCTGCGGTGCTCCGGGACGGGAAGAGGCAGGGACCGGGAACTGCTCCGGCTGCGCTTCCTTCCTCCAATTCAAAGCGCGCTCCAGGCGTTTAATGGCCAGTTTCTTCCCATTGCAATTATCATTAGCTCACGAAGCGGCTAATTACAGGCCTGCTGCCGCCATTCGGTGCTCTAGGCGCCCCCGTGGCAGTCGGTAAAGCCCAGGCAAGGCCACAGAGATGGGGGACATGGGAGGGAGATACCCCGGCACTGGCAGCAGTGTTGGGGCTGTGCCCTGGGGTTTTGGGGGGAGCCATTGCATCCATCAGGGACCAGACCCCAAGCTCCTCGTGGGCACAAAGCACCGGGGCACTGTGTTTGTGGGATTAATGCAGGGACAGGACTGATGGCAGCTCCTGTCCCCAGTGCCCAGGGACCCAGTGCCTTGGGCCTGGTTAGAAGCCACCCTGTCACCTCTCCTGTCCCTGGCACCCCCATCACCTCATAACCCCTCCTATCCACAACATCCCCATCAAGCCATCAACCCTCTTGTCCCTAGCACCCTCCAACAACCTTCCTGTTCCCAGTGCCCCCCCCATGCTATCACCCCTCCTGTCCCCAGCATACCGGCCACCCCTGTGACCCCTCCTGTCTCCATCTCCCCTGCCACACTGTCACCCCTTCTATCCCTGTCACCCCTTCTATCCCCAACATCCCCATCACCCCTTCTGTTCCCAGCACCCGCATAACCCCCCCAGTCCCCAGCACACCCCCGGGAAGCGCGCGGCAGACCTAAGCCGATTACCTCCCTTAATAGCCCCGTGGCCCAGAAGAGCCATTTCAGGCAAACATCCCGGACTCGTCTTCCCCTTTGCGCTGCGGGAAGGACCCAGGTGCCCCTGGGGATGGAGGGTCCCTGGGGAGGGGGCAGCTCTGCGGGGCCACGGCAGCCCCAGGGAGCCCCCTCCGGGCAGCGCAGCCCCGGGGTTAGGCCAGGGTCCCGCTCCGAGCCCTCGAAACCACCTCCAGACCCCAAAGCCATGCCCGGAGCTGCCAGGGAAATTACGGATCCAAAAGGCCTGCCCCTGCCTGGCGCAACCGCAGCATCTCCCAGGCTCCGGGATCATGGTCTCCCTACCCCATGCGCCAGCACTCCCCACCCTGGCACCCACAGGGCACGGCTGGGGTGCACATGGGTTTGTGGGTCCCCAGCAAGCTGCAGCGAAAGGAGAGGAGGGACTTTCATTGCGTCCCTTCCATAAACCATAAACTTCCTTGATGCTGACTATGCCAGAAATTGGGTTCATGAAGATCGGGGCCCTCTTCCCAGCCGTTCCCCCTCCCCGGGCTTGCGGACAGAGCCCTGCCCAGGTCCCTGGTGCAGGTACCGACCCGCTGAGCTCCATGGGATGCTCATGCACCACGTCCCCAGCTCCCCCACACCTCACCTACCCACGAGGGCTCATTTCTCAAGGTGGGAGCCAGCCGAGCAGATGTAACCCCAGAGAACGTGGGAGGAACATTATCTCCAAGAATAAAATGGCACAGAAAATGAAACTCGGGAGCAACACACAGCTCCGGGGGGAGCGGCACCCTGGTTGCCACATGGGAAACACTTGGTCTGCACCGGCATGGCAGAGGACACCCCGCTGTGCAGCTGCAGGTGGGCTCGAAGGGACAAGCCGGCTGCACACTGCTGACCGGGACCATTGCCCACCATCGCCCCTGCTACCAGGGGGACCCAGACAACCCTCTCTGTGTCTCAAGTAAAAGCTGGGCCTGGAAATGTCTGCTTTCTGCAGGCTGACCCGTGAGATGTTGGGGGGCTTGAAGACCACCCCCTGCTCACCCCTGGGCAGAGCCCTGGGGAGGTCGGCAGGGCGGCCAGTCCCTTGCAAGTGCCACAGGTTCAGCACCGGGCACAACTGCGATGCTCCCAAGAGGGGCTTGGAGCTGACCCAGCTTCAGCGTTCAGGATGATGGTCCCCAGGGACAGCCTGCTGCGCCCCGACCCTGCCGCGGCTCCCTCCCCAGCACAGACATTCCAAACCGGGCACATTACAAGCCAAGAGATGGCCAATCCCGCCGTGAGGACTCCATAGGGGATGGCTCCTGCCTTGGCGTGCCCAGCTCTGGACCTGGAGAAGTCCCTGCACCATCGCAGACCTGGGGCAGCTGCTACCAGCACCAGCATCCATGCTCCCACCCGCATCCCTGAGTGGCACAAGGGGTAAAGGCAGCGAGGAGCTGGCAGTTCACGCGTGGCCAAATGGGTCACTTGGACTAGAAAGGACTGCTCGTTTTGTGCTGAACAGCTTCTCCGTGTGTCCTGATGCAAAGTGCTGGCTGCAGCAGCGGGGCTGGGGTTTTCAGGCTTATTAAAAAAAACAGGTTCTTGCCCATCATCCCATTTGGAAAACCTTTTTTTGTTTATAATAATAATAGATGAAATTTGGCAACCAAATTACTCGAGAAGGGGTGAGAAGTCTGACTCTCACTAGTGCTCCAGGAAACACAGCCAGAAAACGAAGCGAGGAAGTGTTTCTGCCTGAAGCCGGGTGTGCTGGAGAGAAACACGTGGGGAAAAACCACAACTAAGGAGCACCAAGCAAAAGGAAACCACTGCTGCAGCACCTCCAAAGCCAGCTGCTGTCCTTCCTCCAGCTCGGATCAGGCCCTCAGCAAGACGAGGACGTCACCATGCCATGCGCTGGCTGTGTCCCGGGAGATGGCATCTATTGCAGGGCCTTCTGGGTTGCAGCACCAGCAGATGAAGGTGGGGAGGAGGAGATGCCAGCCCCCGTTTGACGAGGCTTTGCTGAAGCTGCACAGGCAGGAGGATGAGGATATGGTGGCCCAGGACCTTCTGCCCCAGCTGTCTCCTTGACGGGGCCACGTTCACCAACAAACCATGGAGCAGGAGCCACCCCGGCCCTGCCACCCCCACCTTGCAGCTGTCCCCAGAGAAAGCCAAGCTCTGCCCCATCCGCCCAGGAAGGTAAATTATAAAATGGGAAGAAACTGCCAATGTTTTCCCTGCCCCACCATGCCGGGGGGAGGAAGGCTACGGGGACAGGACCGTGACTCTGTTCCCTGCCCAGCATCCCACAGGGATGCTCCTCCAGGTACCGCAGCCGCCCCCAGGAGAAACCAGCCCAGAGCTCCCCACCACCACACGCCGCACAAACCCAACCTCCCTGCGATGGGATGCTGCTGTCAGCATTTCCAGGCGGTACAGCAACGACGACACGATTGGAAACAGCGCAAAGAAACTGCCGCCAGCCTTCACTCGGGGGAGAAGAGATTGAGCTGAAAATCCCAACCCCGCCTGTGCCGAGAGCGTGCGATAACCCAGCCACTGGAGCGGGCTGCTGCCAGCGGAGCGAGGCCCCTCGCACTCGCCTGTCTCCCGCAGCCCCCCAGGGCTGGGAAGGGGAAACTCTGCTACCTGCGATAGCCCACAGGCACAGCCACCCTGAGCAGCCCCTCAAGGGGTCCCTCCCCAGCAGCACCGTCAGGCCAGCTCATCTCCCCGTAACCCCTGAAATTCAGAGGCCAGATCACCAGTGGCTGCATCAGAGCTGCCCGGATCTCCTTCCTCCCGCCGCAGCCTGCATCACCGGTACCCCCGGCCGGGCCGCCCTGGCCTCCACGCGCAGCGGGTGCAGGAGCATCCCCGCCTCCGGCCCCCCAGCACGGAAAGACCTGGATGTTTTGAACCACTGGGAGATTTCAAAAAAAATATTGCACCTTCTCGCCCTCCCTTAGAGCGGGCAGGAGCCCGGTGAGGCCACATTGTCCCCAGCTGATGGCAGGCTGCCTGCCTGGTGTCCGCCCTGCCAGCGAGCTGGAGCCCGGAGAACAATATTGGATCCGCAAACAACGCTGGGAGCAAGGAGGCGCTCCCCGGCTCCTGCGGCCAGCGAGGTGGAAAACACCTGCCCAGAGACACGCCGTCCCACGGGCAGGGACACAGCACCTCCCCGCTGGCGTGGGCAGCGGGTGGCAGCCCCCAGGTCTCCTCGCAGGCAGCAACGCTCGGGGCCAGCTGGGGTTTTTGGAGGGGTGGTGTTGATGCCCATCGTGGCCCCGGCAGCAGGCACAGAGCGAGGGGGACGTTGCGCATGTCCAGTGCCTGACCCACTGGGAGGGGAAATGCACTACCCTAGACACCAAAACCCCCTAAACGCCCCCAAAACAGCCCTTAAGAAAACAGAGAGAAGGCCGAAGGCGGTGCTGCTGGGAGGGAAACGCAAACCACACATTTTTTCTGCCCCAGGAGAGAAGAGAAATGCCTCCGTCACCGATTCTGCCCCGCGGTGCTGGTGCTGCTCCCCTCGAGTGAGCGACTCCAGGCAGGTGAGCGAACAAGGGTGCTCCTGGCCTGGTGCAGCCTCCTGCCAGCTCCCTAAGATGGCTCGGTCACCCCATCAGCTTTATTTGAGGTGTTTGGTTTCTTCTTTTTTTTTATTTGTTTTGGTGGGGGTTTGGGGTTGTATTTCATTTTTCCCTCCCCCAATAAAGCTGCTTCGTGATGGCCACAGTGCAGGGCCGCTCCTGCAAGCCCACGCTCTCCCCCCACATCAAGCCCCGCGTTTGTGGGTACCTCCTGCCACCCCAACACCGCCGCCGGGGACCAGCCCTGCCCCGCGACCACCCTCTGCCTGCACCAGCGGGCAGGAGGGCGCTGCCGCCGGGCTGCCCGCCCCCGGGGAGCGCTGCGGGGCTCGCCTCGGGTGGGAAAAAACCGGGGAAGGGGGGGAAGAACCCAGGGGGGGCATTTCCCACCTTGCTTTCAGGATGCTGAGCCGGTCGCCTGGGGCGGGGGGGGGGGGGGGTGGGGGCCACGACACGGACACGGACACGGACACGGTGGGGGGGGCCACGGAGATGCACTCACCGGCCCGGGCGAGGCGGAGACGACAGGCCCCGAAGGCGGCGAGCAGCAGCAGCAGCGTTCCGCGGCGGGGGGCAGCGCCCCGGACCGCCACCATCGTCCACCGACGCGGGCGGGCGTGGGGGCTGCGGGCGGTGGCGGCGGCGGGGCGGGGTCCCGGCGGCGGGGGTGTGGCCCAGCCGCGGGGCGGAGCCCGGCGGGTGGGCCACGCCCACCCCCCGGTCGGGACCCCGCCCCGCCCTCCTGCAGCATCACTGGAGCCTTCATCCCTCTCCCGGCACCTGGAAACCAGCCCGAAGCCAAAAAGATGCTGTTGCTGCCCAGCTCCGGGAAGAGGCTGGGGCTGCTGGGACCCAGTCGCTGCCCCAGTGCCGTGGGAGTGGTGTAAACTGGGCTGGGAACTGCCAAAAGCGGGGCGTGAGGCTGCTGGGGCGATTGGCTCGAGGCGTCGGTGTTCCGGCGTGGCAGGCGGCTGAGTTTGTCAGGCCTCAGGTGCAACCGCCGGCCTTGGGTCTCGACCGAAATGTCACCACTCTTCCCGGTTGCAGCGGCGTCCCCGAGTCCCTGCGGGTTGTGCTCCCTCTCCACGCGCCCTGGATTACTCTCACACCTACAGGGTTTGTTTTCCAACCCTTGGGTCCTCCTCGGAGCACGAACATCCCAGCTGGCTGCAGGGCTGCGGGTGCTCCGTGGAGACGTGCCTCCGCAGTTGCTGGCTCCAGGGGTGCCCCAGGGTCCCAGCTTATCGGCCCCAGCGTCCCTGCGTGCTGTGGAGCTGCTCGGGGCAGGGTGAGGGTTTCCTCTGCCGAGGCAGGGAACACCGAGTCAATACCTGCAAAATCCAGGCAGTCAATCTCCTGCTCCGCGCTCTGGGCACAGACCTGAGACCTTGGCATGAGCAAGACGATGTGATGCTCAATGGGACCCGCTGTCCGGGATCCCGCTGGCTGCCATGTGCTGCCTTTTCAGTCCCTAATTCCTGGTGGAGGGATTCCCACAACCGGTGCCCTGCCACGTGGCTGGACTCGGCCCCAGCCGATGGCACTCACGGCAGGAGCCCCGTTAGAGTGTCAGCGGTGCCCTGGCAGGCTGTCAGCCTGCTCCGTTGCTTTCCAAGGTTTGCCGAGAGCTAGTGGCCGGGGGTGCGGCACGCCGGGGACACCTGGCTTGGCTTTGGCAGGGGCTGACGCCCGCAGCTCTGGCTGTCACCAAGGCTGCGCAGGAGGATGGAGGCAGAGATGGGTGACAGGGCGTGGGGCCAGCCGTGGGGACAACATTCTTTGCAGCTTTGTCATCTGCCTCCAGCAGAATAGATATCTCTTAAAATTGTCTTACTTCCTTAATTTCCTTGGCTTTTCATTCCTGCCAGCTGTCTGGGATTTTACTTCCAAAGGCAGGACATTGCATTTTCTTTGCTCTCTAATTTGCTGGAGCTCTGTACTCATTAATTCCTTCTCAGTTTTGATGTGCATCTTGGGGACCAGCAAGCACACCAGGCTGTGGTGCTGGGAGAACTGGGGCACGTGCCCGTGCCGGGGCCTGTAACTGTATCTTTAACCTGCTGCTTTTTGCCCTGCAGGAAATTGGGGTTGGAGGTTACTAGGATGGATGCTGGGCCAAACCAAAGGGTTACTGGGACAAACTGGTCCCATTTATGCTAACACAAATCCCTAATTAACTCAGTGATTTTAATATACTCTGAAAAAGCTGAGCTCCTCTTCTGCCCTGGGTTGTCCCTGTCACCAAGTGACAGAGAGGCCAATGGGTCTCTGCTGGGCCCTGTCCCTGTGTGTCACCAACCCAGTACCTCCAGCTGCTCCCCAGGGGAGTGGTGCCCCCAGCCATGGGTGCCCTTGTGCAGCATGAGGGTGCTGTTGCATGGCCAGGGCTTGGTACCTCCAGGGCACGGGGCTGGGGCAGGTCCCCGGGCACCGCAGCCAACTTGGCCCTGCCAGGGCTGTGCGCCCTTGATGGGGCGATTGGTGCCCCTGCCCCGCCACAGGCTCTCCGGAGCCCCACAGCTGCTGTGGGTTCACTCTCTCACTGTCGGGGCCACGAGCTGGCTCCTGGTGGGGGTGAGGACCATGGGGACCAGATCTGCAGCAGAGAGGAGCCATGAAGCTGACCTGGACCACAGGTCCACAGCGTGGCTGTAGCCGGGAGCAACCATCAGCCACTCATGGCAAATGGCTGGGCGCCAGCCGTGGGCCTGTACGGAGGCAAACCCAGCAAGTGCTGGGCCAGGGCAGCCCAGTGATGGGGGCACTTGGGCGAGTGGTCTGTGGGGAGGCCGGTAGGGTGGTGGTACAACCGCTTCCCCGTGCGCACGTTGAGCCTGCGGCCAGGCGAGAGCGGTGGGAGTGGATGGGAGGTAACTGGGGGTGCACTGGCGTGTGCCCAGGGGAGTCTGTGAGTCCAGGCAAGGCGGGGAGGAGCCCCCTGCCCCATGCTCTCTACCTGGGCAGGGGATGTCTGAGAGCCTGAAGCACCTCTGCGAGGATCCCAGCACTCCCCAGCATCACACCCAGACGTGGGACAGGGTCACCATCTCTTCGTTTGGGAGTGAGAGGCAGGTGGGGAGGTGGAGGGGGCTGTGGGAAGCAGCCCTGAGTGTGGTGGGGCTGGGGGCTTTAGACCATGGAGCCGAGCTGGATCCTACAGTACTGACCCATTGGGGCTGAGCTCCAAGGGTCTGGCATGTTGCAGATGGCTGCTGGTTCCCAGCCTCCCGAAATGCAGGCCAAGGCTACATCTCTTGCTAATGCTGAGTTTCAGATCTTAAAATCTACTTGGCAAAAGGAAAAAAAAAAAAGAAAAAAAAGTGGCTTTTCTGTCTTTATCTGGTGCTCAGCCTCTGCCCAGGATGGTGCTTCAGGCTGGGTGTCACTTCTGGGCTGCTTTTGGGCAGTTGTGCCAGGAGTCTCTGCTCCCAGGACTCCCACTGGGAGGGCTGGAGGACACTGGGGGCTTGTCCCAGTCCCAGGACGGGAGAGCCAGAGCTCTGGCTCACCTATTCTGATGGTGGGGTGCACTCCTTAGCAAAGACAAGGAGGGATGAGGCTCATCTCCTGCTCCAGAGAGGAGCCTGAAGGGTAACACAGCCCTGGGGAAAGCTGCTCACCACCCACCCAGAGGGATGTGCCAGCTAAAATCCCCCACGGACCCCCACTGGTAGCAATGTTTCTGCCTCACAACCCATGCATTGCCTGCAAGGGCTGAGCCTACCCCAGCTCGGTGCATCCCAAGGCACCACCACCCCGGCTGTTGAGCCGTGCTCCCTGTGATCCTCAGTGCAGCAGCCACGGGAGGGTGCCAAAATCACCCTCTGCCTCTCGCCACCTCTGTGCTCCACAGGAGAGCCAAGCTCAGGGGATCCCCAGGCGTGGAGGACCCGGGGGACAAGGGCTGCCGATTTATCTTACTGGCTTTGGGCAGCACCATCATCTGCTCCTTGGGAACTCCCCTCTGGCTTCTGGCGGCTCTGAATTTCTCTGTCACACCAGGTTTCACTTCAGTGTCTCTGCCTGCAGGGACAGACACACGGCTGCAGCCTGGCCAAATGTCCCCAGACCTCCTCCTCCTCCCATGGGGGTGGCACTGGGAGCACTTTGGAGGTCCCATGCAGCCCTGACGAAACACTCCCCCCCCGACACTCCCAGAACAGTAGGACAAACTCAGGCAGCTCCCATCCCACCAGCAGGGACTTGTTGGAGTGTCTGCTCCCCACGGCCCTCGCCTTCCTGGGCATCGCTGTGATTTTTGTGCTTCCTCTGATACTTACTGTAGAGACACAGCACTGAGACGGTCAGCCCCTGGTATCGTCGGTTGCTGAGAAGGATGGTGTGGCTGGCATAGCCCCTATCGACCAGGCCACAGCCGGCGAGATCTTTCCCTGCAGGAGAAAGTGGTGGGATGTTTCAGATATGATTTGGGGAGAGGATGAGCTCAAGGCATCACCTCCCACCAGGATTCAGGCTGAGCTTCCCCGTGCCTGGGGCTCCTGGTTCTCCAGCAGCTCCCGGAGCCTCAGGGACTGCATGGCTGCACACGTCCTCTCACACACACGTCCTGCCTGCGTGGGCCTTCACCCTGCACCCGTCCTCTGCATCCTGTACATCCAAACCCTCCCACCCTACACACCTTGCAGCCTTCCTTTACACCCCCCACCCCAACATCCCTCCCCTACACCCGGCGTCCCCTGCACCCCTCCTCTACAACCACATACCCAGCACCCCTCCACTGCACCCCTTGCACATCCCTTCCCACTCTCCATCCCCCCCTCTACACCCTGCACCTCCTGTGCACCCCTGACCGGGTCCCTGAAGTCCCTCTCTCTGCCTACCCGCTGGCCTCCAGATCCCACCGCCCCACACATCTCCATCACCTCCACCTTGGTGCAGCGTGGGACCTCCTCGCAGCCTTGTCCCCAGGACCACCTGTGCCTCTCCGCTGGCTGTGGGACGCAGTCACTTCCAGTCCCCTGGCAGGGATGTCTCCCTTTAAGTGTGACCCCATGGACCTGGGACCACCTGGGGTTGCAGCCCCCTAAAAGCCACCGTGCCTTGGAGAAACATCACTTCTTTCCTCCAGACCATTGTCATGGCTTCTGAGCCCTGAAGAGCCACAAGAAAGTTGTTTATTTCAGCTTGGGAACAAAACACGCTTTCAACAGCCCAAAGCTGGAAGCTTTAGGATCTTACCCCTCCATGGGGGACCTGCTGGGACTCAAGCGCACTGAGAGAGAGGTTGGGGTCCCCCAGCACTGCGTCTCACATGCTGGAGGTTGGGGCTCGCTCTGAGGATGCTCCTGGACAACCTCTTCCTGAATTAACCCAGCACCAACCCTCACCAATGACTGGCCATGTAGGTAGATGAGTGCCTGCTCACAGCCACCGCACTGCACCTCCTGGGACACCCCATGACGTGGCCCTGTTATGCTCCACAAGAAAGGGACCTTTCTGCCCCGGATGGCATCACCCATCAATCCTGACTCCAGCACACCCGGCAGAGAGAGACGGAGAGCTGGGAGGGGTCCCTGTGCCTGGGTGGAGATGTTCACAGGGCAACACGGTTATCTGAAGTGATGCGTGGCATGAAAATCCCTAGCTCCTCACGATACACTTTGTGGTAGTACATGGAACTGCCGCCTACACAGTGGGGAACAGCTTTTACCAATGTTCATGCCATGGTTCTGGGAGGGGCCTAAGCCCTGCTGCTGAGTTGGGTCCCATCTCCTCCCTCATGCTCCCCTGATACTTACGAGTTTGTATATTGGCCTGTTTGATGAGGGTTTTTTGGGACCATCATCCTCTGCTCACATCCTGCAGGTCTGGAGAGCAATTAAAGACCATTTGGCCTCCTCAAAAATCAGCTCGAGAGGACGTTTGGTTGCTTCAGCCCAAGCAGCTTTTTGGGAAGGCGTGAAGCTGCACCTGGGGCTTGAGCTCAGGCAATTCCAATTAGAGACAAGGTATAACTAGCGATGTCAGGGGTAGCTGGGGGGAAGCTGTCAAGGGAACGCTAAGGTTTCTACCTCCCATCATCTTCTAACCAAGACTGGACACCTCTCTAGGAGGAACAGGGTCGCCACCCAATTAACTGGGCTGAATGCAGAAGTAAGGAGGGGGGGATCCTCTAGCCAGTGCTAGAAAAAGAAGAAATTCATTTTCTCATCAGGTCTTTAAAGCATGTGAAGCTACATCAGTCATCTCCACCGAGAAGCTTGGTTGATTTTGGTCTGTCTTCTCAGACATGCTCCCAGAACGGGCATTGAAGACAACCCTGGACTGGTAAACATAGATTAAATACAAAGGTCTTTCTGTCTAATTTCTGTGATTTAGTGATGCTTCTTCAGTCCCCAACGCTGTCCACTCAAAGGTGCTTTACAAACACCCAGGGATGAATTAATCCTCTAACTCCACCTGCAACCTGAAGGAGCAAACCTCCCCCACAGGCCAGAGGGGCTCCTGGCACAGTCTCTTGCTCCATTTTTCCTAAACTAGGCTGTACCTCAAGTCCAAATCATCATCAGGAACAGCCGCTGGACATCTCCTGCCTGGGTGCAGAGCTCTGGCACAGCAGCCCCTCCGATGTCACCTCCTGAAGTCTCCAGCCACGTGGCAGATGCTCCCATGTCCACTGTATTTCCCTACAGCTTGTTGATCACCATTCCAAGTTGCAGGCATGTCCTGGTTTCGCCTGGGATAGAGTTAATTTTCTGCCTAGGAGCTGGAACAGTGCTATGTTTTGGACTTAGCACGAGAACAACATTGATAACACACTGATGTTTTACTTGCTGCCGTGTGGTGCTTATCCTGAGTCAAGGATTTTTCGGTTTCCCATGCTCTGCCAGGGAGAAGATGGACAAGAAGCTGGGAGGGAGCACAGCCAGGACAGCTGACCTGAACTGGCCAAAGGGATATTCCATACCACAGAACGTTATGCTCAGCTCAGAAACTGGGGGAGGGGTGAGCGAGAGGCTGGGTGGCGCTTAGTTGCTGGCTGGGGTTAAACCACGGCAAGGCAAGAGACCAGCTCCTGACAGCTCTGCTCCGTGAGCGCAGCCAGCACACGTGTGTTCCCAGGGCGGGAAGCAACAACGCGCTGGGGACGTGTGTGGTTCTTCCTTTCTATGTTTTAGGAAGAACTCAAGAGCTACGGGGGTGTTTGCAATCAGAGAAAACAAGTCACCATAATTTCTGCTACGTAGGAGTCTTACCAAGTCTTACTTGTAAAGAAATCCCAACCCAGCATTTGGCCAAGGTCTGAGGAGGACGTGTTTCACTGGCTTATCTTCTTGCACACTCTGAGCAGTGGTCGTGGCATCCTTTCACACCCCTTTATTTATGATCACCAGGTAACACCTTCCTGGCTCCATGTGCTGCTGAAAGCCCCTGAACCCTTCCTGAAGGCATGCCATGAACCAGACTAATCTGCTCTCCCACCCACGCTCCTGCCTTATCGCTACCATTTTGCATAGGGAAGCAGCTCTCTGTTCCCAGGATTAACTTTGACTCCTGAAACTACAAAGATCAATCCCCTGACAATGGTTTTCCTACTTATACATATTTTATTGCATTAAGGGAAAGACATCCGGCTCTGCAGTGTCTGCAAGTCCAGCCCAGACAAGATTATCCACCACTTAACAGGAGATGCAAACAGCCAAGCACTACTGCTGTGCTTTGCACAGTGTTTCACCTCAGAAAGGGCTCTGCTTAGGAATAAAAGCTCTTTCCAGAAAGCCTGACAAAGCCCTGGTGTAGATAAAAGATTCAAAAAAAGTAAGGCTTACCAAGGGCGCCGTCACATCAAAGGCAGTGTGTGGACAGCTTCTCTACCTGGGAAACACCTATTTTTTTAGGACAAATGTTCCCAGAATTAATTATTGGGAGAACTCCTGTGGCCAAGCAATTAGCAATTTTACAAAGTCCCCTCCTAGTCTATTGAGGTCTCCAGAGGACATTGAGTGCCATCCTTCTGTCTGAGAGGGTGAAGACCTCTGCAGTGCTCCACATTGCAAGGGTGGTACCTGGCTCCTGGGATGGGATGAGACCCAGCTCACCTGCCCGGGGCCGTACCGGCGTGAGTTGACCTTTCCGAAGGTGGCACCGCGAGTTCCAGCCAGCTGTGCTGGGGACTTTCAGACACAGCGGGAGGCAATGCTGCGAATTAGGTACTCAGCCCCCGAGTCCCCACTGGGCAACAGTGGGTCTGAGCACTGGACGCGTTGGGGAGGGAGAATGAGGAGCTGCTGGTTGTGCCTCCACCAGCACCATGTGGCACCGCCCAACCAGGAGCCCCAAACCCCTTCATGTGTGTTGGGTCACCAAGAGCCACATCCCTGCCGTGGGGAGGGTGGGGATCGCTCCATGGTGATGCCTGCACCGTTGGCGGACATCTGTAACACCCCCCTGCTCAGGGCTTTCTTGATGGCCCCTTTGACCTTGCTGTTCCTCAAGCTGTAGACGATGGGGTTGAGCATGGGGGTCACAACAGCACACAGCAGGACGAGGACCTCATCCATCACCTTGGAACCACAGAGGTGAGGCAGCAGGTACACAATGGCCCCGGCACCCAAGAACAGGGGCATGACGGTCAGGTGGGAGGTGCAGGTGGCCAAGGCCTTCTGTGTGCCTGCTCTCTTCTGGAGGACAGCCCCGATGATGTGAACGTAGGACACAAGAGCAAGGAGGAAAGAGCCCATCACAATAGTCCCAGGCAAAGCATACAAGGCAGCCTTGCTGAGGGACGCATTAGGGCTGCAGGATGCCTTCAGCACGAAGGGTGCATTGCAGAACAAGTGGCTGATCATGTTAGACCTGCAGAAGGGCAAGCAGGCCATGAGGAAGGCCTGGGTCAGAGATGAGAAGGAGCTGCTCAGCCATGAAACAACCACTAAGCAGTGGCACACCTTGCTCATAAGCACTGGGTAGCGGAGGGGGTTGCAGATGGCCAGGTACAGATCATAGGTCATGGCAGCCAGGAGCACGCACTCAGAGCTCCCAAAGCAAAGGAAGAAGTAGATCTGTGTGATGCAGCCCCCAAAGGAGATGGTCTTCTGTGGTGAGAAGGAGTCTCCAAGTATCTTACGAAGGGTGACAGAGGAGTAACAGATGTCCAGGAAGGAGAGGTGGCCCAGGAAGAAACACATGGGGGAGTGCAGGTGGGCATCCAGCCAGACAAGGGTCACAATGAGCAGGTTCCCCAGCAGTGCCACCAGGTAAATGAGTGAGAAGCACAGGCAGAGGGTCACCTGTGTTCCGTAGGCACTGGAAAACTCCAAGAGAAGGAACATGGTGGGGCTGCTGACATTTCCCCGCTGCAGGGACTCAGGGCTCATCTACAGGGAGAGCAGGAGGAGATAAAGACAGCTAGAAGGAGGGTGAGAGCTCATCCCTGCTGTGGGGCAACACCAGCCCTCTGCTCTGCTGTGCAGCGGGCTGAAGCCATGCCACTGCCCCTGGCTGTCCTCACAGGCCACTGCAGGGGCTCAGGGGGCACCTGTCGGGGGGGGGGGCAGGTGGTAGACCTCAGCCCATGGGACTCCAGTCCTCAAGGCAACCCCCAGCTCTGTGTCACCTGAAGGGCACCAGAGAGAGCTGGGACCTCACCGCTGCGGCCAGTAAGGATCCTAGGGACTGATAAATGAGAGTGGACGAGAACAGCTCCTCTCCCACTCCAGATTTTCTGGGCTGCAGCTGGAGTGTGGCCTAAAGAGCCCACAAAATGTGGCAGGTTGGACCCTGCCTGAGCAGTTGCTGCCTTTCATGGAAGCAAACTGTTTACACTGTTAGTGAAGATCTCCTGTTTCCCCTCTCCATCACAGATTGCAGGTGCGGATCTCAAAAAAAAAAAAAAAGAAAGAAATCTTTAAACGTTACAGACAAAGAAGGTGTCTGCTTGCATATACTGCACCGCAGATGTTAGCCTCATCGTCACACCTAGAAAACAATGCAAGGGAGGGACCTCTGGGAGTCTGAGAGACCACAGGAGGACCAGAAAGGCATCTGAAGGTGACTGTGTGTTTCAAACAGACTTGAGGGTGGCAAGGAACAGCAGAGACACTAGCCTGCAGGAAAAGAGAAAGACCAAATCTAATGAGAAACTGGAGCTCAGGGATGAACAAAGATGAGATACAGAAGATTTTGAGTATGAACTGAAAACTACTGAATCCACAGGAAGAGCAGTGAGGAGATGATTGGAGATTCACACAAGCCTGCAAGGAGCTGTTGGTACTGACAGGGCTGTCACCAGGTCCTTCCAGAGAGAAGGGGGAGCATCTGCCAGGAGCGAAGAGGAGGTGGATGCCAGGCTGAGAAGACTTGAGCACCCTCAAAGGACATTTCAGGCTCCCTCCGAGAGGGAACAAGGACACTCCCAGCATGCTGGCGATGTGCTCCACGACAAGATCTGTCCTGGTGCCCAGCAGTCGAAGTGTGTGTGTGAGAAGGGAGGAGGGAGGGAGGAGCAGCCATCCCAAAGTTGGGTGGCGCAGAAAGGGCTGGGGTGCTTGAGCAGCTGGGAGCCCTCATGGACGTCCTCTTCCTAGTGCAAGGAGGCACGCCAGCGGGAGAGAAGCCTTCAGGGACGTGATGTCAGGCTTTTAACCATGAAGGGAATGGAGGTCGAAGGAGAGGCATGCACTCTCTGTGCTGGTTTGGGATGGGCTGGAAGGGTAGGAGCTGGTAAACAAGGGCATAACTGCAGAGGGAAGGGAAGCGCCTGTAGGGGTAAGAGCAGCTGGGAGAGCAATATGGGCAGCAAAAAGCTGGTGACTCCTCCGTCTCAGGAAGAACAGATGGTCCATAGGAAATAACACATACAGTTGTGGCCTCATGCAAAGCTGGTGTGGAGGAACTCAGCTCACTACATGGAGTCACCCATGGCAGCAGATGTTCCCAGAGGTCAGAAATATAGCCAGTGTGATCAGAGCAGAGGCAATAGAGGTCACAGGAGGAGAAGGTAAGAACGGGAGGTGGGGAGAAAGGGTAGCACAGCACAAGACGTTGAAAGGCACCATCAAAAGATCTTCTTGGTTCTAAAATGCCTTGGGAAGAAGGGAAAGGAAGGTCTGCCCAGACAGCGCTGAGAGCCTCTCGCAGATCCCTCAGCCAGACTACGGTGAGGACAAAGCCCCAGGAGAGAAACTCTTCCAGGAAGGGTAACTCTTCGGAGTGGGGAGCATACAAATCACAGCTTTTTCTGTAATGGTCATTCCAGATATCCTTGGATATGACATCTCACATACCTCTTCATCAGGTCACAGCATGAAGCAAGCTGATGGGGTTTTTTTGTACCTGTTCCTGAAAAATAAGCTGTTTTTAGAAGAGCTACCGAGAAAATAACTTCAGCTAGAGTAGGCATGAGTCAATGCCATTTTGCGTAAATGGGAAGATCAATAGGAGCAGACTGGTGGCTGTGGCTGTGAACAAGCACAAATCAGGACAAGTGAGGAGAGCTGGTTACTGCAGCTGGGCAGATTTGGGAAGTTGAGCATGCAAACATAGGAAAGAGCTGGGATTTCATGAAAGCAAAGGTGCAAAACCCAGCTAAAAACTTCCTCTTGAGCACAAGGCAGAGGCTGGTGGAGCAGGGCTTCTCCCCTAGCAAACAAGCAACCTATACACACCGAGGAGGATGTTTGAAAAGAGTGGGAAGTCTGCAAGGAAAGAAAACGGTCTGAAAAGCAGTAAGCAAAGTCTGCACAGAAAGGTGAGGAATGCAGGGAGACCGTGAAAAGCGCTTGTAGTGTTATGAGATAATATACGCCATTCAGCTATGTAGCTGAAGGACAGGCAGCCCCGCAGTGCTGCTCGGTTCAGTGCCCTGGAAGTCAGACACCGCCCACTCCCAGCTTTCCAGGAGGACAACGACAATTTATGGCAAAGGTAGAGTGGCCAGTGACAACACGAGGGCATGGGGACAGCAGCATCAAGGAGCAGGGAGAGCCCTCAGAGGTTTGCTGCATGTCAGCAGGGCTGCAAGAGGGGAGCGTGGGCACACCTGAATTCAGCAAGAATTAATGCTGCTTCTGCAGTGAGGGTGCGAAGCATCTTAGTGACGGGGGCTGTGTCCACTGGGAGAAGAGAAATCCTGCACCAGGCATTGCAAGGCTTTAGGGGAAAGAAAAAGAAAGAAAACTAGGTGGGCACAGGAGCTCTGGGACTATGGAGCAGTCTGCCTGCCTACAGGGTCCTCAGCTGGAGACCCAGTGGTCCAGTCAGCCATGAGTGTGGCACAGGATGCCAAACTGGCCATGGGGTCAGTGGAAAGGTTTCCAGGCCACGTGGGAAAATGTTAATGCTGCGGTACGTCAGTGAGACCTTGCTGCGTGTTGTGCGGGGAGCACACTTGAGAGGGAAGCTGAGCCAGGCTGTCACGATGCCTGGAGAGGGGAGAGTCCATCGGAGAGGACACAGTGCGATGTGGTCAGCCTGGAAAAGCAAAGCCAAGCAGGGAGACAGCTGCAACATCGCAAAGCAGAGCCCTTCGCTCGAGCATGCTGCTGTGGGTAACGCTGGCATGGGCAAGCCTGCAAGATCCAGCAGCTTAAACCCAATTTCAAAAATGACTTTGACCCAGGAATCATCTCCTTAGATCTAATGCACTAGGGTTTGGACAAGGAGCCGAGGTCTCGCCCAGTGCCTTTTCAGGAGGTTTGGGGCCCAAAGGGATTCTGTGATTCTGTAAAGTGATGACATCATGGGGCAAAGGCAAGAGGAGTTTTGGTTTCTAAATCTGTTTGCCACCACTGAAAACTTTTTCCCTCTATCTAAGATAAAGATGTTCTAAGTACATGTAGGTGTCAACAGAGCCTTTGCATGGGTTTAATGAAGCAGAGGTCAAAACGACGTGCCTGGTTAGCCTGGAAGACGGCACACAGACAAACCTGGTGCAAGACCCCTGGGCAGCACATCCGCCCCCAGCTCCCTCCCTGTGCCCTGTGGCCTCCCCAGAATTGGGGACATACCAACGATCTGGTGTCCCCAGGGCACCACCACAGTCTGGGCTACCAGAAAACCAGCTTGGCTTCTCTGGCACCAGTTGCCTCACTGGGAGGTGGAGGGTGCAGGAGGGATGAGGCATGGCAGACCATGAGTTTCCCCCAGCACTGCCCTCCAACCCATGGGCCAGCAAAGGAGGAGATGACAAAGGTGTTGTGCGACTGGGATGCAAGTGGCATCTTCATTTCATTTTCCGGTAACTGTAGGGGTTTGCAATTACATCTGCTGATCTGATAGTCATTAGCTAGATGATCAGCCAGTCATTGGAAGTGTCTGTTTGCATTTCTGCTAATTAAATTGCATTTGATTTGCAATCAAATCTAATATGAGACAAGTGAGCTTGAGGTAGACTCGGGAGCAGCTGACGGGTGCTGCTCTGTGGGAAGCACAGGCCAACCCCACGGTCTCACTGGGTTTGTAGAGCTGCGTCCCGGGAGCACTGACGGGAAAGGGGCTGTGGCACGGGTGACCAAGGGACACGTGGCAGCTGGGCAGCGCCGTGTTTGCAGTAGGGGCAGGGCTCCTGCCGTGCTGCGAGCAGGCGAGCTGCAGGGCTGCGGACTTTGAGACGTCTGCCTGGTGCCTGGGTACTCGTCTGGCTGCTGGGCAATGAGCAAGACAGCAAGAACACGCATGCCTGCTGGTCATGGGAGAGGGGCACAGAGCAGAGCAGGGCAGAGCCAGCCTGGCAGGACCCTGACATGGGGCTGACTTCTTCCATCCTCGATCCTAGACCTGTCCTACCCTCAAGCACTCACCCCACACAGATGCGGGACACCGCTGAGCCAGCACCCACACGGCTCACCTTGAGAAGATGCTTTCTCTCTTCACACCAGGTGTGTCTGGCAGCACCAGTGGTTTGGGACATGAGGGTGACTTCAATATATTCCTGGGAGACACTCAGGAAAAGATCCCTTCTTCCAGCACAGTCCATAATTGCCTCACACAGCCCCACGGGCACGGTGCTTTGGGATGCTGTGGGAGCAGGGACGTGCACCGCAAGGGACTATGATGTGCTGAGTCCTGTGTTCAGTGCCCGACTGTGGATGTCCCCCTGTGGGGTGCACCAGCAGCATCCCCATGGAGAGGGCCCCAGATCTCCAGGGGCCAGCACTGGGGGCAGGTCTGAAGTTTTCCTTGAACTTCTTAGAAGTTAGAGACCCTCTGAGGGGCGGTCCTGCAGTGGAGCTGGACTAGTGTGGTGGGCTCTGCAGCCAGAGTGTCTCAGGATCACCCTTAAGCAAGATCCTGATTCCAGGAATATGTCAGAGTTTGGCTCTTCAGCCTGTGCTTTCCTTTTCTAGCTTGTTTTCCCTGTTTTTGCAACCAAGACTGTACCTCCTGGCTGGATAACCTTGGTTCCTTCTAGACAATCTAACCTAGATTTAAGAGCAACTCAAGGGGCTCTAGCAAGTGTAAGGTGTGTTGCCTTTCTGAACTGCTGCTCAGAGACGTTCCACCTCTGAGAAATCTGGGAATCTGGAAGGGGAGCGTCACCCCAGATGCACCAATCTGCAAAGGTCAGGGTGGGACCTGAGAGCATCCGCATCTCTGGGGAGGGGAGAGCAATCGAGACGCTGGCCAGAAACAGGAGCACCTCTCTCTGATGCAGCACTTCTCCCTGCCCCTCTAACTCAACCCTCTTCCCCCTTTCAGCCCACACAAGTGCGTTTTGGAGCCTGAAGTCATCTCCTTTTGTTTCACTGTAGCAGCCTTGGCCTTTCCCTGTTCTGCCCACAGGTGACTGGCAGGAGTCAGCAGTGCTGGGGACAGCCCCAGGGGCAGAGGAGGGAGGGCTGAGAGCACACCAAGACCATGTGTGTTCGAGTGGGCATCTTTCCTGGTATTGGCCACAATTACAATTAATTTACAGATGGTCATTAAGGAATAGATAATTTCTACGAGCATTTGGTGCCCAGCAGGCTGTGTTCAGCTGGGTTCCTTGTTATCAGTCCCATTGACGTATCTCCATGGCCCAGGGAGCCACAGGAGGACTTCTGTTGGAAGGCATCCCAGGGGTCTCTGGTCCTACCCCTGCTCAGAGTAGGGCCAGCTTTAAAGTTAGATCAGGTTGCTCAGGGACTTGCCCACCTCTGTTTGGATACCTCCGAGGATGGGGAGGTACTCAACCACATTTTTGGACATGCTGTAGTGCAGGACCACCTTCATGATGAAGAACTTGCTCCTTTCGTCCTACTGGATTTTGCCATGTTGCAGCTCGTGCCCATTGCCCTCCATCCTACCACTGAGCTCTCTGGGAAGAGTCTGGCTGCACATCTTCTCCACGTCCTCCCCTGAGGCAACTGGAGACAGCAGACAGATGTCTCCTTTGCCTTCTTTTCTGAGGGATGGACTGGCCCACCTCTCTCAGTCTCTCCTCCTATATGCTGTGCTCTGGGCCTTGACCAGCTTTGCATCCTCCACTGGGCTCTCTGTGGTCTGTCAGGACCTTTCTTGTAGTGGGGAGCTCTGTACTGGACCCAGCTCTCCCAACTCAATCTCCCAAGTGCTCTCTGGAGCTGATGGCTGCCCTATGCTACCCCAGACCAGGATGCATCTGGCTGCCTTTGCTGCAAAGGCACTGTGCTGACCGACGTTCAGCTTGTTGCCTGATGGACACCCAGAGCTTTTTCTGCAGTGCTGCCATCTCCATGCAGGCCCAGTCTGCCCAGTTGCACGGGGTTAGCCCATAATCCCAGCAGGATTTTGCACTTGCCTTGGCTGAATGTCAGGATATTTATGCTTCCCCATTCTGGGAGCTGCTGTGGTCTCTCTGAATAGCAGCTCCAGCATAACAGCCTGTCTCCAAAGCTTTGCTGTCCCCAAATCTTGCACATCGTCACTGATGCTGGGCATTGCTGGGACTGACACATCTTCATGCATTACAGGAGATGCTGATGCTGGCAGCTTGGAAAGTCCCCAGCCACGTTGCTTCCCACCTTCAGGCCACCAGACATTTCCCATCAGCCATGTTGGGTCAGCTAGTCATGGAGCCAGGGAATAAAACCATGTCCTGAGGTGATCCAGGTTGAAAACAGCCACATGTTTTCAACAGCTTTCAACACCTGGAGGAAGCGGGGATGTCCAAAGCTGGTTGCGTTTCGGGTGCTGGCGCCTCCTGAAGCTGTGGCCCAGAGGGCACCTTGCTGTCCCAGCAGCACTGAGATTTTTTCCTCACTTTTAATGGGTCTCAGTTGTGTTGTTAAAAGTTTCTGAACTTCTGCAGTCTTAACTTCTGTAAAGGCTCCAGGGGGCTTTTTGTGCCACTGCAATGCCTGGGGACAGGAGCTATATTTGCCCCTCCTCAAACCAGGGAGCAAAACCAGCATTTGTTCCCCCGTGGGGCTCAGACCAGCGCAGAGTTGTCTATAAGCAGCAACTGGTGATGTAGAGTTGACTCGCTCCTGGCCCGTGGGAGTTCAAAACACATATGCCTGTGCTGTCGAGAGGCAATGCCCACTGCCCAGATGCCGCTGAGGGGTGGGCAAAGGCCCAGCTGGGCTGGCACCCACCAGGTCCCATGCCCAGTGGCACTTGGGGAACCCCATGGTCTCACTATGCACCATCCAAGACAGATGGACAAGGCCTGATGGCCACATGTCATTGGAGTGACTCCTGCGGTGGTGACCGTACCGCCAGCTGATGATGGTGATGCTGGCACCGGTCACATCCAAAGGGACACCCAGGAGGCTCTAACACACGGTTGCTCCAGGAGGGTTGGATGGGCACCTGTGGGCTCGGGTTTTTGTGGTGGCCAAGAGCCCACACGCTCTGAGCAGCAAGCGAGACCTGGCTCATGCTAAAATCAAAACACCATTGTCGTGACAGCCAGTGCTATGATTAGAACCAGAAATGATCCAATACAGCCGCAATTTATTTTTGAAAGGGGAAAAAATGGAAAGTCAAGAGGATTAAATATCACATATGGCACAGAGATTGTCTGGAAAGACCAGCTTAGCATCACTGTGAGCGCTTAAGCTGATATTAGCAAATACAAACCCTGAACAATGTTACAAAAGGAAAGCCTAAATGGAAGCCAGTGCAATTAGACCAATTTAAAGAAGGTGATCAGAAATAAGATAAATGTTGTTAAACTTGCTGAAGCCACATCCACATGAAGACAGCAAAATGAGCTCTGGTAAATTAACTGGCAACAACATAAGACAAGCAACAGACACCAGAATTTGCACTTACAAATATTCCTTTCCTTAAAGGCACCAGGAGAAGGAATTTAACCCTAGAAAATGTTTGACCAGTAGCCAAATTCAGAGTGAGTATTCAAAGAAAGTAACGTGATAGAAAAGTGAAGGAACTCTGCATCTGCCTTGGCTGAGGAGGAGCTGTGGTGGATCCCCATCCAGACAGTCTCTTTTGCAAACACTTGAAAAGGTCCATCCTACCAACACAGAAGTGCAAGTGAGTAGTAAGACAGAGGAGATGGAATTTCCAGTCAAACCAAATCAGGTGTGAAACTAACGTTTCACTGCAGCATGTTGTCTGCTGCTTAGACTCACCTTTGCTACCCCTGGTTTTCACCAGAAGACTAGAAGAAGCAAATATACTGTTTTTTAAAAGAGGTTGTCAGAGGTAAAGAGACTGCAGACAGGTAGATCTACTATGCAGTGCGGGAAGATACTCACAAAGGCTGTAATAAATGGCGGACCTGGTTGATCTATGGACAGATTATGTCACAGGGGAGACCAAATCCAACTTTTGCACAGGAAAATCACACCTCAGAAATACAGTTTCTGGAGGACTCAACAAGATATGGGCATCTCCTGGTCAGCTGAGAAGGGTCTTCATCAAAGCTTGCAGGAGACAAGTTGTCACAGCCAAGGGAGGAAGATCCTCACTTGGATAAATGAGTGGCTGAGAGAGAGAAAAGGGAAAGAAGATCACTGAGGGAGCTCATTGTGCAGACATCTTCTAAAGCTTCTCATCCACATGCAGCAGATGCCAAAGGAGGCAGATGTAGCATGAGAAGCAGGAGATGATTGAGGAACAGGACAAGCCACTGTGTAAATCTAAGCTGTACTGACACCTTCTTGGAGGTGGGGAGGTCCAGGACTGGTCACCCAGCCCCAGCAGGGATGTGGCCTAAGCAGGGGAGGGAGGAAGAGAGAAGGTTGAGAGGCACAGCTGGGAAAGCAAGGAGACTAGTTAAAGATTTAAGCTCTGGAACAGCATGAAGAGGATGGATAGAGAAGATAGTCTCCCATCACCAGCAAGCACTGCAGCCATTGGCTGTGAGTCTCCAAATTGCTCCTCATACATCAAAGGCTGGCCCAGCACCTCCCTTGCCTCAACACCTCTCTGCTCTCTCCAGCAGCCAGCTGGGACCCGGATGCCTGGGCTGATCTCTGCCGCACCAGCCCGCTCCTCGCCATCCCATCTTACCAGCACGCACCCACACGCCCAGCCAAGGAGCTGCAGGTGAAACCGCTGCGACAACCGAAAGCGAGCACAGAGATGGGCGGTGAAGGTCCTCGCTGCAGGATGCCACCAGTGCTGAGGGGGTGCCTCACCCCAGGAAGCCATTAGAAACATTCAGGGAAGAAAAGTCCCATGTCATTAAACACACAGTGACATCTGCCCAGGTTTACTGGGAGAATAAAGGGGGGCAGGTACAACCCTCTTTTCACCCTGTCCCTATGTGCTGCTCCTTGCCCCTGCACCTGCCTGTTGTTGAAGGCAGGGTGCTGGGGAGGGTCTGCATGGTCTGATGAGCATTGGATGAGCAGCAGGTACAGGGACAAGGTTGAGGGATCGTGGGGGGCTGCTGTGGGGACCCCCTGCCTGCTTTGCATGGAGGGGACTCATGCCCAGAAAAGAGCTGAAATTGCGGCCTGCACACATCCTCCTCTGGGGCACAGGGAGAAAACAGATGGACAAAAGTAGGAGTGGAAAATGCCAGTGGCAGAGACAAATGATCTCACTGCTGCCTGGCAGGGTGATGCCTGCACACGGCAGGAAGGAACTGTTTGGCTGGAACACAGTGTGGAGACACTGGGGCTCCCCGTCACACAGAACCCTCGGTGAAGGGCATTTCTGGATGTTTTCATCTGCATCAGTACATGTGCCGAAAACAAGCCTTGAGGCAAAGCGGTGTGTGGGCCTGGCACTCTTGGGAGCGCGGCAAATGCTGAACTGTTCCAGTCCAAACCGCCGGGGAGAATTCCTGCTGGAGACGCTGGGCTACTTTTAAAGAGGGTGGAGATGATGCTGGGTTGGGAAGACCCAGTGAGGTCCCTTGCCCTGCAGCTGCTGGGAGGTGTCCAGCTCTCATGATCAGGAGGGGCAGTTTCCCACATGTATTTTCTCAGACCGTGGGAGGAGGAAGGAGCACCTGGGAACATCCCGAGGTGCTCAGCTGGGATGACACCTTACAGGGGTACCTGTCACCATCATGCAGCAGCGAGGCAGAACCTGGGCTGAAATGAATGCCCAGGTGACTGGCCAGGCTGGCCAGGGGCGGGCAGTGTGGAAAGGCCAACAGAGAGGATTTTGGAAGAAATTTCTTTTCCAGGAGAGGTACAAGCTGCTTCACACCGCACCAGATCTCAGTGCCTGCGAGCCCTACCTGAGCCCTGGAGATGACCATGCGTGAGGTGGCAGGGCTTCTCTGGGGACATGGGTTACCCTGGGTGGGTTTTGGTTACTCCTGAGTGGATTTGAGGAGATGAACAGAGCAGGAAGGGAAGGAAGGAGTGGGATTTCAGAAATATAAATTCAAAGGAAAGTACTTTCTGGAGGCAGATGTCCAACACCAGCAGATAATCTGACTCCTGTGGGGTCATTTTCTGCACAGTGCCCAGGAGCAGAGACCATGCTCAGCCCTGCACCAGCTCTCTGGATTTGGGTCCAGAGGATTCAGACCCTCACCCACTTTCCACTTTCCACCTTCCACCAGCCCTGCAGCACCATGGGACTGAGAGGTCCCAAAGCTGAGTCTTGCCGCTGCCTTGGCCCAGCCCGAACTGGTGGATGAGAAGGGTTCCAGGGGAGCAGAGGGCTGCAGTTGCAGCAGGGCGAGCAGAGGGAAGGTGAGTTGGATGGTGGTGGTGGTTACAGCCCTCCAAACTCCAGCCTCAATTTCTGTGACAAATTCCCACGGCCTTTCTCCACCCAGCCCCTCGTGCCCACGGGATTTCCAGCCTCTCCACACTCCTCGTTTCACCTCTGCCTGGCCATGGTCCTGCTCCATGGGAGGCATCCAGGAGGGAAAATCCTAGTGGGCTCCAAAAATGCCTTGCTTAGGCGAAATCAGCCCAGCAACACCCCTGGCTGTTCACCATCTGCAGATGTTGCTGGGAGATTAACAAAAGGGACCCCATGCCCGAGCACCCCGTTCTCCCAGACAGCTACACCAAGCTCCAGGGTGAGTTTCTGTTTATTTGGCAAAAAGGAGGGAATGTGTGCTGGAGAAGCAGGAGACATGTCAGAGCTTGACCACTGAGCTTGGAAGAGGGGTGGCAGTGCAGCAGCGTGGGGCTTCAGAGCATGGGTCTTGTGTCACTCAGCAGGAGCATCCACCAGCCAGCCTGTGCCTCCTAGAAAACAGCCGGGAGAGGTGGGCTGAGGTGAGGAGGTGAGGAGGTGTCTTTGTTTAGTCAGTTGTTCTATCACCCAATGATCCCCTCACCCAAGGACGGGAACAAGGAAAAGGAGAGGATTCCTGTGAGCTGAAATGGAAACAGATTTAATAAAATAATTAACCCCCCCTATTATTAATACTAATAGTAAAATAAAGTACACAAAGCTATTCTTAGCCCATGTAGTGGTTGTGAGCTGCATGTGCCCAGCAGTGGATGCTGGATGCCAAGCCCTGCGAGCACCACAGCTCCAGCAAAAGCACGATGGTTACAGCAAACAGGAGAGCAGGCCTCGGGAGCAGAATGACGGGCAAGACCCTCCAGATATGGAGACCATTGAGGAGGAGGACCTGTCCCCAGCAAACTCCAATTTCCAGTGAGTATGATATCCACGGTACACAATTCTTCTGATGGCCAGCTTGGGTCAGCTGCCCTGGCTTTCGTTCCTCTTGGCTTTAGCACCTGGCTAACTTGAAACTGCTGGACCTTGATCATTAGAGACCCACATACCAGGCTGGCCGTGAACTAAAACAAAGTGTCTCATCAGCTTTGTTCTCACCAAATTGGGTGCTGCACTCTCCTCAAAAATGAAGCTTTCCTGAACAGAAAATTGATTCTCTGCCAGCAAAACCAGGACAGGAGGCCAATGGGGAGGGTCAAGCAGGGCTCTCCATCAGGATCAGTGCATTCTCTTCCAGCTTCCCCCAGCTCTGTAGGGTGAGCTGCCTCCAGCAATGGGTTTCTAGCTAACCCCAGTGTATGGGTATTGTGGGAAATCACATCTTGTGGTGGGACACCAGCCCAACCTGTGGCTGGTTTTGCCAGTCCACAACCCCAAGGTGGTCCTTTTGGTAAGAGCTGGTGTCCCGGCCCTCACTGCTGGAGGAGCTCTGCAGCTGTTTCTCCACTCAACTGGCGGTTTTGGTTCATGTGCCCTTGCTCACTGCCAGGCAGCTGCACCCTGGGGGTCCCCGCTGCAGAGCAGCCCCAAAGAGAGCAGTCCTACCTGGGTGTGAGCTCCAGAACAGGTTCAAAAAACTCAGCCCCCAGAGTAACTCCAGGAGTTCACGGTGGCCCTTGCTGGGGCACCAAGGGGGGCAATTTCCAGCTGAGGACATTGCAAACACCATGTTGCACTGCAGCAACTCACCTACTCGTCGAGGCTGCATTCCTCTGTGAAAACAAAGAGAAAGACTGAGTCCAGGCTTGTGGTCTGGCTAGTCCCGTTTAGCACCCAAAATAGACAACCCAGGAATGAACTTGAGCAAGGTGAAAGCCAAGACATGCCAAGCTGGAGCGCCTCTTGCTACCAGCACTTTCTCCTGCCAGCTCAGACCACAAAATGGTGGCAGTGATGCACCGAGCTGGTCCTTGCTGCACATCCTGGCTCCCTGTATTGACCGAGCCAGCCTGACACAGCGCTGGGCAGTGCTCACCCTGGCTGGGCAGCATCTTGATCATCCTGTCAGTGAAGCTCTTCTCCCTCGCAAACTTCTTGAACAGCGCTGTGATTTTGGGGCTCACCTCCTGGGTTCTGCCTAAAGGCAAAGACACAAGTTAGCTCCAGGCTGTGGCGTGTCCCTGCACCTCCTGGGCAGCTGCTGAGTGCACCCAGGTGAGGATGGGATGAGTGATGGTCCCTGGGACAAGGCTGGAGGCAGTGGTGGAGGTCCTGGGGAGCGGTGGTGGCCAGGCACATGAGACACCCCTCCCAGGGGACAAGATGAAGCAGAGGTCCTGGCATCAGCACAGTGTCTCCTCTCCTGGTTCCCATCTCTACCACCTCTGCCCCTGTTGCAGCAGGACCCCCGCTTGTCACCCCGTTTCACCAAGTGACTTACCCCAGGCCATGGCCTCCCAGCACAGTGCAGAAGCCTGAGCCCCAGCCTCCCCTGCCCCAGCCCTGCTCCCACACCCCTCCCAGGGCAGGAAGGCAGCGGTGAGGATGGGATCTCTCCCGCAGGCCCCCCTGACTCCTGGCCTCTTGGGACACTATGAAGCACCCCGGCACCTCCAAGCAGTTCACCCTGGTCAGACACCCCCAGCTACGCACTGTAGAGCCTCAGCATGTACAAGGTCTTCCCGTCCTTCACCCTGGAGGCAAAAATGACCGCGTACGTCTTGCCATCGGTATCCACCACCTTCATGGTTTTATTGCCTCTTTCTGCAAAAGGACATGGAGGAAAGTGAAAAATTAATTACTCCCTCCTGAGAACTCCCCCGCTGCAAAAAGGCTGTAAGAGCCTGAATCAGGATGCCAGGGGCCAGAGCCACCCAGCCCGTCTGTCTTCTGTGTCTCCCAGCTCCTGGATTTTCCTCTTGCTGATGCTCCTCTGAAAGCCTGGGGGAGCCCACAGACCACAGCAGAGCAGAGGGACATCAACACAGGGAGGTCTAGGGTCGGTCACTGCCAACAGCAGAGTAGCCCGGCCAGCGTCAGACTAACACTTGGGCTGGGGATGGGGGGAAGCCACTCTCGCTTCATCCCACGGGAACATCCATCACAGCCCCTTTGCACAACGAACCTGCTTTTTGCCGGGGTTTAAGCTTGGTCTGAACATGCCTTATCCCAGAGCAGCTTCCCAGAGGGAGAGAGCCGGGGGGAGTTCGCCACTCTGGTGGGACACCAGCCCTGGCATGGAGCAGCACTGGGGTGCAGCTGGCAACCGGCTACAGAGGGACGTCCCAGCCAGGACCCCAGGAGAGACAGGCAGGCACCCCTGTTTGTCCCTAAACAGCTGCTTCAGGCAGGGATGTTGGGAAGTGCCTCCACCCCAGCCTGGGGGCTGGTCTCCCCTCACTCACCAGAACTGTAGTATTCCCCTGGGATGCCCGTTTGCTTGTAGAGCCACTCTGATTTCATGCATCCCTCCGGGCTGCAAAACAGTGAAGGATGCTCTGGCTGGGGTGAAGTGACCCACCCTTTCCCTCCCCTGGGGATGCTGACTACCTGCTGGTCACTACCCCAAAACTGGGACTTGCTGTTCAGAGACAGGATGGTGTGACCAGGGCAGGGGGGGGACAGATGCCACCTTTGGAGCAATGGTGCAGCTCTGGAACCCAAAGTTCATCCTGTGGGGTCACACAGCCATTCCCTTGCCCATGCTCTGAGCTTCTGGGACGAGGCTGGTCCTGCTGGGGAATCTTTAATCTTAGGGTCCCTTATCATCCTGCTGCATCCCTGCTGGGAGGAGTAGGGTGTCAGCCTCTGCGGTGGGATCAGTCCTGGCTAGTGCTACCCCGAGCCTGCCTGGCCTGCCCTGAAGAAGGTCCTCACAATACAGCTCTCCCAAGCTCTGTTTTAAACCAGAGGGCTGGCGGTCCTGCCTCACCCCTTGGCCAGGTCTTTGGTGGGTGCTGGGTGGAGGCAACCCAGGTGGAGACCCACCGGTGAAGGTCTAGGGAGGAGGTCGGTCAGTGAAGCCCATGGAGAAAAAAAAAACTTGGCACTTACGTGAGAACTGCAAAGGAGACCTTCAGGTCGCCGTCTCCCAGGACCGTGACAGTGGTCATCCCCATCTTCAGCTGGTCCTTCCTTTGGAGGAATCTCTCAGAGTCAGAGGCCAGAGCAACGATGTACCATTTCCCTGCAATCTAGAAGTGAGGGCAGGCTGTCAGTCTGGAGGAGCAGGCTGTCTCCTCCCTGGGGACCAAACCAGGACACCCTCAGGCCATGGGGCACCTGCATCCCCTCCAGCACCAAAATCTCCACTGGGACACTTATGCTGGAGCTGGGTGACTGCACTCACCCAGGTGTGACAACAGAGTCAGCTGTGGCTGTGGTGTCCCCAGCTGTGCCCAGTAAGAAAACAGCTCTCCAGTCCCCACCCTGGTGACTGGAGGTCACGCTCCCACCTTCCCTTCCCCGGCATGCTGTGGATCACCTTGCTCTCGTCCAGCCCCACAGCCCCAAGCTCCTCAGCCTCTGCGGGCAGCAAGCAGAGCAGGGCCAGCCCCAGGATCAGCCCCAAGGTCCTCATCTCGCCACAGTCTCCTCAGGCTTTGTCAGCGGGGTGGAGAGCAGCGCCAGGGCTGCCGGCTTTATAGCACGGTGCTCTCCCCGCCTCTGCCCACCCCAGCACTGTGCCAAGCTGCAGGGTGTCGGCTTGGGCAAGGTGGTGGTTTCGAAGCGCTGAAATCACTTGAAACAGCCTCCTGTCTTGCGGAAGAAGGGAAGTGCCTGCAAGCCCCAGGAAAGGGCTGAGAAGTGGCATTGCAGGAACTGTTGCACCAGTGCTGAAATCTAAGATTTTCCCGGTTTGTTTAGTCGCTTGTGAAAGAACAAAGAGAGATTTGTTTCCTAGCCAGCTGACGAAGGGCTGCCAGGAGGAGCTGGGAGGTCCTTCCCGGCATGGGCCGTGGCAACACTTCACCTAGTGACCCGTCATGAAGGGGCTCAGTGACCCGTGCCTCTGGCCAGGCTGGCGTCTGCTCCCAGGCTGCTGCTGGGGTTGTGCCCAAACCCAGGCGTCTGCACGCCGCTGTCGTGACCTGCCGCTTCAGGGCACTTGGGGTCTGTGAAGTGGGATGCCCCTGGAGTGGGGCAGGCAGAAGAAGGGGTTTGTGTCACGGGGGAAGTGTGTCCTCTCCTTCCCAGGGTGTGATGTCCCTTGTGCTCTGGCTCTGGGGGTTCCTGGGGTCACAGCCACAAAAGGGTCCATGCTGCATTCTCACAGCTCTGCGCCTGGCTGGGCACCCAGGGACCCCTGCTCTGGGACAGGCGGCAGCGGGGGGACCAGGGGCTGCCTCCACTCTGCAAGAGGGGGAGGAGGATGGATGCTGGCCTTGGGGCTCATGGTAGCATGGACCTGCCTTAGTCAGTGGGCAGATGGGGGCACCAAAGGTGATGGGAGATGGGCATGGGGGTCCCAATCCTGCTGTGCATTGACCCTGGGCAGCCACGGCACAGCCCCACTCTGGCCTGGGTGGCCCCAGGGGGGGAACGTCATCAGGGAATGGGGTGTCCTGGGGATGAGCTGCCTGCTGAGAGCCAGAGTGCATACAGGCAGGGCTGGGGTCTGACCGCTTAACCCTGCCCGCCCAGATCTGCTGCCCACCCAGCCGAGCTCCACGAACCCATGTTCATCCCAGCTTGATTCTCCCCTGCCCATGTCCGCAGCGGCTGCCCCACTGCACCTTTCCCATCCTCTGCTCCCCACGCTGGGCGCAGTAAACAACGCAGCAAAGGAGCCCCCCAATGCCCCTGGGTGCTGAGAGGAAGGGTCGGATCCAGGACGGCTGGGCTCAGGGTGCCTGGGGAGCCTGGCAGCACCCCTGCTCCCGCCAACAAAAGCACCGAGTTCTGGGGTAGCTTCTGCACCTGTTTATTTAGGAGGCTGAGGCGTGATCCTGACACGGGGCAGCGGGTTTGGCAGAGCCCGGCTGGGGAGGATGGGAAGGGGGACCACAGAGCGGGGAGTGGACCCCAGTTTCCCCCAGGCCTGGAGGACACATGGCCCTGGCACTGGCCCCTTCAGCTGCAGGGAGGCAGGACAGAGGATGAGGATGAGTGGTTAGAGCAGGGGAAAGCCAATGTGATGCAGAGCCCCGAGGCAGGCGAGGGGCTCCCTGGGGGAGCTGTGAGTCCCTGCTCAGCCCAGGCCATGCCGGGAGGGAGACCTGGCTTCCCCTGGCCACACTCACCTGATGGCTTTGGTGCACTGATCTGTTGAGAAGAAAAGAGAGGGGTGAGAACGCCACGGGGAGTGCCCTGAGCCCCCATGCAGCATCCCCATGCAGAGGGGCCGTGCGTGCCACCCCGTGCCCTCCTGGCACTCACCCGATTTGGGCAGGACAGCCAGCATGTCCTCGGTCAGGCCCATGGTGGGGATGAGCTCTTTGAACTTCTGCAGGAGGTGGGGGCTCACGTCTTGCTCCCTTGCTGCAGCCAGACACCCAAAGTGGGGGCTGGTGAGTGCAGGGGGACCCAGCAGTGAGCCCCATGGCAGGGGTCCAGCTCCCACGGGGTAGAAATGGGACCCCAGGGAAGGGCAAGGCAAAGCTATGGAGGTGCAGGGTGGACACTGGACAGCCCATGGCTGCCCTAGGCTGGCAGCAAAGGGGCACAAGCCCCTTGGGATGAGTGACCCACCCACCTGCGGTGGTATGGGGCAGCTGAAGGGGCTGGGCGTCCACAGCTGGACTGGCACACTGCAGGGGGGCTTCAGTTCAAGCCACAATCAACTGGGAATATTTTTGGTGCAAGGTTTCATTCACCCCAAAATCAATTCCCTGGCTGCCAGCACATTGGGTGCTGGTGTTGGTGGCCCTGGGCAGCAGTAGGGACCCCAGCCCCTGCCCCCCACCCCCCACCAGTGCCCATATGCCTTCCCGGGGAGCTGTGAGCACCCATCCCCACTCCTGACACCCACTGAGGAGTTGCAGCATGGTCTTGGGCTTCTGCCCGCTCTGCTGGAGCTGGTGCACAATGGCATAGCTGCTGTAGTCCGTCTCCATCACACGCAGGTCCCTCTTCTCTTGTGCTGCTAAAGGACCCCAGATGGTGCCTGGTCAGGCAATGTGGCACAGCCCAGGTGCCTCCATGACCCCTGGCAGGGCTCACGGCTCAGGGCCTGAGCCCCAGATTTGCCCAAGGTGGGTATGAGAAAGGAACCCCTGTGCGATCTGGCAGAGCCAAGCGCCCACCCGCAGCACAACCTCTCGCTGAGTGATGGGGCCAAACCCGCCTCCCGCTGCTACTCGGGCGCAGGGGACTGGCGATGCCCACCCTCCATGTCAGGGTGCCCATGGCTCCGATCCCCCCTGCCCACACGTACCCAGGTAGTGCCCTGCCTGTCCTCTTTGCTGGAAGAGCATCTCGAATGTTTGGCATGTGTCCGGCCTGGAAAGAGAAAATGGAATTAGTAAGCATGGCTGGATGCCATGTGGGAGGGCAGGGGGGTGACAGGGCAGGGGGAGCCCAGCCTGCCTGGGGGATGCACCAGGACACAGGCAGGACCAGGTGCCACAGGGTGGCAGGTCTGTGCGAGGATGCTTCTCACCCAACCACCCTGGTGAGGGGGGGGAGTCCCCTGGCCCATGACAGACACAGCAAGAACGGGCACTCACATGGGCCAGAACAACTTCATAGCCATGTTCCCCTCCGGTGTGAAGCTGATGGCAGCAACAAATGACTTCATCCCGTCCTTCATCTTCAGGAACACGGAGCAGTTGGAAACAGCGGCTGTGACATGCCATGTCCCTGCAAACTGCAGCAGGACATCACCAGTGGGCTTTGAGAAAGCCATGGGGACCTGCCACCTACCTGTGTGCAGAACACCCTGCCCTGCCCCGTGCCAGGACAGTGGGCAGAGCATCTGGCCCATGTTCCCTGGGGAAGCACCGCGCGCTTGGGGGCATCGTGGCCCCGGGTGTTGGTGTCCCTGCGGCGGGGCCACTGCCGGGTCTGGCCTCAGCGGGCAGGAGCTGGCCAGGACTAACCCTGTTTTGCACAGGCACCCATGCTTTCCTGGAAGCTGCCCTGGTGTTGGCTTGGGGCTGGGACCTGGGGGTGCCTGGGGGTGCCCAGCCGTGTCTGGAGACGCAGCACCCTGCCTCAGGCAGCCTCTCCAGCCCAGGCAGGACGGGCTGGGTGGGCACCCTGGGCTGTTACCTTCTCGGCGCTGAAGTCCGGCTGCACAGGGACCTCGGCGCCTGCCTGCAGCAGGCAGAGCAGGGGCAGTGCCAGGCTGGCCAGTACCTTCATCATCCTTGCTCCAGAGGCTGGTTGCGAGCAGGAGAGGCTGCATGGACCTGCCTCTTCCCGCACCCACCTTTATAGCCCCCACTGCTGGCAGCACCCCCTGCCCGCCCCCACTTTATGCAACCGGTTGCACAAGAGCAGAGATAACTTGTACCCGTGTTAGGTGACAGTGTTGGCCCCTTCCCCCTCTAATTGCCCAGTCCCGAATGAATGCAGTCTTGTATGAGACCCACCATGGAGCACGTTGGGGACTGGGCAATGCCTCGTGCCCGGTGCTGTATCTGGGATGAAGGTACCCCCAGTGCCCCCCTCCTGGCTGTCGCCTGCTGGCCCCAGGGTCTGGCAGTGCCAGGACGGATCCTCCCTCAAGGAGGAGGATGGCTGGGCCAGTGTTCTAGCCCAGGGCGCCCCCAGAAGGGGTTGTGGCTTCCCAGGCTACTGGCAGCAAGCACGGACCCTGCTCCCAGAAAGGGTCCAGGCTCATGGTATGGACAGTGGGCTGGTGGCGGGGGCGCTCACAGCCGACCCTCTGGTTCATGTCTGTCCTTCCCCAAATTGTGGGGGGGACCCCACACCTGTGACCCCTACCCTGTGATTGCCCATCACCCTTTTCCCACACTGCCAGCCTGCTCTCTGGCAGGGAGTCTGAGGCTGGGGTAGCCCTAGGGTACCCAAGGGGGCAGATGGGAGCCGATCTCCCCAGCAGTTCCCAGCCCTGGGGACCCCTTCTCCTTGGATGGGGCAGGTTTGGTGGCCAGGCAGCACTGTGGCGTGGGGCTGCGACTGCACCCAGGGTCCCTCCCCAGTGGCCCCATGGCCAGGAGCTGGGATCAGCCCTGACCCCCGGTGCCAGTCCCCCAGCCCACCACCACCATGCTGCCCCCTCTCCATTGCCCCATTGGGGCTCCCCCCCAGCGATGACCCAGGAGACAAGGGTGGGGGGCTGGTTTTATACGGGCTTTAATGGGGACGGGGGTACAGGTGTGGGGTGCGAAGCCAGGGAGTGAAGGCTGCTGCAGTGCTGGGGTGTGCTGGGGACGGGACGAGGCGGCCACCGGCTCGCAGCGCTCTCGGGGCTCTGGCCGGCAGCAGCTGGTGGGTCTGCCTGGAAGAGATGGGAGGGAGAGTGCAGCTGAGCTGGGGGGGGGGAACATGGGGGGACATCAGCCCTGCCAGCCCTGCGCCCTGTGGATGGGCACCCGCCACCCAGGGCCTGGCGCAACAAAAGAGCCACCCCATGGGGATGCGGTGGGGGATCCCCAGCAGGGGTAAGGGGAACCCCCGCGAGCAGAGCAGCCTTCGGGGGCTGGGAAGGGGCTGGGGGCTCTGCAGGGTGGAGCAGCTCTGAGCACCCCCCATACACTCCCTGCAGGGCTGGCCTGAGCCCCAGCAAAGGCAGGACTCACCTAGGCAGCATCTGCCATGCATTTGTCTGCAGGAGGAAGAAGAGTCGAGATCAGCAACTCCAGGGGCTGGGGGACCGCTGACCCCCCGCCAGGGACCCCGCATGGGGCTCTGCCCAGCGGCACCCAATGGCTGGCCCCAATGCCAGCTCCACAGGGAGGCAAGGAGAAGACAGGAGGGTCTCTTCCCTCTCAGCCCCCCCGGGGTACCTCCCCCGCTGCTCCCTACCGCCCCCCTGGCCCCCCAGCTTCTCACCCGTCTGGGGCAGGATGAGGATCTCTTCATCCGTCAGGCCCTGCTCCCTGGAGAACTGGGTGAACCTCTCCAGGCGCTCAGGACTGAGCTCCTTCGTCCGGCCTGCAGCCAAGAGCAGGGTGAGAGGCAGCTGCCCCCGCAGCCCTCAGTGAGGGGTCACGCTGCCCCAGGGTGGAGGCAGCTCAGTGAGGGACAGGTTCCCCAGGAAGGGGGTCCTGACCCAGCCTTCCCGTGGGTCATCCCAGCTTGGGAGGTGATGCTGCCCTTCTCCCCCAGGGGAGATCCCCCACTGAGGACAACCCGGGGTGTCCCAGGGTGGTGGTGGGGTGGGCGGCATGGGGGTCCCGGGGCAGACGTACTGTAGAGCAGCACCATGGTGGAGGAGCCAGTGCTCTTGGAGATCTGGGTGGCCACCAAGGCGTACTCGTTGTAGTTGGTCTCCACCACATTGATGTCGTGCTTGCTGCCCCAGCCTGCAGGGGACAGGGAGGGCATGGCTCAGCCTCAGGCACCAAGCCAGCCCCGAGGTGCTCCAGCAAGGGCAGGAGCAGGGACAGGCGACAGGGTGGCCAGGCTGGGAGCTGCAGCTCATCAGGGGCTGCTCCACAGGAGGATGGGCTGAGAGCTGGGCACTTACGTGGGTTGGTGTAGCTGAACCGCCCCGGCTGCTCCGTCTTGGTGTAAAGGCTGTTCCTCTTCTCACACTGGTCGCCCCTGGGGAGTGCAGCACGAGAATGTCAGAGGGTCTGGGGGGGATGCTCCAGCCCACATGTAGCACCCCTGGCTCACCCACCCCACCCGACGCCCGTACTTGGGGTAGGTGGAGGTGACTTCCAGGTTCCCATCTGCGGTGGCAGAGATGACCGTGGTGCACATCTTCATCAGGTGCTTCTTCTCCTTGAACCAGTCGGAGTTGGAGGCCAGGCCGATGCTGTACCACTTCCCCACGAGCTGCACACAACCTCTGCTCAGTTGCCAGCTGGGTGCAGATGCCATCTCGCCCCTCGGATGCCAACCAGCCCCAGTCCAGGCCACCTTCCCCTCCCCTGCCAGCCTGCGCCCCGCGGCAGGATGGCATCCCGGGGTCCTCATCCCCCAGGGAGCTGCTACAGCTCTCAGTGTCCACAAAACCCAGTGGCCAGGAGAGCCTTGGTTTATGACATGCCCTTCACTGCCCGGCATTTGGGATGTTTCCTTCCTCTTTGCCCCAAGCCTGGGGAGGGGGTGATAGGACTGCCTGGCTCTGAGATGCCATTTCCATCTGTCTGGGGGCACACGGAGGGGTCAGGACCCCAGGGGCAGCACAGCTCATCCCAGCCTCGTCCCTGGGGCTCCCAGCTTGGTGCACCCAGAGGGGAACTATCAGCCTTGGAGATGGGCTGTGCTGGGACCACCCTTGCAGGACATGCCAGACCTCCATCCTTGCAGGAGGTGCCTCCGTCCCCATCACCTCCCTGGGGTGGCTGAGTCCCTCAGGACCCCTCCGTGGGCTCCCTGGAGGAGCAGGCAGTGTGGTCCCTGCCCCGGTTTGGTGGGACAGCAGGGCTGTAGGGCTTGGGGCAGGGGCCCTAATGTGCAGCCAGGCTGGGGCTGTCCTGCCCTGGGTCCCGCCCACCATGGGGGGAGGAAGGGGAGTGCAAGCACCCTAAGTGTTCCAGCACCCTGGGGGCTGAGAGGGCAGAGGGGTGTGTGGGACCTCCCAGCAAAGCATCCCTGTTTTTTTTGGGACCCTGGGCTGGGGGGGATGGGGGCTGTGTTGGGGAGGAGGGTCCACGGCCCATCTCCATGCTGCTGGTCAAACTGGGCTTATAGAGTTGTATAGAATCATAGAATGGTTTAGGTTGGAAGGGACCTTGAAGATCATCTGGCTTTCCTCTATGCCCTCTATAAAATCCCTGGGCATCTACACCCACCCGACGGCACGGCAGACAGCCCAGCCCCACACCTACTCAGTCCTGCCCCACAGGCTGGAGCCTGGATCCTGCATCCCCTCCAGAGCCACCAAACCCAGGCCCTGGGGGGGTCCCCCCAGTGATAGAGGGGGGGGGCTGTGGTGCACCGTCCGCCCTGTGCCTCCCAATGCCACCTGCAACACCATCTCCATGTATTTTCAGGGCGAGGATCCCCCCAAAACCCCCCAAACCCTCGCGCAGGTGATACCGGCCAGGTTGGGTCACCTTGTCCTGCTGGAAGTCGCTTTGCAGGGGGATGCTGTCCTGCGCGTGCAGGGCCCCGAGCAGGGCCAGCCCCAGGACACCGAGCAGCGTGGCGTGCATGTCGCCCACCGAGCCGAGCCGAGCCGAGCCGAGCCGAGCGAGAGGAGCAGGCAGAGCGCTGCAGTGCCGGCGAGCTGGGCGAGCCCCTATTTATGGGCAGGCTGTGGGGTGGCCCCAGGGGGGCCAGCCCTGCCTCCCCCCCCCCATGCCGTTATGCAAGCAAGAGCAGGGGCGAGCGGCGAAGCCAAAGGGCAGGCAGGGGAACCTGCAAATGTTTCCCTCCTGTTGATAGATGACATGTTTGCTTCAGGGTGCCAAAATGCTCTGCAGCAAAAAATACAGCCTCACAGCCAGCACAGGCGGCTGTCCCAGCCCCCAGCACCGCAGAGCCGGGGGGCCCGTGCGGGCAGCTGGGGCTGCCCCCAGGCAGGGCAGGGGGCCAGGGCCGGGGGCCAGGGGTTGCTGGCTGCCCCGTGCTCGCAGGATGGCTTCACTCAGGCTCGGAGAGGGGCCCAAGCAAGGTGGAGGGGTTGTCAAGTGCCTGCCAGGTCCTGATCCAACCCATGGGACTCATGGGCACCTTTGGGGGTTCCTGCAGGACCCCCTGCCTCACCCTGACCCAAGTCCCTGCATTGCCCAAGGGAGCGTCTCGACTGGCCCCACCGCCCCTTGGGGGGTGTCCCACCGAGGGCAGCTCCAGTGCACCCCGATGGTGAGCTGGTGGGGGCTTGGGGTGTTGAGGGGGAACCAGACCCCAGCCCCAGGCAGCCCCGATGCCCAGCTCCCTGGGGACCAGCACGCAGCCAGGTGGACCCCCAGTGCTTCATCCTCTCCCTATGCCACCCTGCACCCTTTGCCAAGGGGGGCTGGGAGACATCCTCCCCCTTGGTCCGGGGTCACCAGTGGGCGCTGAGCTGCCTCCCCTTAATTTGGGGACACCCCAAGCACCCACAGGGTGAGGCCTGGGGACGAATGCTGGGCATCAGCAGCAGCACCCATGGGTCCAGCAGGGTTGGCCGGGCAGAGCATCAGCCCGGCGGCTCTCCCCACAGCACGGCCCTGCCAAGGCCCTTTATGTAAGGAGCATGTTTTCACAACAGCTGGTTTTTCCCTCTGGCAGCCCACCCTGCCCGCCCGCCCCAGCACATTCCCTTCCCCGCACCCAGCTGCGAGCCCAGCCTGGCCCTGCACCCCACGCGCCAGGGGCCGGGCTGGCCCCAGCCCTGCGGATTTATGAAAACAAAACAAAAGCTGAGCCGGGCAGGACTGAGCATCATGAGAGCCTGGCTGGGGCCCCTCCGCACGCTGGGCTGGGGGCTCAGCCTCTGTCTGAGCCCGCTCTCGGGGGGCAGGGTGCCAGGAGGAGCTTTCTCCATTGGGCATCAGAGGCATGGAGCACCCATGAGGGTTCCTGTGGTTCTGCACTGGGGTAGGGACACAAAGCCACCCTCCTGCCTGGGCGTCCCTGGCTTCCTGCCCTGCCCAGCAGCAGGAGGGGGTGCCCAGGAGGGACCCCCTCTCCAGGCACTCCAGGGGGGTGGCAAAACAGGGGGCCAGCCCAAGGAGCTGGGTGGTAAAGCTGGGTGCAAGCTCAGGAGCATGGGGGCACGTGGTGGCACACAAGGACACCAGCGGTGACGTGGGGCAGGCTGAGCCCGCTGCCGGGGCTGGGGGGCACAGTTGGGATGGAGGGACGTGGGCTGTGAAGCACCACCGTGCCTGGACACAGACCCAGGGGCTGGCACCCCAGAAATGGGTACACGCCAGATAAGCGCAGGCTGGGCTGAGCTGGGGTGTGGGTGCAGGGGGGTCTTCGGGGACCAGCCCAGCTCCCCAGGGCGGGAGGGCAAGGCTCTCCCCTTGCCTCCCATCACCCTGCCATGGCTCCAGCACAGCACAGCCCCTTCTGCGGTGCAGGAGGGTGCAGGGCAGAAAGCGAGTCGGATCCGTAACACCTCGATGCTGCCAGGCTCAACTGGGAGGCCTGGGGGGGGGGGGGGGGTGCGAGCGTGGCCGGACACAACTGCCCCGCACATGGGCAGCGGGGACAGGGGCTGGCTTCGGGCGAGTCACGTGGCAGTCCCTTACATAAGTCCCTGATAAACAACATGTGTTACCAGTTTCCGCTAAGATTGCAAAACCCCAGTGCTGGGGGCAGAGGGCTGCTCCCTGCCCCGGGGGCTGCAGGGTGGCTGCGGCACTGGGCCTGCTGCTGGGGGCTTCTCCCCATCCCCTCCCACCACCCAGCCTGCACCAGGGAATTGGCACCGCTCGCCCCAAACACCCCAGTCCCGGCCCAAGCGCAGGGCAGGAGAGCCTCGGCCAGGCTGGATGCACAGGGGAGAGGGGTCCTGCAAGGGGCTGCAGCCCCAAGGGTTAACGCTGCAGCTCCTCTACCCTGGTTGCACCCCTGCTCCAAGCCCCCCCCCAGCCCCTGCATCCCCTGCAGTGTGCTCAGGGCGCGCAAGGGATGTCCCCTGCCTGGCTCTCCAGTCTGGCCCAGGCAGCAGCCCTTTAGGGAACGTGCTCTGCAGGGCCGGGGCAGGGAAACGGGGTGTTTCACTGCCCCGGAGGCCCTGGGGACCAGCAGGACGACTGCGGGGCCAAGATTTCCTCCTCTGGGGTGCCTGAGGAATCTCCTGGCTTTTCACAGGGACAGGCTGATCCTGCACCAGTCCCCAGTGCCCCCCAAGCCCGTGTGGCCCCACAGCACCAAGCACGGTGCTTTTCCCCACACTGTGCTGGGCGCTCGGGGCTCTCCCTCGCTCGCCAACCAGCAGCCTCAGTCGCACCCAGGAGTAAATCGGGAACTGCCGTGATTCCTGCCTGGGCTGGGGCGAGGCTCAGGGAGGGGGTGACGGGGCCGCATGGAGGCGGCTGCACGGTCCCCCCAGCACCCCTCCGGCACCCCCCTGGCCGGGAGCAGGGTGCCAGGGCACCAGCAGTCCAGGGGTGGAGGTGGCACTGGCCTTGCTGGGGCAGATCGAGGGGTGACTTGCCTGGACACAGACTCTTCTCCAAGGCGTTTATTGGGGTGTCACAGAGCACCAGGGCGCAGAGCAGAGGGGTGACACAAAGCTGGGGGGGGGGGGGGGGGGGACAGGCACGGCTGCCAGTGCAGCTGGAGGAGCTGGGGAGTCCCAGGCCTGGCTCCAGGGCTGTGGAGCAGCAGCGGGGTCTGGCCAAACCCTGGCTCAGTCCTGCATGGCCATGGGGGGCTGGGTGAGGCAAGGGCTGAGCTCTGGGGACCTCCTGGCCATGCTGTCTGCACCTATGGCTTCGTTTCTGGAAGGGAAAGAGAAGTACTGAGGGGCTGGGGAGATGGCCAAGCCCAGCACCAAGGGCTGGAGACCCACCTCTGCCTCCCCAAGCACCACCGACCAGTGATGGAGCTGTCCCCAGGTCCCCAGCCCTCACCCTGGCGTGCCTCTATCCCAGGACACCCCAGCTGAGACCAGCCCTCACCCCAGGAAACACCAGTATAGACCCCTCTAAGCCCAGCCTGACCCATGTGGGGGCTGAACAGGGCTTTGCTTTGCCAGGCCACATCTGATGCCCATCCTGCAGGAGGTCTGCCACCTCCTTGCCCCACACGAGGGCACAGAGAGACCCTGTGCTGTGGGCTGGTCTGGCATGGACCCCGCTGTGCCAGACCAGCCCCCTGCACTCCTGGGACAGGACCACATGGCTGTGGTACAGTGTGGGTCTGGCCCAGGGTGCCCAGCCCACAGCCAGGGCAGGGGGAAGCCACGTTGGTGCCTCATGTGGGGGGACCCAGCGCATTGCCCAGCATCCACAACTCACCGTCGAGGATGTGAAACTCATCTGCAGAGTCGCAAAACCCTGCAAGAGAGAGAGCCTGGGGTGGTCACCCTGCCTGGGCACCCCAGGGACACCGCAGGGCACAGCCCTCTCCTTGCATCTTTGTCCCCGGGGTGGCCCCAGCACGAGGACAGACCCCATGCACGGCCTTGCTGTGGATGACACGGAGCCACAAGCTGCTCAGATCCGTGTGGATGTGCCTCCCCCTCACCATGCTGGAGGGGCTGGACTCCAAGCCCTGATTCTGGGCTCTGCGCCTGGGTGCAGCCCTGGCCGGGGGTGCCCCTGCTCCCAGGGGACCGTGTGCCACCCACCGTACGTGGGGAAGTAGTAGGTCACGTCTTCGCTCAGACCCACAGCCCTGACGCGCTGCTCAAACTTGTCTGCGATGACATCGCTGACCCAGCTGGTCCGTCCTGCCCGGGGAGGGAGACACCATCAGCGGCCTCGAGCCCTGCCTGTCCCTGCCCCAAAGCCCCCCGTGCTCCCACGGCCAGGCTCGGGGCCAAGGGGTCTTTCAGCTCAGAGAAGCCAGTTACAATTCTCCATCTGGGACTGGGACCAGGACCCTCGGGGAGAGCCCATTGCTGTGTCTGGGTCCTCCACGGCTCCAGCAGGCATCCCCTGAGCCCAGCACGGGTTTCCCACCCCTCTTCCACCCCTGTCCTTCATCTGCCATGAGCCCCTGAGCACCGACCCACCATAGAGTTTGACAGAGATGCTCTGGCCCTTCTGGTAATAAAGGATGGCGTAGCTGCTGTGGTCTGTCTCGGCCACCACCACGTCCACCTTGCTGCCATAGCCACGGCCTGGGAAAGACAGAAGACCTCCCCCATCTGGTCTTGGTTAACCCTGGTTAGCCCTGGCACCATCCAGGGGGCTCGTTTCACCACAAGCGGGGTGTACAAGGGGTGAAAATCAGGGCCAGAGTGGGTGCAGCCCCACAGGGTGCCGTTCACCACCAGTGGGCACCAGCCTGCAGCACTGCTCGTGACGGCATTCGGCACTGGCGCATTTTGAGACCCCAGAGGTGGAACACTGGGAGGGCACTGGGAGGGAGGACACCACTACCAAAGCCCTGCTGAGAGCAGGAAGAGGGGGTCCAACTCCGTGGTCCCCACAGCCCCACTGCCACCCCAGCCCGGCCTCCCTCACCCTTCAGAAGGAAGCGTCCGGGGGCCCGGGCAGGGAGGTAGCGCTGCCGGATTTCCCAGCACATCCCGTCCCTGTACGGGGAGAGGAGGAGGTTGTTGGCACAGGCTGGGGAGGCTCCAGCCTGGGTCCCTGCCCGCCCCATCTGCCAGGGCACTCATGGGACCTGTTCCCTTTGGACATTTCTCCCTAGGGAGATGTTGCAAAGGAACGTCCCAGAGCCCCGCAGAACCCCAAAACCTGCTGAGCCCAAGGGGGCCTTGCCTCCTCCCTGCAGCTCTGAGCCTGGCTCAGCCCCTCAGCCCCCCCCAGGCCACGAGAAGGTGCCCACGAATGCACTGAAAATGCCCCTCCTCAGCCGTGCTGCCGCTGGCGTGGCCTCAAGAGCCGGTCCCTGGCTGGTCAGCCATGGAGTGACCATGTGCCTGCTCAGTGCCTCAGTTTCCCCAGCCTGGCTGCCCCCCAGCCTGCCCAGCCTGGGCAGCCCAAGCCCACCCCAGGCTGGTGGCCATGTGGATGGCAGGGTGCCAGCCCACTGTGGCCAGGGCTCCTACCACAAAACATCCCAGAGGACATCCCACCCCCACTTGCTCCAGGGCAGCGCTCTCCTCCGTGGAGCCCGTGGCTGGGGCACTGGCCCTGTTCTGATCCGCCTACAGCGTTCTCGTCTCACCCAGCGTTCCCTGTTCCCCAGCCCAGAGCACTGGCTCTGCTCTGACCTGCCTGCAGCGTCCCTGTCCCACCCCGTGTTCCCACCCCAGGGCACTGGCCAGGCTCTGACTTGCCTGCAGCATCCCTGTCTCACCCAGCGTCCCCCGTCCCCAGCCCAGAGCACTGACTCTGCTCTGACCTGCCTGCAGTGTCTCTGTCTCACCCGGCGTCCCCATCCCAGGGCACCAGCCCTGCTCCGACCTGCCTGTCGTGTCCCCATCCCATCCAGCGTCCCCCATCCTCATTCCAGGGCACCAGCCCTGCTCCGACCTGCCTGCAGCGTCCCTGTCCCTGCCTGTGGCCGCAGAGGCTGGCGTCACTCACAGCCTCCGGAAGGTGCTGATGGCCAGGCTCTGCCCATCGGGGACGGTCACTGTCACCGCCGTGGCCTCCAGCCGGTGGCTGTGCTCCACCAGGTAGCTGCAGCGAGAGGCCATGCCGACCAGGAACCACCTCCCTGTGAGCTGCATAGCACGGTGGTGGCACCATCTGCCAGGTGCCACCACCCCGCTGGCCCGAGCACCCACCACCCCAAACACCCTTCTTCCACGTTGCCTCCCCTTGCTGGGCACCACTGCCCCCAGCCCGGCCCCTTTGCGTGCCCACGGGGCGACAGCTGGAGTGGGAGCTGGAGTTGGCGAGTGGGACAGAGCAGGACAGACGGGAGCCTGGCACGGGGACAGGCTGGAGCAGGGGCTGTGGGGAGGGGGTGTCTGAGGTATCCCCCCCTGCCTCCCCAGCTGCGAGCACCCCAGTGCAGCCCTGGGTGTGCGGTGGGCAAACACTCCACTCCCACGCCTGGACCCCCCAGCCCCAGCTCAGACCCCCCAGCAGCGCCGCGGGGGGAAGCAAGTGCCCGACCCAAGGCTGAGAACAGCTGCACTGGCCCCGGGGCTGGGGCTGGGGGGTCTGCAGGAGCCTGGGGTCTGGCTGGGTGGAAGCTGGCCGGGTCTGGGATGGGGGGACACGCTGTGGGCCAGAGGAACACTGCGGGGTCAGCCCTGGAGGGGGACATGCTGGGGGACGGGGGGCAGCCCCCAACACCTCATTGCGGCCCTGAGCAGGGCTGCCCCCCAGCCCCGATGGGAGGCACCGACGGGTGACCCCCGGCCCCGGCCCCTCACCTGGGGGAGGCTGAGCTCCTCCTGAGCCGCCACCTTCTCCAACGGGCTCTGGGGAGGGGGCGGCCGCCGCCGCCGGCCCAGCCCCTGCCCCAGCCCCGGTGGGGCCGCCAAGAGCAGACCGAGGAGCAGGAGGGTGCCCAGGGCAGCCATGGCGCTGCTCTGGCGGGGCCCGCTCTGGCGGGAAGCGGCAGGATCAGGCGGGCACCGTGGCCGGCCGGGAGCCGGGCCAGGCCAGGAGGGCTGGGGTCAAGGCCTGGGCAGGCCAGGGCAGGCGGGGGCCGAGGGCCCCCACGGGCCGGGCCGGGCCGGGCCGGGCTGCCGGGCCCGCGGCGGGGCCCGATCGGGGGGGGGGGGGGGGGGGGGGGTGGCGGTAGGAGCCCCGCCGCGGGCCCGGGGGTCCTGGGGGTCCCGGCCAGCGGGTAGTGGGGCGGGGCCTGGTCGAGTGGGGGCGTGGTTTGATCGGATCAGGGCGGGGTCTGCTGGGGGGCGTGGCCTGTTCGGGCGAGGCGGGGTCTGAGCGGAGCGAGGCGGGGCAGAGGCCTCGCTGGAGGGGCGAGCGTGAGCGAGCGTGCCGCGCTCGGCTAGCTGCGCCTGGCGCGCTGTGGGGAGCTCTGGGCTCGAGCTCTCCGGCCTGCGGCAGAAAACGGCGCCGTGATTGGAAGGAGGGAGGGGAAATGAAATCCACCGAGACGGGAGGCCAGAGCGGCCCGCGGGAGGCCAGAGCGGCCCGCGGAAGCCGGAGCGGAAGTGCGGGGCGGGGAGGCCGGAAGCGCTGCGCCAGGGAGGCGGGGGCAGCGGAGCCGCCGGAGCCGCCGAGGTGTCGTGAGGGGGCGGGGAGCCCGGGGCGGCGGGCGGGCGCGGGGCCGGGGGGCCGGGGGGGGCGCGGGCCCCGGGCGGGCCGGCTGGTGTGGGCCCGCGGGGCGGCGGGCGGCAGGGCAGGGCCGAGCCAGGCCGGGCCTCACCCCCGTTTGCTTCCAGGCGCGGCGGCAGAATGACACGATGGACGCAGGCGGCGGCCCCCTCCTCCCCGACAGCGTCCTCTACGAGATCTTCCTCTACCTGGACCACGTAGACGTGCTCTCGGTGGGGCTGGTGTGCCAGCAATGGCACGCCGTGGCCCGCGACGAGTTCCTCTGGAAGGAGCTCTTCTACCGCTACTACCGCATCTCCCGGGAGGTGCCCCGGCACCCAGGTGCGCTGCCGCGGGGGGAAGGGGCTGGCGGGGCTGCCCGCGGGGCTGGCGGCCTTCCGGAGCCAGCCTGCCGAGCAGGCGGGGCGGTCGCGCCGGGCCTGGGGGCTGCTCAGCCCGGCGGCCTCCGGCGGCCCTGGGAGGCTGTTCCCCTGGTGGTGGCACCCAAAACCTCCCTGCCGTGAGCCCAGAAGGGAAAATCCTCTCCCCCTCTGCTGCTCGTTCCTCTGTCCGCTGCTGTCGAGGCTGATGGAGCCACGGAACCGTGTCACGTTAGCAGTCTGCAGGCTTGGGCGGTGATGTGCACGTGAAGGGCTCTGGAGCTGCCCAAACCCTTCGGAAAGGGGCATTAGATATTGAAAATGCTTCAGCTTTCCCTTTCTTTCACGGAAAGGTGGTTTCTGAGCTCTCTCTAGGCAGGTGCTCTCTGGCAGCTGCTGCACAGCTTGTCTGGGCACTGCTGCTGCCCCAGGAGATGCAGTGAGTCGCCGTGCGCTGCTGCATCGCAGCCCGATTGGATGCTGCGATAGTCACTGCTCGCTTTTCCTGACCAGGACCTCGCAGCAAGCCTCTGCTTCAGGCTCTGTCCCTTTCTCATCCCAGCTGGGCAGAGCTGCCAGCACACATTAGCTGATCAGCCTGTTTCTGTAGGTTGCAGCAGCAGCTGCAGCCTGGCTGTGAAGGGAGGATGTGGGGGGCTCTGCCTCTCCTGGAGAGGGAGGTGGGTGTGCGGCCATTTGACTGTCAGATGCGAGGGCAGGACCTGACCCAGTTTGCGACGGCAGGATGGGCTCGATCTTGGCCTTGGCTCACAGGAGGAGCCACTGACAGTCGGCATCAGCTGAGCCGGGCAGGGCCTTCCTTGGGTCGAGCTGCTGGCTGTGGTGGTGGTGATGGTTGTACAGTCGTGGGGCTGTTCTTTGCGGGGTGTCAGGTGCAGTTTGTTGTGGTCTGGAAGGGTAAGGCAATGCTGTCACAGCAGCTGAGACAGGCCTTGGGGACCTGCTGACAGATGCCCTTGCTGCCAAGGTGGGTCTCTCCTGGAGACTGAGGAGCCCCTTCCAAGTGTGCTCCCTCCCCCGCCCCGAGGCGGCACACAGGGCTCCCAGCGGTGGCCGCAGCGGAGGGAATGAGCTGCTTGACCTTGAGTTCCCGTCGCCACAGAGTGGCAGAAAAAACCACTGAGGATCACCCAGCGGGAGCCCGTCTGCCTGCAGTGGGGAACGCCCGTGCCAAAGGGCTCGGAGGATAGAGGAGGTGTGGATGGGGTGGCTCAGGCCACGGGACGTCGCTTGCACAGCCCCTGGAGCTCTGTGGGGTGGAGGACATGGTCTTTATCTGAGGCTCCTTGACCAGGCTCCTGCAGTGAGTTAGTGAGCTTCCAGCCCTGCTCTTCTGCACGAATTGGGGTCAGTCAGGAAGGTATTTGGGCACCTCCCAGCTGCGCTTCTGGAGCGGTGAGGCAGCACCACGAGGGAGCAGGGACAGGGGTGCCTGGCAGGCCTGGGAAGGGGCTGAAGCAGGAGTTTGGGGAAGTCTCCTGCCAGCCTGCCTGCCCTGGGCAGCCCCGTGGTTTGGGGAATGGTATCCAGTGGCTCTTGTAAGAGGAAATGTTGGGATTGCTTGGCCAAGTGGGGTCTGTCCGGCCTGCTCTCCAGCCAGATGGGCCAGGACCAAGAGCTTCAGCGGAGGATGAAGCCCCAGCCTGGTGAGCAATGGCGGGATGTCCTGTCAGCAAGCTGCTCCCCGCCTGCAGCAAGTTCCAAAAAAACCTTCAGTCCTGTTCAGTGTAACGAGGGAAATTGGCCCTTATCCATATACATGTCTAATCCTCTTTGCTTCCTCGGGATTTGCTGCTGCAAGAAGTCTGCAGGCTGTCTCGCCGGGCACTTTGTTAAAAATCCTCTTGATTTGTCTCTTGGTTGGCCGTTGCTGTGACTCCTGTGAGTGCGCTGCAGGGCTCCCCGCCTGGCCTGGCACACTGCATCCAGCTCCCGTTCTTCGCTCTTGTTTTCTCTATTCTCTTATCTCATGGAGGCGGTTTTTCCAGGTCTCCTACCATTTCTGGAACCTTCTTAATTCTGTGTTAGACCAGATAAAGACAAGCAGAGCAGAGCCCGTTACCCTGAGGAGCAGCTTCCCTCTCATCACATGATAGATTTGTTTGCGTTGTGCCGGAGCACGTCTGCTGTCCTGACGGCTGTTTTGTCCTGAGCAAGGTTCTGTCAGACAGCGAGCAGCTGTGCCCTGGGTGCTTCCTGGAGTGCCTGTACTGGTTTAGAACGTGGCAGTATGGTGTGGAGTTGTGTGTTCACTGCGAGAAAGGATCTTGTGTGGGGGGGAGTGGGAAAGCCACCGAGAAGAACGTTAAGCCCCGCGAGCTCCGCTGGAAGCGCAGGGCTGGTGGCCCCGAGGGAGCTCCTGGCGGTGCTGGAGCCAAGGCTGTGCTTTAAGGGCTGATCCTGCGGCCGCCGTGTTCAGCTCGTGTCTCGGCGCTGACCTCCCTGTCCCGTGTCCCCGTCTGCTGCAGCTGCCGTCTCCTGGTACGAGGAGTTCCAGCGGCTCTACGACACCATCCCCTGCGTGGAGGTGCAGGCCCTGAAGGAGCACAATGACCAGGTTTTGCACCTCAGCTTCTCCCACTCCGGCTGCCTGTTTGCGTCCTGCTCCAAGGACTGCACCGTCAAGGTAACGGGGAGGCCCGCCCTGCCAGCTCGGGGAGGGGGCGAGGGGGGCTTAGCCCCGAGAGCAGCCTGTGGGGAGAAGAGGTTTGACCAGGTGTCCCTGGAACCCCAGGCCAGTTCCTGCAGATGCTGAGTTGTTCTCCAAGCCATGGAACTAATGACTCTGGCAAATGTAGCCTCGAGGGCTGGGGGTTCCAGCTCCAGCCCCTGTGAAGGTGACCAAGGTGCCTCCCTGGCTGCTTCCCGGGTGCAAATCGGTCTCCTGTTGTGCCGTGGCTCTAACAAAGAGTGTGGAGGTAACGATCCGCTGCAGGAGATGTCTTGCATGAGTGGTTGTCTTGGGAGGAACCTGCTGAGAAGTCCAGGTTCACTGCCTGAACACCTCCACTGGCCGATGGAGAAGGAGTCCTGCGTTTAGCCGCTCTCTGAAGCTGTTGGCCGTGTTCTGTCAGGGGAACTGATGGGGAAATGGGGACCAGGAGGCAGTTAAATAGTCTTTGATGTTTTGTTTTCTTGTCCTGGTGAGCGCTGACAGAACAGATAAGGTGGAACCGTCTCCAGGCTTCTCAGCAGCTTCCTGACTGTTTGGCATCTGTCTGTAGATCTGGAGCAACGAGCTGGACATCTCCCTGCAGCACAGCTCCAACATGAGGCCGTACAACTGGAGCTACACGCAGTTCTCCCAGTTCAACTCCGATGACTCCCTCCTTCTGGTGTCGGGCGTCTTTGTGGGGCCTCACAACTCCTCGTCAGGAGAGATCGCCGTCATCAGCATGGGTACCTGCTGCTCTCGCCTTTGCTGGGGCTCCTGGGAGGTGTGAAATGGGGGGTGCTGAGCTTCCCTTCCTCTTCGGGTGCGCGGTGGCCCTGACCTCGGCTTGTCCTACCTTCCACCCCCTGTGTAAAGGGGGCCCAGGTGCAGCTTTGTGGGACAAACCTTCCGGACAGCCTGAACTCTGCTCAGGTCACCACCCCATCACCCAAAGGCAGTGTGCCATATATTTATTCTGGCATAACTTCCGTTCTTAGTGACAGCTGGGGCAAGGCAAGAGTTATCCACGTTGTCTGGGAGCCACCATTTGTGACTGGTGGTGGTGGTCCTGCCCTGAGGTCTCAGGTGGCTTTGAGGCGCATTCCCCTCTTGTGCTGCAGGCCTGTGAAAGTCGCCAGTCCCAGCTGCCGGCGCTGTGCTCCAGGCTCACTGTGCCAAGAATCGAGGAAGGGTGCTAAAGGCAAGGCCGTCCTGCTCGGAAGGGCCCTGAGCCCCAGGGGCGGGAGTGCAGGAGTTCTGTACGGGTTTGACTTGCTCTTGCCCTCGGGGCGTCTGCTTTGGGCCCACTCGGAAAGGCTGAGAGGTTGGGTTGCTCTCTGCTCCGGCTCCATCTGGCTGCCCTTCTCTTTCGGTTTCCCTCGTGCGTGCTCCCCCCAGCACATCTCTGTCAAAGCGAGATAATCTCTCTTCAGAGCAGGGACTGGCAGCTGGGTGGTGGTTGGGCTGTGTCCGCTCGCCTCGCGGTGGAGGTGCTGCACCAGTGCGTGCCTCTCCTTGCAAGACTTGAACCCCTGTCTTCTGTGACGGTTTCCCAGGGCCCTTGCTGGGAGCCAGCCCCTCACGCTCGTGTTTCCTCTCCCTTCCAGAGAACTTCACGCTGCTTTCCAGGGTGAGGAACAAACCCTACGACGTGTTCGGCTGCTGGCTGAACGAAACCAACCTGATCTCTGGCAATCTGCATCGGATTGGGCGCATAACCTCCTGCTCCGTGCTGTGGCTGAACAATGCTTTCCAGGTGAGGTGCCCCTGATCCAGCTCCACAGGCAGCGCAGCTCCCTGCGGGCTCCCAGGGGAGGAAAAGCTGCGGAGGAGGTGTGAGAGGGGACTGATGGCCCAGTCCTCCTGTCCTCCCTGTTTGTCTCCTCTGCCCTGCCCTCAGGATCCTGAGCTTGAGGCAACCCTGACGTGAGGCTTCTCCACGCTCGGTGTTGTGGTACCGATTGCAATGTTCTCGCTGCCCTCAGATTCCATTAACTCTCGCCCCGTTAATTGGGACGAAGACTTGAGTGCAGAGCCCTAGGGCGTGCGGTGCCCAACAGGAGAGTGGCTGAACCGCAGCAGGGTCACTGAGGTCCTCGGCAGGACAGAGCTGGGCCAGCAGTAGCCTGGCGTGTCTTGGAGCAGCGGCTGTTCCCCGAGCTGGAGGCAGCCGGGAGGCTGTGTTCAGCCCTGCCTGTCCCCGCTGGCGTTGCTGGGGGCCGGGTGCTGCCTCTTCCGCTGCGGTGAGACCCGGGGATCAGCCTGTGCTGGCCTTGGACCGCTCGTTTGCTGCGTGTTCGTTCTCTGGCGCTTGTGCTCCTGGGACGTGCTCCTCTTCCACGTTTTGCCTCTGTCTCGGCGTCACGGCTGCACATCCTGGCGCTCTGCGGTTTGTGACGTGACCCACTGATGCTGTCCCTGGGTGAAACCCTCTGGCAGCAGACACCCTGCCCGTGGCCACATCTATGGGGTGCGCTGACGCCACAGCTTAACTCTTCTGTCTCCAAGAAGTGAGGAAGGACCTTGCCCGCGTTGACAGGGGGTGTTGAAGCGTGGCCGGAGGCTGCCAGAGCAGTTGGGCAGGAAGAGACCTGCTGCTTGTGTCTGGGATAGCCAGGCTGGTCCTGCTGAGGCAAACAGGCAAGCTCCAGGAGCACGGGGCTCCTCTGCTGTGTGTAGGCCAGGGGGTGGCACGCTGCACTGCGCTGCACCGATGGTTATCGCGGAGGCCTGTTCCTGAAATTCCTGTAAGGCGCCAAGCGGCACTGGCTGACGGCCTCAGGCGGGGGCAGGGGCAGCGAGGCGGCTGTCATCTGCCTGCAGGAGCTTTTTGTACCCACCTCCAAGATGGGCAGAAGTGCCACAAACCCGACCAGCCTCTCGGGCCACTTGTGGCCAGCGCTGCGGATAGCAGTGCAGAGAGGGGTTGGTGCGCGGCTGGTGTCGGCCGCGTGGGCGCAAGGGCTGGGCAGTGGGAGCTGTAGGAGTGACCTACAGGGGTGGTGGGGTGGTTCCTGCTTACTTGTCCCTTCTGCTTGCAGGGCGTAGAGTCTGAGAACGTGAATGTAGTGAAGAGACTGTTCAAAATCCAGAACCTGAATGCCAGCACGATCCGGACCGTGATGGTGGCCGACTGCAGCCGGTACGATTCCCCGGACCTGCTCCTGGACTACGAGGAGCAGCTGGCTGCTTCCTCCACCTGCCCGGTCTTCGATCTTGGCAGTGACAGCGAGGAAGAGGAGGCCAAGGCCAAGCCCAAGCAGACTCCAGAGCCAGCAGTACAGGAATTGCCGGATGACAGGGGTGTGACAGCAGAGGATGGGCTGCAGCAGCTCTTTGATGATATCATGGAGGGCCGCGTGCGGCCTGCCCTGACAGAGACGGAGCTGGAGACCAAGGTGGCGGAGCTGTTCGTACGCAGCAGAACTAAACCCCCTGAGCTGAACCTGCTCCCCACGGACAGCAACAGCAAGACAAAATACTTGATCTTCACCACGGGATGCCTCACCTACTCCCCGCACCAGATAGGTAAGGCTGTGGGCTGAGCCCAGGGCACGTCGGCCCCCCTCGGGGGGGTGGGCTGTGGCCAAGCTCTGAATTTGAATCTGGACAAGACCTGGTTTGCTTGCTGCCTGTTTGTGATGAGTGAGTGGCAGTTTTGCTCAGGCTGCTGGATTCTCAATACGGGAGGCTTTTAAGGTGCCCCCAGTCACTGAAGGGGGTTCCACCCTCCAAGCGCTCGCCTGAGGGTGGTTTTGTGGCTACCAGGCCTGACATGTGGCCAGCCAAGAAAGTCACGGTGAGGGCTGAGGGGAAGATGGAGAAGGAACTTCTGACTGAAGGACGTCAGCCATGAGTCACATGCCAGCGGGTGGGTGCGGAGGGCAGCGATTGCCCCGATAGGGGCAGGTGGAGGGGCCTCAGTCCTGCTCCCCTGCGGGGCCGGAGGGGGCATCGGGGCCAGACTGGTTTGAGGAGCTTGGAGTTCACGTGTGTGTGGCTCCTGCAGTGCCCCTCAGCTCTGGGAGACAGAGCCCTGCCTGCCCCTGTGCCTTGCCTGCCCCCCCACTGCCCGGTGTGCGACCACGTTGCGTCCCCTGGCCTTGGTGAGGGAAGGGGAGCTGCTTCTAGGCACAAATGCTTCTCTGGACGGCCAGGCAGTTTCAATTCCTTTTTGGTGCCAGCACAATTGTGGCCTTGCTTTCCCGCTGCAGGCTCCTCTGACCTTCCTGCTACTTGGTCCTGCACCAGCACAGCCCAGTAAGGCAGGGAAAGGCGGGTTCCAAAGCTGTAGGCAACTTGGAGAAGAGTCAATTGATCTTTGCCCACTTACACTGGGAATGTGCCCTGGACCGAGCGTGGCTTTGCTCTGTGCTCCTGCCCACGGCCGGGTCTGCGGACAGACGTGGTGGACCGTGGCCTGTCCCAGCTCAGCCCCGCAAGCAGCGCAGCCTCTTGGGCTGAGCACCCGCCCCCTTGCAGGCTGGACGCCACCAACTTCCAGCGCAGCCCCCCAGGGCCGTGGGTTTGGGTGCCTTTGTCCTCCAGTGACGCCCTGGCTGGCACCCACAGCCCAGACTGGCTGTTCGGGGAGACGAACCCCGGCTCGGCTCTTCTCCCCGCCGTGAGTCGCTCCAAGTGTTGGGTTTGCCCACCGGCTTGTGTGTCGCAGGAGCCTTTGTGCCGCTGGCTGCCCCGAGGGGCTGGGGCTGGAGGGACGAGGGAGCCGCGCTGCTGGGCATCGGTGCTGCCGTGCCTGAGCCGGGCTGCTGGGCCTGTCTGCAGGGGTTTCCTTTGAGCTCTGGTCCCCCTTGTGCTGGGGGCAGGCTGGGGGCGTGGGCAGAACCCCCCCGGCTCGGGCGTGCGGGGGGGAGAGCTGCCGAAGGGAGGCAGCAGGCGCTGAGCAGTGCCGCTGGGGTGGAGTGAAGGTCCTGGGCTGCCCGGGTTCAGCTGCCGTGAGGTCGTCAAGGGCCTCGGACTGGAGGTGCAGGGGGGTGTCACCCCGACCTCACCGCTCTGTGGGGGGCGGGGCTAAAATCAAGGGGGTTTGGCAGCGATTCCCTCAGAGAGGCAAAGGTATGGGACATCTTCCCGCTCCTTTTGGACCCACTGAGGATTAAGCCCGTGTGTGCCCAAGAGCTGCTGAGGCTCATAGGGGTCCTCCAGGAAGCCCCTGTGGATGGTTTGGGTTTGGGAGCCCTGTCTAGAGCTGGAAGGGGACAGGGCTTGACCCACAGCGTGTGTCTCCCTCAGGAAGCTCTAAAGCTATAAAGCACTTGAGCCCAGTTTGGGTTTAAACCCCTGTTCTTGGAGCTCTCTGGGGCTGACCCCCACCTACACTTGACAGGGGCGGGGGAAAACCTCACCACAGCAGGCGCATCTGCTGGGCCTTCCCTAGGCTGGATGTCGTGGGAAATGGGCTCAGCCCAAGGGTTCATTTAAGAGGAAAAACCTTTCTTCAACCAGAGCGTCTCCTGGGCCAGTGCAGCTTCCTCGTGCTTCAGAGCCCGCTGCGGGCTGGGCTGGGGTCGAGGTGCGGCTGTACCGGCCAGGCTGGCAGCCAGTGCTGGGCACCACCCTGGCTGGGGCTGGATGGACCAGCGTGCCACTTAGGCAGTGTCCTGGCCCAAAGCACCGCTCGAGAGAGCTTGGAGGAGCCTGGTGGGGAGAGTAGCCCTGTCCCGGTGCTCGGCTGCAGGCGAGCCAGTTCTGCTTTCTTAGCAGCACTGATGGGAGCCCCTTCTTGAAGCCTGGGGACTTCCAGCAGCACCACCTCATTCTGCTTTCTGTCCCCAAGGGATTAAAAGGATCCTGCCCCATCAGATGACGACCGCCGGGCCGGTGCTTGGGGAGGAGAGGCGCTCAGATGAGTTCTTTGACTCGCTGGACCACGTCATCGACATCCACGGGCACATCATCGGCATGGGCCTCTCCCCTGACCACAGGTGAGCGTGGCGGGGGGCAGCGCTGGCTGCGGGCGCTGCGGGGGGTGGGGACAGCCGCTCCGGGGCTTTGTGGGGTAAGCAGGAGAAGCAACGGCAGCAGAAGTTGGAGCGGGGTGTCTGCATAGGCCCCTGGGCTCATTCGCGTCCCATTTACGTCCCAGTGCTGTGTCGCTGCCCGAGCGCCTCCCCGGGGTTCAGCAGGAGTGCTTTCTGCGCTGCTGAGCCCCTGCAGGGTAGGCTCGGGCGAGGAGCCTTGTAAGGGGGTGGAGCTGCCCCCACCAGGGTGTCTCGTTCCCGAGGCAGACGAAAACACCACCGTCCTTGCAGTTGGGTTCAGTGGGATTAAAGAGGCCTGACCTACGGCCCCCCTTCCCGGTTGTGGTGGCCTTTTCCTTTCCAACCGTGGCAAGAAGCGTTTCGGCAACGTGTTCCCGTGTTTCAGCCTGGGTTTTGGTGAGCTGAGCTGCAGCTTTGCGAAGGACCAGAGAAACTGCTCGGTGCCTGCCCTGCCTGACTGCACTGCGCAGCTGCAGCCGAGGCTCCGCGAGCTTTGTCGCGGGCGGCGAGGCGCAGGGTAACCCCTCTGCTCCCCCCGCAAGGTACCTGTACGTGAACAGCCGTGCCTGGCCCCGGGACTGCGTCATCTCCGACCCGATGCAGCCGCCCCCCATCGCCGAGGAGATCGACCTGCACGTGTTCGACCTGAAGACGATGAAGGAGGTGAAAAGAGCCCTCCGCGCGCATCGGGCCTACACGCCCAACGAGGAGTGCTTCTTCATCTTCCTGGATGTCAGCAGGGACTTCGTGGCAAGGTGTGTGGCGGTGGGGGCAGGCAGGATCCTCACCCCGTGTCCGGGAGGCCCTTGGGGCTGTTGCTGCGGGATGGGTTGTGCAAGCGGGGCCGGTCTGTGACTGGAGACTCCTGCGTGTTGTGAGCAGAGCAGGAGGTCTGTAAAGAGCAGAGGGTGCCGATAAAGGCTGGCCACCCTGGTCCTGGGTGAAATCAGCGAGGAAAGGGGAAATTTTGGGCTGTGCCATGTTTGGCAGCGGGTGGCAAATGCCCCTCTGGGGTCTGCAGGCAGCAGGTGCTGTAGGGCGAGTTGACGGGGCTCCCTCTGGATCCCGGAGGGAGCAGGTGCCTCGGGTTGAAGGTCGTGGGTGACAGGGAAGGCTGGAGCCTCCAGCCAGGCTGGGACACCCTCTGCCTCCATCGGCACGGAAGGAGCGGGGTTGGGAGCAGCAGGGTGTCGGGGCTGCTGGGGTGACGTCCTTACCGGGGTCTTCTCCGCCGCAGCGGGGCGGAGGATCGCCACGGCTACATCTGGGACCGGCACTACAACATCTGCCTGGCCAAGCTGCAGCACGACAACGTGGTCAACTCGGTGGCGTTCAGCCCGGTGGAGCAGGAGCTGCTCCTGACAGCCAGCGATGACACCACCATCAAGGTGTGGCGCTCCCCTCGCGCCGTGCGCGTCCAGCAGTCCAGGAAGCCCAGGCCCAGGAAACTGCTCTTCTCCTGGCTTATGAACCAGAAAAGCTGAACCCAGGTACACCTGCTCCTGCAGCTTCCTCACTGCAGCCACCTCCTCTGGAGCTTGCAGAGCTCTGAGCCCTGTGCGACAGAGACGAGCTCTGGGCACGCAGATCCCGTCTGCCGAGTCAGGAGGGACCCCAGCAGCAGGAATTGCTTCCTCCTCAGAGCATCAGCTTCCAAGACAGAATGTAAGAGCCGAGGGCCTGTTCCTAGGCCTGGCGGGCAGCAGCCCGAGCTGGTCACTGCAGGGTGGGCTCCCCACAGCTTCTCACCAACGCTGCTGCTTGGTCACAGCTCGGAGTGAACTTTGGTCTCTGAGAACAGAGGCATGTCCCCGGCCTTTGTCCTGCGTCAGCCTGGGACGTGGCTGACCTCACCGAGAGCTGCTGGCTGCAGAGCACTTGGCCGAAGCCACGGGACAGTGCTGGGCTGCCTTACTGCAGGACTCTTAATGTGGTAGTTTTATTAATGTGGTTTTGTCCCAAACATCCACGGGCATCTCGTCTGGCTGCTGGGTAAAGCTGAGCGCCTCCTCCCACACGGCATCTCGGCCCCAGAGGGCAGCAGGGACTGGAGGGCAGCGGGGGAGGCAGGGCTGGGGGGGGCCTGGCTGGTGTCTTGTGCAGCCCGTGGGGGCACAGCCAGCGCCCTGCTGATGCCTTCTGTCAGCAGCTACGTGTTGGTGTCACCAAACTTGAGAGGGGGGAGGGCTGGTGATAACGTGGTGCTGGCTTTGCCTCTGTCCTCCTCTGCTAAGGAGCACTTACATAAGCTGTGGCGTTGGCAATGTCTTTATTCCAGGGGATCTGCTGTCCCTTCCCAAGGGGGCAGCTGTGAGGACGGCTGGTCGGTCTCGTGGTCACCTCCCTCCCCTGCTGCTCAAGTCACGGCACTTTGGGCGCTCGGTGTGCTCTCTGCGAAGAGGTGTAGGCCCCCAGGGGTGGCTGCAGGTTTTCACCCGGAGGCGCCCAGGGGAGCGCAGCGCTCCGCTGCTGGAGGGACAGTGGCACAAGCTCCCTCCCGCCTGGGCTGGCTTGCCGGGGGTTCGGCGACCGGCTGCTCCCGGGAGCCCCTCTGACGGCGGAGCTGGCGCTCGTGAAGCCATTACGGACTCGGGGGCGTTTACTCTGTCCCTGAAGCTTGTCTCCCTGCAGCAGGTACCCAAATGTAAGAGTCTAAAATTAAGCTCCTAATCTTGCCTTGGCCGAGACGGCCAGGGCCAGCGGTGACCCCAGGAGCTGCCATCGCTCCTGGGAGCCGGGCTCGGGGCTGCATCTGGAAAGAAGCCACATGCCAGGGAGGGGCGGGGGGGAGGGGGTGCGTTTTGGGGCTGCCCTGGCAGCAGCAGGGGCAGTTGTCTGTGCCACTCACAGCCTTGGGTTGCAAGTAGACTGAATGGCGGCAGCAGATACTGTCTCGATATGCACTGATGGCTTTAACAGCTCCTGCTGCCCCTGGCGGGAGGGTCTGTAGGCTCATTCTGCTCTGCCCTAGCAGGTGCCCATGGCTTTATCCAAAAACCCTGTACTCAGGTTTTCTGTCATCACAGGACTTCCAGAAACAAGGGAGTCTGTCTGTGTGTGTGTGTGTGTGTGTGTGTGTGTGCGCACGCAGGATCCACATCCAGCTCTGTCCAGTCACACAGCAAGGAACAGCCTCTGCCTTTCTCCCTCCTCCCCAAGGTTGTGAAACCTCTTCTCCCTTGGCTCAGTGCAGTAGTGAGCAAGGCACCGAGGGTTCATGTTTGTACCGAGTTTTGCTCTTCACTATGGCATTGAACAAACACTCTGCTAAAGCATCTCTGCGATGTGAGTTTGTTTTCCTGAGCGCTGTCCTGCTGAAGCAGAACGGAGCCAGCAGGGTCACGCTGCCGGGCCTGCCTCTGCGGGGCCGTGGCAGCAGGACTTGCCTGACTTGCAGTTACCTGCCCTGGGCTGGGGAGCGCAGGCAAAGCTGTGAAACAGCAGGAGCAGAGGGGCAGAGAATTGCCCAAATCTTCTTCGCCAGGAGGGAGGAGGATGGGACAGCCCTGGGGAAGGGGACAGCAGTTCATGGCAGCCTTCGGACAGCCCTTTGCTGCGAAGGCTGAGTGCTGCAGGCTCCAGGACAGCCCAGGGGCTGGAGCATCCCCGCTGCTCTCTGTCCCTCCTTGTGTCTTTCCAAGCACTGACAGCGCTGACCAGGTCAGCGGAGAGCAAGCGTTGCTGCCCAGCCGGGGCTGCTGGTAAGAATTCCTGGGCTGCAGGAATTCCCCTGGCAGCCTTCTGCCCCCCTGGTGCATCGAGCAGCAGCTGCACCGGTATGAAACGGGTCTGGCTGCTCCCTGGAGGGCACAGGCCCCCTGGGGTACCCCTCAAACCTCTCTTCTACAGCCAGTGGCAGCTGTGCCACAGCTCCCCAGCATGGGTGCAGTCCCTGGGCCTGTGCTACAGCTCGGGGGGACAGGACGGGGTGTCCTGCAGGGACGGTAGGAGCAGCACAGGCGCCTGGCTCTGCCCGGCAGCTAAAACCAGCCTGTGCTGGAGGAGCTCAGCAGCTGCTTCATTATCCAGCACCTGGGAACACGAGTGTAACGTGTTGGATTTGCCTTTCCAGTTGTTCTGCAGCTCCTCACTGCTGCTCCCTGTGCCCAACAGCCCCACGGCGCCCTGGATGGGACGCTCCAGCGGCTGGGGCTGGGTCACCCCCCGTCCCGAGGAGCCCCTTCCCTGCCTGCTCCAGCACCCCTTGTGTGGCAGCCAGGGTGCTGGTGCTCACAGCCACCCCCCTCCCCAGGCTCTAGGGACATAGCACAGAAATAACCCCCACCCCGAGGTGAGCCCACGGTGCTGGAGCCCCACCCTCCCATGGATTATACACCAATGCTCTTCAAATAGCTTTTATTAGTGGTTTTCGACCGTTCTACATCCCCAAAGAAAAGAAAACTTACTTCACAGTGCCAGGCTGAGATGGGTGTTCTCCAGTAGCTGGGGCCAAAAGAGGAAAAAAAAGAGAAAAAAACACCAAAAAGAGAAAAACACCACAAAACTCCAGCAGTGGCTCGTGCCAGCCAGGCTGGCAGAGCTGGGCACAGGAAGGGCCCGTACCCCGGCCCGCAGCGCCGGGCTGCTGCAAGGGACATGTGTCACACCTCCCGCTGCAGCTCAGCAGGGACTCTCCCACCCCCCTTCAGGGCACCTGCTGGGGCAGGAGGACCAGCACCTACCCCTGAAACAGCCCAGACCCCCCCCAGCTGAGCGCACCCCAGCCCTGCTTGGCTGGAGCCACCCTGCCCCGCTGCAGGCTGTGGGTGCCCAGCACCCCAAAAGCCAAGATGGTCACATCAAGTCAGACCAAGCTTCCCCCCCCCCATATAAAACACAATTCCCAACCGCTAAAGGAGAAGAGCTGGTTTTCCCTCCCCTTTTCCAGGCCTTTCCCAGCCTCTGCGGGACTGGGAGCCCCCGAGCTGCAGTGGGGGGGGAGCAGGGCTCGGGCTTTGCTGGGCTTTTTTTTTTCCCCTCCTAAGGCAACAGGGCGAGAGTGACAACACAGAGTGAGAGTGACAACACAGAGTGAGAGTGACAACACAGAGTGAGAGTGACAACACAGGGCTCGCTCCGTCCCTCGGGGCAGGCTGGCCGGGCTCCTGCACAACGGAAGGGTCCTGCCGCCCCTTTCCTGCCCCCGGGAAGAGCCGAGGGCGCAGGGGCAGCAAGGCAGGGTGCAGGCAGCTGCCCAGCCCTGCACACACACACCCCCCCACACCCCCCCCCCCTCCCCGACCGTCTGCCCTTGGGAACAGCAGCCATGGCAGGGGGCTTCCCAGCCCACCCTGCCTGACCAGCACCCCTGGCTCACCCCGGCTGTGCTGGCACAGGCTCCCCACCCGCTCCCGAAACAGCAGCGTCTGCCCCCAACCACGGCCTCTGCACACCCCAGGTACGGCAAGATCCACATGGAGACTTCGACGGGGGCTCGAAGGTCATCCCACAGGTAGGGAGCGCCCCCAGGCCAGCACAGCACCCTTAGGTGCAGGAGGTTCAGTGTGGGTCAGGGTCCAGCTCAGCTGCCCCCCAGCCTGCAGCAGGGCACCAGGCACCCCCTGAGCTCTGCGGGGACACCCCGAACCACCCCAGGGCAGCGCCACCGCGCAGGGGTACAGCCAGACCCGGCTGGGGCCCAGCTCCTCTCCCCGACAGCATCCCAGGCCCCGCCGGAGTGGCCGTGCTGGAGCAGAGGCGGAGGGAGAGCAGCAGCAGGGTGGGCTCTGTGTCCATCAGGCCGGGGCTGCCAGCAGAGAGGGGCTTTGGGCCTTCCTCCACCACAGCCTCTCATCCCCCGGGCCCACCAACAGCAGCCGCCGCTCCCTGCTGAGGGTGACCCATGGTGGCCATGAGGACGAGGAGGGCAACCACTCTCCGGCCTCGCTGCCCACCCTCCTGGCCCAAGGAGCAGCACGGGAGCAGGACTGCATCCCGGACTCTTACTGCAAGGTGGGGTCAGCAGCCAGCTCCTGCGACCAACCAAACCTCTCCTGGGGCACGTTCACGTGGGGGAAGCGCAGGCAGAGAAGCCAGCGAAGCCTTGAGCGCCCAGCCTGGCTGACTGCCCCTCCAGGGTTACTCGTGGCCACAACAAAAGAACTCCAGAGGGACCAGCCAGCCACGGCCCAGGGACGTGGCAGCGGTTTCTTCTCCACAGAGACCTTCTCAGAGGGGCTGAACACTTGCTGCCCAGAAGGGAGTGGGGCCAGGAGCCCAGGGACAGAAAGATGACAGCAAGCTTCCCTTGGGGACTTCTCCAGCCACCCTAGGTCCTGCCCAGGTGGCTGCAGGCTCCATGAGGAGGTGAGCAGAGAGAGCCCTGCCATGTGCAATGACTGGGAGCCGGCCGGCACGCTGCTCCCAGAGCCGAGGGAAGGGGAAAGCTGCTGCTGGTGGGCAAAGGCCGGCCCTCGGGGAGGGCAGGGGCTGGCCAGCAGCCGCCACCACACAGGCAGACAAGAGATGAGGCAAGAGCACCCATGGAGAGGGACGGCAGCTGCAGCTCTACAGGCCCTGCAGGGCCCCGCAAGGCTGGTGTGCCTGCGCTGCCCCGCGACGGGGCTGAAAGGCACCTCCAGAGCATTGGCAGGTGAGTAAAGACAGATCCCAGCACTGCCACCATCCTGCCCTCCGCTGCTCAGGCACAGGCAGGCAGAGAAGGGCAGGGTCTGGCTAAAAACCCACCTGGGGTTCCCAGGGCTCAGGGGGCCAACGTCCTGCACCGAGCCCTGCGGCACCCTCCTCCCCCAGGCATGACGGGCAGTCTCTCCAGGGGGGATTCACTTCTCTTTCACCACAGGCATCCATCCCCGTTGCTGCCCCACGCCTCCCCCCAGACAGCAGGCACTGCCTGCCCCGTCTCACGCTCCCAGCGCACTGCTCGGAGCACAAACCATCCACCAAACACGCAGCGAGGGCCAGACTTGGGGTACCGCTCCCCTGCCTGCCACGCAGCTCGGCTCAGCGCTCCTCTCTAAAGCCACTTATGGCATCAGAGCAGCAGCAAAGCAGCGGGCAGCGCTCTCGCCCGGTTCACACCGCGTCTGCCACGCGCCCTCCCCCTTCCACCGAGGCACAGGCCAGGCAGCAGCACAGAGCAACGGCACCCCTGAGCACACAAAACTGCCAGGAACACGGAGATCTCTGAAGAAAATCCTGGACGGCTGAGCCAAACATCCACGCGAGGTGGTGCTTGGGCAGGCCAAACCCTTGTTTTACTACAGACGGATGTGCACTAAACTGGTAGAGCAAGAGCTGCACTGGTTTCCACTGGGAGCCCAGACAGCAGCAGTTCAGACACCCAAGTCCCTGCAGGACATCTTCTCGTACCCTGCAGACCGTGAACGTCCACCCAAACCTCTTCTCAGGGCAGGTCTCTCTGACGCCAGGGAAGAGGGTTCCCATCAGACACCTCGTTCGCACTTGGAGCGCAGGTCCCTTTTTGGGAAGGGCTGTTCGCCTTCTGCGTTTTGCCCCCTCCTCACCCTGAGACCTGCCTGAAGTGCAGCACAAGAGGGGGATGCCCCAGGCGGGGCTGGCTCTGCGTTCACTGCTCCTGGAGGCGAGGAGGGTTAGAGGCCCGTGAGATCAACAATGGCTTTAATAAAGATGGCGTCATCACGCACGTAGGAGTTCTTGCCTTCCATCACGGAGACGGGGCAGAACAGCGGGCAGCCGCTGGCAATGTTCATTTCTGTGATGGGGCGCTGGAAGGAGGAGGAGGTCACGTCGGGTCGGAAGGCGTCAATGATGTGCTCCCGGTTGTTCTGATCCAGCAGCATCAGGGTTACCTGTGGGGAAACGTGAAAATACGTGAGTGCAGATGAATAAAAAGCACGTGCAAACCCAGCCCAGCGACCTGCTCACTTGAAGCCCGTGAAAAGTGCAAGTACCAATGCAGCCAGTGCCCCGTCACACGCCTACAAAGCTGAGAAATGCCTAAGTGGGGTCAGCAGAGAACATCACATCGGTGACATTCTGCAGAAACCTTCCCACATCCTGCCCCGTCACTGGAAACTTCGGTGCAGCAGCACGGGGCTGCCAGACCGACGCTGAGAACCTACAGCTGGCCGGCACGGCGGTCGCTCCCACCACCGATATCCCCCACAGGTACTTCACGAAGCCACAGAGTTGCTGTCTCGCCACCAAAGGTGGCCCCTCTCTGCGTTGGGACTTGGCCCGCTTGGCCTCGAAGCGCTTTGCAAACCCGCCACGCCCAGGAAGGGCACTCGGCGCTTCTGACGCCAAGTGGGCATCAGCAGCACCCCACGTACCGAGGCCACAACCCTCCCTGCTCCAGAATTCGCGCAGAGGCTCCGCTGGCTTTCCAAACGCGCTGCTGCTCTCCTGCCGCAGCCACTGCCATTTCGTGCCCCTGCCCTGTGGCACGCTCGGTGCTTTCAGCACAAACGGGGAATCCCCAGGGCGGCGACGCATCAAAGTCCTTCCTCCTTCTCCTGCTCGCTAAGTAGGGCAGACCAACGGCGTCTAGAAGCTCGAGCGGGTGCGAAACTAGAGAGGCACCTTGCTGGGCATAGCAGGCTTTGTCCCAAACCTACCTTCTGGTTGAAGGGCCACCGCAGAAGCGCGTCGTTGGGTCCTTTCATCACCACAAAGAACAAGGACAGATGGGTCCCACGCCCGGTGCCGTCCCCGTTCAGGTAGACGCGCAGACACATCTTGTAGCCGTACTTGCTCGTGTAGAAAGCTGTCAGAGTTCCAGAACAGACACAGTGAGTGTCAAACCCAGCAAAGCCTGGCACCAGCCCGTTTCTTTGAACTCTGCGGACTCTCGAGTTCGGATCCTGGAAGAAGCCAGGTCTGGGTCTTAAAACACCTGCCCCACGGAGGTGGTCTGGAAAGCCACCAGATAGGGACAGCAGGCAGGTGCCATCTCAGGCTGCCCTGGAGACAGCCCAAGGTCGGGCAGACACGAGCCCCTGGTGTCGCTGAGGCGCAGAGCGCTGCGGCACGGAGCAGGGGGCCGGCCGGCCCCGCGGGCTCTCCCCACCTGCCGCCGCAGGCACAAGCGCCCGGGCAGAGCCCGAAGCTGGAGCAAGGCCCGGGAGCCGGGCGCTCCCCCCGCGGCCCCGCCAGCTGTGCCGCCCCGACGGCTCAAGGAGCTGCAGTTCATGGCAATCATACTGACGAGCAGGAGCAAAACCACCCCAAAAAATAAAAACCTGTCTGGGTGTCGACCGTCCCGAGTACTCGCTGCGCCCTCTTGGTAAGCTGGTGGCCTCCGAGGGGGGCAGAGGCTCAGGCAAGTGAGCTTCGGTCTCCCTTCAGATCCCAGCCGCCCCGCGCAGCTGGGCACGGGCTCTGGGATCCCACCCTCCCTCCTCCAGCCGTCCTGGGAACGCCCACGTTGCGATACCAGGCCCACACGTCTGCTTGCCTCGGTGCTGGCAGGGCTCGGCAGCCTCAGGGCAAAGGGCAGGAGATCAGAGCCGGCATTTTACCGTGGACTCGGTGCTTTTTTGATGACCAAGCAGACTAGCACCAGACTAGCACTGCCACAGGGCGAGGAGCGAGCTCAGGGCTTTGTCACCGCTTCCCTCCTGGCACTCCCCAGCCTGTCTCCTCTAGCCCTTCCTCTCCACCTGCTTCACCCAAAGGCTCTCGGGGCAGAGGCCACCCTCTGCAGCACATCCTCACTGCCTGCCTGGGGCTTCCCGGCACTCCTGGAACCCAGTGAATGTCCAACCCGGCGGGGAACGGAAAGGACGGTGGATCAGGGCGGGGGGAGTGCCCAGGACAAGGCAGCACGCGGCCAACCAGCGGAGCGGTGAGCGGGGCATCCCGCTTCCCACCATCCCCAGCACCGGCAAAGCGCAGCAGAAGCAAAGCAAGAGCCCCAGCAGCCACCCCCCCGCACCGGAGGGCCGGCAGCCGGTGGCTTTCCAGCAGGAGCTTCACTTTGGCCTGTCCTGGCACACATCCCTGACGAAACTTTCTTGGGAGGATTTGCCTTTTTGAGCTGTTACGATTTTGCCCTTTGCAAAACCACGGGGCGATCGCTGTGTCTTCACGAGAGCAAGTGTAACTCTATTTCCTTTTCTTTGTGTGACACTGAGTCCATTTGGTATTTCCTTGCCTTTACATTTAAATACAAACCAAACAATTATACTAATTTCCCTTTTTCACCCCGTTCACAACCTAGACCCCTCCCCTCCCAGCTCTCTCCTTCCCAGACTGAACAGCACCAGTCTATTTGTTTCCCTTTCCAAGGTAAAAAAAAAAACAAACACCTCCACAAGAAACATTTTTCTCAGCCTCATTTTCTCAGCCAAAGGAGCACCAGGAATGAGGATCTCTCGTCTAAATGACACAATCGAATTCTGGAGGAAACAAGGCCTCATACTTTGCACTTGTAAGACAAACCAACCAGCCAGCCCTGCCTTTTCCCGAAGCAGTCCCGGTGTCGGGCAGAGGCAGCCCTCACCTTCTGATCCCTCCAGCCACGTACAAGGATTTTCATGAGCAGACTGCAGACCAACCAGCAACACAAAACACAGTCTGGTGGCCCGCAAAGTAGTTTTTCCTTTGGTGAAGCAGTTTATAAAAGCCCTGAGCCCTGCCTTTGCTGCCCCGCCAGCGCTGCCGAGCACAGGATGGAGACTGGCCGGCACACAGCGTGGAGGAGGAGGAGGCGCCAGCAACCGTGAGCCGCAGTTCTGGGAGGAAGCAGGACGGAGCACGGCTGAACACATGCCTGGACACACGAAGCCTCTTGCATTCGGAGTGGTTTCACCCCTTTCCCTCCCTTGGGCTGACTCTGATGCTCACACCCATCCACCAGCTGACTTGATTCTCCAACCTAGAAAAACAAATCCCACCCCCCTGTGAGGACCCCTGACACGGACCTGCTCAAGCGGGTCCAGAGGCCACGAAGATGCTCAGGGGCTGGAGCAGCTCCCCTGTGAGGACAGGCTGGGAGAGTTGGGGGTGTTCAGCCTGGAGAAGGGTCCGGGGAGACCTTCTAGTGCCCTTCCAGTGCTGAAAGGGGGCTGCAGGAAAGGTGGGGAGGGACTCTGGATCAGGGACGGTAGTGACAGGACGAAGGGTAACAGTTCCAGAGGGAAAGAGGGGAGATTGAGATTAGATATTGGGAATAAATTCTTCCCTGTGAGGGTGGTGAGACCCTGGCACATGTTGCCCAGAGAAGCTGTGGCTGCCCCCTCCCTGGCAGTGCTCAAGGCCAGGCTGGATGGGGCTGGGAGCAACCTGGTCTGGTGGGAGGTGTCCCTGCCCAGGGCAGGGCGTGGGACTGGATGGTCTTTAAGGTCCCTTCCAGCCCAGCCATGCTGTGATTCTACGACCCCAGGTGGCACCAGCCCAGGGAAGGGCCCGAGGAGCCTCCGAGCTGGGGCACAGCGAGCCAGGACGCCCGTGGCCGGAGGACACGAGTCAGCTCTGGAGACGGTCAGCTCCAGCAGCTCTTGAGGGCAGTACAGGAGATGGGCAGGACGCGAGATTTCAGGGCTCTAAGTCAAACAAACCAGATCTGAAGCAGATTTGTTGGCTCCGGGAGGAGGAAGGAAGCGCTGCACTTCCCGGCGGGGACGAGAGCAGGGGTTTTCCGCGGCTGCTGCTGACTTTTAAGAGGAAATGCTAATTCCACGCACACGGTTTCAGTAACAGTTCAGTTCCCCCCAAGAAGAGGAATCCTTTTTTTTTTTTTTTCCCTTCAGTTTTTCAAGAGAAAAAGGACTCTGCACATCCCCCATCCAGAAACAGATTTTAAAGCAGTTTTAAAAACTAAATTGCTTTTATCTCGTGGCCCAGCCGCAGTCTGCTCTCCCACGGCACCGGGAAGCAGACGCGAGGTACGTGCTCTAGGTCTGTGTGCAGCTCTGGGCGTTCTGAAAAAGCTCTCCAGCACCCTCCGACCGAAGGGATCCCTGCTCAGGCAAACACAAACTCCCTCCTCAAGCGTTCTGTGGCGAGGCAAGCTCCCCGCCGAGCCACGAATTGCGCAAAGAGCTGGTTTTGTCTTACAGCTGCCAGACTGGGAAGGGCTTTCCCGAGCAAACAAGCCAAATCAAACCCTTCTGCTCGCGGCCCGAGGTATCCTTTGGTAAGAAGAGGAGGAACAGTGCTGGCCTGGGGCCGTTCTGCGAGGAGAGCCCCTTCCTCTAACAGCTATTCAAGCACTTCCCTAGGTATGGTTTGGGCTTTATTTAGACATTGTCTCTCGTGCCATCATGCTTGAGGCACTAAAATATATTTCTGAAGCTCTAATATATACTTCCTCCCTTCTTTAACCATTTTATTGCTGGTTTTATGGTCTCTGAGTATTTTAATTCTAACTAAAGGGTTATGCAGGGCTATTCCAGAGCTAAGGGGGTTGCACTCTCCATTAGGGGAAATTAAAAACGCCTTCTGCAATCAAAAAAGCACTTCTTTCAGAAGCAGTTTCATTTAGCCTAGGGCTAAAAAAAGGTGGCTCAGGCTCCACAGGGAAAGGGGGACAGAACAGAAGTACATGGGAACGGCCAGCACCTCCCCTGCTGAGGACACCGCTACAAATCCCACACCCAGCTGAGAAGCAAAAGGTTTTGGCAATTCTGCAAATTTGTGGGCAATAACCTGGAGAGAAGATCGCAGGAGAGCGGCCTGTTATCGCCTCCTGACGCTTCCTGGCAAATTCTGTGATCTTCCAGATGAAAACACCGTCGTAGGTGGAAGCTTCCATGTTGCGGATCTTCTCCTCCATCTCAGCCATGGCCAGATCCTTGAGTCCAATGCTCCTTTCCAGCTGCCGGACCTGCTCAGTGGGATACATGGTGCAGCCTGGTTAGAAACACGTACTGCTGTGAGACCCGAGAAAGCCAGCAGGCACCAGCATCCCCCTCAGGGCAGCTCTTTAGCGAGAGATGTTCTTCAGAATTGCCAGGGATCACGGCAGGGAGAAATTTAGCATCGTAAGCCGATTCCCTGAAGCTTCCTTTTGAACCCTGTACATCGGCACAACTCAGGGCTTGAGCTGGAAACTTTCCCACAGCAAACGGAAAAATCCTCTCAGTGAGCAGCTCTGTTACATGAGCAGCACAAGAAGTGCGGATGGGGGGAAAAAACCCAACAACTCAGCATTGTGACCAAACCAGACTGAGAGAGAAGCACCTGCCCCCAGCCAGCAAGGGCTCCAGAGGGTTACGGCTGCCAGCGAACGCAGGGTCACGCCGGCGTTGGCAGCTCCCCTGCCCAGCGCGCACAGGTACGCTGCAAAGCGCCCGAGTCCCAGCTGCCACGACACGCTGGCAGCGCTCAGCCGGGACTGTGCTGGAGCATACCGGTGGGGGCAGCTCCTGCACCCCCCCAGGCTGTGCTTGGCACGAGGCTGTGGTGCAGCATCAATGGGGACACTCCTTCTGAAAGGCCTGGCAGGGGAGCAGCCCCGGAGAGATCCGGCGGAATGCTGGGTGCTCTGTCGCTCATTGGAAAACCTCACCTGGGAAAACATCTCAGTGTCTGCACAACTTGATTACTAGCGGAGATCTGAACCTGCCTGTCGGTTTAATTCCTGTCTTTTCCAGGAAGGTTTTGAAGGTTGGGCACAGGCACAAACAATATTTTAGTTCGGCCCCCAGATTCGGGCAGTTTCAGGGCTAATAACATGCTCGCTAATAACATGGAAAGGAAACTGAAAAAAAGCCTCCACTCAGAGTGCTGGAAAGCCCAAGCCAGTAGTTACACACCTTGTTACTCAGTGTTTCGATTTTCTCCTGGTCCAGTCGATGCTGCCGACTGTAGGCTTCAGCCGTGAGGGACACTCTTTCCACCTCCCGATTGAGCACGCAGACAATGTTCTCGAAGGTCACCGTTTTTCTCTCCAGGGCCTCACATCTTCCCAAGAGCTCCAGGGACCTGGAGAGCTCTGACTCCGAGCATAGAGAGTTTGCTGCCAGTAGTGGGGAGCTGTTTTGTGATGAGGAAAGGGCAGGAAGGGGCTTTAGGTCTCCAGACCCAGCCTTGAGGCTGAGCACAAAACTCAGCAGCATGTAGAGATGCTCTGCCAGACACTTGCTTTCGTGTTCTAGTAGCTTTTCATTTTCCACCTACGTGAAGAGAAACACATTCCCCATTCAGCAAGCTCGATCTACACCATCACCATCCACAGAACAAATTCCTCCTCTTGAGGTCACAATGTTAGCTTTAAATTACAAAGGGGAAAAGCCAAAGACAGACAGCTAAAAACCCTGGTTTGGGGGTGGAGGTGGGTTTTTTTGTTTTGTTTTAGAAATGCTGCAAATCACACACAATGACAGATGCTTAACATCTCCCCAGCTGTATGCACTGCTCTCCTCTGTCCTCCTCCATTACCCCCAAAAGGGCTCTGTCAGACATACCTCACAGCACCAAAGGACAAAGCCTCATGTAATCCCCCCGGGGAGGGATTTATATGAACATCACCAGCAGGAGCCAGGAAAACTAACTCCCATGGAGAAATACGGCCTCACTCCAGTTCTGTGCATACAGCTGAAAGCAGCACAACCACCAGAGTCTCCAACCACTCCGGGTGCCCCCCAAGAAGGAGGAGGTTTCCATCCACATGAAGTTCCTTCTCTGGATACCCACACCCTGGACAGCAGATGATGTTAAGTTCCACTTGCAAAGGGTCTGAAACATCCCTTTGTTCAAATATCTGAACGCAAACGTCTGCAACGGTTTGGGCGCCAGCAGTTTGCAGGTTAACTCTAGCACTGGAACTGAAAACAAGCCCCAAGATAAACATCAACAGACAAGCCCTTACCACCTCAGCACATCCGACAACCTCAAATCTGCAAGGCACTTTAGATCTGCCACAAGTCTTCACATGGTCCCGAAACTAGAGAGGAAGGAAGGCAACGTTAGATCTCATGTGTCCCCAGCAGCTCCCTTTCCATCTCGCTGACATCTAAGAAACCGAAGACGACCCCAGGAACGCCCAAGCCATCACTGATGCTGCCAAAGCGCGGGGTTAAACCTGGACACTGCCTACCCTTAGGTATGACCTTCACTGCAATATAAACACAGCCCTGCCACCTGGAAGGAGGTTTTATGTCTCTTCCTCTCGACAGCTAGGAGGTCTCCCTTCCCACCTGCACATGCAAGAAAGAAAAAGCAACCAGCACAGGTACATGTTAGGGATGCTGAGCCACAAGCCTCACTGAGGGCAGAGGACGGGGAGGCATAAGGCAAAACCCTGTGAAACAGAGAGCTGGTGAATTTTGTGCACTTCATGGAGCCCTGGTCGGGACGTGCCACAGCTTGGTGCGTCTCCTCCCAGCTAAGCACCACAAATCTGGGGACAGCAAGCTTCCCGGTGGTCCTGCCCGAGTACGTACAGAAACTGCTGCAGGTCCGCCTGCGCGAGGGAAGCAGCTCTGCTGGGTCCAGCGACCCTCGCGGGGCTGCCGAAGGACACTGCACCTCGACCACCTCTCGCCTGGCATTTCTACAGAGAAGTGCCACTAACCCCCAGCCGCCAAGATGACTCGTCTGGGTTCCCACACAGCGCATGATTAATGGTAACAAGCACTGGCACATTATCATCTTGTTTTTGAAATACCTCTCATCATCAGATACCATCATCAGTGGTCTGTTCTGAACAACCACCACGCTCCACATTTAACACCTACATCTGCTACAACAGATGTCAATTAAAACTGCTTTCAAATTGCTTTTTCAAAAGCTTCTAGATCCATCTGGCTTGCTTAATGAGTCGGGTTACTCAGAGTCACAACGGCTGCAGCTAACCAGCCAAAGTTTGGAGAGAGATAAAAGAGGGAGTTAATGTTTAAACAAAGGATTACCACCTATGGGAATCCCACAAGCCTAGCCTCTGCCAGGCTCCAGCTTCAGCCTGCAGACGTGCACATCTGTATCCCAAGACCCCAGCACCAAGTCCACCGTGACGCCGCCCACCTGGAGGAACTCTTTGCTCGTCTTTTTGATGCTGCTGTCCCCCCTGCCCGGCTACAAGGGCCTTTTGCAGCGGCGCTACTAAAAACATTTGCCTGTAACAGGCAGGATGGTTTCAGATGAACACGCTTTTTGAAGATGTTTCCCAAAACTTCGCTGTTCAGACTTTTAAGCCTTGCCCTGGGAGCCAGCAGCAGGGAGACCCTACAGACATCGATTCCGTTACATGACTGATTAGAAACAAACTGAGCTGGAGATGGGCTCCCTTTCCATAACTGCGGCAGCGGGTGATACAGTTGCTTTACATCGGATGTAACTACCCTGGAAACCCACAAGCGTGCTCTTCCTGCGGAGGCTCTGCACCCAAAGGCGCCGCCCAACGGGAGGTGGCATCGGCAGCACAAACACAAAACTGCAAGTGCTGATGAGTCACCTCCACCAGTATTTTGAGCCCCAGGGAAAGGTCACTCTGTACTAACAGCCGTCACTTCATTGTTTTCCCCGCTCCACTCTGTAAGGGTCTCAGTGCTCCTCCCCGCTCCGAGAACACCAGCGTCAGCCCACCAGGATGCCAAACCCCGCCACAGCCACGGGTCACCGACAGTCAGACGGATACCTTCTCCCTCGGAACCTTCTTCCCACAGCCTTCGCAAGTCAGGGGAAATTCAGGGCACACTTCGTCATGAGCCTGTGAAGGAACGGACAGGTGAATATTTGGTCCTTTACAGAAAAGGTCATGAGGTCATATGACAAGTACAACTCAACAGGGGTAGTTCTGTACTTTATTACAGAAGAGCACTGTGTTCTACCAACCTCTACTCAAATCTTGGTCACGCAGATAATTCTGCACGCTGACTCATTTGTGCGATCTCCAGGCTACTAGAGCTTTGGGTGCTTATGTAGCCTCAGCCTCACTTTAAAAGCTAGTCTAATAATTTTTTAAAATACCAGATTATTGCTTTGATGGACAAGATAATCAACAGAAAGCTCCATTTTATGGCACTGCCAAGAAAATACATGTTTGAGCAGGCTGAGTGAAGTAAGCCACTATCTCAGGAGGATAATTTGTACAACGTTTCCATTGTAATGGTTATCAGTCAGCTGAAGTATGAACCTGGAGCCTGCTCATCACATGCTGGGCTGAGCTGCCTGACAGTATCTTTGTATTTGAACCAGAAAACCATTTTTCAACCAGAAAGAAAAATATTTTAAAACTGTTTCATTTAATAGCACCTGCACACAAGCACCCACCCCTGCAGCAAGAGCACACACAGTCTGGTGGCCAGAGGAGCTGAACAAATGATCAAGGCAACGGGACACTCTGTCCCCAGCAGATACTAGAGCCAGCGATACCGGCTAAATTGGGAATGCTAGAACGTGCCTCTGCTTTCAGTGTCCACACTGCTGAAACCTCCTCTGTACATACCAACCGGCTGAAATAGGGCAGTGTAACGCCATGAACAAGCCGTTCAAAATTCAGATTAAAAGATAAGAGCACTGAAGTATCCTGCCATGGTAGTAACAAGAAAAAACAAACCAGAAGCATTTATGAAGCAGTCACCTGAAACCAGATGCTTTGAAAACTTGGTCACATTTATTCTTTATTAAAATCAGTTACTGTCTTCAGGGGGGAAACATGCACAAACTTAAGTACTGTCACCACATCAGAAACTGGAAAGTGAAACCCATTAGTGGCTCCGCCTCGCCTTCTTCATTACTCTCTCCTTTTTATACCTCAAACGAGCAGTCACGCTCAAAGCCTCACTGCACTGTCCCTGGAGCAGCGACCAACCAGCCAGAACGGTTTGGCCGGGCAGTGCTGCCTGCAGGACCCCGCTGCCTGCAGAGGAGCTGGAGGAGGTGAGTGCCTCTCTTCATCCCACGTGCTCGGAGGGGCTGAACCCCTTCTTCTACCCACCTACCGCTCTCATGTTCTGGAGACACCAGATAAGCATCTTCCCCATGACCCACAAAACGCTGGCATAAGAACAGACAGTCTGGCTGAAGGAAGGAAACTTCCCTGTAGAGACAACTCTTTTAAAAAGGGAGTATTTAAAACTTATGCTCTCCCATGCCAAGGTGCTAGGCGTGAAAACACCACCCCCTCTGCACATCCCACCGCCCAGCATTTATCTTCCATCCCGATTCCATGCTACACCGTGATATAACAGCCAAGACGCAGGCAGCCCTGCGAAGCGTGCCCAGCTCGCAGCACGAGAAGGGAAACCAGCCCTGCAGCACAGCTAAGCTGAAAGTGCAACTGGTCCATATGTAAATTGTTTAAGACACCCAGAAGCATTGGCTTTAACCAGCTCAGACCCAAACCTCTAGACAAACAGTTTTGTATAAACAGTTTCAGGCTCTTCTGGAATCCCCTGTTCCTTCCCCCTCCACGCGGGTGTCTAAACAGCGACGGATGGTATCGCCGCTGGAAGAAATCCACCTCACCCAGGAGCCGAAGAGCAGGGGCTGGCATTCAAGCCTGATCTGCTGCACTCCACTCCCCCAGGAATGGGGCAATCCTCCTGTTTACACCTTTCCCAAACCCACATCCGTGAGCTTCTGCAGCAAGGACGAGCAACTCTGACACTCAGACGTTTGCTGTGAACATTTTAGGCAGCTTTGGAAAGCCACCCCTGTGAACGGGGCGAGGCGAGAGCAGGGTCACTCTCCCGGAGGGAACCCGTCATGGAAATCAAGTCAGGTGGGAGTCAGGGAGAGGGGACAGCAACAGAGGAATTAAAGCTGAGCTGGAAGACAATGGGCTGGGTCAGACCTTCAGGGCTGCTCTCCAGCTACCTCAGCGCTGGCTTCTCGCCCGCCGGCTGTACCCCGAGGCACAGACTGGCCTGCAGCAGCCAACAGCAGGAGCAGGAAAATCAAACTGGGCAGAGTTAACAGCCTGCGTGGCAACACCTTGCTCTTCCCACTCAATTAAACCCAAACCCACCGATTGATCCGCACATCCATCTCCCTCCCTAAAAATAAACAGCGAGACAACCCAGTACATCACACGCCACCATCAGAACAGGCAATTCTCTGGGACCCCACTTGAGAGACTAGACAATCAGACACCGACACCTTCAGAAGGCTCAGGGCAGCCTGCGAGCACTTGGGGGTTACCACTGCGGCCGCTCAGTCCTCCAGCACCCACCCAGGCTCCTCTCCGGAGCAGCGCCAACAGGCTGCAATGGAGCTGCTGAGCCCTCTCCCCCTCGCCTGTAGATCTACTGGTGGAGCTGCCTGTGCGCACACTGTAACTCTCCTGCCTCAGCAGCAGGAACACAGAAAAGCCATTTGCGGTGGAGGTTTCTCCTGGGATCAGCCCCTTGCAGCCCTGGCACTCAGCCGGCAGGAACAGCAGCTCTGCGCCAGCGAGGGCAGCCCACTCCAGGGCAGCTGTGCCGAACAGCGCGGGCACCGCAGGGAAGCAGCGCGCTTTCAGCACAGCAGCTGATCCCTGCAGGACACAACGCTCCTTTCCTAAGGAAGGCCAGGACGAGCTGCGCTGCTGCGCCCGCGGGTAAGGCAAAAGGGAAAACCCGCAGTTCAATCCAACTGCCGCTTCGCCTCTCCAGGCTCCGCTAAACTTGACTTGAACTGTGGAAGAGGCGACTACTGACAATTCTTATCCCCTATCACGGCGGCAGAGCAGGAGGTGTGCCCGCTCCCCAGCTGCCCAGCTCATAACCAGCCACGTCAACCCAGGCCCGTTTCTGTGGAGGTCTTGCAGCCGCGTCGGGAAAGCCATCAGCGTGACCCAACGCTCCCCCTCCAGCGAAGAGGCCAGGCAGGTGGCTGAGAAAAGCCTCCTGCGAAAGAGCTGCTGTGAGGTGCCTCTGGAGCCCTGCAGGGAGGTTATAGCAAAGGGCAGGGTCCACAGAGAGTTGAGGCCCGGTGCTGGCAGCACGCCGCAGCTCTTCCACACGCTCTCCTGCAGGTTGGTCTTCGAGAGCCGTTGGTCCCCTCCAAGCACGGCAACAGCAGCCACAAGCATCGACAAAGCTGAATGGCCTGGCTGCAGGCAGGGAGCAACAAAAAGGAAGGAAAATTAACAGGACGGCAGAGGAGAGCCGGCTGAAGCTGCACGGGGCACACCGGACACGGTGCTCAGGGCTTTGGCAGCCTCCAGCCTCGGCGTTGCGGCTCCTTTGGCACGTTAGGCTGGCTGCAAGAAAAAGGGTGGGCCCAAAGAACTGTAGAGAAAACACTGGAAATGGGTCTCCAGTGTCTAAGAGCTGCCTGCCTAGGTTGTGAGGGAACCTGAGCCCTTTGTGCCAAGAAGCGGGAGTTGCTTTGTGCACCTCTACCAGGTCCCCAGGGGCTCAGGAGCCGCTGAGACGGGAATGTGCCATACCACACAAGTGCTTTGGGGCGTCCTGCTCCTCTGAACTCACCATGCCCTTCTGTGGGACGCTGGGCTTGCTGGTGTCAAATCGCTGTGAGTCAGCAGGGAGTCAGCTTGAGCAAGAGCACGGGCCGAACACTGCGCTTATCTTACCCTGTTGAGCACCGACAGGCACCAGACAGACCTGAGGAAAGGCAAGGGCTAAAGAGGTTGCTTATCTTGCAGAGAACAGGACATGTGGCACTGGGGGTCTGTTCAAATCAACAGAGCGATGCCTGGGGTGAGGTGGAGGCCTGACAGCCCCATGCGGGTTCAGCAAAGCACCCCGCCACTGTGCAGAACAGCTTTGTTCTCCACCACTCCCCCCCCAACCTGCTTGCTTTTCGGCCCAACAACACAACAAGCCTTAAGAGCCACCCAACACACGGTAATTGACTCAGTCCCACCTCACCAAGAGCACAAATCTGGCATTTTAAAAACTCCATTTTGAGGGCGAGAACCACAACTACCAGACAGGTTGACAGGCTTGGATCTCTCTCCTCCCCAAGCAGGGACGGCTTCTTGGTGAGAATCGTGACAATTAATCATAGTGCTGAAGTATTAGTCCACGCCTGCTTATTGCAGTGCTTACTTGCTGTAGTGTACGTATAATTAATGGTAGTCAATAGAGATGTTGTAAGAGTCAGCCCGAAAACAGCATTGTCTCAACCTTGTCATCAGGGATATGGACAATAAGGTACCCCAAAAGTGAGGCTGACACCTTGACATGAGTCTGCAGCGGCCTGCCTGAGACGCAGTTGCTGATCCTGGGAAGGGAATGCCAGGCTGGTGAGGTCCTTGTGCCCTGGGCAGAGCAAGGACAGAGCTGAGCAACTTGTGCATCTGGCAGGAAACAGCAAAAGGGTAAGAGATGTTGCTGCCTGCTTCTCCCTTCTAGAAACCTTGTGGGGGGAGATAACAGCCGAAGGAGGGAGCCTTGCGGAGGCAAGGCAGCTCTGTTTTGGCTAAGGAGTGCTGTGCCGTTCTCCGGTGCCAGGGACGAGCCTGAGAATCATTACCAAGAAGGATCGATCGGCATCACTGGAGCCAAGAAGAGGCGGAGATACGGAGGAGGAGCTTGGGGTGCTATTTGGCATAAAAGGGGCCCCTCAGCACCCAAACTTGGGAAGCTTCCCCCACCAAGGGTCACGATGATCGTTAGGACTGGCAGGACGCTGCCTGGACCTGGGACCATAGGGACGCCTTGGACCCGCAGCGGTTACTATCGAACTCTGTCCTCTTTTCACTCTACTTTCCCTTTTTCTTTCACCCTCTTTCCCTACCGCACACCACTTTACCGTCAAACAATAAAGCTTCCCTGTTGGACTGAAGCAAACCCCTTTGGTGTGGTCACCTTAATTTCGTGCTTTGAGATCACAGCGAACGAACCATCACGAGTCCACCGAGCGGAGCGTGACAGATGTACATCGGTATTTTGGGATGACATTTATATTTGTGTGAGACAATGCATTTATCAACAGCAATTCCCAAGTCGTTACATCTGTCGCCTTAACCAATCACCTGTATTTGCAGCTTGGCAAAACCATTTCAGTCCCCAAGAGGGCTCTGACAGGCACGCGTTTACTCTAATACAGGGCTTGAGAAACTGTCTCAGTGAAAATCCTTTGAGGGTTCTGGGGTAAGATTAATAAAAAAACCCCAAAAAGGACTCTGGAAGTCATACACCAACACTACATACACCTTCAGACAGAAACGGTCAACCAGGTCTGGATCCAGCCGCACCCAGGCTTCTCTCTGAGAGGAGTTCAGAGAGCAAGGGGGTCCACTCTGAACCTCGGGACGGGACGGGAGGGTGTCCCTGATCACATAACCAGCTCCTGTCCTTAATGCAACCCCTCTTTCATTTCTCTATATCCTTAGTCAGAAACTGTTGACCAAGTCTGGGACTAGGGTTGGATCTAACCATACTCTCTGAAGGAGTATGGAGAGCAAGGGGGTCTCTCTGAACCGCGTGACACAACAGGAGGGCCTCCCTCAGTCTCATACTCTTTTCACAACACCTTCTGTGCTGCCTCTCCCCTTGCCAGGGGAGTCCCAAGGCTGGTTTTAAGCCAGGCCTGCTCGAGCCATTCCCCACACAGGTGGGCTGGAAAGCAGGAATCCCGTCTGTAATTCATAATTCCCGGGAATGGGAGCTTTCCGAGACTGTCCCATCAGCTGGCGCCAGATACAAACTGCTCCCTTTGCTGGGACATGCTGGTGACAGAGATCCAAGCAAGTTCATTTGTCCTCACAAATAAACCTCAAAGAAAGGGTCAAAAACAAAGATTGGGTTCCCACCAGTAACTGCTTGTGGCTTTAGTTGGGCACGTGCACGGCAGCGATGGCACCACCTTTACTCTGATGTCCAACGCCACAGCACCCAGCCGAGTTGGGGACAAAAATTGGCGGAACAGGTGCTGGGGCTCCCAGGGGCCTCGCTCATGCCTTTCTTCAGAACCAGTACAGGAACTTTTGCTTTCAGCATTTGACGGTCTTGTTCATCAGTTTTCAGTGCTGACTAGACAGACACTTGATTTGGGGTTTGTTGGCAGAGGGACATCAAGGCAGCGTTTCAGGCATTGAAGACAGATGTGAAAGCAAGAGCAGGTTTTGAAGAAGGCTGAAGGTCCAAGAGGCATTTGAAAGCAGCAGCAGGTTTTCCACCATTTCCTAAAACAGACTCTGCCTTTCCCTGGTTGCTTTGAACGACACGAGCACGAGGTGGTGGGACACTCCAGGATGCTTTTTCCAAATCCCTCCTTCACCCCAGAGGAATGATTTTCCTAGGGAGACTCTACTCTGAAACGGAGCAGGGCCGGACCCCCAAAGCATTTTAGATAACCCTGAGTATGAACCTGACCTCGCCCCACGGCCAGCTGGAGCCCACACATCCCTGTCCCCCACCTCAGACGTGGCCATCTGCGAGGCAAAACCAAAAGGACTAAATCCACTTGCCAAGGAAATGAAAAACTATGGCACTGGACTACGCCGGGTCTCCGTGAACAGCTGGTTGGTACGTAATGGAAGTTCAAAGCAACAGTGAACATCTGACCAGAGATAACCCCGCAGGGCTTCTAGGCTACAATTAACAGTTACAGCCACGGTCACGTCAAAGATGCCCAAGATGTGCTGTTGGCACCTGATGAGGTCACTGCTCGAGAACAACCTGCCGTTGGGCAGTGGCTCCAACCACACCATCGCAGCAGCGATGCCAGGCACCAGCACGTTCGTAGCAACGATCTGAGCTCACCTCCAGCAGGTACTTCTGACGGCAACCGCTGTCGCGAGCTGCGGGAGATGCCGCCGTGCTGACGGCCGTGCTCTGAGCATACTGAAAGCACTGCCCGTGCCGACCAGGTCGCAGGACAACAGCCCAGGAGAGCTCTCCCTCCCTCCCAGCGGTGCTCTCACCAGCACGCAAAGCTTCACCTTAAGGCGCTGATCAAGCGGGACAGCCTCGGGGTGAAGCCCCTCGGGGGTCTGCCCAAGCTCCCCACCAGCAAGGGCGGTGCCGACAGCAGCCGGGCTCTGTGAGCTGCAGCTGGTGGGCAGGGGCAAGGCCGACCCCTTGGGGATACAGGACAGGAACAGAAGGGCAGCTACAGCCGGAGGCCGAGGACGCCGGCGGCACCCAGAAAAGGGGAGATGCGACAAACATTACAGCCGGGGCAGGGGTCTTTCATGTGCTGGACAAGTCAAGCCTGTGGTGAGCAGCCTGATTGCAATCCCCATTTCTCTAGGTTGTCCGAAGAGCTGGAAGTGCCCAAGGGTGTGATCATGGCTTTGGCTCCTGCCAGACACTGGGAGCCCCAGGAACATGCCCTGGGCATGAAGGGCTGCCCCACCAGGCCCAAAGCTGTGCTCACACGGAGGGGTCTCATCACGGCTCAGAAGGGACACACAGCACTCCCCTCAGCTTCAAAGCTCATGACTTACAGCTCTTCACTTTCCAAGGGGCAGATGCCAAACCTGTTAATGAGGTGGGCCACCACAAGAAGGCTGAGCTGTTTTTAGAAGCTAAGAGTAGACCCTCTACAACCGGGGCTTTCCAACGCCCTCCCACACGTGCTCTCCGTCACTCCTCGTGGCTTACCTCCCACCACAGGCTTGGACGGGAAACTGCCTCGCGTCTGGGCAGCCCGCTACATAAACTACTTGAGGGGCTGTAAGGGAGGATGGGTTTTGTTTGTGGACCTCAGCTCCAGCTCTGGAAAGCAAAGGTGTGTCAGATCTCTTCTTCCAAAGCAGGAGGTCCTTTTGGTCACTTGCATGTGCAAGTCAGGGATCCTCCCACAAGCAAATAGTCCTGGGGGAAACTGCTGATCAGGCTGGAGCTGGCTGCAAACTGCACTTCAACACCGTACTGTAAGTTCAGCCAAAACCTTCAGAAAAAGACTATAAATGCTGTACCGGATATTAAAAGGAAGGCTGGTCCCCCTGCCACAGCATCACCAAGTGTGCTTGCCACAGCATCACCAAGTGTGCTTGCCACAGCACTTCAAATGCTGTATCCCACACAGACCACACTGCAGTAAAACACTCAGAAGCACACTTTGGAGGCATCAGGAGCCAGGTGAAGCAGCTTCAAAGACCTGGAACTCCATTCCAAGCAATGTGCAAAGGCCTGCAGCTGAAGTTTTCAGCCTAAGCTGAAAATCATCACCAAAAACTAATGGGGCATTCATGGGATGAAGCTGGGAAGAGGGGAGTGAAACTGAAGCATTCCAAAGCAGAAGGACCCCTTGGCTCAGGGCCCCCAGCAGCATTTTTGAAGAGGGACAGTTTTCTCTACATGAGGGGTACCAGGGCTTCTCCAGCATCTCCCAGTAGGAACACTGGGCAAGAAGGGATTGCCCAGTTCCTTTGTCGTACTGGCCCCAGGAAGCCACACAGCCCAGAAGAGGCTGCAGATGCACTCTGCAACACCCCTGGCTTTGAACTAACATCACTTAAGTTCTGAGTTTTGCATCTTCCATGGCCTTCCAGGCTTCGGTTACAGCGAACTCTTCAAACCCACGGTGACAACCGACTACAACCCATCCCCTCCGGTTTGGGTAGGACAGGTTATCATCACAGGTGACATCACCCACCCTCATGAGCCGAGCTCATCTGTTTTCCTAGAAACACTCCCCCTCCCAACCTAGTGTCAATACTGCTGTCAGGATTAAGCTGAAAACTTAGTTCTCCTTCCAAGACTTGGACAACTCCATTTCCCTAGGTCTCAGATAGCTCTGTATCTCCCGAGATGAACCTCTGTCTGGGTTACACATGGAAATGTCAGAGCTGACCACATGAACACCCCTCTGCAGCCCCCTCTTCCCACCCTGGTTCTGATGGGGGGCAAAGAAAGGGAGTTGGTGGCATGGAAAGCATAAATAATGAAAGTGTTGAGAGAACTGAAGATACGTTGATAAAACAGAAGAGATGCAGGCAAGAGGTACTGTGAGGCAAGAAAGGAAACGCTCCAGCGCTGCGGAACCACTAACTCCCTCCACCTGGATAGCACAGACCATGTTTGCTTGGTGGTTCCTTTCAGTCCAACAGCCTAGTTGTAGTTTTTGCAGGCACAAACAGGGAAAAAAGTGCTCTGCAGCCCCCCTCAGACTTCCCACCTGAATCTAAAGGCTCCTGCCCACAGCCTGCTGTTCTGTATGTATGTTCAGGCAGGCTCATGAGGAAACCTACACATGAAGAGAGGTTACCGATCAAAAGGAAAAACCCTCCAGCCCCACCACAAAAAGCTTTATCCACTAAATATTTACAATAACTCTGAAAAATGCATTTATAAACCCACACATGTGCTAAGCACAGCTTTAAGCAGAAGTGCAAGTCACGTCCAAGCAGACCATGCTCTTTCAGTTCTGTATGTCCCTTTGAGATCTGAACAGAAAGTAAAACTGAAATCAGCTTTGTTAATTTTTTTGAAGTTGAAGAGCTGGAGCTTTTCAGCTGCAGAACACTTTTTTCCCTGTTCATGCCCTGGTAAGATGAGCAAACCAGAAGTGACAGTATCTCTTGATTTGTAAGTCAGTCTTTCTCAGCACAAACACATGATTTTTAAATTAGCAAACAATGAATTCGCTCTTAGGGACTTTCCATGTCCTGTCGGAAATAGCGCAGCGAGGGACTTTCCACAGTGGGAGCGCTGAGCTGCTGCAGGACGTCACACACGCTGCTGGCTGCAGGGGCAGCCACCACCGAGGCCCCGAACGAAGCAGCTGCCCGCAGGCAGGGTTTAATAACCGTCCACTAGAGAAACGCTGGGCTGACCCGGTCACTTGACGCCTCCTCTCATCAGCTCCCCTCAACCACACATTCCGCCTCCCAAACTCCGACCGCCCGAGGACAGCCAGGCCTGATCGAATGCCACAGCGCTTTGGCTGGCAGCGGGGAGGAGAGTGAGCACAAGCCAGGCCTTGCCTTCTCCCACCGCTTCCCAGGAAAGAATCAGCTTTTCCCCAAGAGGGCCCTAAACAACCTCACCCCCACCAGCCTGAGGGCCGCCCGCGGCGGGCGGGAGAGGCCAGCTCAAGCCTGGACGAACCGACTAGCGCTGCTCGACATCCCCGCTCCCTTTCACCGCACCCGTCTGCCTCAAAAGTAACAAAACCCTGACAGTCAGGATCGGCGCTGCAGACCCACAGCCCAAGCGCTCCGGAGCCGCACCTCTACCTAGTCTGTTTTAACAAAAGGCCTAACAGGACCTTCCCAAGACTAGGTGGAGAGTAAAAAAGAGGCACAGCCTTCTCTAGTCAGACGCTCTGAAGTGGCTGAGCAGATCCCGGAGCATCACGCACACCTCCAGCCTTGCCAGAAGACAGACTTATCCCAGGACAGCTCCCATGGAACACTGCAGCGGGCATCAGACTTCTAGTCACTGGTCACCAGCAGAAATTCAAGCGTGGGTCAGACAATCTGCAGGCACCAACAGCACAGCTTGAACCTGGAGCCTCAGGAAAACACACTGTACCCTGCAATGCAACTCCCAAACTCTCAGTGCTGCATCAGCGCTAAGCTCTTAACGTGACATTTATTCACGCATCCACGCTGTGAGTCACTGACAGATCGATGAATGAGGGTTTCACAGCAGCAGAACCATTTAGCACCCTGCATCCCCTCATCTTTTGGACTGAACTTTTAGCATAAAGAAGCGGCAGATTCAAGAGAGCAGGACAAGGGAGCAGAGGTGCAGAAGCATCTCTCTGGCACAGGCTCAGCAAGCTGGGCAGAACACTCAGGCACGGCCCACAGCTGCTGTTTCTTCCTGCCACCTCTGCAGTGGCACCGCAAAGAGAATCCAAACGTCAGTCGAGACAGACCCAGATTACGCCTCTTCCTGACACACGTCTCGGGCACTACCAAAGCTCTGTGAACTACAGGGCTACAGACCTAGGGCGAGTGTTGGAGGGAAATAAAATTTATTCCTCTTATCTCAGGCCCCCCACGTGGTGGTTGTTCCATACTGTCCTTCAGGTGAACATCGGTTCACTGCTAACTGCCAGTGCACCCCAGCGATGCCAAGTGCCCCAGCAGAGCTGACTTGCTGGAAAGCACGGGGAAGCTCAGGGCCCACGGCCGCCCTCAGCCAGAACACACTTCTCACGAGGCACGTTAGCTGTACACACGCCACAGACCCAACGCCCAAGGCCACAAAAGGAAAGCCTGGATTAAAGGGCTGGTGGGCTCCTCAAGAACAGCAGGGCTGGAAAATCCATCCTGTCCAGCAGGCTCGTGGCCCAGAACAGCTCAGAGCAACGGATGAGCGGCCCGTGACCAGCGCCCAGTCCCACTGCCCTGGTAGCTACAGGGGGCAGCTGGCTGGACACAGCACCACGGCCAGGCCGCTTTCCCCAAGCTCACGGCTCTGAAGTAGGTTTTAGGTTCACGTAACACAGAGAACGTCACAACAATTTCACGGCACAGCACTGTTTTTTGACAGTTTGCTTGTTTCTTTATAGCTGAAAGGAGCTGGAGACAGAGCGGGTGGTTCCCATCACAGAAGGGACAGGCTTAGAGTCTGCAATCGCAAGAAAATCTGAAATCGTTTCAGTTCAGCCCGTGCCCTCAGCAGGGCACACAGACCAGGCTCAGCCAGGAAACCCCTCCAGCTTACAGCAAAGTCCGGGGAGCTGACAATTCCCACCACCACTGCCAGAGCCCGGGACAAGGAAAACCACCTGAGCCTTCCCCAAACACAGAGGAAAGAAAAAGGACGCCGACATCGAATGCCTCGCTTTGAGCTTTACCTCGTACTCTTTAACAGTCCCCTTCCACGTGCAGCCGCTGTTAATGCAGACTGCAGGCAGACTTTCCACCTCCCGACGAGCTGCGTTGTCTGGGAAAGCCTAAAATGGAACAAACAAGCAAACCACAAAAATTACTGAGGGGTTGCAGTTTTAGTCCAGTCTCTTAATTCTTTATTAAGGCTTTCTTAAGGCTCCTCCCAGGCCAGTTGCCCCATGACATCCCCCGAGCTGTGCTAACGGCAAACGAATTGCTGCTGCAGTGCTTGAGTAGGCCACCGCCACGTTAACCTGACCTGGATTTTAGAAGCTGGGGAGTCCACCACAGCAATCACAACTCTCACTACTGAAGAAAACACTTCCTAGGAATAAGGGGTTCTCAGAACTTGTGTTTTAAACAAAAACTGCAGGTGGTGTCAGTGACATCAGTGAGCTGCTTTATTTTTTTTAAAATGCATTTTTACTTACCGAGCTTGTTTCCAAAATAGAAATTCCTTCTTCGTATATTCCTTCCTGAATACAGCTGGCACACTTTTGAGGTCCAGCACTATCAGACAGAAAAATAACCATCAAACACGACAAAAAGAGACCAATTTATGATTTAACAATAAAGCAATTTCTGGTCACTTTATAAACTGAAAGTATTTTCTTATTTTTAAAACACCACATTGAGCCTTTGCTCGTGTGTACCTCTGATGCCCATTTCTGATTCTACTTTTTCTTTTTCTTCTCCTGATTAACCACTCTTGTCAACTAAAGGTAAGACACAGAACACAAGGAAACTTTCCTGAAAGCCAGCTTGTGCCTAAATTTCTCACATTTTGGCACAACCACCATACAATGACTTTTAGGAGCAAGTTCCTTCAGTAGCTGTGATGAAGACTGAAGGAGATGGGATCCACCTGGACTGCCACTCGAATGGCAAAAAAAGTCTGGGAAATTCTGGAAAGGGGAACTTCGAAGCAACCCCCAGAACAACAAAAGCAAGGCAGAGACTACATGTTCCTTAAAGAAGATCTGATGCTGATCCTCAACGATTAAATACAACTCCCTCGCTGAGAAGGCCCTGGAAATGAGACTCTTCTCTCCTTTTTTGCTTGAAAATGCCTTTTCAAGCATTTTGTCTTCAGGCTGAAGGCACAAAAGTTACCTTATAATTTTCTTTAGACAATAGGAACAGTAGCGATGTCCACACTGCGCTTGAAAGGGCCTCCTCAGTATATTCTTGCAGTCGGAGCAGAGGTATTTGACCTCCAGTTTAGTTCCCAGGATCTCCTTTGCAAATCCAGGCTGGTTTAGATCCAAAGAGCCAGGTGGAGTAGAGTTTGCTGCTGCCATGTGAACGAAAAATTCTGGCTGTATCTCCAGAGCCTGAAAATAAAAATATTTCCCCTGTTTAATTATAACTGGACGGTGGTGATTTTTCACATAAACTGCATTACTCACAGCATATTACCCCAGCACCCAAAACTCAACACACCGATGTAAACCACAAGCCTGCCTCCACCTAGTGAGAAACACAGAAAGCAACTTTACAGTTAATTTTATCATTAAATCCAGAACAAAGAGACAGGGTGGACAGACCTCACTGAAATCCCCATCCAAGTTTACTGAAGTGCAGCCTATTCAGAGAAATCAAGGCTTCTGGCCCAAAACAAGGTAAAAAACTGTCCTAAAGCTGATCAGCAATATAAATAAATTGCCTCAGTCCACCAAAACCCTGTAGGCGTGGAACGAGGGAGGTAACCGCAGGCTAACACCGCTTGTTCCCGCACCTGCCAGTTGTCGAAAAGGCCCGTAACGCTGCCCAGAGCCCGCCGGTCCCGGGGCTGCGACGCCGAGCAGAGCCCACACCTACCAGCAATGCCCAGGCAGGCGCACAGGGCCCTCCAGAGGGCTGGAAAACGAAGATGTGAGAGGCACAAGCAAACCCGACAGGGGGAAAGGAATAAACCGCGTTTGGTTTGACCGCTTCGGATGAGCTGAAGACGCAACTGCCGCCTTCGGCCACCCCGTCCCCCTGGCAAGCAGCGCAGGGGGGGAAGCAGGAGGCTGGCTCCGCTCCCCGCACGCTTTGGGGGTAACACCGGCCACCACCTTCTAGCTAAAGCGATCCTGGAGCAGGGACAACAGGGAGGGCGGCAGTGAAGCTCCCTTTCCACGAGGAAGTCCCGCCACCCCGGCGGGAGCGGTGCCACCGGGATCCGGTGTGCAACCGGACCGAGCGTCGTTATTTCCGTGCTTACACCTATTTCAGCAGGTCTTTAACGCAAATTCAGTTTCTCAGGTGCCCCAAGACTGGCTGCTCCTCTCCCGGCTGTTCCTGCACCCCCGACACGGGGGCCCGGGGATCGCACGGGATAACAGGAGGCCGGCGGGAGGCCCGGGCACCGCCTGCCCCAGCCGCCCGCTCAGCCCCGGCTCGCTCAGGGCTCTGGAAGCCCCCAGCAGCGGGGAACCCCCCCCGCCAGCCCCGGCTACAGACACCGGCCTGACGGCGAGAACCTCCCCGGTGGCACAGCCTCCCCGCACCGCCGTAAACCGGGGCCGCCCGCGCTCCGCGGGGAGCCGAGCCCGCCCTCCCGCTGGCGGGAGGCTGCTCCCCCCCCCCGGTGCGCCCCGGCCTGCCCACCGCGAGGAGGGGCCGCGGCCGGGCCAGGCTCAAGGCGGAGCGAGGCCCGGGGGGCGCTGCCGCATGGAGCAGAGCCCGCCCGCCTCCTCCGCGGCCCAGCCGGGCCCCTGCCCCGCCGCCCCTCGCCCACCCTGTGTCCCCCCCCGGTACCGGGCCGGCGGGGGGGGGGGGGGGGCAGCGCCGCACTCACCGGCCGCCTCCGTCCGCGCCCCGCACCGGAAGCGCCCCCAAGCCCCACCCACCGGACACGTGTAGAACGCCCCGCCTCTCCTGGCCCGCTCCCGCCGGGCCACGCCCCCCCCCGGCCGCGCCGGCGCCTAGCAACGGGTCTGCCTCGCGGCGGGCCAGCCTGGGGCGGGGCCAGCCTGGGGCGGGGCCAGCGGCCTCTGGCGTCACCGCCACGCCACGCCCCCCCCGCAGCGTCAGCTCTGCCCCAAACGCGCCCTCAGCACCCCCACGGCGTCACGCCCCCGGTTATGCCCCCAGTCGCCCCCCCGTCACCCCCACTGTCACCCCCTAGACACCCACACACATTGTCACCTCCCCTCAGCCCCACTGTCACCCCGTCACCCCTCACAAACTGCCACCTGCCCTCAGCCCCCCCGTCACCGCTCAGACACCCTCACACACAGCCACCTCCCCTCAGACACCCCCCATCGCCCCCACTCTCAACCCTCACACATCCACACAGTCACCCCACCTCAGCCCCTGCCACCTCCCCTCAGCACCCCATCACCTCCCCACTGTGTCACCCCCTCACACAGTCACCCATCACCCCCCTCCTCTGTCACCCCCCCCGTTACCCCCGCTGTCCCCCTCCGCCCACCCCCCCCCAAACCCCCACCTCAGGCCACTCCTGCTGGGAACAGGCCCAGCCCCCCGGGACCCCTCACCACCCCCATGCCCCCCGGCGGGACAGCAGGGCTCGGCCTGGGAGCACCCTGACCCCCACCCCGGGGGCCCACCCCACCCTGCCACGACACTCCCCCACCCCCAAGAGCCAGGCCGGGCCAGGCGCCCCTCGGGAGCAGCCCCGGCCCCATTTTTAAGCTGCCTTTGGCCATTTTGGGCCCCTCACCTGCGCGCAGAGCGCCATGGCCGACCAGCTCCAGCGGCGCCCGCTCAGAGGGAGAGCAGCTGCCCGCGGCGCGGGGCAGGGCGGGTGGGTTTCGGTTTAATCACAGAAATAACCAAAAAATGACGTGGGGGGAAACACAGCCGCCCACCCCACGCCGGTGAGGTCAGCACGAGGTGCTTTTCGCAGGGGAACTCGCTCGGCGAAAGGTCACAGCAGCCGGGTTTGGTGCGCGGGGTCCCCAGCCCGCGCGTCCCCCCAGCTCGGCTCACCGGGGGCTGCCAGTGCCCTCCCCGCGTCGGTGACGAGGCAGCACGGGGGCTTCGGGGCTTTACCGCCTCCCGTGCCGGCGGGGCAGGGATGGTCTCGTTATCACCGCCCGGGGAATTCACCTGGCGGCGGGGAAATCCTTCCCGGCCAGGACCAAGCGCCACCGGTTGGGTGCTATCCCCAACGGGGCGGCCAAGGCGTCTCTCCCGGTAACCCCGGCTGTGAGGAGAGGGGACGGGACAGGACGGGGGGACAGGGCAGGTCGCCGCGGCCCGATGCTGCGCCGCGGGCTGAGCCCGGCGAGCTACGGGCAGCACCGAGCCCTTGATACCGGGCTGCGAGCTGCTCGGGCGCCCGTCGAGGCAAGCTGCCCCCCCCCGCAGGGCCGGGGCGAGCGATGCCAGGGACGAGGCGCATCCCTGCGCACGTGCTGGCACCGGGAGCAGCACGACACAGCTCCCCCGGGACCGGGACCGGCACCGCCTCACTCGCTTCGCCGCAACGCCCGGGAACGCAAGCGTGCAAACCCCGATGCCGCCGAAGCTCTCGGCGGGCTAATGCGGTTCAGGGACAAGAAGCCCCTTCCCGGTTTCCCGAACCGGCCGTGACCCTGCCGCCGGGGCAGGACGTGCTGTTCCCGACGAGGCAGGGACCCGTCGGCAACGCCTCACTTGCGGCGCCAGCACCGGGACGGGAACCACCGGGGCTGCCCCGAGCGGACCCGCTGTTCAACGCCCCGGCTGCCGCCGCCGCCCGAGGAGCGGGTCTGGCCACGCAGGGTGACGCCGTCCCGCTCCCACCCCCCCGCACCGCGCTCCCGAGCGCCCCGGGCCGCCGGGGCCAAGCGCACGGCGGTGCCAGGAGCCACGGGCCGGCTGCGGGGAGGGGAAACCCCCGCGTCCCGTTTCTGTGCAAGGCCCGGATCACCCGCGACCTGGAAACCGGCCGCTCCTCCCGCACCTTGCCCCGAGGACCGACAGAAACCCCGCCGAGGATCCCCAGCGCCAGTCCCCGCGCCCCCCGTTCCCGGAATGACGCCAGCGAGCGGTTTGGGTTTTCCTGCCTTTACTGCAGAACTTCCCGGATGATTCAGACGCGGACCCGAGGCGCCTTATTGTCCCCCGGCTGAAGGAGGGGGGACGCGGCCGCCCGTCAGCAGCAGAGCCCCCTCCCGCACTCGCGGCCTCACGCAGGTTTCCCGCGAAACGGACGCAAACGGGTGAATTTTTCCGCCATGGGCCGTGCCCGCTGTGACCAGCACCAGAGAGGCCACGCCCGCCGCTGCCGCTGAGAGCCGGGGCTGCCCGGGGAGCGGGGGTCCTTCCGCTCCGCCTGGCGAGAGGCCCGAGGGGACCGCCCGGGCACGGCGCCGGAACCGCCCGCGTTACCCACGGGCGGGCAGCACGAACCTGCCCTGCACTGAGGCACGGGGCAGGCGGGAAGGCCCCGCGTCGCCCTCTCCCGCCGGCTGCCGCCCAGGTGGGGCATCAGCGCCCGGCTGCGGCCTCTCCCGGGCGTCCGGGAACCGGAGCGGGCCGGGCCGGGCCGGGCCGGGCCGGGCCGGGCGGGCGCAGGTAGCCACCGCGGCCCAGCTCCGCCGCGAACCGCCACTACGGCGCATGCCCGGCTCTGCCCAGCCGGGCGCGGCCATTGGTCAGCGATTCTGACAGTGCTGAGGATCAAGCCAATCGCTTCTGGGCATAGGGTTATTGGCAGCGACAGCAGCCTCTCAGAGTGACAGACACTTGTTCACCCACCTCCAGCCTGGCTTATGCACTAGCCAATCGAATGGCGAGGAGACTGATTGCTACATTTCTGTGCCTATTACGAGCAACGGCGTCACGCCTGGCTTGCTCTGCCTAGGTTCATTGAGGAGCCCAAGGCCCCGCCCGCTGCGGTCGCGCCGCTAATGGGAGGCCGCCGTTCATGAGGGGCGGGCGCTGGGCGGTGCCCCCTGAGCGGCGGGCGCGGCCCCGGGCGGCGGCGGGCGGGGTCGGTGCCGGTGCCATGGCGGAGAGCGACTGGGACACGGTCACGGTGCTGCGCAAGAAGGGCCCCAGCGCGGCCCAGGCCAAGTCCAAGCAGGTCAGCGGGCGGCGGGGAGCGGCGGAGCGGCCTGGGTCTGGGCTGGGCCCTCGGGCTGGGGCCTGGGCCTGGCGCGGCCGAGGCCCGGGCGGGCCCGGGGGCCGAGGCCCAGCTGGCGCTGAGGCGGCCGGCTCTGCCAGCAGAGCGCTCACCTCGGCACCTTTGCTCTCCCCAGGCCATCTTGGCGGCCCAGCGGCGCGGAGAGGACGTGGAGACCTCCAAGAAGTGTGGGTATCCCGCGGCCCGGCTCCCCGGCCGGGGGGTGGGCAGGCGGGCCCGGCGAGCCCGGCCCGGCCGGCGCTGTTTCCCGGCGGCGGTGCAGTGCGCGGCCCTTCCGCCAGCCCAGCGTCAGGCCTGGCCCCCCGGCTCGCCCCCCCGAGTTTCTCTCGAAGGCGGTCGCCTGGAAGAGGGAGAGCAGGAGGCGGCACCCCGCAACTAAGGCAGAGGTCGCCCTGGATGAGGCCGCATGGACTTGGGGCGCCCCGGGGAGGGGAGGCAGCGCCCCGGGGAGGCGGGGAGCGCTCCCTGTAGCCATCCCCGAGTTTCTGCTTGCCCAGAGCTGAGCTCTGGCGAGTGTCCGCAAAGCGCTTGGAAGAGCTTTTGTGATCACGAGCTTAAACTCTGAATTTCTGCGGCTTATTCTCTTGTTGATAACATATGCTTAGGGATTTCAATGGCTGCCTGTCTTCCTGTGGTGGTGTTCTTTAAAAATTCCCTGTTTTCTGTCCGGTGTAGATTCTCAGGCTCTGTCACCGTAGGGATGGGGTTATGATGGTTAGAAATAAATAAATAGATGATCCTTGAACGAGGTTTATCAAGAGACTGAATGTCACTGATGTGAGAGAAATGTTTCAAACTCTGACTTAAATACTGTAACTAAAGTGAGACAAAACAAATGGCATGTTTCTGAACCTCAGACTTTTAGCAAAACTAAGTCCAGTTAGAGTTTACTTATAAAAGGCATCAGAAAATTGATTAAAAGCAACTTCTTCACGCTGCCTTATACTTGAGTAAACATTGTTCAAGTTCAAATACTAAACCCCCACCCTGACCCCACGCTGTGGCACAGACGTGGATGTCTGGGGTGAAGTTTGAATGTTAAATTGCCAAGCTCTAGCAAGATCTTGGCCATCTGGAGCGGGGCTCAGCGGTGAAGTGGAGAGAGGGGAGGGCTCTGCCCACTGTGTTAACAGGATTAAGACAACCCGTTTCCTGACGGGCAGGGTCTGCCTGAGATCAGTGCTGATGTTGGCACACTGAAATCTTGACAGCTCCCTGGGATCCTGAGCAGCTGAGTGCTTGGGAGAAGCACTTGGAGACTCTTTGGCGCAGCACTGAGCCGTGTTTGGTTTGTCCTTGTTTGTTTTTTTTTCTCTCGTTCTTGCTGTGAACGACAGGGGCCGCGGGCCAGAACAAGCAGCACTTCATCACGAAGAACACTGCCAAGCTCGACCGGGAGACAGAGGAGCTGCACCACGACCGTGTCCCCCTTGAGGTGGGCAAGGTGATCCAGCAGGGCCGGCAGAGCAAGGGCATGACGCAGAAGGACTTGGCCACGGTGAGCACGGCCCGGGGTCGCTGCCCCCAGCTCTCCCGCAGCGGGGTGAGGCACCCCGAGGCGATAGCGGACACTTTCCCTGTCCCCTCCTGGGCGGCTGCAGGGAGGTGGTGTCATGAGCAGGAGGTTTGGTGAAGGCAACCTCCAGGTGACATCAGTTGTCTGGGAAATGTTTGGGCGGTTTGTGGGTGCAGCCCTTGCGCACCTGCTTGGGGACCGAGCAGTGCTGGGGTGGCTGAGCTGGTGGGAGGCTTTTTTTTTTTTCCCCCCTCCCATTAACTCAGCACCGACTGGAGCTTTTTTGTACCACCCGGGCCCCACGCAACGTTCAGAAGGTGGCTGCTGTCTCCGGGCCCAGCAACAGGGAGAGTTCCTGCTCCTCGGGGGGGGCCGGGGGAAGCAGAGCTCTGTCCGGGGTGGGTGGCGCTACCGCTCAAGCAGTGGAAGGAGGCTGTCGTGGTGGACCAGTGAGCCTGAAAGCAGCACTTGGTCCTCTGGTCCTGGCATCATCAGAGGCTGTGACTTAGCCCTGCGAGTACTGGGGGGTTGGTGCTGGGCGTTTGCTGTGTGTGGAGCCGGTGTTTGAGACACGTCTGCTCTTTTTTTTTTTTTTTTTTTTTTTTTTTTTTTTTTTTTTTTTTAGAAAATCAATGAAAAACCCCAAGTTATTGCTGACTACGAGTCGGGAAGAGCCATCCCCAACAACCAGGTGATGGGCAAGATCGAAAGAGCCATCGGTAAGTGAAGAAAGGAGACCTCAGTGATAAGGGCAGTGTTTGCCGTGCCCGGGAGGGTGCCCTCGGTGATACTCCCCCCATCAGGAGCAGTCGCTGGTGGGGGGTTATCGGGGATGTGGTGAAGCCGCATGCTGATAACCCGGGATCTGCCAGCTGGAACACGAGCCTGGAGCTCCTGTGCTCCTTTGTTCTTTGTCTGTGCGTGGGGCCGTGCCCTGGGGACCACCCCTGAATGCTGTCCCCCCCCAAAATCAGTGAGATACAGAGACCCACGAAGGCCTGAGTGTGGTTGGGGAAGTCTCTTGCAGCCACTCGTGTTGATGTTACTCCCCTAGGCCAGCTCAAGTACCGTGTTTTAGGGAGACAGTCGGTGCACAAGGGAGAATTAGAGCTTGGTCTGAAACTAGCCCGGTGCTCCTAGAAGGTAACATGGGATTCTCCCCACCTCTGGATCCTCTGCCTGTGTTTTGGATCTTCTCTTCCTTACAGCCAAAATCTAGGGAAATGGAGTTACCAGGTGAGCGATCAAGTGCTGATGGCAGCTGACGGGGTCGTCTCCTTTGTCTCGTTCCAGGCCTTAAGCTGCGTGGGAAGGATATTGGAAAACCGCTGGAAACCGGCCCCAAAGGGAAATGACAACAAAGCCTCGAAATCAGTTTGTCCAGACTGATCTCGCCTGGCTGGTTCTCCTTAACCACCAGAATCTCTCTTCGTCTTGCCAAGCTGAACAAGAGGGTTTCAGACTTGCTTTGGGGGGGAAATCTGCCGAATCTGTACCTGCTGTAAAAAGGCAACCTTAAAGAAGCGATTTTCCTGATTTTGTTTTTCCTTCCTCCTTTCCAGAGATTGAGGAACTAAACCCAAAAAATTGCCGCATCTGATTTGCCAGAAAACATGTGTGTCTTGGTGTTTAGAAGCAGCTAATGTTGAGACACTGGGGGTGGTCTGAAATGTGATGAGTTGATTGGAACCATTTGGGGGCCGGGTGGGATATCTTGTACATGAATAATGGGGGAGAGCTGGGGCTTGATCAGTGTCTGCATTTGAAATGATGACTCAGTCACTGCATCACAATGACGTTTTTGTTTGTTCCTTCCAGCCTGTTTTAAAGAGATCTATAATAAAGTTTGATACCCTTCCGTTGCACGGGGTTGTTGCTGCGTGTTTCCCAGCCGGTGGTGGATCCCGTGTGGTTGGGCGCGCCTGGCGCTGCAGCACCCTCTTCCCTGGGGACGCGCCGCTCCCTGGAGCACCCGGGAAAGGGCCGCTGCTGCCCCAGCCCTTTCCCGGCAGCTCCGCTGCTCCCGGTGCCGGTGAGGACCGCAGCTTGGCTGGCGGCCCGGAGGTGAAGTCAGCGCGGTGGTTTGATCCCGGGCGGGGCGGAGCGGCGGCTCCGGAGCTCTGCAGAGTCCGGCGGGGGCGGGGGCGCTCGCCCAGGCGTCGGTGTGAGGGCTGAGCCCCCCCCTTGGCTCTGGCCCCGGCCCTTCCCCAGCTCCCAGGACAGGGCCAGGGCTGTCCCCGAGCTGCAGGGGTGGCGCTCGGTGTGACACGGCCATAACCGAGGTGGGATGGAGCCGAAGGGAGAGTGTGGAGCAGGGAGCAGGGAAACGGGCTGGGCTCCCGGGAGGAGCGCTGCCGTGAGCCCCCTGCCCGCCGGGCGAGCTCGGGGCTCGAGAGCAGGATCCCCGACGGGCGGCTGAGCCCTGGGCTGGCAGGTTTGGCGCTGGGCTGCTGAGGCATCGCACAGTTTAAACGCAGTTTGGAAAGCTGGGAGGGGAGGGGAGAGGGGTCTTGGGGCAGGTGCGGGCGCCTGAGCCCAGCTGCTGCCTCGGGAACATTTTTCTTCTTCCCAATGACACGTAAACGTGAAGGACCAACAGCCCCTGGTGGGGGCGTGGGCAGTCCTGCAGGGGGTGGGCGCCCATACAGCGGGGTCAGGGCTGCTCTCTGCCCTCGGGGGTTGCTTTGGGGTGCCCCCCGCTCTGCTCCCAGCCCTCACCAACACCCCCCACCGTCCAAAACAGCAGAACCACTGGGCTTGCTCCCGGTGGTGGTTCTGTGCTCTTGTGCTTAATCCTGGGTGTGGGAGGGGGCCTGTGCCCCATACAGCACCCACTGGTCTGCCCAGCCCTGAGTGGGGCCAGGACCCTACTCGGATGAGGATGGCGCTGCAAGAAACTCCTGCCAAGGGGCATGTCACTGTGTCTCGGTGCAGAAAGTCCGTGTTACAAAAGACAAAAATGCTTTTCCCGAGCGCTTGGAGGTAGTGGAGGCAGCGGCACGTCCCCCCGTGGGGCCGGCACCCCAGGGCAAGCACCCGCAGCAGCTCCCTGACGGCGGCCGCGGAGCCGGAGGCAGCTGCTGGAGTGTGAGGTCTCGCCGGGGAGGATGCTCTGCCCTGCGCGCACCTGCCAGGCCTGAGCAGGCGATTCCTGCTGCTGGCTTCTTGTTTCAAGCTTCAGCCCCCTCTTTTGGCACTGGAGATATAATGACCTTGTCCTGTAGAGGAAGGTGAACGGGAATCGGTTACACTAAGCATAGGCTGTGTCTAATTGGAAACACAAGGACTTTTTCCAGGCTGCAGAGGGGAGAACCTGCGTGCCAGCCCAGTGTGACGCCAGCAGAGGAACCAAACACCCCTGCTGCACCAGCGGGGGCTCCATGTCCTCTTTTGGGGTCAGTCCTGGGGGGCTCTGTTGGGGGCTACGTGGCACCAAACCCATCAAAGGAAACTGTAGCTGAAGCTGCCCCTCAGGGTTTTGAGTTTCTGGCTTGCAGAGGATGAGCAATGTTTGCACAACCCGCTCCCTACAGGGCTCCGGGGAGGAGGATCGCAGCCTCAGCTCTTTCTGCAGCATCTGCCTGATGGCAGCAGCAGCATTTCTAGGTCAATCCTGAGGCTCAGGGTCACTTGTTTGCCGGCAACCAGATAAGAGGCAGAGCCCTTTGCACCTCCCTGACGTGCTGGCAGAGTGCGGGTTCAGGGGGAGCATGCTGGGATTTGCTGAGCTTTTAGGAAAATCCTGTTTTGGCGCAGCTGGGGGCAAGCAGGAAAGCCCTTCACCCCTGGCCTTACATCTCGGAAAGTGATGTTGTCAAAGCCCTGGGGAGCATTGCTCGCTGCCGGCGGCCCTCTTGACAGCCCTCGCCGCTTCAGCCAGTAACAGCCTCCAGCAGCCACCAGCGCCAGGATGCAGATGGCCAGGAGAACACTGAGCACCACCTCTACCACAAAGCTGCTGGAGGATTTTTCTGCAGGGAGAAAGGACACTGCCAGGCTCGACCCACCACCTGGCTCCAGCCCCAGCCTCAGCACCCTGAGCTGGGGGGGTTGACATTTCACAGCTAGAACCAGCCCCACACCTTCCACTGGCACCTCTGGGCTGGAATGGCAGCCCCCCCCGGTGCTGTACACGATGTCGTCCAGTGCCACAGTCCCCTCCATCGGCCACCTCCGTGTGGTGAGCTCAAAGATGATCTGAAGGGGAAGATGGGATCTGGGGGGGGTGATGCATGGGGAGGAGTGCCCTGCACCCCCAGAGGACACCCTGCACCCTAGGGTGGCCCCGCTCACCTGGAACTCGCTGGGGCTCCGCACGGGCACCACACCGCCCTGCCAGCCCCGGCTCCGGTGCCCTGCCACGCTCCACACTGTGCGCCGCCCCGCCACGCTGTGCAGCATCACCCGCAGCTCCCCGCAGGCTGCAACGTGGAGTGGGGTCAGGCACCCCCACATCAATGGCTGCCCGGAGGCTCCTGAGAGCCACTGGGCCCTCCCGGCCCCCCCTCCTCTGGGATGGCAGCGCCGACCGGGAATGGGCCATTCCCACCACTCGGACAGAGCTGAACCAGAGTGTCCACGGTCCCATGGGTGGGGAGAGGGTTTGCAACCTGTAAGCAAGCCCCTCGCTCCCACCATGGGCTGGTGCCCACCTCCCCAGGGACAGCACCTCCTCCCTGCCCCCTGCAGCCCTTACAGAGGTGCTCTGGGATGTCCATATGGTACCAGAACCGCAGGCAGGAGTCAGCAGCAGCAGGCAGATGCTGGCTCTCCAGCCGAGCAGTGGTGCCCCCCGGGCCCAGCACACTGGTGTCGAAATGCATGTAGTGACCTGGACAGGCAGGGATAGAGCACAGGGTGTTCCCCAGTTCTGCCGCCCACCCTGGCATCCTGCCCCCCCCGTCCCCAAATGCCCAGAGTGACACCCGGAGGATTGCACCCACCCAGTCCCACTCCTCACTGCCTTTGGGACCAAGCTGTCCCTCCTGGGCAAGGAGGGGATGTGGAGCCAGGTCCCTCAAGACATACTGGGGGGGCCATTGATGGGTGACCCCATCCATCCCCAGCATCTCTTCCTCACTCCAGCCATGCCAGGGTGCCCTGAGAGAGACGGGTGCCTCCTACCATTCCTTGTGCCCAGGGTGTGATCCTGCTCGGGGCCAGGGTACTTGGCAAGCGGGACCCCACTCTTCCATCCCCAGGCAAAGCTGTGCAGGCGGGGGTCAGAGGGGCTGCTCCAGCCACACGTGTCCCACTCGAAGTCACAGGAGGCTGGGAGGAAAGGGGGGGCTGTGATGCACCCAGCGCTGCAGGCACCCGCTGCCTCACGCTGCCTGCGAGGAGACAGGGCATCTGGGGGGGATCAGCCCCCAGCCCCCTCCCCACTGCCCCCAGCTTTGGGCCAAGCTCAGAGCAGGAGCGGGGTGCCCAGTGGCTGTAGCAGAGCCATGCTGGATGGGCTGGGCTGTCCTCATCCCCATAGCTGCACACCCACATGGGGTACCTTGTCGTGCCCTCCCACCTCAGTCCATGGTGCCCCCGTGGCGTGGGCTCTGACCTGGCTCAGGGCAGGCACCGTCTGACACGTGTAGGTCGTCCAGCGCGATGTACCCGTGGTCACCACCAGCTCCCACCGCCTCAAATATCACCTGCCGGAGGGGTGGGTAGGGTGGTACAGAGGCTGGCACCCACCATGCACCCCTCGTCACCCCCAGCCTGCCCCTTTCCTGGCCACGAGGTCCCTGGCACCCTGTCCCACCTCACCTGCCAGTCCCCATCCGGCCGGACGGTGACGTGGCCTCGGTGCCAGGCACTCCCCTCCATGGTGCTCACGGCCATCACCTTGCTCCGCACCCCGCTCTGCTCCACGAAGACCCCGAGGGAGCCTGCCCAGGGCACCCGCCATGGAGAGGGGGGTCTGGGGCTGTGCCATGTCAAACCCCAACTCATCCAGAGGTGCCCCTGGGGGCCTCAGGGTGGGGGTTATGGTGCTCACCTGGGGTCCTGGTGCTCAGGTGGTACCAGAAGGCCAGGCACTGGGCAGGCACGGAGGGCTGGTAGGGCTGGGAGGTGAGGGCAGCCACCTGCCCCACAGGCAGGGAGTCCCTGCCCGTGCTCACCACCATGTAGTGGCCTGGCAGAGAGAAGCCCCCACGCCGTGACTCCTGCCTGGCTCTGCTGGGGGGGGGCGGGGGGCAGGCACCAGGGGACTGTTGGGGCTGAGACTGGGGAGCCCTGGGGCTGGGAAATTCTGGGTTTGGGGAGCCCCACATATTAGTGCCCACCGCACACCCTGGGCAGGGCAGACAGTGCAGGCAGGACACAGGACAGGCAGGCAGGGCAGGCAGGGAGGGCAAGGAGGGCAAGCAGGGCAGGCAGCAGCGCTCCCGCAGAGCCCCAGGAAGCCATGGCCTTGGTACCTGTGGCGGTGCCAGCAGTGTGGTCAGCCGGGGGGCCAGCGGCGGTGCCGGTGCCATTGCTCTGCCGCAGCCAGGTGTGCTGCCCGCTGGCCGCCAGCCCGCAGGCGTCTGCCTCGAAGGAGCAGGAGAGCTCGGCCCCGCAGGGCCCCGTCGTCAGCGCCAGGTCGTCCAGCGCCATATCCCCCAGGAACCCGTCCCGCAGGGCCTCGAAGGCCACCTGCCAGCGAGACAGGGCGTCAGATGGCCCCGTGCCCCGCCGGCACCTGGTGGCACAGGGGGACCTCAGTCCTCACCCGGTACCGCCGCTGGCCTGTGGCAGGCAGCGTCGCCCGTCCCTGGTGCCAGACGCTGCCCTGGGTGCCCCGCTGGGTCCATAGCACTATCTCCCCCGCTCCCTCCAGCCACAGCTTGAGGTTCAGGGTGCCTGGGCAGAGGGGAAAGTTGGGTGGCTGTCCTGCATCCGTTGGGGACCCTGCTGTCCCCAGGGGAGCAGAGTCCAGCTGGGGCATCCCCGGGAGGATGCCATGGGGCTGCGTACCGATCTGCGGGCCGGCCAGGCGGTACCAGAAAGAGAGGCAGCGTGGGGCGGCGGCAGGCTCCTGGCTGTAGGTGACAAGCTGCGCCCGCTGCCCGTGGCTCCACAGCACAGAGGGGTCCGTGGCCAAGAAGTAGCCTGAGAGTTGGGGACAGCCAGGGTGGAGGGCACACGGACATGGGTGCTCTGTGCTGCGCCCGCATCACCCACAGCCCGGTCCTGGATCCGGGTGCCCCGGCTGAGCTCACCCCATGGATATGGGGCTGCTTGGAGTGCACAGGGCATGTCTTGGTCCTGGGGACAGGAGGCTGTGGGGTTCTCTAGGCTACCCGGTGTCCCCAGGAGAGGAGCCAGCCCCTTACCCGAGCCAGTGGTGTGGTCGGAGCCCTGTCCCTGCCCTGTGCTGCGGATCCACTTGAAGTCACTGGACTGATCCTGGTACCACCCGCACAAGCCCCTCTCAAAGTTGCAGGACAGCTCTGGCCGAAGAGAGGTGATGGTGGTGAGGGAGTGGGGACAAGGCCTCCCAAAACCAAATAGGTCCCCCAAAAGTCCCTTTTCCTCTGCTCCCCCACCCCGCTTCCCAGGTTCATCCCATGCAGGTGTCCTGGGGCAGGATGTGTGCTCAGCCCCCAGCTTCTGCTAGGGTGGGGACAGGGTGACAGTCACCAGGCAGCCCCCATGGGAGCATCATCCATCTCAGTGGGTCAGGGGCCTGGGGCCACCCTCCCTGCCCATGTGCCCTGGCTGTACCCGTGGCTCCTGGTGGCACCACGCCGAGGTGGCACTGCACAAACGCCACGTTGTCGATGGCAGCACTCGCCGAGTCCTGCAGATCCACCAGCCCCAGCAGCTCGACCTGGGGGCGACGTAATGGCGGTGGTGAGCCCAGAGTGCCTGACGGCGCCGACACTGCCCTGCCACCAGCCGGCCAGGCTGGTCCCTGTACCCCCGGGGCGTACCTGGAAGGGTCGGGTCCTCTCTCCCAGTGGGATGCGGACACGTTCCTCTGCTGTGCTGCCGTGCCCCTGTGTGTGCCAGGCCAGGTGGGTGGTGCCAGCGGTGTGATCGGCGATGCTGACGGCGAGGAAACCTGGCACAAGAGGTGGTGCGAAGTCTGCGGGCAACGGCAGCCCCCGGCCGCCCCTCGGGAGTTCCCCGTGGCCCCAGCACCCACCCACAGGGGACAGGGACACCCTGGCTCCAGGATGGTGTGATGGGGCAGAGCGGGGCTGAGAGAGGCAGCAAAGATGGGCAGGTGTGGGGGGCTCTGCCCTGTGCCAGGGTCGGGCAGGGCACCCTGGGGGTGAGCGGGGGGGGGCAGGGAGCAGGCAGGGCACCCCGGGGCCGGGCAGGGGGGTTACCTTGGGGGCCGCTGTGGATGCTGTAGCTCATCTCCATGGCGCAGGCAGGGCCGGCGGGGCCCAGGACAGGCGTGCGTGCCTTTGCAGCAGCCAACATTTGTCCTTCTCCTGCCTGGAGGGCCAGGAAAGACCCTGGGCACAGAAACACCCTGAGAGGTCGGGGCAGGGGCCCCGCATCCCTGGCGGCATCCCCCAACCCAGTACCCTGCCCAAGCATCACCCCCACCGGTCCTGCGGTGGCACCCACCCACCCCATCTGGGTGGGAGCAGGGAGTCCCTGCACCCTGGGGACCAAAGAGCATCATCTTGGCAGTGGGAACAGTCTCACCTGTGAGGAGGGTGTCGGAGAGCTTGGTGGCCCCCTGCACACCCCAGCGCAGCCGCCCCACGCTGACGTCGTGCCAGCCCCCGGCCCCCTCCTCAAAGGTGGTTGCTCCTGCAAAAGCCCAGGCTCAGCCCCGCCGGGCCACTGCGCCTTTCAGGTGCCAGCCAAGGGGTGCCTGGGTCCCCTCCGCCACCTGGTCCCCTCCAACACCTGGCTACCAGGTGCCCGGTGCCTGCCCGTGGCTCTCACCGCAGCGCTTCTCGTCGGAGCCGTCGGGGCACGTCTCGGTGAAGTCGCAGGCCAGCTCTGCATCGATGCAGCCCCCGCTGTCGCAGGCCACCTCCTCAGCCGTACAGTGGCTGGTGCCCACCCGGCCTGGCAGCACGGTTGAAAGCTTCTCTGACGGCAAAACACCCCAGGATGGAGAGCGGTGGTGAGAGGGCTTGGCAGCACCACCAGCGTCAGCATTTCAAGGCACTTTCCCCTGTCCCTGAGCATCTCCCTGGCTCTCATTGCCCCGGGTCTCCATTTCCCCCAGCCCCATCCCTGCCCTGCCTGCTGCCACCAGGCGAAGGGGACCAAGGGGGTCAGTGAGAGCTGCCTGGCTCAGCCAGGAGGTTTTGGCGCAGCGGAAGGAGTGTCACATCTGCAGGACAAAGACATCAGGCACTCCGGGCTGTGGGCCCCAGAGCAAGTGTTTTCAATGCTACATGCAGGATGGTCACTATGATGAGCAGAGGGACAGTCAGACCCCGTAGGGGGACCTTTAGGGATGGTGTCATGGGCACGAAACACCTGGGGACCACTGCCCGTGCTGGAGCAGGGGTGGGGGACGGCCGCCCTCCAGCTCACCCTGCTCCTGCACGCAGCCTGGAGACAGGATCAGGTCATCGATGGCCACAGTCCCTGCGCTGCCGGCCACCCCCTCGATCAGCACCTGCAGGGAAGCACCGCGCCGGCAACATCAACATGAGGTCTTGCACAGCACAGAGGGGCCAGGCAATGGCCCTGGGCACGGGGGGACACAGGGGAGCCACGGGACTGGAGGACCCCAGCTCCTGTGGTCGGCCGACACGCACTGCCCCCGGGAAGGGGCTCGGTGGGATCAGGGGTCACGCTGCGGCTGGAATGAGTGCACAGGGTGGGCTGGCAGGGCCATGGTGGGCTTGCGGTGATGGTGATGACCCTGCACACAACCATGGCATGAATGTGCCCAGGGGTGCTATGGGGTGCCATCGGAGTGCCCTCAGGGTGCCACTGGGGCACCCTCCAGGGCCAGGCGGGAGGAGGTTGGGTTGTGTGGGTGGCTTTGGGGGAGAGCAGACAGGGCAGTGGAAGGCATGGGGTGACATGGGTGGATGAAGACTCTTCCCGTGGGTGGTCCCTGGGCTGGGGGGACTAGCAGGGGGATTTGGAAGTCTGGGTGCAGGGACATGAAGGTGACATGTGCCAGCACAAGAGGCTCAGCTCTGGTGTTCAGTTCCTGGTTCAAGCCTGGTCCCATGGGTGCGTACTGGGTGTGCCCCTGTGCCCCTTGCCCCGCAGGCAGCCCAGCTTGCCCCAGCACGGCACCAGCCCACCTTGAAGCTCTCCGTCACGTTGAAGTTCACTCTCTCCCGGACCCAGCAATTGCCCAGGTCCCCCATTCTCTCCCTCACCAGCTTCTGGGTGGTTTTGGTCACGTAGGAGATGCTGAGGCTGCTGGTGGCCGAGCCGTGGAGGTGGCAGTACAGCACGAGCTGGGGATGGAGAGGGGGGTGAGAATGCTCTGAAGCCCCAGGGCAGGAGTACGCAGCCCCCCCCTGTGCCCCACGGCATGGCTGCCACCCCATGAGTTGCTCCCAAAGGTGGGGCTGAAGGAGCTCAGAGTTCCAACAGGCACCAGTGATGCCACCAAACCAGCTCCAAAAACCCACTGCCCATCACCAGCAAAGGGCCCACCACAGCCCCAGCCCCATGTGGGAGTCCCCACAGCTGGAGACCCCGTTCCCCTGCCACTGCCGTGCCCACACGGGCTGTGACGCGGGGTCCCGGCTGTGACTCACGGAGCAGGAGTTGTTGCCCTGGAAAGTGGGACTGCTGAGCTGCGCCACGCCGCCAGCCCCCACAGATGAGGCGCTGCCCACGTGGAGGAAAAAACCTGCAGGAGAGGCCGGGAAGGGGCTGAGGGGGCCGGGCTGGGTGTGCAGGTGCCAGATGCTCTTTTCCTGGCACAGCGTTGAGCTGAGCCCGGGTACGCGCCACCTCAGGGGCCAGAGGGCACGTCCACCCCGGGGCCAGTGATGTCCCGGGGACCTGCGGTGGGGCTCCCCTGACGTGCTGGTGCCCAGCCCCGTACCTGCCCTGCTGTTACTGCTGTGGTCCCGGGTGGGGATGCCGTATGTGGTCCCCAGGTTCAGGCTCGTGTTTCTCTCCCACGCCGGCTGCCGGTCCTCCACCTCCCAGCCACAGAGATTGTGCTCAAAGGGGCAGAAGGTGAAGGACTCTGGGGAAGGAGGGAGAGCAGAGTGACCCAGGGAGGTTCCTGCAATGGGCTGGGCTGATGCCACCCCTCCACAAAAACTCTTGGGGTGAATTTGCCCCTCTGGCTGCACAGCTAGGGGGGCAGAGCTGGGGTGACCCCTGTCAGCCCCACGGCCCAGCTTTGCCCCACCAGGGCAGACAGTCAACCCATCCGTGAGGTTGGAGGGCTGGTGGGTAGAACCACGGGATGCTCACTGCACCGCGTTTCATCCTCATCCGAGCCGTCCCCACAGTCGTCGGTGCCATCGCAGAAGCGGTGCTGTGCCAGGCAGGAGCCCTGGCCACAGGGTCTCTCCTCCGCCCCGCAGACCTGCTGCCCAGGCTCTGGAGTGGTGGGACATGCCGTCAGTGAATGTCTGGTCCTGCAGGGCCCCCAGCACATGCTGGGCTCCCCCCACATCCTCCCCTGGGGTTGCTCAAGGGACAGGCTTTTGCTGCCTGCCCCATGCCCTGGCTGAGACACCACGGGCAGCAGGAGAGCTCCCCCGGGGTGCGAAGCCCAAACCAATTCCCCCCGGGGATCCCGGCTCACATCTCATCCCAACAGATGCAGGACTCACCCTGCAAGCCGCAGTTCCTGAAGATGATGTCATCAAGCGCCAGCTCTGCCCCGCACGTGGGCGGTTGCGTCAGGGAGAAGATGAGCTGCCGATGAGAGGACGGGGTCAGATGAGCTGAGCATCTGCCTGAGCTGCCCGGGCATCCTTGGCTCCTGAGGCATCACCCGGCTCCTCTGGTCCCAGCTCGTGGGGACAGTGTCCAGGTACCGACTGCCCTGTCTCACCTGGAACTGCTCCTTGATCCGGCCCGAGTAGGTGACCAGTTGGTGCCAACCTTCGCCTCCATGCTTGGGGCTCTGCCACAGCTCCACCACCTCATCGCCGTACGCCATGGCCAGGCGCAGCAGCGGCCGCTCGGTCTGGTTGAGCCCTGCGGGGAGCCCCAGACTGTGGCCCTTGGCACTGCGCACCCCGAGGCACCCGTGGGGAGGAACTGAGCCCCACCAGCTCTGGGGACTGGAGCCAGGACCCCTGGGTCCCTCCAGCTCTGCTTGTGGAGTATGGAAGAGGTGAGAAGGGTGGCAGGCACCCATCCCAAGGTGCCGGTGGCTCTGCCTGTGCCATGGGGGCAGATGGCCCTGTCCCTCCCCCCTGACTCCCATCATCGCTTCCCTGTGCCCGGTACCCCAAGGCCCATCCGTGCCCACCATGGGCGCTCTCACCGCTTCCCGAGAGGTGGTACCAGGCCCTGATCTCGCACGTGGCGGCTGCTTCCCGCATCACCGGTGACATGAGCCAGGCCGTGGCCATGGTCTTTGCCGGGGGGTACACGGTCACCATGAACCACCCTGGGGAGAGAGCAGAGAGCAAGGGCTGCAGCCCCCTGGAATAGCACCACTCCTGCCCCACCATGGGTCTGCTCCATCCCCTGCGCCCTACAAGGTTGGCTGTCCTGGCACTTGGCTTCAGGGCACCCACGAGCCACAAGCGTGGTGCTGTGGGTGCCCAGAGCCCACTCACCAGCCGAGCAGCTCCCGCTTACCCCGGTCGGTGCCCACGGTGTGGTCTGAGTGGGGCCCTGTGCCCCACACGGCCAGGCTGGCCCGGCCTCGCACCCATCTGTACGCCGAGGTGCTCACGTCCCGCCAGCCACAGTCGCCTTCCTCGAAATCACAGGTGAAAGGGGTGCCCAGCACCGCCGAGCCCCGCACGTACCCTGTGGGCGGGCGGACGGCATGTCAGGGCAGGACTGGGTCCACCCTGGGGTCCTGCACCCAGCTGGGAACCCACGCCCACCCCAGGGACCTGCACCTACCCTGGAGTCCTGCACCCATCCTGGGGACCTGCATCTACCCAGGGGACCTGCGTCCAGCCTGGGGTCCTGCACCCACACCAAGGGACTTGAGTCCAGCCCAGGGACCTATGCCCACCCCAAGGACCTGCATCCCCCCTGGGGTCCGGCACCCACCCTGGGCACCAGCAGCCACCCCAGGGATCTGCACCCATGATGTCCCCAGTTCCATCGCCCGTTCTCGCTGCCGGAGCAGGGCCTGGGAGTGGAGTGAGGGGGCTGGAGGGGCCGGACACCCACCACACTGGTTCTCGTCGGAGCAGTCGCTGCAGTCGCAGACGAAGTTGCAGAGCTGCTCTGCCGCGCTGCTGCAGCTGTTGACAACCACGGACCTGCCAGGGAGGATGGGCCCGGCTACGGAAGAGAGAACGGGGCTGAAAACCCCGTAAGGATCTGGGCACGGTGCCCGTGGGAGGTGACAGAGGGCACACATGGCCTGCAGGTGACATTTGTCTGGGCTCCCCAGTTTGGGACCCTGCTGGGGGGAGCGCTGAGCTCTCAGCGTCATCATCCCTTAGACGGGACCCCCGGCCACTGCCCCGGCACCCCACACCTCCCACATCTCCTGCTTTGCCATGTCCCCCTGCCAGCCCCGCTCCTGCACACCCTCGGGGTGCCAGAGCCTGCCAGGGCTGGGGCACTGACCCTCCAGCCTGGTATATGACACCCCTGCTCCGAGTCTCAGCCCCTGTTTTGGGGGAAACAGCAGAATTTGGGCATTTTCCTTCCCGTGCTGAGCAAAGCAATTGCTGACAGCCAGCCTGGCCCCGGGGGGGCTCCGGCGCTCAGTTGCCCTGGGGGACCCCAGGCTGACTTTTGTCACCGGAGCCCAGAGGAGGGTTTTGCTGGGCTGTATCTGCCCTGGCCCCCCCCAGAGCAGCACAGACCCCCTGGAGCTGGGGGAAGCAGCGGTTCCCATGGGAGCCCACGCCAGGGAGGGACAGAGTGGAGCAGCCAGCAGTGTGGCCCCTTCCCTCCCCACAGCACGACCCCCCGTGTCGGCAGAGCTCACCCAGCAGCAGCAGGAGGACGGGCACTGCCTGCCTGGCCATCTTGGCCTCCGGGCCGTGGCGATGGTAAAGCAGAGCTGGGAGAGGCGCAGGAGGCCACGCTGTGAGCCCGGGGCTGGAATCTGCCCCCCAGGACCTGCCCCGCGGTGGACTTCAGCCCCGCCGTTATCAGCTTCCCAGCACCAGCAGCAGGGTTTATGGCAAGGCTGTTCGCCAGGTCGGGACAGGTCACCCGCGGTCCTGTGGCCCAGCACCGCCGCCAGCATCGCAGGTGGTGAGCTGGCAGCTGCCCGTGCCCAGGAGACCTTCGGCTGCTTTTCCCACCAAACTCTTCTTCTTCAGCCTCCCTTTTCCAACCGGGACAAGATGCTGGGTATCACTCTGACCGGGTCGGGGCCGGCTGGCACAGTCCGGTGGCTCACAGTGGCTCAACGAGGGAAAAGGCCACTTCTTCCTGGCGATGCTGCCAGCCCTGGGGGAAGAAGCTGGCACCTCTGCCAGGGCTGGGGGGGCCCTGCCATGCCAGCCGCCTGGCCTGCGTCATGTCTGACCACAGGGAGAAAGAGTTCCTGAGCATAAGGAGCGGTGGGAGAGCCTTTGGGTGCAAGGTGGGGTGCACCCTGGCCAGGGAGGGCAGCTGTGCTGGGGGGCAGCGGGAAAGGGAGCAAAGAGCAACTTCAGGGCAGGAAAGGGATAAATGGGTCACCCAGGCAAGGGTGAGCCGTGGCAGGCAGGGATCCTTAGGACTGGGGGGGTTAGCCCTAAAACTGTAGGGGCTTTGAATTCAGAACCAAATTCCTGCTGTCTGGAGACTTGGGACAGGCTGGGCGAGGAGGCAGGGACAGACAGGACACGCAGGAGGAGCAGCCTGTGCCAGCACCCAGATGGGGAGCTGGCCTTGCCAAAAGCTGGGGCTCCAGAGCACCCCAGCCCCAGGGACGTGCCAATGGCAGGCAGGAGGAGGAGGGACTCAGCCTGCCTGCTCCGGGCAGAGCAGTCTGGCAGCCCTGTGCTCCCTCTGCCACGGGTGGTCCGTGCAGCAGCCGCTTTGGGAGGGTGCCCAGGCCAGTGCAGCCTGGCAGGCTGCCTGCAGTGCTCTCACCCTCTTCCCCAGCCCCAGCAGGCGGCCCCTGGCCCCGGGGACCCAGAGGTGCTATTGGCAGGAGCCAGCCCTCACCCCTGCCTGCACCGCTCCATGTGGCAGAAGCACCTCAGCACCCAGCTCATAACTGCCACAGGGCGAAGGGACACAGCTCTAAGGCCACAAACCAGGTCCCTCCTGGGGCAGAACACCACCAGCAGAGCCCCAGGAAGGGCTGTTCAGCCTGGAAGGAGCATGGCTCTGCAGCCAGGGCCTCACACAGCACCACCGGAGCTGCCCGGTGATGGCAACCACTGCCCCTGACTCAGTTTCCCCACCTGCTGCTGCCAGGCTTTGTGGGGGCTGGCACCATCCCAGGGGAGCCCTCCTGCCTCCACTGCCAGCAGCCCCCGTGCGCGGAGATGGGTCCCCCTTGCGGAAGGCTGAACGAAGGTTTCTCCCCGGCAGCCTTGGACAAGCAGATTGCACGATTACAGCAGGCGCAGTAAAACGCAGACTTCGGCTCTTTCCCCCGGCATCAGCCGGGACAGGCAGAGACCAGTGACCCCGCGCCCTCCCAGCCTGGGCACCCTGGAGCTGGCAGCGCCCGCAGGAGGGAGCCCTGCCCTTCCCCTGCTGCCTGGGAACCCAGCAGGCACCAAGCTGACATGAGCCAGGGCAGCAGCCCCCGGCAAAGCAGCCACCAGGCTCCCGGGTGCCACAGGCAGAGCATCTCCAGTAGGGCCGAACCCTCCTCTCTGCACTGGGGAGACACGGGGGGATGCTGGGCTCCCAGTAAGAGAGAGCAGATCTAGTGAGGGGCTGTGATGATGAAGGGACTGGACTGCCCAGGAGGAGAAGCTGTGAGAGCTGGAGCTGCTCACTCCGGAGAAGAGAAGGTGTGGGGGATGTCACCCACGTGTGTGAAGATCTGACAGGAGGGAAAGAAGGAGCGAGCCTCTTCTGAGCAGCGACTGCCCCGTGAAGGGACGAGACATGACGAGAACGAAGCAAGAACGTGAAATGCCACTTAATCTTAAGAAAACCCCTTTTTTCCTGTGTGTCGTCAAAGCCAGAGCAGGTTGCCCAGGCTGCTGTGGCGCCTGCATCCGTGGAGATGCCCAAAACCCATCTGGCCCCAGCCCCGAGTAACCTGCTGGACCTGGCCCTGCTGGGGCAGGAGGATGGACTGGCCATCTCCAGAGCTGCCCCCAAGCTCTGCACTTCAGCGACTCGGTGGGAAGCTGTGCTGCTCTGTGTGACCATTGCAGGGCACCTGGCCCCCACCTAACAGCCACCGGCGTTCAGTGCACGCGTGACTGTTGGGTGACGTTCACCCCAGCACGGGGGAGCTGGTGAACACCTTGCAGGGGGGAAGGTCTCAGCACAGCAGAGCTGTTTTCCTCGAGTGGGCCCAGTGCAACCTTGCGCAAGTCCTGGGCACCTGGGCTTAGCCCCCCGCTTCCTTCCCCCTCCACCAGCTTGGTGGGCACCGTCCTCTGCAGGAGACACAGCTCCAGCCCCGAGCCCCCAGCCAGGCGGTGGGCCCTGCACGCCCAGCCTGGCCCAGGAAGCTCATCCCCTTTCATCACGATCCACCTTTTCTTCGGGGCAGGACAGCGGGCACAGGGGCTGAGCTTCAGCAGGTTGTGCCACCCCTGCCTGGCTCCGGGCACAGAGGAACCATCTGTCAAGGCAGCCCAAGAGGGGAGGGCAGGGGGGCAGCGGCAGGCAAAGCGGGCAGGCAAGAGCCGGGAGCACACAGGATCACAGCCCAGGTGAAATGGGGCTGGGACCCAGGGAGTGAGGTTCCTCCACCCCCAACCTTGTATGGGATGGCAACCGAGCGATCCACCCGGCCAACCTGACCTGCCCGTCTCCGTCGTGCTCTCCTGCCACCGAAGGCTCCAGCAGCTTTTCCCAGTTTCCCCACCCTGCCCCTCACTGGAAGTGCAGAGTCTCCCTGGGAAATATCGAGGGACAGGAGCCAGCCCTGGCTGTCTGGAGGGCTGAGGTCAAGGAGGATGCTCCACCTCAAGGTGTGACCACCTGCCAGGGTGGGAACAGCCATGTTCTTCCAAACCACGCTCCCGGGCAGCTCAGGAGGAGATAAGGGTGGTCCCTCCCCCAGGGCTACCCTGCCCTTCCCTCCGCCAGGCGTGGGGACCCATCGCTACTTCCTCCTCCCCTGCCGCTGCTTCCTCCTCCCCTGCCGCTGCCCTTCCCAAGGCAAATCCTGACCCACCTTCTGCTGTCCCCACCCCAGACCCCACCAGCTCCAGGGTCAGGCCCCCCACCAGGGGCTGGAAACCCAGGGGGTCGCTCCCGCTGTAAAAGGGTACAACCCAGAGCCAGGGGAAGGAGCAGGCTGAGCCACGAACGGACGACCACCCAAGCGGCTGTGCTCCCCAGCGTGTTTAATTCTGACACACACACGTGGGACAAACCCCCAGAGCACCCACTGGCTTCACCGAGGCTTTGCCTCACCGTGCTGGGGAGATGGGGAGCACCCGCGGCACGTGGCAAGTCCGGCGGCGGCAAACGGGCGAGTTCCACCCAAAGAAACCGCAGGCGAGCCCAGCGTGCTGCCGGGCACGAGGGGCCGGCTGCCACCCACCGACGCCGGATCCGGCTGCACCAGCTCCAGGCTGACGCCGCTGCCCGGCCGGAGCGGGTCAGTAGCCTTCGTCCGCCCAGGTGACCTCGTAGTCCGGGTACTCGGCTTTCAGCTTCTCCGTAGTCACCGAGTGGTCCGCTCGCCCGAAGCCCTGCCAGCGGGGAGAGAAGTGGAGCCGGGGCGGTTACCACCCTAGGGAGAGCCCGGTGAGCCCCGGGACGGCTCACAGCAACCAGCCGCTGAGCCCGAGCCCGTGCCAGGCCCCTGCCGCGGACAGCACGGCACCCGGGCAGGGGGGCGGTGTCACCCCGGACCTGGGAACACCGGCAGCACCCACACCCTCCTCGGGGCGCCCAGGCACCCCCAGGCCTGCCCCGGCAGCGCCGCTGCCCACCGCCTCGGCCGCGGTGCCGGGTCGGCCACGAGCAGCGGGACGGGCGCTTGTGCCACCGCCGGGAGGGCGAAGCCGCGGCCACGAGTGGGCCTCCCCCCCCCCCGCCCCCCGCCGCCCCCGGCTTACCACCGAGTACCCGTAGACGTGGATCTTCCTCTCCTCGGGGCGGTGGGCGAGCCGGCCGCCCCCCAAGCACTCGCAGCCCAGGCCCTGCTGCGCCAGCTCCTGCGCCGTCCGCTCGTACAGGTCGGCTGCGGGGGGCGGGAGGAGGCCGTGGGGCGGGGGAGCACCGGGACCCTCCGCCTGACCCACCGCCCGCGGACGGGCCGCCCCCCTACCCAAGGCAGCTGGGGCCCGGCCGCTGCCCGTGGAGGGGGCCGCGGCGTGGGGCAGCCTCGGCCGCTCCCCTCGGCGCCCCCGGTGGGCGGGATGGGGCCCCACGGGTGTCCCGCCCCGCCCCGCCGGTGCCTCGCGCCCCTCACCGTGGTACTCGGCCCAGCCGTGGCCGCGCACGACGTCCTTCCCGGGCCCGCCGGCCGCGCGCACGCGCACCAGCACGTACTTGAAGACGCCGCCGCCGTCGATCTCCACGTCCGCCACCCGCGACAGCGCCTCCGCCGCCGCCGCCGCCATCGCGCCCGCCCCGCCGCTGCGCCCCGCCCCTTCCGCCCCGATGGCCAATCAGCGCCCGCGGGAGCACGGCCCTTCCCCACAGAGTCCCCGCCCACGCCCGGAGGGGGCGGGGCCCTGCCAGGAGCAGGGGGCGGGGCCCCGCAGGCGGGGGCGGGCCGGGCCGCCCTGGGGAACCCCCGGGGGCTTCGCGGGGCACCGGGGGGCACCGGGGGGCAGCGGCCTCTCCGCCCGCCGGCTCGCCCCGGGGCGCCGAAGCCCGCCGGGAGTGGAGGCGGCGGCGGGGAGCGGGGCCTGGCCGCGGCGCTGGGCTGCGGGCCCTCCGCCTGCAGCGCCCGGGGCTGGGCGGGGCCGTGAGGCGCCCCCGGGCGAGCGGGCTGGCGGGGGGCTGCGGTGCTGTCGGTGCTGCCGTTACCCCCGGCTCTGACCCCCTTCCCTGCCCCCATCTCGGGCAGCCCTAAAGGCCCGGCCCTGCCGCCATCATTCCCCAGCACGGAGCAGCCGTCGCCACCGACCCGGCGGGCCCCCCTCCGCCGCTGCCCCTCTGCCACGGTTGGATCCCTCCCGCCTGCCCCCCCCACCACGTCGTGCCTGCCCCCCACTTCACGCCGGTGGCACCGTGGCCGCCCACGACCCTCCCCTGGGCCAGGCCTGGCTCCACACCCAGCGCTGGGTGCAGCCGGTTGGACAGTGCCCAAACCCAGGGCCCCCCCCCAGCCCCGTGCCCCACATGCGTGTACCCAGGGACCTTACGGGGTCCCGGGGGGCACCCAAGGGTGCCTTGCAGCCACGCTTACAGGGTCCCCGCTGCCCCTACACATCAGACAGTAACATGCTCCGGACACAGACGCTACAGGAACAGAGACCTTGTGCAAGCCCGCTCCCACCCGTGAACCGTGTCAGGCCCCTGATGTGGACCCGGTGGGGCTCCCAGCAGCACCCATGGACTCGGTACAGCCTCAGGGGTGCTCCATGGGACCCCGAGTGCTGGGGGGCACGGCCCGAGAGGGCTGGGTTCGGCCCCAGGCGCAGGCAGGGTGCATGGGCAGGCACAGGGGGGCTCTGGGTGGGCAGAGGCTGAGGGGGTGCATGGGGTGCCCCCGCTCTGCCTAAACACTGCTCACCCTGAGAGGGTTCTGCGGGGTCTTGCCAGGTCCTGTGCCCCTGGGCAAGCCTCAGCCCCTGCTCCTGCCCCTGCAGACGCCCCCCAGCCAACGCCAGCCTCCTGTAGCCCATCGCAGCCTCCTCCCCTCCATGCCACATCCAAGAGGGGGTCCCCGTCCCACCATACTGACAGGGTAACACCTTATCTACAAAGAGGGGTGCTGGGGGGTGGGGGATCCCCATGTTGCGTTCACATGATGTCGTCCAGGAGGTTGGGGCTGGCCACCCAGTCGAGGGTGCGGGGCTCAGAGGCTGCCATGATCATGCACATGAACTGTTTGCCCGTCCTTTTGTCGATGGGGTAGATGGTGGTGGGGGTGAAGCGCTTGTTGCTCTCCACGAAGTCGCAGAGCTGCTCGTAGACGGCGGGGAACTCGTGCCGCAGGAAGACGCCGCGGATGCGCAGCTCCCGCTGGATGTTGATGAAGCAGACCTCCCGCGCCTTGCGGCCCTCCTCCCCCTCTTTGTCGATGTCCGCCGTGCCGGGCGGGGGCGTCAGGATCAACGTCTCCATGTCCCGCTCCTTCTTCAGGATCTTCTTCTCGGGGCTGGAGGAGGCTAAGGCCACCTTGGCGTATTTCCTGACCGTCGGCACCTGCATCTTCGGTGACGGCCTTTCTGGCACTTTTTGCGTGACGGCCACGGTTACATTCAGGAGGAAACATTCGTTGGGGTCATACTGGTTGCCCGTCTCCCGCAGCTCCCGGGCGTACTCCCCCAGGTTGTCCGAGTAGCTCTCCAGCTCCCGCAGGGACAGGTAGGTGGGGGACATCAGCAGGCTCTCCAGCCCAAACTGGAGGAAGTTCTCAGCCGAGCCGGCGTTGGGGAAGCCCAGGAAGAGGACGCCGCGGCCGCGGGAGAGGTAGCCCACCTTGGCAATGCGCGAGAAGGCCTTGTGCACCTCGACGTTCTCCCGGCAGAACTGCAGGACGTGGCGGCAGACGCTGCCCACGCGCCCGTAGACGCAGCTCTCCTTGTGCGTGTCCCAGTCCTCGCGGCGGCAGTGCCGGGAGCAGTAGTAGGTGTAGCAGCTGTGGCACGACTTGAAGTAGAGGCAGGCGTTGAACATGGTCTCCGTCCGCCGGCACTTGGCGTTGGAGCACATCATCATGTCGTCCTCCTCCGCGCTCAGGTCGGGTGAGCAATTCTCTGGCGACTTCTCGAAGGGGCCGACGGAGAGCGGGGCGGGCGGTGGGCGGGGGGCGCTGGCACGGGAGCTGGGACCCGGCTGCTCCTTCGTGGGTCGGGGTCCCTCGGGCATGTTGGGGGGGACCCTCCTCCCCTCGCCCCTCCGGGCTGGCCCCGGGGCGCTGCTGCTCAGAAGCTGCTTGAGCTGCTCGGCGAGGCTGTCCCTGTCCCCGGCGCGGTGGCCCGGTGCTGGCTTGTAGTCAATGACGAGGTCGGTGATGAGCTCGTCCAGCTGCTCCAGGCTGCGCTGGCGCCCGGAGCCGCTCTCCCTGGGGACGGGCTGCGGGGCGCAGGGCACGGTGTAGGGACCGCGCTCCCGCCCCGCGTCCAGCATGTCCCAGCTGGCCGAGCGCCTCTCGCTCCTGCCCAGCCCATCGGCGCGGATGTCGTTGTCGGTGATGGTGATCTCAGGCGTGACGTACCAGGAGCGGCCCGGGGCGCCGCGGCCACCGTCAGCGTGTACCCTCTCGAGGATGGAGCTCTCCGAGAGGGACAGGGCGGCATAACGCTTGGGTGAGCTCGACAGGTTGATCACCACCGGCTGCCGGCGCTCCTCGGGGGATAAGGCACGGTGCTGCTCCTGGGCGAGCAGGTTCTCGTAGCTGCGCCCGCGCTGCAGGACTTCCTCCCTGCGCGCCGCCGGCGCCAGGATGTTATCCCAGGATTTGGAGTAGTGCTGGCTCTCCCGGCCCAGCCGCGGAGGGGTTACGCCATAGCTGGCATGCCAGGAGGAGACCATGGCCTCCCGCCCGGCTGGCTGTGGGGCGAAGCGCGACACTTGCAAGGTCTGGTAGGGCAGCGCGCCCCGCTCGGGGCAGTACCAGTCACTGAAGTGCAAGGGCTGGGCGCTGCGGGGCGGGGGGCACGTCCGCGACAGCATCTCCCGCTCCCGGTACTTCCCGTAGTCTTCGGCATAAAAGACCCTGGCAGAGGAGCCGAGGGCTGGGTACGTCCGGGCATCCTCAGCGTAGAGTGTTTTGACAGGGGTGCCGCGGGGGGCGTAAAAGCGGGGCTCATCCCCGTAGAAGGCACGGGCGGGTGCCTCCTGCACCGGGGGGTAGCCCCGCGCCTCCTCCACGTACAATGTCCGGGGTGGCACCGTGTGGACGGTGGCTTTGGCCGGGTCCTCGGCGTAAAAGTGCTGGGGGATGCTGTGGCGGACGGGGTAGGGGTAGCTGGCGTAGCCGGAGCTGCGGAGGGGCATGGCAGGGCTGGGGCACCGCGCCGGCTCCTCCGCGTAGAAGAACTTGGCGGGGACGCCGGGGGCCGAGAAGGTCATGCAGCCCCTCTCGGGGTACTCCCTGAAGTCCCGCGAGGCAGGCACTGGCACCGTCTGGTACGCCAGCGCCCGGGGGTCCGCCTCGTAGTACTCGCCGGGGTAGGGCAGGAGCGGGGGGTCCCCGCTGTAGGAGTCGCTGGGGGTGGGCGTGCGGGACGCGGATGCCTGCCTGCTCCCCGGCACGGCCAGGCTACGGGCAGCCCCGGGCGCGCGGGGCCAGCGCGGCGGTTCCTGCCGGTTCTGGGCCGCCCGCAGGCTGCGTGCCGCGTGCACCAGTACCGCCTCGTCTGGCTTGATGTCCACCCGGCACTTGACGTGGGGGCTGGCGCCCACCTTGGCGCCCAGCCCCTCCTCGAAGCAGTTGCTGCCCAGGCAGAGCGGGGAGATGCGGCTGACGCTGCTGCGCTGCGGCTGCAGCTTGATGGGGTGCACCTCGTTCGCCAGCACCCGCAAGGGGACCTGGCTCTCGCGGCGCGGCGAGGGCTCAGTGCGGGAGGGCTCCCGTGCCACCCGCAGAGCCTCCCGCCCGCGCCGAGCCGGTGGCGGCGATGCCGAGACGGTGATCGGCACCGCGGTGAAGGTGGACTTCACCCGCGGCGCGCTCTTGGAGCGGGCGCGTCGCTTCGGCTCGCTCCTCGGCGGAGGGGCTCTGCCGGCATAAGGGTCCGGCTTTGGCGGTGCCCGCCTGCCCGGCGGCCCCGGCGTGGGCTCGGGGGTGCCGGGGCGCGGGCAGGGGCGCTCCATGGCCGGAGGGGTGCCCAGCTGCTCGTCCAGCGACTCGAGGAAGTCAAAGCTCCTGCAGTGGCGCTTGTTGAAGGGCTGCGGCTCGCGGGGCAGGGACGAGGACATGGAGGCGTCACATCGTGCCAGGGGCTGGCAGACAACTGAATCCCCAGGGGCTGCAGTGGCCACCTTTATGTCTTGGTACACCGTAGACACCAGGATGTCAGGTGGGTCTGTTCGTGTCATCTTAAAAGCAACTCTTCTCCCGCCAGTTCCCCTTCAGACGGCCTCAGAGGAAGGCAGCCGGCCCTGCAAGAGAACAGACGAGGCGCCTAAATCCCGGCGGGGACCTCGGAGAGCTGCCACGGCACTGGATAAATCCCCACAGCTCCTGGCTCGCGGGGAGTTTTGGCCACCTCTTCAGAAATGAGGGTTCGGGGGCATCTCAGCCTCCATTGCTGCTGTTAATAGTCAGATCCTGACTGCGGGAAGAAGCTGGAAAAAGGCTCCAAATCCGGGGTGCAAATAACAGAGTGGATGGCGGGGCACCCATGGGGGCACTTTGGGGCAGCCGGGGAGAGGTGCTGGCTCACCGCAGGGAGAGGAGGCCACCGGCCGCTGTGCCCCTGTTCCCGGGGTGCAGGACACTGGGACTCTCTTGCAGCACTACGGGCAATGGCAGCTCTGAGTGGGGCTGGGGGGGCCCAGCACCAGGGTTTTCCATAGCGGTGGGGAACACGTGCCCAGCCCCCTGCTGTGAGCATCCGAGTGGCTGTGGGGTCTCCCGGGACCATGGGCGCCCACGTCCCACCACACGCTGTGCCCAGCACCACCGCCGTCGGCAGCGCAGGCAGGAGCATCGCCCAGGGGTGGGTACCACGAGCATCCACCGTGGTGGCTGGGAAGCCCAAGCAGCTCTGGGGGGGCAGCAGCCGTCCCCTCTCCCCGTGGCAGCTGCACTCACCGTGGCCCATGAACACCCCTGCAGGGTGCCACCAGTCCCCTTGCAGCCACATCGCTCCTTGGGGCTCCTTTGGACTGGCATGGGTGGCAGCGGGGGCTGGCAGAGAGGGGCTGTGGTGGGTGCTCCAGCCCCACGTGCCAGCAGCAGCTCCTCCATCTCTTCCCACAGCTCCGAGCGGGACAGATCAGGGTCCCTCCGCAATAACGCTGTGCCGGAGGGGCTGTGCCAGCTCAGCACCCACCAGCTTTGTCCTCTCTTGCGTCCTGTAGCTGCAACATGTCTCCTGGGCTGGAGAGCGAGTGGGACGGCAGCTGCCACTCCCACACGATACAGGGTCTGGCGGCCACTGTGCACCAGCATCGTGCACCCCGCCTGCTCTGGGACGATGCTGCACGGGGTGGGTGGAGTCCCCAGCCACATGCACAACACAGTTGTGTGACGAGGGGGAACGTCAGCACAAGCCCCCCAGAGCAACCAGGGGAGCAGGGTTTGCCTGCGGGACCTGGCGGGTTGTGGCACTGATGCTCCCCCAGAGCCCATCGAGAGGCAGCTGCAGGCTGCTGTCGGCACCAAGTGGACGTACAACCGGCTCTGCCCCACGGCGGGGAGACCCGCCCCGCTTTAACGCTCACCATCACTTCCTATGAGGGTTTGGGTTTTTGGCCACCTGGCCAAGGGGCCTCGGAGCACAGGCAGGCGCCAGCTGCTCGAGACACCAAAGGTGTGCGGCAAAGGCCACCAAAAGGCATTTGGCTTTAAACAGCAGCAGAGGACCACAGGGAAGGTACTTCTGGGAGGAAAGGAATAGACTTTATTTGGCAAGAAGCAGTATCAGCTATGCAGAGATGGGGAGGGGGGCTTGGCTCCTCCCTTGTTACCCAGATAAAGCCCTGTCTTGTCCCAAAGCTGGGGGGGGGGGACACGACAGCTGCCAGAGCTGGGGTGAATTCAGCCAGTGGGGTTGGGGAGTCTGTCCCAGGGATGGGCTGGGGAGAGCTTGATGCCCAGAGGAGATGGGGATCCCAGTGCCTCCAGGGCTGGGGGAGCAGGTTCGTCCCCGTAGCAGTGGTTCAGCATTGGCCCTGCTGCATTGCAACACTCAGGAGCTGGGCCAGATCTGGGAGGACAGCACCCCACGCTGCAGCGATGCCGACAGCAGCGTTGGGAAACCCATTCCCACGGTGTCGGGGTGGCTGGGGGGCAGGGAACCGCAGCCCAGGGTCCTACCTGGTCTGGTGGCAGCAGGGAGGGGGTGGGTGGGCTGAGCTGGCCGAGGGCCCTGTGGCTGCTCCATCCCAGCACTGCAAAATAAAAGAGGCATGTGAGGGTCCCAGGAAACCCCTGGCCATGGCAAAGGGGCTGCTGCTGGGGCACTGGGGTGCCTTGAGGGGGGATATCGAGCACCCCAAGAGATTCCCTGCTGAGCCAAACTGAACTGTAGCCCAGCGAGGCCACTGGGAGCACCCTTGTGCCCTACGGATGTGGGCACTGCATCCCCGTGGGTGCTGGCATGTCCCCTCCCCGACCCCAGCACCGCTGACAGAGTCACGCGATGCCGTTGTGGTGGTGGGACTGGGGGACAGCGCGGTGCTGGCATCCCCAGCACCACCCGGGGTTGCCATGGTTTCTCCAAATTATTCCTCCTCTGCGAGGACAGCAGCGTGGGTGCTTGGGGAGGCTGCTGGGGCGGCGGTGCTGCGGGGGCCGGGGGGAGCTGGGGCTTTGCAGTAGAGAGAGCAGAGCACCCGCAAAGCCGTGAGCATCCTCTGACCATCGGGGTGGCCGAGCCGGGGTGGCCCCACCATCACTGCCAGTGCCACTGCGCTCCCACAGCCCCCTGTCCCCTCTCCGCAGGATTTCGCATCCCCTCCGCTCTCCTGCCCCCCCAGCCGGTGGGCACCGGGTGCCCCGCTTCAACCCCAGCCCTGCCTGCTCTGGGCAGGCACCGGCCTCCCCGCCTGGCACCCCACACCTCCCAGCATGCTGCTCCCACCGTGCCACACGTGGGCACCCGGCCTCCAGCAGCTCTGGCCTGTGGAAGCAGCAGGAGGGTGCTGGGGGCCAGGAGAGACCCTGGGCTGCCGGAGGGGACCACGGGAGGCTGCCAGGAACTGGGTCACTGCCTGCGTGTGGCACGTGTGGGCTGTGCCGTGGGGCTGTGCAGCGCCCTGCCAGTGCCCACGCCGCACTGCCTGGGCGCTGCAGCACCCTGCCTGCGCGCTGCCCCTCCACTGCCACCCCCAGGCCCACGGCGAGGGCGCTGCCCGCACGCTGCAGTGAGCACTGCCAGGGTGCTGCCCCCCAGCCTGCCCCCACTGCCTGCCCGCTGCCCGTGTGCCACTCGCTGCCAGCGCCCTGCCCATGTGCTGCCCCCACGCTGCCTGTGCGCTGCCCCGGGCTGCCTGCACACCCCGGCCTGCCCACGCTGCACTGAGCGCTGCCGGGGCACTGCCAGCGCGCTGCCCCGCAGCCTGCCCACGCTGCACTGAGCGCTGCCGGGGCACTGCCAGCGCGCTGCCTGCCCCTGCCACACAGTGAGGGTGCTACCCGCACACACGGCGCGCAGCACGCTGCCAGTGCACTGCCCCACGCACGCTGCCCGGGCGTCGCTGCACACTCTGCCCGCACGCTGCCCGCATGCATCCCACAGAGCTGACGGGCAGCGCGCTGCCTGCCTGCCTGCTGCCAGCGCGCTGCCTACGCTTGCAGTGCGCCGAGCGCACTGCCACTGCAGCACCCGGCAGGCAGCCCGAGCATGCTGCCAGCACACGCTGCGCTGCACCGAGCTCACTGCCAGCATGACGGCAGCACCCGCGCTGCCCCGAGCCCAACGGCGGTGCCCGTGGCTGGAAACAGGGCCTGGGCAGCGTCCTGCGTGCCCTGCGACCATCGCGCTCGCGTGGACGAGGCTGCAGCGGGTGCGATGCCTGCGTACGAGGCTGCAGTGGGTGCAGTGCCTGCGGACAAGCTTGCAGCTGGAGCAGTGCCTGCGCCCGCTGCACCGTGGGCACTGCCAGCCCACAGGCCTGTGCGCTCCGTGCGCCTGCCGGGAGGGCGCTGCCGGCCCACGCTGCCGGCACACACGCTGCCTGCACACATGCTGCCCGGGTGCTGCCTGTGCAGGCAGCTGGCACACGGCACTGCCCGCAGCGAGGGAACACACTGTGTCATCCCCCCCCCCCCCCCCCCCCCGCCCCAGCCCCTGCCCTGTGTGTGCGGCAAATCGGCACTTCCCCCTCTGTGCCACCCCCGGGGCACCCCTCAACACATGCAGTGCCCTGTGCCCCTGTGGCATCGCCCCCCTGTGCCCATCGCACTGCCCCTCCACACACCCCCTGGGCCCCCCCAGCCCTGCTCCACGCAGCCCTGTGCCCCTGCCCACGCCTCCCAGCCTGGGTGCACGCGGCACCCCCCAACCGCCCCTCCAGCCCCTGCCCTGAGCCCCCCCAGGCTTCCCGCACGGCCACAGCCCCCCCTGGGTGCCCCAGCACCCCCTGTCCCGCCTGCACCCCTGGAGGGGCTCATCCCGCCGGCGGGAGCAGCACCCCCAGCCCAGGAGGGTACCCCCGATGCTGACGTCCGGGTGAGCGCTGAGCAGCACCGCAGGGGCGGTGAGGGACCCCCCGACCCCAGCCGGCCCCCGGCGCTCCCCGGCCCCCCTCTCTGCTGCTCGGGCCCCGGCCCCCCACCCTGGAGGGGCACCCGCAAACGGGCAAGGCCGGGGGGCAGGGGGCACCCCAGGACAGGGGCACCCCCGGTGGGATTGCAGTGCCCAGGCCGGGTGGGGGCTGTCCCGGGCGCTGCCGCCGCTGCGCCCCGCAGCCCCCGGGGCGACGGCCCCGGGCACTCCCCATGCTGCGCACCGGCACCGGGCGGCAGCGGGCGGCAGCGGGCGGCACCGGGCGGCACCGGGCGGCAGCGGGCCCGCTGGGCCGCGCAGGGCGCTGAGCCCAGCCCGGGGCCGGCATCGCCGTGAACCGGAGCGAGAGGGCCGGGCCCGGGCACTGCGGCGGGGTAGGATAGGGAAGAGATGGGATAAGGATGAGGATGGGGATGGGAACACGGAGGGGGATGGGGTGCGATGGGTCGGGATGACTCGGCCCGGAGGTGCGGGATGGGGATGGCCCCGGGGGGCCTGGAGGGATGGGGCGGGTACAGGGGGATGGGATGGGGACAGGGATGTGGGGCGCGGGTGGATGAGGGGGGAATGGGGGGATGGGATGGCCCGGGAGGGTCTCGCGGGGATGGGATGGGGATGCGGAACACGGAGGGATGAGATGGGGGCTCGGGGGGAGCATGAGGGGATGGGATGGGATGCGATGCTCCGAGGGGCGGTCGTGGGGGAATGGCCCTGTCGGGGTCCCCCGGGAACACGCCAGGCCCCAGCCCCCACCCGGGCCCCCCCTTACCTGCTCCGCGCCCGCCGCCCCGGCGGCCCCCCCGCCGCATCCCCGCCGCCGCGCTACGCTCGGGCTGCCGCCCCCCCGGTGGCCATGGCACGGCCCGGCTCCGCCTGATCCGGCTCGGCACAGCGCGGCACGGCACGGCTCGGCTCAGCTTGGCTCGGCTCGGCCCGGCTCGGTCCGACGCTCCGCCGCGGCCGCCCGGCTCCGCCGCCGCTTGTTTTCCCATAAATACGGCAGGCGGAGTTACCGGCCGGGGCCGGGACCGGGAGCCACCCACCGGCGCCGCCCCCGGCCCCGGTCCCCATCCCCATCCCCGGTCCCGGTCCGGCTCCGCTCAGCCCCGGTCCCCAACCCCGCCCCCGCCCGCAGCATCCCCCGCCAGCTGCGGGACCCCCCCGGGCAGGGCCTGGGCGACCCCCGGCACCCCCTGCCCCTCTCCCGGTGACATCCCTGGGGGGGGGTGTGGTGTCCTCCCCCCCCCCCCGGATGTGGGCACCCGCCGGGCCCCCGGACGAGGCACCGGCGTCTCCCGGAGAGGTGCCGGGGGGCTCAGCCCCACGTCGTGCGCCACCAGCCCACCGCCCCTGCGGGAGCCGTGCCCTCCTGCCGGCGGCCCCCCCGTGCCAGCAGCCCCTCGGGCCTGTCCTGCCTGACCTTGGCTCATCACCGCGGCCCTGCCCGGCCGTGGCCAACCGGGCAGCGAAATCCGCCGCTAAGCTCCTCCGTGGAGTGGCCTCGTTTCCCCAGAGGCGCCGGGGCTGCCTCTGCCCGGTCCCCGTGGGGGGAAGCTCAGCGATGCGACAGGCGACGTGCCCAGAGTGGCAAAGGCGGCATCCGACGGTTCTTGGCCCACAACGGCCCCAGCGCCGCAGCTCTGCCTCAGTTTCCCCACCCCCTCGATCCAGCCCCCAGCTGCCCAAAGGCACCACTGGTGCAGCCGAGGGTCCCAGCACCCGTGGGTGCCCCAGCAAGGGGCCTTGACACGGGGGACCCGCCATGTCACCAGTGTCACCTGGCAGGCGGATACCGGGATTTGCTTGATTTCAAACTCCTCTGTAGCCGAGACCCTTCCCTCCCTCTGCTGCGGCACCAGGCCATCCTTCCGTGGTCTCTCGTGTCTGCACCAGGCAGAGGAGCACTGGGGTGAGCACGGGGCTGTGACACCCTGGTGGCTCCTGCAGGGACACAGTCCAAGCTGATGCATTTTGCCCCAAAATGCTCCCTGTGCTCCCAGAGCCGCTGTGGGAACCGCTGAGCCCACCGGGGCCAGCAGCACACACCGTCTGGGACTGGGCTGAGTCCCAAGAACTCATTGCACAGATGAGCAGGGTGCAACAGCCAGGTGGGGGGAGCTGGGGAGCACGGTCATCTCGTCCCTGCTGCACAGATGGGGCTGAGTGGCCCCCCCAGGCCCCTGGGGCCACGCTCAGCCAGGCCCCGCCATCCCCCCCAGTGCTTCCATTTTCCTCCCTGCAGGATGCGGCACTGGGGCTGCCAGTTCGGCCGCTCCCGCTGCCCCCCGGCTTCCTGCCCCCGCGGCCCCCGCTGGGCAGCTCCATCTGCTCCCCACCTGCTGCCAGCCCCGCGCCGGAGCTGAGCACTGGCAAGGCTCATGACACGGTTGCTGACGCACGGGGGAGCGCAGGTCAGGGCAGCTCGCTGCCCCGGGGGGGTGCCAGGGCTCAGATCCTCCATGGGTGCAGTCACCCAAATGACGCAGGAGCCCAGATGCTGCGGGAACGCGTGGAGTCCTGGCACGGAGGATGCTGCTGCCAGGTGAGAACCGAGATGCCCGTCCTGAGGGCATCCCCTGCACTGCCTCTGTCCCTGCAGCTGTGGCCCTGGGTGACACCTGCATAGATCGAGGTCACCTGTCCAGAGGTCTGCGCTTCGGGGTGGCCGCAGGGCCTCGGCTGCCTGCGGGCAGGGGACGAGCGGCTTGGACCGCATCCCCTGAGCCCTGCGGGGAGGGGTGGTAGGACCATCTGCTCCCCCTGTGCCGCTGCTATTTTAGGCTGAAAAGTGCTGAAGGATCCAACGGGACAATGGGAACATCTCCTTGCCACCGGAGACCGCAGCACCATGGCATGTGCTGAGGTCACTGGGGCTGGGGACACCTCCTCCTTCTCCTCCTCCTTCTTCTCCTTCTCCTCCTGGAGCAGGGGGCAGCCTGGAGGAGAGGACAAGAGGAAGATCCCACAGGAGGAGGATGGAGCTGAAGGCTGCAGCTACGGTGGCTGGTCAGGGCTCACTGGGCAGAGGGGCTCTGGCAGCAGCTGGCACCTTACCCCGAGCACCGGGGCACGCCGCTGCTTTGGGCTGTGACACCCCTGGGCACTCAAGTCTGGGGCACCCTTGGGGGGTGGGGGAGGGCAGCCCCAGTCCATCCCTATGGGCGCAGAGAAGCTCTGGGGTGGCCTTTGGGCAGGGGTAGGGGGCTGCCCCCTGCCCTTGCGCCTGCTGCCCGCAGGGGTGTCAGCCCCTCGGATGGCAGGCAGCCCCTTGGCACAGCCCCGGCAGCAGCCCCAGGCAGGCACCAGGGCTCTGCGGGGAGGGACGCGACTGTCCCCTACCCCTGCGCAGAGGACGGTGGTGTTGGGTCCTCACCATGGCTGTGCAGGTCCGGGCTTGTCCCTGGCCAAGCTGCTGGGGGCCCCTGTCCTGTCGGTGGGGGACACGCGAGTGGCCAGAGGGGCGACACGAGCCAGGGCTTGCTCCCACAGCCCTGCAAGAGAAAGGCCAGCGCCTGTCCCCAGGCAGGAGCAGCTTCTGTCCCCACGTCTGGGCGCATGGCCCAGCTGCCCCACCGTGGCTGGCCGTCAGGGCCAGAAGCAGCTAGACGGGGCCGGTGCGGGGACAAATCCCCTCTTCTGTGGGGGTTTCTGCCTGCTTGGTGCTGGGTCCTCCCCCAAGCTCAGCGGGAAGCAGAGCCAAGAAGCGTGCTGCATCCCTGTGACTCAGTTTCCCCACCAGCTGCGTGCTCCTGTCCAGGTCTCTGGGGACAGCGGCTGGGGACAGGACCCCCCATGCCGTCCAGGCGGTGGTAGCTGTGGCTGCTCGCGCTCATCATTCACCGGCTGCCGGCACGTGCGGCGCTGCGGCACGTGGGGAGGACAGGAGTGGGCAGCGTGGGCTGGGGGCTTGGTTTGTGCATCTCCCTGTCACCATACGCAGGTCACCATGTCTGTGTGTGACACACTCAGTTCTGCCGTGCCCCAGCCAAGGGGGGAAACTGAGGCACAGAGGAAGAACGTGCCCACAGGTCACACTGGGGGTCTGTGGTAATGCTGGGCACTTGGCCACCCCCAAAGCAGGACAGACCTCACCCTGGGGGGGATGTGGGGACTCAGGTCTGTCCCCCACAGCCCGCGAGGCTGGGGGTGTCTCACCAGGCCTCCCCGAGGACCAGTGCACTGGGAACGCAGGGCCGGAGGACGATGCAGATAGGCAGTGCCCGGGGGCCGCCCACCACCCCCGTCCTCAAAGACCACCCATTCCGCCATGGCTGTGGTGGAGCTGGGGGCCTCCTTGCCACCGTCCTGCCGCTCCCGGTGCCAGGGTCACCAAGAGCCCCGCTCCGTCCCTGGCTCTCCCGTGCACCGTCACTGGTGTCTCCCTCCCACCGGCATGTCCCGATGGGTGGTGGGGAGCAGCTGCAGGGGGGATTCAAACCCCCCTGCCCGGTTCAGGACAGTAACTCTCCTGAGCACCAGCGCCCTGTGCCCCTTGGCGCAGCTCAGAGCAGGAAGGGGCCCCCCACGGTGGGGTCCTCCCACGGCTGTAGAGGCCAGTCCCCAAACCTGCTGGGGCGAGGGCTCTCCTGGCCCCAGCCCTTGTGTCATGCTGGGAGTGGGGACTCGCCAAGCCAGAGCGACACGGCAAGGGACAGGGGAGGCTGGGAGGGACCACGGGGACATGGGTGGACAAGGACAGCTCTGACCATGCGCGTACAGGGCGGTTTAGAAGCTAGGAAGACCTTTCTGGACCTTTGCACAATGCTGTATCACTCTGCCAGGAGGGCCAGAGCCCCACCGGGGAAGCAGGTACAGGCAGGACAAGGCCAAGGCCTGCAACGAAGGGGTTTTCCCAGGACTCCCCCAGCTCCAGTCTGGCAGCGGGACTGGGGGCACTGGTGTGGTGGCGTCAGGGGAACCCAGCACGGCCCACTCTGAGAGCGCCAAGGGAGCCCATTCCTCAGAAAAGCTCGGAAAGCAACTGGAGAAAAAGAACTCGAAGGACATTAAACCCAAAGCCACGTGTGCTGGGCTAATTACTGAGAGACGGCGGGATGGCGCAGAGGTGGAGGCGCCCAGTGCTGGAGCTGCAATCCCGCTTGCTCACCCGGACGGACTGGGCAGCCAGGCCGGTGCCGGTCACGCTCCAGGACCTGCTCAGCAGGACATGACAGGCTGGCAGATGCCAAGGAACCAGCAGGTCCTGAAAACGCCCAGCTTGGGGAGACAGGAGCCAAGCTGCCTCCGGTGGGGTGCCCCTGCAAGCCCGGGGGACAGAGCAGGCCAATCCTGCCCTGCGGGTGCCTGGGGCTGTCCGGGGCAGCAGGGGTGGCAGGTGTCTGGGCACCTGATGTGGCAGGTCCCCGCCGGCAGCTCAGGACCTGCTGCCACCCGGCACAGAGATTCCCACCTCGGTTATGTGGCGAAGGGCTGGGTGGCCCTGACGGCACGGCAGCGAGTCGAGGGGGGCAGCAGTCCCCAGGCGGGCCGGGCAGCTCAGCGCGGGGAGCGCGATGGGAAGCGACAGGGCGGCACAGGAGCCGCCAGCCCGTCCTGGGGGCCACCCGCGAGATGGGGCCCGGCGTCAGGGCGATTGCACCCGCGGGGTGACGGCTCGGTGAGAAACGGGGCCGGGGCGCGACTCGCGTCAAGCGTGAGCAGCTCCGGGGAGGCAGGTGAGGAGATGGCTCCTGGGTCTCGCTCGGCTTCCCAAACACAGCCGGAACACCCGCCCGAGCCCCGTGTGCCGGTGACAGGAGCGGGTCTGCTTTCCGTACGGAGCGCTGCCTCTGCTCTTCACCTCGGTATGTGAGCCTGGGTGCCAGAGCTCTTTCCAAACCCATGTAAAACTGACACGTTGCTTAGAAAAGCTCCTGTTTCACAGTCGGCCTTCTCCCTCTAAAATAATAATGGCAATCAGACCAGCTGATTTATCTGAAAGGACTGCAGCTTCCCTTGCCATCCACAGCCACAAGCAAGAATCCTGACGGAGGTTGCTCAGACCCAAAGCTACTTCGGTACAGATCACACCCTTTGTACTCGCTGTGCTAATTTTTTAAAAAATGAGATGCACACTGAGGTGCTTTCAGCAGCCAGAATCTGACCCAACGAGGGTAAACCCTGGACTTCTTGTCTGGCGATGACCATAGGCTTGGAGCAAGAAATAAAGACAGAAACCACCCCTACCCGAGAGGTTGCTGTGCTCCGGACTACAGGGTGCCTGCCAGCCCCCAAGCTCAGCGTGTGGCTGGGTCACTCCCCACGGGTGCTGCAGCCACCGAAGCAGTGTTGACCAGTGTGAGGCCTCCACACTGGGGGCATGGGGTGGAGTGCCCCCAAAATGGGATGGGGGGGCTATGGCACACCCCCCTAGGGCCACCCTCTGGGAAATGGGAAGGGCACCCAGCGCCTCGCCATTCCCCCAGGGGCCTGGGAGAGATCCCATCTGGGGACCCGTGTGCGACATGGATGGCACTGGGAAGGTGTGAGGGACGCAGCGCATCGCCCCTCGGCCTCCCATGCTGCTGCATTTGCAGCCGTGATTAATGTTTGATACCTGCCCTTCGCCCCGGGTCCATCGTTCCCCAATTGCCACCCTCACGGCGCGGGCAGCCAAGGTGGGGGGTGCACTGCAGCCCACTGGGGACCAGAGCATCCCCTGCAGGGCCAGCGAGGGGCTTTGGGGTGGCCAGAGCTGGGGGCTGGCAGCCATCACACCCCCTCCCCTGCTCACGGGAAAGGGTTGGGGTGGAGGGCAGCACAGGGCAGGCCTGGGGGGACAGGGCAGGCCAGAGGCATGGGGAAGACCTCTGCCCCCCACCCCACGCCAGGCAGCACCACTGTAAGCTGCTGCGAAATCCCGTTTCCAAGGCAACGTGGGGATCCCACAGCTGGGAACAGGCAGGGGTGGGATGGGATGGGATGGGACGGGATGGGATGGGACAGGATGGGACGGGATGCTCACTTGCAGCTCGCCGTTACCCCCTGGGCACCCCGCAGCTCCCGCCGGGGGTGATGCTCTCATTTTCCCTGAGCGAGGAGCAGCCGAGCCGGCTGGTGTCAGCGTGACGCCTGGGCTGGGTGCAGGGGGGCTCTCCCAGCTTCTCTCCTCCTCTTTCCCTCACATCACCTCCCTTCCCCCAGCTAGGAAACAAGGGAGAAGCCAGGCCCCGTTGCCCTCCCTTCAGGGGCTGGGGAGAGAGCTGGAGTCTGCCCACAGCCTCCAGTGGCTTTGGTGGCAGAAGCGGGTGAGCATGACGCCTGTAGAGCAGCTTCAGGGCCCCTGCTGGTAACGAGGGCTGTGAACCCCACGTTCGTGTCTGCCTCCTCAGGAGTGACGGGTCAGTCCCCAAAGGCTGGCGGGGAAGTCTCCACCTTAAGCACAGGCCATCCATCTGCTGGCCCACACCAGTACTGGAGGCAAGAGGACGGCCCATTTGGGGTGCCGTCGTCCCCCCCGGTGACCACCAGGGGGGATCTCAGTGTTGCCCCTCCAGCAGGATGCAGCAGCAGCGTGCGGTGGGCGCCGTGCCCCAGCAGCGCGGGCAGCAGCGGCACCGGGGAGGGCTGTGGGGCACCGCTCCAGCCTGCCCGGGTGATGCTGCCCACCAGCACCGCTCACTCATGATCCCCGAAGGCATCAGCCCCCGCCGTGAAGCACAAACTGACCTCCTCGGTGCTGGGCTGACGACCCAACACCGGGCACCGCTCGAGGCAGCGAGGCCAGGGCGGGAGCCCACCACCTCGCACGCTTCCACAGAGCCATCTCCTGCCAGCGGCACAAGACGGGGTGTTTCTCCTACCAGCTCCGGGAAAAAGCCTGCTCTTTTCCCAGCCCGCTGGCTCCTTCCCGCAGCCAGTCTGCAGGCACCAGCACAGTCTCTGTCTGCAGCCGCCACCCAGGCCAAAACTGGGGTGCAGGAAGAGCTGCCCCATGCCAACACATGCTGTCCTGGAGCAGAGAGGGATGCAGAAGAGGGGAGACTGGCACCTCTCTGATATCCCCTGCCATGGGGAGACACAGCACCCCTCTCCTTCCCTCATCTCACCTCTGCAGTGACAGAAAGCCACACCACTGCTTCCCCTCCTCGCTCCCGCCCTAGGGCAGAGCCTGCCAACAATTTGGAGCTAACTGGGAGTTTTATGGGCTCACAAGCTGGCTCGCTGCCCCACGGCAGCATCCGTGTACAGCTCCAGGCAGACCACACGTGCCTACAGGTACCACCTCCCGCTTTCCCCTGTAACGGTGCTCTGTTTCCCACCGGCTGCCCCGTGCCTGAACCCACAGCTTTAGCTGACTGCACCACATCTCACCCGACCGAGGTCTGCCTGAACCCGCCGGGTTCAGCCACGGCGTCTCTCTGGAGGTGCCGGGGGATTATTTCCCTTTGCTCAGCACCTTCCCTGCAAAGTGCCTGAAAGCAGACGGCTGGATACTCACCGAGCGCCGCCCTAGGGCCAGGAACACGTGTGACATGCCCGAGATGCTGAAGGCTCGCTTTGGAGGCAAACCCACAAGCTAGAGGCTCAGCCACTTGCCCTGGTATCTTTAAGCAGCAGACTGAGCCAACACTGGATTAATTATATTATGCCATGATTGAGACTGTTGCTAGGTTACAGCAGCCGGTGCCTAAGCCCGTCCTACAGCGGGATTTCCCCCGAATCACTCCTTTGCCAGCTCAGGGGCATCCCAGAAAGCCAGGCAAGCACCACGGTCTCCCCAAGCAGCAGGACCCTTGACTGCAGGGAAGCTGCAGGCAGCACACCCATGAGACAGACACCTTGCCCCCAGCCCAGCCGCCCGCCTGCTCGCTGCCCTCCCTTCTGCCCTGCCTGGCCCATCCTGCGCCGGGGCTTGTCGCAGCCTGGGTGTCTATTGGGCCCCGCAGCACCTCCAGGAGCCAGGCCTCCTCCAAGAGCACCTGCAAGTTCCCATGTTCATTTTGTGTCCTGCTAAAACCCAAGTTTCAATAACCTCTTCGTGTTTGCTGCTGGAGGGAAGGAAGCAAATTCCAACCCCAGGCCTCGGCAAGCCAGGGAAAAACTTGTTAGGAGCGTAGGGGAGCGACAGAAACAGAGTGAAGCTGAATCCCTCAAAGGGCGGGATTGCCGCGCTCCTTGCGCGTGGCCCTTGTCACAAATCATGGGAATGAAGAAGACCTGGTGCACCGGGGAGGCAGCGGGCAGCTGCAAGGCCACAGCAGGACACAGCTGTGACAAAGGCCAGCCCCACCGCAGGGTGCAGCAGGAGATGTACTGTACAGGATCCATGAGGTGCCGGCCCTGGCATGACCTCATCTGGCTTGGCATGGCCACAGAAAGATGAACTCAAAGGGGAGCCGGTGCCAAGGACGGCTGGTAGCCCAGCCGGGGCGCAGCACTTCAACAACGGTGCTGGCCAAGGAACAAGTCAGCATGAATCGGCCAGCAATAAATCTGGACGGCAATTATCAGATGGCTCCTGAGCCTCAAGGCAGAAGGCTGACGGGCAGCTTTCTGCAGGGATGCCAGAGACTGCGCCGGTCTGGGGGCGGTGGGAGCCGCAAGGACCGGTCAGTCTGTCCTTGTGCTATTTTTCTACCTGGTATTCTGACAAGGGGGCGGAGGAAGCCATAGGTTGGGTATCGAGATGTGGCCCTTTTGGCACAGGCTGTGCCCTGCAGGGCTGGGGTGGCTGGCTCAGCAGCAGCGCTAAGCTTGATTCTCTTACAGGGATGAGTTTTGTGACAGCCACTAACACATGTTAACATGAGTAAGAGCTTTAGCAGGCAAGGATGGCCACCTGCGCCGAGGAGACTTGGGCCACCAGGAGAAAGATGCTGTGAACATGCTGCCTTTGCCCAGGAGGAATCCTCGGGGAAAGGATGTCCAAGGGCGGAGGAGTCAGGCAGCTCCAGGCCACTCGCGTGCAGGTGAGCTGGAAGCTCTCGCTAAAATCAGCTCCCTGCTGGGGAGCCACGGGGGTGCCAGCACAGAAGGCACGCTGGGAAGCCTGCGGAGCTCAAAACATCAGTTTGCTCTCGGAGTATGACTTCACCCACGTCTTGTCGCAGCAGCTGCATCAAGTCACACGCCAGGAGTTGCCAAGAGTGACAGGAGCTGCTAACTGTCACGCTGGACTGTCCCACGCCGGGGACGGGTTCAGCAAGGAACTCCCCACAACAAACGCTGGGTGCGCAGCTCCCATGCAGGTCTGGGGTTAGCAGCACAGCCCCAACTGTCCCGGCTGCACATGCTGCCCCCAAAGCAGCCGCCTGCACTCCAGCAGACAGCTCTGCTCTCCTCCTGGAGGGCTGCTGGCCCGGGCTGACGCTCGAGGGAACAGTGCTGCTGTCAGGCAGCTCTCGTACCGCACCCCGCCGAGGGCTGGTCAGCAGTGGAGCCATCCTGGCCGGGAAGACACGGCGGGTGGGCACAGGGAACCTTGAAGTGACCCCTCACGAATGCTCCGGCTTCAGGCTGGTGCAGCGGGAGCCAAGGTGCAATCGTGTCGCGGCCGAGGGCTCCTGGATCTCAAGGAGCCGGCGGTGCGGAGGCAGGGGAACAGGCAGGAGGGCTTTCAGGGGTCTGCCTCCACCAGCTGCCCCCCGCACAGGGCTCCCCTTGCTGCCCAGCCGGCAGGCCACGGACGCAGCGATGGCTTTGCGCTTCTCCCTTCTGCTGCTCTAAACCAATCGTGCAGCTCTGGCCAGCAGTTAACTGCAGGAAATTGCAGCTCCTCAGCCTCAAGCTCTCAAGATTTTTTTTTGGATGACTGATAAACCCAAAAGCAAAGACACTGGTACCTCTAGAGATGCTCACAGGAACTATTTATATCAATGTGATCCTGCAGAAGCTTCCCCACAATGACAGGCACGTACACATACTTTTTATATTTAGCTTATTTGAAAGACTGGGCATGGGAGAGCCCAGCTCAGATAAGGTCTATTCCTTTCTCCCCTCACTCACACTTGCTGGCACTGGCTTACTCCTCATGCTGTAGCCCTAACCAGCATTCCCTGAAAAAGGGAGACGTCTAAGTCTAAAAAGTGCCTTTTTGCTGCTATTCCCTTCCATGCTCCCGCTTCACCTCCAGGGTGGAATTTCTCTGGCCTTGCTGCCAAAGCCAAAACATGCCACACACCCTCCTGGGGTTCCCATGTAAGTGCAGAGAGCTCCCGCATCTGCTTTTCTCTTTTCAAGGAGTATTTTGGAACACAATGACTCATCTTTGCTTGTTTTTGTCTCAGCTCCTTGTGCTGACAAGGAACATGAGCTGCAGGGAGCATACAGGCTCCTAAGGTGGCCAAATCTGGCCCAGGTGAAACAAAACAATGCCAACATCAGTGTTTCCAGGGGACTCGGTGTCTGTACAGCCTTCTGCTAACCACGAGCTGCGTTCGCAAGGAAGCAGAGCTCAGCAGAAACGCCGTCTCCCTTATGCTGTGGGAAACAACAGCTCTCTGAGGATAGACTTCAGTTTTGGGGAAAGAACTCATGTGTTCTACCTTCAACTTTTTGGGGTTTTTTGAATGATTTCTAATTGAGCACCCCATTCCATGAAGTGTAAGAGCACAGCAGCACCAGGAAGGGGCAGCGGGACACCCTTCTGTGAAACAGTCCTGGAGGGACTCGCAGCTCCCGAGCCCAGGCAGACGTGCTTGCGGTGGAGAAGAAGATGTGCAGAGGCAGTTGTACAACAGAGCTTTATAGTCAGAATGGATTGTACCAGGTTTTTTCGATGCAAAATGGAACATGACCCAAAACCTTCACAGAACAGAAGTGCTTTCAGGAACGCAGGCAGCTGAAGCTCGGATGCCCGCCTGCCTTTTCGCAAGAGGCCGCAAACCGGTCACGTCCCAGTCCACTTCTTCCTCCCCAGACGTGCAAAGTTTGAACTGTCCCATGCAATTTCCCTACAGTGTCACGTGAAATGCAGTAATGCTCAGAGAAGGAGGCAAATGCTAATGGCAAACAGACCTGAACAATATACTGCTCATGCAGCAAAAAAACCCAGTTTGTTTTATAGGGAAACAGTTACAAGTGCGTTTTGGGGGCTGGGGGAAAGAAAAAGAAAAATGGAGCAGGTAACTGCCTGCTGGTCAAGACAGCTCTGGAGTGGATAACGGATCAAAAGAACACCTTGATTTATACGGATGTAGAAGGAATGCCCAGTTTGGATTTCATGGTTGACATTTTACAACAAAAAGGGGAGAGGGAGAACAAACCCAAACCTCAAATCAACCTGCAAGCAAGAGGGTAATGGAATGCACAGAACCTGGAGGGAGCTTCGCTGTCTGAGCTGTGAAAGGGACACCGGAATCAAACCAGAAGAGGGGTACAGAGAACTAACGAGCTCCATCAAACACAGGGGCTGCTGACTGAGACACAGGCAAGTGCAAAGGGCTGGCCTGTAGCGCCCATCCGACGGCACCGACGCTGCTGAGCAGGCACCAGTCCATGGGTTTAAGTTCAAAGCAAAAACGAAAAGGCTTTCCAAACTCCTGGGGTAGGAGGCTCTCCACTTGGGGCAGGGAAAGGCAGCACGTTGGCTGCTGGGAGGCTCGGCCCAGTACACACGGCTGCAGGACTGACAGAAGCTGGACCGGGAAGGTCGCTGCCTGAGCCGCAGCGGTTGTCCCTCTCAGTGGGGAGAGGCGGCCGGTGTTTTACAGCGTGACCGTAAAATGCCTGAGAAGCACATGCCTTGCCATGCTAACACTTCCCTGCAGACAGTTCTGAAGCGCTGGGTGTCTTCATTTCCACATGAGAGTCATGTCCCTGAGAGGTACCGATGGGAGGGGGTTCTAGTATATGCAAATTCAAGGGTGGGAAATGCAGAAAAGCACTGATTTTTCTCTCTCTTTTTCAGGTTTGCTTTGCACTTTGCATTGTTTTCCCAAACTGCATAGCAGCTTACATGTAGTGTCTGAGACACTGGGGCCACGGAAATCAATGGGGCTTCATGAATTCCAACAGCAGCACCAGTGAGTGCTAATTAAGCTGCTGTGCAGAAAGGTTCCGTCCAAAGGACTCCAAAATCACACGCGCTCTCTCTCGCTCTGGCCCTGCGGCTGCTGTTTTGGAGAGCCGTACCATAGCATGACCTGCTTGATTTAAAGCTCATCAACTGCTGGGTGGAGCAAGGGCCAATACCACCTTTCTCATTAAAAAAATAGGAAGGATAAAAAGTTAAAGACTTGAGACAGGCGAGCACGATGCGTTCATGCGGCATGTTTTGTTGCACTCCTCTTAACACGACAGGAATTTCAGGAGTGGAATATAGCAGGGGTGGAGCAGGAGGCAGGTCCCCTTCACCTCCCACACCCTGCCAGCTACCCGACAGGGCATCTCTGGAAGGAGAAAAAATGACAGCCTGGAAACGGGCCTGGGAACCGTGCCCTGAACCTTCCCCTTCCTCAAGTACATCTCAGCTGGATTTCCTTTTTGTAGCGAATGCACCACAATGGCGGACACAGATGTAAAGCTTTTGTTTTGCCAACTCTGTTCTCAGAGAATACACGGCAAACGGCCAAAGCTTTACACATCTGCACCTGTCCTGGTGTGACTCGTAAGAAAAGATGGAGACAGCCATGACAGAAGAGCCCGCTGCGCGGACATGCAGCCAGCTACAGCTCCTCATAGTCCCCACCTCCTCGCGGCTTGCTCATGCTGGCTCCTCCTCCTCCAAGAAAAGCCTCAAGTTCATCTATCTCACTGTTTTTCTCCTTGCTCTTCTTTTTCTTTTTCTTTTTCTCCTCTTTGCTCTCCTCCTTCTCTTTGCTCTTCTTGTGTTTGCTCTTCTTTTTCACAGACTTCTCCTCTTCCTGTAAAATGAGAAAATTCTTATTAGTAAATCCTCTGAGCACGCCAGTAACCCAGCACATACCGCCCTGAAACTTGGCTCTGACAGGAACCTTACTTAGGGTGAAGCATCTCCTACCAAGGCTGGCTTGGAGTTAATTCTAGAAGACCCTTCTGTGAGTTTGGACAGAAGAGAGGAAAGACCAACTGGTTTATACATAGCGGTGGTCTGTCAGGCAGTTTGTGCCCGCCAATACCACAGAAATGTCAGTGACAAAGCCTCCTGCAGACTGCCCCGGCTGCCTCTGAGATCAGGTCTGCCGGGGACACCCCTCTGCTTGGAAAAAGTCACAGTGCTATCAACAGACTCAGCCCAGCAGAGATGCACTGCTCTATTTAATCCTGTATTTCACAAACTCACACACTGCCTTTTCAAAATTCAGCTGTTTAAAAGCTTGCTTCTAAGCTTAATGGTCTGCAGAGCCTGGGAGGCACAGAGCTGGCTGCAGGATGTGAGAATGGAAGGAAGTCCACCAGGTACAGAGTACACTGTAGAAGGCCACCCCTCTCCTTGGCTGGTAGATAATGTGGCAAATGAACTCTGAGGAATCAAATAGTACCTCTTTGCTTTTCTTTTTCTTCTTCTTTTTCTCCTTAGAAGGCTGTTTATCTGTTCAAACAAAAAAACCCACCAACATTGTTTTTAATCAGGTCAAACCATAAGAGATGCAATTCTGCCCTATCCCAGTCTCTAGGAACAAAATGGTCCATCCTGGAGCCATGTGCAAAGGCAATCCCGACACCTCAGCCCAAACTGCACCCCTTTAGAAACCAACACAGGCCCCAGCAGTCACACCCCAACATAACCATATACATCCAGTTTCATTATGAGCATTACATTATCTATTTCATTCTGTGTTACCAACACTGACCTGGGCGTTCACTGTATCACAGCTACAGAGAAACTAACGTAGAGACCAGCTCTACAAACTGGCTCAAAGGCCAAATCGGGGATCAGGTGATGATTTCCAGAGCTGAAGAAGAGCTCCTGGAAACCATTTCCCTTTGACCACTGAATATGTGAAGGCAGATGTTAATCCTACCAGGCATGGTCTGCGCTTCTGTGAGTTGGGCTACTAATGGAAGGTCCTTTCAGGACACGGTCAGTAGACGGGAGCACTCACTGTTGTTGCTCTACAGGGGCTGCTACCTTCACGGTATCAAATGAGTCCTACAGTCCATCACTGTCAAAACGTTTGTCCCAGGCTACTGTGGCTGCTGACTTGGCTGCTGACCTGACTGCTGAATGTCCACTGCCTTTGCTCAAAACCTCCTTCAACAGGAGAGTATGTACTTGGCTGTTTCACAGGAGGCTTTATAACTGCACCACGTTTCACATGCGGTATTTGATTGTCAGTCTCACCTACACACTCTTCTTCATCAGCTGATCTGTCAATACAAGTCAGCCATGAAGAAGCCTAATTGCTGGTCAAGCTACAACTGACTGACTACCAAGACATGTTTTTATATTTATCCCAGAAAGAGGAGATAGGGGGAACCCATGTTGAATTACCAAAGATGCTACACTGAAGTTAAATTATTGACCCGGGCCTCTGCAGATGCACTTCTAGCTATTTCAAGCTGTGCTGTTCAGCAACTCAAAGTGACAAGCCGAGGAAGCCATCGCAGCTTGTGACACCTTGCTTACACTTTTGGAACAGCTATTCAAAGAGATCTCTCTCTGGCGCTGCTTACAGCTTTTCCCCACCTTAAGTCTTTCACTTCCCGTCTTTCGTGGTGACATCGGGGGCAGATCTATAGGAAGGTGCTTGGCAGTAATGCCAGGACAGTAGAAAATATTCGCCTGAGTAAGATTTGCTTCCTCAGGGGATGGGGGGCGGAGGGTGGAAGCCTGATGACTGCTCAGGTTGTGATCAGAACCTCACCCCACCTTTCCCAAAAACAGAAGAGCAAATTGACAGGGTATGTCAGAGCACTTTGCTCAAGTTGATCCAAATTCTTGAGGGGGTGGACACTGCACTGCTGAACACCCCTTCGCAGGCATGCAAGGCTAAGCAGGAAGCCTTATACAGAAGCAGTTTGTGAAAGATGTGCTCCTGCTTCCAGCTGGGACAAAAATAATAGATGGCTGATGCCATGGATGAGCTAAGTTGCCCCCCCTCCCCATGGGGAAAAACCTGAAGTTATTTATGTTGTACATTATGCTGTGTTAAACCATATTAAACACTCACCCAGGGCACTGCATGAAGTTACCGGGTATTTTATTTAGTGCAAATTGGTTTGCTTACACCCTGGAACCATACCGGAAAAAACAGACGCCTGACAAACAAAATCAGCAAGAGTGGAAATAAGGTGTGATCTTTACCTTCCTCACTGCTCTCCTTGGGACCAGTTTCTTCCAAACCCAAACCAAAGAGATCTGAGTCATTTTTCAGTTTAAAGGAGTGGACTGTTGATTTCACAGGCTGGGGTGGCTTTGCCAACGAGGTATCGTCATCAGATACTTCAGAGAGATCTTCTCGGACTGGGAATTCATCCTAGAGACAGGAAAAGGCAGACAACACTGACAAATCTTTCAACTACAATTTCTAAGCATTTTGTACACAAAGATGTCAGATGCCAGCAGGTGGGGAGCAGGGAAGGAAACGGTAGCTGAACTGAGCTGCTATTGCCTGGAAATTAATGCCCTTGATCTTATAAGCTTTATCTATTTCTTGCCTTGGTAAAATGCCTCAGCAGCACTGCTATTGGAAAGTGTGCTCTGGTAACTTAACAGGCGTGCTACCAAAACCAAATTCCTGATGTAAAAGAATTAAACGAGACCTTCAACTGTGTTAGCTCAACAGCATCAGCCCCTAACTGCCCTGGAGGGGCACCTCTGTTTTGGGGAGAATCAAATCTAACAGGCTGAAAACTCACCTCCAGAGCGGACAGACAAAACCTTTTTGCTGTGTGGCTCTGCAGTTCTTGTGTACCAGAGACAACCCATGGCAGGGCCACGGAAGCCGTCTGCGTTTGCAGGGTAACGCCCTTCACCGAGTCAAAAGGCAATGGGCTCCCAGGGCAAATTTGCTCCTTCAATGTGTGCTAAAAACCAGGATGCTGCAGAGACTGGATATCACCCAAAAATTCTCTGTCTCTGCCTGATGGGAATGGAAATGAAGTTTAATGATCTTCGGATACCTGCCAACCGGTCCTCTTTAGAATCCGTTACGTCCTCCATACTGATCGAACACGGCCTCGCTCTGCTGCTGACCTACGCAATGCCCCCTTCCTCCTGGCTGATGGGGGTGTTCTCACTGCTCTGCCTGACCAGTAAACCTTGCAGCTGAAAACCATTCACAAGCTGTGGGCCATCTCCCTGACCCTGTTGCAATGGCAAGCTCCCTCACAAATCCCGTTTCTCAGCATCACAGGCTAAGAGAAGTAAACTTGCTCCAAATACTTTTGCTTTCATATTAAACTGCCAAGAAAAGCAGGTACTGAAAATGCTAAATGAATGGAAAATTACTTAATAAACAGCATGACAAACAGGCAAGGTCAAAGAAACTGGGACAACTGTCCTCGCTGCAGGATTCCAAAATGATGCAAGCACCTAACAGGCTCCTGAACACCAGCTAAGCCGGACACCAGGAGTACCCCTGAGCAGCAGCTGCCCACCCAAATGGCGGTTAGCAGTTCTAGAGGTTGCTCTGCTGGCTGCCAGTACTGATCACTGAAATCAGGGATGGCTGGAGCCACAGCAGGAAGCTCCTACCAGCCCCGAGGAGATACCTGTGTTTTCTCCACCGTCACGACACGACAGGGGCAGGGGGGAGTCCTGCTGCTCTCTGTGTCTGAGCAGACACCTGCAGCTGCCCAGTGCTGAATGTCACAGAGACACTACAGCTAACCTGGCTATGCTGGAAAGTCCTTCCCAGGCAGATTTTCCTACTTCAGTAAGAAGCTTTGCCAAGCAAATTTTGTTATGGCCTTTGGATTGCTGGACTGACTGCAGGGAGCTCGCTCTCTCTGGCCCACACACACTTCTACGTGTTAAACTTCGGGTGACAAACCGTTACCTTTGTATTTTACACCTTCCACACTGCGGGACTGACCGCACTTTGGACTTACTGAGAATAAGCAGCACGTTAAAACGCACAAGCACAAACCTTGTTGCTGTGTGGCTTCAACAGAGCATTAGTGGGTTTGTGCTTATATCAGTCTCTTCAGGTTGCTTAGCACCTGACTTGCTGTGACTGCTGCTGAGGGATGGGAGAGCAGATGAAAGCTCTGCTCAGTGAGATGCCTCAACACCTCAAGCTCAGCCTCGCAGCAGCGCACAGCGATTCATGCATGTTATTTACCATTTTCTTCTTCTGGCTGTCAGAATCCTCACTTTCGAAGTCTGGGTCATCCATAACAAATGAGAGCATCTGAGTAGCTATTGGTCCCTCTTGATCACTGTCAGACGACTCAGGCTTTTCCTCTTTGACCACTTTCTGCTTGAGAGCATGTCCTTTGCTTTGGGAAGTGGTCTTTGGGGCCTGGACTGCTGCTGGGGTGGCAGTGGCAGCAGCTGGCAGACTAGCATTGACCTTGCTGCTGCTGTTTCTTTCAGACCCAGAACGTGGAGGTAAACTGTCAGGAGGCTTCGGGTCATTTGCTTTGGTCAAAATTGCTTCACTGTGTGGTTTCAGAGAATTTCTGGAAGACCTGAGAAGAAAGAAACAAGTTGTCAGAGCCTGTCCACCCCCGCTCTGTGAAGCAAAGCTCAATGACCAATTAATAGTTGAGCCTGCCCTGAAGGGCTGCAATGTGTATCTCAACAGGAGAGTTGATTCATCCTAGGGGGGTGCGTGGTCAAACAGGTACCACTCAGAGGGTGAAGATAACCCTGGCGTCCCTGCGGATGCTGATGCAGAGGTGCCTGTGCCAGCGGGCCACGCCTGCCTATCACCCACAGGATGTGGTACGGGGAGAACACGATCCAGTTCGTTGTTCTCCGGCACAGGGTGTGGTGAACGACTTCCAATCCCTTCACCACAAGACTCCACGCCTCTGTCCTCCTCACACGGCTACAAGCAGACGTTCAGGCACTCGGTTACAGTCTCTTGTTCAAACTTGAGAAAAAGGCTGGGCCGTTCCCAAGAAGAAGCGTTACCAGTGCCCACAGGAGCACAGGGCTCGAAGGCACGCTGCCTAGGTGCAGTGCAGAAAACACTGCGCACAGTCACACCCGAGGTAAATACAGCCCCACCTTACAGCTGAAGGAAGAGACCGATACAGAGACCAAGACTGCCCAGAGGCTGCACAGAAGTCAGTGGCAGGACTGAGAAGGGCCCAAGTTTGCCAGCACAACCTCACACTTCAGGCTGTGCTTCATACCTTTTTTTTTCCTGCTCCGTGTCGATGTCTTTATCAGGTATGAGTACGACCTTCGAGTCCTTCACCTCTTCCTCTTCCTCCTCCTCACTCGATAGTGTGATGTTCTTGCTGGGCACCCGTTCTGCTGCCAGCATGGGTCTGCTGGGGATTTTGTCATCCAGATCTAGGTCGTCTTGGAAACCTGCCACCATGGGGTTCCCCCCAGACGCCTCTCCATCGCTGCAAAACAGACAATGAGCAGACATAGCACCCCCAGGATGTGCTAGGACAGACATGCCTCGCCTTGAAAGCAGCCTGCCGCTTTCCTTGCCCTTCTGGTGACTTCAGGGTTGATGTCCCTCAGCCCGGGGTGGCTGCACCCCCTGCACACTGCCCAGCCGCTGCCCTGGTCGGGCTGGACCTGCTCCCTGCAGGCTGCGGCGCTGGCACAAGACAGGCCACAGAAGGATGTGCCACACAGTGGCTGCTGCCGTTCAAGCTGAAGACGAGTGGCTGGAAAAAGTGAATCTCAGTGCTACAGAGCAGCCTGTTGATTCAGCTCTATCAGAATATCTCCGGTCCAACATGCAAGGATCATTCAATTAAACCATGGGAACTGCCTGCCTTAATCCCCACATCCTGTAATTAAACCTGATCATATACTGCCACTACTATGGGAATTCACTCACAGCTATTAGCTTCCTGGAATTATTTCTGTGTCTCTGGTGCTCCCTGAAGCAGGCAGCTACTCAGACACCATAACCATGCTTTAACATCCCCCAAATTAAATTAACCTAAGGACATACTTTTAGAGCTGGAGTCTGTGAGACTCCCTGGATGTAACACAGTTACGTGTTCAGAGGCATCTCGATAGAGGGCTTCGCAGCTGAAATTACCTGCTGAGGATTCTTGTCTGAATGTCCCCAGGACTTAATAATTTTAACACTTTCTGAAGGATTTGCTCATGTCAGGAATACAGATATTTTCCCCAGCCTTGCTGATGAGCCTTTGCAGCACCTTTCCTCATTCTGTTTCCTTTACCTGCAACAGACACCCAGCTCCTTCCTGATAACCTACAAGACACAATAGCCACTGTCCTTTTAACGACTTGATACGGATTGTACAGACACAGCCTCCATTTTTACACAGAGACACACACACACACACAAAAAGATTATAGCTTGGAACAGATTAGATTTTAGAGGCATAAAAAGAATCACAAAAACTTGAAACCCTTGATCTGGAAGAAGGTAGTGTTCCCAGACTAGCACAGAGCCATCACTGGAAAAGTCTGTGGAAGACGGTGTGCTGATGGGATGGGAAATGACGAGGCCCTAACACAGCCCGAATGACTGCACTACTCACTCTGGCTCTTAGTTACTGGTTTACAAGTCAGTTTTAAAGAACTGGTACATCTGCCAACAGATAATGGAGTTATTTGTGACATAGGGGACGCCACGCTTATGACAACCGGTGCAGCACACTGAGAGGGATTACAGTCAATGCTTGTCTGGGTTAGAGTGCTAAGATCAGGGCTAACGTCCACTCCCTCCTTCTGCTTTTGGTGTGGATCCCTCCGCTTTCAGGACTCACAGTGCAGCTCCCAGCTAAGCAGAGACAGGCTGCTGAAGAGCCCCTTCACCAGTAACACTGCTGCTCTCATACTGAGCCAGAAAGGAGGCACACAGCCCGTCCCACACAAAGGAGGAGAAAACTGGTGCCCAAAACAGCTTCCAAGGCTGGAGGAATTACAAATGAGTGATTTCTGAGGTCTGTGAAGGACTGCCAGGGTTTCCTCTTGAAATGCACTGAAAAGAAAATGGAGTTGCAGCCTAAAAATGGCAGGACATTATTCTGAACCAGCGACACTGTATGTCTTTAACATGTCACTGCTCTATTAGGCACAGGGACTCTTCAGAGATTGCTGCCACTGTCCTTCTACCGCACACCATACGAGACCTGCAGCCTTTGAAGCATTCCCAGTCCGAACAGAACATCCACGTGTGTACACACACCCGCACAAAGTGGGTCATCTCCCTTTGCAGTGGATACACTGCCTCCGTCTATAACTTCCAGACAAAACGCTGAGCGACAGCTTCAGAGCAAAGCAACGGAGTGAATATACATCAGGAAAATCACTGCTGCAGTACAAACAAGGTCTGACAACGCAAAATTAGTATCAGCTTGTGGTCCTGAGGTTCCAGCTGGAAGGAGTTCAGCGCATGCGAAAACAAGCACATTGCGCCACTCTCTCCATGCCCCACGCGCTGCCAAGCCCGCGTCAGCGTCAAGCCAACGTGCTGGGGGCGCAGGTACCCACCAGGAACGACTATGCTCGCCGGGGTCTGCGTCTGAGCTACCGAGCAAAGAGCACATTGGGGTTTCCTCAGGGAGCCCTCCGGGGTGCACACAGAACGGCTGCTGGTCATTGAACAAACCCTGCTGCAACCTGAGCACAGTCTCAAACCCAGATCGACCATCAGCCCTGCCACGGGGCCAGCGGAATCTTCTTGCCACATCAGTTTTTGGGGCTGGAGAAAGAGGAAAAACCCAAACTCTGATAAAGCAGATAAGCTGAGGGAATCACTTGCTGCAGGATGAGCCTGCACAGCTATATGGTAGGAGATGGAGGTCTTCCACGGTGAACCAGTGTCCTCAGCTTCTCTCACTAGGTCCAGTGCAGCTGGGTGCAAAATATAACATAAATAACAGCTGCCATAAAAGCAAAGAACCAGTTCAAAGCCTTTCAGAGGACACAGGAAATCTTATCAACGTTTGAGATCAATGTCTAGCAATGCTGACAAATCAGATCAGGAATACCATTAGGTACAGCATAAACTCGCTTTCAGACACCTACAGCCCACCCACGGACCTAGGCCAGCCTGACCCAGCAGGAGGGAAGAGGGGAGCCCATTTGGAGCCAGATTAGCTCCTCCAGTGCAGTCACACACACACTGGCTCAGGGCATCAGGCTAAAGAGCAGCAAATTAAGTTCTGAAACAGCAAACTGGGAGAGGGACCTGCCTTCCTAATTAACCGGTAAAGAAACTGATTTTGTGAGTTCTCTTTATTGCAAGCTGGAGAACCATAACACACTATTAAACAAAACCCAGGGCTCCATTAATCTCTGTAGATCTGTGCTGGGATTTTGCTACAGCAACACCAAGAGACGTCAGTAAGTGCTGAAAGTCTCAGCAGCTGCCTGATCTTTTGGCAAGAGGAGCCTTGCTCCACAGGCATGAGTGCATTCCTCACTGATAGCACCCTTAAGAAAAAAAAGTGTTTCTTTCTAACATTATTGCTCCATGTCAACTCTTTTTCCATCGTTTAGAGATGTCATGGAGGAGGGAATGGGAGAAGTTCACATGACATCACTGCAAAAAAAACCAAGAATTCCCGACGTCAACAAAATGGACAAGAAATACCAGACTCAACAGCCTCTTTCTGAAGCTCAGAAAAGCAAACAAGTTCTTACAAATGGAAGCAAACACATCCCTGAGCTCAGGAAGCTGCTCAGTTACTCAGCATAACGCCCGCTTCCAAGAACGAGAGCAAGGCCTTCCCCTCTTCCCTGAGGAGCTGCCCTCTGTGTGAGAGAGCAGCTGGAGCTCTGCCTGGGGATGGATGAAGAGCCAACTGAGAGCTTACGGGTTAGGATGCAAGAGAGGACAGGTAAAGGTGACACCACAGTGGGTGCCTGCTACAGGCTGCCCGATCAGGAAGAACAAACGGATCAGGCCCTCTACAAAAAGACAGGAGCAGCCTCATGTTCGCAGGCCCTGGTCCTCATGGACTCCAACCAACGTGGTATCTGTTGGAGGGACAAGACAGCAAGATGTAAGCAACCCAAGAGGTTCCTGGAGTGCACTGATGGTAACTTCCTCCTCTGAGTGGTAGAGGAGCCAACGAGGAGAGGTGCTCTGATGGACCTCATACCCACAAAAAATGAGGGCCTTGTTGGGAAGGTGAAGGCCAGAGGCAGCCTTGGTGAAGTTCAGGATCCTGGGAGGAGGGTAAAAAGCAAGCTGGACTTCACGAGAGCAGACTTTGGCCTCTTCAGAGATTTGCCTGGAAGAGTCCTGTGAGGGCAGAAGGGCCCAAGAAAGCTGGCTGATATTCAAGGATCACCTCCTCTAAGCTTAACAGCAGTGCATCCCAGCATATAAGGGGTCAGGCAAAAATGCTAGGATGCCTGCATGGATGAACAAGGAGCTCCTGGACAAACTCAAACACAAAAAAGAAGCATCCAGGGGGTGGATGCAAGGACGGGTAACCTGGGACGAATACAGAGGCATCGTCCAAGCATCCAGGGATGAAATCAGGAAAGCTAAAGCCCAAAGGCAATTGAATCTGGCCACGGGTGTCAAGGACAAGAAGGACTTCTGTAAGTAGAGAGGTGACAAAAGGAATACTAGGGAAAATGTGGGCACATTGCTCCATGAGAAGGGGGACCTGGTTACACAGGCCATGGCAAGGCTGAAGTACTGAAGGCCGCCTTTTCTTTGGTCTTTACTAGCAAGACCGATCTTCAGGAATCCCAGGTCCCAGCGACCAGGGGATATGCGGAGCAGCGAAGATGCACCCTTGGTGGAAGAGGATCAAGTCAGGGATCCTGGACAAAGCAAAACTGGACATACATAAGCCAAGAGCGCTGATGGGATGCACCCATGAATGCTGAGGGAACTGGCAGGTGCCATTGTGAGGCCACTCTTGATAATCTTTGATCAATCATGTCAACTGGGAGAAGTGCCTGAAAACTTTCCTGAAGAGGAAAGCAAATGCCACTCCTATCTTCAAGAAAGGCAAGAAGATGGACCCAGAAAACTACAGCCCTTTCAGCCTCACCTTGATCCCCGAGAAGGTGATGGAGCAGCTAATCCTGCAAACTACTTCCAGGCACATGAATGAAAGCAAATCATCAGGAGTAGTCTGCACAGATTTATCAAGGGTGAGCCATGCTTGATCAAGTTGATAACAAGTCTATGATGGAATAACTGGCCGGGTAGATGAGGGGAGAGTAGTGGATACCTGGACTTCAGCAAGGTCTTTAACACTGTGTCCTGTAAGATCCTCATAGGGAAGCTGTTGATGTACAGGCTGGATGTGCAGACAGTGAGGTCGACTGAAAACTGGCTGAATGGCTGGGCCCAGAGGGTGGTAAACAGTGCCACCAAGTCTAGTTGGAGGCCAGAAACTAGTGTTGTACCCCAGGGATCAATATGGGGCTGTCCTGTTTATTATCTCCGTTAATGATCTGGATGATGGGGCAGGGTGTACGCCCAGCAAGTTTGCAGATGACATCAAACTGGGAGGAGTGACTGATGCGCCAGAGGGTCTCGCTGCCACCCAGAGCGACCTCGTCAGGCTGGAGAAATGGGCTGACAGGAACCTCATGAAGTTCAACAAGGGCAAGTGCAAAGTCCTGCACTTGGAAAGGAACAACCCGATATACCGACACATGCTGGGGGACACCAGCTGGAAAGCAGTTTGGCAGAAGAGGGCCTGGGGGTCCTGGTGAACACCAAGTTGACCATAAGTAAGCAAAGGTGGCAAATGGTACCCTGGGCTGCATTACACAAAGCATTGCCGGCAGGACGAGGGAGGTGATCCTTCCCCTCTGCTCAGCACTCGCGAGGCCACACCTGGAGTGCTGTGTCCAGTTCTGGGTGCTCCTCAGTGCAGAGAGATGTGGGTACACTGCAGAGTCCAACGAAGGGCCACGAGGATGATTACGTGGCTGCAGCATCTCTCACATGAGGAAAGGCTCTCTCACATGAGAGCTGGGACTGCTTAGCCTAGAGAAGAGAAGCCCTGGGGGGACCTTATCAATGTATTTAAATACCTGAAAGAGCGTGCAAAGAAGATGGAGCCAGTCTCCTTTGAGTGCTGCTCAGTGACAGGAGAAGAGGCAGTGGGCACAAACTGAAACACAGGAGGTTCCCTAGGAACATTAGGGAACACTTTTTCCACTGAGGGTGACAGAGCGCCGGCACAGGTTGCCAGAGAGGTTGTGGAGTCTCCATCCATGGAGATATTCAAAAGCCATCTGGACATGGTTCTGGGCAATCAGCTCTGGGTGGCCCTGGGGAGGGGAGGCTGGACCAGATGACCTCCAGAGGTGCCTTCCAACCTCAGCCATTCCGGGATTCTCTGAACACAACTATCTCCACACGTGAAACGCAGTGTGCACTGAGGCGTTCTCACACGAGCTAATTGCAAGGCTCTCGTTTACAGACAGCGAGGCGACTCCTCTTATTTGGAGAACTAACGTCATAAATTCTCAACACACAGCCCATTCTTCTGCCACACCTTCAATGGCTCTTCAGTTTTGGAGTTTACGCTTGGGTACAGCACACCCAAAAGAAACGCTGGCAAGCTGGGTAAGCTTAACACTCAGTTATCTGCTTAAAAATGTTCAGGAGGCCTGAACGCATCTCTCTAGTGTGTTCTCAGGCCTTGTTCCCCACTCACATGCAAGGGGGAAACAGCTTCCAGTATTTCATTTTTTAAAACCAAGAAAATCTCCATTAGGTTTGAGTGGTTTCACAGGAGAACTTTTGTGTTCTTTAGGTCAGAGATAAATTTCTGCAGCAGTAGATTTTCTTGCAACTACAACAACCTACTCACTGCAGTAGAAGCTGATTATTAGAGATGGTGCTTATAGAACTCTTAGGTTGCTCCTGGGCATCACGTGGTAGTAATTGGCATCCTGAAGGAAATCAGTTATTGCAGATGATGGTCAGAACCACATCTACATCTCTGAATTTCTGCACATCTGGCTTATTGTGGTCGGCCCTTTTTGGCAAGAAACAGAAGGTAAAATTGTCAGACCACCAAGAAAACTGTGTGAACTACACAAGAAACCAGAGCAAAACATGGATGACAAGCTGCAGAGAAATAAGGAGCATATGAATTTGCAGAGATGTGCTGCAAGGTCTTCTCCTAGGGCACCAGAGCTGTTCCAACTGCAGATGGTGACCACTGTCATCAAAGGATGAAGCTGTGAACAAGTGTCCTCTCTGTGAAAGCCCCAAAGTGTCTCTCTTTCTGCCCCCACCAGCTCATAGGCACTGGAAGGCTACCAAGACTGCGGACAGAGTGCAGAAGGGCATCATAGCAGCCAAGAACATGACAACTCTACAACCAAGGAGCAGGGCTCTTGCACTGCTGTTTGAGATGTTTGGCTTGTAGTTTAACACCCATTTCCTTCCAATGACTGACGTTCTAGAGAGGAGAAACCTTTGGTAAAGATCCAGCCTCCTACCCACAGCAAGAACTGCAGCTAAAGAGCTCTAAGGGCACTCCAGGACCCAGTCCTTCAGCAAACCCCAGGAAGGTCAGGCTTGGCTCTTCTGACATTTTCTTGTTAAACACAGAAAAATATCCCAGCTCAGCCACAGCCGCAAGCAAGATGCTTCGTAGGCCAGCAGGCTTCTAGCAACCACCACTTTTTCTCCCTTTCTTTCCTCTTTTTTTTTTTTTTTTTTTAATCAAACACCCACGTGTTTTACCATCACAAGGGATGATGACTCAGGCTGACCTGCATTAGACAGGCATCGAGCCTCACACACAGCGTTGATTTCAAGTTGTTGTGGTTGAACTAGAGAACACTGAATCATGACAAAGATGTCAAAAGACGTAGAATCCACCACATTCACAGATCAGCTGTATCAGCATTTAATTACTCTCCTGGTTAACCCAGTGTTGATGACAAGAGGCAGCAGGCAAGGACTGCTCTAAGCAGAGGGATGCAGATACTGTGAGTATGCTTAGGTCACCTCTTTTGTGACAGTCTGCTTTCAGACAGCTTGCTGCACATCCCCTTGTCTGAGCAGCTCAGTATATACAATCCCTTTTCCCTTTTTTTGGTTAAAAACATCAAAGCCAGGAAAAGAAAAAAAGAAAAGAAAAAGAAAATCCAGCCTACAGCACAAGCACAGATCTCTGCCGTTTGGAGGACAGAATTATAGAATCACAGCATCGTTTGGGCTGGAAGGGACCTTTAAAGGCCATCTGGTCCAACCCCCTGCGGTGAGCAGGGACACCTTTAGCTGGATCAGGTTGCTCAGAGCCCCGTCCAGCCTGACCTTGGATGTTTCCAGGGATGGGGCTTCTACCACCTCTCTGGGCAACCCGTGCCAGTGTCTCACCACTCTCACAGGAAAGAACTTCTTCCTTCTATCTAATCTAAATCCCCCCTCTTTCAGTCTGAAACCATTACCCCTTATCCTATCACCACGGTCCCTGGTAAAAGAGTCCCTCCCCACCTTTCCTGCAGCCCCCTTTCAGCACTGGAAGGCTGCTGGAAGGTCTCCCCAGAGCTTTCTCTTCTCCAGGCTGAACAACCCCAACTCCCTCAGTCTGTCCTCACAGGGGAGCTCCTCCAGTCCCCGGACCGTCTTCGTGGCCTCCTCGGGCCTCGCTCCAACAGGTCCATGTCTTCCCTGTGCTGAGGGCCCCAGAGCTGGGTAGAGTAAAGGGGGAGAACCCCCTCCCTCGCCCTGCTGGCCATGCTGCTTTGGATGCAGCCCAGGATACAGCTGGCCTTCTGGGCTGCGAGCGCACAGTGCCGGCTCATGTCCAGCTTTTTGTTCACCAGCACCCCCAAGTCCTTCTCAGCAGGGCTGCTCTCAACTCCCTCACCCCTCAGCCTGTACTGACACCAGGAGTTGCCCTGACCCAGGTGCAGGACCTTGCACTCGGCCTTGCTGAACCTCATGAGGTTCACATGAGCCCACTTCCCAAGCTTGTCCAGGTCCCTCTGGATGGCCTCCCGTCTCTCAGGCATGTCAACCACACCACTCAGCCTGGGGTCATCTGCAACTTTGCTGAGGGTGCACTCGACCCCACTGTCTGTTATTAATGAAGACATTGAACAGTACTGGTCCCAGTATGGACCCCTGTGAGACATCACTCGTCACTGATCTCCATCTCAACATTGAGCCGTTGGCCACTACTCTCCAGATGCGACCATCCAGCCAATGCCTTATCCACCAAACAGTCCATCCATCAGATCCGTATCTCTCCAATTTAGAGAGAAAATGCAGGGAAGGAACATTAGAAATGGCCAGAGGCAGAAAGGCACCCCGTAAGACTTTTCTGGAATCCGTAGGCAAGCATGCAGTGACACTCCCAAGGGAGCACAACCCTCTCCATCCTTCCTTCCCAAATCCCATCAAGCCACGGCATGCCCCCAAGTGTGCTTCAAAGAACCCAAACCGCTTTATAATGCCTCAGGAATGGCAGCACCAAGCCACGATGGAGTCTGGCCACGCTTTGGGCCTCTGCAGCCATGAAGAATTCATTAGGCAGAACATAATATCCCTGCAAAGTGCACTGGGTTCCAGAAGGAAAATATCTCAAATGCTTTAGCACTTTCGGCCAGAAGGGAAATCCCTTCCTGACCCAAAGCAACCCAGTGCTTTAACACTGAGCATGAAAGCAAGACAGCAAAACCAGGAAGGTGATGACTAGCTTTTACTGCCATTCCTCGTGCCCAAGGAGCAGTGTGTAGCATTAAATGGCAGATTGTCAACGCTATGACTGACTATATCACGGCCAGAAAGGCTCAGGGGCAGCCAATTGTCCTGCAATCACTTTCTGAGCAGCGACAACAGGTTACCCAGGCCTGACTCATCACTGGGACTGCACAGCCAGCTACGCCCCTGTCTCACCCTCCCTCCAGCCTCCTTTCCTTACCTTTCGCTATCAACACGGTGTTTAGTCTGCAGTTTCCCTTTGTCCTTCTGTGGGGCTGGGTCTTCTAGAAAGCTGTGGTCCAGGCGGTCATCGGGAACAAAGTCCTCGACGCTCTGCACTTTTGTAGGGGCTTCAGGGTGGGCAGGAGGAGTGGCAGCAGCAGCATCTGCATTAGCAACAGTAGCTGTAAAACACAGGTTCACCAAAAGCAAGACGGAAATTTGCTTTCTACTGATCTATCCTGCCCAGGGCCTCTTCAGCACAGACAGCTGCCATGAAGCAGGACCTCAGCTACACGGCAAGGGAACAGCAAGGGTATGAACAGGATCCTGAAACCAGTCCAGAGCCTTGCAAGAAGGCATCACAGACCACCCACGGCCGCTGTGGTTTAAGATGCACCAGGCTGACCCAGGCTCTGAGATAGTCTGAAAGACTCTCCAGCACAGTAGCTGACTCTGCCCTACAGTGAATCCTACCGCTGACTGCACCGCAGCCAGATTTTATACCTACGCTGGGTGCACTGCTCCCGTGTGCTGTCCCTTCATCGTCCTCTTACCTCTTCCAGACTGTTCCATTTACCCACTCTCCTCCTCTGGCCTTTTCAACTCTAACTGTCAAAGGCAGAATTGTTCACACTGTGCTTTTAGATGCCCCGTGTAAGCAAAAGCTCAAGAGCTACTCTGAATAGAGACTCGCTTTAATGTAGCTTATTTGTAGAGACACCTTTGCCCATCTTCAACGTAGCAGGATGAAATTAGCCTAACCAAGAAGCTTAAAGTGATTAATGTTTTCAGAATCTGCAATATTCAACCTTTTTCTTTTGCCAGGACTGCACCTCACATCTAGGCTCTTTTCTTTTAGGTGAACAAGATTTGGATATTTTTTTCTAGATTCTGCTCTGCTAGTACAGCCTTCAGATCACTTTTGCATACGAATAACATTATTACTAATGCCACAGAGTAGCGTTGGTGTAAGAAAAAACATAGCTGAAAGAATTACTACTGCAAGACTTCAAGGGAAAGCTTAAATAGCAGCTCCCAAAAAAACAAGTATTACTTTGTGACAGTGATTTTTCAACTGTTTTCTAGTCAGCTAGTCCCTAGGTATGTTCCAGCAGAGGTGCAGCCCCTTGGCACGCTACATAAACCTAACAGCACTGACAGATCAGCTTTTCCTAGCCGCCTTTGCAACTCTCCTAAAAAACACCCCTGAGATACCAGGACTGCAGGCCACAAGCCTAAAACAGTTCTCAAGCTAAGTGATAGATTAAAAAAAAAAAAAGGAAGAAAAAGAAAAAACCCAAACCCCAAAGACTGTAGCACTGGTAGCAGACCACCTGGTTTTTTTCTACAGATAATTTTTTTATTGACAAGGGATTTCTCGTGTTTGCTCCTCTTTGTTTGTTTGTTTGTTTCTGGGTAGGAAGAGTTATAAACAAACTGAAATGGGTGTCATACCTGGTAACAGATTCAGGATGCAGAACATTGTGTGCAGATCTAAAACTGAAAGATTTCAACATCTGAAACTGCAAACTGTGTTCCCAGCACCTCCTCCTTTCTTTCTGTGGGTGTCTCGAGAGTACTGTGAGCTCTAGGGATTGACAGTTTGAGAGGGAAGGTATTTCCAAAGGGTGATTCAAACCATGTCAAGCTAATGATTTTTAGGCAGTGCCGGCTCTGCAGCTCCAGTTAGCTTCGCAAACAAAGTGAATGTGACAGGCAAATTAAGGTCCAGCTCAGTAAAAGTACATGTAACAAAACCCTCGATGCCTCTGCCCTGCAACTTCGTCCGGCAGGGCTTGGGACCGAACGCTGCGCTACTCTGCTCCATTGTGTCCTAGCGCTAAGGAAGCAGCCAAGGGGGGCTGCCCTCCTCCTCAGACCATCTCTGAAGGAGCATATTTCCCTGGAGGGGAATCTGCTGCAGCGCCTGGACTTACGTGATCATTTCTGGCTGAATAACCTTTAAAACCAGCACTCTGCTGTTCTCCCCTAACACACAGGAGCCCCTCTGAGCTGCCAGACTTTTGTGAAGACAGAGCTTCAAATAGCTTCTCTAATAATTTTTCTTGTTATTCAAGAGGCATATGTGTTCCTGGTAAGAAGCTGACAGTTATTTTATTAGTGTCCCCTGCGTATTCAGTACCTTCCTTCTGAAGCATGCTACAGCCACCACCCAGCTGGCTGGATACACCCCCATCCAAGTCCAGGACAGAGACAAACCAAAACACCAATTCGGAGAAAAACAGAGAGTGGCAGCACAGCCCTCCTTGGACAGACCCTGCACACACTCGGGGCCTGCGGTCCTCAGAGACCTGTCTGCTCAGCCTCCCGCTAGGAGAGAAACGAAAGGAAACCAGAGAAGCCCCCAGAGGTGACACCCGGCCTGGACACCACACTCCAGCACCTACCTGGCTGCGGGGGAGAGGGGTCTGACGCAGGAGACGTCCCGAACAGACGTGAAATAATGCTGCGCTTGGGCGGTGGGACTGCGGCCGGAGGGGCTGGGGAGGCTGTAACTGGCGGAGACGCGTGTGGCTGCTGGGCCTCGGGGGCAGGCACTGGTGAGAAAGATGGGGGGGGTTCAGGAGAGACGGTGGAGCTTGTGGAAAGCGGCTGGGGCGGCTGTGGGGTGCCGGGGCTGGAGCTGCCCGTCGATGTGGAGCTTGGAGGTACGATGGGTGACTGGGAGCCAGAGGAAGGGCTTTGCCCGTTAGTTGTGAGTGGCGACGTGTGTCCTCGACTTCGGGCTTCCATCATTTCAAGGAAGCTGCAGGGAAGACCAATTGCAAACATAAGGAATGGAGAAAACATGCTCAACAATGCACTGAGCGTGCTGCTGTGCTGCTCTGGCTCTGTGCTGAGCTGGGAGGGTATGGGGCTGCTCTCAGACGTGCTGTGACTCCCTGGGCCACAATAAATCTGGTTCACTCGTGCGAGCTAAGCTCACCCAATCTGCATCGAGGTGTGGAGAATCCCAACCCGCTTTGCACTGCAGGACGAAACCTACGTTTGCAACGGTGCTGGGAACTCCCTGGATAGACAGACTGTAACAACATGCCAGGGCTTGAAACACAACCTTAAGTCAGTTCTTGGACATATGCCTCTAAGGGAGTAAGTGCTAGAGGAATGACACATTTTTAGATTCAGCAGAATAGATCAGTGTTCAAGAAAACTGAAATACTATAAAAACCTCTTCATTCAGCCAAGAATGGATTTGAGAGGAGAATCCTTGAATGTCAAAAGGAAAGAGCTATCCAGAGGGCTCACAGAGGACTGACTGCAATTATCCTTCTCGCAACGTGCAGAGATACAGGCAGTCTCTCCCCCTGCATGCACTCCCCCCCCGTCTGGGAGGCCGTGGGCCAAGCGGCAGAAGCTCTGAAGCAAGTTGTGGTCCTGGCTGGATTCCTGACTAGAAGAGCAATAAAGCCTGTACCGCCAGAGAGGGTGAAACGCTCTATCCTTTTCAGAAAGGAAACCAAGCCTGATCCTGCTGCAGCCTCCTCTGCAGCCCCTTTGGTTGGCAGTCTTTTCACAAGCTGCGTGCAGAGAAACACCTAACAGAAAGCCAGGCTTTTACTATGAAATGGTCTCAGAATAAGATCTGCTACCTGCCACACATCTGGGAGATATAAAGAGGACACCCAAAGTGAAGTAGCCTGTATAAAATCTAGCACATGCAGTCTTGCCTCTTATTTCATTAAGCCTAATGAACTCGTGCACAGAGGCTCTGGGTTCAACTGCTTCTGCAAGAGAGACAGACTCGGTTGTGCTCCAGTCAACGAGAATGTCAAAACAGAGACGACTCTCCCCTACAGAGCATGACCAGGGCCTTGAGCCAGCCAGGCACCTTTAGTGGAACAACTGCTAAGCAGAAAGCAATCAGGAGGGGCTGAAAGACTCTAAACCCCCTTGAGATATCATTTCCTATTTTAAGGAGCAACCTGATACACTTTTAAGGAACAGACTAATAGACTTTGTGACCGGCTGTGTCTGGAGCCCTAGAGAACAACCACCCCAGGAAGCCGTTACTTGAATTGGAAAACCAGGAGTCATTCCTGCCTAAGGAACTCGCTAGAGCAGAGATAAAGGGTAGCGCTAAAAAGCAGTATTAGCTGGGAGAGAAATCCTTGGTAGAGTTCCCCAAAGATTAGTGTTGAGATATATTTCAGCATTTCAATGAAGTGGCACAGAGACCAAGGAAACGCTCATGAGCTTGCAAGTTGGGAGGCAGCATCGACAGAGAGGAAGACAGGGACAGATACAGAAAGAACTGGATGATCCTGAATAACAGAAATGAGAAGAAATTCAAGAGTACAAAGGAAATAGTCATCTGCTCAGGGCCAGGAAACAAGTGCTCTTGCTCCAAGTTCACCACACAGGAATGGCTAGGAAAGACTCCCTCACTCATTGCAGAAGACTGGACTAAAGGCTGCAATCACAGTGATGCCTGGGAAGAGAAAAAATGAGCCTGGCTGTCACACGGCCATCCACTACCTATCCCCTGGGACTGCTGTCAAGGCACCTAAAGCAGTGCCACGCTGTGGTAGCCTCACTGATGCTTCCACCAGGATCTGGGGCAAGGCTGATGTGCTTGTGCCACCCAGCAGACCGGCTACAACAAAGCAAGCTCCTGGCAGAGCTGAGATCAGAGCATGCGACAGCGCATCCGTTCCAGCATCCTGCCTCCCAGGGGACTAATAGCTGGGGTGAGCTGTGGGACAACCCATTCCACTGAAAATGATGCATGATTTGTCATGCACCAAAGAGAAAACATAAAGCAGCGTAACTCCTGCACTAAGCTCTGGGGAGACCGCAGCAGGTTCGTCTGGAAGGCGCACAGGGTACACACACACCCCGCAAGAATACAGCAGTGTATTTTCCATGCACCTCTGTCACGGCGCTGCAGAGCCCAGCAATGGCACATCAGCCCTTTCTTGAGGAGGGGGTCGCCATACATGCCATCCAGCAACCCTCAAGACAGGCTACGCAAGGCAGCCATGGCGAGGGAAAGACGAGCCAAGGGTACCTGCAATTCAGCCCCTGTCTGACCGAGCGAACGCTCTGAATCCACCAAGCCATGTGAGTTGCTACGGCCTGAAAAGCCACCCACGAGCCCTGCCTGCACAGGACGTGCGGCTCCGCCGATCCCCGCCTGAAGCACTGAGTGCTAAATTCTGTCATCCCTCCCCTCCGAGCTCTGATTCAGGGCTCCCAGTGAGTCGAAGGCAGGATGGCTGAATAGCTCTGCTTTGTGGTACTCATCCCTCCTCCTCCCAAGCCCTCCTCAGGGTTAAAGACTCCTGCCTCCCACCCGTGAAGAGAGATTAATCCCAGCTGATCTACACGCGCCCCTGCTCCTGTTTATAGCAACAGCGATCCTGGCGCCACATCCAGCATCCAAGATACTGGTGCCAGTGCTGCTCGCTCCCCCGGCTGAGCTGAGCTCTCTGACTGCCTGCGTGAGCACCTAAAAATCACCAATGCTACACGAAAACAGAACTCAACCACCTCTGAGTCTCTGATCAGGATGCTGGGTCCCACCATCGAGCCAACAGAGTGGACTCAGGTAGGATGAGACAATTGTACACTGAAGACTAAGGAACAAGGATCCTGTACAGAGTACATGTACGGTCATTTTAGGATGCAGAATATGAAGCTCAAAGAGTACTTAAAGCTGGACCCAACAAAGTGCAGGACACTCTTTATGATATCAGGGTATTTGAAGATTTACTTTGTACTACCAAAGTGCCCATTTTGGAAACAACCTGCTTCGTTCTGGGCGAGTAGCCAGCTCCAGAGGGAGGGAGGGCTGCGACTACCACCTGTTTCTCCTGCAGAAACACATGAATTTTAAGAGCTGGAGGGAAAAAATGCTACATAACTAAAATATAACGAGTGTCATCCTTCCCTCTAGCTCAGCTAGTCTGGAGAGTAACACACATACAGGCTTCCTCGGCACCTGTGCTCCTACACCTCGCTCACCTACATTAGGTGAAGGGCATAAGAACAAGAGACAGCAAGTTATTTTTAGCAGAAAGCTACAATGGTTATTTGGGGACAGCATCACACGGGCTCTTACCCCAGCACTGCACCAAGGAGAGCTGTGGCACGTGTGCTTCATGTCACCTTCCTCATCTCCAACCAGACACGTGGGCCAAGCTCTGTGCTGTGTGCCACGACACCAGGGAAATAAGGATGGTCTGATACCGGTTTTACATGGGCTGCATAAACCAGCTCTGATGAGCTTTCATATTCCTATCCTCTTCCGTGAAAGGGGTGGGTGGGAAAACAGCATACATGAAAATGCTGCCAGCAAGCTCTCAATAATTTCCAGGGTGGAGGTGTCTAAGCATCCTCCACACTTTGAAAATACTACATAATGCATGAATGCTTTCTCTGGCTTTACACACACTCCTCAGAGGCACAAGTGTGGTTGTTTTGGGAACACACCAGGCCAAACCTGCCACATGTCTGTTTTTTCCCCGTATTCTACACAATCTGGCCACCGCATTTCCTGTTCTATCCTTTCTGCCAGTCCTTCGCAAAAGGACTCACTCAAAATCTTACCGTGGAACAAGCAGCTTCATGCCCACACTAGGTGTAGCAGACCAGGTCCTATTAAAGCACAAGATGAACTCATGCTGGGACCCCAGTACACCTGTTCAGTCGGGTACAGAGACAGCAAACGTGCCATGCAAGTCCAGATGGGTTATCTGTCCTCACCCACGTGAGCTCCTTGTTTGCCTTTCAGCCCTTCCATTTCAGACCGAGTAACAAATCCACATCCTCAAACCCCCTGAATAATTCACTGTCAGCCGGACCTGCTCGCAAGAGGAGACTTTTATGCACTGTTAGAGATGAACATGCTCTGCGGGAACAAAAATGCATCAGGGCCTGAGGTTACTTTTGCTCTGCTCCCAGAGCAAACAAAAAAAAAAGCACAAAAGGACTTGTTAGCCTCATAGTTCCTAAAATTGTCAGCGGTCATGTTCATTTACTATCGAAGAGAGGAGCAGCCTGAAGCTTTTCGCTCCTGGTTCTAATGTGCTGTGATCAATTTTTCAAGTGTATTTCATGTTGCAAGAAAGGCTTCGAGTTATTTTATTAATTGTGAAAATGAAGATTAATAGGCCGTGTGACATCAGTTTAACTGGGGTTACTGAGGGTTAGATTTCCACATACTTGTTTTAGGCTCATTAAAGGAATTGAACTTGATTGCCCCCTAAGCCCAAGTCCCTGAATGTGTAATCAATTGCCAAGCAGGGCTGAATCCTGCTGCCCAGGCCTTGGAGAGTACGGCCCTTCCTCAAGAGCTCCTCGGGTCGTCCACTCGACACACAGGGGATGCAGCAGGGTAACCCCCCTCCACAGCACACGGGACACACTCCATGTTCTCCACTGCTCTCGCAAGATGGACGATGACAGGCTTAGTTGCAATTAATTCTTAATGCCGCCCTCCACAAAAAACATGACCTAGAGTCCCAGCTAGGCTGGCTCCTGATCTGACTGACGGCAACAGTGATTCATGGCAAGCGGAAACAACAGAGGTGGGGCAGGGAGAAGAGAAAGCAAAAGTGGTTTTACTTTCCTAACTGGTAATTCAGCCTTCAGCTGGTGTGATTCTGGACCTGTACTTCAACATAGCTGAAGATACAAGAGAACAGCTCTAGCAGCAGGTCCTCCTGCCACACAGTGCTGCTGTTACTCAGCAGCATGCTGTATGATCCGAGCTACAACTTCTGCAGTGGCAGGACCTATCCCAGGTTTGCCAGGTGATGGAAGTCCTTCTACGTACTTAGCCAGCAGTGCTGTATGGTTGTCATCTGCACAAAATTACGAGCTGTGCTCAATGCAGAACAAACAAACAAGCAAATAAACCCCAAGAACCCAAGGAGTGACTCTGTAGCGAATAAAGCTGTCTAATGCTGGGAGTGTTTCTCCCAAAAGAAGAGTCCTCATCAGGAGAGTGCAAATGCCTTTCTGCAGTCACTGGTTCATCATCCATAGCATGAGAGGGAATGGCCTCAAGTTGTGCCAGGGGAGGTTTAGATTGGAGATTAGGAAAAATTTATTTCCCAAAAGGGTTGTCAAGCATTGGAACAGGCTGCCCCGGGGAGTGGTGGAGTCACCATCCCTGGAGGTATTTAGAAGACATGTAGATGTGGTGCTTAGGGACAGGGTTTAGTGGTGGGCTTGGCAGTGCTGGGTTAACAGTTGGACCAGATGATCCTAAAAGTCTTTTCCAACCTAAACGATCCTATAATTCTATGATCTTCCCTGCCTGGACAGTAGCACCTGGCTGTCCAGGATGACCCAACAATGCAGATGACAACCATAGAGCACTGCTGGCTGAGTACCTAGAAGGACTTCCATCACCTGGCAAACCTGGGACAGGGCCTGCCACTGCAGAAGTTGTAGCTCGGATCATACAGTATCTCAGACAATCTGAAGTTCAACTGCTTTCAACATATTTTTACAAAGCCTGACTAACAGCTTGCTTAAGAGCTCTAAAACACAAAGGGTAAATGATCTGAAAACTCATTGCTTATGAACCATTCCTGTGAAGAAGTTGGACTTTAGCTTGGAGGAGACTGAGGGGTGACCTCATCAATGGTTATAAATACGTGAAGGGCGAGTGTCAGGAGGATGGAGCCGGGCTCTTCTCGGTGATGGCCAATGACAGGACAAGGGGCAATGGGTGCAAGCTGGAGCACAGGAGGTTCCACAGTAACATCAGGAAAAACCTTTTCCCTGTGAGGGTGGCAGAGCCCTGGAACAGGCTGCGCAGAGAGGTGGTGGAGTCTCCTTCTCTGGAGACATTCAAAACCCTCCTGGACGCGTTCCTGTGTGACCTGCTCTGGGTGGTCCTGCTCTGGCAGGGGGGTTGGACCAGACGATCTTTCAAGGTCCCTTCCAACCCCTGACGTTCTGTGATTCTGTGACTTCATGTGCTTACAAATCAAACAATCACACAGTGGTTTATAGATGACAATTTCTTGAAGCTTCTCAAAACTGAGTGTGAAAGAAATATTCCATTTGACTAACTTATATTAATCCCTAGGGAAAAAACCAGTTAATTCAAAGAGTTGATTACTTAACCCTTGAAATTAAATGTCCTTTGATATTAAAAAAAAAAAGAGTAATACTAGAAAAAATGTAGCCAAATATGAAAACCATACATCAAATCTGCTTCATATTAACTTTTGCAAATGTTTCCACTAGCAGCTTATTCGTGACAAAATGAATATGCACGGAGAGCTTCCACGATTCCCAAAAACTATTGCTCCCTGTGCACCATTCACTGAGGGAACAGGCACGCTGAACAGAAAAAAGTTTTCCTTGTGACAGAAGATGAGCTGGGTACAATTAAAGATGGAAAAATCGAGCAAATTAAGAACCAATTCAAAACAGGAGTAAAAAAAGTCATTGCTGTTTGTTCAGAAAGAACTCGGGAACCCAAAAAGGCCTGAAACGTGTTTTTAGCAGCACTGAAAATGTAAAATCTGAGAAACCACAGGAGAAGCACCTGAGCGAGAGGTGTGGTGGGCAGAAAGGATAATCAGTGCAGGGAAAGAGCTGGAAGCATCTAAATGTGTCTTGTACAGGCCAAGCCCCGCCAGGGGCTGCCTTACGTAAGGCGGATGAGGCAGCGTTGTGTGCCACCTCGTGTCTTCTCTGGGATCCACATTTTGGAGCAATGACGTTTTGTCCTCGCGTACCCAGCCGCAGCAGGAGGAAGAGTTCTTGTTCTCCTGTTCTCCCTGATCCAAATTTAGCATCGGTCATTGGGACAAAGCAGCTACTGGACGTGCACAGGGGTGAATGAAATAATGGCGATGTCCTAGCACTGTCACCTCGCCTTGCTCCACGGCCTGATTTTATGACAGGAGAGCAGGAATCGCTTGGAGGAGGTGCTGCAGCAGCCACCCCATGGCCTGCAGCCCCAGGCACCTGCAGACACCTCCCCTTGCTGCGCAGTTCACGGTGACCGACGGCAGCGCTCCAAGTCCTGGCTAAACTAAAGAGAGCACCACAAGGGCTGCACATCTGCCAAGGGCCAGCAAGTCACACCGCACCAGTGCACACGCTGTGCACCCCAAGGGGAGCGGCAGAGGACAAGGCGTCAGGTGCTCGTTTTGACATCCACTGCAGTCGCGTGTGAGAGACGATAACCCCAACACGACGGGCACCTGACAAGCACGGACGCAAGGACCCTCCCAAGCCCTAACGCCGAGCACTGCAGAGCTGCCCCACAACTGCAAGCTCCAGTTCCCACTGTGTCCTGTCCTCACAGCCTCTCCTGGTTTCGGCTGGGATAGTTAATTTTCTGCCTGGCAGTTTTGGACTTAGCACGAGAACAACATTGATAACACACTGATGTTTTACTTGCTGCCGTGTGGTGCTTATCCTGAGTCAAGGATTTTTCGGTTTCCCACGCTCTGCCAGGGAGAAGATGGACAAGAAGCTGGGAGGGAGCACGGCCAGGACAGCTGACCCGAACTGGCCAAAGGGATATTCCATACCACAGAATGTTATGCTCAGCTCAGAAACTGGGGGGGAGTTGGCCAGGAGTGGCAGATCGCTGCTCAGGGGGTGGTGAGCAATTGCATTGTGCATCACTTGTCTTTCTTGGGTTCTATTTCACTCTCTTTTTATCTTCTTTTTTGTTACAACTATTATTACCATTATACTTTATTTCAATTATTAAACTGTTCTTATCTCAGCCCACAAGTTTTACTCGGTTTTGATTCTCCTCCCCATCTCACCGGCCGAGGCGGGGGGAGGAGTGAGCGGGTGGCTGCGTGGCACTCAGTTGCTGGCTGGGGTTAAACCACAACATGCTCACAGATACTCTGTTCACCAGCCCAAACTGTTTACTAAGAAACAGAACTTAACCCAAACCTGAGTTCCCTGACATATAAGTGTAATTATTTCTTTAAATCGGGACTTTGGCTAAAGGAGGCAAGCCTGAAGAGCTCCCTCCCGCAGGGATAAAAAATGAACGTAGGAAGAGTGTACTTTTCAACTCTGGGGTTGAAGTAACCCCTTTGCAGCTCATCTGCTTCAGAGAGGTGCCACTGAAACAAACAGACTCTTTGTTTCTACCTGGGATGCAGAGAAAAACCTCAAAAATCCTAATACATTAGTCTATTTTAGTCAGTGTGATCAAAGTACTCAGCACAGCCTGGTGCTTTTCTTTTGGGACGAGTGGCTTGAGCCAGGAAGCATCCAGCAATATTTTAAAGACTTTTCTATGAAGAACCATCATTTTCTGAAAGCCAAGAACATCAGTCTCAGTACACAGATACAAATGCACAGTAGCTGAAGTGAAAGCACAAGCTGGCCAGCTGCATAAAAACGTCAGTTCATTCCTTAAACCAGAATCCTAGAGAAAAGCCTTGCTTTGAATATTTCAGCAACTCCTCTTCTGTCAGGTACAACGGCAAAGGTATTTCTTACGCCGTGCCAGGCCAATCATGCAGCCTAACAGTGCAATTAGCCACCTGCAGCGCAAGCCCTCCCCCGCGGCCGAGCAGCAGTGCTTTGCTGCAGCACGCTGTCCTGCAGCGCGGAAGGGCAGCGACTGCCCGGCCGGGCGGCGGCAGCTTCGGGTGCACCCACCCCATCTCCTGTTCCCCCTGCGCTCCGGAGCTGGTTTGGAGAACGACAGGGCGCTAACCTGTGGGCCAAATGTTTATCTGCCTTTGGAGTTTCTGCGGATGACTCGGGGCTTCTACTGAGGTGATGGCAGCCGCCACTGCACCAAGAGCTCCTCTGAGCTTGCACAAGGCAAGAACGTGCCTTGTGACCTGTCAGCGTGCAGCGCGACCAGTCTGGCCCGGAGACTCTGGGCGCTACCACTTCGCAAGTGATACTCTTTAGTCGTCGCAGGATTTCTGCAGCAGAAATCTCTGGCAGTGGAAGCACTCCAGTATCGTAAAATGGTGTTCGCTGGTGTGGTAACAACACTGGATGGGATGATTCAGTGTAATACCTATGCTGGGACGAGGAGGCCTTGCCATCCCGCCTCTGCCAGCACCATACTGGTGCTGCTTCCTTTAAGTTCTAGTGTTAGGCAGACGCTTCTCAGAGCCAGCCCAACTCACCCAGCAGCAGGTAAGGCAGAAGATAGTTTTCTGCTGGATTTGTGAGCTGAACTGGCACGTGCAAGGGCCCAGCAAAATGCTAGAGCTGGTGTAAGGGTGAGAGGTGCCTAAGTAGCAAGATCTGGTGTAACTTTGGAACAGCTCTGCCAGCTCTTGATTCTTTTTAAGTATCTTCCCAGTACTGATGCAGTATACACAAAAATACTGGAAAACAAGCTGACAGCACAGCCCACACAGCCCAGTCCTTTGAGTAGGGACATGAAAAGGATTGCTGAAGGCACGAGGAGCCTAACCGGTCCCTAAGGACAGGAATGAGGTGAACGCTCTGGGAACAGTACAGCTTCGCATGTAGATGGGGTACTGCAACGCTTTCAAAGGAAAACACACTGACCGAGGTTATGGAACTTGAAACTCAGTCTGGAAACTGCTTGTCAAATGGCTGTGCATGAATATTTCATAATCATCGATTCCAACTTCCAAATAAAGCTGCCTGTAAAGAATCTTTTTCCAATTCATTCTGGAGTTGACTTTTCTGGCTTGCACATCACTGCAATAAAGACCTCGCAATGCAAATTCACAGAACACATTTGTCAACAACATACGAATCTGAAGAGTTTCCTGTTCACTCTGCTACAAATGTACTGGCTTTGCAGGGCTAAATCTGGCAAATGCTCATTTCAAGCAGCCAGCAAACAGACAGGGTGCTGAACAGACACGAGGCAGCAGGAACTAGCCGCTATTTCAAACCAAAAGGGCCCTGAGGAGTCTCGAAGTATTCAAAGGGAACAAAATGTTGTCACTATTACTTTCTGCCTATCATAAGACACATGATATGCAATAGCCATAAGAAAAAGGAAGCAACTTGTGTACTGAGCAGCAGAGAGATGTCAAATATTCCCTTTTAGCATCAGAGGCTGCAACATACATATCTACAATTCCTTCAGCATGTGCTGCCTCCAGAGGTGCTGCTCTGCTCCACCTCCACTGCCCTCCCGTAGATCACATGCCTGTAGGAACCAGACCCTTTCACAGGGATCCCCAAATGCATGCGTTATTTCAGGTGACGCCACTTAAAAGTGACATTTTACAAGCTCCAAAGAAACCCTAAATGTCACTCACTGCACCCTTCAGTCTAGCCACATGCCATAGCTGGGGCTGCCCAACATTCATGTGACACCCGGACTGCAAGAAAACAGTTGGAAAAGATGGCTCAATCACATACAGTTCGTAGTTTTGATCTTCTGTCTCCTGCTGCACTGACAGCTCCTCCAAAGTTGCATCAATATCCAGCTGATTCGTCTCCAGCTGCCGTAGCAACGTCTCCCTCTGAAGAAAGGAAAACAAGCTGGGTCTGAGCAGGAAGGGTCACCGTAACAGATCTCTGCAGGCTCACAGGGCACAGCGAGATCTCATGTCACCACTCTACCCACAGCAGTGAATTAAACAGGAGCTCTGGTCTCTCTCACGATGTTTAAATACAGAAGCACAAAGGGAAGCTGAAGCAGTAGCAAAAGTACGTTAATCCAGAAAGTCTGTGTGTAAGAAAGTAATTTGTTCTGCAAGCTATACTCAACCATAGATCGATAATGTGTGATTTTCAGACACAGCACTGCTAGTTGCATTTGGAGAACTCCTGCGGAGAACAGTTGTGCAACTCATTCATTCTGAGCTTTTATTTTTTTCCTGTGCTAAAGAAGCCCCCCTGTGAGCCAGACTCAACCTCACAATAATTTTCTTTTTACTGTCAGAGTAGATGAGTGAACACAACCTGTCAACTCCGTGAAATTTTAGAAGTCACCGCCCCCCTGCCTTCACTTGCTGCCCCACAGATGGGGACAGACACTCCAGTCGGTTTCAAACGTGAAATAAAGCGAGGTCACTAACGTAAAACAGGGTAGCTTAGTCAGTCCTTCCCTTTCTATATTTCCAACAGAATCCAAGCAGAAACCTCAGCTGAGGGGAAGTGCTGGCTTAAAAGGTTCAAAATCAATTACAAATGGTCTCGGGACACTCCTCCCAAGAGCCCGGCTGGCAGTGAGATGCGATCCATAACCACACGCGTTACGGGAGCCTGCACAGGCACGGCGAGCTCCAAAGGCTCACCTGCAGCGGGCCCAGCACCGGCCTCCTCGACCACCGGCCCAGCAGGCCCAGCTCTGCGATGGCGCCGAGCCGCAGGGCTAGCGCAGCGTCCATTTCTGCAGGAGCCCCTGGCCAAGAGCTGGCTGGGGCCACCACCCGGCTCCACGGCACAAATCCTGCACCAGAGCCCGCCCTTCCCTTCTGCCTGGACGCAGCCGGCTGCCACGCAGCGGGGCACTGGCATGACCAGGCTCCCACCACCCGACTTGCCTCTGGGGGAAGCTCTGAGCAAGGGGCACTGAGTCAGCTTACACATCGAATTCAGGAGTCATCAGCCACGAGGTTCAGCGTCCGAAAGCGCCAGCCCTCCCTCTCCCAGTGCCCATGTACTGGGTGGCAGAGGACACAGGGACAGCTGGTGCTGAGACACATCCCATGACTCGTGGCACCGCACGGCGCCCGTTAAAGCGGGGTCCACCAGTGCCACAGGCTGCTGAGCTGCGCCACCACCCAGACAGGAGGAGACAGAAGAGAAAGGCCAGGTTTCCTGCAAACCGCAAAGGTTTTTGCTTTTATAACTGCCTTATCCTCAACGTACATTTAAGCTTTCTACTACGACAAATATTTTCGAAGTTTAGCATCAATAGCTGTGGTGAATTTTTAATCCCGTATTTGACAACACGTATGCTCACTGCAGAAAGATCCCACTGGAGTTAAAAGCACAAGAGGAAGTCTACTATGTAATCTGCAGAATAAAACCCCTACGGGAAGCAAACTTTTGGCTAAAGCAACGGTGTTCAACATCTATGTGCATGTACTAGTGACAATACATCGCTGTAGACATGACAACTTTGGAGCTATCCAGAAAGTGTACAAATTCAAAGAACAATTAGCTCATCTGCTTTATAAAAAACAGAGCACAGCGGTCTGTCCAAGGGAGCAGTCAGAGCACAGCCGGAGCCCTCCATGGGGCAGGCTGATTTCTACCAAATTCTACCATGACTTAGATCAGCAAGCAGGTTTAAGTAATTTTTATTTTGTATTATAAGACCAGGTGATTCATAGTGGTTGATATCCTTTAAACATGCTAACTGACGGGAAGATACAGTCTTTCTTGAAATTTAAGAGCTTCTGTGATCATTTAAGCTGATTTACTGCTTCCCAAACATTTAGATTCTTCATTTTTACCTTTGTCACTGTGTTAAGAGCTTGGACTGATCCATATTTCCTTTGCTAGGTAACTGCTATTCATTATATTCATAAACTCTCTGCAGATGGAAACTTGACTTCAATTAACATGTATACAAAGAATCATGAAATAATTAGTTAACTCAAATTCCCTTTACTGTGGTATACAGATAAGAAAGTTTCAGCAAAACATGCGATATATATTTAAACTTGCTACACTAATCAGAATAAGTACTAACCAGGATTTTAGAAGGATTCTAGATCTTAGAATTCAAATTCCAGATTTCAGAATTCAAGTTTCAAGAAATTCAAGATTTTAGAAGTAACAGATTTCATCCTTTCATGTTATTCATACAGTGTAAGCAAAAATGAGACAAAAAAGAGCAAGTTTCCTGCTTCTTTGTCCTCCGTTTCCTAAGATGACTGAAATAAATGCTAAGCAAATTAGCTGAATAAACAGAGACAGAAGGGACACTGCTCTCTAATGCTTACCTTAGGCACTTAGATAATGGCTTTTACTAAACAAGAGGTTTGCCTTTCTTTGTACTTTGTCAGTAAGACATATAAGTCTTATTTATTTCAATTTTCACAGATCGCAGTAAATTAACTTAGCTTTAATTGAGAGAGTTGCATTTAATTTTGTAAAAATTCATCACTAATAATGGACTTCCAAATACTTAAAAAATAAATTCTATTTTACCATACTGGTATTAAAATATTAAAGCAGCAGCTTATTTTTAGCAACGACCCAAAAGAAGGGAATAAATCATGTGCTACAGACCAATGCTTTGGCCGAACGCCACTTTCAAATGCTTCCTGGGAAAAGGCAATTTCAGCTGTCTGCAGAATTTTGTCTCCTTCCAGCGCAGCACCCGAAGGCCCGGCCGACCTGATGGCATTTGCACATTCTGTGGGCCACCAGCAATAGCTACAGCCGAACCGCATCCCTGGGTCCGGCAATCCTTCCCCTGGGAAAGAGCTGATAAATAATGGAGAGCCCAGGCTGCTGGAGGGAACACGCTCTGTCCTGGGGGTATGAATTTCAGCCACTGCTTCCTTCATGAAAGATGCACGAGCGCCAGCTGAACACAGCAACGTGCAACTGGAAGCCAGTGCCCGAACACACCTCCGCTAATGGGCGGCCTGGAATCCTGTGTGCAGCTGAATAATCTCCCCTTGAGAGCAGTGGGAGGCTGGGCTGAGGAACAGAGAAACCTCAGAGGACCACTGAGACGGATTAAATCATATGTGCATTTAATACCTAGTAACATTCCTCTCCTTTAACCCTGCTTGGCTCCAAAGTACCAGGGAAACGACTCCTTTCTGGAGGCTGTTACTGGCAAATCTCTCTGAAGGTATAAGCAGAACCTTTAGGAATTAAGTCTAGCTGTGAATTTGCCCACAAATTTTAACATCACGCTGTGCTGGCTGTTAATCAGGCCCGGCGGGGCCAGCCCTGGCTCCCCGTGCACTCACAGGCAAGACTCCCAGCGGGTCTCCAGGAGCAGCAAAACGCCCAGAGCCACCAGCCGCAGCTCCTGCAGAGCATCACGAAGCTCTTTAATGAGCCTGTGGCACAAACGCAAGCAGCACTGGGAAAACTAAGCGCAACACATCTCAGCTGAAGTTTGACATCAGCTAAAGCCCCCGAACCCGGGTGGAAGCAACCCAAACCTGCAGCGTCACCTGCCTCGGCCCAAAATGGCAAGGCCAGAGACCTCCGGCATGCCAGAAGGAAACGAAACAAGCCGTCTCCACACTGGATCCTACGCTGTGATTTTTTTTCAGAATGCACAGCAAAGCACCCACCTGCAGTCCCTGTACGAGCACAGAACTGCAGGAGTTAGTTTTGGCACCGCTGCTCTAAAGCAAAAGCCAGGCAGCTATGGTCTAGTCACTGTCCCCTTGAATGACAGGCACAGGGCAACCTCCTCAACCGCCACCTTCCGTGTTGAAGTACACAGAACACAGCAAACATATTTACAAGCATGGTTTACATGCGCCCTTTCCAAACCTCCCCTTGCAATTTCGGGAACTAAACTGCAATGAGAAGTCTTTTCAAGTTCGTTTCTGCAGTGTTGAATTATTTAATCACATTACATGAAAAACACAGGATTTGGTAGTCTTAATTATATGGCACCTGCACCTTTTGGACTAACCCCAGTGCTACGTCGAGCCCAGTGAACAGGAGAGTAAATGTGGGCTGGTCACTGCATCTCCCTCACCTCTCCTAAGCAACCGTCCCTGGAATCTCCAAACAGCTAATGGTTGTATCAGATTTATTTCCCTGAAGACCAAGATTTGTCCAAGCAGTTCTCTGGCTTTGGGTCCTCACTGCTTCCAGTCTTGAATTAACAGCTCACGGTTATTACGCACAGCACAGTTAAATGAAAGGTGCCATCAGGCTCACATCCTAAAGCTGCTTCCAAGCAAACCCGATACTACAAACGCATTGCTATTTCCTGCTTATAACTATGGCTATGGAAACCATCACATATACTGACTAGTAACAGTATCATTATGAGCAGCTCTTAGAAACAAATTGGGAAGGAAGGCTGTGCTAACGTCTTTGTTTCTTGTCAACATCTATTTGAGGAAAGAAGGAGGGATCTACAAAACTGGCAAAAGTAACCTGAGAACTAATTATTCTGCATGATTTCTGCCAGATATCACCTTACCATAGGAGCCAAGGTTATAAACCCAAGCATTTAACCAACCAGCATGCTGGCAGATTTCAGTCTTCTCCACTGAGCAGCTAGATGGGTTTCTATCTCAGATTTCTACAACTTTGTCCTCAAAAATTTATTGCTTGACTTATTTTACTGGGTTTTTATACATTTTCTTCTCCTGGTTCTTTCTGCTCTGCAGCCTGAGGACATGGTAACATCCAGCAATACATCCAAGCATCTTCTGAACTAGCATTTCAGCGGGGATTGTTTGTATGAAAATACACACATCATTTCAATTACTGGTGAAAGATAACCAAGATCAACTGCCTGTTTTTTTTTCCATCCAAAAGAAAACAACAATACAACATCATATGTACCTCCAGAAACATAGACTATTGATCCCAAAGGACTCCTGTACGATCACCCCAAACAATCCTGTTCTAACGGACCGCAGCTGAGAACTCCACCCTGCCGTGCCCATTCAGCCTTTGCCCTTCCACTCAGTCCACCCAAGAAGCCTCAGTTAGGAAGGAAATACGAGACTGGGATCTGCGTGCACAGGATCCAAGCAGATCAGTCACCACTAGGGCAAAGATTTTCAGCAGACTGTTGTCCCTGAACTGTTCACTTCATGACCAAATCTCTTCTTATCAGAGTTTTAATTGAACAGAATTTAAATAAAAAGTTTAACAAATGCATGTATGGAACATTCTTGACTTGGTAACTACAGCACTTGATGCAATTCTCTCGCCAGTGTTATTCATCACCTTGGAGCCTTTCTCCAGAGGGACGTGAACACAGCACAAAAGTCCTCTTGCAAGCAGAGACACGTTGAAGTCACAGACACCAATTACTAACATAATTTTGTTACAACAACTCTTAGGAAACCAAAAATCTGTTCAGGATCCTTTAACAACAAAAGAAACTCCAAATACCAAATTCTCACCTTAAGAGACAGAAAAAATGAGATCTGTCCCACCCACCCAGCACATCAGGGAAATACCCTCTGTCTTACCTGCAGCTGCAAGAAGGGGATGTTGAAGAACTTGTGCAGGTACTTGAGGCCAAAGCTGTTCTTCATGGAAGACTCAGCATAGCGAAAATAGGAGGAGCCGGGAGGCCTGTCTCAACCAGATAGGTAGAGAGAAGAAAACTGTACTGGACACAGACTGCATACACACTGAATTACACAACATGAACAACCCTCATTTTCAAGCCAACCCCTCAACCCCCAAATACGTTGGGCTAGCAGGTCATTCTGTTAGGGACTCATTTTTTACAGACAAAATTCACGCTTTGGTCCTCCTGAGGGGTGGTGGCTGTTGTTGTGCTGCAGTGTCATGGGGCTGCCAGACTGAGAAATACCATGTCAGGACAGTGGGACATTGGCTTACTAAACTGGGGCTTTCACAGCTGTACAAGCTGTTCGTTTCTCAGCAAAGATTTTGTTTTAAAACCACAAGCAGACCAACATTAAATCACAAGCACCAGCAGCCAGCATTAAACTCAGCCAAGTCACAGATAGAGATGAACTTTAAAGAAAGGATTACATTACGGAATTAAGCCTTAAAACTGATACCATTTCTGTGTGCCTGACACAGGCACGAACAAGTAAGAGACTAGGAAAATGAAAAAACACCTTAAAAACATAAAACCATACAAAAAGGTACAATCTATTGAATCCCGAACAACAAATAATACTTTATATTAAATAACAGAGAGACTCAGAGCTCTGCATAAGGGGAAATCTCGCCTGGCTGGCAAGGGAAATGTACGACTTGGCTGTGCCCAGTAATGCTGTGCGGGGGACGCTCTCGGAGGAAGAGCACGGAAGGGAGCTGCACTAGCTGGGTCTCTTGCAGCAGAACTATTTGGAGGAGAGAACAGCTGGGCTGCAGGGAGAGGATTCCTTCACAAGAGAAGGACTATCCAGAAAGAAGGTGACTTCTTGGGAAAAGCACTTCTGAAAAGGGCATGCTGGCAGGCACTCCCTGCTCCCAGTATAGCTCAGCCTGCCCAGTACTGGCTCCTACATCAAAGGAAAAGCCCGTCGTGTAAGCTGCTGTACGAGACATTTGTGGCCAGGGAAGGCCAAAGGGTCTGAGGACGGACGTGACGTAACCACGGCAGCAATACAGTTACCCGTGGCTGATGACAGGGAGCAGCCGCGGCCTGTTCCCCTGCCTGCCCCCCTGCCTGCTCCCCTGCCTGCCCCCCTGCCTGCCCCCCGGCCTGCCCCAATGCCTGCCCCCCGGCCTGCTCCCCGGCTTGCCCCCCGGCCTGCCCCAATGCCTGCTCCAATGCCTGCCCCCCTGCCTGCTCCCCTGCCTGCTCCCCTGCCTGCCCCCCTGCCTGCCCCAATGCCTGCCCCAATGCCTGCTCCCCTGCCTGCTCCCCTGCCTGCTCCCCTGCCTGCCCCCCTGCCTGCTCCCCTGCCTGCTCCCCTGCCTGCCCCAATGCCTGCCCCAATGCCTGCTCCCCTGCCTGCCCCCCGGCCTGCCCCAATGCCTGCCCCCCTCACCTGTTCAGATTGTCAATGAGGTCCCGCACGTCGCCAGGCAGAATGACTCGGTGCTCCCCCATGTCTCGGTAATTCCCAAGCACACACACTGGAACGTGGGTCGGCACTTTAGGAAGCTCCCTCAGAATATAGTTAAATGTCCTTCACCAGAGGAGACAGAAATACAGGCAGATGAGTGGAAAACATCATTCTGTGAGCAGTTTCATGCACAAATCACAGAAAAAAAAACAAAGTAAGACATCTTTTTCCAAAATCCTTCCAAGACTGTGGCTTTTTTGCCCCCCCTCAGAGAAATACATGAACTGTAAATACATTTGTATCATTCTTTATTAAAAAACAACTTGACAAGCTCAATAATCCACTTCCACCAGCAACCTCACATCTCCTGCGGCAATATTTCCCTTAGTCCTACAAAACTGCGTGGGGTCAGCAGAAGAAAAGGATTCCCTCCCTTCAGCTGTCAACAGGCTCACTGACCCACACCAAACCTGTCAAACACAAGTTTAAATATAAAGCAGGAACTCTGACCACCTCCTCTTTCCACTCTGGCTTCCCTATGTGTCTCATCCTCCTCAGCAGATGTGCAAAATGAACAGTTCATTATTCTGTACATTAATGCAGCCTAGGGCCTCTAAATAATCCTTACTAATACCAGTCTTCCTGGGAATTTCTAACTAGCATTCCCCTTTCCCTTGTGTTCCTGAGAGCAGGGGTTTGTAACATGCCCAGCACACTTTGCACCTGTGACAGCACTAATTATCCAGCCTCAGACAGCAGTATATCAGAAACTGCAGCACACAAGCCCACAGGGAGACCGTTTGTTTGAAACAAGCCCAGGAGAGGAGTATATTAAGAGACACGTCAGAAGACAACGCTATTATTTTAAGGGCTACAAACTCATTAGGCTGGTTATCGGCTCCAGAATCCATCTGGGAATCAAGGGGTCTAGAAGTCCTTTGTTTTCACTAAACTAGTGAGAAGCACGCGGTGCGTGCTGCCGAAGACGACTTACCACTGCTTGGTGATGTCAAACATCATCACTACACCATTGCAGTTTTTATAGACATCCAGGAACTCTGCATCCAGAGCCATTTCTGACTCTGCCTGAGGAAATAAAGGCAAAGAAGCAGTAAATAACTTGATTCGAGTTCAGGCTTGTACAGAAATACAGTGCTGAATAGGCAAACTTTCTAAAGTGACAGTCACTCTAAGAAGGAGCTGTGGATTTCACATCACCATCATTTAAGCAAGACACCTGGTGGTTCACAGCTTCCGCTGCCCCCAGGAGCAGGATGTGAAGCACCTGACAGTCTCTGAAAAACAATGTATCTGACAGCAAATGCTAAACCCACCCCCTCCTCTTTCCCTTGGGCTCCCAAATCCCGCATTGACAAGGTAACTCCACATAAGCTACAGGATGGAGGACAGAGGACACAGCTCCCATTCCATCTCTTTGGTGACCTAAACATTGACTGTACTTCTAATGCTTCTGGTGTACAAAGCCAGGACATAGTTTCTACCCAGCTTCTGCCGTGCAGGGCTGAAAGTATTTATTAGCACTCGGGTTGCTTTTCATCATTAGGACTCTGCACGCTGCAAAGTACAGTACAACTGAACCTCCAAGGCTCCTGCTGCAGTTTGGTGCCTATGGAACAACTTTCACTCATTTCCCAGGAGCAGAAAATGCACCCACGTTTGCGGAGGAAGAAGCAGCTGTGTCATCTGTTCTCACAGAGGCTTCTTCCCATAGGAGAACTTTTGAAAAGAAAATTCTCCTCATCTGACCAGATAGGAGAGGCCTGGCTCCCTGGTGAGAGCGGTAACTCTTCACTGCCCTGACGATCCCCAGACTGAGTGCTCAGCTGTCTGCACAGCAGTGACACGGCCTTTCCCACCAACTGCAACAAAGCGGTTATTGAGCGAGTACCAGAACGCCGCCCGTGCACCGAGCCCCGAAGGGCACTGACACGGGAACGGGAGCCAGAAAGCTCTTCAAGAGCTGCAGCAGAGATCATGGGATCAAGGGCCTTCAAACTGAATTTTTCCTGAGGCTTCAATCACACAACTTTTGAAAGAGATGCCATGGGAGTCCACGGGCAGCCCAACTGTGGTTTGGGGAAGTGGTCTCCCATACAGCACTCTGTTCTACAGCAGAAGATCCAAAGGAGACACATTCGCACAAGAACCCTGAGGAGGCCACTCTGTTCACTTTCACGCGCCAGGCAGCACTTCTATCACCCCTTCCTCCTCTAGATTTCCAAGGGTGTTAAAAGGTAATTGTTAGCCCAGTTTTAAGGAGCAGCCAGAGAGCATGGCATCAAGTGACTTCTCCAGGTCTCACAAGAAGTCCATTACAAAAGGACTTTCTGACACTGCCCACGAGCAGACAGGTATAAAGCTACCCAGTAAACATCTGGGGCACAGCCATTCCCAAAAGACAGAATAGAAAACAGCAGGAAAGTTGTGATGAGGGCACGAACAAGGATAAAATGGATGGGCAAAAGAGGGAAGAGCATCAGGGATTACACCGCCCCTCATCCACCTGCCAGGCTGGCCTTAGAGCAAAAGTAAATATAGAACTTACTCTCCGTGGACCAAAGGCGGGTTAGAGGCCTCCCGCTAAGAGGCAGACATCTGCATTCAAGGTGACTCACCTCCTGAGGGTCATTTTCCAGTTTCAAACCATCTCCTCGTTTTTTGCATTTTCCTTAAAAAGAATGGTAAAAAAAAAAAAAAAAAAGAATAAAAAAAAGCATTACACTGGGCAGAGAACTCCAGGAAGGGCCTGGGCAGGACCACAGCGTTTTGAACATGACCTCACAGCAGATCTGACTTCTACTATAAGCACGGGGAACGAGGAGGGGTGGGACAGGCATGCCTTGCTGAAGAACACCAGCTACCCTGTTCAAGAACACTTGCTAGTCTAATTCAAAGCTGAATAGGAAGGAAGTCTGGGGTAGCTTAAACCATGCTCTTCACTGCATAAAGTCACAATGACCGAATACCACAGGGTCTGGTGCACCCCCTGACCACAGAAGGAAGCTGCTTTGTTGCCCTTTTTGTTGTGTTAGTGTTGAAGAAGCAAAAAATTGTAGGGGTGCTACGACTGTACTGCACAACTACAGATGTGGCCTTCCCGAAAGACACTATGACATCGCTGTGTCACTGACCTGAAGCAAGCAGTCTTGTAAAGAAATGGGACCCCCGAGCCCATCGGGTGCTTTGGGGTGACTGGTGACCAAAAAAAAGGAGTGGCAGGAGACTACAAGAATTTAAGAGCCAAAAGACAGACAGAACTTACATAAGGGGAAACCCAAGCAAAATCAAATGATCTGGGGCAAGGGGGCTGTGGAGGAGCAGAGGAGAGGTGGCCTACACGTGCATGAAAGGCCAGAGCCAGGGGGTCAGGTCTGGTCATCACCAGCGATGGTGCCAAAGGGAAATCCTCCAGAGGCACCACCCAACGCCACAGGCTCCAGCCACACGCACACAAAAACAAGCTAGAGGAGAGGTAAAAGTCTGATCAAGATCACAGGGAAGTGCAAGAGGCAACAGGCTGAATGCTTGGAGGAGACACTAGAAAACCACTATAGAGACCTGCCCTGCAGACCCACAGACACAACCCCATCTGGAGGAATCTACAGGTTTCTCTCCAACTCATCTGCTTCCTCTAAGGCACACACTAAAACACAGGCCTTGTACTTAAAGGGCAGACCCCTTAAGACATCTCCCTTTTCTTACAGCTTCAATAAGCACTGGGAAAGTTCACAAACTGGCATTTTAAAGTACCGCTGGCATTTGACTCAGCACTCCCAGAAAAGGAGTTGGTGCTTTTAAACCTCAGGCTCCCTGAAAATTTTGCATTACATCAGTTACACCGTAATCATGGTTCCAAATCTTAAAGCCTGCAACCGCAGCAGACAGAGAAGTATGACACCACGGATCTGTACCTAAAATTAGCAGAGTGGCAATCAACTAACATGATTTTCTGGAGTAGACACTTGGCACTAAGGATTGCCAGGAGTCTCAACAGGTAAGAGGGAGGGCATCTTCTTTGACCTACTGCCAAAGAAGTTTACTGCAGACATACCATGAAAAAATCTGTGTCCCCCCCCCCAATATTGTTTAAACTCTATCTGTGCACAACAGTTTCCAGAGTATTCTCAAATGATGAGCACTGTGCGATGCATAACCCAGCAAGATCTGGAGTTATGTTTTACAGATAGCAAATATCTTCCAGATGTTACTGACAGCAATGAAGAACTGTACTTCTGAATTAACTTGTTCACCGTTTTCCCAGTCTAAATAATGACGAGTTACAATGGCAGTGACTTGGAATTCTTTCTCGTAATTTCTCGAAATTCCCTGTGTCACTGACAACAGAATGCGTTGGCAGCTTGGATGCACCCGCAAAAAAACCTCCCATTGACTCTTTAAAAGACTCTGCAACACTGGGGACCAAACCAGGTTCTGACAACTATTCAACTCTGCTGACTAACGTGGAACAACTACTTGTAAAACTCATGGTTCTGCCAGATGCTGAATGCGAAAGAAAGTGTTTCATCCCTTTTGCATACAGGTCAAGGATAGATAGTTCCGAAATACAGAGTTATTCATTAAAGTTTTCATGCTGCAGGGTACAGCAGGAGATTGCAGTCCCTACGCCCTGACAGCGTGTCTGGTGGGTGCTCCTGTGCACCACCACAAAATGTTTGCCCCCATCATGTCATCTTACTGTTGACAGCTGAAAGTCACAGAAATATTGATCTTCACCATTGCCCATCCACGCAACGAGTTTCCCTGGAGGATCTGAGAACGGGCTCTGATTTTTCCCAGCGCAACTGAAGGTGTGGGATGTCTAGGACGTACATGCCTTTTCCCATGTCAATTAAATTCATTTCAAGTCAGTGGCATTTGTGTGGCTTCCCCGAGTATCAAAACATCACTGTTTCTGTAGTTACTGCTAAATTATGCTTGGCATGACCCGAATTTCTAGTTATTAAAACAGAAGCCCAAGCAACCACAAATACTCCTCATAGTTCCTCCCATCCTGAGCAATCAAGGTGTCTTTCCAACCTGACACATTTACAACCAACGCTTTGAGACTGAATAGAAGGCTCGCACACCTCTCCCCACTTGTGGCTTTCTGTGTGTATCAAGAGGAATGAGTAATATCCATACATGATGCTGATACTGCTGTAAAGGAGGTCACCTACAAAGGAGTAACAGAGCTGAAAAGCGCATGTGTACACATACTCATGCACAGCATCTATTTTTGGAATGAAAACTGCAGGATGAGCCAGAGGAAGACAAGATGTATGTAGTGAAAAGATGCAATTCAGCCTGTAAAGGCAAGTGCACAATGAAGATTGTGTTGTTACGAGGTCCTGTCTTTAAGGTTGCACTGATGTGTAATCTAGGAGCCTCAGTTAGAAAGCAAGGGCCTTCACGTCGCAATTGCTGAGCTCCTCTGCCTAGAACGATGACTGCTCCGTATTTACAGGCATAACAGCAACCCTGAAACCAAATAACCTTGCAGCAGTGTCCACAAGTCTACACAACAGTTCGTACTGAACACCAGAAGCCTGGGTTCGCGGCCAGCACCTGAGAGCCTCTGCACCTCTGTGTACCATCAGTTTTGTTGCAGGGCAGCAGGGATTCAGTACAGCTTGCCAAGAAATGCTGTCCACAGTGCGAGGCAGATGCTTCTGTTCACTATTCAAAAACACACGTCTAGAATGTTTGCATCCTCAGGGCTGCCCAACTTATGACAACTGAAAATAACAGAAATATTAAGCCTGAGCTATCCTGCCCCTTGCAGCACACCTCTGGGAGGGAGAGGGGTGAAGGGGCAGGGAGAGGAAAGGAATCTCCAGTATGAGGAAAGGAGTTTATGCTATTTTGTGAGCGACAGAAAAAAAAATATGATTTGCTCCCTTCAGTTAGTGCATAGGCAAAGAAGCAGGAACCAACCCAGCAGAAGTTACAAGACAGGAGACCCAAACTGTTCTTGAATCACCTGCATCCAAGCGGCTTCATTGCATTTAGGATCTGTCACAGCTTTATGACCTGCAGCAGTTACACAACTTGCTGCAAAGCCAGGCAGATGAGCCGGGACTGTGACTTGTGCTGACGGATTTCTTTCCTATGTTCCATTAATTCAAGGGCAGCAGAGGAGACGGTGTTTACTACACACAAAATTCAATACAATCCTTAGCTGGGGGCAGGCTCTGCTCGTTAAGATTTTAACAAATGGTATCATTACACAAACGAGCCCCGTCTCTGGGCAGGCCCAAGGAGAATGCAGAAGGCTGCAGGGAAGTCTGTACTCCAGTGAGCCTGCACATTAAAGAAAAGAAATCCCAAACTGTCAAGGAAAAGGCAGGAGGAGCGGTACAGTGCAGTGGTTGCCATCTCCTCCTCAGCGCACTAACCAACCTCACAGGTTTTAAGCTTTCACAACAAGTCTCCCCACACTTCCAACCGACCATCCACACACTGAACAGCTGACACCAAGGCACCAGCCAGGCAGGGCCCACAGCGCTGCCTCCTGCATTCCTAAAACTGTCTGGAGGGAAAAATCAAAGCAGGCTGCTGAACTAACAAGGACGGGGAAGCACGCTGCTGGCAAGCGCGAGGAGAAACACCACTTAGTAAACCCACGTTTAACTTCAGTGCAAAAATGTACATGAAGTTTTTCAGGGTGCAACTTCTTGAGTTTCCCCAAATCCTCCTGTGCATGTTCCCACCAAGAATGGCAGCGCTGCACAGCAGAGAAGAGGCCAAAGCTGCTTTACAAGACTAAAGTTGGAAACTGCAGTTTACGGATACATCTTTTAGGCAGTCTTGCTACACCCTTTCAATACATTTTCAAACATCTTAATTTAAATAGAGGTCTCATTAATTTTCTCTAACAAGGAACAATTCTTCCAAAACAGGGAAACATTGACAAAAAAATTTAGCCTGGAAAGTAACGATGTTGAAATGCATGTTCAGAACACGCATTTTTGGCAGTTTCAAATCCAGCCTGATAAACGCAGCATTCTGCACAACTCTAAATATGCACATTAGCCAGGACCTGGTAGGCAAGGAGAAAAAGGAGGATCAGGTCTTGTCAGCACTACACTGCAGCAGCGCTGGACACTTCACTACTAAAAGTCTACAGTCTAGACTAGTGTCACTCTCACCAAAAGCATCACGCAGGAGGAATTTTTGTCCTAAGCATGCAGAAGGAAGAACAAAAATACCATGAGATAACATTAAGACAAAAGTTAGATAAGAGCAAGCTCTTAATGGCTAATTTGCACATTTTCCTAAAGTTGTACTTATCAAGAACCAGCAAAGCTACAGCAATAGGAAAAGATTTGATTTTGTTACATCATGACGACCTGAATTTTCACACTATATTGATTAAGTGCATTTGATTACATAAAAATAAGTATCTGTGGTCCATAAGTAGGGATAACAGAATCAATTTTATTTCAAAAGAATATAAAGCGGAGAGAAGAGTCCCTTGAGACTTCTAACACATGCTCCACTGTCAGAAAGGGAAGCGGTATCAGAAGAGCTGTTATCAACATCTGCACATACCAAATCTGATCCGTTTCGCCAAAAAAAATGACAAGTCTCTAGTTGAGAAGATGACTGCTCAGAGAAGCTATTCACAGAAATAAATGCTGGAACCACATGATTCCCAAATTAACTATCTATCTATTCATACCAAAGTTGCAAGGCAGCGAGAAAACAGATGTTTTGCTCAGATTCCAGCCCTGCAGATGTTATCCCAGGATCTGAAAGCCAAACTGTAATCAGCCTGACTTCAGCAGCAACTCTGGCCTAAGTGAGGTTTTGTCTACACTGTGAAAACCGGGGTTTGAAAGAATAAAGAGAAAAAGCACCCAGGGTTTTCATTTAGAGTTATTGGCTCAAGTTTAACCTAAAGGCTCCATTATGCATCTGAAGTAGAGCTCCCTATCTTTAATTATCTTTCCTTTTTTTTTTTTACTATTTTAATACAATTTAGCTAACGTGAAAAGTTACGTTTCTCCCTTTCCCACTCCCTACTGTACTTATCTCCTTATTTTTCGGCGTGAGTGCACGTGTGGGTCGCACAGGGGGTACAGCGGAGGCAGCGCACCTCGGATGCAGCTCTGCTGAGGAGCGCGGGCCAGCACAGATCCCAGCTAAGGCTGCAGGAAAGGCAGCAGCAGCCAAACCAGAAAAGTTTAAGTTTCAAGGACTGTGGTCGACAGATTTGACTGACAGAAGCACACAAAGAAGGAGCACAACCCACAGAGCAGGAGACACTGACTTGCAGAGCTTCTTTCCTGACCAGACTGGCACTTCAAACCAGGAGCCTGGCTGATACAAAACGCCTCTTAAAAGCCAAACGATATCTGCATTTGGGGCTACAGACTGGGCTGTTAAGATTTACATCTGAACCCCAACCCCTTCTAGGAACAGATGCCACTGCACCCAGATTTGCACTGCATCCAGATTGCGTCTTCACATGTGTTTTGGGGGTTGTTTTGATTTTTTACACAATAGGACTTTATGCTGTGACAAATACTGAAAAATAATGAAAAATGTATTTATACATTGCAATGCTTCTTGGCTAAGCATTTAGGACAGATTTTGGATTAAATATATTGCATTTTCTGTCCTAAGTGAATTTAAGTAATTGGCCTCTCTTTTATCCTTCCCTCCTGCATACATTATTCACTGCAGATAACATTTTACCAATTTAACAATAGCATTCATTTACAAAAACAGCTTGGCAAGAACTTTTATAAACAGAACAAAGAACTCAGTAGCTGTCTAAACACATATAAACTATAAAGGAGAGAAGATGAAGTTTATTACAAAGTTGAGAGAAGCTGAGCACACTAAGCAGGCAGGCTCTTTCCTTTGTCACGAAGCACATGAAACAACTGCTTCTGGAATGGGAAAGGTCCCAAATTATGGGCTCTAGCACAGGAGACTCCTCTCTCCGTATTTTTTCAGGAAGTAACATCCATGCACTTGAAAAAAAATAAGAACAGATCTTTTTCTAAAGTAGAAGTAAGTAGGTATTTCTGAATTCCACATCAGTTTTTGATTAAAATTGAGAAAGAACAATGGGTCTGCATCAGAAAGGAAGGTATAAATCTTACCTTTGTCAACTACATCCCAGACTTCAACTTTCACAATATCGTCAGTGGCTAGAAGCACAATAAGAACACAAAGTGTTAGAAGGTTTCAGTAAAATGACCGACGCTCAATGCTCACCATAGAAAGCCAAAGCCAATATGGTCAGAGTAGGTGAATCTCAACAGACAAGTAATTCCTGAGTGAGCTCAAAGACAACCCAAACACGACAAGAAGGCAGCCGCTGTTAAAGGTCCACGCTGTAGACCAGAACTGTGCTAGAGAACTTCTCAAGGACTCTTAGTCACATAAGTGATAGTTAGATTTCCTTGATGTTTCATGTCAGTTTTGAAGCATGTTATAAACATGTTGTGTAGATTCTTTTCTTAACATACAGAAGTTTCCACATTCTTTCAAAAAAGATACAAATTTCGTTTGGAGAATAAAGCCTGGTCTATAAGCAAGGCGTACAGCTCAAAAAAAAAAAAAAAAAAGGAAGACACAGGTTTAAGGAAGATCAACCTTCCTAATACCAATTCCATGTAAACGTGACAAACAGTGCAGACAGTCCTGTGGCTACGGAAATCCATTCCCTCTGCAAATTTCAAGTTGCATTTTGTGAAAAGTAAGATATCACCAGCAATGCTGCCTCTTAGCGAGCTGCAGCATGCAGTAAATTATAAGCAGCAACATGTATTTGAGTTGCTAAAATCTGAAGCAAGACAAGCAAAATTCTAACTACACAGACACCACTGCCAGGCTGACAGCTAGCAGCTTAACTTTCAGGCAGCACGAGGGATTGGTTAGATGTTGCTGTTGCGTCCAGGTAAGCAGTCCGACCTTCAGGAAGTTGTTCCAAGAAACAGCTGCTTTTTGAAATGCTATAGGCTACCAAGCAAAAGCTTGTACTTGCAGCAGCTCTGAACATAAAGCCACAGAAAAGGAGGATAATGTCTCAGAGCAGAAAGTAAATCTCATAGGATGGCATGAGAACTCAGCTAAGCATCACTGTCAAGGCAGGAAACATTTCCTCTACAGAATTCACTGTTGGCTTAACTTAAATGTTTCAAAATACTGTAAAGACAGATTATGAATAAAGGAAAACTTTGATCCTCTGCTTCTGGAGAAAGATCCTTTTTTACATTTATGCATGAAGCAAAATCAGCCTGTTTTTCCTCATAGCATCTCCCACTTCTCTTCTGCTTTGCCAGCAGGGCAGGGGGCACAGGACGGACAGACCTGCCCAGGCTCAGCCCTGCCAGTGCATCACAGGCTCAGATGGGACTGAAAACAGGACAGGTGTACAGCAGCCTGCAGTCCTAAAACCTCTGCTGAAACAATTAAACTCCCCAAATTAATTCTGTCCCTGACTCTTTCTACAGACCATCAAGCCAGGTAGGGCTGAAGCCCAACCGCTCCCCATCACTCACTGGCCTGGCACCCCACGGTACGTCCGGCTACTTGCACCCAGGCACTGGCACAGCAGGGTGCTCTCCCTGGGACATGGGCTGCTCCAGTCCATGGGCCGTTCAGGGCGTGCCGTGACCCTGCAGGTGCTGGGACACAGATCAGCTAGTGGAGGTCTGTCCCCAAATTCACAGCCTGCAGCTGGGACTGGCAGTGCTGCTGCTGTCCCTGAAGGACAAGGGGATGGACAGACCAGCAAAGTCCATCCTGGTGCCCTTCAACATCAGGACTTTCTGCAAAAGGACAGGAGGTGTTTTCCTTTCTCCGACAGCAAACTTTGCAGGGGCACAGGAGGAGTCCAGAGGGCTGCTCGTTCCTTCCAGCAGTGCCACGTGAAGCGGCACATAAGCACATTAACAAGGGGCTTCTGCAGAGAAGCTGGAACCCCGTTTCAGAACAGTAAGCCTTTGGGGTGACGTGCAGCGCTCCCCTAGGAGGTGACCTGGTACCTAGCACTGGGACTTGGCTCACGAGCTCCAGAGATCTCCACCTCCTCACCCTAACACCAAACGCACCCTCAGTTAAGATTTGTTCTTCTAGGAGTAATTTGCGCAGTGCTGACACCCTGCTGAGCAGCAACACTCCCAGATGGCTGAGGAGTTGAAGCGTTTGACCCCCTAAGACCTGCTCTACACCCTTTTATCTGAGGGGAAGCACAGAATTTCACAAAGAAACCAACTGCACAAGATCCAAGAAAACCATTTTTCCACATGGGTTTTCCTCCTGTTAGCAGCAGTGCTCCTGCTAGCTCGTAGCCAGTAAGTTCTTCCTTTTCATCACCAGCTTCATTCCTGATTATCCTGAACACACAAGAGGGTAATTACTTCAGTGCTGCTGTGTTGGCTTTGGTATGACTCACACAGAGCAGCATTTCACCTTAATGGCTTTGGAAGGCATGTTGCAGCAAAAAAGAGTGCCAATTCATCCTTTTAACTCTGTAACTTGGATTAGCATAAACCCTGGATCAAACCACACAAAATCTCTTCTCAGTTGCTCTTTGGCTAAGTACTCTGTAGCGGGTGGCACACTAAGACATTGCTTTCACAGAAAATGGTGGAGAGGTGTGAGAAGACTCCAATTGCAAGAAAGCTCATTTAAAAAAAAAACAATTTATTGCTTTATGGGTGAGTTCATCACCAGGAATTCACAGGCCCTCAGACATTTTTACTGTATGCAATGACACGATTCTCTTCATAAGCTTCAGATCACAAATGCTACAGAGCAGAGCAGCTCTGCCATTCCTCACACCCATTTATAAAGCTTTCAAAGTATTTGAACAAAAGCATTTGTCAATTTTTATTTCAGATTCCCTTTCTGAGCCTGCCAAACAGAGGATAAAATTGGTGACTAGCATAATCTAAAAAAACATTCATTAGAGTCAGGAATGGTAGGTAACTCCTTACTTGGACACAAAAATTACAAATATCCATTACAGAGAGAATTGGCACAGAAAAGTAATTTTGTTCAATCTGAGTAGGAAGAAATAACTCAAATTCTTCTACCTTTATTAATTCCTCCAGTAAAAAATTTCTGAAGACATGACAAGGTGGTATGTTTCACATTTAAAATGTAAATCTTCTAATACCAGGCAATGTAAGAATCCTTCAATATTTGACAGCGATTTAATTAACATCCGTAAATATTTGCTGCCAACTACCTCATAATGTTTATTCAAGGTAGCTTGAGAGCGTGATCACAGGAAAAACAAACTTTATTTTTCCTCTACAGATTAACTGAGCCAACAGGGTGGTAATTAGATCTGAGCCAATTTCTCAGAGCACCCATATCACCCACCTTGGATAGAAAGTTTTCACTGCAGGAAACATACCTTATAATATTTTTTAAAAATGGAGTTGTTGTTTAAAGCAAGTTTTAAGTAGGTCAATGGAGAATTTCCCATACTGCTGGAAATTCTTACTAAGAAAGTAATAGTGTTTTACAATATAAAAAACCACAAATGGAAGCTATGATTTCATGTACAGCCTTCTAGATATTTAGACTAGCAACACCACCTTGAGAAAAGTCCGTCACCGTATGTACACATTGCTGTCAACTCTAACCAGCAGGCTTACAGAGCCATATCACATCACTGTTAGAACCAAGCCCTAGAAATAACACATACACCCGCAGTTACCCACGTACAGCCAACGCCAGCCTCAGGGGTAGCCGTTTTCTACCCCAGGATCGCACCCATGTTGAAAATGCCAGTGCCTATGCCTCAGCTCAGTAAAAAAAACACACAGTCCCTAAAACATGCAGAAACACAACAATTACTGTATCTTTCTCCAAACAATTTTTTGCACGCATACAAAAACCTGTCCGCAGCATTTTGTGTACCTGTTCGTGTTCACAAAACCAATCAGGTACCACTAAGCCTCTTGGCAATTAAATGCCAGACTCCCAGGTTGTATTTACAAACAGCACTTGTACTACCTGCGCTGATCAGGTAATACAAGTTTTTACCCATGACACTGCAGAAAACCACAACTAACATTCAGTACACTCTTTAGACTTGGATATCTAAGAAACAGGTATTTCAGTTCTTATTCTGATCTAAGTCTGTTCAGGCTGAAGCATTCAAGTTTGATTTTGGAGAGAGCTTCCATCATCCAAACAACCTGTAAGCTCTGTGTTCGCACATCAATAACCGATGTGCAGATATTCTGAGAGAGAGGAAGAGGAGTATGGGGGAAGGATGGCACAGCTAAAATACAGAGAGTCCTCGGAAAGAATCTGAAAACATGTGACACCAGGCTTAGCTCAACATCCGATCCTGAATGAGAGAATGCTGCCGGTTGCACTGAGCAAGGACAACCTGTTTCCCTCCCACATCCAAGGCAAATCACAACCATCTGTCCTTATAAACTTCTTCAACCTGTGTCAACAGAGCTGACTCACACAGATGGACACCTGTCTTCCTAAGGGCACCAGTCTCCCCAACTCTGGTTACCAGCTCCCCTTGAATGTGCAGCAGCGGGATCTGCTCGCTCTCCTTGCGCTGCAGCCTGTGAAGGCAACAGAGAGAGCACTGTCCCAGCGCTGACTGCTGGTGAACACACACTGTAGCTCCGTGATCATTATCTGGAGACTTGGGCATCATGATATCATCCAGCAATACCAATTGGATTGGTGAATTAGACAAAGCACCCAATTTGGTGTTCACCCAAACTGCAAGGGGTTTTTTTCCAGCTGTGAGAAGACAGAGTGCCCGATTCAATAAAAGGTCAGAGTGGAGCAGATGGACAATGTCTGATAATGGCAAACTAACTGCTGACCTTTGTTTTAAAGTACAATCGGTCTTACAGAGCAAGTTCATACTGAATCAGTAGTTCACCCTGCAAGGCTGGGGCATTTTTGATCAGGAACCTGAAAGCTGGACTTCAAACACTGTTGAATCACAGCCTTACGCAATTGCAGTGCCTGCAGCGTCTTCTCCAGGCGAGGCCCAGGGCTTTCACAGCCACTTTATACTGCCAGAGCAGATGGGGGGGTGGAAATCACACCTCATCTCTCAGACTCAAACAAGCACTTAAAAAAATGCTACTGATAAGATACTTCTGTGCTTCAGTACGTCAGCCTCGAGTTATTATTACTACATTCATTTTTGAAACATCACCTTCACCAGTTACAGGACACTCTTTATATTTTAATCAGTAAGAAACTAGTTTGGGCCATGCTCTTCACTTCTACGCAACATGGTAACACTAAAAGCAGGGTTCGCCTCAGAGACAGTTTTCCATAATAAACCTGTTTTCATTAACAAATCAAGCATATCACAAATATTTCAAATCTTTTGGATCATGTATTAAACACTTCCCTTGAATTGCAGCTTCCAAAGACCTATCCTTTAGCACTTACAACACATAGTTTCTGAGTAAAAAAAACATGACTGAGAAACTGTGAATAATAAATTATAACAACAAGAGTGATGAGAGTCCATTTTATCTCCCAAGCAGACACAAATGAAAGAAGCAAAGAGGCTGCAGTGGAATTTCTACCCCCAAGGCACTGTCCCATGACTGTCACTCCCTCCACCCTCTTCCATCTTACTTTTATAATTCCAGTGGATGCTGGTGACTTGGATCTCCTGAGTTGGAATATATTCCTCAATAAATTTCTTTCCCTGCAGTCGGTGCCAGAGTGTGGTTTTCCCAGTGTTCCTGTCCCCTCGGATGACAATTTTCACTGGGGAAAAGAGCAAGCAGACAAATAAAGTTGATTAAAAACGAATCAAAGGATGCTGTGAAAAGCATGTTAACTTTTTGCAAGCATTATTCAGATGTAATTAGTTCTCCCATATTACACAAGCATGATGGGGTTTGTTAAAAAACACGAGCCTCAGTCATTAAAATTAGTCTTTATTCAGCTACTCACGCCAGCTCAGCAGAAAGAGCCAACACCAAGACTGAGTCTTCAGAATCTGCACAGCTTCAGCCAGCTAAGTCTCTGCTGCTTCCATCCTCCTGCCTAGCCCTCACTCCCACTCTGCCACACGCTGTTCCTTCACCAGCCTTTTATGCCAGTCTTCTTCTATCACCTCCTCTATCACTCCCGTTTCTCCTTAAACACTTCTCATTCCTTGAGAAAACAGAATCATGGAATCATTTTGTTGGACCTTCAAGATCATCAAGTCCGACTGTTAACCCAGCACTGCCAAGCCCACCACTAAACCCTGTCCCTAAGCACCACACCTACACGTCTTCTAAATACCTCCAGGGATGGTGACTCCACCACTCCCCTGGGCAGCCTGGCCCAGTGCTTGACAACCCTTTTGGGGAATAAATTTTTCATGTCCAATCTAAACCTCCCCGGCACAACTTGAGGCCATTTCCTCTCGTCACTTGTCACTTGAGAGAACAGACCGACCCCCACCTCACTACACCTCCTTCCAGGCAGCTGTAGAGAGCAACAAGGCCTCCTTATCTCCTCAGCCCCCTACTCACTTCCTAGACCCAGCCGTCTACTGAAAGCTCAAGGACCAGTTCTCAGCCGAGCCGATCAGGCAGAGTCCTGTGTCAGAGGTGCTGCTCCCCACATCCCACAGGGGTGTGACTCTGCACCCTGGCACCGGTTCTCCTGTGGTGCCGCTGGGAGAGCTGAGGCAGCTTCTGGTGAACATCTCTGCAGAGTTAAGCTGTCATCGCTCCCAGCTCTCCCCAGCTCTTGCACTGAGGCTGCATCCTCTTTTCTGGGGAAGCAGAACAAGGCTGTGTATCGCTCTTCGGCTGCTCCAGCCCACAGCCCAGATGGTCTCCAGTGGAGAGGTAATCCTCAGTAGGGACAAGGGGCAAGACAGTTTACACTCCCAGGGACCTATCTCAAACCACCCCCAATAAATTCACCAAACTCTCCCTGTTGATGGCCACACTTTGATTGAAATTAAATCAAAATCAGTCTATCTTACATGCATTAGAAACAAACTGGGCATGCCTCTTTGGGAACATAAATTCACTTAAATAACAGTGAAATAAAACCAAGAGAAACTGAATCTCTGTGGGTGCTGCGCATGCCAGAGGGCCAGGCTCTGCCACAGGAGCCAGCCCTCAGCTGGTTTTGGGTGCGGGTGTACCGAGGGCACTCGGCAAAGGCATCCTCAGGAGTGGCAGTCTCGCGTAAAGGCACAACAGCTCCACTTCCACCAACCGGCCTCACAGCTCATCTACCACCTCCTGCCTGTCCTCGTGCAAGTGTGCTTGTACCTGCAGCAAGGAAAGGCAGGCAACAGAGAAACTCATTCAAACCCTCCCAAGGAAGCGTCCAAAATACCACTAACCATACATAACCCCGCAAAGGAACTTCTGTAGCAATTAATGTCATGAATTTTCCAGGGTCAACCCTAATGTTACCTTGCTCTTTCTCAAAACAGTATGTTGTTTTCTGAATTTTCTGTTATGTTATGGGATTTTTTTTTTTTTAAATGCCATCCTCGCTTCAAGTGGCAACCACAAGGCTATTGGGAAACGTAAGCCGACTCGAACAGAATTTTGATGCTTGCATTTTGAATAGGAGCTATTATCCCCTAGAAAATGGGCCACTTGGAGACACCTAATGGCAGACGCGGGTGATTAGCATTAGGTTGTGCATCATCATTTGGGCAAGGAAATCTGAGACTGAAGGCTGCCTTCTGTGGTAACTCAGGTGTTACTGCAGGCATTTCAGAGAAAAGTTTAAGGTAAAACATATACAAAGGCACTGGAAGAGTTCTGTCTGGTGAAATTTTGTGCTGCCGTTCTGCTGTGCTTTTGTTGTTGTACACTGAGAGGAACTGCTGTTTATTCTTTCACAAAGTTACTTATTAAAATAGCAAAAGGATTAAAATGCAAAAATTAACTTAGTATTTTCAGACTGACTTCACTTACAGGTCCCAGACCATCTCTGCAGAGACAACAAACCATTTCCTGCATTTCCTGTTGCCCTGGGTGTGATTCTGTCTCCTACTCACAACTGGCGAAACAATCAATGGAGGATTCCTTTGATTTCTCTGAATTAATGCAGCAAGTCCATGGCATAGGCAGAACGAGGTTCCATTTGTCCCCTTTAAAACGCAAGCCTTCCTAAATGCTCTCACCGCCTACCTGAGAGCCATTGTAACATGTTCCCCCACGAAGTGCAGCATGAGATACCGAAACACTGAGTTTCAAGGGACAAACAGTCCTTCCTTAAATAGTCAGGCTGCTCTCAAAGCGCACTTTCAGGATCACTCCCCGAAGCCTTCACTGTGAGCTCTCCCCAGAAGGGGCAATCTTACCTCCCCCATGACCTTCCTAGTGCCAACAGCGTAATTTATGCAGCTACACATGGAGCTGGATCAAGGAACAGAATTGGCTGAAAACTAACCCTGAAATTATTCATTTTCAGTTTTCTTCTCTAGCTCAAGTGCCCAGCTGCATGAGCAGTAGGGGCAGCAGTAGGGGAGGCACGGCTGGAGTGGCAAGGAGATCACCCCCACCCCTGAGCAGTTCACATTTAGATCAACGTAGGGTGCTTGTGGCACCACATGCTCAGTTTGAACAGGTCCAACGGCCCTTTCCAGCTCCAGCACTCTCCATGTTAGGATCTCTTTCCTCCTACATAGTGCATGAGTTTTCACTGTCTTTTTTCCTGAAGAAAGAAAAAGTCTTTAAAAACAGAACAGGAAGAAGGCAGGTGATGCAGATCATTTTTAGCAAAACAAAAATCTGTATTTGGGACGTTGGCTGGGGCAGGTCTACTCAACGACAGGGATCTGCGAGACAGGAAGAGCTGAGGGAGCTTCAGGGCACAGCCAGGCAGGCACATCACAGGCCTGGGCCGTGTCTGAAGGCAGAAAGAGCACCAGTGACGCTGGGTGAGGTTAGTACTGTTACCTACGGGACAGGAACAACTGCTGCCTTATTTGACTTTAAGTTAAATCAGCACTTACTGCAAACAGCCATAGGCTTGTAGCAAAGACGGGAGAACTACCTGTGGGAAGGAGGGTAGGGATGGGGAATAGATCAAGAGGTGAGGAAAAAACTAAAGACATTACTGTATTCATATTGTCACTGCGTCAGGAAAAACAGAAGGATTTTTATTCTCCAGGTGGGGAAATGGAAGCAGAGCAGTGAAGATACAAGCCCAGAGACCAGGTCTCAGACTAACCCAGAACTAGAAATCAGGAATTCCCAGCTCTGCCCCTATTTCTCCAGGACACTGCAGCAACTAATGGTTGCAGACCCTGCAGCAAAGATCCCCAAACCCTGCTGCTAATATTCCCTGTATGGAGGGTCATAACCTCGCCCTCATTAAGGTCTTTGGGACTGTGAGTACAAGGCTGCAATTCCAATGCTTTGAGCTGGTTCTGCTGCCAAAAGTAGCACACCTAATCTGCAGACACCCCCCAGCACACGTCCCGGGGGAAGCAGGCCAGACAGCAGACAAAGCAGGTTTGCCACTATTGCACCAACACCTGCGTCAGCCGTAGGAGACAAGAGGAGGTGGAAAGCAGCAGAAAGAGGGGAAGCCTTGCTTTGGGGAAAGAAAGAAAACAACAAACCTACAGTCAGAGCCTGGGAACTACTACTCTATAACAACACAAAAGAAGTAAGGACTACAATGCTTACCAAAAGGATACATGGCATTAATTAAGTTTTGTCTTTTAAAGCACATTTTAGGCAGAAAAGTAATAAGGGGAGGGACTGGGGAAATTCTTGGAGCTATCGACTTCAGTATTTCAGCAGCGGTGACTGTTGAGGGCAGGCCTGCAGCTCCCCAGGAGAGCTGCCCCTGCTCCAGGCACACACAGCAGGGGGTTTTGTCCAGCGCTGTGCACGCTGGATGCAGTGTTAAGAACGAGGCCCAGAGCAGGTGTACTGTGTTCTGGGGCACAGGATGGATGGATCGGAACCTTCAGCACTTCCACGTCTTTTGCTGCTGTCACTGACCATCAACGGGTAACTCCCAGGGAATCCTCTCGCCAGCGCAACCCAGCCAGAGCCGTGCATTTCATTCTTGTTTGCCCATCGCTGCCTTACATAAACTCTCATGTTTGAGTACCCTGGTGCTGGTACTTTCTTCTATAATTTGTCTCCTAGTTTGTTCAAACAAGCACCACTGCCAAAGGACTCAGATCCACCTTGCTCACTCTCCACTGAGCCTACTCACTCTGGCCTGTGCTAGCCTCCCCGGGCCAGCCCAGCCACCTGAGTGGTGATGCAGCAGCCCTGATCCAAGTTCAGGCTATCCCAAACAGGACAAAAAGCTCAAGTTTACACAAAGATTGGTTCCGCATACTTGGAACTGTGATCTCCCGTAAAGATCCAAGCCATTACATCCATGGTACAGGCCCACACCATCTTCATCTCTGTACCTTCCATAGCACTCAGGGAACACTGGTGTTATTTGGGCCACGGTGTGTAAAACATAGGAGCTCCATGCGGATGACAAAGAGAGTAAATGAGTGTGTGTGCTGGGAATGCGTTTGTTTTGAAACAGGATGTCCCACGCAGAGGAAGGGACTGCTGCCAAGGGCTAACACTGGCCTTTGCTCTCCTCCTTTCATTAGGAATCTAAACCTTCCCAGTCTGCCACGCTCCTCCTTTTGAAAACTTAACTGAGTGGGAGAGAGACCGTCAAAACAAATCATTTTGGTTCAACTTGGAAGTGCACACTATCCAGAGCTGGGAATCCTCAGTGCCGCTAAAACACCCCACAATCTGCAGTATCACCTCAAACCGAGTGGGCCGTCCGGTTATGAAATGTACTCGACAGCCGCGAAGGTTGGCACAGTATGGCCCGCTCTGAGCCCCGCAGCAGGGCGACAAGAGCCGGGTGACAAGGCCTGTGTCCTGGTCATTTGCTGCTCACTTTATCAGCAAGCGACCAAAAGGCATTCTTGGCACACTAAATGTATTTGTGGGAAGGAAATAGGCTTCAGTTCACGACCAGTAATGGTCTATGAAAGCAAGGAAACATTTCCATAAAACCAGTCGTCACAGCACCCTTTGGTTCAGGTTTTGGCAACTCCAGGTGAACGGAGGAGGTTTAAAGATCTGTGTGTGCTAGCGGTGGCTACAAAACACACTTGGGACTCCTGCTGAATGTCAAGTGTTTGCCAAGAAAGGAGCACTGACAGCGCACAGGATTTGCAGCTCTGCCCTTCCTGAGCAACTGCCCTGGTAACGGCGTTCCTTCACGGCCCACCTTCGACTGAGACCACCCCACCATGCTGGAACCCCCCCATCTGCCCAGTGTCGTGGCTACGTAGGGAACTTCGGAGCCCTTTTGTAAGCCTGCCTGTAGCTCCTACAAATATTATATAACACCGACCTGGGAAGAGTTACTATGGAGACTGGAAAGCTTCCCCTAAGGCAGCGACAGAAAGCTGCAGTTTTATTGCAGACATGAAAGCAGTAACTGGAACACAAATCCTGGTAAGACAGAGCACAAACCAAAAAAAGCTTTCCTGAGGCTTTCAAGTAACGAGACAAAAAGCAGCAAAGCCACAGCTCGCAGCTCAGCTGCCGGCATGTTTGGCCTCGCTGCACGAGTGGGAGCAGGTACCCACGCAGGGTCGCCGACAGCGCGGTCAGCCAGCCCCTAACAAAGAGCTGCCCCGTCGCCTGCTGTGCCAGCAGGATGCAGCTGACCCGGCCCGCCCGCAGCACAAACGCTCGCTGGCTGATAAGTCAGCTCCTTTCTCCTACATAATTCACGAGCTGGTATGAGCTACCTGATCTCAAAGGTGTCCCGGGGAAGCACGTGGATGTGTTCTGCTCTGTGGGCTGCACGAAGCCTCTGCACAGACCAACAGTCTTTAACGAGCAGCTCTCCAGGTACGTGTTTAACGACGCAGTGCTGTATGCCAAGGCACAGCAGCTTCGTCCTTACCCCCTGTCTTTCACTACAAATCATGTCTCTTAACACCACCACCATGCTTCTGTTCACATTCATGTTTGCTAAGACACTAATTTTCTAAATTAGGCGCTAGTGTCTTACCTAATGGATGTGCTACGGATAAAGGCACCAAATGCTCTCCCTAGTAAAGCAGAGCTTCAAAACCAGTTCAAAAGCACAGCCACTACTGATAATACTAAACAAAGCAAAAAAAAACCCCAAACCCCAAAGTGCCAACGTCTCCCTTCACGTTCTGTTTCAGATGAAGATCCAACATAAGCTCTATTCCTCCAACACATGTGCCTTTACAGAAACTATTCAGTGCCACGTTTACAAACCAGTCTCCCAACTGCCAACCCCTCGGCCTTCTGCAGTCTGACTGCACTGCCTGCCTGGATCCTCATAACCGGCTGATACTCGCAGCGCTCCCTGGTACCGTCTCTATTTTCAGCACGGGTGACATAACTACCATCCCTGTCTCACAACTGTTACTTTGGGATGTATTTCACACACTTGCAGTGCCCTCCTGAAGTATTATTTTAGAAACAACCTTTACTGAGCTTTAAGGGAAAAACTCAACCCTAAGCCTCAACACTGAAAGGAAAAAAATTCTGAAAACGTTCCCCAACGGAAGAGCAAACGTATCAGTTGCAGAAAAGGGAGTCAGAATGAAATTATGTACCACGGGCACATAAAGACATACATCACTCACCTTTTATTAAAGCCTGGCAGGGCAGAGCTTTTCAACAGACCCTTATCATATAACCACTAGAGCTTAATTATAAATACCGTTATCCTGGGCTGCAGGGAAGGTCACCCACACACTCAGGGGAGTTACTCTCTTGAAGCTTTAACTGACAAAAATTGATTTACAAGGAACTCTCTTGTGCCACAGTCAGCGGAAAGCAGGCAGCCGCTCAGGACATCTGACTGAGGACACTGCTGCACCACAGGTTCCCGAGTCCCGCACAGAAAGGTACAAGTTTCCCATCCCTTACTCCTCCCACGCTTCCGCAAGCTCTAACATTTAATTGCAAACTTGCCTTTAGGCAAATACTGGCAAAAGCACCACCAGGCACAACGAAAGCCTACGCATCTCACAGTCCCACCGGGGTCCCCAGGCACGCTACGGGGCAGCAGATGGGACTGACCGATGCGGCTTGCCTCCCGCCCGGGGCTGGCCGTGCCCCCCGACAGACCCCCCGAAGCTGGGCTCCGACTCACTGTTATACTGGACTCCCTTGGCAAACCTCCTCTGCAGAGCCTGGTTCATGGACTGCAGCCCCGCAGGGATATTCTTGTCTCTGACCGCAGTCTGGTCCGAGCCCACCAGCTTCTTCAGGGCTGAGAACATCTTTCTGGTCCCACACCTGCGCCACCACCTCCAGGAAAAGGGCTGCTGCTCCGGGGCTCAGGGGCAGGGCGGCCCCGGGGGGCGCATAGGGGGTCACGGCTCGGGGTTGGGGGCAGCACGGGTGAATCAGGGCCGGGGCAGGGCTGGGCCGGCCATGAGGGGCCTCCCTCGGCAGGGCGGAGGTGTGCGGGCTCGGCCCGGCCCGGCCCGGCGCGGCGGGGAGAGGGCTCAGCCGGGGCCCCGCCGTGTGCCGGGGAGGGGGCGCTAGCCGGGCATGGCCCGGGCTGGGGCGGCGCGGGGCGAAGGGGGCGGCGGGGTCGTGGCGGCGGCTTAGCCCCGCCGGGCGCCGCCGCTCGGGGCCGGGCGCGGGGAGCGGAGGCGGCACGGGGCTCCCGCCGCCGCCGCCATCTTGCCTCTTCCGCCTCGCCGCCGGGGGACGGGGCGCGCGCGGCGCCGGCTACGGCGGCCGGCAGGGGCCAACAGGGCGCGGAGCGCGGAGGGCGGCCGGCGGCGGGGCCCGCCCGTCGCCTGGGCCCGACCCCCAGGACCCGCCGTGCCGCTGCCCAAGGCCCGCTGTCACCGAGCCCTGCCGAGAGCCCCGCGGACCCTTCCTGTGACCCCCATAACCCCGCCATCCCTCCCGGGACCCCCACAGCCCCCAAGACTCCCCCCAGACTCTCGCAATCCCCTCCCGTGAGCTTCACAGCCCCCCCCCCCCCCCCCGTGACCCCCACAAACCATGTAACCCCCTCCTGGGACCTCTGTAGCTGCCCGTGAACGCCCTAACCCCTATAATCCCCACCTAGGGTCACCCTTGCATCCCTGAGATATCACACCCCCCCCCCCCCCCCCCCTAAAAAACCCCACACCACTTCCAATCCCCTCCTCGGACCCCTATAGCCCCCTATGATCCCCATAACCCCTGTAATTCCCTCCTGGGACCCCTCAGGGTCTCCTCTGACAACCCATAATCCCCTGTTGTAACCCCCACCATGATCGCCCCTCCCCATGAACCCTACCCCAGGCCATGACTGGGCCTCCCCAGTCCCACCCTCACTGGATACAGCACCAATTATTCACCTTTAGGGAGGAGCAGGCACCTGTTCCCCCCCTTGCTGACCCCTTCCTGGCTGCCCATCACCATCCCCTGGGAAATGAGGAGCTGAACCCCAGCTGGTGGGGTGCCCTGAGCCCCTCGGTGTCCCCGTTGGCCACCCCAGCACTGCTTGGGCAGAGGGCATCAGGCTGAAGAAGGGGCAGAGACTCAGTGGGGAGCACCCAGCAGCCCCGCAAAGAGGGGGACACCCCACCAGGGAGGCTAGTGAGAACCCCAGAGCATCCTCTGCCCTTCCTGGAGCCCCCCACCCTGCTCCCCACCAGCTTGAGGACAGACACTGGGCTCATTGGTCACATTAGAGACATTTACTGCTGGACGCATCTCCTGTGCTGCTGGCAGCTGCTGGCACCCTGCTGCGGGGCCCTGACGCTGGGTGCTGGGCAGCTCGTCCTCCACCCATGTCAGTTTGACAGATGCAGAAATTCCTCGTCCTCTGCAAAGTGGAGAGACAGGCAAGGTGACAGACAGACCCACAGACCCCCTCCTCACCCCACAGACAGACGGCAACGGTTTCTGACCCTGCCATCAGCGATGGGGGGAAGTGATTTAGACCCTCTGTGCGCCCCCGTGCTGTCCTGGCATGTCACTTTGTGTCCCACCACACGCCATGGTGGCATTAATGCACTTTATATCGGTGACAGGGATAATAAAAGACAGGCTTTGCCCTAAGACACATTACTCTGGCTCCATCTCCCATCTGTGGTGGCACGGTAAGCCCCCAGCTCCTGCCCCGCTGGGAGCAGGCTCACTCAGGGCTGGCTGTGGTTTAAGACCCCTGAGCTTGCCCCTCTCTGTGGGAAGATTTGCCCTGCCATGCTCCTGAAAACCTGCTTGTCCATTCACCCGCGGGCTGAGCGGTGCCCGTTGTATCTCCCAAGGAGGTTCTGTATGGAAACCCCTGTGCTGACTGGAGTTGGAGGGTCTGGCAGGCACCGCACGGAGGGTGCATCCCTGGCAGGGACCCCAGTTTGGTCCTTATTTGGTGTCAGGGTCCCTACACCCCTCCAAATCTTTCAGCCACTCTTCCCTCACTGGCATCCCCTGCCCAGGGGCTGTTGCATCCATTGCTCGCCGCTGCACCCCAGCCTGCTCGGGGCCATTCCCCCCTTTATCAAGACTTTTGAAGTTCAGTCGTGGCCTCAGCATGTCTGCAGCCTATACAGTCCCCCTGTGCGATACCGCCTGCAGATTAATGAACATATTCCTCAGTCCATCAGAGTCCCCAACCCAGGACAGACCCGTCCCAGGCACAGCACAAAACCATCCCAGACCCACCCTGGACCCATGACAAACGCACCCCAGGCTTATCTGAGATCCAGGACAGACCCATCCCAAGACCCATCCCAGATCCAGAACAGCCCTGTCCCCACCCCAGGCAGACCCAGCACATCCAGCCCCAGCCCAGAGCAGGACAGGAGATGGCGTGGGCTGCTGCCCCAGCTCCCCCAGCACAGCGCAGTGTGGTGCGGGCAGGGTGGGGGTACCTGCCAGCGGAGCCCCGCAGTACTCCTTGCACTCCTTCTCCGAGTAGAACTGGTTCCCGTTGCCCTTGCAGCCTCCATAGTTGAACGTGATGCACTTGCCCTGCGCTGCGTCGAAGGCCCAGCGCGTCACTGGCTTCTGGCAGGGACCCTGGACGATGGGCAGCCTGCAGGCAGCTGCGGGGACAGGGGGCTGCTCTGAGGGCAGGGACTTTAGGGTCCTCACACCTCCCACGTGGATGCCAGACACGTGGGGTTTGAGGCCGCTCTCAGGTCTCCTCTGATGCCTCAGCAAAGACACCTCCCGAGCCCTCGCCCCGCTGGGATGTCTCCTGGCCGCCCCGCTCACCCTCCGTCCGGCACGCCTGCAGGCACTCCTTCTCTGAGTAGAAGTTGTTGCCGTTGCCCAGACAGCCGCCGTAGAGGAAGGTTTCGCAGGCCATGGAGGAGGAATTGTAGAAGAAGCGGGAGAGCATCCCACTGCAGGGCCCAGGGTCCCGGCTCAGCCGGCACGAGTCTGCGGAGGAGCGCGGCAGGGGCTGTCACAGGCAAACGGGGACGCAGGGCAGGAGGACGCCCGATGCAGCCCCCCTCCCCTGGGATGTACCTTCCTTATTGCCGATGTAAGAGGGCAGGGGTCCCGCGGCCGAGCCCTCCTCGGGGGGCAGGATTGCTCTCCGCGCCCTCTGCATGGGGAAGGAAGCACAGAGCTGCCATCAGCCCCTGCTGCCCACCCCGGCGCCCCTGGACCCCCACTGCCCCAGCGTGGACTATGTCAGGGGCAGCTCTGCTGGGTGCTGCCGCCTGTGCAGGCTCCAACCCTCCTTGGTGCTCTCAGCATATCTCCAGTCACTGATCTTGGGTCAACAGGCTGCGATCCTTCTACACCTCATGGTCTTCCCAGCCCTGTGCTCATCCTGGGTGGGGCCAGGATCCTGTGTTGCGGATAAAGACACCCAAAGTGCCCCAGTCATGCCCTGTGCTGGGAACGTGTCTCTGCTCTCACTGACGCAAGGTGGTGTGTTACCTGCTCTCGAGTGGTTTCTCAACCCAACAACCCAACAACTGGGGTGTTTCTCCTATGAAAGTCCCGTCCCTTCTTGAAAATCTCTCTAAAGTCAACCCTGTGAGACTGGGAGGTGCTGAGCAATGGTAGCCGAAGGACAAGTGGGATGCTGAGCTGCCTCCCCATCCCTGGGGAGGGGGGTCTACAGCCTGGCTGGGACACCCACAGGCAGGCAAGGAGCAAGGATACACCAGGCTACACAGGCAGCAACTTTCACAGCATGGAAAAAATCAGAGTAGGAAAGGGCTGTTACCTTCTGCTTGGAAACAAGGCTTCATGCTCACCTGGCCCCCAGGACCCTCACCCTGCGCCTGCCTGTGCCCCTGTCCTCACAGGCAAAACCCGTCAGCGGAGATGAAAGAGCATCTCCCAGGGTGGTCAGTGGGGCCACTGCCCAAAGAACGTGTCCTGTCCGCGCAGCCTGGTCCCTGGACACTGGGTCTCCAGTGGGTTTGGCTTGGAGGGGATGTCCCCAGCCTTGATGCCTCTCAGGAAGTCCCAGCTGGACCACTCACCTGGGGCACAGTTGCAGTCTCCTGAGGAACGCATTCACCTGGCCCAGATGACAGGAGAGAAGATCAGCAGCATGAGAGGGGAGGCATCCTGACAATCTCATCTCACCGTGGTCCTGCACCGTGCACACACAGGACCCCGGGGAAGGGAACACCCTCCCAGTTTCACCGCAACGTTCTTCCCCTCTTGCTGATTTCCACCTGCCACTTGCAGGAGCATCACCCTAAAATCCCCACACTGACGTGCATCATGCTAGCACCTTCTGAACCCCAAGCTGAACATGGAGCTCCTCAGGTCCTGGAAGCACTCAGCCACTGGGAGCCGTCATGAGTGTCCCTGGGTGTCTTGCACCCTTGTCCCAGCACAGTGTTGTGGGTGGATTGACCTGACAACCCAGCAAGGACCCCACCGACAGGAAGCTGATGGAAGCCCAACTAATACGTGGCCTTATCTCCTTCCCATTGCATCCTCCCAAACCCCTTGTCTCTCCTCCCTCCATCCTGACCATCCTCCCATCTCCCCAGCCTCACACACCAAGAAGGAGCAGCCCCAGTGCACTGCCATGCTGGGGGGACAGGCAGAAGGGGAGGCATGTGTCTCACGGTGGGTTACCTCTGTTGGCCAGGATGAAGATGGAATCTGCAGGGATGCCCATCTCCAGAGCCAGCTGCTGGAAAGACTCAATGAGGTCCTCCCTCAGCTCCGGACTCCTCCCTGGGCAATGGAACAGTCTGTGAGCGGGGCTGGCATGGGAGGAGGGCTGCATGCAGCCCCCCAACCATCCACTGACCTGAAGAGCTCAGGCAGCCTCCTGGTCCTTCCCAACCTCTTCTCCATTATTCTTGCCCAAGGGCTTGGACAAAGTGGTTTTAATTTTTCTCAATTATGAAAGACAGCACCTCCTGCCACTTCAGGGCCTGGGTTTCCTCCAGGCAGATATTGCCACCTTCACCCCAAGTAACAGTCTGGCTTGGACTTTCATTGTGTGATGTGGCTCTAAGCTGAGCCATAAGACTCAGCCTCTACAGTGCTGAAGATGAGCTGGTCCAAGGCACCACTTCCAGAGCCATGGTCAGGTCCCTCAAGGCCAAGGGACATGAGGGGCTCTTGGGTGATGTTTCTGAGCTGCATTGGCCCACCCCAGAGTCTGCTTGCCCACAAGTGCCATAGCCAGACGTACCGTACAGCTTCAAGGTGGTGCTTGGGCCAAAACTACTTTTCTTCTTCATCAGAATGACAGCATACTCTTCGTAGTTGGTGCGGAGCACGTAGGACTGGATAGACACGTCCCATTCTGGGTGAGACAGAGACACAGGGGACATTCATTCCTGAGGCTCAGGGAGAAATGGGGCAGTGTAAGACTGCCCCAGAGCTGGGGGCAGAAATCAGGCAGCTAATTCAAGAAAACAGCTGATTTTGGGGAAGCAAACACCAATACAATCCTGAGAGGCTTTAGGCTCACCAGCCTTTTCTTAGTCGAGGGGATCAGAAGCCAAGGGTTGCGGACAACTGAGATAACACCAATGCTCCTGAAATGTGGCTGGTGGGACCCTTCCCTAGCTTGGGATTTTGGGGACAGGAGGGATCTGCTGGAACATCCAGTAGTCCTGCACCTATGCAGGGACAGTGCTGAAACAGACCCTTTTCCCCAGCTTCACTCCGTACTTTGGCTGGAAATGACCCGAACTGTGCAGTGGCTTCTGAGCCCTGCTCTCCTGAACCCCTCCCCCAGCTGCCAGCTGTGCCTGGTGCTGGTTCCCATTGCCCAGCCATGCCGGAGCTCTTGGGGTTGAGCAGATAGGCAGTGAGCCCAACTTACTAGGGTTATAGTAGGTGTATTTGCCAGGGGTGCTGGTTTTCTGGTACTCTCCTGAGATGAGCATGCAGTCACCTTGCCTGGAGGGAGGAGGAAAACAATCAGCCGTTTGGAGGGATCCTTTTTCCCGGTTATTGCATGAAAATCATGTCTCGGGCATGGAGGCCATGGCCCAGGGCCCTTAAAATCCCCCTGCCCAAAGCATTGGGTATTTGAGCCCAATCCAGCCCCTCCTCAGGGCTCTGATGCCAGCCAGAGCAAGCAACCTCCATGTTTTGTCCCAGCGCCTGCGAGACAGAGCACCCCTGGGTGGAGTGGCTTTGGAGGAGGCTCAAGCACCCACAACAGTGCCCCGTACCGCAGCCTGGTGCTGGCAGTGCTGATCCGGTTGGCACTGGAGCCGGGACCCAGCACCAGTGTGCCCATGCTGAACTTCTCCTTGTAGTTCTTCATCCATTTGCAGGTTGTGCCAATGACTATGTCGTACCACTTCCCGTACATCTGCAGGGAGAACAGAGCGACGTCTCCACCACAAGGCCTCTCTGCTGAGCTGGGATACCTCCTGGTTTTCTGCAGAGCTGGAATATTCATGGCCCAGAGAGCAACTTGGGGGGTGATGCCACTGGATTTGGGAAGCAGATTAGCACTGAGCAGGATTTTCCTGGGTCCTGTGACCACCAGGCCAGGCTGGAGGCATCAGGCCAGGCTGGAGGCATCAGGCCAGCATCCCCCCCGTGTGTCCTGGGGGAGCCCAGACCCTGGCACACATGTGGGGCTGTGCAGAGCCTGGCAGGGGATGGGGCTGCCTGCGGGAGGTCTCCCAGGCAGCCTGCATCCCGCACGAATCCTGTGCCCTGTAGCTGCCTGCAGGCCCTGCCCACACCTCTTAGGCTGGGCAGATCAGCAGACATCTCACAGGATTCATCTGCCCCAGCTGCTCAGGCTCCAGCCGCCCTGCCTGGGTGTTTGCTGGGGTGAGGCCATCCCGAAGGCTGGCACCCCCTGACCAGTACCCAGGGAGGCCACGCTTCCAACGCCTGTCTTGCACAACCTGATGTGGGCACAGGTAATATCACCCTTCTTTTTGGAGGAAAATGAAAAATCCCCCAGTTCTTTTGCCCCCAGAATTAAGGGACCGCAAGCCGCTTTTACCCGCTCGGCCTCAAAATTCTCCTGCACTTGGATATCCTCATCTTGGTCCCCGATGGGGGTCCCGCTGGCCACGGTGAGGAGGAGGACGAAAAGGAGACCCCAAAACATTGTGGCTGGTGGCTTCGGAGTGCTGCTGAGCCCCAGCGTGACGACGGGATCCCGGACTCTGTGCTGTCCCCACTGCGCAGCAGCGTGACCTTCAGACTGCGGCCAGTGGGGCCGGCCAGCCTGGCTGGAGCAGCCTGCCGGGGGGCGTGGGCAGCTAGTGGCCCCACACGGCACTGGCCATGTGGCCCCGGGGCTCACCACTGCCCTTGGCAGTGGTGGGGATTTGTAGAGAGCTGGTTTGGCGTGCAGGAGGGGAGGTGAGCATCCTCCTGCTTTGCCAGGCTGAGCTCCTCACCTTCGCCGGTTCCTACACCACTGCTTGGCTCAGATGCAGGGCCAGGACCTGCCCGTCTCCTTTATTCTACCTTGGGATTCATATTCCTCCCCTGACATCCTGCAAAGAGCCCTGATGGTGCCCCCAGCCCTGTCAGACCAGCGTAACCCTACAGAGAGGAGAAGACCGAGGGGTCCCCAGCACTCACCCCAGACTGCCTAATCCTGACCAGAGTCTGTAGGGAGCAGAGCCTGTGCTGTTTGCTCCCCTTCTGGACCCCCTTCCCCAGGGATCCTGTGGCAGTGGCCAATGCCCAGGAGCTGGCTGGGAGTCACCCACCCCACAGCTGAGGGTCACCAGACCCGGCAGGCGTGGGAGGCGCAGGGCACACCATCGCTCCCCACTACTGTTTGCCTTTGCAGGATGATTAACAGAAACCAAACAGCCCAAGGGAAATGGCAAACAGAGCAAAGGGCAGGAGCCCCTCTCTGGGTCGGCCCCTGGCCCAATATTTACAGACAAGGGCCAGAGCTGGAGGCACGCTTGCACGAGCCGGCCGGACTTTCACCCCTCCTCTCCACTATGGGCCACCAGCGGGCCCTTTGCGGGCCCTTTGAGGACTGAGGGATGTGCTGCCTGGCCACCGCAGGCTGCTGGGGAGCCAGTGGTCCAGGGAGGGGCAGCCTGAGCATCTCATCGCCCACACGGCTTCATGCCACATCTGGGGTGTCCTCGGGAACATGGGGGAAATTTGGACGTGAGGCAGAGGCCCTTTGTAATAAACCCACCCCATAAACCCGCTCTGTGCTTCTCTCTCTGGTGGAGCCCACCCCGGTCCAGAAGCAGCCCTGGGCTCCAGCCCCCCCCAAGCTGGAGCTGTGCGAAGCCGGGGCTGGCCTGGGGGACCCTCCCCGCGCCGGTGTCCCCGCCGCCCCCGGCCCCTCCAGCGCTAGGTGGCAGCCAGCGGTAAGGAATGACGGCCCGGCCCGGCCCGGCCCCGACCCCGCTCCGGCCCCGCCGCGCTGCGGCCCCCGGCGGGCGGAGGGACCCCGCTGTGGCCCCGGGGCGGCCCTTCCTGCGGCGGCAGGGCCGGGGCAGGTCCCCGGGCAGCGACGGGCAGCGGGGACCAGCCCTGGGAGCTCTGCAAGGCGGGAATCGCTGTCGGCTGCCGGCAGCGGGGCCGGAGGCCTGGGCTGTCCTGGGGCGAGAGGCGGCAGGCAGGGCCCGTGAGGGAAGAGGCCTTCCCGGGGCAGTGGAGCACGGGGATGCTCCGTGGGGGCAAATGAACCCAAACAGCGATGGACCCGGGTGGGAACAACACAGGACGCACGCCTAAGTACCCTCTTTGAGGACCAGTCTGCTTTACTGGGAGCACACGTGCCCCACACTGGGGCCTGGCAGGGGAGGGAGGAGGATGCCCGACTCTGGCATCGGTTGGCTTTCCCCGGCTGCCGCTCGGCTCCTCTCCTCCAGCTGCCGGTGCTAAGGGGGAGCGGAGGGAGTTGTTCCCCTTCAGGGGAGCACAGCTGGGGAAGCTGCAGGCCTGGGGCCTGGTCCTCTCCTCTTCTGTACACGCGAACACAGCGTGTGGCTGTGACCATGAGCCCGTGTGCACCATCCCTGCTGGCAGAGCTGGGGAGCAGCTGTACTGGCTCCAAAACTCAGCTCGTGCACGTTGCCTGTGCAGAAGGACAGGGAAGTGGGGCAGCCCACCACCTCCTTGCTCACTTTCGAAAACACACCGTCCCTGTCCCCGAGGCTGCGGCTCTGTTCATGCTGGGATCACCAAATGGCTGCTTTCCCAGGAGGGGAATGGAGAACCCCCCCATGCTGCCAGAGCACAGGGCTGCGATTGAGCCTCTGCAGAGCATGGCTCTCCAGGGAGGGGGGCTGCTGGGATCCTGGGCTCCAGGGCCCTGGGCTCTGGGATCCCATGCATGGCAGCCCCAGGGAGTGGCAGCTGGGACAGGCGGCTCTGGGTGCTCAAGGAGGGACGTTCCTGCGGATTGCCCTGGCAGGGAGACGGGGCAGCAGCAGTCCTGAGGGAGCTGTGGGGCACAAGCAGCTGCCAATTTGCAGGAACTTTATAAAATGTTTTGGTTTCAGACCAGTTTGGACGGAAGTCAAATGTAGGGAGAAACCACCAGAAAATTCCTGCAGGCCAAATTCCCCCGGCCCCACCAGCGCTGAGAGGCCCCAGCCCCGAGCAGCCCCCACGGGGCCGGGCAGCGCTGCGGGGGCACGGTGGGGCTGACAGGGGCAGGAGGCATGGCAGAACCTGGGGGAACACCAGGCACGGCGAGCAGGGCCCCAAGGCCTCCTGCCCTGACCTGGTGGCTGGTGGCACATCAGGCAGACCCCTGCAGAGGTGAGGGCCACCAGGACTCAGCGTCCCACAGTGGAAAAAGATGCTATTTATTTGCGCGGGCCTGACTCCTCCACTCTCCCACTCCCCACCAGCTTTACTATGGGTTAGAGGACACACTCCTGTCTAGTCCTTTCAGTGTCCCTTTATGAACCTGTTGTCCGTGGGCTCATCCAGTCCTTTCTGAACCTGCCAATATTGCCTGGCTCCTTTTCCCCCAAGGTAGCAAGCTCTAGACATTCAAACCCTGCTATGTAAAGAAGTTTTGTATTTTCTCTGTTTTAAACCCATCACCTGCTAGCGCTCCTTTCTCCAAGGACTGCTGGGTCCTATGGTTTCATGCTCGTTGTCCACTGCCTTCATGATTTTGCAAGCCTCAGTCATATCCTCCCTTGGTCTTCCCCTTTCCAAACATGGGAGTCTCAGTCTTTCCAGTCCCCTGTCATAGGACAGACGCTTCATCTCCCTGGTTATTAGAGCAGGTCCAGAGAAAATCAACTCCTTTATCTCCTTCTTGAGCTGTGAAAACCAGAGCTCAAGCACATAGCACCCAAGGTGAGTGGTCACCAAGGTTTTCTAGTTTCTACAGAGCACTTTCCATCTTGTTCCCGACACCCTTCTTGATCACACAACATTTTGATGACTTTTTTGGCTGCTGCTGCCCATTAACAATTCTCTGAATTGTTCCAGCTCTCCCCGGAATTTAACTACCTGTCCCGAGCTCCATGCCAATGCCCTGCTCTGATCACCTCTCCCTTGAAGCATCACCTTCATTTCTCTACACCAAAGTTCACCTGCTACCTCTTTGCCCCTCAGTTTTCTGAGGTCCTTCTGAAGCTCCTTGCCATCCACACAGCCTTTGGCCATCCAGAAGAGCACAGCATCATCTGTGAACTTGAAGATTTCCCTGTTCAATCCCTTCTCCTGGGGATGGATGAAGATGTCAAATACAAAACCAGTCCCAGAGCTGCTCCCTGGGAGACCTCACTGCTGACTGTCCTCCATCCTGAAGAGCCCTGCATGTTGCTTCTGATTCTCCATGAACCTTTCAGTTCATGGAAGAGCCTTTCTTCTGCTCCCACAGCAAGTTTGTTTATTTAATAACCTTTGGCGTGATGCCTCATCAGAAGCTTTCTGACAATCCAGATAGATGATATCCTCTGGATCCTCTAATTTGAGACAGGGTCCCTCCTTGCAGTAGCCCTGCGAGCTTCTTCCCAGCTCTGTGTTAATCCTCAGCCCCTAGTTGGCTTTCTGCCTTTGATGGTTTAAGGACATGTTCTTCAAGCAGCTATAGCATCTTTTTCAGAGGGCTCTGCATACCCATTTTTAGCTTTTTAGTCCTCTGTTCCCAGCAGAACCACCATGTTCTGTGGACTTTCCTGTTCTCTCCTAGACAAGCTTTCTGTTTCTGAAACATCATCGTTTTCCATAGTACCTCCACTCAACTCTCTCATCAAACCAAGAAGGGGGTTGTCGAACCATCTGATTTTCTTTTCAAATGGTGGCACATGTTTTACCCAGGCTTCTCACACCCTATTCAACACCCCTCAGGTTATGTTTAGGATCTTGGTGTTTGGGGTATTTTTTGATAGTATGTCTCACTTCTACATAGTTCCCTTTCCTGAACTTACTATGCGATGTACCTGCCCCTCTCTGTCCCACTGCACTGTTGAACCTAGTAGTATGGGGTGGTTCCCTCAGTACCTCTTCAACCCAGTCCCAAGAGGTCAAGATCCATCCCAGAACAGCATCTTTGCTTGTGGGTTATAGACCTCATCGCTCCAAGAGGCTTCATCTACCATAGCCACAAACCATATCTCTACATCTCCTCTTGACGAAGCTGGTCTGGAGTGATCTCCCACCTCCACCATCTGAGCTTGCACGTTCTCTCACCTCACTTAATATTTCCATATGACTTACTGTTCTCATGGTGTGCAATTTGAATTTGACATTTTTATTATTAGAGCCTGGGATTTTCACCTGCAGAGGCTTCTTCACACACTTTTTCCTACACTGTTCCACTCTATACAATCCCCCTCCTAACCATACTCCTCGTCTGTCACTGCTACGAAGCTGGTAGCCGGGGCATCGCTGCACCTCAGTGGTTACCATCCTTCCCCCTAGGTCTCTTTGTCCTGGTGCACAGTGCCATCGTGTGCTGCCAAGGTTTCCATTTCCCCTTGCGGCACCAGTGTGAAAGCATTTCCAGTTCTGCCCTTGCTCCTGGGCCAGACGTCAGGCGGCATCAGGGCTCAGCACCCTTCACTTCTGCTCCGTGTCCTTCTCCAGATGCTCTGAACATCCAGGGCCCGGTTTGTCTCCCAAGTGTCGTTTTTGTCCCCTAGCTGTGGTTACGTTCCCGTCTGAGTCTGCCCAGGCTGTGGCCTGGGGAAGGTCTCTGTTTGCATTTGATAGGACTGGTGAAGTTACGGCTTTAAAATAGCTGCAGTTATGGCTTTACAATGACAGCTGCCAGGAAGGGAGCTGAGGCTGCAGGCACATGAGATTTGGGGGGGTGGTTTGTCCCACAGCCCCTCTGCCCGGGCACAGCATGGGATGCTTGTGCTCTGCAGTGGGTTTCCTTTCTGTGTTCCACAAACCTGCCTCTCCTCCTTCTTCTTCACCTCCTCCTCCTCCTCCCTGCCCTTAGCTTGGGGGCTCTGCTCCTACTCTGAGGTTTTTGACTTTCCTCATCCCAGCTTGGCAGAGGGGAGTCTCCAAACCTCATATTGAGGGTGAAAACCCCACAGCACTGGTAGGACCGGTCAGAAGTCCTGCTGGAGGCTTGGGCCATGCTCAGCAGGCATCTCCCCTGCTTCAGAGGCTGGCTGGTATGCCAGGTGCTGCCTGGGCTTGCCAGCCCCATGCCAGCCAAGAGGGTAGGCAGGAGTGGTGATACAGGGTGGCTGAGGTGAGGACTTGTAAGGGGGCAAACGTATCATGGAAAACTCAGAGGATGCTGCCTTGTGTCGCATGGGTCACAGAGTCCTTGGGGGCACATGGTGGGCTGAGGATGAGCTGCAGGACAAGAGCAGGCAGGACCGCCAGCGTGGCCAGCACATCTCTGATGCTCTTCAGAAAGAAAGGTTGAATGTTCAGCAAAAGGCAGAGCAACGCGGGGCAAAGGCTGGACCGGGAAGGGAAGTGCCACCCAGCTCTGGGTGTGGTCACAGATCACCCCAGGCTCACAGGAGGCCTGGGGGAGGGTGAGCAGAGATGTCCTTGATGGAGACAGGCTGGGACTGTCTCCATCTGTGGCCCAGTCACTTGTGTCCTACTCCCAGAGTGTCCCCTGGCACCCACCACCCATCAGAGCTGGATGGCAGCTGTGGACCTGCCAGGCTGCTGGTCGGTGGCACATGATCCATAGCGGCCTGTGTCTCCAGGCTGGTGCTCAGCCACATCTGGGTACATGGCACAGTAAGAGAGATGGATAGAAGAGCAAGAGGGCTGCTGGGGTAGCCCCGAGGCTGCACACGTGTCCTCCGGGACATCCCTGGGGCTGGCTGCAGGGGTGCAGAAGGACAGGAGCTCCACCTTGGGTGGAGCTGTCCACCTGACTGGGGTGGCGCTTGGAGCAAGGTCTCAAGGTGGAGGTGGCATGGCCATGTGCCCATGTGGGAGGTGTGTTGGCATCCTCGGGTCAGGATGGCAACGTGCCACTGGGTACCCCTGTGGGTGCGTGTGTTTTGAGCTGCCTGGTCTCTGTGTCTTCAGCCAGAAGCATCAGCCCAGGCATCTCCATGCCCAGAGAGGTGGGGACCCCTGCCCATCCGCCCACATGTCTGCCTGCACAGGTCCTTCCTCTGCCTGGACGCTGGTCCTGGGGCTGCCCCCTCCACCGCAAAACCCCCAGGGACCCTGCGAGCCCGGGGGGTGATGCTGCCGTGTCCCCATCCCAGCAGAGCCCCCTGTCCCCGAGCCGCGCGCTGCTGCGGCTGCCCAGCCGTACAGATGGCTCCTCTGCCGCGCCAGGTCGCAGCCTCCACCCTCACGTGCGGCTGCTTTTTGTGTCCCTTCTCACTGCGTGTCGGCCTCGTCCTGTCCCTCCCGCCCCTCCGCCGCCCGCGCCCCCCGGCGCAGCCCCCACCGGAGCCAGCCACACACACAAGTGAACTTTTCTGCGTTTTCCAGCAATTAAAAAGAATAAAGCAACAGTTGTCTCCAGGCAGGGCATGGATCCTGGTGACCCTGATTTTCTGTGTGGCTGGGCAGGGTGAATGGGGCTATTGAGACCCCGATGACTGGCATCTCCACTCCAGGATTGTCTCCCCTTCCAAGTCCCCCTCCCTGCGTTCTCCTCCTCCCTACCCTCCTCCTCGCTTTTAATTTCCTTCCTGCAGAGAGCTGCTCATCCCCTTCCCATTGGCCAAAGGCCTGAAAGGGAATGGAGGAGACAAGGGAAGGATTAAAGACGCTCTGCTTAGGAGCAGGCAGCCTGAATACAAGATGCACCGGCTGGGAAAGAATGGGGGCTTAGTGGGGCACCAGATCAGACCCGCCTCCACTGCATTCAGCCCGACCTGCATTCCTGCATTGCTAAGCAGGGACCTTTCTCCCCGGCCAGCCCGTCAGAGGGACATCCCGGACCCATGTCCCACCTGCTGCTGCAGGTAGACCTGCCTGGGAAGGTCCCTCCATGCTGCAGCCCCTTGGGGTGCAGCCACGATGGAGGACAGAAGCACTACGGTGCTTGCAGGTCCCTTGGGTCACCCAGCCCAACCCGGGACACAGTGTCCCCAGCCAGCCCCACAAAGATGAGGAGGCAGCTGGCACATCCCTTGGACCATGGGGGGAGTGATGTGGGGTAATTTGGGTCTCTGGGATGTTCACGCTCTCGCCCCGGCATAGCTGCGGGCCTTGTCCTGCAGGGTTGGAGTTTAAGGCAGGCGCCACCGCTCAGCGCTCAGGGGAAGGCTGGAGCCTGCAGCAGGGTTAGGCCTGGGCTTGCACACCTGGAGAAGGGCTGGGGCACTTCCAGCCACAACCTTGTGTCAGAGATGGCGGTGCCCCACTGCTCATCAACCACGTCCTCTCAGAAGACCCCCAAAAAATCCATGGTGCTCTCTGCCTTTCTCAGCACCTCCTGTAGCCATGCAGTTTGGGGTGCAGATGGGGCATGGTGGCTTGTATTTATCCTTTCCACTGGTCTTATTTACCCCATACGACCAGCATGTGCGTGATGAAGGACTTGTCAGCTCTGGTCTTTGGGCTGCTCCCAGGCCAGGTCTGGGGCAGGGTGGGTTTTGCTGCTGGGGCTGGTCCTTGTGAGCAGCTGGAGCAGACTGAGACAGTGGAGCATGGGCTGAGAGTCACATTGGGAATGAGGGGCCCCCAAGGTCAATGGTGGACAATGACCACCCATCACCGACTAAACACAGGAGGAGGCACATGGGGAGTCACTCAGGAGCAGGACTGTGGTGCCAGAAGCATCTCAGTCTTTCCATGCCCTCTCGCACACCAGGTCGAGCCTGCCCTGTCTCAGCTGAGGAGCAGGTAGAAGGGCAGTGCAGGACTGGTGTCTGCTGTCTCTGCCCGAGGACACCCCCGCTTTGCCAAGGCAAGGCCAGTCCACTGAAGCTGGAGGAGCACAGCCCCCTCCATGTTGTTACTGTGCTGGGTCAATCCTTAGTGTTTGCACAGACAAGTTTCCCACAGCAGGGATGGAAACAACCCCCTTCTCTGTGAACTGGGAATCTGAGGCTGACTCCTGGCTGGAGCTGGTTTCCTTCACAGGACAAGGGGAGGTTGTTCTCAGAAACCTCCGGGTCCCTGCTGACATTCACCCCAGAGAGCTCTGTTTTCTGGAGGAACATGCCCCTGGTGGAGCCCAGCGAGCTCTCAAAGTGAGCAAGATGTTTCCAGGCTGACAAGCTGGTGGTCTGCAGTGGGGGGCAAGGACAGGCTGGGTCAGCAAAGTCCTACAGCCCTGAAGCACCAGTTGTGAAGGCACCCCAGGGATCCCACACTGCTAGGAGCATCCCGGGGAGCCCAGGTTCCCATGAAGGGACACACCCCAGGGCACTACACACAGAGCTTTGGGACCCTCCTCTGCAGGGACAGGGGTCTGAGCTCCCATGTAGTGGTTAATGTCATTTTAGGCTTCCTGAGGGTTGTCCCACCTCTCCCCATCTTCTGATCTAGATCGCTTGCTGGCCTGGTCCCTCACGCACCCCAAAGCTGTGCAGCAGCTGCGATGGTCAGGATGGAGCCCTGGTGACCATGTGAACACGGCTGCAGGAGTCCCGGGTGGGATATGGCCAACCACATGGAGGTGGCCTGTCAGGGCACCCTCCATCACCTTCCAGACTCTTGACTGTATTGGTGCAGAGCAGGATTCAGGCACCAAAAGATAGCCACCTTGTGCCAGCTGAGATGTCCCAGGGTGCCCAGGACATCTGTGCGAGTCTAGGAGATGGGGTGGCCTCCAGACCCTGGGGCAGAGGCCACGCAGGACATGCGAGGACACCTCAAGCAGTGGAAGGAGCTTAGGTGTAAGCACTGCCATCCTTCCTCCGCTTCCACAGGCTGTGAAGGAGCCCAGACACCACCTTGGGGGGACATCCCAGGGTCAGAGCTGAATCCTACCCCACTGGCCAAGCTGCGCAATCAGGCTGCCAGTTATTGCTGCCTCCTGAGCACCGCATGTGACCATCACAGCCTCCGTGGTCCAGCTGGCGTCACTCAGACAGTTTCAATCCTCACATGCTAAAATTGGTGATTTTAAAACATTTTTCAATATTTGGTACTAAAAGCCCCATCTTCTGGAGTCCTGTGACTCCAGCAGAAACTTGTACTAGAGAAGAGCATGAAATCCTTCCTGGAGGTGCGTCTCCATTTCCATCCCAGAAGGCAGAAGATGAAAATGCCCATCTGTTCTCTTCCAGAGAAGAGTCACTTCAGGCATCCCACCAGCCACCACCAGCCTCAGCAGTTGCCATGGAGCCCACCTACATGTCCACCTCCATCGCTGCATCTTCTTGCTCAGGGAATGAGGTCTAAGGTCTTTGCACCAAAAAACTGCTCTGACTCTAGGGCAAAACAGGCAAAATGGGTAGGAAATCATCCATTTTGGCTTGAGGGACCTCTGTTACCAGCACAAGGCACCTGCCCCACTGGGTAAGTAGCAGCTGTGGTGAGGCAGAGGTGGCTGGTCCCTGCTCAGGGGCTGGTGGGCACATTGCAGTGGCCCTCGGCTGTGCCTGGCCCTGCAGGAGCCCTTTCCCTCCTCACCCTTCACCAAGACCGGGAGCCCTGCCCCTTGGGTTTTTCTGTGGGAGAGATTTAGGTGTCCCCATTGCCCATCACTGCTGCAACACTCCCAAGCACTGTCCACAGGCAGGAGACACAGGGGGGTCCCCACCTTGTCCCCAGACTCTCCCATCCCTTGCGGTTGCCATCCAAGCCCTAGCAGCTGCCCGTGCTGCCTGCAGAAACCAGGAGCTCCATCCTGATGGAGGAGCCCAAAGGTCCCAGGCAGGGAAGGAACCTGGAACACCCGTGAAAGGCAACTCATCTCCCTGTGCGGTGGCCAGGGGGCTTTTGTCCTTCTTCCACTGTGCTGAGGGGTCGGAGCCCAGCATTTCCCAGCCCACAGCAGACACAGCCCCCGGGCAGCCCGGTGGGGATGGAGAGCTCTTCCCTCCGCCCGACCAGGATGGTGAAGGACCACGGGGCTTTCTCTTTGATGCAATGCTATGAATACTCGGGATCTTTCTGCTCGCTGTTTAATGGATTTGAATGTGAAAAGGTGGTGGAATTGGGAAGAGGGGAAGAGAGGGGGGAGGCCAGGCCTCTTTGTTCGGGGATGCTGCTCCAGCCTTGGATTTATTTAGCATTTGGAGGGCTCTGGGGTCTTTCTCTCCTCCCCAGCCGCTGCAAAGGCTCACTCCCTTTTCTGCCTCATGCTTATTAGCATAGCAGCTGCTCCGGGAGAGGGGCTAGGCAAGAGAAAAGGATAGCGGCGTCCGGGAAATGAATAGGAGGGGAAAAAAATAGCTTAAAAGGACACAGGCTTTGAATTAGGGGGAGTCGTGAGTGGAAAAGGGGACGGGGGGCGGCTCAGAGTTGTCACCGTAGCTGTGAATGGAGGACCCGCTGGGGATGGTTGCCCTGGCTGGGTGCTGTGCTGGGGGACGAGGGCCTGATCCTGGTGCTGCAGAGCGAGGCCAGGGATGCCCTGTACCTCCCTGCTCATGGGGACACGCAGGGCGATGGGTGCTGAGCAGCACCCCGCTGCACCCACAGCCCTGCTGCCTCGGGCCACACTGTGCCCTTCTTCCTGCGGGGTTTTGTGGTATCCCAGCGCCCTGCCGGGGCCAGGGGTCCCCCCACTGTGACCTCCAAACTGAAGCATCCAAGGAGAGATCCCAGTAAGTGTCAGTGGTGGTTCCCAAAGGTTTTGGGCTGCTGCAGGACCCGACTCCTCTCCATGGGGCTGGCTGGGCATGGGGTGGGGCAGCAGGGGAAGCCCCTGGGGTATGCTGCAAGTATGCAACCGGTGCCTCCATCTCCTGCACTCGCTTTCCAGCCACTGGATGATGGAGTGGAAAATATAATAATTAAAGGAAATCAGGTGTCCGGGGAGCTGCCACACCGCTCCTGCACTCGCTCGAAGAGGGATGGCCACACTGCAACATCCCGGTGAGAGCTCCCCAAGCAAGTAGGGGTGTGCAAGCAGAGGTCTGGTCCTGGGCAGAAAACCTGGGAGAGGGCTGGGCACATTCCGAGTCCGTCTGTGCAACTGCATTGTGCATAATAAATTTGCTGTTGGCTGGGCATAGGTGAGAAGTGTTTTTTCAGCTGGAGAAAACAAGAACTGAGGTTGCAGTGCACTCCCAGGGGTGAGAGGAGGCCGCTGAGTTGCCATTTCCAGGCAGAGGGTCTCCTTGGTTGTGTAATTCATTTGGAGCCAAGAGTCCTTGTGCTTGTTGTGCCCTCGTGTTTCAGGGCACAAACCATCAGTCCCAGGGTGCTGCTCAGGCCCCAGGCGAAGGCTCGGCCTTACATTGCCCCGCCAATGCATCGCAAAAGCTTGGTAGAGCTGCCTGGCTGATATCCCTCCAGCCATGTCCCCTCCAGCCATGGGCTGACATGGTCATGCTCCCTGGGACAACCCTCCCTCTGCCCCATGCTGTGCAGGAGCCTCTGCCTGCACCCCTGTGCCAGGCTCTCCAGGTCCCCCATGCCTGCGGCAGGGCTGGCACCAAGGGGGGCGGTCAGCAGAGCCAGCCACGCTGCTGGCATGTCCGTCCTGCCCAGGATAAGCATGAAGCTGGTTGGTGCTGGGCTGGATCAGAGATGAGGAGGATGGATTTTTCAGTGAGCAAGTGCTGGCCGCGGCCGAGGACAGCCCGCCACGCACTGCTGCGCCAGAGGGGCTGAAGCGAACAGCCGATGCTCATGGCTGGGTATCGGCCCCTTCGCACCCCTCCAGGCTGCCAGGGCTGCTGCCCAGATCTCGAGGGGAAAGGGGAGGCACCTCTTCCTAAAAAGCAGCAGGAGGACATCTCCAGCTCGGCCAGGCCAAGGTCTGCCACCTTGCAAGGGTGCTGCTCTCCTTGGCCTGCCCTCAGGGACCGCTCCCAGCCGCAGAACGCTGTTGGATTCAGGCTGAATGAGGAGTTTCAAATTAAAACAGTTGTCCCAGCCACCCCCCCAGCCTGTCATCCATCCAGCAGTCCAGCTTTGCCTCTTCCATTCTTCTACCCATCCCTCTGTCATCCCCAGCCATACCTCTATTCCCCAATCCCTCCCCAGCCACCTGCCATCCCTCCATGTCCCCAGTGACACCGCCAAGCCTCCCCAGCCATTCCCCATCCCTCCCCAGCCATCCCTCAATCCCTCCCTCCAAGCGGCCTTCCACTCCTCCAGACCCAAGCCCCATCCACTGTCCATCCCCAAAATAAGCCAAACCAGGATGTTGCCCGGCTTGATCATTTCTTCAGGGTTGGGACGAGAAACCTGCTAACAGGAAGAAGCCAGAAACTACACTGCACCCATAGCTCTGCGTCCCACCTGGTGTGAGACCCAGAGGTCACCTCTCTATGGGCACCCATTGCTGGGCACCCCCAGAGATGGGTGCTCATGGTGGCAGTGGGACACGGCAGCTGAAGAGTTTCTGAGAAGATACGTTTCTCCTGCCCACACGATGGAGCAGTGTCATTCCCTGGGACACTTGCTGCCACCAAGGAGAAGCGGGAGCTGCTTGTGGTCCCTGTGCTGACACATCCCAGGCCTGGGAGCATTTCTGGGGTGACACAGCCCCCTGAGCATGGAGGGCTGCAGAGTGACAGTGATTTTAGGGCATGGGGCCTTGGCACTGAAAGCCCCGTACCCACCTTGTGGCACGGTGTGAAGATTGTGTACTCTGCAACAAGAGCCCAAAATGACTCCATGCCGCAGGAACAGGGTGGGCAGCTCCAGACCCAGCCTGGGAGGGATCTGGGGTGCTGGGACCTTCACACCATGTCCCTGCTGCACTGCAGCAGCTTTGGGTCAGCAGCAAAAGAGGTCAAAACCATGAGCCGTCCTGTCCTGCGCAACGGGCTGTGGACCCCCGGTGCTGCCAACCGCAGCCTGTGTGGCCACCCTGCCACCCCTCGGTACCCACCGACACAGAGGGGCTCATCCTGATGGCGGGGAGGGAGCCCAGAAAACCTCGAGAAGAGACAAAACATGAAGGCTGGAAGAGGCCAGCCCGGCTGGCCAGACTGAGTTGCCGGCTCCTCCCCAGCACCGAACAGAAGTCGATTGTGATTTTTTTTTCTTTTTGTAAAAAAAAGGTAACTCCTATTCGGATCTGCAGGCTGCGGCATTATCATAGTCATACAAATGCCCAACAAAGCATCTATTTAAAATGTACTGAATTTTGATTACAGCCCGTCCCCTCTCGCTCGCCTGCTCGCAGTCTTTCTTTCTCATTCATTACTTACTGTGTTAAGCTCCCTGAAATTCAAATAAAATCCCACCTCCTCCCCCCCATCCATATGCGTTGGTCGATTCAGCCCTGATGGCTGGGCTTGACGGATGAAGGGCAATAGAAGCGAAGACAAAGCTGTCAAACCTCGCCGGGCTGTGTTGACTTCCCATCGCCCCCGCGGCCGGAGGGGAGCCCGATCCATCTGGTTTGGAGTCAGTAGTACAAACAAAAGCAAAAGACAATGGCAGGAAGCACTTGAAAGTTCAAATTCTTGCTTTGGTTTCTCTTGGAACAACAGCACCTACGTAATGCGGCCGGCGGACAATAACGCGCAGCCAGGGACACGCAAAAATGCCAGAAGAATGTGCTTACGCCACCAAACGATCCAATATTTTTGTTTTATTGGAACAAAAATAGAAAAGGGAAGAAAAAAAAAAAAAAGGCAAGTCTTTGGAGTTCCTAGATTTCTTGGACGGGGTTTCTGTAGAGAGGAGAGCTGCGAAGCGGGGTGGTCACGAGCTGTGCAGGGAGCCTGGCACTGGGGCTGCTCCCCGGGGGGCTCAGCCCCGGGGGCTGGGGTTCGGCTGTGCCCTTGGCACATCCCCGCTGCTGGGGCCGCTGTCGCATGTGGGAGTGCGGGGACACGAGGTGGCTTCGCGGGCGCTGGGCTTGGCGCCAGGCGGGTGTGATTTGTATTCACCGCCCGGCCCAAATCCCCTGCAGAGGGGCTGCCAGAGGCCCCAGCCTGCTCCGGCCACCGTGGGGAGAGAGGAGATGCGTGCAGAAATGTTGTGTTTCCTCGGAAAATCCCATCCTTGAGGTTGTGGCTGGCCTGGCCCCGCCAGCTGAAGCCCTGGGACAAAGTGAATGGTGAGAAGCCGCAGGGCTGAGCGGAGCTCGGCTGAGCCCAGCCCTGTGGCAACCCAAAGCAGGCGCCTGGATGAGGTTTTTCGCAGCACCCTGAGTCCGGGGAGACAGGCGGGGGTGAGCAGCACCCGTAGCAGTGCCCCGGCCCTGGGGAGTGCTGCGATGGCAGGAGGTCTGGTGGCACCAGCCAGGTGAGCCGGTGTCACACAGTGCCCAAGTGGGACAAAAGAGTACCGTGGCAGGAGCAGGGAGCGGTGCTCGCCCCACACACACATCCCATGGATTTGGCCACAGTCAGTGTCAGCTGCGAGACCCTGGGTGACAAACCTGCAGGACCACCAGCGGTTGCGACTGATGGTTTTGGCATCACCATTTTTTTCCTGCCAAAAACCATCTGGGTTTTTGGTGCCTGTCTTTTCCATGCTGGGCTGCTGGAGCAGCCAGCTGGGTCCGTCCCAGGCACCGTCCCATGCTGGCACGGGGCTTGGCACCTCGGAGTGGAGATTGGCCAACATGGAAAGGTCACACCAAGCCTTTTCTCCAGGTTTCCTCCCTGCTGCCTTTTACAGGACACCACTCCTGGGAACCCACAGCCCAGAGCCGAACTGAGCATGACACAAATTTCCCAGGGATTTAGGCATTTCTAGGGCTGGCAAAATTATTGATATAGAAAAAGCCTCATCCAAAAACCCCACGCTGGTACCAGTGAGGGAGGCTTGCCTGCACGCAGCCTTCAAAGCCCCAGCTGCAGGCAGGGCCAGGGCACTGCAGGCATGGGGTTAGCTCTGCCCTTCCCATTTCCCAGAGCGGCCAATTCCTGCCTGGAAAGCCTCCAAAGGTGCAGGGCTCAGCCTGCTTTTGAGCACCAGCCTGCTCTGAGCCATGCAAGAGGATGGAGATGCCTTTGGGGATGGACATCCCATGCTCACCCTCACCCCATGCCCTTCCAGGCAGCAGCTGAAGCCAGCGCCAGTCCAAGAGCAGCTTCTAGCTAGAGGTGACGCCATCCCCACAGCCCAAGGGCTTGGCAAGGACCAGGCCACCTCAAACCCTTGCTGGGGTCCAGGTTGGAATAAAAAAGCCTGGGGAAGGTTTGCAGGGAGCCATAGGGCCCTCAGCCGGTGAGGCTGGGGCTGCAGACCCAAACATGCACCCCACCGCCACGGTCCACAGGAGCAGCCCCAGGACTGGCTGCAGAGCGCCCACCTCGCTCCCCTGGGGCACGCAGCTTCTTTAGGAACATCTCAAACGCCACATGCCTGGTCCAGGGCCATGGTTTGGTCTGAGCCATCACTGCCCCATCAGCCTCCCAATGCTGGGATGGGGCAAACCAGGACACCCCCCAGAGACCCAGGGAGCTTCATCCAGCTCGTGGGAAGGGCTGGCAGGGGCTGCATGCACCAGCATTGCCCCAAATCCACCCCGACCCTCACCCGCTGGGGATGCATTTAACCCCAGGAGAGCTGCAGGTTTGGACACCGGAACAGGGGAACCCGGTCAGCCACCCACCACCGCAGGAACCACCCAGCATCGCTCATAACCACGTGGAAAGAACAAACAAAAAAGCCTTTTTTTTTTTATAAAAAGATCAATGAAAAATTTATTTATAAATTTCGCACTCTGGGGCTACAGGTCTATATCATACACTCAGGAATATGCTGTACTGTACAGACTTTATCCAGTTAGAAATGATCATATAGTGACCCACATACAGCTTCAATATAAGCCTAAAAATTCTTAACATTAATTAACATAATTAAAAAAGGTATTTGCATCTAAAGTAAAATCTACAGAAAAACTCCTTTCTGGAGCAATCTGTGCATCAGCTTCAATGTCTGCTTATTTCACTGACATTATCAATATATTCTTCTTACAAAAATAATAATAATAATTAAAAAGATGACTGCCGGAAGGCGACCAGTCATGCACGAAAGAGCCTCCCCCACCTGCCTCTTTTTTTTTTTTTTCTTGTACTCCCCGTTTTGGCGTGAAGGGTCAGCAGCACGATGAGCCAACAAGGGGGGTGGGGGGACCCTCATTTCAATTTGAATCAATCTGCATCCCTTTTACTTCTCAGGATCAAGAGAGACGGGGGTGTGGGGGTTGCATAGAAAATTGAAACTCTAGGGACTAGGAAGGGCAGCAGCTTTTCAGTAAAATACAAAGGGATGTAAAAATACATCAACTCACAATTTCAGAGCAAACCCCCTTCCCCGACGTACAGTTTCCCAAAATCTCAGCATGTCTAAAGCTCCAGGAGGCTGGAAAGGAACAATACTTTTCTTAAACAACGCACCCAGCAATTCACACAGGAGATTCACAGTCTTAATAGGTATTTTATAAAAATATAAATATGGGTTACATCATGTTGTCTTTACAACACTGGACAGAGCTCCCTTTAGACTGGGTTTATAACCAAGATTTCTTTTTAAAAATCCATCTAGGACTTGGCTTTACAATACACTTTTTAATATCATGTCATAAATGTTATGACATTCCATTGTGGCAAATCCATTTAGTCAAAAAAAAAATAAATGTGCAACCATCTGGTAACGACGATAAAACCTCGCTAGAAAAGATCTTGTTCCCACCCCGTAACTATCGCACAGAAGCACCAGTGGAAGTGCTGGACACCCCCTTCCATGCTCACAGAAAGACTTCGGCCAAGCAGTTCTTTGCAAATTACAGCATTAACAGTAGATGCTTTCGACAGGGCTTTTTTTTTTTTTTTTCCATTCTCTTCTTTAAATCTGGAGCGTTTAAAAAAATCATCTCAAAGTGTTGAAGTGGAGAAAACCAAAACCAAACTGCAGGTGAAACCATCAGAGACAAAGCAGAATATTCAGTGCAATGGGAAATCATCATGGCAGACTCAAGTTTTTTTTTAGTTTTAAGACTAGGAAAAAAAAAAAAAGCATATTTCCCAAACCATATTTTTGAAACACTCACCACCAGCTTCAAACAACACCAGGCTCACAATCTTCACCCACAAATATATACAGACATGATAAATAGTTAAGACACAACCCAAATAAACCAGCAGGTAACTCTTTTCTTTTTTGTTTTTAATCGTAATGGTTTGGATGTGGGGAGCAAGAGAGGAAAGAGTGGGGAGACGGCAGTGATACGGATGGTTTTAGTGCAGACGAAGAGAAGAGGGCTGAAAGACCAGCGGGAGAAAGGAGACTTCTGAAATTTTCTGCATTTTCCAAATGGATGTTCTTGTGCCATAGCAATAAAAAGCAGCATTTGCGATTATACGTGCAGTCACTTCAAAATGCGACTTCGGGTGGCTTGCTCTTCTTCCTCCCTTTCTTTTATAAATATATATATTCAGGCATATATATATAATATAAAAGGCGGGTGAATCTACATACGTCAAATGAATCGTTCTGCATTGAGAAGTGTTATCCAAGTTTCACCAAAAGAAAAAAAAATACAAGTTCCCAAACTATTTTCAGTAGTTTTCCGGCATCTCTCTAGGCAGCAGAGAGCGCTCGCGCCCCTTTTTTTGTGCAAAAGCAAATCCTCTGCCTCTAGAGTTTATTTCACTTTTTTTTTTAAAAAGAAAAAAAAAAGTCCAGGATTTGCTAATCCCTCTTTACACACAAAACCAGAAGGATTCAATGTCTTTTCCTGGGATCTCACACGTGCTAAACGGATTCAAGGAGCGGGTGAGGACGCAGATTTTCTTCGGACACCCAAAATTTGAAAATAATAAACCAAAGCAGAAAACCCAACGCAAAAAAAAAAAAAAATCAAACGAAAAAAAGGAACAGTCGGGGTGAGAAAACCGTGTCTGTCATATTCCAACGGAGTCGCCTCGGAAAAAAAAATAAAAAATATCAGCGGTGGGAAAACCCCGGGAGAAGCTTGCAAGAGGAGGAGGAAGGCTTCCCCCTCTTCCTCGCTGGGGCAGGGCGGCGGCGGGACCCCCCGGCCCGGCCCCGCTCCTCGTCCCGGGAGGGGGAACACCGGCAGCAGGCGGGTCCGGGGGGTGGTGGGTTTTGGGGAGCGTTGAAATGAATTCGGTTCTGAGCCAGAATACTTTAAGTGGGAGGGCTGGGGGCGAGGGGAGGGAGGATTAAATATTAGCGGGGAGGGGGCGGGGGAGGCTTTAAAGCATCTGCCCAGATGTCAAACTGAAACCGTGAATACTGTGAGTGCAGCCGAGGTAGATGGAGGAAAAAAAAACCAACAAAAAAAAACCCAAAACAAAACCACATTACAGTAGGAAAACAACCCTTGGAAGGAAAAAAAAAAAAATTTTTTTTGTTAAAAGCAGGCGAACGGTGGCGTGTTTTGCGTGGGGCCCCAAATCTTCGCCAAATAAACCCCCCGCGGGGGTGGGAGCAGCTTTGGCGGCCGGGGGGTCGCGGCTGGGGGGTGGGAGAGGGGGTGCGGGGGCGGGGGGGGGTGCGGTGACCCCGGCATCACCGGGCTCCGGCGGAGTATTTGGCCTTGGTGATCAGGTAGAGGACGATGTCCTGGTGGCCCCCGAAGGCGGCGATGTGCAGGGCGCTCCAGCCGTCGCGGTTGGCCAGGCGGATGTCGGCGCCGAACTTGACCAGGAGCTTCACCAGCTCCAGGTTGCCGTCGATGACGGACTGGTGCAGCGCCGTCTGCCCCTCGGGCCCGAAGGAGTTGACGTTGAACTCGCAGTTCGTCATGTTCTGCAGCAGCGACTGCAGCTCCTTGGTGTTGCCGCGCCGCACCGCCTCCTGGAAGACGCGCTGGCTCGGCGGGGGGGGCGGCGGCGGCGGCGCCGCGCACGGCGACACCTCGCTCTGGCTCATGCCGCCGCCTCACGCCCCGCCGCCCCGCATGGACGGCGACGCCTCCGCCCGCCCGGGCATGCGGTGGCGGGGGGCTGCGGGGTGGCTGCCGGTGGTGGTGGCGGCTGCTGCTGCTGCCGAGCGGCCCCGGGCCCCCGCCGCCACCTCCGCCGCGCTGCTCCCGCCGCGCTGCTCGCGCCGCTCCGCCGCCGCGCCCGGGCCTCTCTGGAGCAGAGCCGGCCGCGCGCCGCGCCTTTTACCCACCCTTTTATTTGCATAACAATGGCACGGCCGTGACGCGCCGTGGGGGGCGGGGCCGCCGCCACAGCGCGCCCATTGGAACGACCTGGCGGGGAGGGGACGGGGGCGCCAGGGGAAGCCACGCCTCCCCCGAGGGGAGGAGCCTCGGAGCTCCGCCCACACCCCGTGAGCTGCGCCGGGGGGGGGGGGGGGGGGGCGGGCGATGGGGGGCGCTCCCGGCTCGGCTCGGCTCGGCTCGGCTCGGGGCTCGGCCCCGCTCGGCCCCGCTCGGCTCGACTCGGCCGCAGGCAGGGGGCAGCACCGCCCGGGCCGGGCCAGCCGGCTCCCTGCCGCCCGCGGCTCCCCGCAGCCCTGCGCTGAACCGGGCTGGCCCCGGCCCCAGCCTCCAGCCGCGCCTCCGGGACGCCGCCGCCCCCCCCCGCCTCACCCCCCGCCGGCACCCGTTGGTCCCAAAGCCTGCGGGGATGGGGGTCAGTCACCAAGGTGCTGCGGGGGGGGGGTGTGGGGGTGTTGCAAACACCCTCAAATTTGGGGGTGACATCGCTTTGCTGCGGGTTTGTCACGCCTTGAGCAAACTGGGACGGATCATGGTGAGGGACGAGGGGATTCAGCCCCGCAGGATCCGTGCAGCGGGGCTTGCATGAGGTTTCGGGGATCCCCGGGTGGGATTGACTTTTGGGGGGGACAACGCAGCCCCTGCCAGGTCCCACTGGCCCTGGAGTGACTCGGTTTGGTCACACAGGGCTTTATCCAGGGTCGGACCTGCTGCCCAGCTGATGACCGGATTCCCAGTGCAGGACCACTGGGAGGTGGGACACCGCGGGTAGGCAGGAAAATGGGCAAAAAGGTACCCAAACCAGCACATCAACCAAAAACCATGCTGGAGGGGCCCTCCCTGCGCCCGTTTGGCCCGTGGGGAGCAAACGGCGGAGGCTGGGTGGGAAATGGCGTCCCTGGGCCAGCACTCGCCCCGTCTGCCGGGCATTTGGTCGGCCAGAGTGGAGCGGGAGGTGTGGGAAGAAAGGAAGGAGCATGTCATAAAACGAGGTGACGGCGGCCGCGCTGGGGGCAGCTGGCCGGCAAGCTGCTGTCACCTGCCCACGCCTGCGCATCCATTTGGGGATGGAAAAGGAGAAATCAGCCAACTGCTGAATTCAGCCCCAGTCGAAGAAATATGCTATCTTGGAGCCGTCTCCACATGGCTGGAGGACAGTGGCCATGAGCTCAGGGCACGACTCACCCCACAGCGTTTTCCCTGTAGCTGTTGGGGAAGGCAGCAGCTGGAGAAGGCTGGGAGTCTTCTCCTGCCCTCGCTGCGTCCTGTTCCTTTGTTGGAGGAGGTCAAACCAGCCTGATGTGGGCTGTAAGGAGCTGGCAAAGCAGCTCCTCTTTCTCCTCCCATAAGGGTCTACTTAGAATTCTAAGTCCATTTCTCATCCTCATCCCCATCTCCATTCCTATCCCACTCCCATCTCCCCCCCCATCCCCATGTCCATGCACATCTCACCATCTCCATCCCATCCCTGTCTCCCATGCCCACCCCCATCTCCATCCCCATCCAATCCCCACCCATCCTATCCCCATCCCCATCTCCATCCATCCCCATCTCCTTCCCCATGCCCATTCCATCCCAGTCCCTATCCCATCTCCATCTCCATCCCACCCCCATCCATCCCTGTCTGGTCTCCAAGTCTCACCCCCTTTGGTTCCCCCAAGCCAGAACTCTCCCAGTTATATTTTCAACACCAGCGTGTCAAAGCACGTTGTCCTCATGGAAAAGGGATGGTTGGGATGTGACCACGGTCAGGAGCTTGTTGCCAGCACGGCGCGGTGGCTGCTGCTGCTGGGCTGCGGGCATTCCCCTCTGGTGTCCTCTGTCCATGCAGCTTCTCCCGGGACACCCCCGTGTCACTGAGGTGTGGAGCCCTGCAGGGCGCAGAGGTGGGCTCGGGGTCCATGCAGGAGCCAGGTTTGCCCAAGAACAGCAAAGAGGAGCCACCCTCCGCCTGTCCCATCCCCCCGAGGGCCTCGTCCCAGGCAGGAGGTGGTGGCTCTGCCCCCCATCACCCCAGCCGTGGTGGCGGCAGAGGTGAGCAGCGGGGACGTGCCGTGACTCACGGTGACTCACGGGGAGTTATGGTTGTGCTCAGGGGCCCGGCACAGTCTGGCAGTGCAGACAGCCGCACCATGGTGTTCGGGGAGGGCCGAAGCCGCGGCAGCCCATCACCGTTCCCTGGCACTAAACCCGGCAAACCCACTGCGGCAAAGCTGGCACAGGGAAGGCAGCGGGTCGCGTGGCGGCTCTGCAGTGGCAGGAGCCTGGGGGCTGGGGCTCCGCTCCTGCCGGCTCGCTCTGTCCTTTCCACTCCTAAATATCCCGGCACGGCAGATTTTGTGCATTTACGGGCCGTATCCTGCGAGGTGTGGAGCCCTCGTAGCGAGCCGTGGGAGAGTGGGAATTGGTCACACCTCCCCGGTCTGGGGCTTGGCCAGAGTTACATCCTCACAAGCAAATCTGCGTTTGCCAGTGACACTGGTGAGAAAAATAAAGAGCCCGGGCAGGGGCCCAGCCATGCAAATGTTCAGGGCTGGCAGGTGGGGGCAGGACTCAGCCTGGGAACGGTGCCAGAGAGGGAGGGAAAATAGCAAAAAAGCCAAAAAGAAAGGGGAAAAAAAAAAAAAAAAGGAAAATAAAAAGGCAATTTTGAAACCCTGCGTTTCAGCTCCAATTTCTACCTCAGCTCTGTAAGTGGAGAGGAGCCCGGTGCGGTGCCCGGGCCAGCTTCCCCGCACGGCGCGGGCTGCCCATTGCCCGGCGAGGGGCTGTGGGCGCTGGGAGGCCCCTTCCCTCCCACCCGGCGCTCACTCGGTGGGGCCCTGCAGCACCAGGAGTCCCACCCGGTGACTGATCCTCTCTCTTCTGAGAAGAGGGGAAGCCACGGCGAGCGCCAGCGCTGCAGCCGGCGGCGGGAGGCGGGGAGAGGGACCTGGTGCTGCGATGCTTTAACCGAACGGTCATGCCGAGAGGCGCGGAACAAATTTCCCCTCCTCAAGAGACGTGACGAGCAAATTTCCCCCTGCTTGTGAGAGCCTGCGGGCGAGAGGAGAAGGGGTGGCTGCCGCCGGCGTTGCCGGAGGGGCTCAGAGCCACCCTGGTGCTGGGCATGTTGGGCTGGGCACATCGCAGCCGCCTTCTGAAAAAAGCCCAGTGGGCAGTACCCGTCCTCTGGGCCAGGAGGACAAACCAGTGAGAGTCCAGCCACCCCCAGAGGCCTCCTTGAAGGGAGCCGGAGAGCCAGGGGGACGGATCCGGGGCAGGCGGCGAGGGGGCGTGCCCCCACTTAATTCATTAAAATGTGTCGGAGAGCGTGGGAAAGACGAGAGCTTTTCTTCCCAGCGCAGAGACCCAGCAAAAGGCGCGCGAGGGAGAGCGACCTGCCTGCTCGGCTCCCTGCGAGCTGGGAGGAAGCGCAAAGGTTTCCTCCACCGGTGCTTTGCCTCCTGGCTTTTTTGGCAAAGCGGTCGCCGGAGCCCCGGTGGGGGTTGGCCAATGCCACCTGCCCGGCTGCGGGGATGCAGGCAAAGAGGGGAGCCCACGTGGGGCTGGGGGCTGCGGTCGCTGGGTGGGAACAGTGTCCCTTGTGAAGACCCACCTTTGGGTGGGAAAAGAGGGGAATCCTCGTGCTTTCGGCAAAGGAACAGCAGGGAAGGGGCTGCAGGGGGGTCTCGGGGGAAAACCTTCCTCTGTGCTGCCTGAGATCTGCCCTGCTTGCAGCAGGGTGTGAGCAGGGGCACGGCCATGGGACCAGCCTCATGCTCTCCCCATGGACAATCCCCCACCGTGAGCCTGCAGCAGCACCCGAGCAGTGCTGGGCCCCTGCCAGTCCTGCAGGCAGAAAGCTCCCGAGGCCAGGAGCTGGGCTTTCCGAGGGAAACCTCGTGCTCATGCGGTGGGGACACGTGAGGGGGTGCCCCGTGTCCTCTGCAGGGAGTAAGGCACCATAAGGAGAGCTCTCACGGTTGGTTTGGTGAAGCCCTGGGGACAAGGGGAGGCTCCAGGTAGACCCCATCCTCCTGGGACACCGGCACCACGGGGACCACTGCGGGAACGTGGGCTGGGGACTGCTGCTTCCCACGGATGCCACCACGGATGCTGCTGTGTGTGTTCCCTCCCTCCCAGCCTGGATTTAAAACCTGAGTGAGGCTCAAGCACAGTCATAACCCCACATGCGGCGGTCTTCCTCAGGGGGGGACACACAGGTGGGGAGCATCCCTGCACACCTGGCCCTGGGGCTGGAGGACCCCAACTCCCTGCAGGGGCAGTGGTGACGTGCTGGGCTGTGCAGGTTGGGTTGTCACACTGGGGCTTGGCCTTTAATCGTTCCAGCACCTCATCTTGTCAGTCCTTATCCTGCTGGAAATGCTGCAGCTCTTCTGATGTAGCCTACGGCCTCCATATCCTCAGTGGCAAAATGCCGCTTGGGCGAAAGGCCACCAACGGGGACACACTCAGAGCTGGAGAGCTCCTGCCCAGGCTCTCCAGCTGCGACAGTGTCCCGGTGCTGCTGGGCCACCTGTGGCATCGCCTTGGCTGCCGTCCCTGCCACATCTGAGCACACGTGTACCACACTGCCTGGGCTCAAGCCCGTGTTCTGCTGAACTGACATCGTTAAACGTACCTGGCCTGGTGTGCTGGCAATTGCTTGTAGGGCTGCTGGTGCTGGAAAAGTGGTATGTGAAGGGATGAAATATCCACTTTGGGGGTGATGATGCAGTCAGTTGGAGGCAGAGACCCTGGTTTTATATGCCCTGGGCCAACCTCCCTGTCTTTGGGCCATCAGGATGAGCTCCAGCATTGGATCCTGTGTTGGTGCAGGGCTTTGGTGCTGGGAAATGGCACAATCTCCCAAGACACACGATCATCTCCCCAGACATGTGCTTCCTGCAGCCACTTGTTTGGTTGTGCTGTGGGGGTCACTCCTTTGGGGTGGCCACAGGGATGGGGGTATGTTTCCCTACTGCTCCCATCGCACAGTTCCCCCAGAAGGCATGCCAGGGGACTGGGTGACCACTCTATGGGGACATTCCTGGGGTCAAGGCAGTCTGGGGGTGACATGGCCATACGCCACCACAGGACACGTGGCAAGGCATGCCTGGCGAGCGGGTAGGAGCTCATTTGCCTGAGAACCGTGCCCACGAACTGGCAGGCTGATGGGAAGGGTCCAGTCGCAGGCTATTTCCCAGGGAGCAAACATCCTCCTGATGCAAATCTCCCTCCTCACGTGGCACCAACACCTCTCTCCTCTCCTACCCCCGGCGACGGGCCAGCAGAAGTGACCCCCAGCCCGTGGGAGCAGTGTTTCCACGGTGTGGGGCAACCCAAGGGCCTGAGCTTGCAGCCAGCCTCAGACTTGTCAGCCCTGGGTCTGTGCCCAGAAACACACCAGTTTGTTTGAAAATGGCAGCTGAGCAACTGGGAGCTTGATCGGAGCATCTGGCTGGAAGAGTGGCTCCGTGTCGAGGACGGGCAGCAGTACAGCCCTCACCCTCCTCCTCCTCCCCTGCCTTGCCAGCTGCCTTAGGGACCGACCAGCCCTAGTTCAAGGCACAAAGTCACGCCAGGGAAAACTGAGCTGATTTCTCTGAGCCGGTCAAATATGCAGTGAGGTTTCCGCTCCAGATTACAGGAGGAAGGAAGTTTGATCGGAAGGGGATGGGAATAAGGTGGGGGAGAAGGGAGGGAAGCACATTCCTGCCTGATGAGGAACAATGTTGATATATTCATTTGTAAACTAAAGCTGCTCTGAGCGCCAAACACCTTGTCCCCATCAAACTCCGAAGGATATGCGAGGAGTACACAAGGCGAGGAGAGGAACCGGCCTGATATCCGATGCAGTGTGTGATTTCTCAGGGATGAGGGATGCAGCTCATTCAGATCTCATTCAGGCTGGCGCGATAAAACAGAGATAAAACTCTTCCCCAGGGCTGATTTCTCACAGGGCCCCCCGCCCCCCGCCCCGTCCCGATCACATCTTGCAATGCAGGGGCAGGAGCTGAGTGCAGGTGAAGCGACCCGGGGGCTGAAGGGCTCTTGGCGTGGGCAGCCCACCCGGAGCCCGCACCCCTGCGGGAGCTGCCCTTCCAACATGTGATCAAGCGGCTCCATAAAACCACGGAGGGCTCATTGCTGCCCTGATAAATGTTAAACATTAGTACGGCACAGACAATGGGAGTTTTTATGATTTTTTTTTTAAAGTAGCCAGATAGGGAAACAATATTGTAGGCTGATTAAAAAGCTGGTTTAATTCCCTTTGATCTGTATCCACCATTCAAAACTGGACAATTTATTACTTCCTGGATGCTGCTCAAGGCCAGACCGGTGTGGAGTTTGATGTCGACTGTGTCGATGACTGGAGATGACCTTGCTGCACAGATCCCACCTCGGCATCACCTCCTGTGGGCAGCAGAAAGGGAGAGGTGCTGCGCTGGGTCTCAGCCGCTGCCCCCATCCCCAGGAGCTGGATGAGAGCCTCTGGGAGCTGTTTTGTGCCATGCCCACACGTACACATGACCTGCCCATGTCTGCCCAGGGGTGGTCTTCTCCTGAAACAAGCCCCACTGTGGTAAGCTTGCCCCAGCACAGCTGACTGCCAGCAGCCCCGGCTGTAAGCACAAGAGCTCACTCCCAAATTATCAGAGATGGCAGGAGATAAAGTCCTAGAGGTGGCCAGGAGGTGACCCTACTGTCCCCAGGGATCAGAGGGAAGGGGCCCTTCCAGGCAGCTGGTGGCCAGGAGCCATCCCCAGGGTGAAGGACAGGGTCAGCACGCTCCGCTGTCCCCCCCGCCAGCTCCTCTCCGCAGTGAGAGCGGTGGCAGGCCGACATGAAACCACAGCTCCGAAACACCCAGTGAGCAAAGCCCAGAAATGCCCACGGGCTGGCTGGAAGTGGTGTTTGGGAGGCTTGGGGCTGCAGCTCTGACCTCCCCGCTCCCAGCTGGAGCCGGGATGACTCAGATGTTCGTGTGACTTAGAAGCTTCCCCCAAACCGGGTCTGGAGAAGTTTGTCTCATCGCAGTGATGAAGCATCGCTCACCGTGGGGGCTGGCAGCGGGAGGCTCTGCAGCATTCCTGCTTTGCTTCGTCCCCAGTTCCTGCCCTCCCAGAGCAAACCCCGGAGCGGCAGGATGGATGCTGACAGACAGACGGATGAGTCCGTGTGGAGCCTGGGGGGCTCGGGCTGCTCAGCCTCTGCTGCTGGCAGTCCCACGACGGCTGGCTGGGGTGGCCTCACTGGTACCCTCCACCAGCGGCTGGTGTAGAGGTGCCACTGGCAAAGCACGAGCCTCGTCCTCCCTCTGCTCAAAGGACACCCTTTAGTGTCCCCACGTGCTGCCCCAGGGGAGCTGGGGGTCTGGTTGCCCACAAGGCACAAGCCAGGAGCATTCACAGAGGAGGTGGCTTGTGCACTGGAGGAGCTGACGACTGTTCTGCAGAGCATCAAGGGTGCTGGCACCAGAGGTGGGTGAACGTAAGGATGTTCCACTTCCAAGCACTGAACAGGTCACCTGGACACACAGGGACAATGGGAAAACCCCCAGAGTCAGACCACCAGCCCATGGCTGCAAGTGGCAGGACATCCTCAAGGGACCAGGCACAGCACCCTGCAGCCAAGGGGCAGCAGATGCCCCAGGTGGGTGCTGAGGGTCCCTCAGCAGGGATCCCATGTACCCCTTTCCTATGGCCCAGCCTGGATACTTGAGGGCTCTGGGAAGGGCTTAAAGGAGAAAACTGTCCTGTCAGCCTCAGCCAGCCTTCCAGTCCCTGAGCAGGGATGGGGAGGGATGGAGGGATGGAAGGTTGGAGAGCTTCAGAGCTGGTGGCACTGATGGATGAGAAGACATATGCTACAGTCCACGCTGCTGTGACTGCAGCTGGCACACTGGAAGCATCTCCATCCAAGCATGTCCATGTCCAAGCAAGGGCACGGTCCTGTCACAGCACCAGAGGCGACTCAGGCTGGAGGGGCCTCAGCTGCTCAGAAGGAAGGCCTTTGCTTCTGACACTGCCATTTGGAATAGGGGACAATTTTTAAACTTCTACTCATGACGTAGAGGCAGAAAACCTGTTATCATGGGTGCCATTTCCCAGTGCCAAAGCCCCGCACCAACAGGGATCCAATGCTGGAGCTCATCCTGATGACCCAGGACAAAGTAAAGATGGCCCAAAGACAGGAGGTTGGCCCAGGGCATATAAACCCAGGGTCTCTGTCTCCAACCGAAGAAGTGGCTATTTCATCCCTCCACATACCAGTTTTCCAGCATCAGAAGACCTGCAAGCAATTGCCAGTGCACGAGGCAACATTCGTTTGAAGATGCCGGTTTAGCAAAACACAGTTTATCCACCACTGTCACCACCTGGCCCCAAACTGTTGCACCAGAAGCATGATAAAAATGACCTGGGGGTAAAAGCAAAGAGGAAATTCCCATTTTAGATAAAGAGCGAATTAAGAAAAATGCATTATCACCTAGAGAGAGCGCAGGGCTGGAAAACTGGGACGTGAAACACAATTTCTTTAGGTTATATGCAAAAAATGTAGACAATTGAGGAGGGAAACGGAAAGAATTGATGGAAAAATGATGGCCCCCGAGGGTGAGATGAGCAGAAGGCATTTTAATCCCATTAGGAGAAATAATCCCTACAGCTGGAGGTGTCAATGCGCGTGCAGGAAGGTGCGCCAGGCTCCGGGAGCCTTTAGCCAAGTGGGAAGTCTCTCCTTTTCTTCTGCCCATCTCTGTAAGAAGCAGCCATCTCCAGGGCAAACCAAGAGGGATGGGGAAGGAGGCGATGAAGGTGATGAGGAAGGGAGTTTTTGCCCAAATGGACCATTTTTGGGTGGCGAGTCCCAGTGCCTTGCATCCACTGGCCTGGAAGGATGATGTTTAAAAATTGGCCCTGGGGAAGCCAGGCAGTGCTGTGGCATGGCTGAGCTTCGGGGGCTCCCTGGGGACAGGGGATTAGAGGGGAGAGATGTGACTGTTCCTGGCTGTGACTCTGTGGGAAGCACAAAACCTGCCAGCCCTCCATCATGGGCAGGGGAGGAGAGGAGAGGAGAGGCAGTGATGCAGTGATTCCCCAGGGAAACCCCCCCAGACCCAACATCCCCAAGTAGCCAAAGCCTCAGCAGCAGGAGACGTGGTCCCTGAGTCCTCCGTGTATAAGGGCTGCACCGTGCTGGGCATGGACACCTCTGGCTGGGGCATCATCGGTGAGGCTTTGTTTTGCGACCCCCAAAACCAGATTAGGAGGAGAGAAAATGTCGATTTAGGACCAATCTGCAGCAGCCAGTGTCGAAACACTGATCACTGCACTCTGCACATCCATCGCTCCATGAGCAGAGCAGTGGTCGGGGCAGGAGGGGTCTTGCTGGTGTGTGACCACTGCCCAGCAGCCACTTGCTGTGATGATGATGCTCAGCCATGGAGGAGGCTTCTTCTCCAAGCTCCGCCAAGTCAAGCACAGGGAAAGAGGGAAAATGACCCCCCCAAAACCCCACAGAAACGCAGATCCTTGTAGCTGCTTCTGGCCAGAGCCAGACCCACACCCCAGCATGTCCTGATGGGAAGGAGCCAGGCTCAGCATCCCTGCCCTGCCAAAGCGGGTCCTTACCCAGCAGGACCAGTGGTGCATGCTGCTGTTGTCACAGCCCCACCGTCATGATGCTGCTGGCATCTGCCTTGATTTCGTTCATCACTGGTGAAGGAGGTGCCATTATTTTATGCTTCCATGTGAGAGAAACAGGGCTCTGAGGCAGGAGATGAGGGGCGGTGGGTTGCCCTGGCAGGGCTGCGAGGGAGATGGGGACAGAGGGTTGGGCACAAGGTGGGCACAGGGATCCTCTGCCATCTTCTGATGGAAACCAGGACAAAATAGCACACTCTAACCATGGAAAGTGTCACCAAGGGATCATGCCCATGGCCAGGACTCAGCAGACACCACTGGGGAGCAAAGACAGGCACGGTGCAGGGACAGTCACCTTTTAGGGTTACTTGTGCTAACACCAGGCAGGAGCTCATGGGAAGACACATGTTTAAAGTGGAAAAAGGGCTTTTCTTTCGCCAAAGGGCTGAGCCAGGTGGTCAGATGACCCTGGAGGGGGAAGGAAGCCCTGTCACCGTACGGCCAGGAGTGCTTGGAGAGGGAAAGCGAGTCTTGCATGGTAGTGTAAGCTGCCTGGGCAGGAGTTTTGCTGGCCTGTGAATGTCACACTTCAGCCAAGAGCTGCTCGGACCCTCTTAGCAGCCCCCCACATCGGCCTGCATAGCCTCCTCTGGACGCTGGCTAGTCCCCGCTGTCGGCCCCAGTTCCTGCTGATGGTGGGACCACATGTTCCGCTGTCACGCCTGTGCACACCCCACAGAGCCCCAGGCATGGGGGGTGGCTTGATGGATCCATCAAGCAGCTTTGGCACCAATGGGATGCCCCCCTGGGCCAGCCTGGCTCTGCTGAGGCATCCCTGGCTCCAGCGCAGAGTGATGTGGGTGCCACTGGGCATCATGCTGCATCCAGAAGCTTTCCTGTGCCACCCAGGAGCACTCATCCCCCCTGGACCATCCCCCCCCCCCAAACCCATGCCCACCCATCGCCTCTCAGGAATGCTGGGAGAACAGGAGAGCAGGAGCAGGGTGAGAGGGGATGCTGGGGATGGGTTGTAGTGTGACACGTGTCCCACAGGCTGGGGAGCGCTCTGGGCACCAGAGATGCTCTTTGTCCTGTGCTGCTGTTGGGGAAGCAGCTCCTGGCTCCCCAACACGAGCAACCGGGCAGAGGGGCACTGGGACGAGGGTTCTGGGCCCCATGGGGCTGGTACTGCCTGGGTGGAGTTTGGAGAGCTCTGCCACCCCCTCACCATGCCCAGCCTGGAGGGAGGCAGAAATAAAGGAAAGGGTCCATTCCCTGGTCAGCTCTGATTTAATGATCTCATGGAGGCCACATATTTTTGGGCAGTTGTGAACCATCAGTGCAAATATGACAGTCCCCTCCACGGCAGACCCCAAAATGACAGCCCCTCACTTTCGGCCTTGCACTGCAAACCCAGAGCCCAAAATCTGCTGAGGTTCACTGGGGAGCACATCCCTGCAGTCCCCGTCCCGCTGCAGAGCCCCCACACCCCCCCTCAGCTCAGCTCATAGACACTCTGCTTGTCCCCAGCGGCGACGAGAACATCCTGAAACTGGGAGACGACGCGCCCGAAATGGGACCCTTCCCAAAACACCTTCCCGCAGTGGGTGCAGCAGTAGAAGTCAGTGAGCTCAGCCTTGTCCAGCACCCCGGGGGGGATGGCGGCGACCTGCAGGACGGTGCCCCCCGCCAGCACTGGGGACACCCCGCGCTGCTCCAGCCCCTCCAGCCGCTCGCTGTGCAGGGTGGGACCAGGCTGGGCTGCGGGGCAGGCTGGCATGGCGGCATCGCAGCTCTGGCTGGGCTTCTCGTCGCTCCTCGCCAGGCAGCCTGCGGGGAGAGGAGGCAGCAGATAAACCACGGGGCACTGGTGTGAGGAGTGGGGTTCTGTGCTCAGCCACAGGAACGACCCTTCTGAGGGGCCTGGCAGCCCTGCAGGGAGTCCAGGCTCTGCCCTGCATCCCAGGGAGAAGCATTCTGCCAGTTTGGGAGAAAGTGGCCGCCAGCATCCACCTACTGCCTGCTCTGAGCATGGCACCTGTGCAGCTCCCCAGCAGCTGCCCAGCACCTCCCGCAGCCCCTCCACCGTGTCCTGCTGCTGCCCGGGCAGCAGTCGTGTCTGCCGTGCTCTTGGGAGCTGTTTCAGTAACTGCACCAGTGCTGCTGCTGTACTGGGTGCAACGGTTTTGCCTCCCTGCCACAGGGCGGGCAAGGCTGCTCTCCGAGATGGGCTGTGCCCCCTCCCCGGGCTGTGCCCCCTCCCCGGGCTGCATGACAGGGCAAGCAAAGAGCAAGGGAAGCCCTTATTAAAAACCCCCACCATTAACAGCTGCCTGCACTGCTCATGACACCCCCAACTCTCCTGGTCTACCCGAGGACATCGGGTGTTGGGGTACGTATGACACCCACCCCCGTCACAGAACCTGGGCAAGGGGCACAGCGGGGCGCGACAAGGGGACGTGTCCCACGAGCCGTCCCCGCACGCCCCGAGCCCTGGCCCCATCGCTGCCGTCGCAGACGAAGGGCCACAAACCCCACGGCACTTTTGTCTGCTCGGTGCAGGCTCCCACCGCCCGTGGCTGGGGCTCAGCAGGTCGCTGGATCCGGGTGGGGGAAGCCGGGGGCTGAGCTGCCCCCATCCCTCAGGACCCCTGGCAGCCACGGCTGCCGTTATTGCTGCGGGATGACTCGGTTTTGGCAGGCGGGGGACTTGTCCTGCCCAGGCATCAATTAAGACAACAAAAGGCACCCTGCAGCGCTCCAGCGGCACCTCTGGGGTGTCCAACCTGCCCCTTTCGAGGCTCAGAGGGAGCCTGGTCGGGAGCCAGCTGTGCTGGGAGGGACACCAGCATTCCCGGCTGGCTCTTCCCTGCATCCCAGTGCTGTCAGGAGCTGGGACATGCTGGTGATTATGGTGGGAGAAAGCAAGGCTGAGGACAGCCCTGGAATGGCCACCTTGTCCTGGCAGAGCCATCCCTCAGCTGCCCGGCAGGGCCTGGACCCACCACTGCACAAGCAGAAAGAGCCACAGCCCAGGAGAGGTGCAGGAGGCCCAGCTCACACCAGCCCCTCATTCAAGGGGGCTCCCCAGAGCCCCCCCGGACCTTCCATGCCTCTCCAGAAGAGATGACCAGCCTGAGCTGGGGGGGCAGAGTCACCTCCCATTCCCAGCAGACGAACAGCCACATGCAGGGTCAAGGCCATCACTGGAAATGTTCTCAGGGTGGTTTTGTTGACCAGCCCAGGACCACCATGCAGCCCAGGAGCAGCGCTGGGTTTGGTGGCCACTGCTACAATGTGAGGGGAAGCAGCCTCAAGCCCAGTCCCAGCCGGCCAAGAGCTGGGCTCCCCATCGCTGTGCCCTGGGCAAGTGCCTTGCAGCCCCGCTTGTGGCCGTGCCTGCATCCATTCTCAGAGAAAAAACAGTGGCCTCAGTTTCCCATTTTCTCTCCTTTTTGGCATGTGGTGAAGCAACTGGGCTGCTCTCAGGAGATCCCTGAGCGAGCCGGAGCAGGGACATGGAGGAAGAGCCGCGTTCACAGGGGTTTCTCTGGGACAGAGCCCATCAGTGGGTGGTAGATCCCCGCGGCAGGAGGCAGGGGCTCTGCCCTCGCCCCATCCCTGCCTCCCTCCACCCCGTGCTACAGGATGGCACCGGGTGGCCTCAGCCTGGCCATGCAGGGACTGTCTCGCTGAGGGGGCCAAGCAGTTTTTCTTCAGTTTATAACACACGGACAGAAATCTGCCTTTCTTCCCCTTTTCTACTCATCGTGCCTCCTCTCGAGCACCAGACCTCTGCATCTGCCTCCAGGACCCTGACAGAAGGGTCCTGCACCTTGGCTGGCGCACTCAGATCCAACCATAACCGAAAGGATGCTGCCAGCAGTCAGCACCTACGCTGCATGAACAACTTTCCCCACCACAGAGCCCCCCAAAAATTCCCCGGCCCAACTTGGCAGCACCCCAGCCCTGCCAGTGCCCGGGCACAGATACTTGATGCGCCTGCAGTGATCCCAGGCAATTTGCTCTCCCTTCTGACACGCTCCCTCGGCTGCCATGCTGCTGGTGGGCAAAGCCAACTGCAGACCCCCTCCTTCTCTGCACTGGGGCTGTGTGAAACCTCCAGCTCCCCCAAACACCCCAACCCCACCCCCCGGGTCTTGTGAGAAAACAGGCAGCCAGGGAGGAAAAGTTCCTGCCTCAAAAGCCAGGGGAGAGAAAGGCGGTGATGGTCACCCAGTAGTTTTGCCTTTCGCTTGCACCAGCCCCCTCCTAATTGTGGCTCTTCAAAGAGTTGAAAATGCTACATCACTTCAAAGTGACCATTTTTGAATGGGAGCTTGTAAAACCCCTTCTCCCCCTCCCACCAAATTCTTTCCAGGGCTTTTGAAGATGCCTGCGTTCCCCTCGCCGCCGCCGTGAAAGGGCCACCGGGCGCCAGGTGCAGGGTGCCAGCCGGGCACATGGTGAAAACCATGCAGGGAAAAGGTCAGATCCCCCAGAAAAAAAAAAGGGTTTTCCAGGGAAAAAGGGGGATTTTTTGAAGAAGGGATTTTTTTTTCTCCCCCTTGAGATGGGCAGAGGCCTCCCCAGCGGAGCCACTGCTCCCGCGGGGCTGCAGCCCGGCTCGCTGGGATGGAGCCCACTGCAGAGTTACACGAGAGACGGAGCAAAAGGCATGTGTGGGGTGTGCGGGGCCGAGGGGAGCCCAGCGCGTCCTTCCAACGTGCCGGGAGTTTTTCAGATCTGTGGTTTCCAGAGGGTTCACACCAAAGGCTGGATTCCCACCGCAGCTCTGCGGAGGAGCAATGAAAGTGATTCCTTACCAAATCAATTCGAAACACCTCTTGGGAACTAATAATCCCATTATAAAACATCTTGGAAATAAAAAGCCCTTTTGCCTCTTGCTCACCTCTCCCCCTCTTGCCCGGGTCACCCCGGGGACGACAGAGCCCAGTGGGGGGCTAAGCCCTGCAACCCCCCAGCACCCGGGGTTGAGCACCCACACGTGTCAGTGCCACGGAGCTCCGCGGGCAGCAAGGCTTGTGCCCGTCCTCCGGCACCGTTCCTAACCCAGCAGCCCTACTCAGCCCAGGGTCAGCTCCTGCCCTCCCTGTGAGCTGTGGGCGTACCCTGCCCTCACGCGTCTTCCCACTCGCATCTCCAGCTCCTGCCCACCCTGGCTTGCCCGTGGGAATTAATTCCGCACAGGAACAGCACAAACTGCTGATGTTTCCCCCCATGGACACGTCCCACCTCCCAGTGAGTGCTGCCATGTCCAGGGGAAAGGGGATGCTGCAGGACAGCGGTTCTGCTGGTTTTCTGCATCAGGTCCCTCCCTGGGCTGAGCAAGCGGTGGGATCCCAGCTCTGCAGCCCAGGAGATGCACTTGTCACCTCTGCAGCAGCCCCGCTCTGTGCCCAAGCCACTGCCATGCACCCCAGAGCTGGGCTGGCCCCACGCTTGGTGAGGTGGGGTGCAGCAGGAGCCCCCCCAGCCCGGGAGGGATCCCCTTCCTTCAGCCCCCAGGCACCAGCACTGAGAGGGTGGGGCAGACACACGCCAAAGCCACACCTCATGCCCTGGTGCCTTCACCCCGGGGGACACTGAGCCAGGGGTGGGCGTCCCAAGGGCACAGCAGCATTGGGGGACCCCATGGCTGCAGGCGACAGTCCCACATGTGCCCTGGATGGGAACTGTTGCAACAGGGGGGCTGTGGTGGGCAAAGAGACTTGTCCCAAAGACCCCAGGGAAGGCCGGGATGGGACAGGAGCCACAGCTCCCTGTGCCCCACTCCGAGGTCCTGCTCATGGATGGGGGGGGTTAATCCCAGTGGGAGGGACATGGGACAGGGCATGGGCTGCCTGCAGCGGGCAGGGGGATGTGCACCCTCCCCTGCCCCCCAGAGAGGCCCTTAGCGGTGCAGGGGTCATACTGGAAGGCCACCGCTATGGTGACACTGGTGACCTGTAGTCCCTACAGCCTATTCTGTCGGCTACAATGCCGGTGCCCTGCATCAGCGTTACCGGGACAGCACTGGGACCCCCCACTGCAGGATGGGGGGCACAGCAGGGCCTGGGAAGCTGGGACGGAGCAGGATCAGGGCAAACCTCCTTTGAACCCGTGCCTGTTCCCCTTTCCCAGACCACACAGCCCTGATTTGGCTGGAAACAACCTGGCCCTACACGTGTGAGCCCTGGGCACCCTTGGGGTTTCAGTGTCGGGGCACTACTGAGTACCCCAAACTCCCTGGGGTAGTCAGGTACTTCTGCACAAAATCCTGCCCCCCAGGCCCCGTTTCTAGCCCAGGTCTCTCTGTGTCACCCCAGCTAAGACCAAGGCCTTGGGGCGAGGAGCCGGGTGCTTGTCCCAACTGGCTCAGGCAGGGACCTGGTGCTCTCGCTCTGCGGGAACCGCAGCCTCCTGCCACCTCCCGTGAGGTGCTGGGGTCTGGCAGCGCTTGTGCAAGCCAAGAGGCCTTCTCCCGGCCCGGCAGCCGCACCCAGCTGTCATCGCAACCACACGCGGGAGACTCGTCCGTAATTAGGCAATTAAGGCTGAGGTGTTTTGGAGAAAGCGCGCATCGTAAAGGCTTTGCACAAGGCTGAAAGCAGACCTGGGAGCATTCTTGGAGTACAAAGGTGCATGGGAAACCTTGGCGCGGTGAGAGATCAAACGTGATAAGAGGAGTTACAAGCCTGAGAAACGCACTGATTGCAGGGCACTGAAGATGCCTGGTTATCTTTTCCTCCTCGCTAAGGCAGATAAGCAAAGGACAAAGGACCCGGGATTGTGCAACCTCAGCTGCAGCAGCCCGGCCACAATCTTAAGACGTTCCCAGGGTGGAGGAGGGAGGATGAGCTCAAGGCAAGAGGCGCTTTCAGTTGCTAACATCTCCCCGTGCCGCTGTGGGAGAAAACCCTACCGGCTCCTGTGTCCAGTGCTGGGCAGGAGCACCAAAGGGTCCCTCGCTCCTTCCCAGGGAGCGTTCGGCACAACACATGGAGCTCTGCAAACCCACAGCCACAAAAACATCACTGGCTTCCCAGCCCGGCACTGGTTTTTCATAGGAGCAAATGAAATTCTTCTGAAGAGGGGGAGCTGGCAGAGGGTGACCCAGAGGAGCCCGGGGAGGGGAGTGTTTCTGGCTGGTCTCACCACTGCAGCCCTCGGTCCCAGCTCTGTGCTGCAGCTCCCCGGTCCCCATCCCTGCCCTGCTCGGGGACAGACGTCAGCGTGCTCCTGTTATCCCGCTGCGCCCTGGAGCGAAGAGAGTCCAAACACGTGGGGTTACCTGGTCTGAGGGTGAAGGGGGCTGAGGAGCACCCCTGGGTCCATGGGTGCAGCCCCTGGGGGACCCGTCCCCTTCCTTGCAGAAGCGTGCAGAGCAGCCTGAGACATCCAGGGTGCTTCGGCCTCTCGTGCACGCCAGGTCCGGTGCTGAAGCAGTGAGGGTGCGCAGGCTGCTCCGCGGGGGTGAGAGCCATCCTGGGGCAGCACAGGGATCGCCTACTCTTCCCACGTGGCAGTAAGATGGACGTGACGCTCACAGCAATGCCCAGCGCTGCAGCTCAGGGAAGAAACCTGCTCCAGCCTCAAGGCTTTGGACACGCAGTGGCCTCTTCCTGCTGTGCCTCGGAGCCTCTGGCTGAGGGAAGCGGGTCCCACCAGCCCATGCCCTCAGCCATCCTGGTGTGGGGGCTGTGGAGGAGGGACCCAGCACTGTACTGGTGTCACCCCAGCTCTGAGCCCCTGCACAGCCTTCCCTGCCCTGTGGTCTTGCAGCTCTTCCTCCACCTTCCTGCGTGCTGCCTCCACCAGCCTTCATCCGTGCTCACAGCGGAGCTGAGGGCCAGGAAGGGCAAGAAACCCCGAGTCACCACTCAGGCCGGTGGGGGCAAGGTGGGTGCCCCAGTTGGGCTGCTCGGAGCCCTGCCAGACCCACACTGTCCTGCTGCCTGGTGCGGGGATACCCTGGCTGCTCCTCCAGATGCCCCTGGGGCTGCCCGGGGCTTGTCCCGCCCCTTCGGGATGGGATGTTGGAGGAGCAGATGGGTAGTGCAGATTTAGCTGGTCTCAAGTACCAGCTTTGGTGGCTGGTCAGGGAGGATGCTCACCCAGCTTGGGCCTCCCCAGGGTGCTGCATCAGGGTCCCTGAGCACCCCTGGCCTCTGCGCCTGCTCCTCCGCTTCCCTCCAGCACAGAGCAGAGGCTCCGGCCTGCCTGGTTAGCAGCGCAGCCCAGAGGAAAGCAGGGCCAGTTATTTTCATGTTTTGCAAAAGGTTTCAGATGGCAAGGGGTGATTTTTATGATTAAAGCAGACTTTTCTGTTCGGTGAATCCCAACCAGATCGAATGTGCTCCATCCTCGCCGTTCCCAGGGACCAGATTTCATCTGGCAGAGCATCCCCCGAGCACCGGGGCCCTGTGCCAGCTGGTTTTACCACACTGACTAAGCAAGAAGCTTCCCTTGGCGAGACAAGACCCTGTGACACATCCCATCCCCTTGGGTCATTTGGGAGCCTGCACGCTGCCAACGGCCTCCAGCGAGGTCTTGCCTGTGCCACGTGATGACCCACAGCACCGCTGCCTCTCTCTGCCCCATCCCCTGACTGCTCCAGGCAGCCGAGCTGCTCTGAGCATCCCACTGGGAAAAAGGCATCACAGGGCAAAGCTGCCCAGGCTTGAAACTATTTCCAGTACTTCCATCAAAGCCCTCATGCAGGGAAAATGCAGCTGTGTCAGGGAAAATGTTCCCTAAAACCTGAGAAAGTCCTAGGTCCAAGTTGGAGTGAGCTATTATAGGATGAATAATTTGCCTTTCAATACTTGGAAGCCCTGCCATAAAAATCCAGGAGCCAAACGGAACAGCAGTGGCCTGAGTTGTGCAGCCAAAATGTGAGCAGCCCCCAGCTATCTGCAGCCAGACCCCGGCACTCAGGGGCACCTGGGCAGCCACAGGCTTATGTCGAGGGTTGGTCCTCCAGGATCCATCTCCACCCACGGCTGATGGATGCCCCAGCATCCACGGCCCCTGCTGCATCTGCCTGCTCCTCCCTGGAGAGGTGAAGCCTCCGTGGGAGGAGGCTCCCCACTTGCCTGGGAAGCAGACGGGGAGAAAAGGTATTTTCTTGCCAAGGAGCAGCATCTGGCAACAGATCCTGGGGGTAAACCCATGCCTGGTGACAGGAATGAGATGACATGGCCTGGGCTGGAGCCACTGAGCAGGGGCTGGCCCTGGCACGGGTGAGCAGCCAGGGGCTGTGGCTGCTGAGCTCCCTGTGCCGTGCGCTGGACCATGGCCGAGGGCAGAGCAAGACCCTGCCACTAGTCCCCTCCAGAAGGAAAATGTGAAGAAAATCGAGGAACGACTGAGATTTTATTTACGAACCCACTTCTCTTGGCTGCCCATCCCATCCCACTGCCACCACTGTCCCCACAAGCGATGACAGGACATCGTCATCGCACCCTTTCCCTGTTTCTCTTCCATAAAACTTGACCCAAAGTGGGACATTCTTGGGGACAACCCAGTTGAGTTCAGGCTGATGCTTGCAATCCCAGTAGCCTCTGCCAGAATCTAAACAGAAACGGAAACCCCAGGGTGACCAGAGCCCCAGGGACCCCCTCAACAAGTCCCCAGGGGTCTTCACTTTAGGTCGGGTGCCGTCTGCCCAGCTGTGCCCACCTGCCCATGAATCACAGCTTCTATTTTATGTCTCTGTTGCAGCAACACCCCGAGGACGTTGTGGCACCTTTGGTCCCTGACCCTCCGTGTCGGAAGACGCTTCCCATTGGAGGATGCTCCCTGACAAGGCCATGCCTGATGTGGCTGGCAAAAGGCTCCCACCTGGCCCAGGAGACAGGGGTCCTTCCCCGTGAGACCCCTTCAGTGACACAGGGGACCGGCAAGAGGCTGCATGGCACAATGGGGACGTAGGGTGTCCCAGACATGGTGTAAAGGGTACAGCGAGGGGGTCCCTGAAGAGGCTGTGTGGAGCAACGGTGCTGTGCGAGACCCCCCCCAGCTCCGTCATCCCCACCCGAAGGGGGAAGGGGAAACCGCTCACAGGGCTGAAGGCAAACCACAGCGTTTCTATTTCCCATACTCTAAAACTGGCTGAACAGGCCCAGCTGGTCGCTGGGTACACACACAGCGGGTGCCCTCCCCAGAGAAACCGCTGGGGAGGATGCCCCAGCCTTTGGGGAAGCGCAGTGCTCCCAGGCTGCCGGCACCATGGGAAAAGCCGCCCCACCACATCCCTCAGCCCCAGAGCCACACGTGCGGCTCCCAGCAAAGCCACAGCCCGCCGGGAGCGCCCGGCAGCCACCGCTCCGCACTGCTCTCTCCTAGCAAGCCAATGGGGAAACTGAGGCATGGCAAGCGACGCGTGCGAGGGCTGGCAGCAGAGCCCGGGCTGGGTCGGAGCAGCGAGAGGGGCCCGTTTCCATCCTGGTGTGCCTGCGGCGGGTGTCACCACCAAACCGTGGCTCCCTGCGGGGAGGAGCGTGGGGGGCTCAGCGCAGCCCGGGGCAGGGCACGGAGGAGCCTTCCTCCCCGCCGGAGCCTGGCCAGGCAGGCGGCCCTGGCTCACCGCTCCCGCAGCCTGACCTAGTTTTGGAGGCACCGCGCGGGTGAGAAAGGCACCAGCAGCAGCACCAGCCAAGAGGCATTTCGCAGCCCAAGCTGAGTTTTCCACGTCGGGCGGCGATGGCCTTAGGCTGTCACTTAGCCACCGCTGGCGTGTCACCAAACCACCCCGGGCTGGGCAATCCCATGCACGACCCAGCGCCTCGCAGGGCAGCACGGGGCAGCTGGGGCAGAGGGCTGGAGTGTGCTCAGCGTGCACAAGCCCAACCTGGCAGGCAGCGGGCTGGGAAGAGCTCTGCGGGTCTGCACACAGCGGCAGGTTGGTGGCAGGGGACCCCATCCCCCCTCTGAGAGACCCCCCAGCCCCAGCAGGATGGTCCTGCTCTGCCCAGCGTGGCGAATCCCAGGTGGGAGCGCAGAGAGGGGGTCGGAGCATCGCTCCCAGCCATCGGCGCCCACCCGGTTACCTGCACCGCCGTCCCCCGGCGCCGGCCTGCTGCCCTCCACCAGCTGCCTCATCCTCTCCCTCGAGACCTTCAGGTACTTGTCACAGTTGCACACCTGGAAGAAGAGAGAGGGGGAGGTTGGTGAGATGGCGGCCATGCTGCCCGAGCATCACCTGCCTGCCTGGAGCACGCAGCCCTGCACTGGGCACCCCTGGCAGAGGCCAGGCAGCTCCCAGTCGTGTGCATCAGGGCAGAGGGAAACTGAGGCAAGGCCTGTCCCACTGAGGTAGGGGGTGGCAGAATGGCAGCAGACACCAATTTTGGAGTTTACAAGCCATAAGAACTTCCTCTCCAGAGGCGCTCCAACTTTACAGTTCTTAGCCACACCTGCCTGCCAGGCTGCCGGTGCTCCTGCCTGCTCCCCAGCAGATCTCACCCCCCAGCCCTACACAGTGCCAGAAAAAACAGAAACTGAGGCTGCCTTAAAAAAATCAAGCAGACACCCAAAGTTTGGGCTGTGGCTTCAAGATTTGCTCTCTCTTGTCCCACAGAAGCTATGGAGGATGGCCATGGACCCCAAGACATGCTGGGGTCTCGGCTAGCTCCACTCGGCCCAGCTCTGCCACAGCACCGCAAGTGCTGAGTCTCATTTTCTAACCCCACCAAATTTGCCAAAATGCATGCAGGGAGGTCTCCAAGCATGTGCACAGACCAGATGCCGGCCCTTAGCGAGCCAAACCCCTCAAGGAGCATCCCAAGCCCCTCAAGGAGCTCCCCAAACCCCACCACTGAGGAGCACCCACAGCCAGGTGCCTTGGGCTGAGCCCAGGGTGCAGCCGGCCGCCAAACATGCTCGCCCAGAAGTGACCGGCACTCAGTCTCCCTGGAAGCATCGCAGCCGGCTCCCTGACAGCTTTGCTCTCCTCTCCCTCTCCCTCTCCCTGCTTGGACAGGAGCTGGGTGCTGGGATGTGCCGCAACACCTTTCGTCAGCTATTTGTTTTTAGGGGCCGTTTTCTGCTTGTGGAGCATTTTGAGCACCCTGCACCCAAGGCAAGCTGGGGGAGAGGTGCATAACTTCACCGACCAGAACAAGTTCCCAGCCTGCGGCTTTGCTCCAAAGCCTGTTGAAACCAGAAAGGTTTTTCCACTGCCTGACCAGGCACCGGCCCACAGCAGCTCTGCCGGTTTGCGGCATGCTTGCTGGAGCGGTGCTGGGTTCACGGCGAGGTGCAATGGTGCCCCTTCTTCCCACACAGCTGCCTGAAGTTGGACAGGGGGATGATGGTTTGTTTGAAAATGGACTCACCACCATGACCCAGCTCTGCCCTGCAGCAGGAGGAGGTTATTGCCACCTGCAGCCTCCACAAAACCAGCACACGCTCCCCAGCCCAGGCATGATTTGGCCATAAAAGGATGCCTGGGCTTGGGTAGCCAGAGCTGTGCTGCTCCAGCCCCCCGGAGCAGTGGCACAGGCAGACGGAGATGGACAAGGTCCCATCTTGAAAACACCCAAATGACGCGTAAGCTGGTGCATCACTTCTAAAAGGGAACTTTGCAGCAATCCCGTGATTTGCACAGCAAGCATCAGACAACTCCTGCAAAGGTGGGTCAGACCCCTGCACGCTGCTCCAGCTCACCAGCCCGTCTCCTCCTCGCTCAAGCTGGGGAGAAGCTGCAAGCACTGATGCTGTGGGGTGCTGAGAGTGCCCTCCCCGCCCCAAGCAGGGCAAAGCACCCTCCTCGCTCTCGTTCAAACCCAGGTACCTGGGGAAATGAACCTGGGTGAAACCCCAGGGAAGAAGGATGCTCTTATTTGAGTGAACCTGCATTTCTGCGGAGCCAGGTCAGCTGTTGGAGTTGGCTGACCAGAAAGGAGACGCCACTTCGGAGTTCACCGCCAGCCTCATGCAGGAAGGTTACGCTGCAACTAGCAGAGCCCAGCTGATGCCAGCAGATCTGATCTCCTCAGGCTTCAGCAGTCTGGAGGAACGAGGACTGGAGCTCACTGGCTCCATTTCACACCTTTGCCTCCCCCTCCCTCCGCTCTGCACCAGCCCAGCAAGTGCCTGCGGCAGCAGCCCATCATCAGCTGGGCCGGATCCCATCTGAAAGATGGCTGAGAAAAAGGGAAAGGGAGCACGGATGGATCCAGGGATGAGCAGGGAAGGAGGCAGATGGGCTTCAGATGTCACCCGCAGCCGTGGGACAGACCCTGATGCTGCTGCCCAGCAGAGCCCATGCTCTGGCCCCTGCCAGCTCTGATGGTGGAGGCAGTGCTGATGCTGCGGGATGGGACTGTCCCTTTGAGGCTCAAGGACATCCCAGACTGCACAGGCTGGACCTGGAGCCACGGGTGTCACCACCCCAGCAGGCACCCAAAGCTCATGTGATCTCTGGGATTGCAACAGGCAGGCAGACGTGACAGGCAGCTCCCAGAAACGCGGGCCAAGCTCCGCCTGGGCTGGCCCCGCTCCCCCGTGACAGTGACAAGAGGGGAGGGGGCTGCACGCTGGAGAAGGGTGTTGAGCCTGGCAGTGGGAGAGACATTGGGCGGCTCCTCCAGGGCACGGTGGCGCCATCGGCTGCACCAGGCTGTCCGAGGCTCCCAGAGAGGTCCCAAAGCACCCAGCCACTGCCCTGCATAGCACCCTCCTCCCCAGCCCTGCCAGGCATGGACGTGCACCCTGTGTGGGCACAGGCCCATCTCCCCTCCGTCACAAGCACCAACCCCACCTTAACGCCCAGCCTTGGCAGCTGGGAGCACACCACGGCGTTTCGGCAGTGGTGCCAGAGTGCCAGGCATGGGCTCCTGGCTCCCCCTCGGGTGTGTGGAGAGACCTCAGGCAAACTTCTCTGCTTCTCTAAAATTCATCACCTTTGTACGCTAGGGGCAATCCACCTCCCTGGGCCAGGTAAGCCCTGGCAGCCAAGTGGCACCCGGCATTTCCCACTCGCCCAGGGCTACCAGACGCTTGCTGCAAGGCTCTGTGCACCACGCCATCTCCTCAGCCTCCAGGCCTTTGCCACCCCCAGCTTCCCAAAAACACGGGGCAGGCTCAGGAGCCAGATAAGCCACTTAGCAGCAGTGCCAATTAGCTGTAATAAAAAATTGCAATTAATTTTTTTTTAATGCCTTGCCAAAACGAGCCAGAAGAGATGAAGCGAGCGGGGCAGCCCGCCACCTTGATAAAGCTGGGCTGAGTGGCTGCCGTGCACGGGCCAGTGGTGGCCCTGATTCTCAGCCCCCTGGGGACATGGCTCCCCACAGCCTTCTGTGCCTCAGTGTGTCACCCCCCGGGGATGTGGAGCAGTTTTTTTGTGGGGGTCTTGCTTTTGTTTTAAGGGTAGGGAAGTGAAGAGCCTCTCTGCTGGGGAAGGGATGGGTTGTTCCTGCTTGGGAAGGTTTGGATCCAACATGGCAGGATTGGTTGCGGCCACCATGAAGTGGGGTGGATGTAAGAGCAAAGGTCTTTGTGGCAATGAGACACCCTGGAACACTGCCGGGGGGGTGCAGTCCCTGTGAGCAGGGCTACGACCTGACAGCGAAGGGTTTGGCTTCTCCCCCACAACATCTCGAGGTCCTCGCCAGCCCCTGTGCCCGGCTCAGGGTGGGGGTGGCAGCTTCTGCCCCACATCCCAGTCCTGCCCTGGGGACGATGTGCCGGCTGAGCCGCAGGGTCTCAGTTCACGCTGTCCTGCCCATCCACACGGCCAGAGTAACTGCTGGGCCATGGGGGAGAAGAGGGGAGAGTTCAGCTTGAGAGGAGGCTGCAGCCCCCCCAGACCTCATAGCACTGCCCGGTCCACCACCACGGGGTGCCCCAGTGCCCCCGAGGGCTGCGGGGCGGCAGCGGGCACGGCTCGGAGGAGGAGCAGCACTGCCTTTCTCACGCTAGGGCAGCCCTTGCCAGCACACGCTTAGTCACTGGTAAATCCCAGCCTCGATCTGCTCTGCCCTCTGTGAAATGGATCTTGGCTGCACCCCCGCTGAAGCAATCCCGGCACTCGGGAGCCATGGCGGGCGCGCTTTCCCACGGCAGCCCGGCTTCCAGCGCCCCGTGTGAATCAGCCCCTTCCCGGGCAGGCGCTGGGTGCCCCCGCACGGCACCCCGGCAGCTCACCGGGCAAAGCCAGGCGAGCCCATCCCCGCTCCGATCCCCCCGTTGTGCGGCTGCCCGCTGGGCAGGAGGGCTGGTGAGGCTGGTGCTGAATTGAGGCTCTCTGGGTGAGCGGGGGGTGACGGCTGTCACACCTCCCCTGCCTCCCTGGACTCTGCTCGCCATGTCCATGTCAAGGATGAGGAGCGGGTGCAACTCATCTCAGATGAAGCTGTGGTCCTCACTGTTGTCCCCTCTCCCTGTGCCCATCTGGGCATCCTGACCAAGGTGCCACACTGCGGTGCTGGGCACCGTCACCCCTGCAGCCAGGTGCTCCTGCCCCAAGACCTCGTGCCAGCATCCACTGTGTCCAGAGGAACACTGCAGCCCAGCCTGCTCTGTGGTGACACGGGGACTAGGAGTGATGTCATGGGACTGGGATGCGATGTCACATCTTGCCACAATGTCACGGCAGAAGAGCTGGTGATGCTGGAGAACTCGGTGATGCTGTGGTCCCCAAGCCCCAAGAGGTGCTTGTCCCCAGCGCCGGCAGCCTGAGCCACCCCAGCTGAGCGGGCTGCTGCCGGCGCGGAGAGGCTCTCCCTGCCCTCACCGAGGAGGACAAGGCAGGTGAAATGTCGTTTTGCAATACTGGCAGCCCATCTGGTGGCTTGGTTTTGTTTAGGATGATCCCTGCCTCTCCCAGCCCTCCTGGGTGGGGATTTCACCAGCAGTGATGCACGAACCTCTTGGGACCCGAGGGACTGGATGCTTCAGCCTGGAGTTCCGAGGCCATCTCAGCATCCCATCCCCTTTCAGGGCCTCCACCCAGGAAGCTGAGAAGCTTGAAGAAAACTTGAGTCCAGCAGACAACAGAAGCCAAATGTTCTGGGACTCAAAAAGGGCCTCAAGAGCCAGTAGGAGCTTGGCCAAAGACGGCGGTATGAGCTCAGCTGGAGGTCCATAGTGCCCAGCACATGTGGAAGACGAGCAGTTCAGATTCAGCGGAGTCAGTTTTGCTTCTTCCTCTGACACCCCTGAAAGCTGCATCTTCAAAGTGCTCCAAGACTCACCCTGGTAAACTCTGCCTAGAGGAGCCGTGCTTAAAACGGTCCCTGGGCTTGCAGTGCTCCTTCTGTCTGCTTTGCTGATGAATGTCATGGGCCAACATCACTGAGAGATCTCCTCGGCAGGGGTTTTACCGATGAGACACAACCCTCTGCCTGGAGAGCTTCTGCCTTGGTAAATCCTCAGTGTATCAAAATCAGCCGTAAAGGACAGTGCCCTGCATGAACTCTCTGGGGCAATTCAGGGCAGCTCATGTTAGGACATGAGGGTGTCTTCTGCTCCTTGGGTGTCTTCTGCTTGTCATATCACAGGACTTATTCAACAGCCACCTGGAGTGATATCTCCTTTCCTACTCACCGCCTACCCTCTTCCCTTTCTTTCTTTCCCTCTCTCCGAGATGGATATCATCACCTGGTGAAAGGGCCACTCCTCCGGATGGAGGTTGCAACTCTCATTTTGGTTGTGAAAGCACAGTCCTTGAGCATCCAAGAGTTTCTTTCAACAGCTTATCAAGACTAGAAACCTCTCCAGAACAGGGATGCAGGATGCTCAGGCTCAGCCAGCTGTCTCCCCTGCACAGGGTGCCCACGTGCAGCCTCCAAGCCCAGGCGTTACAGATAGACAGGGCAGCCTCCGGCAGACCTCCTGCCTGCCACCCAAAGCAGAGGGTGCCCAGAAAGGAGGGAGATGGTGGGAAGGACAGTGAAAGAAAACCAGGTAACAACCTGGCAAATTCCCAACACAAGTCAGGATTTGATCATGCTCATCTGCCCACGTGTGTGTTTTCGCACGCTTCTCCCAAGTCTCCAGCTCCTCCTTGCCGCACTCACAGCTTTGACCTTCAGACGCTCTCCTCTTCCTCCAGCAACGCTGTGGGCCGGATGCCTCTCTGCCCTGCAGCACATTCAAGGCCCTTGCACAAAGAGCAGAAACCTCAGCAATTCTACCTGCTGCTGCTTCCCACACCCTGCGGGTGCAAGGGCCACCTCTAGGTGCAGAGCGGCAGCGAGCCAGGCCCCTGGGACGGTTGCACCTCCAATGGGACTATCAGAAAGCAGCTGGCCAGGCTGTTTCCCTTCCCCTTTATGCCAAGAGCTTTTCTCATTGACCTTCTTATCACCAGTACCTGGGAATCCTATAGGTGCACATTGCTGCTCCTGCTCTGTTACTCATGGTCTAAGGTCTGTCCTTGTGTACCAGCAAACCAACTCAAGCAGCAGATGAGATGCACGGGTGTGTTAGCCCAGCCCTTCCAGGGAGCAATGGCTGCTGGTGCACACAACAGTCCTGAGTGGCCACCAAAACCTGGGCAGCCCTGTCTGCCAATAACCCAGTGAGAGCCGCAGCGGGAGATGGACCGTGATGGTCCCGCATGGGAATGCAGCCTGTGCATCCTCCACCAGACCTGCCTGCACAACGACCACGGGTATTTTTACGGCCATCTGAGCTCAGTAACACGCCGCCAGTGGAAATACGGGGCTGCCGGTGGGTTCCTGGCATAGTACAGGGGCATTTTGGTTCACTAGGAGGGAAGGGCTCTGTTTATTGAATCATTAACATCACTTCCCTCATTGCCAGCCAGGTACTCTGAGAGGTCTCTTAGGCAAGTGCTGACCTAGCCCAACCCTGCTAAGCTGGTAAGATGACATGGGATCCCATGCCAGCCTGGTACGGCGTTCCCACTGCTTTCTCTGCTCCCGCTTTGCTATTAGTCATCCATTTCTGGAAGGTTTCTCATGCATAATAAAGTGTTTCAACACTTGCATAAGCCAGCTCTTCTCATCAGGAGTGACCCGCTGCATTTCCCAACACTTTCCCTAGGCAGTCCTTCCGACTGCCATGGAATACGGAGTTAAAACATGAAGTTTTCTATCCCCCTCGGAGGCAAAAGGTGTGGGAAATCGAACAGATAAGAATGCCTTTAATTAGTATCATTTGCATGAGCTCTGGGAAAAGCTCACCTGACAGCTAGAAGGGCCTCGCTCGTCTGGGAGCACAAACCACGGCCCTGAAACCAGCAGATTAGTGGAGCTCCTCTGCTGACAAGATTGAGAAGATAGCAAGAACAGGAGGTCAGATGTGATGGAGCCCCGGAGGGTCCCCGGGCACCCCAGCTCCCGCTGACTCCTTTTTGGGGCACCCCCTGCCCTCCTTTTTCACCTGCCAGTTTGCAGCTGCCTGAGCGAGAGAAAGGGACGTGATTTTTGGGTTGGGGTGGGGGGTCCATCAGCTCCCTTGGAGAAAGGCAGGGATGGGAGGAGAGGAGAAACACAAAGACATCCCCCGATAATGTGTGGAGGCTGCCGGAGCGGGCTCAGCATCCGGCAGGGACGGGACCAGGGTTTTGTGATCTCTACTTCTTGCTCCCTTGAGCGCTGCGCAGATGGCTGCAGGTCCCTAACCACAAACCCCATCCCGCTGCCGCCTCGCCATCACGCTGCCTTGGGTAGACAGCACCTAATTGTCAGCGACACTGAAAACCCTTTTCGGTACCTCAAGGCCTTTGCAGTGATGAGAATCTCACCCGACATTACACCTAAACCCACATGCAAAGCTGATTTTCCCAGGGGAAAAAAAAAAAAAAAAGATGCTCAACCCCCGCTCCCACCACACACATCCCCCTACTTGGGTCCCTGTCTCCTCCAGCTGCCTTTCAGTCGTCCCAAGTCTCACTTGCTCATTTTTCCTCCCAGCTAGGCGGTGAGCTGCCGAGATGGGGGCTGAGCCCCTCCAAAAAACCTAGAGCCGCCACAGCACCCTTGACCCAACCTTCACCGTAGCCGCAAGCTCTGTTTATACAGCACCCGGCGCAGCGGGGTGCTGCTCCGGGACAGGCTCCCAGCGCTCACAACGAGTTTAATAACAAAGCCAAACCAGTAATAACTGCCTTATAATGAGGTTACGCAGCATCCCCAAAGCCTTCGGTTTAGGGTGAGCTCTGTGCCAAGAGCTGCCAGGGGCCGGTGGGCGAGTTGCCGCTTCCTACCTCCCTGCCTGACCACCAGTGGCTTCGCTCCTCCAGCCCTACGCCAGCACGCTGCCCTCCTGCCTGCATCCATGTGCCTTATATCCACCTCTGGGGTGAGGGCCGACCCCTCCTGAGTGTGCAAACCTGCCCCCTGCAGCTCCAGGGCACACACCTCCCATGCCAGTCTGCTCCTGAGCCATCCCCAGGCAGCTGGCGCCATGGCAGGAGAAGGGTTAACTTGCCCAGCTCCCTGCAATGCAGCTCATCCGCTGCTCCTTCTTCATCAAGCTACTGAGTTTTATTCAGCTGCAGGTGAGAGCTCAGCTCTTGGCCAGAGGATGCTGGCGGCTGGTGAATGGGAGGGCTGGAAAAACCAACCTCAGCTCTGAAATCACCCCAGTGCTGGAAACGGAGTGAGGGTCCATGTCCCACCAGCTCATATTCGAAAGAAAACTAAAATGCAGGTGTAAATCTGGCTCCCCAGCATCCCCCAGACCTTCAGGAGCATCACATTGTGGCACCAGAAATGGAAAGGCTCACGGAGATACATTTTCTGACTGTGAGAGTCAGAGCCCTGCAAACTGCAAAGGACCGAAGCTTTGCTTTCTACAGACGAGTCCAACACTGATCATTAACAGTCCGGCGCGGCACTGCTCTTTGCTACCCAAATGCGTGCAGGACATGCTGGGAGCTGACTTTCCTGCCTGATCCAGGTCCCATGAAACCCCAGCGCAGCACGTAGGGCCTCAGCTCCGTCTCTGCACCTTCCTCCCGGCTGAACATGCAGCCACATCGGGGGCTCTGTCCTCCACTCCCAGTGCTAGACAAGCTTTAGGAAATGATCTTTATTACATATTAGGCCAACAGCGACCCTTATTCCTGCTCTTTCTGGCTTTCCCTGGCAGCTGTCCCTCCTCTGGTTGAGGTCCTGGGACCATCTGTATAACACATGTCAGAGAGTTTCTCCCCATGCTGAGCTGTGTCTGGCTGGAAGCAGTGCCCCAAAAGCTCTCTGCTTTTCCCCAGAGCGGTTTTCAGCCCCGTACAAGTGGCTGAGGCCACTCTGGGCCATGTGGCTGCGTGCCTCTACTCCTCCATGGCCATCTGGTCCATGAGCATTCTCACCTACATCCCTGCTGCCTCCTCCTCTGCCCTCCCCGGGGTGTCCTGGGGGTGACACAGGAGCCCCAGGAGGGCACAGCAGCCAAGAGGGGTGCGAGGGCAGAGGCAGAGCGGGGTAGTGACCGGGAAAGTTGGGCTCATGTTTCAGCTTCTGTTTTTGTCTGGGAAGCCAAGCCTGCACCCCCTGGGGACAAGCTGCCTTCCCCAGCTGGAGCCAGATGCCATCCATCCACACCACACCATCCTGCCTGGTACATGGTGTGGTGTGGCAGGAGGGAAGAGTTGGGGAGCAGCGCCACGACCTCCGGGCAGGGCTCTCTGCAGGCCAGGCTCCCCTCTCCTCCAGCTGTGCTGAGGCTGGGAACACTTCATCACAGCTAACCCAGCAGTGACACAGAGCAGCCCTCTTGCACCACGCCGTCACCTGGAGCAGAGGCCAGATGCAGGTGACCCTTCTCAAGCCTGGCCTTAAATCCATGCCACAGGGGTAGGACTGGCCCAGGAGGGACGGGATCCTCCCCACTCCGCTCAGAACCAGTGGCTGAAGCTCAGTGGGATGAGCTTGGTCTTGGGTGGCAGCATCGTGGGACCGATGTGGTGCCACCCTGGCTCAGCGCCTGGGGGTAACTCCTGCAATCCCACGCTGCCAGGTGCTCGGTGGGAGCCATGCACCAGACCCCTTGCTTTTTAGTGACTTAAGCAAAACAAAAAATGGATTTAGTGGACTTGATTTGCAGAGAAATGGAAACTTGAGCAGCCCAAGCCTGAAAAGCTTGTGTAGCCTGCAGGTTGTCCAGGGCAGAGACTGCCTTGAACCACCCAAGGGCTGCACCATGATTTTGGAGCCTGGCCCCTTGTCCTGGGCAATCACAGCAAGCACCGGGGCAAAGCCGGGAGGAGGCGAGACCCCCCGCCCCATCCTGCCAGGCAGCGCCTGCTGCTTTAATTGGGGCGAGAATAGAAGCTGCAGCAGAAAACGGGAATATAAAAAAAAAAAAAAAAAAAAAAAAAAGCGTGAGAAAGGAAATCTGAGCAAGGCCTGGAGCAATCTAACCAATCCAGCGGAAACAATAGCCCAGGAAGAAAAACCAGTTCCTACACATAAGGTAGAATAGGCTGGGAACGGGCTGGAGGAGGGGCAGGGAAGGCTCACCCCGAGCGCTCCCAGCCTGCAGAACAAGATGGGCATTATGAGGCTGCGGCTGCCCGGGGCACGGTGCCCCCTTTCCCAGGGGCTCTGGGCAGCCGGGGAGGACGCCTGCCCAGTCTGCCCAGTCTGCCCAGCCCGCTGCCCGCACTGCTGCCCGGTGCGGCCGGGGCGCAGGCTGCCGCCGGCATAGCGGGTTTGGAGGGGCAACACCCCCTAACCCTGGGTGTGAGTCCTGCAGCCGGGCTGGGCTGTCGCCCACCCCCAGGGATGGACGGAGCAAGGGGCAGCAGCTTTGCCCCAGTTTGGGTCTGGCAGGGCTCAGCCCCAGGCTGGGCTCAGCACCCAGGCTGAGCTCAGCACCCAGGCTGGGCTCAGCAACTGGCCTGAGATGATTAGACCCCAGGCTGGGATTAGCCCCCATCCTGAGATTAGCCCCCAGGCTGTGCTCACTCCCATCCAGAGCTCACTCCAATGCAGGGCTCACTGCCAGGCTGGGTTTATCCCCAGGCTGGGCTCATCCCCAGGCTGGGCTCACCACCACCCCCCACCCCTGCCCCCACGGTGGGGCTCACCTCCAGGCTGGGTTTATCCCCACGCTGGTCTTATCCCCAGGCTGGGCTTGTCCCCAGGTGGGGCTTATCCCCTAGAGGGGCTCACTTTTGGGCAGGAGCTCACCCCTAGGCTGGGCTCAGCCCTAGGCTGAGCTCAAGGGGCAGCAGAGCCAGGCTGTGCTGGGCTCCCCAGAGCTGAGCACGGGTGGGATGTGGGTCCTGGGCAGGTGCCCACCGGGGAAGCGATGCTGCTGCCAGCCTGGCCACGGTGGGCGAGGAAGGGCGCACGGTGTCTTACAGAGGTAACAAACCTTTCGCAGCACCTGCCTGTGGGTCAGCATGGGCTGCCCAGCCACCCCACCGCAAACGTGGGCCCTTGGGTGCTACGGACGCACCTTCTCACCTCCCCGGGTCCCACCTGCGGGGTGTCCGTCTGTCCCTCTTGGGCAGCGCACCCTGGCAGGAAAACCCTCGGGCTGCGGGATGGATTGGGTGAAGGCAGGGAAAGCCCAGGTGGACAAATCGTCTCCAGTATGGTCCAGTGGCTGGTCCCAGGCTCTGGACACAGCCTCCCATGCCGGATCTGTCCCCTTGGCTGTGTGGTGGCGGTTGGGACGTGCTGGGGGGTTGTGCTCCTCGCAGCCGGGAGGGACGGGTGCTTTCGTTTTGAAGCAGAAGCTTAAACTCTGCTAAAATCAAAACCACCGTCACGCTCCTCACTGTGAGCTGCAGGGACTTTCCTGCACCTGAGGATTTCAATTCCCTCCAGCCCTGGCTTCACAGTGAGTCCGACTGCCCCCAGACCTGCTCCCCGCGCTCTCCCCACCCTGGGGACAAGCCACAGCCTTCCAGCGGGCTGAACTGGATCTGTCCTCCCAGCCACGGAGCACAGCTCGGGGGAGCAGGCAGGGCTCCTCGCCAGCCTGCGCCCTGCCTGCCACGAGCCAAACAGTTCTCAGCACCCTCCAAACACCTCCTTGCTCACCCCGGCGGGGCTGGGTGCAGCAGCCGGGCGAGGAGGCTGCACTCCCTGCCTGCCCTGGGGCTTGGCCTTGCTCAGAGCCGGAGAGAGGGAGGGCAAAGCTGTTCCCAGCACATTTTTCTGCTTTGACACACTCGCCAGCCCTCGGAGCGCTGCAGCTGGGTTCCCAGCACCAAGCATCGGCTCTCCAGTCTGCCTCCCTCCGCCAGCGGCACGCAGGGCTCTGGATTCCCCAAATGCCTGGCAGGGAGCAGCACAGGACAACTGCGCAGGGCAGGCAGAGGTTTTGGGGCTCAAGTCACAGGCAGCGGTTCCTCAGCGGCCCCAACACATGGAGCAGCAAAAGCTGCCCTGTGGTCCCACGCGTGCTGATCTTGGCGCTTCACGAGCTCTCACAACTCCCAGTGCCGCCAGTCGTGCTGCAACTGCCCTGGGCACGTGTGAGATAAGCCCCGGACCCCCCGACATCCAAAACCAGCCTTCAGTTTAACAAAGGAAGAGCAGCTCCTAAGGCAGAGCTCCCACATTCGCAGCACCGCGGGGTCCCCCGGACAGCTCACCAGCAGCCAGACGGAGGGACACACCTCGCATCTCGGTTTGCATGGTGCCGTCCGGCAAGCCCAGGAGAGGCCCAAGCAGGCACGGTGCTCGCACGGCCCCTCGCTGCATGCGGCGGCACGACCCACGTGGCGGCAGAGCGGGCGCTCCGTCCCCGACATGGCCCCTTCCCCAGCACGGCAGGACAGTGGGTGGTAGAACCCCGTGCCCAGCTGACCTGACAGGATCAGCTCCTCATCCTCACTCTGAGATGAAGATGCTGAAAGGGCAGCAGCATCCCAGGCAGCACGGGAAGGGAGTTCCAGGGGGACCTGGGAGGCTCTGGGCATTTGCTGGCTCAGTGGTGCTGTGCTTCGCTCCCGCCTGTGCTTTGGACGGCTTTTGGCAGCACCAACCCTCTGATGGAGGCTTTGTCTTCTACTCCCACCACCTCCCACTTGGTCACCCCACTCCCATCACTCCCACACTAGTCACCTCCAGTCTGGTCACCCCACCCCCACCCCCTCCAGTATGGTCAACCTACTTTCATCACCTCCACAGGAGTCACCTCCAGTCTGGTCACCCCACTCCAACCAGCCCCGCTCCAACCACTTCCAGGTGTACTCAACACCAAGCTCTTCCCTGCCCTCTCATTTCCCTCCTGCTTTCTTTCCACCTTGGGAGGCATTTCTAGCTAGACGCTCTCCACTTCATTCCCTTCTCTCTCACGTGTTCACTCCAGGCTCTCCTGCCCTCCCAATATCCACCCTGCATCCCAGGGCATAACCCTTCTTAGAGCTCATCATCCGCCACCCTACAGAGATGTCACTTCTCCCTTCAGCTCCCTTCTGAGTCCCATTGTCACTTGTAACAGCCTTTTCCTCTTGGATTTATAAAAACTCATCCAGTCCTTTTGATTCATTCTCCTTTTTTCCCCTGACCAAAGGGTTCGCAACACTGTTTTTTACTTCTGGGGAGCAGTTGTCAGGGAGCAGCCTTCCAGCAGCCCCATAAGAGCAAACCCAAACCTTTGCCCTGTGCTTCTGCTCAGCCCTACATCAAAAAGCCACGATGAGCAGAGGCAGCCCACGAGCAAACCCATTTCTGTCACACCCAGTGACAGCAATGAGAAAAGGAGCAAAGCCCTGGCAGCATCTCGGAGGAGACCCCTCCAGCCCAGGGCTCCCTGACCCCACTCACAAAACAGTCCGAAACTCCAGCTCCAGCCCAGACCTGCAGCCCCGCGGGGCTCGGGCAGCGGCAAACACACCTGCACCCGGGTGGAAAATGGATGAAAGCGGATTTGACGTTTTGCAGAACAGAAGGGGAAGGAGCAATGCTGGGGACGGCGGGGAAATAACCTCCTGCAGGGCTCCCGCTGACGGCGGAGGTTTCCACCCTGCCTCTCAGCTCTGTGTGATGTTTGATGGGTCATATCCTGGATGTGTTTGCCACAAGATTGTGCACCCAGGACCCCGAGCCCACCAAGATGGTGACGCTGTTCCCAGCAGGCTGCTGCGGTGCTGCTCCTGCTGAACCCACCAGCCTCCCCGGCCAGGCTGGCTGCACTGCTGGCACTGGAGGAGGGCACAGGGCTCTCCAGCTTGAAGCCAGATGGTGTTCCCAAAACAGGGGACAGAGATTTATCCTGACCTCTTTGGGCAAGCTACGGCAGCAGCCCAAGAGCCCGGTGAGAGCCTCACAGAGAGACTGGCACCACCTCCCACCTTGGGGTGGTCCCCATGAGCATGGGGCTGCTCCAAAACCTGTCACCCCCAGGGCACAAAGGAGGTAGGGAAGGGGCTGGGCATGGAGGCCAGATCCTGCCCTGACAGGGCACAAATGGACTGCACACCCCTTGCTTGGCCAAGGAGGGCTCTGGGAACGAGCTGCGGCTCGGCACACGCTGCAGGGCTGGCGGGGAGCGTGCAGCCCTCGCACCCAGAGCCCTCCCCCCCGATGAGCGTCACCCCCCGAACTGAGTCTGTCTCCTCCTGGGCGTGCTGGCTGTCACCAGGTGAGCAAGGTGGACTGCAGCCAGACAGGCAGGGGGACGGCTGCGTGGGAGGCAACACGTGCCACAACACGGCCAGACTCAGCGGGTCGCTGCCAGGAGGGCTCCCACGGGGCAGCCAGCAGCCCTGGGGCGGGGGGCAGCGGGCAGGGGCTCGGTCGCAGGCAGCATACAGGCAGCTGGTGAGAAGGAGGGCGCGGGCAGCCCCTGCCTGCAGGCCCCGCGGTGCAGCGGGTTTGTTTGCACGGTGTCTCGCTGCAGGTGTGCCGGGAGCCGGCAGCTGCCCCGGTGTGCCGCGGCCTAGCCTGGCGGATGTGGCTTCTCGCTTGCACGCAGCCGCCACGCTGGCGGCAGCCACCTTCCTGGGGTGCTCCCACCCTCCCCGGGGTGCTCCCACCCTCCCCGGGGTGCTCAGCGGAGCCGGGGCCACTGCTGCGGCAGCTGTCTTCTGGTTCCAGCCTCTGAGAGTCTCGGCACTTGCCGGCAGGACCCTGCCTGCACGGCCATGGTGCCCAGCATCCCATGGAGGGTGGAGCTGCTCAGCGGCTCCGGAAAATGAAGCCGTGACCCCCATCTTGAGCAGAGCCTGCCACGACCCAGGGCTGGTGTGCTGCCCCCGAGACGGGGGCTTCAAGAGCAGAGCAGAGCGAGGGACTCCTATTTCCCTTTGTTTTGCTTGGCCACCATCCCCCGGTGGGACAGGAGGGACACCACGCGCTCCAGCCCGGTGGGAAGCTGGTGGTGGTGGCGATTCTCCTCGTGGGCTCTGTGGTGACCAGGGGTGTGGAGACGGAACAAATATTTGCCTTTGCATTTGCAAATGCAGTTGTTGCCATCCCTGTTACGATGAAGTCGGAACATGCGCTCCATCGCACGTAAATCTCTCGGGGCCCAGGGGGATTTGCCTCTCCCGAGGTCACTTAATTTCCTGGGTGCCATCGTCACCCTGCTGTCTCCTGGGTCTGTCCCAGCGACTTTTCATTTCCACTCACTGGCAAGAAGAAATGCACAGCAGATCCTTGCTCCTGCCCAGAGGAGCCACCTCCGGTGCAGAGTACCCTGACCCCGTCCTGGCTGGTGGCCCTGCAGCTCCCCAAGCCCCTCCAAGAGAAGACACCAGCTCCTTTGAACCTGTGTTCAGCCCCCAGGATGCCGGGGAGAAGGTTGGGGGTTCCCATCAGCAAACACTGGCCAGCACGAAGGGGCTGCAGCCCAAGCGGGCCAGGTCCTTCCCTCATGTGAGCAGTGCTGAAATGCACCCTGGGGTGGTGGGTGGGGGGTGCTCCTTCAGGTTCATCCCGCGTCATGCGCAGCACCACCCCACGTGGATCCCTAGCCCGGCACTGGGCAATCCCCCTCTGCCATCAGCAGGGGAAAACTGCAGAAGCTGTATCTCAGCCACTGCTGTCCCGCACCATGGCGTCAGGGCTGCCTTCTGACAGCCCTGCAGATCCCCAGGCAGGGCTTCTGTCCTTGGTCCCAGCCCAGACAGGGCTCAGCAGTGCTCAGGGGACAACTTCTTCCTGGAGGCAGCAGCCACCCAGATGTTCCAGATGTGGAGGGCCACCATGACACCCCACCTCCGGAGCAGACCTACCCGTCAGTTGTCCATCGCTCCTAACAGCCTCTCCTGACGGAGACGCTCAGCCTCCCCAGGCTTTGCTCTCCTTGCAGCTCAAGATCGAACTTGAATTCTCCCTGCTGTGAGTTGAGACTTGTCCTCATCCCCATGGAGAGCACAAAATTCCCATACTCTCACCTGCATTAGCTCAAACACAGGCCAAGACTGCTGGGGAGAAAGCCGTTCTTGGTGCAGACCCTGCTCGCCTCACAGGGCCACCGGGGCTAGGGAAGCTTCCTGACAAATGGACCAGCAATGGAGAAGACCACGGTGCTGCTTGTCAGGATGTCACCGTGGAAATGGCATGTCCTGCCAGCGAATTCAATGACAGTCTCTCTGCACAAACCTCCCAGGCAGTCTGGGATGGTGTCTGGTGCAGTTCATCCCCATCACCACACTTGGAGGAGAGGCGGGAAGTCCCCACAGCTCCTCCATGGCATCACCTGCCAGCCTCTAAGCAAAGGTGTCTGCTTCTGCCTGCATGTCCAGAGCAGGACAGAGGGAAATACAGGCCATGGGGAGACATTTTAACACCCAGAACCACATTCCCGATCCATCCTGCCAGAATCCTTCTCTCTAGACAACGCCTGGTGTCAGTGGGACCAATACTGGCCACCTCTGGACTGAAGCTGGACCGGTACAGCTGTAGGACATGCTGTGAGTAAAGGTGCCTGGGCCATGTACTGCCACAGGGCCCCCAAACTTACTGAGAAACCTTTGGTAGAACAAGGGTGGAAAAAGAAGGTATTTTGGTGAGGACCAGGCTGGTGCCAAGCACCTTTGAAGGCTCTTACCACCCAACGCAATGGTTGGCCTCCGTGGTACAGCTTGCCCCATGGGGGAGCAGAGCATGAAGCCGTACGGTGGGGCTCTGCCAGCATTTCCAGCACAGAGGAGCTCACAGGGAGCACCATCTCCTTTGAGAACAACCATGTGCACCTCATCTCGAGGGAAAACACCAGCTTCTCCAAAAGGATCCCCCCAAAACAGTTTCAGAAAGAAGCAATGCAAGCTGCTAACTGGGACTTAGAAGAGGAAAGCCCCCAGGAGCAGCCTGGGGGAAGAGCTGCTGCTGCTGGAGCAACAAGAAACCCTGGGAGACCTTGTGCACTGTTTCCCCACGTTCCCAGCCTGACACCTCCCAGACGTGCTAACACGACCCCAGTGTGTTGGTGACATGTGAGGTCACTGTGGTGAGACAGGCGTGTTCTGGGGGACCCCAACACCACCACGTCTTCTCACCGCAGTAGGGGGCCCAGGGAGCTATCGAGAGCATTGCATGCTTGTGTCACGCAAAAAAAAAAGGTAAAAAGAAGTAGTAATATACACATAAACATGGCATTTTTTTAGGCTTTTGCTGGACCCAAGGTAACTGCTCTGTACTGTTTTAGTGGCCAGCTGGAGGAAAGAAAGCTGGGACAGATGGCAAGAGGAGCGATCCAACCCCACCAAACCTGGGTTTGCTCTTTCGCTGATGGTCAGGGCACCAGCAGGCAAGTGGTGGCAAAACTTTAATTTCACCCCACAGAAAAAAAATACCTTTGAGTGGAAAATGCTGATGGGTTCTTTGTGGAGACAAAGCTGGGGAAGGAAGGTATGTGCTCCATTCCTCGCATTCCTCCCCAGCTCCCTCGGGATGCTGGCTACCCTCCCTAGGGTCCACCCAGGTGCCCAGGGGGTGATGGAGAGGGCTGAGGATCCTGTCCTGCAGCCTCGCTGGCTCCACCAGCCAAGCAGGGCTGAGCATCTTCCCTTCCCAGTGCAGGTGAGAGGAATGGGATTGATGTTTGAATCCTGTTGGGGTCCAAGAAATGAAATCTTTGATCTATGAGGGCAGCATCTTCAGAAACACTTGGGTTGAGGGTCCCTCACAGGCGAACGCTGTCCCCCCGGGTGCCATCCCGCTGCACCCCAGCATCCTGCCACGTGCACGGCCATCGCATTGCATCCCTATGGCCACACGCTGGAACCTGCTTCAGAGCAGGGCACCTAGGGCTCATACAAACGTGCAAGCGCAGCTGGTGGGATGTCCTCTCCTCTGGACACCCCATGCTGTCCCCTCTCTTGCAACACCAACCGGAAAACCAGAGGAAGAGCCATTGCGTTGCCGTGCGCTCCCGTCCCCGGGCCGTGCCGGCTCCCTCCCGGGCACATGCGCGAGGGCACGGCGCCAGCAGCTAATGGGAAAGTTCAGGGTCGGGGCGAGCCGTGGGGAGAGGCACATAAAGGGCTCATTGTGCGGCAGGGCTCCCTCAGCTGCGCTCATACAGGGCGAGCAGCTCAACAACAAAACGCAGCCCAGAAATATGACAAGACACCTTTTTCCCAGGCTGCTGTTAAACTCTAATTAAACATTTCAGCACTCTCGAGCGAGGGAATGTCTGCTTCTCAGGCCCAGGCTATTTCAGCTGGAAAACATCTCCTCCGGTGAAAACAGCCTTGAGCGGGTTGACCCAGAAAGATGCCCCTCGGGCCCAGGGAAGATGCAAACCCACACACCAGCGTGCACAACCTGCTCCCATCCGCTCACCTTCAGGCCAGCAAGGGGACCCCTTGCTGCCTCCCTCTCCAGAGGACGGGTCCGGGCTGGAGCAGCCGTGCAGCCGGGTGCACCACGGGCAATGCCACCACGGGCAGCCGCTGGTGCTTCTGCCCGCTCTCCACTGTGGGACTGGGGCATCCCCGCGCCTGCCGGGGCAGCAGCTGAGGGAGCACGGCCTGGAGAAGTGAGAGGCAGCATCTGCACCCGCATCAGCCCCGTGCAGGGGAGAGCCAGGCGATAGCTGCTCTGCAACAGACCCAAATCCAGCATTTATGACCCAGAAATTGCCCACTGATAAAGAGGGACCGTGACTCTGCCTTGCCCCTATGTGTCTGTGCAGCACCTTAGCGAGGTTAGTGCCTCTCCAACCCACTGTCCTACACATATTTAGCGTCATGCCTCGCAGCAGCCGTAGAGCACAGCCCACAAGCTCTGTCTTCAGACCTGGTACGTTTTTGGACCTCAGAGCTCCTATTTCAGTAAAGCAAATTCTTCCCAAACATCATCACTCCCATGGTCACTCCTTGCGACCACTCGTTCCCCTCCCGAGGCCCAGACCATGGTTCAGCTCCCCCACTTCAGAGGTTTGGACATTTGAAAACAACCCAATGGACAAGGAAAATGTTGGATCCTGATTGTTCGGGTGCTTTGCGATGCTGACCCGCAGGCACTGCCCATCATCACACTGTGCTGTGACATTTCGGTTGGTCTTAAGTAACTGCTTTCCCAACCTGCCCCATCCCCCCGCAGCCTTTTCCATGCCTGGGCAGGCAATACTGGGCTTGGGCCCCTTTTCTGTCAACTTTCAATTGACCCAGAAATCCCCAATGCTCAGCAGGCCAGGGGACATGACCAGCTTCTGGATGCAGAGGTCCTTGCAGAAAGATCCAACCCAAAACCCATCTCCTTCTGAAATCCCACCCTTTGCTTTTCCAGTCTCGTGGCAGGGACATGGCAGCGCTGTGCTGCTGGTACTGATGTAGCTCAGTCACTGTTTTGCAGCATCCCTCGTCCCACCCGAGCACGACCCCGTGGGAGCAGCAAACCAAGGACAGGCGGCTCCGGCTCGCTGGGGACTTACAAGCTGGTGGTTTCCCACTAGTGTAAGAAACAGGTCACCCAGGAAAGGGTTACTACAAAAATCTGCCATTTCTAAGATCGCTAAGTAGTGGGAAGGTGCCATGCCCTGAAATGCTCGAGTGGAGTGACAGCCCAGGCGATGACACTTGTAATTTGGCATCCCGTGGGGGTGGAATTTGGCAAAACTGGTCTCTCCTGCTCCAAGGACATTCCAGCTCCCCGCACGGGCAGTCTGAATTGAACTCCCTCAGTAAATACAGCAGCTGGGGGTTTAATCCAGCTTGCCCCCCCCAAGTTAGAAAAGCAGCAGTAGCGTGCTCCTCGGGGGAGGCTCCCGTCCTGCCCCAGCGAGGCTCCGTGCCACCGGGCGGGCAATTGTCCCTGTGAAATCTCACCCTGGCATCTGGGCTGCCCTTGCTGGGCACTCTTACACCCAGGAAAATGGCAACATCGACCTGTGCCTGGTACCCCCCGCCCCCGGATGGCACGTGGCTGTGGATGGCGGACAGCCCTGGAGGGGGCCATGGCCACGCGCGGGGCTGTCCCCAGGTGCCACGCACTCTCAGGGCTTGCCCCCCTCCTAAGCCACTGCGGCAGAACAGGGCGGGAGGCTGCTTTTAGGAAGGAATCCGGATTTTTGTAGGAAAAGCAAGGCAGGGCAGTGGAGCCCTTAAATCCTCCCCGTGCAGCACCCGGGCTGGGCTGTAGGGCACGGCCTTTGTGGGACATCTCTGCCCCCGAATCCTGATCCACTGAGGATGCCATGGGCAGCTCCGTGAGCCCCAGTCCTGGCACAGACACGTCTGCAAGGCAGTGAGGGAGGTGACAGCCACGGGGACGCAGACCAAGGGCACCCATCAGCCGGGCAGCGCACATGCTAAGGGGGCTCATCCCCACCTCTCCGCACACCCGGCTCCCGGGACTGTGTCCCCGCCAGGCACCGTGACCCACAGCCGGGGAGATTTTGACATCGCGAGCCGGGGATGGGGGGCTAGATCCTGACTTATCGGCCGTCTGTTTCCCAGGCTCTTTGGCCGGCTGCCCCCGCCGCGAGGACACGTGTGCCGACAGGATGGGATCAAGGCATGAGAGGGAAGGGGGGGACAAAGGCGCTGCACCGCACTCCTCCTCCTCCTCCTCCCTGCTCTTGGCAAGGCTGGGGGACTCCGGCTGCGAAGGGAAAAGGTTCCCAGGGCGAAGGTGTTAAATACCCTTCTCCCGTGCTGCTGTCACCTCACAGTCCCCGGGGTGTGAGAATCAGACTCTATTATCCCCTCATTAGGAACTAACATACTGTACTAACCTTTTCACATGAAAGCCATGGTCTGTTCGCCAACAAAAGCTGGCGCTTGGTTCCCAGGAGTGGAAAGAAAACCCAACCCCACAAGCACTTAGCGGGGGCTCGGGGGCAGCCATCCCCGCCGACTCCATGCAGACCCCGCCGAGCCCTGGCAGATGCTCCAGGGGAGGAAGGGGCTCCGTGAGTAGGGGGCAAGCTGGGCACGCAGCCCTGGTGGAGTGGAGCAAGGGAAGCCCCTCTGGCATGAGGGGTCCTTCTTCCAGACCCCCTGAGATGGCTGGGGTCCCCCTTGCCTCTCCTCCCCTGCAGAGGGATGGATGGGGCTGTGGGTAGGGGTACAATCAGGACTCCCTCCTGGGGGTTTACACAGCAGGGAGCCCTTCCCCATCAGGACGTGCTGCCCCAGCTATCCCTGAGACAGGGCTCCCTGGGCTGGCAGACCGCCTTCAGCCACTGGAGCCACTGCAGCTCACGCCAGGCTCCCCCTAAGCAGTTTGCAGGGCTCACGCTGGTTCTTCCCGCACTGCTGTCCAAAGCACATTGGGATTTGCAAGAGCTGAAACTCTCACTCCTCTTCAGGCTACCCTGAAAGGTGGGAAATGAGGCTGGGAAAGCATCACCAGGCCATGGAAAAACCCATCTGCACAACACCCAGGGCCCCAGGTCAACACCTAGAGCAGCCAGATTTTAAAAGCACTGAGCGCAGCAGGCGACGGCCTCTCTGGGAATCGTGGCAGCAGCAGGGATGGGACATGCATCACATGCCCATGTCTCCCTGCGCCAGATGTTGGCAGACATTGCCTGAGAAGATGAACAGTTGGGGTAACATCCTCTTTGCTCAGGCTTTTAATTAAATGAGACCTGTCTGGGGCAGCAATTTGAGCTTCTGCCCATCGCAGCTGCATGATGTGGAGTGAAGAAGGTGCTAGAGGAGAGCTCTTGAAATGAAAAGGATTTTCCTGGTTTCTTCACTTTAAAAATATCTGCTCTGCCCCATTTTTGGCTGGAGACCTTTGACAGCTCGGGCAAGCGGACTTGAGAGGCGCCCAGGGCCACACACCTGGGGACACATCCCTGCCCTCCCGCCTGGCTGCGAGACCCCACAAACTCCAGCCTCCCTTGTTGCCTTGCAGCCTCGACGAGCTCCACGCTTCTAATGAGGAAAGCAGGAGGAAGGAGGGATGCATGCCCAACTTTTCCTTCCTCCCCCTCCCTCCATCACTTCCTTCCCTGCCTGCCTCCACCTGCAGACAGCTGTGAAGGCAGCTCCCTCCCTGACCCCACAACCTGCCTGGCCCTAAGGGCTGGGGGATATCTCCAGGTCCCCAAGTAACTGTTGGCCTGTTCCCAGTGCCCCGATGTGGGGCAGGGGTGGGGTGACCCTCTGCGCCCCCGGCTCTGTTGGCGGGTCCCGTTGTGGAGGCAGGTGGTTTTTGCATCACACACACATGTTTATTAGATCCTGGCCCGAGCCCACTAAGCTGTTTCGCACAGGCCACCAGTGACAGCTTCCAGAGCTGCCACGGGATGCTGTGAAGGTGGCACCGGTGCCACACGCTGTTTTGCAACGTAATTGAATTAAAACTGGTGAAACGTTTCGGTGCTGCCTGACTGCTCCTCTCCATGGCACGGCTGGGTGCAGCAGCCCGGGGTGGCCTGCAGCACATGCGGCTGCTCTCCTGGGCTGCTCTTTTTGGGAGGTCGCTTTTCTTCTCAGTTGCTGCAGTCAGATTTGGGTCATCAGGTTTGATCTAGACATGTCAGAGGACTGGAATTCAGGGGGAAGCAGAAGCATGATAAATGCAGGCTGTCTCCTGGTGCGTTTCTGGGCTGGTTTCAAGAAACTCTTGGTTTGCTCTTAGTGTCCAGCAGACGGGTTGGGGAACCCAGCAGCAGGTTTAGCTCATCGCCCGACACAGGTGCCTCAGCGCTTGCGGCAGCGAGGACAAAGCCAGCCCGTCGTGCTGGCACTGGCCGTGGCAGCACCCGGGAACACGCGTGTCCGTGTAATGGAGACAAGCACGTGGGTGAGTTATCACCGCCCGTCCATAGTTCAGAAGTACCTTTGAGCCACCAATCGAGCCAGGGCCACGGGCGTTAGGTTTTGTGCAAGGTGAGAAGCGATCCTTACCCAGCAGCCGGGGCGGACGAGGCAGGAGGAGGGAGAGCTGGTGCAGAGGAGAGGTGCAGGGCTGAGTTGGGACCCTCGTCCCCCTGGCCATCGTCCCTGGGCTTCCCAGTGCCAACCAAATCCCGCAGGTCCTGAAGAGGTTGGTGCACTCCAGCGAGGGGCAGGCAGAGCACTGTCAAACTTGTTCCAGCTGTGAGAGAGGAGCAGCCAGGAGGGTTTGTCCGGTGCCTTTAGCTCAGCCCGGCTCCCCGGAGCTTCTCCCCAGCTCCACACGTTCAGTGCCCTCGGGTCCAGTGTGGGAGACGCGTGGCGTTGTTTGAGCAGGGGCCCTTGTCCCCGGGGCGGGCAGCGGCCCCACACCTGCTGGAAGACCAGCCAGAAGACACAAACGGAGAGATGGGTTTAGAGGATGGCTCCGGATTTTCCACTTCCCCCACCTGAGGTCCGCCTGAACCCAATCATTTCAAAGACGTACCAATCAAGCCACCCTGAGGCAATGAAAATTAACTTCAAACACAGCATTTTAAGCTGAAACAAGTGATTTCCCCCCCCATTTTTCAGTTCAGTTCATGCAGCGGAGTGCATTGCTGTCTGGGTCATGCAGACGTCAAGCTGGAGACTGCTTGGGCTCCATCAGCATCCTCAGCCAACATTCTTTGTGGGTTCCTCAAGCCTTGCTGGTCCCCATCTGCCATGTCAGGGGGCTCAGTGTGCTTTTCCTCAGTCCTTTGATTGTGGCCGTAGTTGGTCGGGGCCTCTGGCCACTGCCAGCCCCTCCCAGGGCTCTGGGAGGCACAGGGCCAGGGCTGGAGGATAAAACCCTCTAAGCTCTGCCTGAGCAGCCTGGGGTGAGCAGGCTCGGTATTCACCCTGGGAGGGAGAGATGGAGGGAGCAGCTGGGTGTGAGCTTCTCCTGCTCAGCCCCATTTCATGGGTACCTGCAAGGTTGAGGGCCCTCAAAGCAACAGCCCAGGCCCTTGCACAAGCTCTTGCACGCAAAAATGATACGTAGAAATGAAAAATGGGCCTTCACCAGGTACCTGGGTGGAGTCTTTGTGGGGAAGCAGCTTGCCATTCGGTCTTGGAGGCTCAACCTCAAAGTCCAAGGCAAGTCACAGTCCAAACCTCCAAGTCCAGGCTTTCTGGGGAAGGTGTGCACGCCCATCTGCCAGAGCCCCGGCTCTGCATGAGCCACTGGGGAAAAACTGCACCAATGCAGAAGGTTACAGGGACTTCTGAGGCAGAGCATCCTCAGCAGCCCAGGAGATACCTGCCTTGCTTATGATGGCTCCTCCAGCTTTAGTCTCAGACAAAGGAGAGGCTAAACCGAGATCATTAACCCCCCATGATACAAGGCGACCTGCCCCAGTGCTGCCTGTGCCCTGCTGAATTACAAAGCCTGAGCAGAGATGGCAGAGGAGGCACTGAAAGACCGGCCTGACACACACCAACCCCCTCGGAGGGCACCCAGGAGGTCCCAGTGCAGCCGAATCTGCGCCTGCACCCGAAGCCCTGGGGCTGAGCTAAAGGGAGCACAGCGTGCAACGGCTGCACGGCCCAGCACAAGGCAGGGCACTGGTCATGCTGGGCTCTCACCACACACCGTGCCGTAATGGTGTGACATGAGAATGCTCTTGCTTGGGGACAGGAGCCCCAGGGACTGGGGACACCAAGGTTTTCTGTGCCCCTGCCACTCTCAGACAAGCTGCCGAGTCCTGTCCCCGGCCTCACCACGCACAAACCAGAGATGAAGACTTTGCCCGAGGCTGTGTCACTGCTGTGCCACCACTCTGCAATGACACCTGACGTCGGGTGACAGGGACAACACCAAGCAGCTGGCACAGTGGCAGGCAGGGCCAGGAGCGGCACGGTTGCCTCCATGCAAGAACATCCCCCATACCCCTTCTCCTCCCCTAAACACCCCCAGAGCCTCTCTTGCTCCGTGCAACGTCCTGAAGCTCAGCAGGTCCCACACTGCTTCAGCATCTCAGCTGGGAGGGGACTGCGGCGCTGCGGCGTGGGGCTCGGCACGGGGCCCCGCACCGCCGCGGCCCTGGGAAAGCCCGGCCCTGGCTGCCGCCATCCCGCTGCGCGGCACAGATGAGAAGAAAAACAACTCTTGGGGCTTCCCCTCACCTCCCGTCCTCGCCCCGCGCCGTGGCCCCGCCGGCTCTTTCATCTCAAGCGCCAGCGGCTCTTTCATCTCCCGCCTGGAGGTGCGAATCGCTCCCCTCTCCCAGCCGTCCCCATCACCGGCCGCTCGCGCCGGCATCGGCACTCGGCCCAGTGCTGCCAGGACCAAACGGCTGGTAACCTGGCCTGCCCTCCGAGGGCCCGCTTGCCGGGAGTGGGGTGGTGGGTGAGGACTGGTCACCTCTGTCCCCTCTGCAGTCACCGGCAAAGTGCTCAGGACCTCCAAAATCTGTCTGCTCCCAGGTGCCTGCAGAGAAATCGAGGCACCAGGATTTCTGGTTCTCCCTGCAAATAAGAACGCCGGGCTTGCGCCTGCTCTTGTTCACGTTTGCTCAAACTCAGCTCATCTTTGTTAACTTGCGCTGACGCAGAACCAGCCCACAGGACAGGGAGGCATCGATCCCAGCAGGCAGACGGCCGTGCTGCCCTGGTGCTCCCGGTCATGGCTGGTGAGGGGGTTCCCCAACCTGAAAGCCTGAAGGAACCGTCCCAGCTGCCCTGGCCAGGCGGGAGGGAAGCTCGCCATCATCCTGACAAGCAGCCCTGCAGCTTATGGTGCAGCCACGGCTTGTCCTGCTATAAAGGTGACAAGGCTTCGCTATCACAACAGAGGTCTGGGCATGGGGGCACTGCGGTACCTCTGCCGAAGGGCTGTGAAAGCAGCTTGAAACAAGATGTCTGATGGGTATGAACTGCAGAGCGAGCACAGCTGGGTACTGTGAAAATCTGGGAGAGATTGAGAACAAGGAGAGAAAGAGAAAGGGAAAAATAGAAAGAAAATGAAGCAGAGAAAGAAAAAGAAAAGGGAAAGGACACAAAAAAGGAAAAAAAAGGAAAAGGAAAAGAAAATTAAAAAGAAAAGGAAAAAGAGAAAGAAAAAGAGAAAAAGTAAAGGAAAAGGAAAAGAAAATGGAAGAGGAAAGGAAAAGGAACAGAGAAAAAGAAAAGGAAAAGGAACAGAGAAAAAGAAAAGGAAAAGGAACAGGTTCCTGTGAAGCACCCCAACTCCGGGACTCCCATGTAAGCCCGGGCCGAGAGCTGCCCCACGGCAGCCGTGTGCCGCTGGCGTGACTCCGCACCCCCGGTCAGCTCTGACCCGAGCCATCGCTGGGAACCACTCGCCCACGGGTGCCATCCCAGTGGCAGCGCTGGAAAGGGCTGTGGCTCACGCTGGGCACAGGCCGAGCAGCGTCACTGAGCGTGCCGGCTCTGCCAGGGAGCAGTAATGGTGCCATCGGGGCCATCGCGCCTGGGGACAGCTGGGCTGTGGTGGCAGCCTGACCCACCCCGGGGAGCCAAACGAGCCCCGGCCCTACAGAGCAGACGAGTCTCCTGGCACTTCAGCTGCCTGGGCTGCGGCCGGCGGTGCTGCCGGGATGGGCACATGGTGTCAGGACACGTCAGCCTCGCCACGTCAGGTAACTGCACCCCAAAAGCCAGTGATTAACACCAAAGAGTTTTCACACCACCAAAAGGCTCTCCTGCCAAGGGCCAAAGGGACGAGCCGCGGGAACAGTGACACTCGTGGGCAAGGTGGGGCTCTGAACCGAGGGAGGGCTGCGGGCGGCAGAGCCACCGCGGCTCCCGCACACGGGGCTGCCACCGACGGGCAGCACCGGCTGCAAACCTGCCGGCGGTGGCGTCGAGGCTGACGGGGCGAGCGGAGGCTCGCTGGGCTGGCCCAACCCCTTCCCGAGGAAGGCGGCCATACCTGAGCAGAACGTACTCATCTCGTCCCTCCTGGTTGCCCTCTCCCAAACGGGGACATTTAGAAGTCCCAGGGAGTTTGCCCCACGCGCCTCCATGAGCCCCAACGAGGCATCTTAGAGAGACCCAGTTTTCAAGCCTGCTTTCTGGGTGGTCAAATGTCGAACATCAGTTAAAAGGAAGCGATTAGCACCTTCTGTTAATTGAGTTGTTTTGCACGATTGCAGCAACCGAAACGTTAATATCCATCCAAATCTAATCTAACCCTGCAAAACATCACAAAACTCAGCCCAGCAAAACCTGACGGTCCATCCTAACACGCCGATGCTCCCAGCCTGCCTTCCCCTGACGAACCCAACCGTCCCAGCTACTCGCCTTTCCTCACATTCACTATTTATCCTTCTAACTCATCACAGATTGACTGACCTTGGGCATTTCTTCTCCCCTGGGACATACAGCACGGGGGTTTGCAGAGCTGTGTGAGGGGCACATGGGCTTAGCATCCCACTGATGGAAAGCAGAGGTCTGATCCGCAGATGTCCCAGACAAACGCCTTAAAGACTCCCACCAGAGAAATGTGCTTGTTTGGGACAATTGCCCTTGGCCCTCTCCCGGCACCAGAATAAAGGAATAAAACCAGCCACCGGCAGCACCTCCACAAGCGCCTTCTCCAGCTGTCCCTGACCCATCATGGGGGCAGAGGGGACCCTGACAGGGACCGAAGGCTCGGAGAGGCGACAGGGACATGGCCGGGGCGCAGAGGGTTCAGGGCTGGAGCCATCCAGGCGTCCGGGGCTGTTTGTTTCGCTCTGGAAATCTGGATCTTACTGACTGAAACACACCGGCCGGGGGACGGCGGAGCATCAGGCCTGTTGCTGAGGGCACAGGAAACTGCTGTATTCAATTAGGCAGGGCTCAGTCGGTGACTCTGACAGCCTGATGTTGATAATAATAAAAATAATAACAACAATAAAAATATAAAATCCCCTCCTGTTTCAGGGCTATTTATTTTCTACAGAGAAATCCAACAGCAGCCCATCTCTGGCAGCCAGCGACCAGCTGGGGCCCTTCGGCAGGTCTGCAGGGGTGAGCCCCGGTGGGAGAGGCCAGGGGTAATGTTTGCCTGACGGCTCATCCGAGCACCCCAGGGAAGCTCAGCCTGGCCTGAGGTGGGCAATGCTGTGCCCCGCGGTGTTTTGGATGCAGGTGGGTGGGTGCTGGGCTGACGGAGGGTGAGGGAGATGCCTTTGCTGCAGGTCGGGCACCCAAAGGGCAGTGGCTGGAAGGAGCATCCTCACCCAAAGCACCATCCCCTTCCTGGTGCTGGGGAGTCGCCCCTCTGTGCCCGCAGCATGTGCCGCAGCCAAGCACACGCCAGCAGTGCAGGACAGCGCTGCGACACGCAGGACTCGGCTGTCTCAGGCTGTTCCCACCCCAGCTCCCTCCAACCCTGCGGGTCTCTGCACCCACAGGAGAGGAGGAGGAGGTGGGCAGGCGAGGTGTGTGCGGGGGTGTCCGGAGAAGCCCGGGCAGCACGGCTGGTTTTGTGCAGGGACCTGACCGAGGGTGGTGTGTCTGAAAGCATCCCACGTGCCCTGAGCAGGAGAACATCCCTGTCCCCATTCCCCATCCCCATCCCCATCCTTGCCCCCCACTCGTGAACGCTCCCAGGCTCACCAGGAACACCCCAGGCTCACCAAGTGCTGACTCAGCAACTGGGCACAAGCAAGCTGCGGCAGTGGCACATGCAGCACGGAGGGTCCTTGCCCGCACGGGGCCAGGGAGGCATTTTGGGCAAGGCCTTGAATATGCAGCCAGGTGGTGACTCGCTCCTTCCACCCCTCATGAAGGACCCCAACCAGCGTGTGCTGAAAATCCTGCTTCTCAGAAGCCGTTCCTGTTTTTTTCATGGCTCCTTAAAAAAACCCCAAACCTGGGCCGTTGCCCAGCCCTAACAGAGCTCCTTGCCCCTCCAGCTCCTAGGCTCCCAAGTGACCTCCAGGAATATTTCTACGGCTGCCCACACAGATTTCCCAGGAAGGGCAGCATGCATCCTCAGTGGCAGAACAGCCACGTTCCCGCTGCCCCATTTCTCCAGGGTAATCCTGGCTCACAGAGTAGGCTTTTGTTATTCCTTCTGACGTGGTGGGACGCAGCCAGAGGACCCAGCAGCAGCAAATATATTTGTTGCTTTCCCCCATTTGCCTCCCTGCTGGACACAAAGCCTGCAGGTCCCGCTCAGATATGGCTGTTTAGACCTTTTGGCTTTAGCTTGTTTGAGATTTTGGGTGTGGCTCTGGAGTCACCCCCACCCCAGCAGTCTCTGTGTGGACCCCAGAGGATGGGGTGCTGGAGCCTCAGCTCTCAGCGAGCCTTTGGCAGCAAAATCAGGCTTCAGAGGAGAAACGAGGACTGGAAGTAAGTCCCAGTCTTGGTGCTCAGCTCATTTTCTGAGATGAGAGATGGTAGATGAAACATGCAGAGCTCCGACCAGGGCCAGGCAGCTTGCAGGGTTCAAGGTCACCTGCAGCTCCTTGCTGTCAGGTCATGGCGGGGGGGAAAGCCAGAGGCGGGATGGAGGGATTTTCCCAGCAGGCTCCCTCCCTGGCACGCCGCCTGTCCCCAGATGCTCCGCGATGCTGTGGCGAGCCTCAGCGCCAGATGCAAAGCAGCTGAGCTTCATTGGGCTGCTCAGGGCAGCTTCCCTGCACAGCCCTCAGTGTTTACTGGGGAAATTCCCTGCCTGTCCTGTTCCTGAAAAGAGGCTGGAGCAGGAGCCAGGCTGAGGGGTGGGTGAGACCCAGCTCCAGGCCCTTCTCCCACCTCCTCCAGGGTCTCCACGAGGAGATTAAAACTGTGCTAGTAAATAGGAGCCTGAGGATGAGGGAATGCTCAACCCACCAGCAGGTGTACAGGTGGGGCAAGAGCTGACACCGCAGACACCCCTGGGATTTGCAGAGCCGGGTGGCTGCACTCTTGTCCAGCAGCATTTCCCAGCATGAATTTTTGGCACAATCCTGCCTCATCCCCTCCCTTTGGGAAATTTCACTGATAACGCCAGGGCTGAGATAAAGAAAAATGCCCTCCATGTCCCCACCCAACTACCTGCTGGAGCATCCGTCCTGCCCGGCCTTGGCTCTCCCAGCAGCACCAGGATGGCTTGCAAGGAAGAAAGCACCTGGCCCTGCAGGCGATGCTCAGCTCCTGGGGACCCCTTGAACATCTCTCCTTGCCTTGCGAGCGGGCCAGCAGCCATGAAGCGTCACCGGGACCACTCGCCCCACTCCAGGCCGGCCGGTCAGGTTCCCATGTACCGCCTTGACGTCACCCCGAAAGCACAGGAGTGAAAGGGGGGCCCTCGGGCGCCTGACAATAGCGCTTTCCTTCCCCATCAATAGCAGCGAGAGACACGCTGGGCTGACACGGAACTGTGCACAACAAAAGCCAGTGTCCGAACAAATCTTCTCAGGCGCTGGGTCCCCCGGGTGACCCGGGGTTAGCCCGGACTTTTGCTCCCGCCCGGCCCTCCGGAGCAGGAATGTCCCTCTGCGCTGCACCATGGCTGGTTCCCACGCTTCCAACCTGCTTTGCTATTTATCAGCAACCGGCCTCTAATCCCCTTTGTGAAGGCCTGATTCAAGCTCAGCACAATGTGGCAAAAAGGGAGGGAGCGGGCAGGAGATGAGGGAGGGGAAAACAGTCCCAAAGAATGAAAAATCAAACCCTTTACCTTTTTCCCCCCACCCCGCCGACAATTCCCTGGGGACTCTTTAGGCCGCCACCTCTCTGGGCAGTGCCAGGCTGCAGCGGGGGCCCGGGTGGCTCAGCGCACTGGCAGGGGCTCGTGGTGGGATGTGATGGTGCTGAAGGCACAAGCACGCACGTAACAAACGCGCTCGTGTCCCCTCGCAGGTTAATTCAGCTTTGATGCTCATTGCTCTTCCATGACCCTCCTCCTGCCACAGCTTCATCCATCACCTCCGGGGATGAGCCAGTGCTTTCCCAACAGGGATGGAGGTGTGTGCCAGAACATCACCAAAGGGTGTCTGCGGGGGACAGGGAACATGAATCCCAATTCCCTCCTGTTCCAGCCACCCCACTGCAGCCTCTCTCTGCTACCGCAACCCTCTCTCTTTGCAAACCTCCTGCAGGGCGTTTAACCTCACAAAATTTCCCCAGCCCCACAGAGCTGGGCGCAGGTGCCCCACGCTGGGCTCCATCCTCCCTCGGGCTGAGCCCCTTGGCCAACTTGTGTTTGCTTTAGGGGAGGACTCGCAAGCCCTCTCCCCAGATAACTTTGGAACAAAACAGTTTCCAAAGGCTGCACTACTTACAAACGAGGGGTTTCAAGCTTTTGTCCTAAATCCAATGCTGTTTTCTTTGCAAACGGCAGGGGAAAAACCTAAAAGAAGAAGAGACGACCTCGAATGCTAATCTTGTTAGGTTAAACTGGTCGCTAAACAGATGGAGGTGCAAGGCAATAGGATTTTTGTCTTTTCAAGGAAGGGGTTAGGTTTGTAGGGCACAGAGGTCATTCCGGGCAAACTGGCAGCTTTGCTCTTTGTGTCACAAGAGCAGGGAGAAAGTAAAGTGGCAAAAATGCTCCTAGAGGAGCTGGTACAGTGTGGTTTAACCCTCCGTTAAACCTGTCAGTCTCACAGGATAAAGCCCCTGAGCCTTGCTCCAGGCTTTGGGGGTTACTCAGACCCAGCGCAAGGCCAAGGCACCCCAAAAGGGACAAGCTGAGAAAGACCCCGTCGCTCCCCGATGCCACAGCACTTCGGCATCCCCCAAGGAAGATCCTCCCACAAGTCACCCTATGGCTCCTCCGGCACTCAGCCCATCTGGGGGGATGCCGGGACGGCAGCCTCTGGCGTGGCCACCGCAGCATCCGCTGGGACCTGCTCCCAGGCCAACTTCTTCCGAGGGCTGTCGGGCTGCCAGGAAGCTTTGTGCCCAGGAGCAGTGCCCCTAAATCCCTCAGGATGTTTCAGCCAGAGGGTCTGGACCCGCAGGGGAACACAGCAGTGGCCACAGCACGGCCCTCTCGCTGCTCCCATGGCCTTGGCCATGGCACCGGAGCAGCCAGCCAGGGTTAGTGCTGTTGCTTCTGCTTAGGGTCGGGGTCAGGAGCTGAGAAAGTGTCACTGTGGCACCCGGGACAGGCAGTTTGGATTAACCCCAACTGCTTTCCTGCTGACATCGTCCTCAGAGGCCAGGCAGGGAGCTGGCAGAGCCCCGGGGAGCTGCCCTGCTGCAGAGGGCCCGAAGTGACATGGCCACCGTCACCCCCCAGCACAGCATCCTTCCCTAAGGCTTGGCTTTTGCGCTCTCCATGCCAAAATACCCCGTGCCCTGGCCAGGCTGGGGGGCTAGCCCGGCACTGGCAGGTCATAGCACCCAGGCTGCAGCACCCCATGGGTGCCAGCAGCAAGGGGGTTTGCCCCAGGGGAGGGCACTGCCACCTAACTGGGGGACATTTGGATCTGGAGGGATATGGTAAGTGCTGTGAGACACCCGAGACCCCACAGAGCACAGTGAATAGCTGCTGGCTGTACTCTCAATCCCTCCAGGTTTTCCTCAGCTCCACCAGGACCATTATTGTTTTCCTGCAAGCTCCACCAAACCCAACTCACGCCTTGCTGCAGCCCGATCCTGTCATTCTCTCCCTGAACTCAAGGAATCCAGAGATGTGGGGCTGGGTGCTCCTGCCAGCCTGGGGTGCTGGTGCCTGTCTAGGTGTTTTACACCAGCCTGGGAGCTAATATCAGCCCGGATGCTAATTGCAGCCTGGGTGCTAACAGCAGTCTTGATACTCAAGGTCAGCCCAGATGCTAACACCAGTCTGGGTGCTAATGCCAGTCCAGCTTCTTAACACCAGTCTGAATGCTAACTCCAGTTCGGGTGTTTAAGACCAGTCCAGGTGCTTAACATCAATGTGGGTGCTAATGCCAGCCTGGGTGCTAACAGCACGGGTGGCGATGCCAGCCTGGGTGCTTAAGGACAGCGCAGGGTGCTCAGGCCAGCCTGGGTGCTCCCACCTTGCCCACATTGCTGTGAACCACCCCGGCTCAATTCCAGTACCCTGGGGAAGGCACAGCTGGGACCCAGCCTGTGCCACTGCCACAGACACAGGCGATCCTGCTTCCCTAGGCACCCGCTGACATCTGCCTGGGGACAAATGCTGAGCTGGATTCACTTACCCAGCTCGCTTGCTGCGTCTCTGCAGACCCAAGCCTCACCTTTCCTCGAGCTTTCTGCGGGAAGGAGAGGAAAGCTGGGGTCCCTGTGGGGAGCTCCAACCTGCTGGAGGCTCCTGCAGAGACAGAGCCTGGTGCGACCCCATCCTGCTGTCCCTGCGCTCCTCACCCGGCAGACCTGGCAGGGAGCGTGGGCCCATCTCTGCCAGCCCAGCGCCAAAGGCTCCGCTTTGGGCACTGTGCCGTGCTGCCAGGCAGCGGTAGCACCCGGCTTCCTGCCCTGCCTGCCCTTCCTGCACGTGTGTGCACGTCGTCAGCCTGCCTTTACCCCGGTGCATGGCTGGGCTGCTCCGGAGGGCACCTGGGGCGAAGCAGCAACAGAAACGAAAACACAAAAGCATGAAGAATCGGTCAAAAAATAACAACAACCCCGACCGGATCTGACAAACCGGCAGCCAGAAACAAGGAACTGCCCAGTGGGCGAAACCCTCAGGGGTCCACCACAAACAGGATCTGCTCCCGAATGGCAGGAGAGGATGTGGGAAGGAAAGGGAGGAGGTCTTGAGCGTGGTCAAGGAGAGGCCAAATGGGAGAGGTGGGACGGCTGTGACGGCTGAAGCCGGCTGGGTTGCAAGGAGATCCCCTCCAGGCAGCGCGCCCAGCCCTGGCTCAGTGACCTTAGAGGCAGAGGGCAAAGCCAGACAACCCTGAGCACCCAAAAGTGCTTTAACTTTTAGGCCTGGATCCCAGAGGACTCTGCACTGATGCTAAGACAAAGGACAACCATGTGCTGGAGCTGCTGAGGTTGGCATGAAACTCCTTGTGTTGTTTTAAAAGAGAGGGTAAGGAGAGGGTGCTGGTGGGGCTTCCTGGTAGGACGTGCTCCCCTGAGTGCTATCAGCCTGACTGAGCATCATCCAGAACTGGAGCTCATCCAGAACTGGAGCTCAACAAAATCCTGCGGGAAGACTCAGGACAGCTGAATCCCTGCTCAAGCCTGCTGCTTCCCGCCAGCATCCACAACGGCACGGCCAGCAGTGCCCACAGCCCGTCCCTGCAGAGCTCCCTTCCCTGCCCAGCCCATCCCAATGCCGTCCTGTGAACCAGAGATGGGGCTTTTTGGGAGACAAGGGTCCCCTCCACACTCGCTCAGCCATCGCTCAGCCCTGACCTCCACTCAGCCAGGTTTGCTGGCAACGAACCGCAGGGACTGAGCAGCCACGGAGCCATGGTGAGCTGGGAGGAAACTTCGTGCCAACGTAAAATCATGCCAAGAGCAGGTTTATGCACCGTCCCGGCTGGGATGAGCTCTCCTGGCTGCTCCCACCTCCCTGTTCCCTGACCAGCACCCAATTCCTCTGTCCGGCTAGAGCCGTGAGTCCAGCGCTGCATCCTCCCCGAAACGCTGCAGCCAGGTCCTACCAGAGCTGAAGGTGCCCGCCCACGCGTGTCGGGGCTTTGCTTCGTGTTCATCTCCTGGGGGCCACAGCCACAGTGGCCACTTGAAGAGTGCAGGGGCTGCAGGCGTCTGGCTTTGCTGCTGCGACACGAACATATTCTCAGCAGGCGCTTTCCCCCCCCCCCCCGCCCTGGGTCGCACAGGCAGCAGATGCAGCGTGGGCCAGGCTGAGAACGGGCTGTTGTGTGTCCGCCGGGGGGGATTCAAAACACACAGGAGATGTGAAAATGCAACGTCCAGAAAAATGTGTGAAGACAGAAGCAAAAAGATGAAGTGGCCGGAGTGCCCAGAGGCTTGGCGGGGGGCCCGTGGGGCCGCGACAGTAAATAAATAACAGTCCTGGTGTCCGGGTGTTTGTCACCGTGCTGGGCCCACTGCCCAGGCTTGGGGGGGCTGGCAGCACCACGAGAGATGCGCCAGCGAGCAGGGTCACACCGAAGCTAGTAAAGGGACAAAAAGGAAGAGGGGAAGCGAGCCTGCTGCGTGGCAGGAGCTCAAACACCTTGCGGCACCCAGATGGGGGTTTTTGCTCTTTCAGACCACACCGAGGGCTGGCACCCAGCACTGGCATCCAGAATGAGGACTCAAACTGCCCCGAGTTCCACTGCATTCTGCCCACAGGATCCCTTCCCCGTCCATGGGGAGAATGAGACACCAGCTGAGGACAATCCTCCCCATCAGCATTCAGGGACATCAGGGACAAGACCTATTCCTCTCCAAACCACCGCCACAGGTGAACAGCCCAGACCAAAGCACCTGAAATTTCAGTGTCCTGGAAGGTGAGATGACCCTCCCTGACCTGCAGACCTTTCCAGGTGCTGGTTCCCCAAAAGCAGGGCCCATGGTGGGAGCATGATGCCAAGCAGAGCTGACAAGGGTGCTGGCATCAGCCAGCTACTGCTGCGGGTCCTGGCGGGCAGCCGGACCCACTGGTGTGCAGGGGCTTCTCTGGGGAGCCCGCGGCCCCTCCGCACGTAGCTCACCCCAACGCACAAGCCCAGCACATGCGTTTCCTGCTCTCCAGTGTCTTCAGACCCTCTATTCACATCAAATTAATTTTACGCATGTTTTTCCAGCCATAGGCACTCTGCAACCACTTTGAAGCTGGGACACACAATCAGACAGGAAAGGGGAAATTTCTGCTCCGGGAGAGGCAGAGACAGCCTTCAAAGCTCCCTACTGTCAAAAGGCATTTAGAAAATGTCTGCAAGGGGGGCTTGAGGTGGGGCCACCACAGAGTGAGAGCCAGACCAGCATTCAGAGGCACCACGGGCACAGGGTTTGTGCTGAGCCTATTTCTGGGCCCTATTTCCAGATTCCCTTTCACTCTGTGCGAGCTGTTGGAGGCCTTGGAGATGATGGACTTGGGAGCAAACCAAGTGTGGTTTCTTCCACACAGTAAATGTCCATCCCTCCATTATCTTTAACAAACAGACCACAGGCTTCTTCCCTGAACTAGAAAAGGAGAATACCGTGTCTTTTAAAATTTATTATTTTTTGTTCTCTGGACATTTTCCCAGAGGAGAAAGGAGAAGTGAAAAACATCCCATGCCAGACAGTGCCATAAATGTCTCCTGATACTCTGCAAAGCCAGAAAGGATAATATCATCACCCGAGCCACTGGGGCCATCACATGTACTGGGGCCAAAGTTGCTGTCCTGGGAAGCTGGGATGCCCAGCTCTGAAAGCCAGGGCTGGGGTCTCCTGAGGACATGAGCCCAGGAAAGACAACGGGTGAAAATCCTCAGACTCAGTGGTCTTAAATGGAATTCATACCTGAGCACTGATGTGCTGTGCAAGTGGCACCCAGTGACACCCGACCAGTCCCGCCGACCCACACCCCACCACAGCACCTCTGATCCACGGCAGGAGGCCCAAAGCTCACCGGGCTTCGGGTACTGGCCCAGTGCCTCCAGGGCTGCCATGCCATGCTTGGCGGTGCCAGGGCTCCCAGACCATCCTTTCTTTGACGCGCCTGGGCTCAGCGAGGACGGTGCTTGCAAGGGAGGGGAGCTGGGGGGTCCAGAGCTGGCCCCGCCACCACGATCACCCCGCTGCCCCGCACGAGGCGAGTGGGCAGAGCAGGGGTCTACTAGGCTCCACCAAGTCTAGCTCATCAGGGCCTCAATATCACCACAGGGGAAACCTCTCTGTGACCATCCAACGCACGGCCACGGCCTCTTGCTCAGCCTGCACCTCCCCATGGAGCCCGACTGCCTTGTAACCCCCTCGCAGGCATGGGATCCCCCAAAGCCCTTCCTTCCCCAGGGTACTCCAGATGTGAGATGTCAAAGATTTTGTGAAATATTAGGGGATCCTTAAAGAGGGCTGGAAAGGGCTTTTCATGGATTAAGACAGGGCAACCGTCTCACTGCAAACAGACTGGAGAAGAGAGGGACATCTGCCGAGTCCGACCCAGAGGGGACTGTCTGTAAAGTAAGAAGGTGAGAAATTCTCACGTGCTGTGAGCAACTGTCCTCATCTGTCACGTAAGGGGAAGCTTGCTGGGTGGGAAAAATGTTTCACTGTCAGAAGAGAAGAGAAATATTGGAAAGAACCTCCTGAAACTGGAAAGCACGTTGGTGACAACTATAAACATTTCAGTAGGGTCAACAAATAAAACACCCGAGCTGGTGGCTCGTTCTGCACGACCCAACCCCTGAACTGCAAAATCTTCCGGTTGCCGTGAGCAGGAAGAAAATCTCTGTGTGAGAGTGCTGTGCTCCCCACAGCCCAAAGCTCAGTTTCCAGCTTTATTAACCTCCTCCACGGACACACTAATGGAGATAAAATGGTCCTGGATGACAATCACAGCCCGAGGCATTCCCTGCCCAAATGAATCAACTTGAACAGCTACTGCTATTGGCAAAGAAAGGGCTTTGCTCCACGCTTCGTGACTTACAGCAGCCCTTAACCTCCTAGATAATATTTCTTTCAGCTCCATCAGTCCTCTTTGACTTTTCCACTTTATCTGAGTGAGGGTATCACACAGATGTTTGTGCAGCAGCGATTGCATGTCATGGTTTGTGCTGAGGAGACTGCCAGCACTCAGGTGAGGCTGTCATTTTTCTATACAGGGCCAGATCTTCCTCACAGAAGCAAAAAGACCATTTTGACAAATTTATACATCTCCCACAGCCCACCACTGAGCAGCCTCTTCCCACAGTGGAGAACTGGACCCTTCCCCGCAAAGTCAGCTGCACTTGCAGATCCTCAGGTGAGGCACACTGGGGACATTTTAAACAGCTGCTTTTACTGAATTCCCCAGCCGGGCTCCCCGTGAAGATCATTCTCATCAGGCACACAGAGCTTCTGCAAAGCAGCCAAACGCACCAGTGTGCTGCAGAGGCGAGAGCTCACAGATGTGATGTAGAAGTGGCTGAGACAGCAACCTGCGTGGGACTGATGTCACCCACCCTACTAAATATTCCCTTCTCCTCCGTGACAGACCCAACTTCTTATTTCTGACTGTGGAACAGGGCATTTAAGGGACTTTCTGGCCGTAGCTGGGGAGTGACAAAACACAGGGTTTAACTGCCCTGCAATACTCCCTGGATTTTCCTAGCCGGGTCACTGTGCTCGCTTAGGGTGGTGAGTCCCACAGTCCTGCTGCACTTTGCTCCCTCCTAAAGGGACAGTAAGGTGTCCCTTCCCTGGAAGAGCTGTGGACACTGATAGCGTGGGGGGTTTCAGCAGCACTCCCTGATGCCCAAATTCCACCCTCACTGTCTTGACAAGATCCCAGAGCAATGCCGAGGGATTTGCTAGATCCCTGCCCACCACGGCAGTGACGTGAGATGGGCATAAGGCAGGCTACGATGCGCATGTGCTCTTAAGTGCAAAGAAAATCTGTTAAACACGATTGTCAAAGGCAAAACCAGTTTCAGTTCAGTCCAAAGGCAGAGGAAAGTCAAAGGAAGGGGGGGGGGGGTTGCTGTACACAGATTGCGTCCACAGAAAAGCAGCCCAAGAGCAGAACACCGCACGGGGAGGCAGAGATGCCCATTTAGTGTCTTCTCACGTGGGCTGAAGCAAGCACAGCGCAGCGGGTAGCGAGGGTGGGTAGTGGGACGGGCTGCACCCCTCCACGGTCCTCCCGATGCCCCCCCGAAATATCTCTGTGGGGAGGGGAACTGCTGGATCTTCCTACAAGTTTGGGGCTCCTGAAGAGCCTGAGAAGGAAAGGCTGGCATGTGCAGAGCTCTCGCCAGCTGGGCAGGGCAGGCGTGGGGCTCCCGGGGCGGTGGGTGAGCTCAGTATCGCGGCAAGGAGCACCGGAGACGTCAGCGGGGATGGGCTCCGGACTGCCCGATGCGAACACAAATATTGTCACAGGCAACTATGGGAAAAGTGTTATGTTTTTGCTGTAAAACAGTTTATGTCCATCCAGGTATCTGGGGCATTTTTCACAGTGACTTTCTGATTTTGAAGTTTTTCACCTTGCTTTAGAGCTGGTTGAAAACCAAGACGTGTTTCCTAGGATTTTTGGGTCAGACAGGGTAAACCCATTCTTAGCTCTGAAACCTGGCTGACAGACTAAGAATTGAAATGAATGCCTATTTGGGGGGTTTCCTCTGCAGCGTATCTCAGGAAAACTGAGCAAAACCTGTCCCGCAGGTGGGGTTAGGAGGGACCAGGAAGGGGCTGGGGGGTCCCAGCTCCCCAGGAGCACTCACTCCCACCCCAGTCTCAGCTTGGGCTGCCCAGCCCCACTTCAGACCCTGCTTAGCACCTACAGGGACAGTTGCTGGCCCCATTCCCTGACACCTGCAGCCACAGGCAGCCACAAGCCTTTGCTGGGGCCCTGCAATCCCATCGGGTCCCCAAAAAACGGTGGCACCAAGTGGGCCAGCAGCCAGAGCCTGGGGACATCTCACTGCGACCCAACTGCCCTGTCCTCACGGGAGGGGACCTCCGGGAGCCCCCATACAGCAAAACCCCAACCAGCCCACAGACACGCTCCAGTCACTGCTGCTTTTTACCCAGAGCAACAAAATCTCCCTGGAGCAGGGACCGAGGGGGCTCGAAGCTCAAATTGTGGGGGTGTGTGGGGGGTGATAACCCCGCTCCCCTCCCCAGCCACCCAGCAGGCAGGCTCCCTGCCTGCGATAAGGGCAGAAAACAGTCAAAAACAAACAAACAGTTCGAGTTAATGGGGCGGCAGTTATTTTTGGCCTAGAGGGAGTTCACACACTCTGTGTTGTTTTAGTAAATAACTGTAAATGGAGCTTGTGGTGCGGGGAGCGGGCTGGGAACCGGCTCGCTCCAGGCAGCGGGGAAGAGCTGTGTCTTGTCGCACTGGTGCTAACAGGAAACCAACTGCCTCACCTACCTTAGCACCTCTCTGTACTCCCACTTTTATTGTCACCACATCCTTCAGCAGCCACATCAGAGAGAAGCCGAGGGGGCAGGGCAGGGGCAGGCAGCATCTCGCCGTGGGAAGCCAGCTCTGGGGCTTGTCACCCCCAGCGAGGAGCAGCGGTGGCCGGGGGGGAGAGCCTGCAAAGCCCCACGTCCTCTCCAACAGACGCGTGGGGAGGAGAAGTTGTGGCTTGAGTTGCTGCCGTGACGTGGACAATGCAAAAGCCATGTTGTCATGGCTGGCTGTCACCGCAGGACTGGGTGAGGGGATGCAGGACAGGCTCTGGACCCAACCACCACGGCACCCCGTGCGGATCAGAGCTGGCCACGCTCCTGCCTCCCCCATCACCTCCGCAGCAGCACGCATGCCTGACGGTGCCTAGTGAATCCAGGACAGCGTTTGCATCACCCCAGGTCAACAGGTCTCAGAAAAAGGCAGTTTTCTGCGGAGATGCATCCTGCCGGAGAGCCAGGACTGCCTAACATGCCGGCCTGGAGACTGGAGAATTTTCATGGGCTGAGATGCAAAAATAAACATTTTCTTCACTTTTTTTTTTTTTTGAAAGAGTGATTATACTCTCGGGTGTCTGGGATAAGGATGCTGGGTGCCTGCAGAGGATTTTAGTGGCATCGACTGAATTGGCCTGACTCCATAAAACAGATGCAAGGCTTTTCACAGGCAGAAAGCACGACCCACCAGGAAAACACACATAAAATCAAGTGACACATCATCTCAGTGAGAGAAGGATGGTTAGAAACAACCCCCTTGCATGGCCCGTAATCTCAGAGCAATAAAACTTGGAAATAAAAGACAACCGGCAGCCGCCGGCTGGGCAGAAGCAGGGGACGGGGACACAGGGCGAGGCTGGAGCGGCAGCATCAGGCTCTCATCTGAATTTCTGCACCGCTGTCAGTTTAAATCAGGCTGCTGGTGACATTCGCTTGGGAAACTGCTCCCCAATCCTATGGCGGCAGGGGGAGAGGGTGCGGGGTAATTGGGGGAGACAGCTCCAGCGTGGCCGCATCGCCAGAAGCTGCAGTGATGGCCCCGTGCCCGGACTGTGGGAGCCAGGCTCCCAGCACCCGAGTCCATGCTGCTCCTACCGACTGACTGCTGGCTTGTGAACTTCCAGCTAGAAAGAAATAAAACACACCCTGAGGACTGCTGGGAAGCCACTAAGTTTAGACAAAAAAAAAATAAAAATCAGACAATAAAATCACTGCCATTTCATCTGGGAGAGAGGAAAAATAAGCTCGCTTTCTCCTGCTCAAAACCTCAGGACCGCTGGGAGTTAAACTCTCAGAGCATCTCTTACAGCGTCCAGATGCCAAATCTTGGGACCTATTCACTCAATGTCTGTTACATTTTGGATCCAGCTCGGTAGGTGAAAGCAGATAACTGAATGCTGCTAAGCCAGGACACTCAAAGCTCTTGGGAAATCTCACTTTGAAAGCTGACTGGACGGCCCGCAGCCCCCAGGGCTGGTGACGAGATGCTGTGGGGCTCATCCACTGCAAGGCACCACCCCGTCTCCTTTCTGTGCCCCCTGGCGTGAGGACGGGTGGTGTGGGTCCACGGTATGGTGCCCCGGGGTGAAGGACCCAGCCGAGTGCTCCGAGGGTCCTCGCCAACCCCAGCCGGGCCCACATCTGGCACAGCCACAGCTGGTCAGGTCCCAGCTCGCTCGGGGCTGCAAACACTCCTGCCCGCAACCCCGGAGCCAAAGCAGCCATTAATTAATTGTTCAGAGTAAAAAGCAAAGCGACTCCAGGAGCTGCTGTCATGACTGGTGCTTGCTGGGCTCCCAGCCCAGGGTGGCTGCATGCTGGGACATCGAGGGGCCACCTGGTTGCTCGGCCTGTGCCCGAAAGCAGAAGCGTGGTTTGGTTAAGGAGGAAAGATCTCCTGAGCTTGGGACCATCCAAGTCCCAGTCTCTGTGCCACCAGAATGAGACCCCAGGGAGATAACATCGTGCTGCAACGAGCAAATTAAGATGAACATTGATAATACAGGTGCTGGCTAGAGAACGGGCTGTGAACCCAGTGCTGCAGGCCACACTGGCACTGCCAAGAGAAGCACGGCACAGCCGTGGAACGCGGGGTGCTGGCACCAGCCTCCCCCATGCCAGCCCCTGCCCGGGCTCCCTGGGATGGGAGCGAGCAGTGCCGGGGCCGAGGAGGGCTGGACATGGCTGCAGGAAGGGAAGAGGGAAGCTGCGATGGTGGAAGCGCTGCAGAAGGCGGCACCTGATACCAACTCAGGCAGCAACCCTGCATCTGCAGCCACTGGCATGCCAGGAAGTCTCTTGCATCCGTTTCAGGGGGGTTTTGCCAGGGGGGAAATGTCCATAAAGAGTGGCTGGGGATGCTTCTCCTGTAGGTTTTTAATATGCTCTGGGGAATCAGTCCTTGCAGCCTGTCTGGGCTGAGGGCTGGGCTGTCCCCCTGAAGCTGCAGCCGAATTGCGGGGAGGGGGTCAGCCGCCTGCGCGAGGCTCCTTTGCTTTTCGGTAACAGCTTAGCAAAGCGATCTGGGCTGTGCAGATGGCCCCTGAGCACGGACATCCAGCAGCGAAGCTCTAGGTGGAAAGGCCCCATCCCTCTGGGCTCCGTGCAGCCACCCCAAGCGTGGCCAAGGTAGGTCCCATCCTTGCATGCACCCAGCGTGGGAGGCCTGCTGGCTGCAAACAGGCTGCCCTTGTGCTTGAATGCTTGTGCAATGCCAGGAAAAGGCATTTGCAGCAGCTCAGGCCAAGCCTCAGTTTCTATAGAGCCCTCCAGAAAGCCTGGCTTGGTGACACTGCAGAGGTGGCTCCTGGGGACGTCAGACAAGAGCTGACAGTCTCAGAGCCAGTCTCTGTCTCCCCGGGGAGGATCTGCTGCTCCCTGATTGCTGCCACAGCGAACAGAGGGTCACTTTTGTTGGATGATCTTGTCAAACTTCAGTTATATCTGCAACACAAATCCTAAAAGCACTGTGTTTGTAGGCCCATAAAAGGCTTCCCTGGGGTAGATAAGAATTGAAGACAACTGGCCTTAATGATGGTGGAGAGATTTATGGGATCACCTTAAAAGGATTTATTGGAGAGTTTTTTTAATGAGCAAATAATTAGTAGATTTATCTGCTTTTAGCTGCCTTTCTGTTTTATGGCTTCAGTGAAATAACTTTCCAGGGTTTTTAATAAAGTCCAGTTCTGCCCTGCTTCCCAGGGGCCAACCTGGCGTCACCTGCCCTGGGCACTGCGAGCTGGGGAAAGCAGCTCTGTGGGAGCTGGAAGGGCCAGCCTTATTTTTAAGGACAAATCATACAGAAAAGGAGCAGAAAAGGAGGAACAAGCCAGGGAAAGCAGCTGGTGAAAGGCAGGGCTCTGAGAAATTCGTGTACAACCATGGCAAAGTCCAAAGCCCTGGAGGGAGTAACACAGAGCAGCAACTCCCCGAGTCCCGGCAAGGGAAGGGACTTCAGAGCCCTCTCCGCAGTTGTGCTTGATTTTAAAGATCCAGGGAAGAAAAACAGCTAAAAATTATGGTCCATAGGTCAGGCAAGCTGCCTGCATGGGCAGAGCCAGGCGGGCTGATGAGGAGGCAGCGCTGTTCCAGGCAGGGCAGCACATCCAGTTCCCTGACTGTGGGGTCCCTGCATTAGCAATGCCAGCTCCTGCAGGGACCACGTCCCTTCCAGCTGCCTTTTCCAAGAGATCCCCTCCCCCAGTCAGCCACCTGCACCCCCTGCCAAAGCCAGGGGCTGCACCGAGCTGGTATCCCCCCACTGCCAGAAGGTGCACCCCCTCACGGGCCACAGGTCCTCGCGGTCCCTCCGACCCCGCGGCGGTGGCGGTGCTTGGGCAGCCACCATGGCACAGACCCCACAAGCCCCTCTGGCAGCCCCCTCTGCAGAGCACCCCAGGTCCCTGTGCCATGTCCCAGCTGCACTCACCCAGCGTTTTTGTTCCCTCATGACGTTATTCAACTTCAATAAGCTCCATGTGCGTCAGACGTGAGCTGCACAGGGCCAGACTCTGCACCCAGTTCCACGAGGAAGGTGGGCTCCAGGCAAGGGAAAGCCTGCGGGGAACCGGGGTCCTGTGCCCCAGGGCTGGCAGGTCGTGAGCTCACGGCTCATTACGCGGCGGTGGGGAGGAAGGAGCCTGTATCGCCAAGCTCGCGGTGACTGAGAAGCCGCTGTGACCGAGCCGCATGCCTGTCCCTTGCACGGGAAGCGCCAACCAGGAGCATCCCTGGGAAGGTGAGGGAGAGGGAGACGCTCCCGGCTGCTCTGCCCAGAACAGCCCCTGGAAGAAGCAGCGGCACAAAGCTATTAGCAGGGTAATTAATAGCACAGAAAGAGGGCTACGGGAGATTATAATTGCTCGTGGGAAAAGCAAAATCCAGAGCAGTTTGTGTCGGAAGGGGCCATCCCCGTCTGGGTTCACGCTGCGCTCCAGCCCACCGGCCCCAAAGGGGACGTTCATTCATGGCCAGAGACCTTCCTGGGAGCTAACGGCATCAGCCCCTGGCCCTGAACAGGCCCACGGTGTGACTGGCAAGGGGAATTTTGGTATTTTCCTGATGTTTAGGGCTCCCAGAGGAACTGTAGCCGTGTGCAGGGTGGTTCATCAACAAGAGAAATGAGCAGCGAGCGCCGCGCTGCTCCAGCTCCGCTGCTGGAGATGCAAACAGGGCAACCAGGCTCCCCACAAGAACGACCCTCCATTTCTCATCTCTTCAGTTGCTCAGTGAAGGGAAATCTGATTTCCAGGGCCGGGCTGTCCTTCACTTTGTTTTACTTAGGCATGAACACTACCAAAGTCTCCAGTAACATTCCACTACCTCATCACACCACAGTGTATCCTGTGAACTAATATATACATTAACAATGTTAACAGACTTTCATACAATAGAGACTGAGTGATGTAATAGTGAGGGAAAGGGATTTTCTTAACAGCCTCACCCTTGGCACCCACAAACCGCTGCTTTCCCCCGAAATGGTTCAGGCTCCAGCACAGCCAATTTCTCCTGGGATGGGTCACCCGGTGTGTGGATCTTGCCAGTGAAGGGCGGCTGAAAAGAAAATAGTCCCAGAGTTCATGAGGTCTGTGAGAAGAGTCAGAGGCCGGAGCTGCACATGCTGCATCGTTAGTGGCTTTTGCTGCTAATTGGGTGCAGGCTGCCAATCCAGACTTATTCCAGCGGAAAAAGGAATCTCTTCCCTCCTTTTTTCCCTGACGAGTCAAAGGTTAGACACCTTTAAAGCCTGTACAACTACTTAAAGCTTTTGACATTGTTGCGCTTGAAAGCTTTGCTGTGGTGCAATTCTGCAGTTCATTAAAAGGCAGAGCAAACCTTCCATCGTTAGGACAGGCCTGGCCCAACGAGCCCCTATCCCTCCACTTTGTTTCCTTCCACTGTGTGGAATTCCCTCTGGCTTAAAAATTCCCAGAGCAAAACAGTTTGTCCCAATCCTGCTCCACCTCTGCGCTGCCAGACCCAGCCCACGCCAAACCTGTGCTGAGATGCTCTGTCTTAACGGCATATTGGGCAACTTTGAATTTTTTTATCACGGTCCCTGACTTCTCCTGGAAAGTAGGAGACGTGGCTTCAACAGCCAAGCTAGGGTTTGCCAAGCAAAACCCTACTTGATAAAATTCTTCTAGGCCAGCAGCACCTACATTTTCCCCATTATTTTCCCCAGAGAGAGGGTGGAATCATAAATCATATGTGCCTCGAGAAACAGATAATGCAAACAGGGCAACGGCGAGGAGAAGCCCCCATCATTTTGAAAAGGCTGGTACAGAAGTAAGTTGCCCTATTTTAATGCAGGTGATAAATGAGAGATCCCACATTTCAAAACCTCATCAAACTCCATAAAATAGCAAGCAGCTATCATGACCTTCCATCATGTGCTCCAGAGACCAGTACACGTTGCTCGTCTGAAGACGGGGCTCCTGAGTGCCAATGCCTGCAGAGAAACAGCTCGGCCCCTCCTGGGTAGGGCGTCGTGCCAGTGGGTTTTGGCGTGTGGCTCCCACCCCCGAGCACGGCACGGCTGTGGCTACGGCTGCATTTCCCTCCCCGGCAGGAGCTAAGAAGCTTGCGGGGATGAGAGCAGCAGGACTCTGACATCAGGGTCCCTGCAGAGCTGGGGACTGCCCTCCGCAAGATGCTGCAGGGACCAACGGGCGCACGCTGCTGGCGGGAGCCATCCTGCGGGATGCGGAGGGGACGTCGCAGAGCCCTGCCTGCCAAGCAGGGAGAGCAAATCCCCACGGAGCTGACATCTCACGGGGAAGCCTGTCCTGGAGCCTGGGCATCCTCCTACGGACACGGGAGCTGCTGGGAACGCAGATGCTGATGTGTCTTCACTGTACTGTGGGAATCAGCCTTGCTGGCTCCCTGTTTTTTATTTGCAGTATTGCAGATAAGAAACCCAGGGTGTTGTGGGAAACAGGAAGACCTTATCTCCCACCCCAAGCTCCTTCGCCTGCCACAGCCTCATTTTTTTTTTTTCACTGGTCCCTGATACTACATGATTCGGGTCAGCAGACGGCTTTGTGCTGCTGCTCTGTGCCTCAGCCTCAACGCAGCCCTTTTGGAAACACCACTGAGCCCCTGATCGCCTGAATTGTGCCCAGAGATTTAGTTTATCACCAGGATAAACCTACGGGCACATCCCCAGGGTCTTGCAGAAGCACAGCAGATGCCACAGTCGGCTGGCAGGAGCTCTGCTCAGGTCAGCCCCCAGCCTTACAGGTACCAGAGACAAGTTTAGGTTACAGCTGTCCCGAAACAAGAGATTTTGGAGCAGCCAACTCATCGGTAGGTAAGGACCATAGTATGTGCCAAAGCAGTAGGACTAGAAATACTGAAATCCCAGACAAAAAGGACTAACAGTTCACGAGCTGCAGGTGCACTTCCAAAAACCAGCTACAAAAAGGGACAGCTCCGAAATCCATAGGCACCACTGCAGACACACAGTGTGGGAGGCTTTGCCCATCCTTTTAGCCCTCCAGCTCCCTAGACAAGCCAGATCCTACTATTGGATTTAAAAACTGGATAAAACCACAACTATTGACTTCCTTCACTTTCGTGGCTGTCGAGCACTTCATCTAATGGCTGCAGTATGGGATGGAAATCACTTGCGTTAGACAGTTCAATAGAGAACATACTGGTGTTTTAGCATTGGAGCCAAGACTCTCACAAATCAGGACCAAAAGTCAGACCCTGAATCTCTACTCAGACTCTGAGTAAAGCCCTTATGGACCCAGAACTGCAGCTCTAACTCTTGATAGTCCCTGAACTGCCATGAACCCAGTTACTCGTCATGTTCATTATCTGCTTGATGGAAGCGTCAGGAGGCTGGGCTGAGGTTGGGGACACCGCTGTGCCAGGCTCTGAATGATCAACAGATAGAAGGGAGAGTTCAGGCACATGAGTACTTCTCACATGGATGCTTCCATGCTGGCCGCAAGCACGCGAGCTCAGGTGCTGTGATGATGGAGCTCAGTCCCTGCTCAAAGCCTGCCCAGAAAGCAGCACGAGCTGAGCTGGGGCATCAGCACATCATCCGCTCGGGGGTATTTGTGGCTGAACCTGCAGCCGTGAGGCCGCAATGCTCCTGCCCGGTGGTGAAAACCATCCTCTTTGCTAAATGGGACCAAAAGTGCTTTAAAAATGCCAGTTTTGGGTCCCTTGTTTTGGATAGCCTCATGTGGAAGCTTCATCCGAATCCCCCCAAAGTTGAGTTCTGGACGTTACACCCCGGTGATGCTCGTGCTGAGCCTGGCGGCAGCAATGCTCATGCCCGGGGCAGGTGCCTGCCTCCGTCTCCCAGCGCCGTACGACAGCCACAGCCCGGCAGGGACAGCGCCGCCTGGGCAGGGGCGAGGCCCCAGCCCCAGGAACCAACCCAAAGTGAAGTATTGCTGTGGGCCCATGGGAACACGGGATTTCAGCCCCGTGTCTCCTTCAGCCGCCCAGCAACGCGGCCCTGCCGGTTTCAGCTCCCAACCAGGGATTCGGCAGGAGGCAGGACATGGGCTTAGCTGTGCCTTGATCCACCTCTGAGCGACTCCTCTTAACACCTCACGTACAACTGAGCAAGAGCAGAGCCCGGCGTCACCAGCAGCACCTCCAGCCTCCCTGCAGTCCCTCTTTTGGCCCCTGTCCATCGGTGAGGTGCTGGTGATGGAGACATCTCAGCTTGGGTCCGGCCTTCACCGATAGCGACCGGGACGGAGCCGCTGGGGAAGGAGGGAGATGACAAGAAAGTGCTCTGACCCGGGTGAGGAGAGGAGAAGGGGATTAAAGGGAGGGATTAGCAGGGAGAAAACTGAAGGTCGTCCTCAGTGAGAAAGAAATGTGGCAGCAGCAGCGGAGCTGGCTCTGCCCAGCCGCCCCTCCTGCCCCTGCCCCGGCTCCCAGCAGCGCGGCACCTCCTTTGTGTCTCCCGTGACCCAGGGATTATGAGTGTGGGAACAGGGCCCGTGCAGACACCCTGCGTGCTGCCGCGGCCTCGCACGCTCACAAAGGCGAGGGCTGGTCTGGCGGGGAAGAAAGGCAGTGAGAAATGGCTCCCGCTGCGGCTCTTTGCCGGGAGGCTGGTGGGGCGCGGGGCCGGGGCGGCTGCTCTGCCCTCCCGCTCGCCCCGCGCTTGCGTCTCCGTTGGAAGTGCACCACGGCGCTGCCGGGGCCAAAAGCGGAGCCGGCATGCAGGGCTGTTCCCTGGCACACCGTGGCGATGCCGGTCATCTCCTGTCACCTCTGCCGGTGTGGCCAATGCCCCTCGCATGCAGCATGGGGCTGTCACAGAATCACAGAATGTCAGGGGTTGGAAGGGACCTCTGGAGATCATCTAGTCCAACCCCCTGCGAGAGCAGGCTCACCCAGAGCAGGTCGCACAGGACTGCATCCGCTGCGTGTGCAAGCAGAGTGCAGCGCTGTAAATGGGAAAACCTCGTGAATCAGAGATCACCGCGTCCAGCCCCAGTAACGACTGGATCACCGCGTCCAGCCCCAGCAGGAGCTTCAGTAACAACTGGACTGGTGCATCCAGTGAGACGGCTGATGATGCTTCTCACTGTGGTAGTGATGCTCAGCCTGGATGAGGCTCAGAGACCCGATGTGGGTACTTCATCCTCACCCACTGGGCTCTCGAAATCTTAAAGATGCAAAATGTCCTCCCAAGTCCTCCTTCTCCTTCTCCTCCTCTCTCCATGCCAAGGAGTTGTGGCAGGAGCCACGTGCCACTGGTGCACCTCAGCTATTGCCCTTGAGGATCCCCCACCACCTGGCCCTGCCAAACACCTTCCCCGTGGGGAGAAGAGTTCGTCTCAGCCTCCCACATCTCCTCCCAGCACGTGTGCCACGGGGCACCCCCGCTCCACCAGCAGTCTCTAGTTTAGAGGCTCCTGCTGTGACTCCCCTTGAGCACCCGGACCATCCTGGCATCCCTCTGGGGACACAGCCTAGTCACAGGGACAGCAGCAGAAAGGGTTTGGCAGGAGCATCAGCTCCCAGAAAGTGTCAGAAAGGCCAGACCATGATTAACGACTAATTAAGAAATGCCTGTCATGATTATTATCCTAATGATCCTGGTAAGGAAGGCTCCTTACCTTAGGAAAAAATGGATGTTGGCTCCAACAGTCCCCAAACGTAACAGCCCACTGTGGGAAACTCCAGACTTTTGTAAAAACAAATAGTCTCTGTTTTGCGCATGAGTTTTTATTTTTAAATAAGCCAAAGCCAACCGAATGATTTTGCATGGAGGTCTGTAACCCATGGGCTTGTTAGCCCTGGAGTGGCAGGGAGGGAGCGGGCCAGGCACTTTGCTCTGCCGGGGGTGGCTGCTCCCTCTGTCCAGGAATGGACGCCCCATGCTCCAGCCCAGCTGAATTCCCCCATCGCCTCAGGCTCCTCCTTACAGCACAGCAACAGCCAAAACCCATCGCAAACCTTCCATTAAAAAAATAAAATGAGGAATAAAGCCACTGAAGGGGACTAGGGCCATTTCATCTGGTGATTTTATTAATCCTTCTTGGACTTGATACCAATCAATGGCGAAACCGAAGGCACAAGCAATGCCAGCATTGGATTCAGTGCCCTAGCTGGAGAGTTAGGTGTTTAATTTAGTATTGCAATTAAGTGGGATCATTGTTAATCAGTTGCTAAGGTATATTCGAAACAGATAGAGAGATTAATATGCAAAATTTTAAATATATAAAAATTTGCCTAGAAAGACATTCCCAAGCAACACAACTCCGCTCTCTCATGAACAGGTATTATTCAAGCCCAGCTCTAAAGCCATTAGCCTACGTACTCCTCCTTAGGCTTTCCAGTAACTCCCATTAACTCCAGGAGCCCAGCTCAAAGGATTAGGAAATAGATTAGCTAAAGTCTGCAAAATGGAGAGTGCTCTGCAACCGAGCCCTGCTGTTACAGGGATAACCACAGGGACCCTCTCTGCGGATCAATGAAAAGGGGACGTTTCCAGTTACATTGACAAGTATTTTCCAGCTATGACATCGATCCAGTATCACTCCATATTTTTTCAGGAATTCAGTGAGCACAGATGCAGCCATGCAACTAGAAATTCAAGAAATTAGTATTGCCCTGAGCTAAGTACACTGAGAAACCACGTCACCAGAAAGAAAATGTACTGTGCAAGTGGCGGTTCAAAGCACGTAGAGCAAATGGGGTTTTGGGACGCTACCGTGTCACCTGCAGCTGCGAGGTGCCTTGGCGGGTCATGGCCATGCTATGGCACCTTGGCAGGTCATGGCCATGCTATGGCACCTTGGCAGGTCATGGCCACGCTATGGCACCGGAGCCTTCCCCAGACCCTAGAAGACAGCTCGTGAATGCGGGACTCGGTGCTCAGCGATGACCCAGTTCAGCTCTTGCCAAGGCTGAGACCTGGCGCTCAGCTTTTCCTCCTCTCCACGCCTGCCCCCAGGAGGGACGTCCAGCCTGTACATGAGTCAGGCTCTCAGTGAGGGCTTCTCCAGCTCATTAAGTGTGCAGCTAGAGGTGATCAGAATTAAAACATTGAGCAGTGAGGACACAGCACGAGCCTGCTTTCCCCTTTCTAAAACCCCTGGGATTTGCTTTTACACTGGTGTCGCCACAGAAACCACCTTGCCCAAAGAAAGATGTAAAAGTGTGTCTGACACCTACATGGCAAGTCCTTGCAGCAGAGCGGCTGCACGGCCAGCATCCCAGCCCTCCCTTGGGTGCCACTGTCCCGAACACACCCAACCAAGCACACGGTTCTGGGTGCTGCCAGGTCACCCACGGCCGGCAGCAAATCCAGGGGCACTGGCATGCCATGGCTCTCATGTCCCTTAGGAGAGTTAAGATGATGCTCACTCGGAAACCACGAGCTCTCTGTTTACTTCATCTCATATATGGTGACTAATTCCATCATTCAAAGAGCTGACGATGGTGAAAACAAGTGAAACGATCAGGAAGGAAATTAAAAATAGCCCTCATGTGGCACTGTGTCAAGCACTCATGTTTAGATTTAAATTTTATTTTTTTATTCCAAGTTTCTTTGATAAAGTATTTTCCCATGCTGAATACACTTGGAACGTCCCCTCCGTCACGGCATTCCTGACGGATGAGCCAGGCTGTCGCAGATCCTATGCCAGAGCTGTATTCCCTCTGCTCCGCGATTCTCACTCCCACATCCACACCTTTGGGACCTGGAAGTCATTAATCATCGCGCACCAGCCAGGAAGGTACCTCTGAAGGCAGAAACATCATCTCGGACACAGTACAGGAATGAAACTGAGACTTTGACACTCAGCATGAGACCGGGACCACATCTCCGCTTGGCTCCTGTGCCATGTAGGTAAGATTTTCAGCAGGGAGATTTTCTGGCCATGGGACTCAATGATCTTGGTAGAAAGTGGATGTTTTGTCATCCTGCTGGCTTTCTCACATGGATGCAAACCCAGCGGAGACCTGGGGGGTCCATCTCACCCACCCCCCTCAGGCCAGAGATGCCTATAGCCAGACGCAGCACCGTGGCTCCGCTCACGCTCAGCAGAGGGGAATGGGGTGATTCATCTCGCCCAAAGCAGATGGCTGCTTGAGACTAAAGCAAACCCTGTCCGAGATGTCACTGGTGTGGAAGGTGTTGCAGAGGACAGCCTCCACGCTGCGCCCAGGCTACCGAGAGCCCCCCCGTCACCAGGCGTGAATGCTCACCATGAACTCGCTCACCATTTCCAAGTCCTGCATTCCTTGGAAACATCCGAAACAAAATGACAGTTGCATTCAACACCTTTGAGCAGAAATGGTTTTTCTGTTTTTAAAAACTGCAAACCTGTATTACATTTTTCATACGGCTTTCTCACCACGGGCAATTACTAACCTTCAGGGTTTATTTAATTTTTTTTTTCTGTTTTTCTTCCCTTTCAGACACCTTACTGTAGGTACAGGTTCCAAGAGCGAGCTGCCAAGGTCTCATCACAAAAAATCACTGAGTAGCAAATACACGAAACACCCCTCTGTCCCTAGGCTCCCGCCACTCATTTCCCACCTGTATGGGAGACACAAACACTTACAGCTTCTCTGTTTAGGGGCACTCATTAAAATCTCTTTTGTTAAAAATTTTTAAGAGAAATCCAAGGGTGGAGGGAATCCTGAAAACAGCATTTACAAGGAAAAACGTATGCCAGGCTGTTTTGGTTTCTTCTGCAGAGGCCCAGGGATGCCACTGTGGTATTGGTGATAAACTGTGAAGGAGCGTGACGCCAGCCCGCCTGCCCTGCGCCTGTACACCCACACTGTGACTCTGCAGAGAGCAAAGACACTCAGCTCCAAGCAGGACAGGAGGATGCAGCAGGCATGTGATCCAAAAGTAACTCAAATTTCCTCTGAAATGGTAGGAAGGGAAGCGGTGACCAGGGCTTTCTGGGAAGAAGGAGGTTTTGCGGAGAAATTACTGAGAAACTAGAAATCTGCCTTCCCAAAGTCCTGGGAAAACCCCATACTCATCAATATCTTCAAAACCTTCCTGCAGCAGGTACAGCCCGGCATCCTCGCTGCCCATGGGAGCGCAGGCAGCGGTGAGACAGCCTGCGGCTGCTCGCCCAGAGGCCAGTACCAGCCACTTCCAATTGAACACTTAGAACCGAGCCACTTGCCCGGACGCTTCTGCTGATGGCACCGCGCTGGCAGTTTGGATTGCGGTGGTCTTTGTCCACACATGAGCCCACCCCACCTTGCTTTGCAGTGGGGATGAGTAACTCCTCACCCATCATTCCCACAGGGTTCCTGCTGCACCTTGGACATTTGCTACAGGGTCCCAGGAGGGACCATATCTCCCCGTGGGCTGCAGAAGGGCCTGAACAACCCATTCTCATGGAGACGCCTCCACTGGGCATGGCTGAAGCTCAGCCACAAGACCTCCAGCCAACCCTCTTGGGCACACCGCTGCTCCCTGCTCCTATCACTCAGCTACAAGACCTATTGCCACCCACCAACGTTGCCCCCCTCGCCTGGCCATGGGCTGCTTTCACCACATCCAAAAAAGAGTCCAACTGGACCATCCTTCCATCTGAAAGGCACCTCGGTGTGATAGAGTGATGGCCCCCGGGGCCCTGGAGGAAGACTCTCCCTTTAAGGAGAAAGGCGAAGCGCTTTGTGCAGGGATCTGTGCTTGTTTTGTCATGGGACACATTACCCTGAACCCAAAAGAGGAAGGAAAAAGGGGGGGTGGGAGCTTTTGCCTTTCTGGTGGGAACAGTGTTTGAGCTAACTTTGTTTCCCTTGGGGAAAGGCACCGAAATAACAGAGGAAGGGGGGTGTAGCGGGGGGATGAAGCTAAAAAGGCTACGTAATCTGCCTGGGAAAAAACACGCTCCCAACAGCGCTTGTGAGCCCAGCCATCCGCCCGCCGCAGCGGGCAGCGCAGTGTGCCACGCGGAGCAGAGCGGAGCGGCCGGCACGCTGCCGGTGCGCAGGGGACGCAGCTCCTGTGGGACGAGCCCCATGCTGACGGCCACGGAGGAACCCCGTGGAGGTTCTGCAGGGCTGCAGGCACCATCTGCCCTGTTCGGGGCTCCCTGAGGGCACCGTGCAGAGGAAGGAGCACTCACTGGGGAAACTGGAGAAGTCACTTGCTCAAAGCGCCCCGCACACCAGGCTGGGACGGCAGCCTGAGCTCCAGCCTCCCACCACCCAGCTTCTCCACCAGCCTGTCCTGCCTGCACTTCAATTCACGCTTTTTGCTGCAGTGCCTGAGATCAGTGCTTGAAGACAAGGCAGGCAGGGCCCCCCACAGGGTCCCTTACGTGGGGAGGTAGATCCCCACCACCGTCCCCATGGTCTTCACCTTCCGTGACGGAGCATCCCCTGGAGCAGCTGGCACAGGCATTAGTATCGGGCTTTGTTCCGAAGTGTAAAGCTAAGCAGATCAGCCGACTGTTAAAACCTCATGGTAATCACACTGGTAACATCACTCTTTCTCACCAAAGCGTTACTTTCCTTAAGCAACATGGGCTAGGAGCCTGCAGGGTGCCAAGCTGCCCGGTGTCTGGTATTCCCGGGCAAAACAGAGATGTCCCATCTCTACCTTTTTGTGCCGTTTCTCAAACCTAGCAGAGAGTGGGTTAAATACCACATTGGCTCTCCCTGGCAAAACCTGCAGAGCCATCCCGGGGATAGCACATAGCACAGCACCCCATTGCAGCTACACCTGCACGGAGCAACACCCCACCCTGACATCGGGGCCTTAGAGGATGGCACCCTCAGAGGTGAAAAACACAGTCCCTATCCCATAAGATCACCGTAGTGAAGAAAAGCTGACGGTGCGACCTGCCAGGAGGCCGAGCTGCCATGCCCCATGCGCAGGCGAGAGCGGAGCAGCCCCCTTATCTCAGGGCACAAGTGAAAAAGTCCTCGATCTGTTCCAAATGCACCCTGCTCCAAAATCCACAATAACTAATCTGCAAAACTGTTCCCAGGCACCAACCATTCCCCTCCCAGCTCTGACACAGCACTGGGCATGAAGGACCAGAGGTCACCTACAGCCCAGGAGCTTCTCTGCCTGACAGACCCAGGCAAATTTACTGGCTCCGGTCAAAGCACGGCCACGTGCCCTCTGCTCCTCATCACGCTGCGCTGGGGGAGGCTGCAGTTCGTTACTTCGGCTCCCACTGGGGAGCGACTCTCCTGCCCACGGTGGCAGCCTCTGCCTGTCCTTGCTATGGAGCTGGCCACCACGAGCGCACAGGAGCCTGCTAACACCCCTTGCGTTTTCATGCACTCACCAAAGACTCAAAATCCTGAAACTAGCAGGCAGGAGAGGCGGAACCAATCTCATGCTGAAGCTACTGCCCTGTCTCACACCACTGCTTTGGTAGGTAAAATATGTAAACCCAGCAGCGACTCCTAAGCACCGCTTGTCTGAACGAACCATATGTCTGCCATGTTCTCCATGGGATAGGAGGGTGCAGAGAAACCACTTTGTTTTCTGGCAATGGCCTTCTCTTTCTGCTCTTCCCCTGCATGCTGCAGGTTGGTTTTCACAGGCTCTCTGCTCCTGAACCAGCAGCCCCAACCACCAGCCCTTCTTGTCTTCCAAAATCCCACCTTACATTTTACTTGCCCAACTTGTATGCATCTTCTCACTGGCTTCACCAGGGCTGCATCTCTATTTTCTAAAGGTCCCTGCTTGGCTGATCACTCGTCTGAAACTTGCCCTATCACCCTCTGCATTTTATTGCCTTCAGAGTGTTGTGTTGGATGGGTGGAGAGAGGTTGTCAGGGGCACTTGAATTGCCTCTGGGTCGAGTGTAACTAGATCCATTTTCTTTTTTAACTTTAATACAGTTTCCAGTAAACCACTTAATTAAAAATATTCCTAAGTACTTGGTGGAATGAATAACTGACAGCAATGCAAATAAGGACAAAACCATGCAGCGTCAGGATGTAATGCTCTCTCTGCCTTTGCGCTGTAGGAAGCCCAGGAAGTCCCTCTTCATAAATTTAGGCTGAAAGATATGCCCAAACCTACAGACCAGCTCATGCCTGACCTCTGTCCTCCTCTTCAGGGCTGAAATAAGACATACACTAATAAACTAGTCCTAGCCAAACTCCAGAGTCCTCTCATTTTTTGTTTTGTGAGAGAGAGGCTGGAAGGTTTTAGTGACTACTGGCTGTTTCTCCAGTAGCTTCTCTTCCACAAATTGTGGATGATTTGCATCCCTTAATGGATGCATTCCTAATTATGTCATCAGAGGGCACAGGAGACCTGGGACAGAAGACTACCTGTAGATCTCCGGCGCACAAGGTACATGTAAGATGGCACCTGATGAGGACAGGCTGAAGAGTACTGTCCTCCAGTGCCTCTGCGGGAGGTTTTGCTGTCAGTCCATCCAAAAACCTGGCACAGCACATTTCAACCACATCTGCTCAGGTGTATTTGCAAGCTCAGTCCCATATCATGTGTTTGCTCCCCTTATCCAGCAGGTCATGCAGATACACAGGAAAATGGACACGGGACTGGCTCTTGTGCCAGTCTCTAGTGCCTGCTTTGGATCACAGCATTATCTTCTGGGCATTTACAGATTGATTTTTAATGAATCAAGCCAGTTTCCTTCTGGGTACTAATTTAGGATTCAGTACTTTGCCACAAGGCTTTGGACAAATGGCCCGTTAGATTTTTGCTTTCTGCCTTTGATGAAGTCCTTAAGTAGCTGTTTCAAGAAAGTTCCCTTGAAAAGCAAATAAAATATCTGCCCAATCGCTCTAGTTTGCATGCATGTTTGTACAAGCTGCTTGACTTTTGTTCTACCTCTCTCTTGTCCCGCAGCCTGGGCTGTAATTACAGGACTCTCTGCCTGTGCAGGTGTTGCAGTTATGACCAGCAAACAAGGCAGCTGTGTTTCAGCACCTAAACGGTGAAAAAAACCCCAAACCCTGCTTTTTAGGAGGTGCTGAGAGGCCGCAGGAGAGATGGAGTCTGGCCTTGCAGATGAGAAGAAAAACTGAGCTGAGCACCACGAATCCCTTGGAGCGATTTGTTTCTGACCTGCGCTCAGATTGCAAACCCCGTCTGCTTCCAGGAGAGCTGTCACCCCTCGCCGTGGGGGCCACCCTGCTCTCCCACCTCCCTGAGCCCTCCTCCCCTTCCTTCCACAAGCCTTCCCGCTCCCTGGCACATCATTCCTCGCAAAGCCTTGTTGCTAACAGGCAGGTGACAGGGCTGGCAGTGACAAGTGACAGAGCAGAAGGCAAGGCCAGCGCCCGGGCACTGCCGTGTCGCTTTTGCTTTGTTCCTTCCCCCGTTCCCCGTAGCCCGGCGGATATCCACCGCTCACGCTGCACCGCCTCGTCCCGCTGTCTCCAGCTGTCCGCACGCGGCCGCGTACGAGCGTCCCGGGAGAGGAGGGTTCCTCTGCCTCTGTTTTCATCCATGAGGGTGAACGCTTCACTCTCACGTGCAGAGAGAAGCAAACGGACTGGTGTTGAACTGGGAACAGACAGGGGATGGCTGGTGCACATCCCTGTTCGTGCCTTGCTGGGTGAACCCAGCACCACACCCCTAATTAAGACGTCGTTAAAAATTCCACTTGGAGGCAGGTGGGGGACGTGGGGGTCTCACGCTGCACACCGAGCTGTCCTTGCACTGCTCCATGCAGCCCTGCCGAGCCGGAGAAAGCTGGAGCTGAGTCCCGTTTCTTTCCTGGGGATGCAGATCTGGCCAGCTCATGGATGCAGGTCCATCATCGGCACAAGGGATGGAGAGGGAAGAGGCACGGAACCGCCCTCCCTCCAATCGCTGTGCTTGGAAAGCAGCACGGACCGCTTGGCCGCGGCGCTCGGTCCTGCACTCCTGGTGGCAGCCGCGCTGGCACGTCCCTGGCTCTGGCACGCCGTGCTCGCTGTCACCGCTGCCCCCCTGCTGCAAAGCGCTGTGCTCTGATAAAGAGTTAAGGCGCTCTCAGAGGCGGTTCTGTGAGAACATTTCTCAGAGGGCAGTGCACTTTTATTCGAAACAATTTTCCATTCCATTTATATCTATATAATAGGAGGTGGCTCTGGGGTCCGAGTTTTCCATAGCCCCAGACCTCATCTCCCTGCCTGGGCTTGACCCCTGCTCAGCTTCCCCAAGAATAACAGAGAGAAGTTCAACAGGAGAGAAAGAGCCACGGGGCTGAGCTCCTGCTGCTGCCTCGCGACGCTGCGGGCACACAATTAGACTCACTTTGTTAACAGAAGGTATTATATATACAGAATATACTTTTATATGCATGTATTATACATATATTATATATAACAGAATACATATATTTATATGTATATGGGAAAATACCTGGAAAGAAGGCACCTGGAAAGAGATTTCCAAGTGAATATGGCAACAGAGGAGCTCAGGACACTTACTGCAGTCTTACCTTGGCTCTACAGCAATATATTGCTTGATAATGGAGATACTGTGGCTTGGTACTTCGACAACGGAGAAATTATTCTTTCTGCTAAAAACATTTTGATTTTCAAAAGTATTTCTTACTAAAGCATTTTTGGTTAAAACCATTTGAAAGCACTCTGCTGTTTGCTTGCATTGCTTGGGAGCAGGGGGCATCCTTCTTGACCAAAAATGCAGTTTCACAGAACAAGGCTGCGAAGGCCAGTGTCCATGTAAAAAACACATTTGAGAGGAAATGTTCTGGTCACCCCCCACGGCCTCTTGCCCAGCAGCTGCCATGCCTTTGATGCAGGCGGTTCGGCCACACTCCCGCTGCTGGAGGGGCTGTCACCCGGCGAGCACAGGGGGACACCAGCCCAGGACTGGGCTCGCTCTGCCATGCTGGACAGTCGCTTTTGGCTGAGCCTCCTGCCCACCACAGTGTGGTATCTCCTCTTCATTCATCCGCTGCTTCTCCTGGAGAGAGCACACCATTTCCCTACCCTTAAGCCTGATAAATGCACCGAGGTTCTTCGGCTGCCAAACCCAGAGGGAAAGCGGTTCCCCATGACGGGGTCCCCAGGGACGCGCTCTGGAAGGTGGACGTGGGGGCCACGTTTCAGTGGAGTTTCCCCTCCAGGACAGCAGCATCCAGTAGCACCGACTGCCTTAGCACAGGAGGAGGTAGAAAATGTTTGTGTTTATGTGTCAGAAAAACAATTAGTATATAAAAATGCCTGCTTAGTCAGATGAGCTTCCATTAAAATCCAGAGAAAGGCAGCACCTAATGAAAGCCTCAGCTACTTTTTGCCAGAGTTAAGGTGAATTCATCGCTCTCAGCTGACAGAGATTTAATCAGGAATGGCTGTGTCTAGCGTGCACCTTTGAAAAGACCGGAGGTGATTTGCAGTTCCCCTGCAGCCCGTGCAGTTTTAGGCAGTCTCAGTTACCTGCTTCTCTCCTTCCCTTCCCACACAGCTGCCACCTGCCTCCTCCCAAAAGGCTCCAGGCACTGGAAGCTGCCAAGTCCACATGAACAGCATCAGGTCCCAGGGACTGGCACAGGATGGAAAGGTCCTTCCCTCAAAAACTATTCAGGCAGGCACGTGTCACGCATGGAATATTTTTCAGCTCAGCTTTCTCAGCAGGAGCTATCAGGGTTCACATTGCCAGGCAATTCAGACCAGCCACACGCAGCTCTTTGGTTGCCCACCTGATGAACACCCTTGTTCTGACCTCCCCAGGTCCATCAGGATCCTACTCCTCCCTTTGCTGTGTCTGGCACTGGGTCTTCATGAAACTTAATTCATGAATGTTCATTGGTAAGAAAGTCATTCTTAGCTTCTGCACCTGCTACCTCTCTGTTCAATACACATCTAGTGCACTATCATGGCCATCAGTCTATTCAGATATCAAACCTGCCAGTCAAATACAGAAACACGCTGTATGGATGATGCCTGTGTCTGCTTAGGAGGCAGTGAAACAAAGACTGAGAGAAAAAGAAATCGCAAGGAATGGGTATGAAAAACTAGTGGGCAGAAGCGGGGCAAGAGAAAAATCTAACGGATGCCCAGATGCGACGCTTCACACCCCGCTGTGATGGGGAGCACTCCTCTCCATTGGCCCAGCAGCTCCCAACAGCCCAGCATGGGCTATTCTTCTGCTTAAAATAGAAATAAAATATCGAGAATCAAAATATACAGAATTGAGAGTTTCCCAAAACTGCCAGCCCCTCGAGAGTTTCCATCATTAATTCACTTGCTGGACTGTGCCTTAAAGGGACGGACCTGAAAGACGCAGAGGACTTATCTACTCCGCGGTTAGAAGTGTGACCGCAGGAAGGGACACCCACCCAGGCTGGCACTTAATGAGTGCTGAGCTCATTAAGGCTGAGGGGAGCCTGCCGTGGGGATGGCTGGGACCCCCGCCAGCTTTGCACAGTGCAGCTGATGAGAGCTGGGCAGCTTTGCTACAGACACGGGAGCTAACGGCGAGCCGGGATGTGTGTATCCAAACCAGAGACAGAGCGATTCCCAAATGAGCTTTCTGAGAAGCGAGGCGAGTGATAAGGGATGCCGACAACATTTCCGTGTCAGGTCACATCCAGCTTTTCACTTACAGCCTCAAAGGACCCCCAACACAGAATCACTCCATTTAAGCTGGACCAGAAACCGCTGAACATGTAAATTCCTCACCAAGCTGATAACAGCAGTTAAACTGACACTTGCCGACCCTCGGCTCCTCAGCCAGCTGGGTCCATGGCGGCAGCTCTCAGAGCACACTGCTCACTGCGGCGGACCACCAGGCACACCCCGACAGCTCCTGCAACGCCCTTGCTCTTTACTGCAAAGACGCCAACACGTGCCGCAGGGCAGAGTAACACGCTGGCCCCGTACAAATCACCCCGCACTTCCCAAATGAGTCTCTCGGGGTGGTGGCAGGTACGTCCTTGCAGCTGGCTGCTTCTGCCACCACCCGATCCAGATGGCTCTGCGGCCCCTCCGCACTGACCCGGCTGCGGCTGCCTACGGACTGTACCTCACGGGGTGCTGAAGTGATGAGAGGTCAGCAGTCACACTGCCGCGACCGGAGGGGTTTTATATTTCAGAGTTTTCGGTAACTCCACAAGATTCATGAAGTGGAAGCGAAAAAATGAGTGTGTTTGTGAGTGCAGAGGGATTCTTCTAAGACACAGGGACTCACGAGCTCATGGTGCCTGTAACTACTAACACCCCTGGCTCTCTTTGGGCTTTGACTCCATCCCCAGATAGAACACAGTTCTTCCACTTGTAGATGCCTGACTGGAGGTCAGCCCAGCCGGCCAGGTGTGCCCAAAAGCGTCCCCTGAGCCACGCTTGCTCCCCAGGGCAGGATGCCCGCACTTGCAGCTCCATGAGCAGCTCCACAGCCAACACAGGGGCTCAACAAATTACAGGGAGCATTAGCTTGTCACCCCAAATTCAACAGGAGAAGGAAGGGATGAGCATCCCGAGCCCACACCAGCTGTAGTTCTTGCTTTCCTAAGTGAACCCAGCCCAAAAGCCTCCACGAGCCCTGAGCCCTGTAGCAGCACGTCGCTGTAAGGACCGGCCGGCAGCACTGCCGGGGGTAGGGAAGGGAGCCACGCACATCTCCCTTCTTTGTGCTGGGGTTGTCAAGTTGGCAGGGAAATAATAAACAGTTCTCTAAACTTCCTAAATGTCAAGAAAATATTTACAGGGCCCGCTTCTGCAAAGCACACACGCCAGCCCAAAGGGCACACACGCACACTTTGCCGGGCGCTGCCTGGCATGCTTTTTGCAATGATTTTTATTAAACATTTGCAGTTTTCCTGCTGAAAAACCCAGTGAAAGATTAATGCCAAAAATTGACTCCTCTGGGGCTGAAACTGTCAGGGAGCCAGGACACAGGGAAGTACGGAGCCCGCGCGTCCATTCCTTCCCTAACGTGTTTTACAGCCAGAGAAATAAGACCCAGCCTGGCCAGGACTGCAGCATGTTTAGGGGGGCAATCTGCGCTAATGCTGGAGGCATGGAGAAGACTTCAGCCCCACACTCATGAACATTTCACCAGCAAATAAATTCATATAAAAACATTTCCCATGTATGTAATAATTTTTGTTTTGTTATGTTTTATTTTGCTTTAAAATGGGATTGCTATGGTCTCTGATTTTCTCTAGGCTGTAATCACAACTTTGCAATGCCTCCCAGCTGCTAAATCCTCTGCTCGGCAGGGAAACGGGCTGAGCGTGGAGCTCAGCTCCTGGTAGGCTTCCAGCACGGGCTGGAGCCACGCCGTGATGCAACCAGAACAGGCAGGTTGGCACCAGGACAAGGGACATACCGGGGTTTGGTGCGCACTGCGGAGCGCCACGGCCCCGCTTCTCCGCCAGACGCTCCCGCCGGGGCGGCCGTGGTGGGGACGAGCAGCAGCTCCTGCTCCGACACCCCACGGGGCAGCCGTGGGTGCCCAGCCTGCGCGTGGGAGGGCAGCGCTTCACCGCAGCAGCAGCCTGCGTTTATTTCCAGCTTCAACTAATACACTTTAATGAAGGTTTTCTAATGAGCTGTTTAAATAGTAATTAGAGGCCAACACTGAAGAGGGAGATAAGTCTTGTGAGTATCTCGCCCTGCAAGAAAGGACCTGATAAGAAAGAACTGAACGATTTTCTTCTGGGATCAATTCCAACGAGCAATTATCCCCTTGATACCACGCTGCTTAATCAGGAGCAGATTGAAAAAACACTTGACAGTGGCAGGCGATGAATAGGCCACTTTCCCAGCGTTTTACAAGGGAAGGCTGGAGGCTTTATGCCAGTACCTGAGATAGGAGATGATCCAAATAGTGCTGATAGCTCATTTGATTTACATAGAATAATAATAAATCTTTTTTTAAAAGCTTCGCCTAGATGGAAGAACCATGATCTTCATTTCCAGGTGGGTTCCCATCTCAGCTATTCAAAGGGTTTATAGGTTTTATTTAATTTCAGGTGCCAGGCTTCAGTGACTTGCTAATGCTGACCAGGAACCCGACTGCGGGTCCTTCGCTGTTTTGGGCACAACGGCCCCTGTTTTGCTGCAAGCGGTTCTCCCCCGGCAATTACACCGAACAGATGAGCCGAGCTGTGACAATTGTGAAGGACAAGGTGACTCACAGACTTGGCTAAAAACTTACTAGTTACCCTCTGATGTTGTTGGAGAGTTAAGTAAGCTCGAACATTTTAATAGGCTTATTTTCTCACCATTCTACCGCCTCAGGTGATCCTTTGTGTTGCAACACAAAATACCGTATCATGGGATTATTAGAAAAAAGAAAGGGACGTGCTCAAACCGTCATTTTTTTCTGTCACACTGTGCCAGTGCCAATATCTGGTAGGGACTCTGGCAAACAGTGCGAGCAGCAAATGGTGCAAATAGCAATAGCGCAAATAGATTTGGCAAATTCAGAAACAACAGCCAGGAGGGATTTTTTTTTTTGTAAGGCTGGAGTATTACTCAGTATCTGCAATGCGGTATAGCTAGGAGACAGAATTGTATAGCAGGACACAGGGAACAAAACCCTGGTGCTCACATGCATGTAAGGAGCACAAGCAAGGACACATGGAGGGGTGCAACCACGGGAGTAGAAGCGTATGGCCCTTTGTCAACCGGCAAAGGCAAAAGAAAACCTGCAAACCTGTCTTCCGCACAGTCAGACCTCGAATACGGGAAATCACACACATGAGGAGTCCTGAACATGGGATGGGAAGGGACTTGCTGCGTTACCGAGGCTGGGCTTTGCTCCTGCAGCGCCACGTCCTCTAGTCCCTGCAGGAACGGAGTTAGGGGGTTTCACACTGGGACAAAGTGTGGCAACCTGCTTTCCGGGGGATTCAGAGCCTCCTTCTAATCTCCAGCCTGCCTTCACTCATGGCACTTTGCACCTTCGCTCCCATGCACTGTTGTCTTAGCTCCATGTCCCTCTGCCCTCCTGCACCCAAGTCACCCCTCGCAGCCAGTGAGAGCAGGGCGAGCCCCTCGCAGCCAGCCCCACTCCTTAGCCCACCACTCCAGGCTCTTTTAGGTCTCCTCTTGTACGACAGCATCTTCATTCCCCTCATTTGCCTATGGATTTCCCTGCAGCCCCCCTCTGACTTCCATCTGTTGGGGACCAAAACTGGACACTGTCATCACACCCAAGCAGGGTAAAGTCAGAGCAAAGACCCTTCTAGCCCAGGAATCTGCCTTGGACACTCACTGGGTGCCGATGCTCAGGCTACAGTTTCATGGTACACCCTTGGACTGGTCCTGGCACCACCTCAGATCACACAGCAGCCATTCACCCTGCAGACATAGAAATACCCCCTCCTTTTTTTGGCCAGGTTGGTTTTCTGCCATTGCAGTGCACCGAACTGGCTTCCTGGCTGGTCAGAGGAGCCTCAGCGGCCACTCGAGCTCACCAAGCAGGCAGAATGGGACCTTCTCCTTTTGGCAGCAGTGACGTGTTAAAGTTAGTCAGGTCATCCCATGAAACCCCATCCTTTGAGACAGAAAGGAGAGCAGGGAACAGAAGAGTGAATCCTCCCCAGGCTTCAAGAACAAACATGCTCAGGACACGGGGGGACGCAGGCGGCCCCATCACAACACCCCACAATCAAGAGCGGGACCCCTGCACATCTATTTGTTCACAACGGGCTCCAAATCCAACTGCTCATCACGCAGAAATGGGCAGCGCCTCTTCCCCTCCCCTCTTGCCTCTGCCCTGTTCAGTGACTCAAGGGCCGGCTTGTGCACTGGGGCCGCTCACACTGTCAGAGTTTCTCGGGCTCCAGGTGAAGGTCTGCTCCGCACCGGAGCAGAAATCCGAGCTGCACATCCCTCCGTGCATGACTCCTTGACTTTGTCATTTCTTCTCATTCCTTGCTTTCCTATCCTGAAGGGCATCCAGTTCTTTGTGCGTAATTTCCCCCAACTCCTTTGTTTTGATGATGATTCTCAGTTACGGGTAATTACCAAGTTTCATTAGCAATTTCTATATTTTGTGCCAAGGCCATTAAAACTATGAAACAACATCATTTCCAAGACTGATTTTTGAGAAACCCATCTAGCACAGTCCTCGCAGCCCAGCACCTTCCTCTTCCACTTGATTTAATACTTCTCCTTTACTGAAGACCAGACAACTGAATATATCCTGTCTGCTTTGTCGAGAAGATCAGGTTTTTTTATCTACTCTGGCATCACTTACTTTCAGAAAATCCGTATCTCATCTTATCCATTTTCCATGTTCTTAATTATTCTCTATTTTAATGTTTATTCTAAAGCTTTGCATACTAATAGATTCAGGCTAATAGACTCCTACGTGCCGAGAACACATTCTCCCTGCCCCAATAAATAGACCTATATTTGCTGTTCTCCAGCCAAACCATCCAACCCCTGCGGTTTGACAGATTTATTACAAAACCTTCTTCCGTGACTTCAGCTTTGTGCCAGCCCTTTCTCATTTCTGGAGAAGCAGCTAGCTGGTCCTACCTGTTTGCACGCTCAAAGATCCTTGACTGCTGCTTCCATGTTGGCTGTGGCATTTCCCATTCCCATACGCTCTCACCCATCATCCTGCCTCTCTCCCCTTGGCCAGCATCCCCATCGCTACCAAAAACCCAGGCAAAGTTTTTATTTTGTTTCCTGCAGGACTATACATAGATTATCTTTCGTCTCCGTCCCATCCTCAGCACATACCAGTCCCACTTCTTCTTTCCTGCTTCCCCTTTCATTGATACGGCCGGACAGTTTCCAAGAGCTGTGCAACCCATCTTTTGCTATTTCCTTTAATAACCTTGACAAGGTTGGATTCTGCCTTACTTTCAGACTTGCTTGCTTTACAAAAATTGCTTTTTAGTACCACCCTTTTCTCTGTTGCCTGCAGACTCCCTGATCTCCCTCAGCAGCATCTCCTCCTCCCACCTGCCAGCCCCGTAGCCCGTTCCTTGTCCCCATAGATCCTCCAGACCCTGCCTCACTGCCCTGGGACATGGGCAGGGCTTGCTGTCAGCAGGAGAGAGCTGCTGGTGACTCACAGCCTTCCTGGCTGCAAGGCCATGGGCCATCCTGTTTGTGTTGGGCCAGGGGAGTGGGAGCCTTTCCAGGAGAGGTTAGTCCTACCTCAGACCTGGCAGAAGGGCAGAGATGTCCCGCCAGTGGGAACGATGATGCTCATCAGCTAAGGCCCTCCATCCCTCTTGCCCTCTGCAGTGCAGAGCCCATACCTGGCTGTCAGAGGAGCAATTTGGGCAGGTGTTTGTGTCCACCCCAGCTGGCCCAGTGCAGCAACAGGGGCCGGGGCAGATTCTTGGAATTAAACAGAACTTAACCATCATTATTGTTTTTAGATCTTTCCTTTCAGCCACTCTCGAAAGCAGGCTGAGGCTCTGCTGAGCTGTGCAGCACAGAATGCCTTTACTGCAAACCCACAAATATCCACAAAATTGGAGGAAAGAGATAGGTGGGAGGAGGGAAACCCTAGGAACTTGCCCTGGGAAACAGCTCTGCTATAGCACGCCTTGCTGGAGGAAGAGTGCCCCGGTCACCAACAAAGGCTTGTCGTGCAGCAGCAGCACTGCCAGCGGGTCCTACCCACACACCCAGCTCACAGACACCCGCAGTTCCCCAAGCAGACAGCAAACCCCCCAGCAGCAGGACTTCAAACTTGTAGGTCTGCATAAAGTCACTCCTCTGGAGCACCTTTCCCGGAACAGCTTTCCCCTCCAGCGGAAAGTGAAACGGGAGCCTGTTGGCTGTATGCTCCGGCCACAGGCTGCTCGTGCACCAGGGCTCGGGGCTTCACTACCTGAGAAAGCTTTTTACCGGAGGGGAGCAAAGAAAAATGCTTCAAAAGAGGACAAGAAACATTGCAGCTCTTGGAATGGCTCCAGCCTTGGCTGGGAAGTTGAGACATGCCTTGGAGGGGATGGGAGTCCCCTTGGAAGATAATCAGAGATTTCGAGTCTCTCCTACTTCCTTCTATTTAGAAAGTTAGTGAAGCCAGAAAGCTGGTTCTCCACTCCCACCCCACACACGGCAGCCTCTCTGCTTACAGCAGGACTGGGGGACACCTCGATGTGAGGCTCCTGATGGTCCTTCAGGAACGAGAGCCACTGGGGGAAGGGGGTGTCAGGCTGCAGGAGAGTTTCCAAACCCCCACTGCGGCCAAGAGCAGGGCAGTGAGATGCAGTGCTGGAGGGATCTCACGTCCTAAGGGCTCATCCCCATCCTGGGGCACACATCCCCTGGGCACCCAAGATGCCGGGGCAATGCTAGCCCTTGTAGTGTGCGGAACCAGGTCTGCCCATGGTGGGCTCAGTGCTGCGCTGGCTTTTGCCAGCCCTTGGGTGGACAGCTGCCTCATTTGCCGAGCTTGTCATCCTCACACCGGTTTCTTGCCATGCGACAGAACCTGCCCGTGTCTGCAGTTTCTCCGAGCCATGGCAGGGCTTTACGGGCAGAGCGGTGCAGGCTGGACCAGCAGGAACTCGGCTGGAAGGGCTCATCCAGAGCAACAAGTCCAGTGTCCATTAATCACCGGCCGCTCGCAGCATGAGGGTCTCTGCAGCACGTCTGTTCTGCATGTCTGTGCTACAGCTGTGATCCTGCAACAGGCAGACTGTGTCGGAGGGATATTCTCCAGCGAGAGAATTTAAGCACCATATTTAACAGCTGTTTGCCCTCCCCTCTGTGCATGCCCCCTCCTCTCCACACGTTTCCCTCCACTATCTTAGCAGAGGAAGAAACCCCAAACAATCCTCAGACAGACTCCAGCTCTTGCAACACTGCACTGGGCAAACGGAGTAAGTTTAGTGCATAACTTCTCCGCACCCAGCAACAGAAGAGTTAAAACACCAGCAGGATGGGGGTGGCCATGCACACTCCCTGCTTCATGGGGCCAGGAGTCAGAGCAACATCCTCCTCCTCTGCAAGATGCCAAGGAAGCCCAGGAAGGTCTCTTGGATGGAGAAATTCAAGCAAAACCCCCAAAGCAGCAGAGGGACCTGGAGTGTTTGCATGGAGGCTGCTTCCTACTGACATTTCCTCCTGGTTTGACTTCACAGATTGACCTGGAACCTCACACTGCATCTTGCAGGCAGCAAAATCCCTCCAAAATCCTTTGGGCTACGTCCATGTTGGGTAGAAAAACAGGATCAGAATCCTCAGGAGAAGTCAGACACCACTTTAGGGAATAACTGGAGCTTGATGACATATTACAGCCATGGTGATGTTTACACAAAGCAGTAAAGGTCACACACTGACTACATAACTTGAGTCTAACAGTTAAGGGTAGCCAAGAGACACATATAGTATCCCTGGCACCTTACAGAGCACAGAGCCATCACTTTACCTCCATGTGCCTCAGTTTCCCTAACTCTACCAGCAGCTATAGGAAACTGTTTGCCTTTCAAGGGCATGGAGAGAGCTCGTTAACCAGGGGCAAAAAAGCGGCTTGAGAGCCTCCAAGGGCTGCTGCCTGAGCCACACTGAAGATTACTGCACCCCAAGCGAGTTCACAGCACTCAGCTGAGAAAGAGTTGGACCCCTGCTACAAACACTTGGCAGAACAACTGACCGGGGCACTGGCTAATGCTGCTCACCCACAGCTGGGTGGTCTTGGACCTCCCCCAGCCCCAGCTCCCATGAACAGGGGCATGAACTACGAAAGGAGTGAGAGAGACTTTAAGTGCTGCAGATTCCCCTGGCATTGCCACGGGAGGCTTCCAGCTCTCCTCACTGCTCCTGTCAAGAGCTATTTTCCAGCCAGGAGGCTATTCCAGCACCAATGGGCAGAGACAGGAACCCACAGCAAGGCAGGAACCCGAGCGCACAGGCTGACAGAGGCTTTGACACTCATTTTCCCATCAAAGGAAGCGCACATCCTCCCTTCACCCAAAAATGCAGATACATGCTCTCATGTCGCTCCCCTGAAGTGTAGGCTCCATCATCCCTGGTCCCGTTCCCAGGCAGATGCGTGGTGCTGTGCCTCACCGAGGTGTGAGTAAGGATTCAGACATGCAAATCTGAAGGCAAGTGTGTGCGTGTTGCAACAAGGAGGCGGCTGTTCAACACAGGGACTTGGCTCCTCTCGTGAACAGATTCAGGGAACATGCTCATGAAAAACCTAAGTCTCCAAATATTTTATTTTGATCCATGAGCCTGGCAAGATCTCCTGTGAACATCCACTCGGTTGGGACTACATGGGCCTCAGAGGAAGAAGTGGGAGTGGTAGAAGTCAGAGACAGACCCGAGCAAGGCTCAGGCTTGGGTTTGGGTGGATGGCTGGGAAACCTGAGGGTATGGCTGTAATCCGTGACATCAACACTGGAGCAGAAACACAGGGAAAGGCCTCAGTTCCTTTCTGAAACACAAGGTTGCTGAGCATGCTGTCGCCATCTGAAGGGGATGGTGCTCCCTCAGCCCCGGTGCCCTGCAGCTGCCTCTCACCTGGGAGAGACGTGGGCACATCTGGGGTCAGACTGCTTCCTCCAAACACTCCTGCCGTGACGCTAAACCAAAGGGAAAGTCTCAGTAACACGGCGCTGCAGATCAGTTGGAGCAGAGCCTTTCACTCTCTAAATAAACACAGAAGCCTTGATATTTAAGGACAAAAAGCTTTTTCTACTAGTGAGTCTCGGCTTGTATGCTTGAGCAAAAGCTTCTTGGACATGTCACCAGGCTGCCTGAAGAATTTGGGTTCAATAATGGATCCTGCTCGGCACAGATCGGCGCATGGCAAGAGGTACCAGCATCCAGCTGGTAAGTTGTGATGGAGCAAGACACATCCGAACTTCATGTGATGAGGCATCCACCACCTTCCTGGGGATGCTGCGCACACCACCAGCAGAGCCCCTAATTTTACATCCCGTGTGGGTGAGCAAAGAGCTCGGCTTGATGCGGCCTTGCTGGACTTCCGCAGGACTGCAAAAATGAGCCCATCCCTCCTTTGAGTGATAACTGGAGAGTGCTCAGCTCAGCAGCCAGCACTCACCCGTGTGGGACATGGATTTTCAAATAATGGCTCAAGTGCCAGAGCCTCTGCACTGGAGTCTGTCAGTGTCTGTTGGGATGTCGGTGTCCATTGGGACGGCCCGTGGTACTGTAGAATCCTGACATAGCTCAGGTGAGCACAGCTCCTTCATCTCCAGCTGCCAGCCCGTTCACACAAGCACGTGAACTGGTTGTTCACACATCTAACGGCTGAAACAGAAATGGCATGTAAGAAAATGGAAAGCAGCAGGTCTGACTCTCCTTCCAGGGAAAATCCAGGGAAGCCCATGGATATAAAGAGCTGAGAAGAGCTGAGACAGTGGGAACATGAAATCAGCCAACTGCCCTTCTGCACTGAGACATGAAATTCAAACGAGGCACCAGAGGGAATCTAAGGCAAACTCACTGCCAGGATAAAGGCTGCCGTTCGCCTGGCCAGCAGTGACTACCTTGCCAACCGGTGAAGTCACTATCGATTTCCATTCACAGCTACCGACGGGCTTCAGAACAAGCCCATGAAATGGAGAATGCTGTGACTGGGAGCCCAGTACCCTCCAGTCTGATGCACTTTGCGATTATTTACCTTCCAGGGGGAAGCTCAGTCTGAGGAAATGCACTCCTTTTTATTCCACGCCTTCATGACAAACGAAGGGTATTTTTGTTGAATTAGCCAGAGTGGCTGTCCTCCTTCTCTGCACAGACCAGAGTGAAGTGCAGACCAATGTTCAGACCCCGAGCCTCAGCTATGGTTCCATGTGATGGATTATTTATTTCTGTAGCTGAACACTAGATACATTATCTAAACCAGAGATGTTAAGAAGAGCCTCAAACCTTCTATCTTTATTTTCCTGGGATCTTTAAGGTCTCTCCCAATCCAAACCATTCTACTATTCTGTGATTCTATGATTCTCTTTCCCCCTGTTTTTTTTCCAAGTGTACAGGACAAAGAACAGCAGAAACAGGCGAGTGTTTTCATTATTTGGCAGACATACTCAGCAGAGTGGACTCAAACAACCTCCCATTTCTCACTCTATATTGGAAATTCCTGTAGCTTTCTGACATCTGGAAGAAAATCTTTGATCATAGAATCACAGAATGTGTTGGGTTGGAAGGGACCTCTAAAGGCCATCTAGTCCAACCCCCCTACAATAAGGAGGGACATCTCTAACTAGGTCAGGTTGCTCAGAGCCCCATCAAGCCTGACCCTGACTGTCTCCAGGGATGGGGCTTCCACTTGATCTCCTGTCAGCCTTGGAGCTTGTACATTTACATTCTCTGAAATCCAAGGAGAAGCCATGAAAAGCACTGCTTTTCATTGGGAATTAGAAAAGTGGAAAAGCTTGAAGAGGTGAGGTGGCTGCCGGTGAGTCCACACCATCTACCCAAACCAAACGCTGCCATCTCCACCTGAGCAGCTCAGCTGCTGCTGTTCAAGACGAGCTCTAGGGACGGGGTCTTGCTCTCACTGCCTCGTTAGCTGTGGAAGAGTCAAGTCCTCTTTAAGGACTCAGCTCTGAGTTGCTCAAAATGTTGATGCCTTCCACTTGACCCCGGAGAGGCAGGGATTTTTTTTGTTCAGTCTAGGAAACCCCATGACACACTCAAACCAGTATATATATATGGTTCAAAGGAGAAAGGTGAAAGCTTAGAAGTTAGGACTTTAGCAACCAAAATCCCCCAGTCATCACCTCGCTGGGAGCAACTGTACACCCAAGGTGAAACAGCCTGAATGCTAAAAGAGGACTCGATGGCTGGTGCCCGACAGCAGGTCATCCCACCCCTGGCACGATGAATGCAGCTGCTGCTGCTCCAGTGCAGACCAATACTCTTGATCCAAGACAGGTCAAGAAGTTAACACAGCCCAGGCTTTTCTGTGGGCTCTCATGGAGTCCAGCACACAAACCTCACCAAGTTCAAAACCGTTTCAAGTCCCTGATCCACGCGAGTGGCTGGAAATCCCCAGGAGAGGCAGAGTGCCTGCTGCAGCCAGGGCCGGCAGTCGTGCCGTGCCGGGGGAGCGGGCTGGGACTGCGCTGCCGCGGTGCCTCGCAGTGTGTGCTGGCCCCGGCAGGAAGCCGTTTGTCTGTGAGGTGAGGAAACAAGGAGGTTTTGGAGACGGCAATCCCATGCAGCTTCTCGCCGCTTTTCCCAGCTACTGATCCAAGAGCGCCTGTGTTTACTTCCAGCCTTCCTCTCTGCTCCGCTGCCAAGCAGCCTTAACGACCGGACACAAACCACTCCACCAGGAAACCCGATGGATCGCATCAGATAAACGGCCACTGCAGAGGGACGCTCCGCTGGCATTAACCCTGCTCTTCCTGGGTCCCAGCAAGGGGCCAGGGTTACCGCAGGCAGAGCTGACCCCACGCACCACCAGGTGTCTGCTACTGGGGCCAAAGGTGTCACACCTGGGCCTGCTCCGCAACGCGGCGGTGCTGCAGCAGCTTGCATCACACCCAGCGGCACCGCGTGGCTCGCCGGCAGCGACGGCGGCCGTGCCAAGCACAGGCGGCTGCGGTTGCGGGTTCAAACCCCACGCGCTGGCTGGAGCGGCTCCTTCGCAGCGGTGTGATGGTGGGAAACGCGTGAAACATCACTACGCTGCGGCGCCAGGGGGTTTGGCCCGCGGTGCAGCCAGACTGACCTCCCCAGGGCCTTTGGTTGACCCGCTGGTCTGAAAACGCTTTCAAGAAGCAAATGAGGTGGGACTGCCCTGCAGGTCATGGAGGCTGACCATGGGTGGATGGGACCTGGCTCAGCCTCCTGCCGAAAGCAAGGGCACGTGCTGCCTCCTCAGGCTGTCGGGGTGCGGTGGCACGCTGGGCATGGCTGCGGTGCCCCGTCAAGACCTGCCAGGACCACCCCCCAAAAGGCATAACCCTCAGTAGCACCATGAGGCTCAGACATTAAAGCAGGGCTCAAAAGATCAGGCCTGGCTCTGGCACAGCTTCTCCTGTCAACCTGGATGTGTCACGTCCCCCATTTCCCGGCTGCGAAGCCATTGCTCTCCCAGGCCCACAAGCTCCCTGTGGCACGGTGTGTCACTGCCACGTGCTGAGGGCACCACCAGCCATGGGCTCCCAGTCTCCACTTAGCAGGGGAGGTGAGGCAGGAGAGCAAGTAGCAATTAAAGACAAAAACGCATTGAACATTCAGAAAAGCAGTTCCTTCTGTGCTGCTCTGCAGAAGATGTTTGTATTTTCCACACATGGGCAGACTCCTGGCCCTGCTGGCCAGCTGGCAGCTGGGTATGGGACTGGGCTATCTGAGCACCCACCGCTTTCTCCTCCCTCCACCTTTTTGCCCAGTTGCAAAGAGCAAAACTCGAAGTGTGCAACCGGCAGGGCAGGTCAGCAGGGCTCGCAGGGGGCTGCCGTGGGGCCAGTCCCACCACGCAGTCACTGCTGCTGCACGTCAGCACTGATGCCACGGCTGACGGCCGACATTTCAAACCTTCTCCTTTAGCAAGAGGAGGACAGGGCACAACTGTTACCCCCCTGTTCCAGCTGAGGCAGGCGGCTGCTACAGGAGCCAGGTGAGCAACAACCTCACAGCTCGAGTGAGGTTAACACCGAAGTGACAGTCTAACAGAGCTTGGAAAGAAATCTCTGAGCAATCCCTTCTCATCACCTAGCCCACCGCCTTTCCTTAATTATCCCAAATATTCCAGTTATCAACTTCCCTTAAACCACAGCTGTCCTGTCTCCTTTTCCTCTTCTTGGTGACGGCTGGCATGAGCCACCCAGGAGCATGCTGGCTGGTCCCAGCGTGGCGGTGATCAGAGGGCAGAGGGAGGGGAGAGGACTTCTGCTCTTCCTCAGCTCCATTCCCAAACCAAACTTCATCCGTATTGAGAAACTCCAATGTTTCCATTGCCGGAGAAGGGAAAAGAAAATCTCAAAGATTGTCCCATTCTCCCCAGCAGAGTAGCAGCAGACTGAGCAGTGAGCGACAGGCAGCCACCAATAAAACACTCTGGCCACGTCGGCACACGTTCAGATCCACTTCATCTTCCCTGTGTTTTAAGCAAGCTAAAGGCTATTTTAAACTGACCTTCAATAACACACGCCGCTATCGCTATACGGACTTGCTGGGGCAGCAGCTGACCTGATTTTGCTCTTACTTCTTATTAAGGGCCAACCATTGCATTAAGCCAACACACTTAGACAAATCCTGCCTGGGCTTGAGGATGGCACCAGGAGAACGGGCCATTGCCAGTGTTTGGCTGCCTAAATCAAGGGCTGAGCAGAAGCCTCAGCCACCCCTTTTGTCTCCTTCGCTTAAAGCCAGCTGCACCCAGGCTCCGCAAAATCACTCAAATTCACCCCATCCCAGCGACCAGCAGAATTACCGACAGGGCGGAACTTTTGCACACCAAAACCTGGTTGTGCAGCGGCAAGTGGCTCCTGTTTTTGGAAGAATACCTGGCAAAAAAAAAAAAAATCTATTGAATAGCTTTGACATGCTTTAGCCCTACTGCTAGCCCTGTTCTGCTAATCCCTTCCCAGTACTGCTCGCACACTTGCCTGGGTCTGCAGGGAAGTGATCCTGTGTTTGACATACTTGTTATTGTGTCTAGCTCGCTCTCACGCTTACTGGCCTGGGGCCAGGCAGCAGAGGGACATAACCTTGAGCCGGGCCGAACCCTGCCTTTCCCAGCAATTGAAATGGGAGAGGGTCTGAAGCAGGAAAAACAAGGAGGCAGCTTTTCCCTTTCTTTCGGTGGCAATTCCCCCACCCTGCCGGGCCTGCCCAACACACACACATTCCTGACACGGTGCCAGGATGGACATCGGGCAGCCTGCAGGGAGCAAACGCCCAGTCGGGGCGGCGGCAGAGTCCTGGAGGCTCCGCCGAGGCCAGAAGGAAACCTGCAGCTCCCTGAGAAGGTCGATACGAGGCTCTGACTCACTCAGCCAGCGCCGCACCAACAGGCCCGGCAAGTGAAATGTCCTCACAAAACTGTCCCCCAGGTCCATATGGAGATGCATCAGGAAGAGCTCGACATCAGGTCTGCTCTGGGGTTGATGTTTTGCATTCCTCCTCGTCCTTAACCTGAGCTAAAATACGCTGTGCTTTGCTGTAGCTCCAACCGTAGTGATTAGAGCATTCAACCCACACCTCATGGACACACATTTCCTCTAGAAACGCCTGGCAAAGCCTGCTTGCTGCCCCATCAGGTCCACACACGATGGGTGTCCCTCCCCATCGTCCTCACAACTGGTTGATGACAGGGGGGCAATGGGGAGATGCCAGGGTACAACACACTCTGCACCACCAAACACAGTCTCCTGCGCCTCCGGGCTCTCAGCTGGCACTTCCATCGACATCACGTTTACCTTAAGCAAATCTAGAGAAGAAACACTTTCAGGTCTCCTCCTGGCTTTGCAAGAGCCTTCCAAAACCCACCTTGGCCAGATGGAGCACTGACTGGGCAAGGTTAGTAGCCTCAGCCAGCACAAGTGATGGATGCTGCCCTTCGTCAGCTCAGCTGGCAAAGCAGGCAACGCTTTAAAACCACGTTCAGTGGCCAGCACACAGCTTGCAAAGGGCTTTCTGGAGCACATTTGAGCAGCAAAGGGTTTTTTCATCACCTTCCTGAAACAACCTCGGTTATGGTCTTGCCTATGAATGTGCCCGATCCTTAAGGGTATGTTTGAACTTCAAAACCGGTGTCTGAACGAGGATGTACTAAAAAGGGGCATCTTTCAGATTTCACAGTGATGTTTTCCCTGCCAAGCGACCCAGCTGCTGGATCCTGACTGAAACTATGCTGTCACCATCTACCATCACAATCACCTACCTGGAAATTAATGCAACTTCACAAATAATGGCCAGGGGCTGCTCTGGGGACAGATGTAAGCCCTAAATGGGGCGGGAGTTCTTGAGACTCAAAAAAGCAATGCCAAGGCAATACATGATTTACAAAAATTGCAGCAAGGTCATTACCGACAGCTCCACAGCAGCAAGGCCTTCTTCTGCTAGGTCAGCTCCTTGACCATGTTCTCAAGACAGGAGATACAACCTGCTCCTGAGCAAACTGTGTCCACCTACCACACTCCAGAGACAGATCTGCAAGAAAACGCCAAAGATTTCACCCATTTCTAACAGGATTGGCTTCACGGAGATGTTCCTAACCAGCTTCAAGACAGCCGTGCCAGGCTCTGCCAGCCGAGGCTGTGGCAGCAGCCAACGCCGTTCACGTCTCCCTCAGCACAGCAGAGCGGAGGCTCGGCGGGCAGGGCAGGCAGGGATCCCCGGGCAGGCTCTGTCTCCTGGCCCGGGGCTGTCCCTGGGAAATCCGGCGCTGCCCCGCGGGGCGGCCGCTCTGCTCGGCCGGGCTCCGCTCGCCCACGGGCACGGAAGCGCTTGTGAATGGGGACCCGGGGTCCCGGGAGCAGCAATCAGGGAAGGAAGCACCAGGCCCTGGACGCTTGCAGATGAGACAGGAAGGGATTACACATATCCCACCGATCCGAACACGCGTCCCCCTCAAACAAAGCCATTCCTGCCTCTCCGTGCAGCCGGGGCTGGGAACGGGCTCCCAGCTGCTCTGGGAACGCCGCGGATCACTTTCCTTTCCCACTGTCAGCACCTGCTTAGAGGTTACTTCCTACGACCTTCAGGGTAACAGTTTTACTGCCCTGAGAAAGAGATGGGGATGATAAACCAGGGCGAAGACGAGGAGCCCCTTCCATCCCCCTTGCGATCCTCCAGCCCCAGCGGACGCACGGCCTTTCTGAGCGCCTGGGGTCTGTGCCGCGGAGCCGAGTCCCCTGAGGGCAGCCTGCGTGCACTCTCTCCCATCAAGCTAGAGACCAAGGCAGGAATAATATGAACATATATTTTTAGCAGCAGCAAATTATTTCTCTTACAGAAGGAATATTTCCATGCTGGGCTTTTTCCCTTCCCTTATCACAGCTTGTATATTTAGAGCGTGAGAACTCTACCTCGCACAAACAAACGCTGCCAGGGCCCCGTGCTCCATGAGGGATCTGCTTCTGGCCTCTCCGATGTGCCCCTTTTTTGGACACACACCACACACACACACACCACCCCCCCCCATCTTTAGTCCACAAGTGGGAACTGTCAAAGGGAGAGCTGAGTTTGGGACATTATGTGGAAAGGAAGGGAAAATGCACTCCAGAGAATTATCAATCAGCACGTTTGTTAAATCGTAGCTGCAAGTGGCCGAGCTGCAGGAAACCCGGAGCAGCCCCCGAGCCCTGCTGCAGCAACAAGCAGCTCCTCTGGCGCAGCAGCGCAGGCTTCACCGCTTCCCCTCTGGCTGCAGGTGCAAGCAGGGATCCCGCGGGACGGCTGGAATGGTCGGGGACATCCCCAGGGCGATCTGGCTGCTAAAACACATCGTACTTGCCAGCAGAGAGTCTCACCCAAAGCGTGGCTTTACAGCCCGTGCTGCACAAAGCTCGTGAATGAAAGGCCACGAGTGCTTAAACCCCCATGTGTGCAAGTGCCAGGTTAACGGAGTAGCGAGTCAAACTACTGTAGCCTCTTGGTTTTGCTCTGCTTTCCCAACCTTCTCTCATGCTGGAGGCTGTGCAGCCCAGCTTGCCTCCCCGCCTGCCTCCCTGTCCTCCTGGCCACTGCTGGGAGCTGCTCTCTGGCGAGGAAGCCGCAGCCAGCCGGGCAGCCCTGGATCTCAGCTACGGAGGCTTCTCATTCCTAGAGAGGAGGCTGATTTCACAGGCCGACCGTGGCAAACAGCTCTGCGATTTTTGCAGTTTGTCATGGATGAGCCGTTAGGACCCGCGCGCCCTGCTCCATGAGGGAGGGAGGCAGCACGATTCCTCCCGGCCAACGAGGCCCAAACACTACCCACGGCCCCTCTAACGCAGATTTAACGCATTTCAAACAAAAATGCATCAAATGCCCTATTTCCACACATGAGCATGGGGATTTCACGGTCTGGGTGACTTTCATGACATCGAGATTGATACGGACACTTAATCATAGGTAGCAGTTGCTGGATGAAGCCCCAGGGCGAGGGGTCGGTCTCTCAGATGCCCACCTGCATTTGCTCCTCTTGGCTTTGCTCTGTTTATTTTCCCCACACCTCTGCACGGGGCATCTGCCCTCCCACCGAGAGGGAAATGTCAAGTCATTGGGGTTTTTGTAAATCACAGCACCGTGCCTTTTGACCTGCACCGAGACAACTACAACAGCAGCATGGGAACGGAAATGAATTTGACTGGTTAAATACTCATAATTTGCGGTCAGAGGCAGCGTCACACAGGCAAAGCTTGCAGCGAGTTGCTGACCCGTTCAGGAGCTCCCACAGTGGTACGGGCACAGCTATTTCAGAGGAGAAGAAGTGATGTGCACCAAGAAAGGGTGGGTTCTACCTGCAGCCAGACATCCAGGCTCTCATCGCCAGGCTGTGCACGGAGCGGGCACGTGGCAGACGCTGCCGCCCGGGAGCATGGCGGTGGGCAGATGAAGCAAGGCTCAGGCTGTCTGTGAGCCCTGCCTCACACATGAGGGTTGGAAGATTTACGCATCCCTACCTGTAAACTGATTTTCCTACTCTGTCCAGTGCATACCTGAACGTTCAGGAAGAATGGCTTATCTTAGCATGTTAGCATTCCCATTCTTAATCCATGTGATCCAAATTTCCTCCAATTAACAGGGATTTTCCCAGCCATGAGTTATACCATCGCAATCAGAAACAGCTGCAAATGTGTCACCTCCAAACTCAGATCCTGACCCCTGCGTGTCCTTGACGTCTGGTCTGTCTCCAGAGGACGTTCCCACCTGCCTGCAGACCCAGTGGTGGCAGGATGAGCAGGGCTCTGTCCCGCCCCCTGCATCACCACAGTTCTCAAATCTGGTCTTCTACCAGTTACTTTATTTCTGTTAATGGTCTCTGGGTGCAGCTGGGAAAGCATTAGAGGAGCTTCCACACTTGGCAGATGGGCTGGGGCTATGGCAAGGCTCAGTCTCTCCCACTAATGACTTGGAAGAGAGTAAAAGCAAGGAGAAACAGAACCATCAGTCCATGACCTGCCGTAAGGAGCCCCAGACTTCATTCAGTCACCTCTAAGGGTTAAAACAGGCTCAGCCCTCAAGACACGACACCGACTCCTCTGCAGTTCTCCTCTCAGTAATTTGGTCATTGCTCTTAGAGGCACTGGCCAGAGGAGGTGGGCTGAAGCCCTTCCTGTGACCCAGTTCCATTGCATGTCCTGATTTCCACCATCCTGCTGGGTTTGGGCCCAGCTCTACACCTACAGCAGAGCTCCCCTCACCACGTACTGATGGCCTGAGGCACTTCTGATCCCTTCACCTGGGGAGGCTCCAGTGGAGAAAACCTCCTTGAAGAGTTGAGTCTCACCTTGATCATCCACCCAGTGCCTCCCCAGAGCCAAAACACTGTGGGGTGGAGACCAACAGCTCACAGTGCAAACCTCCTACCCCAAAGGGAGGAAGAGGAAGGAAGCTCCCACCTCCGAGCTGGGACAAGCCTTCCTTGGTCACCTCCTCCACTCTGCCCTCTTGGCTGTAGGCAGAAAGGTTAGCACAGTCCAGGCACAGGAGATACTCTGGGTGAAGCTGGTCATGCATTGCGGGGCCTGAAAAGGCAGAGACCTGATGCAGGAGGTGGTATTCTGCTTCAGCCACCACCAGCTCCTTCCCCAAAGAGAGCTCAAACTTCTGCCCTGGCTTGTGAATAGGGTCAGGCATTTCTGGAGAGACAATGGATGGGTCTGGGGGCTCAGGGAGCTCTGCACACAGTGATCAGAGTAAACAGGCTGTAGTGGTGACCAGAAGGTTTGCCAGGAGGTCCAGGAGTCGTCTCCCAGAGGGAGAGGTCTCCATCAGCCCCAGAAGCCACCCAGCGCGGGGAGCCGGTCCCTGGCACAGCCCTCTGGGGGAGGGTCAGCAGGCGGGAGGAAAATAGAGGAGCAAAGGACAGTCCTCTGCCAAGATTCGATTCTCCCATGCACGGGGCCAAGATCGGTTGCAATGATATCAGACCCACGTACTGTTCAGAGCTGGCTCGTCTCTGCAGGACACAAACTCTCTGGCACGGAGCTGCACTGCGCGAGGCCAAGCCCAGAAGCTGAGCTGCGCCATGTGAACCACTACAAGTGGAAACGCAATCCCATTGAAATCGGAGCGCGTTCAACATAGTGTCCAGAGCACAGCCGTCCTAGAGCCAAGCTGGCAGTGGGGAGAACAAGCACCGGTGTCTCTCACCTGCTCACCAAACACACAGAAAACGCTGCTCGGTGCCTCTTCCTGCAAAGGAGAGGCCCCAGCTCTCGGGGGAGCCCACGAAACGTGGGACAGGTAGAGATGGGCACTGCCTGCTGCTGACAGCCTGAGGTTCATGGGGGGAAAGCAGGAGGCTGGAAAGCTGGAAAGCATTTGCACATGTTTCTCATGACCTGGATTTCTGGAGAAAAGTGGTTTGGTAAGGACCAAGAGGCTAAAACTCAAACCCTGGGTTCATCCTGGCAGCGGGCTCTATACGATTTGGGCTCCATACAAGCAGTGAGCAGCCCGGGCTGGGTGAGCTGCAGGATCGTGGGTGCGCGACTGGTGGTTGGCAGAGCAGCCTGGGGCCAGGCTGGCATGTCGGGAACCACGGAACCCTGACTACTCCTGGCTGAACACCTTAGTCCAGAAAAATACTTGAAATGGCAGCGGAGTCGGGGGGGGGGAGCAATAAGTGACAGCCAAAAAATGGAAGGGAAAGCAGATGCATGTTTGGGGCAGTATTTGAATTGAAAACCCAGACAGTGGGAGTGTGAAAATGAGATTTCCAGACAGACGCCTTCTCTTCTGTGTGACCAGATGACTGGCTACAGGAACACACCATCTGATACTGGGAGATGCACGTCCACGCACATCTCTCATGGGGTATTTCCAAAATTGCTTTCTGCCCAGTCCCTGCATGAAGGGAGGGTCCTTTCCACTGGCACTGCTCTTCCCTTGTTATCTTCTTACTGTGGTGTTACCATCCCAAGTACATTTTAGGCCCTGGGGAAGGCAATCCCTGGGCACGAGCTCCAAGAGCCAGAGGGAACGGCAAGTTTTCCCATAGGGACCATGCCCCCACATTGCTGTGGTCACTACCGAGAGTCATGAAAGCAAGAGACCTGAAACACCCAGCAGAATCACTCCGAGGTTAAACCTGAAGGCTGGAGCGAAGACTTCACCCACTGAGAAATAAAGGGAATGTCTTGCACCTTGCCTGTTGCTCGAGCTGCCCAACTCCCTTGTGCAGGCAGCGCTGGTGTTAAAATTCCTGGTGTGAAGGAGAGAAGAGCCTGACCCACTCTGCCACCGCTGGCAGTGAGTTCTGTCACCCACGGAGCAGCCGTGCCGAGAAGGGGGCAGGAGCAGGTTGGGCGCAGCGCTGAGCGAGCAGGATGCGGGAGAGCTACTGTTCGGCCGTCTCGAGGCTCAGCGATGCAGCTGTGGTCCGACAGCTGCAACAGAAACCATCTGCCCGCGCGCTGGGCTGGACAGGCGGGAGGAGAGCAGGAAGGATTTCCAGGATGAGAGGGCCGAGAGGGAGGCAGGGTCTCCCGTGAGATGGCGGGAGCTGAGTCGGGTGGAGGTTTTCCTGCAATAACCAGCGCTGCGGGGCTTGGGTTACCCCATGGTGGAGAATGGGAAGGTAGGAAGGAGGGGTCAAGTCCTCTGTGAAGAGATTCAGAAAAGCTCAAAAGAGAGAAATGAAGGCGTTAAGAGACAAGAAACAGTCCCTGCAAAACAGTCCCTGGCAAGTCTTTGGCGGTACCTTCTGCCACCCAGCCCGCAGGGAGCCTCCGGGCAGTCTGCTCCACAGTGGGGAGGGAAAAGTTCAACCTAATTCAACCTAAAATAAACGGCTGTGTTCAGAAGCACCTCTGGGTTTGCATGGATCTGGGGTTCGTTTATAGGCTGCATAATTGCTCTGCATACAGATGATCTTTCCTTGCTCTGTATCTGTTGTTTCACCTGTCCTACTATGGCAGCAGTTTGATGGATGAATTTAAGGGTCATATCCAGTAGTTTCACTCCGGGTTCTCCCTGCCGCACCACTAGATCCTCACTGACACGCAAGTTAGGAAAATCCCATGCAGTCTTCAGCACAAGAGACTTCACGGGGAAGGCCACCGAGGGACTATTCTCTTTCTGAAAGGATGAGAAACTCATTACCGCCACAGATGGCCCAGCTCTTCCAGGACTCTTGCCTAAAATGCTAGTCCAGCGAAGGCCACAGGCTTTATAAGATTACAGCTACTCGAAGTTTATGAGGTTACATAAAACATTTACAGTGGGTGCATTAGTAACACAGTGGCCTGCATTTATCGCTGGGGCATGCTTGCTGCAAAGCAGGGGTGACCCCAAGGCTTAGCTGGAGCCCATGTGCTGGTATTTGGATCGCTTCCACCAGCATTAACAGCTGGGCTCCGAGGAGCAGCCAAGGGCAGCTCAGATGTCATCTCTCCGCTCCAGCACCCACCCACGGGCTGTGGCGACGCGCCGAGGGCCCCAGGCAGCCCAGCACCGGGGAGCGTGAAGGGCTGGTCCCAACCGGGCCGGCCCGCTGCGTTTGGGCTTTGTGGGAGCTCGTGGGAGGTGAGACCTCTGAGCCGGCACGGCTGGCTGTGGCTTTCCGAGCCCTCTCCTCCTAACTGCTGCACCCAGCACCGTGCTTCTGCCCTCCATCACCTCGCATTGCAATGGGCCTCCTTTATGCAGAAGGGAAATTAAAGGGTTGGATGGGTAAGGAGAGACATTTCAGAAGGCAAGGACCAGTCTGCACAGCTGGGAGCGGAGAGGAGGTGGCAGCAGGAGCCTGCCCAAGCTGGCAAGTCCCCGAGCGTGGCGGGGGCAGGGTGTCTGCGCGGCCCCCGCTTCGCTCAGGAAGAAGGAACAACAACAGGAAGAGAAGAGAACTCGCTCAGACAAAAGATAAACAGACCGGCTAGATAGCGAAGCCAGAAGTTGCTAATTAACCTCAAATTGCTTCGGAAAGGACTCCAAGTGGAGCGTACCCTTCTGAAACGCGAGCAGGCAGAGCTGTCCCAAAACATCTGCTGCGGCGGCCCCGCCGTGCCTGCCTGCACTGCAGCCGTGGCTCCCGCGGTGGTTTTTCTCTTGGCAAGCCCTGAGCTGTCCTGGGCGTGAAAGCAGGAGCAATCAACTCGCAAAAGAGCTACACCTTGCTTTTCGCTCCGCCTAAACCTGGTTTGGGTTCGACAATGGTGGGCTGGAGCCCGTCAGGCTTCCCACCAGCAGCAGAGACCCTCGCCCTGTGCTTGCACCGGCTCCACGCCGAGCGCTTGCAGAAGATGCGGGCTTGTGGAAGGAGCTGTGGGCATCTAACCAGAGCTTGGAGCAGCAACGCATCCCGAGCAAAGCTCCTGCGCCGCCGCATCGCTAAACCCAGCCGTTAGCTCAGTTCATAAATAAAGCCCTTGCCCCTGCTGAGCGTACTTCATATGCCGCCCGACCTGGAGATTTACAAAGGGGGCTGAAGCACAGCTCCCTCAGGCAAAGGAAATAAATGAGAGAGAAAAATTAAATGGATTGCTCAAACCCAAGGGCCAGTCAGGAACAATCTGGGCGCCTTAGAGCAGGAAATGACACTCAGCTGAGCATCTGTGTGCATGTCAGAACGGATTAGGAGCCTGTCAGGAGCTTGACATCAGCTTCACCAGACGATTATGCACGAGAGGGCTGTGGCGGGGCTCTGGACAAGCACCGTTACAAGTGCTGCAGCCCCAGAGCATCTGCCACTACCTTGCAGTGCAATATTTCTTCTCTCTCCACTGAATGTCCTCAGAAAACGATGCCAGGCTAAGATGTCAAATTTGGCTGCAAACCAGAGCAAGTTTTCAAGTGCAGTGTCTGGTGAAGCATGGGGATGTAACACCCCTTCTCTGCCCGCGAGGTGCCAGGCTGCCTCTGCTCCTGCCCAGCCCAGTTGTGTTTGAGGGGCAAGGGGTAACCCCTGTCCTGCATTAGTCAAGAAGAGGATTTTGGCACCAGCTTTAGCGGAAATAGGCCTGGCTTTAACCGTGCCCTAGCCTGGTGATCTAGCCATGAAAACACATCAAGATTTGGCGCTGTCCCAGTATTTTTGGATTAGGAAGGGCTATGAATAAAGCCTTCATCCACAGACGGGTACCCCAGCCCTCACTTTTCACCGTGCAGAGATACTGGGCTCTAGGAAGAGAAGACCTTTGGATCCAGAAGTGCTACTGGGCTGCTATCAGAGGCTCCCGAATCTCTAGTGTTCAACCAGGTGACTCGCAATTGCAGGAGAGCAACAGTGACACGGAGCTCCGCTCGGGGCAGCCCCCGGCGTGCTGCAGCCAAGATCCTGGTGACACCATCTTCCCAAGGTGCGTGCCATCCCTGCCGCAGGGAGCTCAGCCAGCCCGGCCGGCGCGGAGCCACCCCCTTACACCACACTGACTTATTCTGTGTGTGAGCCATGGGGAGCCTCCCCCTCGGGATGGCCACGGGGACTACGCAGAGGAGAGCTGTGCTGCCACCCACCCCGCTGGCACTCGTGCAGCTTGGCCAGCCAAGTCTGCAGCCTCTTTTTTGGAGCACCTGATGGTAAGAAGCAGCACGGGGGGCAAACGGCAATGTAGACCTGCCATGGGGGCATGGGCAGCAAGCCCCGAAACACACAGAGAACGTTGATTAATCAAAAGGTTTTGCTTTTCATCTGTTCACACTTCGAACACAAATCTGGATTTTCTGCCCTGAAAGCAAAAGCTTTTCCCTGCAAAAATGTTTGGTTATAAAGCTCTACGGCACATCAGCGCAAGAGACTACTTTGACCATTCTGCACTGGATTTTCTCTTCAACATCGTAACATTTGTGGTGGGGGCTGAATACTGCCTGCGAAAACAGCACAGCTTTCTTAACCCCCGATTTTCTTTGCAGTAGAAAGGAGTCTTAGTTCAACCCAGCTGCTCTCCACTGCTGTGGTCTCACTTCATGGTGTGTCACAGATGCTGCCCTTCCATTTTCTTTGTGGATTCCCTGGAAACTCCCAAATTCTATAAACACATTTTGGGAGCAAGTAAGTCCACGTTATGGTAAGAGCCCGATGCTTTCAGCTTCTGGGCTTCAATCCTGCTGGCTGAGCTCTTCTCCGCTTGCACTTGAGCAGTGCAGCAGACGTCTAACAGCAGGAAAACCCTCACTGTGAAATGACACTTGGGCGCTGAGCCTCAGCAAATCCTTGAGAGCTGTGGTGGCCGCGCAAGTTGTTTGTTTTATCGCAGACTAAAATGTCTCTTAACAAACACTTTTTCTGAAATGAGTAAGAACATATGAACTGATTTCAGCGTAGAGTCAGGAACATCTCAAAGGACGCAGTGGGTCACAGAGGCTCTCCCAAAAGCTGGTGGAGAGTGACAGGGACCTGCAACAGGTCACTCACATCCCCATGTTCTTCAGGACTGGTGGAAGCAGCCCTGGAGACATCTGTGTCTCTTCCAGGATCTTACACCAGCTGCCTAATTGTTAGAAGTCCAAAGTTTGGGGACACAAATGTCACCACAAGGATCCTAGAGCTGACACTCAATGTCAACGGGAGCCTCTGCGCTGACTTCAACAGAACCTGAGATGAGCCCCAAGAGAGGAACATGTCATGTAAGCACTCACAGCCCTTTTCTACATGATCAAACTCATATCAATCCTGTGTCATCCCAGGGACCCCCAGAGGTCCTTTCTAACCTCAGTTGTGGAAGGACTCTAAATAATTTTCCTCTTTGACCTGTTAAAGCCTTTTGGGGACAAATACACCGAGGTCACCATCATCAGTAAAACAGGGAAATGTTTTACATCTTTACGTGGGCTGAGATACGTGGCTGGGGTGAGATATCCCGCTGGGATGCCATGAGCTGGAAGAGCTGTAGCTAGCAGCTGTGCCAGGAGCGGTGGCTGGAACAGCGCCTGCAATGGTCACTATGGGCCCTTCGTCTCGTTTGCTATTGCACGCTCCTGAAATAGCTGGTGTGACTTTGGGAGTATAAACCAAAACAAAAATCCAAAGTGACAATTTAGACACGGACAGTAAAGTGACAGATGATGGAAAAATTACCAGGCTCTGGAGAGGTAATATATGCAGGGAAGTGGATGCCTCACCTGCGAACCGAGGCTTGGACACTTATGGTGACCACTGAGCTATGAGCACAATTCGTCTATAAAGGGACCATGACTGAACCCCCTAACTATTTTTGACTTACACAATTAACATATAACCTATCAAAAGCCCATCAGATTTTAAATGCTTTAAAAGAATTTTCAAGCTTTCTATGATAGCATAAAAACTCTCCACGAAACACATCTTCTGTGCCAACCTGCTCTCTCCTACCCCCACAACTGAGACCAGTGCATCTGATTTGCCTCGCCCATTGAGAGATGACACTCACAAACCCACCCTCAACAACCGAGCTGCAGGCACGTGAGGTTAAGGATTTACTGAGGCAGGTTTCTAAAAGCCTCCCTGTCCCTTTCTCCTGGATATCCTACAACACAGGGGAAACATTATCCAGCACTTGATAATCTTGCCATTAAAAAAAATGCTAAGAAAATAAGAAAGCATCCCAATGTCTGTCATAAAGCAATAACTGATTGCGCAATCTATGGAGGAAGCTCGGGTAAATGATTCGGGTATTTGACAACTAAGGAAGAGAAAAGCTTGGATGTGAACAGTCCCACTGGCTGAGAACATTCTCACGCCTCAGCAGGGATGGGAATGAGACTCAGTACGGCTCACAACTGCAATTACCGCTTTGCTTGCTAAACGTCACTTCACTTTCTTTTATTTAGAAAAATAACTAAGAAATTACAGCAAGCAAACAAAGCAAACAAGCAATCCTTGTCTTAGAAAAATCGCGATGTCATGATAAAGCGAGATAAGAAATGGTGGAAAAGTGATTGTATTAACGCTGATGAGAGCCCCGACGTGTTACGCAGCAAGAAAAACAAACGACTCCCTCTCAGATGGAAGAAAATGTTTCTTCTCAGTTGGAGAAAGAAAAACACAAAGCGGCTCAACTGCATCCCTGAAATTGTGCAATTTACTTTGCATATTTGGCAGCAAAAGTAGAAGAAGCAGTTTATAATCCAGGGTTTTCACGCAAATGACAGGTTCTTGGTTCTCGAAGGAGTATTTCATTTTGGTATGCTTTTTTAATTAACATTCTAATAGTACGTTAGAATTAAAGGAATACCATCCACTTAAAACGCACGTAGCTGATCGAGCATTTTTAAGGACTAGTGTGACAGCAATCCCCAGGCTGACTGCAGCTGAAGCAGACCAGGGAACTGGCACTTCCCTGGGCAGTTTGGGGTTTGTACGTGTAACTGCAGCCTTTTCTGTACAGCCAGCTTCTCTGCGCACCTTTGCCGGGCAGCTCCCCCCTTCCCACGGCGACAGGGGACAAAGACTTGAAGACGACCAGGCAGCAATCCACCCAAAAGCTGTGGGTGGGCAAGGGCTGCATGCAATAGCTGGGGTTTGGTTTTCTTTAACCATTTCATTATAAAGATGCTGTACATTTTATTGTTTTTAAATGCCAATCTTAACTGCATTAAGGTGGAAATTACGGATAAAATAACCTGTAAAGCTTCTACTTCTGCCCCAAGAGCTGGTTCTGTGTTTCAAGAAATGGAACAGCCGGTGTGAAACACATCTAGAGGGACTGAAAAGGGCACTACCTGCCTGCAAAAACAGTTGAAAACTAGTGAGAATCTCCCAAAGAAAGTAATTTTTCAGCAAGGAGCTGTACCAGGCAGTTTCCCAGGCAGCTATCGGGGCAGCAAAGGGAACCAACACTGCTGCCTCCGGAAAGGAAGGAAAAAAAAACCCACGAGGGAAGTGAAACTGTGACAATTTTTAAGTCCTAGGGACAAAGTCCTATGACTGGGCACAGTCCTGTGTCACATGAAAGGTGTGGGAAAATGCTGAAGCGTTGATTACACTCACATTTCGAGCTTCAAAAATAGCCTGAGAACCAAACCATGACTTCATAGCTGTGGCAGCTCCCATGCGCAGCGCTGCCAGGAGGGGCTGCCGGATCCCAGCTCGACCGGCGCGGGCAGGATCCCTCCCGCACACCTGGCCAGGGCACCGGCACGTTCCTTCTGCTCCGGCGCTACAGAAACAGCCCTGATCACACTCAGACTTAAACCCCAGGCCTAAGCGCTTGGCTGGAATTAGAAATGAATTTAAGCTTAGAGTTAAACCTTGAAGACGTCCTGGTGAGTAAGGCATTTTCCAATTATCTCATCCAGCGTATCCAATCGCTGCACTGACTGTATAAACTAAATGAAACCACACACAAATTACACTGACACTAAGAACAACATTTAACAGGGCTGCCCTTTGCAATGCTATCCAGGTTTATTCTGTTTACAACTGTGTTTACTGCTCTAATCTCCCCAAATTACCCAGTCTCCAACACGAGACGTAAACAGGCAGAAATCTGGCTACTGGTTCCGAGGATGAGATTTTTTTTTATGAGTTCTGATGGGGATAATAAGAACAAAACAGATTTTTTTTTTCAGAATTGGCTGGGCTGCTGGTGCAAAATGTGCCCCCTCAGAGAACATCCAAAATGCCTGGCAAGGTGTTGCATGTCTCACCGTCACAGCTCAGCATGCTCTGCTGAGTCTGGCTGGGGCTCGCCGCTTCTCTGCCTTGAGAAGACTCAGGTTTGTAACTCACATAAATCATCTTCATGCATGGCAGAAGCTCACGGATGTCCCACCTGGACGGAGCCCACCAGAGCACTGTGCGCAGCCTGGGGAGAAGCAGGACTCAGCAGCCGTGCCCCTTGCAGCCTCCTCGCACAGCTCTCGCTGCCGGCAGCACCCGGCTGTGTCTCCCCTCTGCACGGAGCTGACAGCTCTGCGACAAGGACAGGAGACCCAGCAGCTCGTGCCAAAGAAGGGCTGTGCTGGTGTCAGGCCAGGCACGTGCTGCCACGAACAGCCAGTTATCTCCAAAGACAGATGGGAAACCTCCAGAAAACAAATATAACAAACATCGCAGGTACCTGCACAAACTAGTGGGGCTGCTCAGCCCCTGCACTCATTCCCAAAACACCAAGGGGGTGCAAGAAACCTCCTGAAGAAACCCCAGCTTCGTGGAGTGGAAGGGAAGTGAGTCCTGTCTGCCCGTCCAGCAGCGACTGCCTGTTGCACTCCTGTTGGTGTCCCACTCGCCCCGACAAGCCCTACAGAGCTGTCACTTGCAGGTGGCCACAATGAACTTCTGGGCAACAGCAGCTCCTCTCCCCCACAGTTCTGCTAGTGGTGACTGCTCCTCAACATTGTTTTAATGCCATACAGGCTTGTCAGCCCCATGGAGATTTTACCCTGCCCTGCAGTTATGGTGGTGAGAGCTGTACAGCACTTCAGGAGCAAAAGGAGAAAGACAACCCCCAAAAGACTATGTGCGTACGACCCTGCTCCCATCTGCCCCTGTGCCACCGCAGCCACGGGGGCAGGGGAGATGCTCTCCGCACACCAATCAACGCAACACGCCGCAAACTGGGTGTCACTGCAGCAGGCTGGGGGGACCGCAGCTCTTAGCTTTGTCACAGGGCCACAGTTTGCGCTGACACCTGCTCTCACGGCCGACTGAAAGGGGAGGGGGTCTTAAAAGATAAGCAAGAGCATCCATAAACGCAGGCAAAAAATAACAAGAAGATCAAATCCAGATGTGACGTCAGTTCCAGATACCTGCCACGCAGTTTAGCTACTCAGTGCCACAGTAGGGTCATATCCAATGTCCCCAGGCTGCTTCTACACGAGCAAAGTGACAAGGAAAAAGGGAATAGTGAAGAAACCATTGGCTCTGCCCCCGGGGGTGCTCTGTTCTCCGAAAGCCCAGGTCCATGTCAGTCCTCATCCCCTTTTTTTGTCAGCTCAGGGTGTTCTTCCACCCAGCCGGGCGCACACAGCTCCCACATCTCTGCTGACATAGCTGTTTGTTGGCTGATGCAGTAAACCAATTCAGTGAACTTGTTCGTGTTGCATGCAACCCTGCAAAAAGACAAACTATTTGTGCTCCATGTCTTTTTCTAAAACCTTTTTTTGCACACTTTAAGTAGCTATATGTAGTTTTCCTTTTTTCCATTGCTTCAGCTGTCTGGTGGCAGTGAGCACCTGCTCATTAACCACCATTTTCCAAGGTAGGTTTCTAAAAGTGGTTTTGAAAAATAAGATTCTTTAAAAGCTCCAAAAAAGGCAGCAGCGTTTCCTCTTCAGAAGAGCACAGAAATAACTGAAAAGGCAACTCCTGCTAGAGAAAAGGAGCACAGACAACACTGATGCTAGATGCAACCACCTAGGAACTCAAACTACAGCTGAATGGGAAATGCACAGCAAGGACCGGGCTCTCAGTGGCCTCAGACTGTCCATCCTTGTGCCTGGAGATAGCGTGACTTCACAGGGATTTTTAAACTGCATCTGAAAGTGGAAAGCACCGATCCTTCCTGTGAGGGATGAGGTTGTAGCCAGACAGCTCGAGGCTGGCCACCAGAAAGTGCGCAGGTTCTGGTAGCCCACAGAGGTCAACGTCCTTTTGTTTCCTTCTGTCTAAAAGGGAAGAGCACGAGGAAAGATGCACGTACCGACATCGTCTGAAACGCAGCGACCCAAAAAGAGGCCAGAGCCCCGTGGGACTGACCGTACGGAGGCTGGTGAGCACAGACACTATCAGACAGCTCTCCACAGTGCTTTCCTCATTTCATCGTTTCAGGCTTTATCCTGCTGGTGCTGCGTACCATGGCAAGGGTCCGGGTATCATGGAGAGGAAAGAGTATCCTTCCCAGCCTACCACCTCCATCCCATGAGGCTAGAGGCTCCTGGAGCTGGATTCTGTATTTTTCCCATCTCTTTGTGGCTGGCACGTAAGAGATGGCTCCACAGGCTGCCAGTTCCCTCATTCTGTCATCTCCATCTCTGAATCTTGTTTTCCCTAGATACCCGAGCTCTGAACCGAGTGCTGCATGATGTTTAACACACAGGCATTCAAAATGAGGAAGGGTGATGAACGGTGGGTAACTTTTTTTCCAGTGATCTCATCACTATGGTTAAAAAGGGGAACTCAGACAAGCTTTGTGGTCTAATACACAGAAATATCTCTATTCCTTAGAAACAGAGTTTTGACATTCATATGCAATGGCACACATAATTTACACGTACAGATGCCACGACTTGCTGCTCAAATCAGGCCTCTGCATTCAGAAATTCTTTGCTGATCTGGACGCCTGTTCATGCATGTAGTCAAATTCCTAGCGCCTGTTTGCACTTGTTACGGTAACTACATGCAGTAATCAGGCACACCTTGTTTGTACCTCTTTACCTAGACAGTTGCATATTTGGCATGACTGTGCAGTCCAGAGAGCATTTATGAATGAATTAAACCACTTGACAGAATCAAATGCTTGGGGAAAGGACTGGCAAGAAGCAGCGCTGCTTTGTGTCACTTAACATTAAAAATACAGAGCACTGGCATCTTCCAGCCTTGCCCCAGCACACGCTGCTTAGCCTTTTCCCCCAAGGGTGCTAAACGGGCTCCTGTCACTCCAGAGCTGCCAAAACAAAGTACCTGCAGCGCAGAAGTTAACTGGGAAACTCTCTGCATGCATTGGCCTAACCTGGCCTAATTTATTCTAGCATCATAATTCTTAAAGCTAACTATTGCCATAATTACGTCCATCTATCTCATTCCAACAGGCCACTCCTCAGCCAGCAATCCTTCCCAGAGTCACCCACTGAAATTCCAGATCATTTAATTTCAAAACCAATTAGATGTAATTAGAGGAATTTCTATAACTGTTCCCTTTATGGGATGCACAGGAATGATCTGTACTTCGCCTCCACTGATGGTGGTCCTGAAAAGGCTTTGAACAACTTTCTAAGAAGAAAAAAGTTCCATCAAGACAAATTTGCCTCCTTATTTCCCCTCTTTTATCTAGGGAAAACACCTAACATGAACACAGGGTCTTCAGTTCCGAACGCAGGCAAATTTAGAGTTTATTTCCAGCTTCACGTCAGACGCAGGGCTGGGGATGTTTCAGCCACTGCCAGTGAAACTTTCGGTGGTGATGCAGCAAGGACGGCTGAAGAGCCGTCAGTAAACAGGACGAGCACAGCTGGTGTCTCAGCTGGCTCCAAGGGAACCAGCAGATTTGTTCCTCGTCCCACTACGGCCAGCAGCAAGACTCATGGGACCTCAGGTGGAGCGCAGGATTTTTCACAAAATACTTCTGTCTCAAGAACTCAGGCCCACGTAGGTCACCCTTCTAAGCACCATGGCTCATAGCGAGGTCATCCCCATCCCCCAAACCTCGGTGCCTCCGGGCTTTCCCCAGAGCCCTGGTTCAGAGACCTACTGAATTCAGCCCAAATATTTTAGATTCTCAAAAGCACCCAGGACAACTTTACGATCCAGTGAGAGCTAACTTCCATCCACTGTCCTAAGGCTTGCTGCCTTGCAAAATCTTGCCCTAGTTTCAGAGGAAGGTGGCATCTTTCCAAAAGAGAGGCTTGATCTGGGCCAGCGCCACGGACGGAGATGGGATGCGTTGCTGCTGCAATGGTGGTTACCACCTTCTCGCCTGCAGAAAGGCGGTTTGCACTGGAAAGAGAAAGGGAAGCAGTGCTGGCAACGCGCGAGAGCAGGGCCTTAGGCAGCAGGTTTCTGGGCAGCTACTTCTGCTACAGCATCAGCATTCCCTCCCTGCGAGACTCTGGGTAATTGTGTATTGGCCTCGTGCGGGTACAGCAGCCCTTCGAGCTTCCTCTGGGTGTGCAGGCACTTTTATCACTTGGGGGCAAATGTCTGTGGATTATTTAATTCAAATGATCAAACACACCTCACACACTATTTTACACCATTCTCCACATGAATCCTCTTGCATTTGGCAGTTACTGGCAGACAGCTTCTGGGAAACAGATTTAAAACTTTGGGCTAAAACAAGGTAATCTGTATTAGCTCTGAAATGAGAGCTTTTCTGTCCAGCAGGCCAGATATTTTTTTTTTTACACTAGCACAGCAGCAACCTGTGCTGTGGAGCCGTCCACACCTTCACCTAGAAGAGCACCAAGTCCAGTATCAGTATATACAGACAATTTGATTTTTCTGTGTAAAAGAGAGTACACGCCTCACACGCCTCAGCCTTCACGCAGATTTTTTCTGAATGTTTTGCAGTTCTCTTTCTTACTTTGATAAAAGAAAGTTACTTTCAAAAGTAAAGGCTTATAATTTCTGGTGATCTAAACAGATGTGACTTGACAAAGGGGTCCATTGTAGGGCCATGTTAGTGCTTTATTTTTTAACGATCAAGGCTTTGGTTGTTTGTTATGGTGAGAAATAGTTTCCCCTCCAGCTAGCCCCTTGAGAAATTCATGAGAGAAAATCCAGACTGTGAAAAGTATGGCTTGTGAGGAATTTGAAACAAGATGACAGGGGAAGCAAATCATCGTGAAAATCCTATTACAGAAAGCCTGGGCTCATGACCACCTCCAGTCCCGAGTTCATCCTCCCCGAGGTCCAGGTGAGCTCTCGCTGTCATCTGCGTGATCCCTGTCCCTGTAATCAGAAACATCATCCAGCCTTTCTGTCCTTCTGCTCTCTGGAGGCTCTCGCTGGGTCTGCTGCTGAAGCTACACAGCGGACAAGGGTCTCGAGCCAAAGACAAAACAAGGTTCAAACGAGTGAGACCACGGGTGAAGGTAAGGAGGGAAGAACTGGCAACACAACCGGCTGCCGTTGCACAACTCCAGCTAATCAGACACAGATACAGATGCAAGCCACCCCTGAACGCTTTAGAGAAGTTTACATTTCAGCTGGGTTTCGCAGCTGGACGGCGATGGCTTCGCATGCAAAGCTTATTTCTCCAGGGTACAGCTCCAGAGAGGGGTAACCATTGAAGTGCCTCTGGAAAGCTCCAGTTTCTGATCCATTTTCAGGTTTGTTCCCCTTCCTGCCAGGCTTCTTTCCACGCATGTCGAAGTGCTCTGCTGTATTGCAATTGAAGTACAGTTCAATAAGTTTCAGTCCTCATTTAAGACTTTATTTTCTAAGATCGCAGAATAGCTTGGGTTCACGTTAGAACAGTTTTAAGGCCTCCAGCATCAAAGATAATCTGTCATAAATCTAAAAATACCAGCTTTTCAGAGAGGAGAGATGAGATGCCAAGACTTCACACGCACAAACAACTGGGAGATTAGGCTTCAAGTTCAATTTGCCTTTTTTCCTGTGGTTACCTAACGCTGGACCCAGCAATCTGATCCGAATCACCTCGAGATTTTTTTTCTAATGCTCCCCCTGAGGTGTGGTCTCAGCATCCCCCAGCAGAGCACACGTTTCCTTGCCTGCTGCAGGAGGCTGTTACAATGGCAGGGTCTCCAGCACACCGCGCTCAAAGCTCTGGCTTTTGCACGGCGCTTTTCAAGAGCTGACCTGCAGCCGGGGCTGGGGCTGGCTGCCACTCTGCACCAGTAGAGATGATCTCGACACACAGCGAGGGAGATGAGCGCGAGCACAATGAATCCACAAAACTGCCAGCGTGCAGGAAATTGGCCAATTATCCAGCACTGCCTTTTAGCAGAAACGGTACAAAGGGATCTTTATGGTTGAGAAGATCGCAGGAAAGGAAGGAGAGAGGCGAAGATTGGTGGAAACAAATGGCATGGTGAACTACAAGCAAGTATTTATGACCTCCCTCTGAAAGGTTGTTCTTAGTCCAGCTTATAACTAGTGACTGAAGTCAGGATTATTTAGGAGAGCTTGTTAAAATAAGCAAAAAAAATAGTTTGTTGATAAACCTGACAGTGCTTCTAAATCACAGCAAGAAATACTGTCAGCAGCTTTGCTTAGTGTAAGGACTTGCACCCTTCCCAGTGTGTTTCTCTTGCACACCGTGGCAGCCACAGGAAGGGACAACGGCAGAAGCCACGTGGTGACCTCCTGGCTTGTCCTCCTCACCGACGGTCCTACAGGACCACTGGCAAACTCTTCATGGGATGTTCAGGGCCCTTAAACCTCAGCACACAGATTTACACTGGAGCAAGATGTGTCAAAATAGTAACAAAGGCTCAAAATAGTAAGAAAGGGATGGAGAGCAGGAGGTCAAGTTTCTGCAGCTAGCAAGGATACCCCAGTCCTACACAGACAGGCCCTAATTATGCTGCTGCCTGGCTAAAAAGAATTATCAGAAAATAACCATCGAAAAATTCCTTTTTCTGTCCAATACTGTAAACACAAGTTCAGCACAGGAGACTCCACGGGATAAGATGGTTTTGATAACTTCCAGCCGCGTATACACTCTGCAGATTCGCTTTCCAAACAGCCTACTATCACCATGCAGGCAGCTCATTTATTTGCTGAGAAATCTCATTTAAAGAAACTAATCAGTGAAGATTTAGTTTCCTCTGATAAGGCATGGGAGGGCACTGCTAAGGTTCTGGCTTCTGTTGGTTGTCAAGCTTCTTGTCTAGCGGCTAACGTCACATCACTTCTTCAGCCGGTGTGCCCTGGAGGTCAGGGGCTTTGTTGCCGATGCTCCCACAGGCCACGAGATGGATGGTTTCACTGCCTAGGTTTCTTCGGGAGTAAAAGTGGGGTCTTCCAGCCAAGCAGTCAAAACCATGCGAAGGTGGGTGTCCACGACTGTCAAGAATTGTCTCTGTCTTTAACCGAACGCAGCAGCCCATCTGCCAAGAGCATCTGGAGCTGCCATAGGAGACAGGATTTGGGACAGTAGATAGGGCTTGTACATCCAACCTAATGCCTTCTCTCCCTACGCTGGCCCAGATGACGCTCTGATCCAGGGGGAAGCAGTACCGGGACCCCGTTGCGGCAGCTCAGCCCACTGGTGGTTGGGAAGGAGCGGCAGCGAGGAGGGCAGAGCTCCCCTGCACAGGGCCCAGGCTTCACGAAGAGCCGAGATCATCGTTGGCAGATGTATCTTCCCCAGGGCTCTGAAATCTCTGTCAGCAAACAGAAAGCAACTGGAAGGAAAAAAAAGACGAAAAGAAAGCCTGCATTTGAAATATGCTTTGTTTTCGTTTAAAAAATCCAGGATCCCATCCAGTTTGAAAGAGGAGGCGAGCACTGAAACAAGCTCTTTGTTTTTTGCATTAGTTCAAGAAGAAAACACTTTTTTTTATGTATTCCTCCGAGGTTTAAGTACTGCTTCCAGCCCCCACTTTTGGCAGGCAGGGAGCAGGTCACAGGTACTGGTCTCAGAGCAGCAAACCAGCAAAATAACCCCTGGCCCAGCAGCCCCTCTCGTTAACCCTTCCCAGCTGGCACAGGGGGCATCCGCCCACCCCGTCACCTCCTGCAGCACTCCTGTCCCCCGTCCTGCATCCTGACAATAAAGGACCCGCCACCCTTGCCTGGGCGGCACCTCTGCCTGATGCAGGGCCAGGAGCCCCTCTGCCCCCCCCGGGAATTGTGGTCTTCTGAGCTCTGGGGGGAAACACTCGGAAAGAACGGTCTCACAGGGCAAACTGGGGGCTTTGTGGGAGAATTATACCGCAGTACCACCACCTTCAGCAAGGATGTGCGAATGGATCCTGCGGCGGCTTTGAGACTGCGGCGCTTTGTGGCAGGGGAACAGGGTCCTGGTCCGCTCGCATCCCCCAGGGCAGAGGGACAGTGCCACTGGCCAGGGCAGCACACAGTGATGGCTAGGTAGGACCATGGCTCGTGTCTTCACCTCCTCCCACTGCCACCCCCAAGGCAGACCCAGCCACTGGCCAGCCCACGCTGAGAGCCATCTTCAGGGCAGTGCCTGGGAGGCTCCCTGAATGGCGACAGCTCCATCAGCACCCCCAGTGCCCCTGGCAGCTCTCCCCTCATGTCTGCAGCTCTCCGAAAACAGGCAGGAGCCCCCCCAAAACTCAGAGAGCCACCAAATTGCAGCTGAGAGCTTTGCTCAGCCCTGGCAGGGTCTGAAGCCCCTCAAGCGATGTGCTGTCCTTCGCCAGCCTCGGCCTCCAGGGCTTCCCAAACACGCCCGAGCGGTTAACTCCTGCCCGCAGATCACCCGTGGCTGGGTGCCCTCTGCCCACGGTAAAAAGACGCTGTTTTATAAGGACTGCCCACCGAATCCATCATCGTGCAAACAGCACTGCAGGCTGCATCTGGCACCAGGGGAGGGACAATTACTGCAATTGCTGAAGGCATAAACTCTCTCCGCGTTTTCTCTTGGCTGCACCGACCACGCAGGTTGAAGGGTGGAAGGGTGAGTGCCAAGTGTTACGGTGTGAAGCCATTTTCCATTTGTTTTTCATGGCTTACAAGTTACCACTCCCCGCCTCCACTCCTTTAGGTTGGGATTTGTCATGCTTGTTCTTAACCCAGTGGAGAATTTCTTTAGGAAAGTTCAATAGTATAAGTAGCAGCAATTATTCATCTGGCTTTCGTCATGGAAGATAACAGATAGTCACAGAAAGTTGCTGTCTCTGCGAGGGAGGCGGCGGAAGAAAGGACTTGAGCCCGCAGCCCGGCAGAAGCACAACCCAGCACACCCCAAGGTCTTCCAGGAGTAGATTCAGCAGCAATTCCCGAACCCAGACACCAGCAAACACCCACCCAAATGGAAGCATTCCATGCAATGCCATAGGGCTGGTTTTCAGACGGCTGAGCATGAAAATGTGATTATCATCAGCTAATCAAGACATTTTCCAGACGCATCCTGGGTGCAAGAGTAAATTCTAAACCTGCTTATAAAACCACCATGACCTGAACCTTCGGGCTTGGCGTGGAGAGTCCTGAGCGAGACACCGATCCCCGTGCTTGCACAAGGAAACGCCGTTTCCAACTGGTGACAGCTCTGCCCGCTATGTTGAGCGCCAACTCCCCTGCGCTCACTGAGCCTGCACCCAAGCTCCAATTCAGCAAAAGAAGAAACAAAAGAACTTTTTTAGTTTGAAAAAAAAGCAAGGAACTTAGACACAAGCAACCGAGCTAGTGAGATGTAATGACTGAACTTTCAAATGAGCAAAAGCCAAATGTGCCAAGTGCAGAGTCCCACCCTGTCCCGTCCACATCCCACGTGTGTAACATGCCCCGTGTCCTGCTTTACAGACTGCCACAAAGCGAGGCAGAAAGGGGCTTTGCTGGCTTCTGTGCAAAATACAGCTTTCAACATTCTAATTTTGTTTAGTTTAAATCTTAACCATAATATTTATATTAATGCTATTTATTATAATTTATTTTTATTTAAATGCTCACACAGAAGTAAAATAAAATAAAGTTGTGTTGGGCTGTTTTAAAAACAAAAACCACAGACCAGATAAGAAAGATAGAAGACATCTTTCATGTGGAGAGATGGCTGTGGGTCATCAGACGCTAACACAAGAAACAGCAATTTGCTCCTACACCAAGGAACAATAAAAAGGCGTTTAAACACTTAGATGAGGAGTTGTGAAGGCAGAGCAGGATTAATTCCACGGGAAGGAATGATTCCTCACTCTGCCACTTGAGTACAAGAATGAAACATTAAAAAACCACAACCCTGTCTAATTTCTGTAGAAAAAACCCAGTCTTTTTCATACTTTGAAACAGGATGTTGCTTTTTCACATCCATTAATTTATTTACCAAACATTGACTCTCCCCATAGATTTTACAGTTAATAACACAGTTTTGCTCAGATAAGTCCTCGTTCTGCCATCACACACCGAAATGACATTCAACCCCAGGCTAACAACCCCAAGGGTCAGAGGATGTGCCAAGTTGGCACCCAATTTTTCCAGTGATTCGTCACATTATTTCTCAGTGTGTCACTCCCCAGCAGCCGGCCAGTCCCACACTCTTCCCACCTTGAGATAAAACGGCTGATCTCACACGAAACAAAAAAAGAAATGGCAAGAGCCGCTAATAGCCCTAGCTTAAACCTTGCAAGGACTCTGCCATCCCCACTGGCCGCTCTGAAGAGGAAACACAACCAGGCTTTCCAATGCTGTAAGTTCAGGTAAACCAAAGACTGGGAAATGGGCCAAATTGATTGTTTTTAAAGAAAATATAAGCTCACCATAAAAAGGCAAGTCCCACTTTGTATCCTCTTATGCAAACCTCCTCCTGCCCTGATGCTTCCAATGGCAGCCAGCACAGCAGCCCCCGCGGGGTGTAACAAGACAAACCCGGGGGCGGTTTTTGCTCTGGAGGAAGTCTCCAGAATACCAACACTGACTGACAAAGGCTTCTACAACATTGTCATACTCCTATGATGACTATGGCACCCAAATGGCAATGACCTTCCTCCCAAGGATGAGGAATTACTCTGAATACACCGGCAAGCTGCAGTCCCCGCAGACAGCAGCCTATCGTGTGTTGTGGGGTTGAATCACTACAAGCTGATGCTAGAAACGAGCTTCAGTCTCCTGGACCTTCAGGTTTCACAGCAACATCCCAAGAAAAGAAAAACTGAGGAGTAAATGGAATTAGAAAATTATGTTGGTAAATAAAAACTTTATTATCAAACAACTAAACACGCATATCCACACGCGACAAAGACAAAGGAAACGCTCAGCCCTGTGGCCATCAGAACAGGAATACAGTCATCTTCAGGTGCTCAGCTGATGGTGAGCGCCACGCTCGCTCCATGGGACACCACAGTCCCTCAGACCCAGATGAAGCCTAAGAAAGGACCCCTGTGGTTCGGACCACGTTTCTATGTCCCAGCTCCCACCCACTGCTCTCAGAGAGCACTGCTGCTTCAACCAAGAGGGTATCTGAAATAACAGCTTAGAGAATAGCACTCTGCAAAGCACGTTTTCCTCCAGAGGTGCTCAGAAACACCAAGAGGGCTCATAGCTCCAGGTAAGGAGAGGACGTGTTTCAGGCCATGCCACTGTCAGCCATGGGTGAGGGTGGAGCTTCATCATCTGCCCCTGAAAGAGGCTACCATCAGAGGCTGAGGGAGATCAGAACCAGCTCATGGAGCTGCCCCCATCCCCACCTCTCCCTCTTTCAGCCTCACATCCCTGCCTCTCCCCTCCATCCCGCCTGTACCAGGTGGTGGCAATACCATGGCACACCTTTCCATTCCCCCATCCCAAATTCATCAACCTCCTTCCCGTGGAGGTCCCCCTCCCCACTTGCCTCCCGCCCCTCGGGAGCAGGAGCTGCTCCACGTGCACGAACGGCACTCCCGAGCTGGCTGCGGCTCCCGTGACATTGCTGGTGAGCTCCGACCCCGGTCCCGAGGGCAGGGGGGACCTGTGACTCGGAACAGGGATGGGACAAAAGCATTACTCAACCTTGACTGAGCTACAGCTGTTCCTCGCGTTACCACTGGGTAAAACAAGCATGGGAAAACGCTCTCTGCAGAGCTGGTGCAGTCCCAGGTTGGCTGACAGTCCCCCAACAGGGTACCCCAGCTTCCCCAGCAGCTGGGAGGTCTTTGCAGTAGGTCATTCTGAAACTACACTTGCCCTTTCCCAAACCCTCACCAAAATGTCCATTTTCTGGACGACAGCAAGCTATCTGTTGGCTGTGCTGTTTTAGCCACCAGCTGGGGCAGGATTGCGAGCTGCCCCTGCCCGCGGCACTCTGACCAGGAGGTCCTGCCAGGCTTTCACCTCCTCACAACTCTTGCAGCATCTTTTCCTCCAGTCTCGGCAAACATCACTTTGTCCCACTCGCGTTCACTGGAGCGTTACTGCAATGACCATTCTCCACCCCTGCCACAGCCGTTCGCCCCTCTGCGCCCTGTCCCTGCCTTTCCTCGCACTCTCAAACCCAACATCAGCTGTTTCTCTGGCCTCTCCCACTCACACCCACCACTTCTCATTCAGTGTTGAGGGCCAGTTTCACCTCTGGTCCATTTGTACCTTATTGTGACATTCAACCACCTTTTACTGTCAGAGAAGTAGTTTTACGTTCTCTCATCTCAAGAGGGCCAGAATCTCTGCAGCCTGCTGACCAGTCCCGTCTCCTCACACTCTCCCTTCTGTCTCCATCTTCACACTTACAGAACAAATTCTGTGTGGTAGGCACCTGCCTTTTGCCCTGTGCTTGTACTGCACTCGCCACATTACTATCACAACGCTACCAGCAGTGTTCCTCGAGAACACGTTATCAACCCCATTACGTTTCACATCCAGAAGACCTCAGAGACTGGTGTTAAGTCACTGGTTTGCTGGCTGCTCACTGGCTTCCTAAGAACAATGGAAAGGAAGCAAAAGTGACTCAAAGATAGGCCCAACTAGCATTGTCTGGACAGACAGGGTCTATCCAGATAGACTGCAGCACAGACTGGAGTCTCATGCTGAAGGAAGAGCAGCAAAGGTGACGGCCACATCTCTGAGCGAAATTTTCCAGTTAGAGGTCACAAACAAGAAACACAGTCACGCTCCTGTTTGAGACATGCTGCTCGCGCAGCCTGAAGCTGCACTTCGCTGAAGAACTTCTGTGACCTTCATGAGGCAGGTCCTCACAAGGAGACTTAAGGTGAGAGGGAGGGAAGAGCAGGAACAGCTCAGCAGATACGGGGCTGTTATCAGTCTTTGGAGAGTTGGAGCTCCACTTCCAGTCTCAGCTGCCAGACTGCTGTGACTCAGCGACAGTTTGAGCTTTCATCAGAAAAGGAAACATTTCTGATTTTCCTGGTTGCAGACAAGCGAAAGATTCTCTAGTACTTAAAGAAAAAGCCAAAGTTGCTTTCCTGTCTCAACTTTTTATTTTTTTAATGTTTTTAAATTCACATCATTTTTTACTTTACCCATTTTTCACTGTTCAGTGTTAAACACACTAAACCTTTCAGACAGCCTTTTAGATCTAATTCTTGTGGCCAGAGCAGAACTAAGTGCACTGTGTGTTGGAGGAAACAAAAGCACCGGTTAAAGATTTGCAGCCACTCCAGATAAAAGAGGAGGGATATTTTAATTACAGTGGCCCTTCTACAGATCATGTCCAAACCACATCAAATACACACAAATACTGACTGCAGGAAATTAAAGTTGGAGACTTAAAAATATGAATAAATCAAGGAATTCTCACGCTTAACTTTGTCCTGTGACCCTCAAGGTCTCCCTTCCCGATCCACTTTCCTAATGTGAACAGAAAGTTAGTCGAGCTGCCAAAACAGGCCGTGTCCTCACCTCCACATGCCCACACAGCCCGAAAGCAATGAGCTCTCTCTCCACATCACTGCCCATTTGATGTGCGTTACTGTACTTATTTCTCCAGTCACAGCGGACTGAATCAGTGCTACCCGAAAGGCCTTGGCTCACTGTAGGCTTGCCTCCTCTTGCTGGGGTTTTGGGTGAACGGTGCCTCTCCCATCCCCGTGGGACATCCTAGGCTTCTCACAGCCCCCCGCGACGCAGCTGCAGGGCACTGGCCTTGCCATCTCCCTGGAAGATGCTCTGCTGAGCCGTGCTGGAACAAAAGCAGTGCTTCCTCCTTGGGGCATCTGTGCAAAATATCGGGAGATAAAAATCAGTGCCGAATTTGGAGACCCCAGTAAAGGAGAACAAACTAAATACTTCTGGATGGTATAAATCGTTCACCTAATGCCATCGGTATTAGAAAAGTAGTACTTAGTTGTACTGCGATGATAATCAAGCGAGGGATACGGTACTTCCACACTGAAGAGGCCACGGGTAAAGATGGGGAGGATATCAGGTGCAAGTATCAACCAGCTTGGGGTAATAACGGCGTGTTTCATAAGCCAGATATCAACACGCACCCTTCTTATCTTTGCTGGGCACAAAACTGAGTTGCTAGCCTGGCTGATGAACATAGATTGGCTTCAGCACAATAGAGCAGGCACTGCTCCTTCTTCTAAGGGTGAGATAAACTGTCAAGTGAATTGGAGATTAACTATCCAGATGTAAATGAATTCATTGCTATGCAACTGATAGGGCTCAGGCCTGGTTTAGTGCAGGATGGAGTCAGGTTTGGAGAGCTCTCTCAATGGCCAAAGAATTTATAACCTGTATTCATGGCACTCTCTGTAAAGGGCCGCCTAACAATGCAGGAGCTTGCAAGCATTGTTCCTTTTGAAGGGCTTCGCCACTCCACCCCCACTCCTCTGCCCCCAATTTACTCCCCTCCTCCCTGGATCCCCCAACAGACCCGCTCTGCACCCTTCCCTCCTCCTGATCACACAGGAAGAAAGCTGGGGGGAGGTGACCTCCGCAGCAGAATTCGCTATTCATGTTCCGTTCCCCCTCACAAATCCTTAACTTCTTGTCTCTTTTTAATCTTTTTTCTCTTGAGAAAGAAAAGATCAAAGGGCTTGGGGCTGATGCTTTCTGAACTAGGCACTTCTTGCCATGGGAAAACAGCGACGGGGAAGGGCTACACAAAGATGCTTGTGACTGGGGGTGGGGGAGAGACGATGAGACAGGACTTTCTTCCATGGAAATGCTTTCTGAAAGCTTTACCAAGCAGCCCCACAAGTAAGATGCAGCTATCCAGCATCCATCCCAGCTTGCCAGGCCCGCCTGGGATACTGCAGCGGCAGCAACGAGAGCACATTCTGTTTCGGGGTCACACGTGAACGGTGTTAACGTCTTCCAACACGGAGGAGGGAAATCCAGAGTGCAGGTGTGCACCGGACTGCATGGCCCACAGCCACCACCAGCAGGTCCCTCCGGTGGCGACCGGAGCATGGGAGCAGTGCAGACCTTGTCCATAGGCCACTCGTTTCTCCTGGGTTCCTTAGGAATGCACTTGCAAGAGAAGCAGAAACAGATGCACTCACACGACTGCTCCAAGCACAGAGAAAAAACCCCACCAAAGCGAGCGCGTGCAGAGCTGTCCCGCACGCCTTGGCCTCACCACGTGCACGCAGCGGAGCTTCACCTTCACATCTGCACCTACTCCCTGACCTCGAGCTGCCAAGCCCGTGCAGGGCTAAACGCTGAGGCTGCCTTTCACAGTTTGATTTAAAACATTCCCTAGTTCCAGAATGACACAGGATCATGCTCTGTACTTCCCAGTGATCCATCATGGGTATGGAGGAGAGATAAAAGTTTCTATATTCGCAGAGAAGAAAGAGGAGGGATGCAAAATACTTCCATCTCCCAAACTGGCTGCGATGAGAGTTTATCTCAAGGCAGGATTTTGAGGTCCTCGGGTACCTTTCCAGGGCAATGTTGGTTTTTCCCTCGTGCAGTAATCCCAGTTTGTCACTGGCTGGCTGTCTTCTGCCAAGGTGCATGAGTCACAAAGCAGAAGCTGCACACAAATTAGAGATTTGTACCAAAGCATTGATATCAAATATTTCAGGGAAAAAAGTGCTCTTGGACCAAAGGTTTGTGTGAGTTTCCAGCTGGAGATGGAACTTCAAAGCAGAGGCTCAACTCTCTAATGAGGGAACAAGCCTGCTGAGAAACGTTTAATCATTGTCGCTTGGACAAGCAACACACAAATAATCTCCCTTTCAGAGGTCTCCTGCTCCTGGGAAGTAGCTGTTTATGTTTCGGAAAAATGTTACCTAGGCTTGAAGGACGGATCTGAATTAAGGTTTTTTACTTTAAACCTGAAATCAAGGCTTGCTGGCACAGAGGGGGGAATCTGCAAAGACTATTCAATTGTCCAGGTTCAGTCCCACCATCTCCTTTTCTAACAGGAATCCCTCGTTTCTCTTCCTGTTCATCTACCCTGAGGGCCATGACCCCGCCAGGACTCTTCACAGGGAGGCTGGGTCACCAGCGCCTAGTTCTTCTCTGACACTCCTGCTCTGGTCCCTGCTTTGCATTTCGCTTGTGCCAGAGCTCTCATGGACTTTACAGTCTCTCTCATGTACCACTGTCCTCTTCCAGAAGGTCTTGGCATCTTCACGTTCTCCAACAAATACAATATCCTTCTGTTCTCACCGGTAAATGACCACTCCAGAGCCTTCAAGCTCACCAGCATCGAGCAGCTCAGGCACAACTGTCTCGCTGTTCTTCCAACTCTGGGACATACAGGACAGGGCAGGATCTGAGGCTGGCTTCACGCATGTAGTGTTAAATTATTTTAGGAACAGCCTTGCTTGTATTGCATTGACAAAAGCCTGTTTCTTGGCCAGTTTACAACCAAACCTACGGGGCTAAACTCATGTCAGGAGTATGTCTCTATGCACTAATGACCACATGTCCCAACCCTACCTTCTCTCACAGCAACTTCTGATTCATGTCAGTAATATTAGATTAAAATCTGCTAAATGTGTTGCAGTGTAAATCCCACGAGGGCTTCACTAACATACACCACAAACGAACTGCAGCACCACAGTGCTGTAACGAATTACAGGTCTTACAGGAACACTGAAAATTCACACGACTTTTCTGCCTTCGAAGCCGGTTTCCTGACACAGGCTTTAAGAATGTGTTCCCTCTGTAGGCTCAACAAATGCCTGAAACATGCTGGTGAGCCAAGGAGAACAGCTGCCTCTCTTCAGATTTGAACTACTTTCACCACCACCCCCAAAACCAAGCACAGCAGCGCTCTCATTATTAGAGAGGATAAGTGTTTGTGCTGAAAGAAAAATGTAAATTGCTCTGAGAGAGATGCCAAATTAGCACAAGTGACCCACAACCAGAAATGCAAAAATTCTCTAGTGGAGATTTAAAGGCAGTTGAATGTCTCAGCAAACGAGCTCCGAGGCTGCCACGATGACAAGCCTCCTCTTGCACTCATGCTCCGATCGCTATAAAACAGTTGTCGTTCCAAAGCGTTTCTGATTAATTTTGCTCTGCCACTGGGGAAAAAAATGCGAAGTGTCACCGTCATAAAACTGCCAGATGTGGGTGTTCGGTTAAATCATACAGACCCTTCAGGTGACAAATGTCTCCCTCGTCCTCCCGGCTTTGCCCATGCACTGCAAACCAGGTCCTGGGCCCTTCTGTTGAGTCCTCAGTTTCCTCTGAGCCAGAATAACAATCCTGCTAAACCCAGAGGTTCTGCAAAATGGACTATTGCCCAAGAGAGGTAAGCGAGAGGCACAGGCTGCAGCGGGACAATGCAGCAAATCCAGCAGCAAAGCTTGTGCTCTGGGACCAACGGCAGCGCAGGCACGCGACACAGAGCACTAACGCAACGCAAAATCAGGGAGATGGTTCATATTCCTACCAAAAAAAAAATTAAAAAAATTCAAACTGACTTGTCCTGGCTGGCTTCTGGCTGGGAAGTTGTACTGCCCGCCAGTGCTTCCTGACACATCAGCCACCCTCTGTCCCCTTCCAGCTGGCACTGCCATAAGTGATCCTGCCCTTCACGCTGGCGGACAGCATACAGCCCCACACCCAGCCCCAAGCCGGCCCAACCCTACAACCCACTGGCCCACAGCAGCAACGGTGGCGACGAATCGCTCCTCTTTAACTGTCACCCAAAGAAGATTTGCACTCAGGCCTTCTGAGAAGAAAATGTCATTTTTACACAGGTCTGTATGTCATCGCAAGGATCTACACCAGTGCCAAGCCCTGTTCTTCCTTTCTCTGGCCAGTAAGGCCTTACTGGTTTTTTCCCAGTACAGCAATGCATGCTCAGAAAGAAACCAAACAGCTCAAAAGTGCTTTTGGTGGAATACTACAGACCTAAAGTATTTGATTAGCAATTTGTCATAAGTACTAAAAGGACATCATAAGCACACTAAGAAACACCGTGTCTACAAGATGCAGGAAGGCTGTAGTAACGTGCACAGAGAAAGAAAACCCCTCGGTGGCCCTGACTGCAACTGGGGCTTTTTGGGAACATCGTTGGATGTCTCCAGAAGCTGAAAACCCACAGTGTTACCATTATTAAAATACTCCCTATAAGGAGAAAAGCAGGGCCAATGCTCCAAGGAGACATGCATGCAGCCTCGTTCCCTTTCTAAAAATGAATCCTGATGAATATGTGACCTTTTGATGACTCCTTCCCTACTAACAAACTGCCTTCACAGAAAGAATGTGAATATACATTTGAAGCGTATACTAGCAGAAACTGAATTGTGAAGATGTAAACTTCAGAATCTGTGCCAGAAACCTACATTTATCCATTGTTTCCATCCAGACAGGGGACAGAAATAAACTGATCGATGAATTCAACCTTTCAAACTCACAATGCCTCCAATGAGCACCTCGAGCAACTCTAACGAAGATGTAAATATTTGTCAACTGAGGCTGAATTCTCAGCAGCCCAGAGGAGAGGGATACATGATTCCCCCTCAACTTGGTGGGAGTTGGGTTCCTCATGTCCACAGCCACCAAAACATCCACATCTGGAGTTCCTCAGCAAGCAATCTTAAAACCAACACAATAAGCAAGTGTAACAAAGCTGCAAGCTGTATTCAGATAATTTCCACACAGAAATTAAATTCGTACTAGTAAGAGGTCTGTATGTTCCCGGTTCTCAGCAGAACGCCCTAAAGGACATGCAGCAGCTCCATGCAACACCCAGGTGACCCTGCGTGGTGTGGGACACGCTCTCTTCTCAAACAGCAACTCCCCACTTGGGACCAGCCTGCTCCTGCTGGGAGCCCGGAGGTGGCACTGCCAACGCGCCACCCATCACAACGCCACCCGAAACACGGCGGCTCGGCAGGACTTGCCCAACCACACCGGGCAGGGATTTCAGCTCGTGCTGCACCCCTCTGCGGGAGCCGAGCGCGTGAGCAACGGAGACGGGGCAAGATGCGGAGCTGCTCCCCGACACACAGCAGCCCCGGCTCCCGACAGAGCGGGCACCTCCAGCCAGCGAAGCCGACACCGGCCGCCCCGCCGCAGCCCGCGCGTGCGTTCGTCAGGCCCGCGGGCGGGACGTCACGGCACCAAGAGGAAAGTCCCAATTTGGTTTCCCCGGTGCCCTGCGCCGCAGCACGCTGCGAAGTGCAGCCAACACCTTTTCCTCTGGCTTTTCCTCCTCATTCCTGTCTCGGCTTTACTTTCTCACTGCCTGTTGGGTGACACTTTTATAGCAGCATCTATCACCGCAGCATCCGAGTGCACCACAGGAAGACAGAAAGCCCCCAAAGGTCTAATTATCTTCCCAACTTTGTCATTTTGCTTTTGCATTTCAATTATTTTCGTAACAACAGGCTGCGAAGCCACGAAGATCACTGTAGCAGGCAGGGAGCAAGGAAGAGAGCTGCTGTTAGAAGCATATGCTTTTCTCTAATGGCAGCTTGGAAAAGTACTGAATCACATTTCTTGTCCAAATGTGTTCTGCTCTGCAGTCTTCCACTCAGCAGTGAGTAAATAGTTTCCCATAAAAGCCCAAGGGCCTGTGAAAGAGCCCAACAGAATCTTATTCCCTCTTTAACTGCCCCAAACCATTAACTTCTCCCTCTTTATAACTACCCCAAGTGGGAGGGAGTTTTGGAAACAAACCTCTTCAGCAGCGAGCAGGCGCTACAAGGCTGAAGGTGGCCAGGGCTGCAGCCACCCGGCAGCGTCGCCTGCGCCCCGCCGGGGGCTCTGCGGTGCGGGGACCCGCGCTGCAGCGGGTGCACTGGCCGAGCCCGCGGGCAGGGACGTGCAGCCGAAAAGCGGGGGCTTTCTGCAGCTCCAGGGAGTTTCCTGGAAGAGCGGCGCAGCAAGCCCAGTCCTGGATGGCGCCTCGCTGCAGGACTCCCTCTCCTTGGCTGTAATTCCTCCGTCTCAACAGCAAGTTCAGAAAATAACGTAATGAAAACAGTCTTTTGGGGTGCTTTTTTCTTCTTCTTCTTTTTTTTTCCATTGCTCATTTTATTTTACAGAGCTACTGCATACGGAGCCGAATCTTTATTTTGGCTCATGTCCTCTTGCAATATCATTACCCGCGCGCAAAGGAAAAGCCCTCTGGAGATTTCCAATCCAAACAGGCCCTTGTTTTATCTACAACTATTTGAGTACATGACCTCAGATAACCCTGTGGCCAACTGTGTGCCAAATTCAAACTGCAGCCCTGGGAACTTTAAACACAGAGAAGATTTTCCAGCTTCCCTCCGAAGGGAAGATGTTGAGTTTCTTGCTGCTCTCTTTGGGTCTGATGGAGCCGAGAAGCCGGGCTGTGCCCGCGGGAGCACGTCCCCGGAGCCACTGTGGCACCGCCGTGCCATCGAGTTCACCTCCGACACGGGAAGCTGTTCGGTTTAGGCAGCAGCACAACTGACCTCTGCTATGTACAAACAGTCACTGTCCCTTTGCTTCTCAGGGTACTGCTCCGGCTTCAGATTACTGAAAAGACAAACAGCTGCACTTGGGCCAACAGACTCATATGTAAGACTGTGTTTGGATTACTCGGGACAGGGTAGGTTTTTCATCTTCATTAGCCTGCTGTTCACAGCCATATCCGCAGTTTCTCACTGGGTCAGAGCCTCTGGCTCTCTACTGCTGTTTATGAATCTAAATAAATCAATTAATCTGGTATTTTGAATGAAACTCGGGAGACTTTGGCAGCTGGTGTTTCACAGCCATTCAGTGCATGCGGGTACCGAGCTCTGCAAGCCCTTGGAAAACGCCAGGCCAGAGAATTTAGGCACCAGAATCAGTGATGTGTATTTTTCGCAGCAGCGACCACTTGCCTCTTCTCCCCAGATCAGCACTTCTTCATGTTACCACAAATGCATTAACATGGAAGAGGAGAATGAATCCTAGAGCTGAACGCAAGCACAGAGGAAAAAATCTCAAGCTCTAGGAACAGCACAGGAATTCGGTCTTGACAGTCTCCGTATCAGTTTCCGACACCGTCACACTGAACACATGCCCACATTATTTCACGTCGGGAACCAACCTCAGCGAGAAGGGCACAGCCCGGCGACCCCTCGAGAGCGGCTCTGTTTCTGCTCACTGGGATTTCCGTGTCTGTGCGACGGGGCACTCGCCCCCGCAGAGCCGGGCTGAGGGCTGAGGACACGAGGCTCGTTTGCAAGCGGCTCTCTCAGCCGCCCGCCGCTCGGATCCCGGGGCATGCCGGGCTTCCCGGGACTCAGAGCAGAAACACAGCGTTTAAAAGCAGCATTTAAGTGGAGGCAGCTTCACCACAGGGAGGGAAGGCAGGACTTGGACGCTAGGCATTGCTTTTGCACCTCCAGCAGCCCCGTGGCCTCAGTCAGGGCCCCTGGGCATCGCCGCTCCCAGGGCAAGACTGGGTCCAGTATCAAGCTGGTGGGCAGGCTGGTCACACAAAGCCGGGGCAGTTTTCGGCTGTATGCAACCATGCATTCATATGCATTATCTAGAGACCTTTGCATTTCAAGGCTGTTGTTATTTTGATCTTTACAACCCCTGGAAAAAATGAGTTCAATTAAGTCTCATCATTAGGAATTTACATAAGGTCACTTCAAGGCTTTGTGCATTTCCTCTGGTTCAGATCTCAGTGCTCGTGGTGTTTCCCCTCTTCATTTATAACCTCGTTGCTGTAGGGCATTCCAAGTAAATCATCCACCACCAGTTTCCTCTCTTCAGCAACATGCATCAAGTTTTTCATTCAGGCTAAATGAAGCTTCAACTATTCTGTACAACAGCAGCCCAGTTAAAGGCACAGAATCCCTTTGAGTGACGGCAGTTTTCCCCTCAACAACAACAACAAAAATTATTTTAATACAGAATAGAATGTATTCATTTTTATTCCTTCAGCAGGAGGAAAGATTTAGTTTCACTTGGAAGCTTAAGCACAAGCAGTGAACCAATTCTTACATATTCTCTGGGAAACTCACTGGCTAATCACTGAGAAGAGCCCTTTTCACTATGAATAAATGGAGAAACGCCCTCAGAAGCTGTGAGAAGCTGTATGCAGCCACGATGCAAAACTGCGGCGAGGTGCACGTCAGCTACGAGCTGATCAAAATGGTACAGATTCTGTTTACATGGGAATCAGCACCCCCCTGACGGTTGCACTTCATTTATAAAGCTGAAGATCAAATTCGAACCAAAACGGATTCTGAACTGCCAGAAGGGTCTAAAGTTTATGGGTATTAACAGGGCAGGGCTGAGACAGGCTGAAGCTTCACCTCCTGAGCCAAGGCCAGCCAGCCAGGGAGGACAGGCCACCCGCCTCTGGCACACTGCGCAGCACCAGCCAACTTCTCTTCGTTTGGCTGGGACTGAACAGACAAGGGCTGTCGAAGCACTGGCCTGAGCTCTTTCAGCTGGGGGCTCGCAAGGGCTTTGGCCGGCGTAAGCCCGTGCTGACACAGCGGATGCAGAGTCCTCCTGCCCCCCTCCTGCGCGGACGCACATCTGGGCAGCTGCAGAGCGAATCCGACTGGGGAACTGAGCTGGGTTAAAATTAACCATCTGGTTTGGACAGGTCCGTTTCAACTGGGATCAGTTCCCTGATCCAGTGACCCTGCAGTTAAACAAGCACTTGTGTCGGGACAAGGGGGGCTTAGAGAGGCACCGGGGTAGGGGAGAGGTGAGAGGAGAGGCACGGCTTCATATGGCAGCAGTGTGCGCCTACACCGACTTAAAACTCTCATGAAACCGCAGCATAAGTGTCCCAGTCCCATTTCCAACAGAGCCTCAGTGACCCTCAAGTGTTTTTCTGCCTCTTCTCTGAAAATGGCAGATAGGAGCCCAGCTCATTTAGACATCACTCACATTCCTGTTTGGAAGCCATACACATCACTGTACCACCACTACACGCTGGGGAAGAATGAATCTTGTCGTACCTCTGACACAGACCCTGGCTTAAGTTTTCAAAGCCTTTCCTATTTTCCCACTACTTTCAAAAAGGATATTTTCAACATTAAAATGCAATAATGCCTCAAACTAGTAGGGATACTTTCCACCTAACCTTTTTCCTCTCTTTATTCCATGTCCTCTACTGACACAGCTATCTCTCTTCTGCTAAGCAACCGGCTATATACGCATGGATGAGTCTTTGCAACTGGAAAAATAACTAGGCTGATGCAGCTTAGGTAGGAGAATCTGACTGTGTGCATTCCTCCTGTGGCTGGCCCCAGGAAAGGGACACCCTGCCACTTTTAAACCTGGGAGGTCTTTTAGAGTTTGGCAGAAATCCCCTGGGAGGCCCGTCATTAGCCATTTAAAACTGTCTATAGTATAGGGCTGCATTGAAGCGCTGGACAAAGCTCCTGCAGAGCTATCTGTCAGGAAAGGCTCCCGATACTGGCAGGGGCTGTTAACAGTAACAATGATGACAATATAGCGGGGATTTTCAGGGGTGGGGACTTCAAAGAAACCCTAAAGAGGTATTTTTCATTAAGAAGTAAGAAAGCAGCTGAGTATTGTTTTTGGCACTAAAGCTGAATATGAATGTTACTGCGCTAAGTCACAGATCAGCGACAGCATAAATTGACACTGATTTAAATATGCATGTGCTGTTTTTCTGTGCTGCTTCCCGTACATCTGTTTGGCATCACCTGGCCGAGACAGCAGCCCGTGGGCCATCCCTCATGCTGATCACTTGGGATCCTCCAGTGCTTACAAACATCAATAAGCAGCCAGCAAACCCCTTACAACAGCTACTATGTGCCATCACTGTGATCTTACGGATGGAGTCTGGTGCCATGCTGGCACATTAGTTCAGCCTGAACCCCTTGGTTACCCGCTGCCTCCCCACTGGCTGACCAGCTCAAACTGGGAGCGAGCCCACGTCTCTCCATGCAGGAACGACATGGAAACCACGGCCGGCAGGCAGGAAGAGTCAGGAGGGGCTCTTGGTCCACAGGGACTTTCCTGCATTGAAACTCCAAATCTGTGGTTCCACCAGGGAGAAATGAAAGATGATCATGAAAAAAGTACAAGATGGATACCATGAAACACTCCTGCTACGGCAAGTCCTTCTCCTAACCATGAGAATTTACTAATCACACTGTTGTTCATGGCATGGACCATGATGATGAGCCTGTGAAGAGAAATGCACCAATAAAACCATAAAGAAGAATATGCAGTCAGAAGCCTGCATGGCCTGCCCTCACCAGCCTTCTCCTAGCTGAGGTGACCAACGGGCTCCACAACCCCAGCAAGTCCCAAACCTCTCACCCTCCTCTCAGGTGACCCATTTGCTTTGCCCAGCCAGGGCTGAGCAAGCCCCGGCCGGATTCAGAAGCGCTGTATTGCTCATGAGCCCAGTCCCACCGTAACCACCTGTGGTTTGTGTCCCTTCGAACCGAAGCCAGGGCCAGCTTTTCCCCCGACAGCCAAACCCCGAAGCTATCATATCAAGTCAGCACAGAGAAAGTGCCCTCAGGGTTTGTGGAGCAGATTGACTTTCACACCTCGCTGGCCACACAGAAGAAACCCAATCTAAACAGCGTAACTTTGCATAACCGATTATTTTCACTGGGGTAATCTGAGCCATCCAGTAAATGCCACTAAATGCTGCTGATCCAGGGAAGGCCCCACTCAGGGGAGGAATGGCCCAACTACAGAAGGCAGCCAGAGCAAAGGCTCCCCAGGGTGAGAAAGGGCTGGTCCCTGCTGCAGGACATGTCTGCTGCTGGGAGCAAAGGCTCAATCCTTCGGCACAGGCCGGTGTCTGCACAGAAGGAAGCACAAACAACTGTTTAGTGCCCAACTCATTTGTATAGTCAGAAACTGGAGTGTGCAAAAACCAGCCAAGGGAAGCACGCTAGCCAGAGCTGCGAGGCAGGCTGCTGTGCAAGAAGCTGTCTGGCTTTACTTGAAGTCTTTTTAACTTTCTTTTCCACGATGTCCCACACATTTTGAGAGGCTTCAGTTTTCAGGCTGACTCCCCAGTGACCTATTATCCTTGCACATCGATCACTCCATCCTGTCACCAAACAGCCATTCACATGACCTTGTTTGTAGGGAACTGTGTTCCTCCTCTGACTCCTCTGTCACCAGCTTCCTTCTCTCCAACCACCAGCTCATTTCCTCCTGCAGGACCCAGCTCCGTGATCTCCCCTTCTTTAAAGCCCATAAAATTAGACTGTGGAATTAAAACCTGAACAGCTGCACAGATTTGTGGTCTGCCCACACCTCTGCAGGACACCCATACTTGCTGCCATGCCCGAGGCTTCAGGAAGGGGCACTGCCCCAAGATGGGGCTGCCAGAGGTGGAGCAGTCCATGCCATCGGTACACCCGAGATGTAACTTGCTCCTGTGGACCCTTGTGACTCCAAAGCACTGATGCAGCTGCAAATGGGAATGCCCATTTCAGCTGGGTCAGTCTCAACATCTGGCTCCCGACATGTCCCCTCCCCAAGCATGAGCTGCAAACGTGCGGGACGGTCGAGCGGGCAGTGGACAAGAGGTGCTGGGCCACCTTCCTGGCTGCAAGACACCCGATTGTTACCACAGTCATTTTAAGGGGCAGTTAGGAAAATAAACTTGGCTGTGCTCACCTTAAACCTACGATATTCTCCTCCTTCACTAAATGCCTCAGTAGGAGTAGCTCTCCTAGAAACCACCAAGCGGAGAGATGAGGTGGGGGTGGGAATGGGAATGGAGGAGTTACTGGGCATGAGAAAAAACCCAGGCTTTCACCTGGGTCTTCCCCCAACACTTCCCTGAATAAAAAGATGATCAACTCAGACTGTGTATCTTGAATTAAGACAGGTAAATCATCTAAATCCGCTTGTCCAGAGAAAGCACAATGACACACAAGAAGCATGCCCTGAATGTTACATTTTCCACCTTTGTTAAAACTCCTACGCTGTCATTTCTCCCTCTAAGCTATCACTCCTGGTGTCAGGAATCCAGAGGGTACTGGGCTGCCTCTGGAAGAAATTTTGCGCCATTGGAAGACTTTGTTCCAGATCAGCACATCCTTAGATAAGCTCCCTATAAAAACCTTCCTGCTACCAAGGGATTTCTATTGCCTTCTTGGGGGAAGAGAGAGAAAAATTTATCCCGAGTCTCTTATAAATGACTGATCCAATGACAGCATCCGTGCTTAGCTCAGCAAAATCCTACCTTGGGCTTACAGCACACAATATAGCTGTATTTTACCAAGATAACTGCAAAATATCATCTTCTTCTAGACTGACGCAACACTATGAATTGAGAAACTAATTTAAAAGCTGTTTCTCTTTTCAGCAGGATACTGCTTTACCTGTCTCTGTTTCCGAAACACTGCATGATCCTTGGCTGAAAGGGTTTCCACAAATACGAAATAGCTGCCTCTTACATCAAGTCAGTCAATCTAGCCACATGCACCTTACCGGGACAAGGTCTTCTTGAAAAGCCCAAACCCTACATACGTTGCTTACTGTCTTCACCATTAGCTGAAAATGCCTTCACAGCAGTAGATGAAGATGGAAATCACGTACTGCACCCCACAGGGGCCCACAGATGTACAGTCCTGACGTCGGGTGTCATCTCCTACCGTTAATACTGTGAGTAACAGATACAGGTAATTTTATGCCAACAGGAAGTCACACAGTTTAATGCCCAGAGGTCTTCAGATAAACGCTGTCGAGCAATTACAGATCTGGCAAATTCTACAATGAAGCCAAGTCTGTGTAGCCCAATGTATAATGCTGACTCAAACGAAAGTGTCAAAAACGCCTAGAGATCCCACATTCTTCTGAAGGAACAAAGGTCTGCTGACGCTGTGAACAGCTGCCCAGGCAAACACTGCAAATCTTGGATGACCGCAAAACTGTTCATTCCCCATGAAGCACATAACAGGCTTTAACTGCATGTGCAACAACAGGACAAGGGTTTTGTGCAGGATTCCCCACAGGATTTGGGAAAACATTGCCATGATGCTACCTGTGCTACAAGATGGGCTGCATGGAACTGTTTAGAAGAAAGGCTCTTTTCTGACCCTACTCAATCATCTTGATCTAATGAAGTGAAAATAAAGGCCTAGAGGCTTTCTGGATTGGCTCAAATGAATTCACTTCACCTGATCCACTAATGAAGCTGGTCATTCCTTTGTGAAAACAAGAACTTTGACATTATTTAACTTTTAATGCACAAGGTCTCTCAAAAAACGAGACCCACTGATTGTATTGCTGGTTTATGTGTAGGATTACCATCCTGAGAACCCACCAGAACAAATACACAGTCGTTCAAACACCGGGAGCTGGGCATCCCATCCTTACCATGACATACAAACAAAGAGCATTATAAGGGCACCAATGTCAAAAAGGAGGAGAAACTCCACAGTGTATAAAACATGGGAATTTTGACTTTTTGACACAGTCAATACACTGAACTCTGACCTCAGGAGGCACAGGGGACTGGAAACCAACAGAACTTAAATTGGCTACAAATCTCTTGTTTTCTCATGACATTTGAGAGAAAACATGGGGACAGTTTCTTTGGGACACATGGGAGTTATAGCTGTGTCACTGCCTTCTCCAGAGAGTTCTTCGCTTTCCTTACAGTCACTCCATCACTGTCACCCACTGACCTTTCATTACTTTCTCCCAGTGCACCAGCATCACTGCTGACCAATGCACTTCACAGTCTGTCCAAACCCATGAGAGGAAGAAAAAGCCTCGTACAGAACTGTATAAAAGGACATTTACTCTGCACTACATTGTGTCTTCTTTTCTATGCTAGTCTAAATACAAGTGCTGTTTCCACTGCCAATTGTTGTTTGCTTGTGCTGTTTCCACTGGCTAAACCCAGCATTTTTTGAGCTAGTGTTGCCCTCCAGGAAAAAACACACATTCATACCTTTCTTGTATTTAGCATAGGAGAACAGAACTGGTTCCCAGGAATGAGGATGACTTCCTCAAAAGAAAACATTTGCTGTCAGCTGAGGTTTGACCTCTAATGGCTAATTTGGCATCATCATTTTGAGCAGTGCAATACGCAACACCATGAAAAATTAACAGCTCCCCCCCCCCCCCCCCCAAGTTCAACATCCGCCTGCAGCTTTGCAAGTGAAAATAAAAGAAAGGAAACAAATACACAAACCGAAACCTCAGGTACAGTCTCTCACATACATCCACAAAAAGAACCTGAAGACAAAGATCTGTAAAGGAAATTTCACTGGAAATCAAGCTTTTGCAGACACTGAGAAAGAAAGTCTGCAACATGAGCCCGTCTTCCTTGAAGAAACACAGCTGATCTGCTGCATTCCCATATCTGACTTCCACTGGTCTGTGTAAAACATAAACTTCACGCTAACCCTATGAAAACAGTCAACATGCTAGAGAGACAACAGTCTGCTCCGAGCTGGTGAAAGGGGAAAAAAAAAGTCTCAGGCTGTCATTCTTCCCTTGCTGTGACCTTCATGCTCCACTGAATTTCTGAAGATACTGAAATCTTGGCAGGGAAGTGTACAGTCTGTGGGAACCAGGCAGCACTGTCCGGGATCACTGGTGAGAATTAGGCCCAGTCAAGCCCTTTTTTTGGGGGGCTCCGAGCTTTACGTGGCCAGCAGCGCAGCGCTAAGCAAGCCGCAGGCTGGGAATTTCACAGGGTTGCTGCTGTGTGCACGCACGTATCGCACGGCAGAGCCCGGTACGGGCAGCGTGCTGCCCATCTCCCGCCCGGCACCCACGGGCTGGGGCTCGCTCAGCTCCCGCAGGGTCTCCACCCGGGCACCCGGACGAGGCACGCTGCTTTGGCATGCCCCCACATCCCTGCACGTAACGGCAACCACTCCCTAGGAGCTCTCGCTACGGTGTATAAAGCCTCAGAGATCAGCAAATACAAATCTCAAGTGGAGACTCGAAAGGAGCACAGTTTGCCACGACAAATCACAAACCCCGATGCTATTCAACGACCGCCGTGTAGAGCCACTCCAAATAGCGAGAGCTACAACCCTCTGAATGAAACGCTGCTGCGCCAGGGCGAGGTGCATTCACGACCGAATGCCCACATTCAGACAGTCCCGGGGCAAGTACCTTTTGAGGTCAATTTGCTGCTTCAACACTGTCTGCAGTGGCAGAATAATACCAGCTGCGCTTCTCGGTCAGTCTCAGCAGCACAAGGTGCAGATTACATCTAAATTGCCAAGCCCAGGATAAACAAAAAGATTAAGAGGGCCTTACCCTTTGTGCTGAACAATCGCACGCTGAAGCAAGAAATCACAGCCTATGTAGTGGGTAGGCACAGGGCTGAGTTTTCGGTTTGGGTTACGGGCTGGTGAGGAGTAAGCAGCTCACTCACACATCTGGGGAAACCACAGATGCTGTTAATCACAGGTTTTCCTGACCTGTAGGCGCTGACAAATTGCATCCTATGGATGAACCTTTTATTAAACCACAGAGGGTTTCAAAACGATATTCTCTTTCTCAGCATTCCCAAGCTGACAAAACCCAGCGCACATGACCCTTCTTAATTCTTCGTTGGGGTGGTGATACGGCCCTTTCCAAAGAGGCTTCAGGGCTGAAAGGAAGTAAACAGGGACACGATGTTACGTTGGCGGAAGGCATCTCAAAAGCTGAAATGTGGGCTCCAAGAACTGACATTTTCAAAATCCTTTGATGATCACCTCAGTCCCGTTTCAGCTGCAGATGCTTTTTGTCCTAAGCAACTCCCGAGACAAATCCCTTGCTGTCTGTTGCGGCAGAAGCATGTTACGAAATACGTAGCCTTTAAATTCTACTGGTTTTTCACTGCACAGGAGGAAGGACAACTGGTACATTTAAAAGAAGAAAATGACTGTTGCTCAGGCCAGGAAAGGTGACCACAAAACAAAATTGCCCTCGTCCCACTTCCATAACACGCTAGAGCAGGGAGATAGCTGCTCGGCTCACAAGTTAGTGAGAAAGATGATGTCTGGCAGTTCTCATCATCATCCGGACCGACAGAGCAACCCACATAAAAGGAACAAAAAAGCCTGCTGATCAGATTGGTGTGACAGAGGCTCATGAGAGACATGCACATTTTCAATCTAAACGACAGCTTGAGGGATCTATATTACTAATTATCGACTAATATTGCCAGAGTTCCCAGGCTGGCTTCAAAGGTTCTTGCAAAGTGCCCCAAGCACAGGGTTTTTCATCTAATCATAAGGCCTTTTTCTTTGTCCCTGCTAAATGGATTGCTCCATACTGGCCTCCCTCTGCGTAAATCAGCTCGCACATGATGAGTTTTGCAGCAATGAAATTCGTTACCTTAACCACAAAAAACCAGAAACATTTGCTGCAACTGTTAGAACACTTTTGCACCTAATTTAAAAAAAAAAATAAAATGGTGGTTTCCTCTCTTCTCCCCTCCCTCCCCGCCTACTCCTAATCCCATGCTAACACCTTTCTAAAAGGCTGGGGTGAGCGGCTTTGAAACTGAAAGAGCAGGGAAGGGGAGGAGGGGGGGGGAAATATCAGATCTCCAGACAATGAAATAAAGCAGCTATCTCTCAAATCCTGCAGCGCTCAGGCTGAGGTCATAAGTTAAACAGGACATCAGAATAGGTGATGTAATTTGCTTATTTAGGATCAGAGCATTCAGTGAAGTGAAAGAGACAACCTATTTGAATTTGCAGATAATCCTATAATAAATGCAGGGCTGTTCAGTTGCAGAAACTGCAGCTGGAGCCTGAGGTTTTTTTTCCCTGCCCATTTATTTTTGCAGGGGATATAATTGCAATCATTTTTCCTTGCAGGAAAGCCTTGAAACCTCACCTGGGATCAGCCTCCCATTGCGTTAGGTATTGTTCAAACAGGGTCCCTGCCCTGGACAGCTTAAAGGCTAAAGGGTCAAGTCAAACAGAGGGTGGGAAAGGAAAGAGAGGCCCGAGGGAGGCAAGGAGGTGGCACAGCCACACTGCAGGACCCAGCTCCCCCAGCCCACTCCCTCCCTCGTACAAGGGCAAAGCTTCATACTCAAAATCGAGCTGAGCAGCAGTTGCGCTTTCATGTAAAGCACAAGTCAGCTTTTCTGAAGACAGACAGGTTGTCCTGGCTTCAAATCTGTCTGCAGAGCCTCAACCCAGCAAGGACTTTACAGCAGTTATAAACCTTTAACAACGAGGTTCTCCTGTAACAGGAGTAATTTATCGGCGATCCTGTGCAACACTGGATGCACTGTTTTCCTTTCAAACCATCGTGACAAGCACTTGCGATATAAAGATTTAAAGCTAACAACTTGCACTGTTTATCTCCTCAGTTTATCACCGTTCAAACTGTAATTTCACCCTGTCAGTGCTGCACAGAGCCGCATTACTCACACCCAGGGCTGCCAGCCCCTTTCCTGAATTCATCTTCTTTTACACCAGCGTTTTTTCACTGACAAGAAGTCATCTAGGCCAGACACCATACCTTAGCCAAAGGAAGCAAAATGGCCCGAGTACCTTGGGCTCTTCAAGAAAGAGAGCAGTAAATGATGAGGCACCGTGCACGCTGCCAGGTCAGCAGCTGCCATCTACACCTGCTTCAGATGGATCTTCAGTGAGGCGGCACCGAAAAGCAAGACTGAAAAAGCCAAGGCAGTCATCCCGGTCATAGCTGCCAAAACGTGTCCATGCTCAAGTGTTTCTTTACAAGACTGGAATGGAGTCATGTCCTCCTGCTGTCCTACCAGGCCATACCCAAGTGTCAAAGCAGGCAGGCATGCCCCATGCACAGACACCATGTCTGAGTGAGGGTGGCTGCAACACCAGCAGGAGTGGGAGATAACCTCCTCCTTGAATGGACGGATCTGTGACAGAAGTCAAATTTTAACCCCCCATAAAACGATCTAGCTGTCAGATGTTCATATCTGTAACTGTAGCCACCCAGTGGGCCACTTTCTTTAGCAGGTTTTGGTTTTTTTCTTTCTTAAATGCAAGTTCTGTGTTAGAAGTTTTTCCAAGTTGTCAAGAGCAGAGGACCACTGATCTTCCACTCAAGCCAGTTTGGTAGCTGACCCTAAGGCTGCTGACAACAGGCCCTGATAACTCCACAAAGATCTTCCTGACCAGTGTAATGGGCCAATGTTCTGAATTTATCATGTAAGAACACCCTGCAGCATGCGTTTCACATCACCCCTTTCTGAAGGAGCTACTTTTGGCTATCTGAAAAAAAGAAAAGCTGTATACAAGACATTCAAATGTGTGCAGAGGGGACACACAAAAGATACTTGCATTTCAAATAGAGGGGACGGGTTTATTTCAAAGATTTTAAGGCTAGGAAATGTATGACTTCTTGGGGGGTGGGGGTTGCATGTCACCAGAAGACAGAATTCATCTTATTTTCACTCAGCCCCCTAAAATGTTCCTCACTGGAAGCAACACCAGGCCTGGCTAAAGCTTCTCCATGACCATCACAGAGTCCTTAAGACGCAGCACTTGAGAGACCCGTGCAAGGAGAAGGTCACACGTGGCAGGCCACAGCTGACGCAGCCAGGAGCCGTCTCCATTTCTGGAGCCTTTAACCAGAGCAACCAAGTGGAAGCCCAGCACAGCTGAAAGCAGAAATGCCCAGAAGCCCATGGGTGAAATTCTGCAGGCACTTGCTGCTCTAAGGCAGACAGGGGTAACCAGTACTCGCCACTGTCTTGACAGAAGGCGGCAGTACTTTGGCAGGGTTACGAAGCAAGCCCGTTCTTTATAGCCGCCGAGGAGAGACCGTCCATCCCTGCTGGGGGAGTGGACAGAGGAAACATATTTAACAGCAACCTTGGGTACAACATTGAATTGGGACCTATTTTTACCGTGTGCTCTGCACTACGCGCATTAATTGTTACAGCAACAATATTTGCTGACATGTTCACTCAAATCATTTACAGAATAGAAGCCCAAGAGACAAAACAAGCCCTTGCTCCACGAGACAGAGAGAGTCAGGCAGGATGCCACACTGCTTCCTGTGACACACAGAAAAGCTTATCTACAATGGATGATTGCAGCGATAACCCATCCCCGGCGCTCTGCAAGCACAACACAGAGCTGTCCTTTGCTGCCGGCCCCGCAGCTCAGGCACCGGCCGGCCGAGCTCCACCGAGGCGAGGAAGAAGAGCAGCCCAGGTGATGAAGGAGCATTACCCGGCCTCCTCCTTCTGCCGAGCACGTACGCAGCAGCACTTGGGTGTTTCTGGAGGCCCCAGCTTCACGCCGTCAGCGGTCGCCTGCTACAGGGAGAGCCGAAACCCTCGGTCACCCATCAGCAATACACATTTCTGCAAGGAGGTGGCAGAGCTCAAAGCAGTGTGCAAGCCCTGAGGTCTGTAACCCTGTTAAGGACCGGACCGGGCAGTATGGAAGGCATGGCTCAGCAGTTTAGGGATCCAGCCTCCATCCTCACGAAGCCCAATTAGGTGTGCAGAGAATTAGGATGCTGGCCTGCTGAACCTGCTGCCCGCCACTCTCCCCCTCGCACACAGACCGATGGAGAGCCGCGGTGCCGAGCGCTCCCGGGTAACCGGCCAGGCGTCTGCGGGACACGCGCAGCAGTGAGAGCTGGGATTCTCCTCCAGAGCAACAGTAACACCTCAGCAAAACTTGGGACGGTCTGTAGAGGACAGCTGAATAAAATCAGCTCCAAAATGCCAAAGCCTTAAATGCAGGTAAATACATGATTCAGAAACACAGAGCAGTTTGACAAATAATAGCATCTTCCCATGCCTAATGGTATAAAACATGCAGCTGTTCCACCACCACAATTTACAGGGAAGGCATTTCTCCTGGAAGTAAGAGAACACTTAGTATATATTCCTAGCCAGATTGATTACCCCTATTTATACTGTAAACTAAGACAGCACGTACTAAAAAGCCATATAGTTAAACAGTTCCAGACTCCAGGTCATGGGCAAGGGGTCAGTTTTATCTCGTATGCTGCTGAGTCTTTTGCGTTTCTTACAGATATCACAGAGTTTTCTGCAGCACGGTTTTGTGTGTGTGCTTATTCTTGTGGTATTTCAACAACCATGAGGAAGAATGCTGCTATTTTATGTGATCTCAGGGAACTGGAGAATCCATAAAGTTTTTTAAGGGCTTTTTTAAAATAGCAAAGAAGCCAGCATGCCACTATATAACAACTGCAATCTGTTCTCGGAACAATAAAACCACAAGACTGAATGCCATATCTTATATCTGCATATATACATTTATCCTGAAGTAAGATCAACCCATGTTATGTCAATCCCATCTGCACTGTGTTACATCATTCTCCTCTTATAGACAACCTGCACAGCTGGACAACTCTCATTTTCGCTAGAAGTTACAGATACAGTTTCAACAACCGGCATCAGACACAAGCAGAGGTCTAGAAAATGCCCTCTGGTGTGTTTGCTCAGGAGCCATTGCTATTCCTACAACACTTGTGCCGTTCCACCAGGCCAGGAGACCCTGCGAGCTCAACCACAAGGCACTGAGCCAGACTTCACTGAAGCGTTCAGCTGGCTTGCTTATTCCTAAGAGAAAGCTCATTTTCTAGCCAGATTTGCAGTTCCTTCTCTTTCTCTCTTTAGACACTGATAAGATGAGAGATGTTGAAGTTGCAAGTCGGTTTATATTACAGGTTTTGAAGGGATAGGTTTCAGCGTGTTACTGTAACAAACACGAGAGTGAAATTGGAAGAGATGGAGATTTGAGCTAACACAATTAAAATTTCTTAACAACAATCCACAGATATCCAGTGCCAAACACAATCTGGAGTCATCAACTAGCATGGACATGAATTAACCTAATAGCTTCTGAAAACAAAAAAAAAAGTCCTAAAAAAAATCCTCCTATTAAAGTAATTAAGTGTTATCAGAATCACAGAGCCATAATTAAACACGGTTTATAATTAAAACAGCGTGTGTCCTAGACAGGGAACACAGCAACAAGAGACTATAACCATGATAGTCAATGCCAAAACACTTGCCAAATACCAAAAATCAGAAAACCAGCAGAGTTTCTAGCAAGGCTGCAGATGCAGTGCTGCTGCTCTTCTGACTTTGTCATCAGCCCTTCTGACAGATGTTAACACACTCAGAACTCCCCGCAGCTTTGCAAGATGTTGCCAAAGTTCAAGCAGAAATCTTGGGAACCAAGTAGAGGACACTGAGTGCAAGACCCAAAAAGCCGAAGCAGTGCCTGCTGGGCAGGAAACAGCAAGCGAGCATGAACTTTACTCAAACCAGCCTTGTCCTACCTGGCAGCGGCTGAAGATATCTGCCAGGGATACTTGGACGTTGAAGTGCTTCAGAACCTGCAGGGCCTGTTCTTTTGCCTTTTCTGAGCAGTTCACAGAGAAACACCTTCCTTCTGCTACCTGGGACTGCAGCTTCAAAAGACAAGTCGTAAACCAAAAAGACAATAAATGAGGCACTCCATGCATCATGATCCATGGGTTTTTTCCTAACACACTTGGTTTGTTTTTAATTATAAACAATATTCGGAGTTAGTATGTGTTTACAGTCTAAACTTTGATCTAACGAGCACAATTGGCAATTTAACACTTAGCCACTGCTGCAATAGCTCTGAGACTACTGAAGCACTGCAGCATTTTTATATGTATGAAACATGATTGCCCAAGTCCTCTTCAACTTATAATTTGGCGGTGCGGTGCTGACAGGGATAGCACGAGGAAACGGAATTGAATCACAGCTTTCACATGAAACCTGGCCAGATCCCCCACAGTATGCAAAAGCACAATGATGGAGATGATGTCCAATGGCAGTTTTTACCACTTCATGTTTCGCCTGGGGTTCACTGATGGCCAACGAATTTGAAGTGGTTGATGTGGACAGTCCCTCGAAGTTTGTTACACATTTAGCAGAGAAGTTTGTATCTGGGAACAAGGACTGGGAAGTTCCAGACACATCTTTATGAACATGATGAGTGCTCACGGCGAGGTGGGATCAGCTACACGCAAGTAAAGGAGCCTAGCAGAGCCATCCTGGCCCTGCGTAGGGCGTTAAAGGCAAAGGAACAAAGGGAACCAGACATTTCCCAGGACAGTATCATACACTGGGCAGCAGCTATTTTCCTTTTGCAATTCCTACACAGCACTTTGAAGTTAAAGCTTTGCCAAATAAGATTGTGCTGGATGCTGAATTACCTATTACATCAACCGTACGCTCAAGGAACTACAGTCTGGATCAGAAATCTGTGGTGTGACATGGCTGCACTTGCCTCGCAGTCTCATCACGGGGGGAGTTTTCTTCAACACTCAGCTATTATGTAAGAAATGAGCAACCTCCACTCTGCAAATGCTCCAACTGGCTACCTGAGTAGTTGGGAGCTTTTGTATTGACAGTTTGTAACAGAGAAGTCCTGCATCCTGCCTCATGTGTGCAATCCAGAGCAGTCTCACTCTTCCAAATGCATTTTTGGGCAGTAACAAAGTGCAAAGGACCTGCAGCAGGCACTGTGACATTGCAACCACTGACTCAGTACGTTCCCGCCACACTCTGTTTTGAAGTGTGTCTCGTGAAGGGCTCCGAACATCTGGTGCCCAGGGTAAGGCTGGGTTTTGCTTTGGGTTTTTTGTGTATCTATAGGAACACAAAACCTCTACAGCTTCCACCAGGACCCATGCTTAGTGGCTTCATTCTCTCCCTTCCAAGCTTGAAGAAACGTCTTCAAGTGTTGAAACTATGTCAGTGTGGAGCCAGTCAGTAAACAAGAATCTTTGTGATAAAAAGCATGGGAATTGAGCTGCCTTTCACCTGCCAGCGAGGCCAAACAGAAACACTTTGTTCTGGATTGCTTGGCTTGATTTCCACCCCCCACCCCCAGTGGAGAGCAATCGCCCTCCCCACCGATGCAGTACTGAGTATAAAGCAAATTTCACCCTGAGCTCTGGTCTTTCAGAACAGCAAACCTCTCAAGACCCTTAATGTAGCTTTCAGTGCAGAAAACATGAAAAAGCCAAGCCAGCTGTTGCATTCATATCTGACTTTTCCTCTTCTCTACACTGCACATCCCAGACCATCCAACAATACATAGCCAGAAAAACGCCAGAAGCTCTGAACACTTACAGTCTGATATGGGAGTCCAGAGGTTAAAATGACTCTTCCTTCCTGCCAGGCAATCTGGAAAAAACAGAAAAAAAATCATAATGACCATGGGCTGAAGTTACATTGGGTTCAAGCTTTCATTTCAGTCAAAGCAGAGAGAACATGAACTGGCCATATCTGCTGTTGATGTACACTAGGCCAAGAGTATCTGGGTCTGGTCCAACAATACACTCTTGACAGCAACAGCAGCTCAAGGTATTGCTCGCTCACTACATGTCCCCTCCCTGCCAATACCCGCCTTGCCTCACGTGTGCTGGAACAAGCTCCTTGTGCATCTGCACCGCAGATGGCCCAGGGAACCGATCCACCTTGAAATAAACCTATCAGAAACCTTTCTATCTTTTTTTTTTTTCCCCCTTAACCCAGACTATTTCTGTTTCCCCAGTCTGGTTCACAAAGAAGCAAGCAGTTCTGTTTGCATAGCAACGCACAGGGGAGAAAGGAAAAAATAACCTAAGCAGGTAATTCCAGCAAAAAAAACGTACCACTAAATGTGTCTGCAAACTTCATAGGCATTAACAGAACGATGCTCGCTCCACTCCTTAAAGATAAGGCGCTGCTATTCTCCCAGCAGCCCAAGACACAGAAATTATGCACCCTTTCCAGGCTGCAAAGCACATCTCCATGGGAGTTTATCACCTCCTGACTCACGCTTTTATCAGAGGTCTTGTCCTTCAAGGGAAAGGTCTGCACGGAATTATCAGGGGACTCACTACCCGCACCTCTGACCTCCGCAACGGAGTCAGAGACACTTTCAAATGGTTTGGTGCCAAAAGGAGATACTAAATCTGGAACTGCAATTCTTCACAAGGACGAAAGTGTGACTGATCTTCATATGGCTAAATGACATCTCTCCCTCCCAGCCCTTCCTCTGCCAGCCCGTAGGAGGGAAATCGTTTCATGGCCATAGCGATACAAGGATTCCCATGTGAACCAGCACTTCAGCTCTGCTAGTGCTGACAAGAGATTGGCACTTCAAGGTAGGCACAGGGTTATTTCTCTCCTCTGGCTTGGATTCTGTTGGAAGCCCTCGTATTTTTCACTGTTTCCAGATGTGTGTCATGGAGGTCTCTCTTCTGGACCAGAGTTTCAGAAGCTCTCTCTGGATCACTCTTTAACCCCGGCAGGAGGACACACTTGGGATCAGAGTCCTGCTGCTCTTCCCAGACAGTCTGACAGCACCAAGCATAGCCAGGGAACACCAAAAAAAATAAACCAAGATTTTTAGGCTCTGTCTTGGATAGCTGTTTTTTTAAGACCCACTGGACCCATGGCCACATGAAACAAGGGGAGAAGGCCCTGAAGGCACAAACTCCCTGTGCAGTCAACTAAGCAACCATTTTTTTTTCCTATCTTGACCTTTCAGGTAGCTGCTTCCCTCCTGTTTTTGTAAGGTCACTCTTTGGCTGACAGTTCTGCACTGAGAAAGTGATTGGCAACAACATCTAAAGCATCTTTGTACAGGCAAAATTACCAGATTTCTTTCAAAATAAATCCTCTCTCTCAATAAAGGAAAAAATCCAGGAACAGGAACCTTGAAGTGGCAGCAGAGACACCCCGTGCTGCACGCGATCCTAGTACATGCAGTTTGGGTTCCTGAACAGCCCTGCCAACAAACCACCCTCATGGCACATTAGCAAGAGAAGTCCAGTAAGGCAACAGCAAAAGTTCACCACAGTGATTTGCTGACAAGGAAAAAGAGATGTGAAATTCCTTCAGACCCATGTGTGCTTCAGGGTAAGTCTGAGGATTTCACAGCTGGAACACTCCACTCTGACTTCCTGCATCCAGGGTTAATTAGTTCAAGCTTGATAAATCCCCTTATCTAAATGGCTCTGCAGAGACAGGCAAAGAACATCAAATAAAAAGGAGAAAAGCAATAACTCTTCCAGCATGTTTTTCTGCCTCTGGAACAACGACTGGGAGAAGCACGCAGAGCCAGAAAAGCCATGTGATAGCAAACATCTGACTGAAACCATGGAGGATACGTGCTGGAGAAAAGGGCATGATTCCTTCTTTTCCACTGAAGGAAGTAACGGAAGGCAGCACTGGGACCATCCGGGAGACGTGTGCTTGGAGATGCAGATAAAAGGAAAAGAACGACCAGAGTAGATGTTGGGGTGGGTGTCACGGACTTGTGCTCCATCCCAAGTGCTGCAGAGAGGGCATTGGCCTCAGTTTCACAATGTATTAAAAAGATAATATCAACTTCCTCTGGAAAAGGCTTAGACCTTTTGGATAGAAAGCACTCCCTAATAAACTGGTGTTATTATTTAGGACTTAATGTGCCCGTCTGTTCAGCCAACTTTCACCTTGCAGAGATGAACAAACTCAAATGAATTACTACGAGAGAGACCTGGAAGGGCAACAACTGATGAGAGAGGGCAGAGAGAGACCTTGTTTCAAAGCCAGCACCAGCAGCAGAATGATTCATGATAACGCAAAGAAGGTTTCAAGAAACAGCAGCACAATGCTGAGATTTGTAATTTAAAATTTGCCAAGCCCATGCAAGACGTGTGTTGGGCAATGCCACGTGCCCTTGAAAGGGGCAAACCAGTGCTCCCTCTGCAAGGCAGGCGTCCAGGAAAAGCTGTGACCCTGCCTTGCTGTGGCAGAGGTGAAGCAGTGATCCTGAGCCTGGGCCAACAATGTCCCAGTTCAGTCAAAAAGGGAGTGGACAGAAAGCATCTGCTCCAGGATGTGTGCTGGAAAAGCACCCAGACAAGGACCTACTAGAGAAGTGGGTGTCAAACCTCAATCCAACCCTGAAGCCCCTTACCTGTTACCTCAGGCTCTTTTAAAACAGACAGTAAACCAAGAGCTGAATAGCTATGAACACACTCAGTCCAGTCCTGCAGTGCACTTGCTGTGCTGCTGGTATTTCACCCCCAGACTTCTCTTCATCATTCCTGAAAACCACAAGCTGTGCAGAGTTATTGTACAGTGATCTTGTAATGCGGCCTGAAGTACCACACCAAAACCATCGACCCAATTTTGTTTCTTAATGTAGACCCATTTGTATCCAGGTCTCCAGGGAAAGTCATTCTCCTCCTGCTAACCAAACATCAAAAGCAAAGGCTTGATCTTAGAGGCAGAACAGTTCTTCATCTGCCCTCTGCGAATTTACTCTGCAGACTGTTGGGGAGGTAAAAAGACAAGCAAACCTGAAGAATGTTGTTTGCATCAAAAACATGGAAAAAGACATTCAAAGCTGAGATGAGATCAGAGATTAGATTCCCCCATCACACAAAGCTCTGCTCACTGCAGTATCAGAAGTCTCCTTTGTGTCCCATGGCTCCAAACCAGTCCAGGGCAGTTTAGATCCAGGCGCACGTTGCCCTAACTGGCTCCTCGGATCCATCCAGGCCTGGCTCTCCTCTCCGACTTGCTGTTTCACCTGGAGTTTTGGGGGAGTAGGTATAACCTTGCAAGGAAACCTTCTACACAATGGGAGCTGCAGGAAGCCAATTCTACCTACCTTCTGGTTATTAGCACACTTCAAAAGACACCAGGTTTGCCTTAGCGTGCAAACTATTCTTAGGGTGAGGATGATTCTGAAGACCAAGAGCACAGTCCGTTAAAAAAATAAAACAAACCAATGCACAACTCAACTGAAGGTGCTTTGGGATTCCACCAAGTCTCCTCGTAGAAATCAGTGACCTAAGAGACTGTCAAAATTTTCTTATAAGCTTCTGCTCCACTCTTGAAGTGCAACATTGCCAGATCTACTGTAGTCATTTCAGGCTGGTTGGTGATCCTTCAAGGTTAGTATGAGAAGCATCCCACTGCTCTACCTGATTCTGCAAAATTGCAGAGAAAAGACGAATGCTCACTGAAACTCTTCCACCTCCTTTCAATTATCCATCTAGAAGGCCCAAAAGATAGGTTTAAGATTCTCTGTAAAGAGAAGATTGCAGAAGATACAATGAAAGACCTGGCTAGAAACACAACATAGGCATAGGACGCGATTTAAGTAACGAAAAAGGTATTAATTGGGAGTAACACATTGCTTATAGGAATAAGCACAAATGCAGAGGGTGGCTTACCCCAGTAACAGCACCTGCACAGAAGGATGCTGCAGAAGAGAGATGGAATCTCTGCTTTCTTTACCAGATGGAGTCATTCCTTACCTTGGCATGGCATCAGAAGCCCCTGGTGCATGTGGCTGGATGCAGACAGCCCTTCTCAAGAGAGGCCTCCCTATTTCGCCACGCAGCAGGCAGCCAGGCTTGGGCCAGCCTGGGCCACTACCCAAAGCCCTCCAGAAGGGCCCCCCCACTCAAGGGGCAAGACTGGAGCAGCGCTGCCAGGCCAGGTTTCAGGGAAAGCATGTGGTGAATCCCTCTGGCTCCCAAAGCCCTGGCTGCTAAAGCCAGGTAAAGGTGCTGATCCAGCACATCTGGTACCAATTTCATCCCCCAGCTGCGTACCTGCTTTGCCAAACGCTTGCGTGCGTTGTGCGAGAGCAGCTCGGACGTGAACGTGACATGGTAAAACGTTCCTGCCACCCGCCAAACGGGCAGACTCGGAAAATGACACAGCACCCGTACTTGGACACAAAGCTGCGCTTCCCATGGAGGCTGCCTTTTTTTTTTTTGGAAGGATGGGCTGTGAGCTCTTTGCCTTCAACATGAGGACAGATTTAACCAGAGAAATTTTCACTACAAATTTGGCGATTCAGGAGTCCTGGGCACAAGGAGATGTGCAATATGATTGAAAAATCATTTCAGTGAAATGACTTTAACGAAGAACACACACTAACTCTGTACACACTTAGGTGTTCCTGGTGACACTAGTTTGAGACTGTGTTGGGACAACACCCAAACTGTCTATCTTGTATTCAGTGACCAGGATCCAAACCTTTCTCCCAGTCTTTGCAATAACATTGACAAGTTTTCAGGGGTAGGGTGGTCAACATTCAACCTTTATTAAATCAGGAGCAGCCAGATATAAAGCCGGGTGGGAGGAGTCTATTTTTATCTTTGATTATCCAAGCACAGATCAAAGGCTCTGCAATACAGTAACGCTCCAAAGGCTTTTGATAGTGAAAGGATGTTTGTCCGGTCACCATAGAGAAAGCAATGTAAAACATCCTGTCCATAGCACGATAAGGTATCAGGATGAGAAGCGGAGACAGGGCTCTGGGGGGAGGCAGTGAGAACTAGTTTGTTTAAATGACTTGTGCGAGTTTGGCAGAGATGAGATATTAATTATTTCTGCAGAAGTTAGAGCCTGCCCAGGACTCAGGCCAAGCAGACATCTGAAGAGGAAACATCCTGTGCACCAGGCCGGCTGATCAGTGCACGTTTGATAGCAACCCACTGTGTGGGCTGGATATCTCCATTTCTGGCATAGCAGAAATATGTCTGAAATGAAGAAGCATGTGTCTCCTCTCTGAGAGGCAGAGGGTCAAAGTTGTTTTGGGAGTCCAGATCAATGTTCATTGCCCCATGTATGTTAGAGACTTTTCCTTTCCCAAATATTTCACTGCAAGCTGTGGCTGATCACCTTTGAGTCATCTCACAAGGTGGTAGCTAGCTAGGGCATTATATGGCAATTTATTATGGAAATTTTCCCTTTCACATTGAATACCCATCTTTTGATTACAGTTCTGCTTGATTGACCCAGGCACAAGGCAAGCAAATACCTTCCCTGTAAGCCCAAACTGGAGGCCATTAGAAACTTAAGTGAATTTTGGGTTCCTTTCTCTGCTTTTTGTCTTGTTGCCAACACACCAAAGACACTTGAGACAGCAGGTCACATCTTTACACTTTGCTTGTGTTCTTCTACTGAGCGGCAACATCCCAGCTGTTAGTGAGACAAACGTACAGACACAAATAGGATTTGAGATCACAGCACTCTGCTCACCTCCTCTCTCCTGGAAATGGAGAACCAAGCCCACACACTACTGCAGGGACTAGCTAATCCCAGCTGCCACGTGGGACAGCTGCTCAGGCTGAACCAGAGAGCTGGGTCTCTGCACAGGCACTGGAGGAAGGATGCGCTGGGCAGCTCCTGCCAACCCACTGCCTGTTCGGCACGAGAGACCAAGCAGCGCAGTTATACAGTGAGCAGCAGGCCTTCCCCAAGGAGCGCAGCTCACAGAATCACAGAACGTCAGGGGTTGGAAGGGACCTCAAAAGATCACCCAGTCCAACCCCCCTGCCAGAGCAGGACCACCCAGAGCAGGTCACACAGGAATGCATCCAGGAGGGTTTTGAATGTCTCCAGAGAAGGAGACTCCACCACCTCTCTGCGCAGCCTGTTCCAGGGCTCTGTCACCCTCACGGGGAAAAGGTTTTTCCTGATGTTACTGTGGAACCTCCTGTGGTCCAGCTTGCACCCATTGCCCCTTGTCCTGTCACTGGCCATCACCGAGAAGAGCCCGACTCCATCCTCCTGACACTCGCCCTTCACGTATTTATAAACATTGATGAGGTCACCCCTCAGTCTCCTCTTCTCCAAGCTCAGGAGACTCAGCTCCCTCAGCCTTTCCTCATAAGGGAGATGTTCCACCCCCTTCATCACCTTTGGGGCTCTGTGCTGGAGCTATGAACACACAGAGCTGGGACAAAGGTTGGACTCGACGATCTTGAAGGTCTCTTCCAACCAAAACTGTTCTATGATTCTATGTGCACACACGTGACTCACCTCAGCAGCTTTCCTATGGTCATCCTCATTCTCCAGCATCTGGACATCTACCCCAAGGCAGCGAAGATAGCGCCCGAGGCCTTGCAGCATGTTATCACAGACCACGCTGAACTCCTTTGGGGAGATGGGAGCCAGGGGACATGAGGTCTCCTTTTTGGATGCTTTGCACTGCTACGAAAAAGCAAGAACAAGGTAAGCAGCAGAACAGAAGGCTGATTTCCAGTACATTTGTGTTTTGCCTCCCTGCATTCACCTGCCACAGCAAATCCAGCTGTCCCCTTCCACCTGTATAACTATTTCCCCCATGCTCTGCAACATCTCTAGCCTTTCCTTCGTATCCTTTCTACATCACCCACCTACCACTTGGGCCGGAGGCAGCACATGATGGGGCTAATTCTGAATTAGCCATTCACTCACTGGTTAGCTGGCCACCCAAACTGAGGATCTGCAGCCTTTCCCTGGAGAAATGCCAACCTGGCCTTCTGTGCTCTACACAGACATTCATTTTCATGAAGTCACAGAGACACATCTTCAAGACTGCTGTTCCCCTATCGAATCAGGCTGCAATTAATATGCATGTGCCAAAGTTACCATTTGGGAAGGGGATCTGACAGAGGGAGAAACAGGTAGACAAAGCAACCACGTCAGCTTTCTTATCTTCGGAAGTTTAAAAATAGGCAGTGCCTGAATTCTGTTTATTTTATTTCCAATGTCTGCTGCTGGGGGAGTTCCTGCAGTTGGAGACTTTGTCGTTGGGAGGCTCCCATAAGTACAATAGCAAAATTAATGGAGAAGGGAAGTTATTAAGGAACCTCCGATGTTCAGCTTTTGCCTCCAAGAACTTCAATCAGCTGGGCTGACTGAAGGACACAGCCACCACCTACGCAGGGCTGCACCGCCCTGGCACCAGTGTTACCGCAGCACTGCCCAGCAGCTCCGCAGGAGCCAGCTCCAGCGTGGCAAGGCTCTGGCACACCACGCAGATACACCTGGGCTGCCCACGTGAACGAGCTCAGATCCGAGAGCTCAATCTGCGCGATGCTGCACCTCCCAGAAGCTGGTATGTGCACTCAAAGCTCTGTCAGCACTGGGTAGACTGGTCTGTCACTGGGTCCTGCAAGGACCTTGGTGGACGTGCCCTGAGACATCAGAGTGCTGGGACAGCAGACCCTTCAATGCAGAAGTAGCTGGAAGACACTAACCCTGTGCTGCTGCTGCTTCTGTTCAAACGGACGTAAAGGAGCAGCAGCTGGCTCTTAGCTCGTGTTTATTCAGTGGCCAGCAATGTCATACGTAGTTTTTTTCTCACGTTTCATGCCAGCAGAGAGCAAAAAGCTTATAAAGGAGAAGAGTGTCATTAGCCCCACTTCAGATAGTGGACCAGGGAACACACGGAAAGAGAGCTTGGAGTCATGTAGGATGCAGAGTCAGGAGAAATCTGCTGCTTTGAGTCCCAGTCCAGGTTTTACCGACTACCTCTCGGTTAATGAATCTGACTGTACAGAACACAAAGATGACCCGTGAGTTCACAAGGTAATTCAAGCCTGAAGTACTCACTTTTCCCATCTCTGCAGCAGCCAGTCAGATCTGTGGTAACGTACAATATTCCCATGACCACGGAGCGCTCAGGAAACTACTGAGCAGCTTTGTGTTCTGCTGCCTGCCTAAGACTAATGGGACACTGTACACTTACACACACTTGATAAGGAGGATCCTGAAAAGGTGGCTATAATCAATAGCATCTCAGCCCAACCGTGGAAGGTAGGATTGACTTCAGGAGCTAAGCACACTTTTGGGACTCCTCAGGAGGATACACAGCCATAGTGGGGCTTCTCAGTTAATAAACAAAACTGTTTCTTTGCTAATGTTTTCATAGGTGCATAAACAACCGGACGGTCACATTTTAAAAGTAAAACTTTATTACTGAGAGGGACATTCCAAGATATTTAAGCAGAGTCACACAGCTCCAAGTTATGGCACAGCCACTGGAGTTTTAGGGCTTTGCCATAACATATATTGCAGGGGAAGGCCAGTCACAGAGTACGTGGTGGTGGACAGAGAGACAGGGACAAGCCACCAGCAGAAAGACTTTTTTGATGTAATGTTTGTTTTTAACTTTGCAGACTTCTACTCTGGACACAATAAAGGAGGCATTCCTGATGTGAGACCGAAGTGTAGAAGCTCAGTTAAAAGCAAAAGTAAGGAAGTGAGAGTTTGGAAACCTCATCGATGCAACACCTAGGCCACAGAACTCGAACATACACCGCTGAGGAAACGTGGAAGGAGCATTCCTACCAGCAAGGTTAGCTGGATTCTGCCACACAGACCTGCACCAACCCCTTGCTAAGACAAATGAACCTCAAACCGCAGGGAAAGCTGAACCACGGCACGCGAAGGAGACAGTACATCTTACCAGTAAAGGGGAGGAGAGAGGAAGATGTTTGCTGCAAGAGTCCTGAGAACAGGCTGCAAACAGGCATGCCATGCATAGCTAATGGTGTGACTGAGAGACAAGGCAACATGTGATTTGCAGGGGTCTTGAGCAACAAGCAGCTCTTTGAAGATGTTTACAAACCTGTCCAGAAGGTGACGGTACTTCTTGTTTATTCAGCTGCTTCTTTGCCCTGGGTTTGATGCTCGGTTCTCCCACCAGACTCTCAGTCAGGTCTGATCTCAGACCAAAGCTCGCTGGGTCCTTACAGAGTTTCTCGTAGATCTCCAGCAAACAGTACGCATCTGAAGCTGAAAATAAGGGAATATGAGCCTCAGCTGGTTTCATTCAGAAGTAAAACAGAGGCTTTCCCGATGCAAGGAAGAGCCCTTACTTTTGTAAATGCCACTGAACACAAACCTGTGAAGCTCCAGCTCAGTAATGTCATACCCTGCACTCTGTTACAGATTCAGTGAGCGCCATAACCTAACAGGCGATCAGGGAGTCAAGGCAGAGGCGCTCGGAAAGCGACAGCCCTCTGCTGTCTCTGACTCCACCGTAACGCAAACCGTAGCGCGGCTGTTGGAGCCACCACGTCAGCCAGCTTCAGCCAAGCCTTTTCACTCTCCATTGTTACGGAGCAGCGGCTTGCCCACGGTTTGTTACCACATCTCGGCTGTAGGAAGGTAACTTCCCCACTAGATGCAGTATCTTAAAAAGTAATAACCGAGTTGTTTGCAATCACCTGCCCACACGCACTGCTGTGTGGCTTCTGTTCCTTGCAACGGGAACCGTCTAAGTCTCCAAGCCAGTTTTACAAGTCCTAGTGATTAACTTTTGTGGGAACTGTGTCAGCTTCAAGGATAGCTGAATTTAACAAAGGGCTGGTTCGCTTCAGTAGACTGTCCTTTCATGCCCCAGGAAAAGATTCAGACACAGACTTCTGACTCTGGGGTAATCAGCAATAAACTCCACTGGTCCCTCCACTGTGCTGCTGTTTCTGACACCACATCTACCCATTTTTAACCCTGCTCTAACAAGCACTTCACTAAGACAAATGAACATAGCACTTGTTTCCCAGAAAGGCTGTGAAATGAGGCAGAAGGAAGTGGACTTTCTTCCTTTAGACTACTGAGAGGAGAGTTTCCACTGAGGTGACATTTCATCAGACACAATCTGCAAAGCAGAGGAATTCTTTCATAAGCAAAATAATGAATCACTGCATAGTTTAAACTTCAGCCATTAAAGCCATGTCCGCAAAAGGACAAACATAACATGCGCTGCCTTCTCTGAACAGGAACTAATCTGCAAAGCCATTTTCTTCGTTTGGTACTTAACGAGTTTCCTGGTGACAGAGAACAGACAAACACAGCCTGTAAAGGACAATCTGTAGCACCTCACCACAGAGTGACCAGACCTGCATAGAGGATCTGTTCCTCCCGGAGAGGCCGTTTCTCCCAGTTAGACAGCTGCTCTGTTTTATCTAGAGGTTTCCCCAGCACATGTTGCACCAAGAGGCTGAGTCCTTTCTCTGGCTGCCTGAGCCCTCTATCCTTGTAGCTCTGCTCTGGGGACAGCACGTCGACCTTCCGGCCACCCTTCTTCCAGTCAATGGAGCTCTTCTGTAGCTGATGGAAAGAAAAAGACACAAAACACATGGTTATAAAACAACTACACGACCTCCTCTTCCAGTGGGTGCGGCCAAGCAGCAACCCTATAATTTTTATCTCTTGCCTGGCATATTGAATCTCATTGTCTCAGACAAGGGCTGGGATGGCATTAGATATATGCAGTGTCTGGTTATTTGTTTAACAAACACACTTGCTGGAAAGAAATCTATTTCATAGCCAGGGAAGGAAAAAAATTGCATTGTCATACAGCGTTGCATCAGAGCAGTGGGGCTGTGACTGTGACTTCCCAGAGGTTTGCAGAGTGCTCAGCCATGCTGGAGGCTGTTGGGCACCGACTCCATAAAAGAACAGCAGCAGTAGTGCAGCACCTTTCTCCTCCTAGTTCCAGTGAGAAAAGGTATTCCTGTATTACAGGGGGCAACGGCCTTTCTGCAGTTGCCATTTCTCAAATTAAACTGAGGCAATAGCTGTTGGCAGGTACTTCAGACCCTGCAGCACTTCCTAGGTTAAGCTATCAGTCCCAAAGATCTGGGTTCTCCCCAACCCACAGCCTTAAACACACACTGTAAATTTTACCCATTAAAATGGTTGTCCTTACCATTTCTGCAGACTGCTAAAAACTACTGTGTGCAAACCCAGAGACAGCTGTACCTCAGCTGAACAGAAATTCCTGTGCCGAATCCACCAGCAGCCCTCCCATGAACATTATGAGCTCTCTACAAATCATTAACTCCACAATATCTCCTTCGATACTGCATGATCTTGGAATATCAGAATTTCTACAAGAATTTACTCTTACCGAGGTCAAGTATGACTTGTGCTCAAAAACTTGTCCTAGCTGACTGGAGCTATGTCTCCTCTTCAATTGCTTTTTCGTAGCTGTTATACAGGCTATGAAAAAGGTTGTTAGTATATCAAGCTCTAACTTTCTAGTTGATGAAACCTAAACACTTCTTTCTTTAAAGAATCACATTACCCTCGAAATCACAAGCAGAAAAGGTCTATTTACTCATTTCGCCGTCTTCCTGCCAATGCAGGATACAAAAAGACAATGCTGTGAATTCGTGACAGTTATCAACAAGGACACGGGGGAGACAATTTTCCACATCTTCATGTGTTCTTCCTTACTTGTTTGTCTACTGTGAGCAGGTCCACCACACCTTGCGCTTGCTTATCCATGTCTTTCAAAGCAGAGCATGTGGCTGCAAGGCTGCTAAGGTCTCCAGACATCCCATAACCTGGAGGAAAAAAAAGTTGAAATCACACGGGTAGGTAAACTCAAGTCACAGCTAACGCACTGCAATTTTTTCTAGTTCAGAGTCAAAATGCTGACAACATATGTATAAACATTGGTGGAAAGACTGTTCAGATACGGACCAAGACAGATTCCCATCTCTCCTGTTCTGAGATACTCTTGCAGATCAAGACTGGAAGAGAAGAGGTGGATGAGAATCCCTGGGTTTGAGATCAACTTACTTAAAATCTACTAGGTCAGTGAAAGGCAACTATGAATTTGCCCTTGAACTGTGGGTTTAACAACTCCTGCCAAAAACACGGGTATGGTAAGCTGCAGAGCTCTGGTGTCCAGTACAGTGGCTTTGGGACAGGGACAGCAAACCCAGAAAACTCCGGATGGCAGAACTCCCTCGACCATTGATGGCTGGGTGCAAGTTTGGGTTTAGTATGGAACCAAAACAATCCCAAGTCTGAGGGGGGAGGCTAAATCAGAAATCTTGGGTCTGACCTGAAATGAGGAGACGTTTCTATCACTCCCAGTTACCCCGCTTCCTGGCATGGCAGTGTTTGAATACCCATGGATATAAAAGCTGGTTCTGTGTAAGTGGATTTAGAGAATGACAACCCCAAGAGGATCCAGGAATTCCACAAAGTAAGCTGGGAGACGAGAGGCATGTTACCTAGTTTAGTGATGGCTGCATCTGAATAGAGCATCTGGAGGAAATGGGGAAGCCTCTCCTTCTCACCCTCCGTCTCAGCTTGCTCGAGGAGCCGTGGCAAGTCAAGCAGGAACACCTCATCCTTCAGGGCGATCTGAAGGAGGGAGATACGGGGCTTCCCGACCACGCCGAATGAAGGCCTCCACTCCATGTCAATGCCAACAACCTGCCCAGGCTGCAACACAACACAGACACGAGCCTTCTTCACTGAAGGGACTGTCTACACTTGAAAGCAGCCCGGACAGTCCCTGTCCAGAACACAAGCATTTCCAACCACTGCATCTCTTTGCTAGCGTGCAAACTGCTACAGAGACAAGTGACTTTCACAGCACACCTGAGCCACCCCTGCGGGGACCTTTCCTGACAAAGCAATTCCCATCGTGTTCCCCAAATCAGACAAGCCTAAAGGAAGCAGATGTTCTTGCCCTGGCGAGGGAGACACTTGACGGCAGTGGCCCACCTACAACCCTGTGCACCAGTGTGCTATGGGGTTTCTGCTCCTTGACCCTGCAAAGCGAACACCAGAGTAACACTCACCTGCAGCACCTTTTCCCAGCACTGCTGTGTCTCTTCCCACGTCTGCAGGAAGTGAATATTTGCCCGTGGAATAGGAAGCTGGTAATAGTCCTTCTTCTTACTCTCTTCGTGATTATCTGCTTTTGTAGCCTCTTCTACCCTGCGCAGAATCAGACACAGCAGCTTTAAGCCATGCAATGAGAGGAAATTCTGGGTTGGAGAAACATCACGAAGTCTTAAGCCCCTTATTTCACCCTGGCCCTCTATTTTCCCATGCCACTCAACTCTCTCTCTCACCCTCTCTTCCCTCACTTTCCCTGTAATCTCAGTCTCTCCCATCTTGACTCATCCTCTCTCTTTATTTCTGTCCCAGAAACGGCACTGTATCCAAGACCTCACCATGCTCCTGCACTGTACCTACTGCAGAGCACACTCAAACCAAAACACTTGCTGCAGTCAGTCCCAAGCCCTGTTCTCGATGCTCAGCTCTTTTTCCCAGAACTGATGCAACTTGGATGACAACGTTGGCAGCTGTTTCCACGTTCAGAGATAACACATTTTAGATTTACTGCTTTTTGCCCTCGAGGTTAACATGGAAGTCTGCTAGCTCCCACGGTGTAACACATAACAGAGAAGTCAGCTCTGACCAGCACTGCATCCAAACAGGAGCTTCACAGTTCCCCACAGCACAAACTGGCTCAGAGGCTCTTGGACTGCTCCACGCTAAGATCACTACCAGCTGGGAACGGGCGAGTCTGCCTCATCGTTTTATAGCGCAATGGCTTGGGAAGGCTTCACGGGCCTCCCTGACATTATTCAGCTTCTTATCCATCCCCTTCCCTGTAAAATGTCCACATAGGTTGCAGAAGAACATCTGTCCTACGTTGCACAGGGATGAAATGAGAAAAGTTCAGAAATAAAGTTTTAAAACCTTCTACATTCAGGGGAAGACAGCCAGCTGAACCCCCAGAGCAAGTGGCTTGCTTGTGCTGCTCCCTCCATTTGGGTTTCAGATGGCACCACACAGAGAAAGTCAGTATCTATGTATTAATGCCCTGGGAATGTTGGAAGATGCCTGCAGAAATGAGCTAACTGATTTCCTACAACAGCATCTTACACAGCACATTTTCTCTTCAAAACGAAGCAGAGTCTCTTGAAATGGCCTTGTAACTGGAAGGTCAGCATATCGCTGTGGTGTCTCAGCCAGATGATGCAATCAGAGGAAAGAAACTAATAAAAAATATCCAGCTATTTTGGACATATCACAAATTTCTGGATAGTCTCTTTCCCACAGAGACTTGAAATGGTTTATTATTTGAGAAACTATTTACTAACCTTATATTTGGGGAACTGTGTGACTAATTTTGTAGCATAGCAGCTTTCACTGTACAAACACTCTTTTCCGTAGGTCTGTGTACATGGGGAAGTCAATATTTGTGTAAAATATTTAATGAAGGTGTGCAGTCTCAGGTCTCCAGGAATATTCTCACCTGCAGAGTTCAGGAGCCGCATGTAGTGCGACCAGTGGCAGAGATGATGTCATTTATACGCTGGTACCACCTTGTTCTCTACAGTGTGAACACTCTCTCTGGGAACCTGCTGCTTTGTTAGCTCCATAAATATCACAGACAGACTGTTATATTAGGCTCCATGGCTCCGCTGATTTTATAGCAGCTACTGCAGCAGGTGTCATGACTGGATGGGTAAACCAGGGCACAAAGGCTTGACTCATCTGTCACAGCTCCTCGTGGACAGCCAAGCACATCCTCATCGGCATGCCTTCGCCCGTACACGACACAGGATTCCCAGAGCAGGGAGATGGAGTGGCGGTATTCATCTTTCTAGATGCACAGAGTCTGTGGCTAAGTCAGATCTAGTCTGACTAAGACTAAGTCAGACTCCCGTTAACCACCCCTTTGTGTTTTGAGGGATTACACCTCCTGCACAAACCTTCTGGCTCCCAGCTGGCAGCTGGTGCTGCTTCAGGAGGGAGGAGGAGGAGGGCAGCTCCAGCAACGCATCAGAGATAAGCAGAACCATGTCCTAAGATAGACAAGAGATTCCTGTGCTCCAAGAAAGCCATGTACCACCTGGAGGAGTGGGCCTTTGCAGGCTGTATTTCGAGGGTGACTACATCTGTGTCGTATTTCCTGAGGTTACAAGGGGCTGAATGTGAACCAGTGCACATCTGCACTGGGAGAAAGATCAGCTCCAGGAAGCTCAGCTCACAAAGTGTTCAAGGCTGTCTATGAGACCCTCCCAAAATCATCAGCATTAAAACATAATAATAATCCATGTTCTCATTCATCTGCTATGCAATTCAAGTTAGTCTAATCTATGCTCAAAAATATGATTTTTAGTTATGAAAGCTGCAGGTTTTGTATAAACACCTCTTCCAGGAGATGGAATTTTGCTGCAATGTTGAAGACAACAAACCTGGTGATAAACCTGTTACAGCAGGCAACCTCACTCAGTCTCAGGCTTGGTCTTCTTAAAAGGTCTCCTTCTCCCCTCGTGAGGTGTCAGCACTAACCAAGCAGCCAGTGACAGGTCCTAACGGTTAGCTGGAGTTCATGATTCTGACGGATGACACCAGCAGGAAAGCCCTGCACTAAGGATATAAGGTAAAAGGAAGCACCCACACCATCTGCATCCAACTGCACGTCCTGCAGGACCCAGGAGAAAGCCCCAGACCACGTGAGGCAGCAGACGAGCACGGGCAAGCAGACTGTGCTGAGAGGGACCCTGCCTCCGCGGCGCACACGGCACCGCAAGCATCCAACCCCTTATCCAGGGAGCAGCGCTCCTCCACTTTCTGCTGGCTTTGTTCCTCCCCAAACAGGTAACGTATGATACCATCAACTCCTCCTGGACACACAGTCCCTGGCAAATCAGATTCTGATTTCCATCACATACACTGAGAAGAGTTCAGCTCTGTATAGTAAGTTATTCCCTCGTACTACAGGCTCCGTGTTTGCAGGATGCTAAAGATACGGGCTATCAGCTTGCACAAAGCTGTAAATAGTTACCTCTCGGGAGTGGTCAGGATTTTCCCACAAGCTTTCCTCTAATCTCACCTGGTTTCTGAACTAGAAACACCAATCTCCATGCTAAAAAAACACAACCCAACCCATTTCACCAGTGAGGGCAAGACAGAGACATCAGGCAAGCGGTGCCAAGTCTAGTCAAGTACAACGCCCCGGAATAAGATAACTGATGTGTCCAACAATGGAAGAGTCCTAAATTATCACTGCCTCCTCTCTTCTGTTTTTGACAAAAGCCTTGACTCTACCTGGAAACACGTGACTGCTCCTTGAATGACAGCAAAGCTCTGCGCTACGCTGCACGCCAACCACACAGCCCAGAGGTCTCCTGCATTTGCATGGAGCATTCGGGATAAGGCCTCTTCTGTGCACAGAATCCCCTGAGATGAATTCCTGCACACGAACGAGTGGAGAAAATGCTGCTTGACTGCGGCAGGCCAGCAAGGTGACTGGGTGATTGCTCTGAAGCCAAGGACTGTGGCAGCCTGCAGCCTTGCAGGAGTTCAGCTCATGGACACGTGTGGGCACAGAGGCTACCGGGCTGTGGGACTACCGGCCAGACCTCATCCAGCCCAAGGTTCCAGATCTCCTGTGCAATCCCAGGTGAGATCCTAACAGGAACCTCATGCAGTATCATCTGCAAGCTCTGCACTTCCTCAGGACTTGCAGTAGCCTGCATGCGTGCAGGCCTTTCTGCAGGAAAAAAAAAAAAAAAGGTTGAAAAAAGGGTTCCAAACATGGCTATCTCTGAATAACTTGCTTAATCACTTTGTGGACAGAGGCACTGAAGCGTGGCAGATACACCATCACTCACAGGAGTATAAAATTGAATTACTGGGGCTCAGCAAATCATTTGCGTTGAGTCATTTTTTCAAATACAGCCTTTCTCCTCCACACAGCACAGCTGAGCAACTGCCTGGGAGACTGTTGGCACGAAGAGTGTGATCTTGGGCCATTTGCTCAGAGACACAGCACAGAATACCCAGAACCAGAACTACAAAGCCCCGGTACACCTCCAGATCTAGCTTGCTATGGGGATCAGACGGCTCCTAACACTTGAGGTGGCTATATGTGCCCTCCTACATTTTGAGCCTCATTTCAACTTTGCACAGCTTTGTCTACACACGGCATGGAACCTGGCCACCTTCTTCCCTCCATCCTTCCCCTCTGCTCCTCCTGCACCAGCAGGTTCAGAGAGATCCTTGACTGGGGCTGTTTCCACAGTTCTGTGCACTTGAAATCAAGGAGTTGTAAGAACCCTTCTTAATATAAGGATTTTTCACCTCTTTTTTTTGTACATCTGCCTTTGAACTCTTGTTCAGGTCGTGTGACAGGATGAAGCTCCCATCGGGGGAGGAACTGGGGCTACTGCAGGCTAATCCGCTGCATACAACATGGGGGTCTCAAAACAGGAGGGGAACCATGACACTCTGTTATTGGGGTTGCACTACAGGAAGAAAAGGGGACAGAAACTAATTAGGGGGATAAAGGCTTCTCAAGCTCACTTGGTAAATTTGTGCTGGAGAGTCTCATTTTATACCAAATTCAATTAATGTGACTCTTCCAGGATCTGACCCCAAATGTCAAAAATTCCCATTACTTCCGAAAGCTTTGGATGAGGCAAAAATTATAGACTGGGATGAAAAAAGGCTTATGAGCTGTCAGAGGAGAAAGAAAATTAGAAAAATTTAAGGAACTTTTAAATTATTTTTTGGCCATAGGTACCCTAAAAGGTGTTAAACCAGATTACAGTACAGTGAGGGATGCAGAGTATATAGAGAACGTTGACAGATGTGTAATCAACCCAACAAAACAGACGCAGATTGAGATCCAACCCACATCATTTCATTTGTGCTGTTGATAAGGCAGAGGGAGTCTGAAGACCTGTTGGCAGCATGAAGCAATCTTACACAACTTCTAAGTACTCAGGAGTGAGTTTAAAATGTACCTTTCACAGACATTTCCAGGCTTATGAAAAGCAAATGCATCATGTACATGGCCAAGATGTAATCTGAGTAAATGGAGGATGTTTTTGCAAAATTATCTCCTGAAGGAAGCATTACGGCAGATTATTTTAAGCAAATATGTAGTCCTTGTATGATAAATAACCTACACTGAAAAGGCAGGAAACAGCGTATTTACCTCTCTTGCATCTGAAGTTTTTGAAGCTCATCAGCCACTCCATAAGGCAGCATCTCCTCGGGCAAATTGCAGCGTTGTGCCCATCTTGCCGCTGTGCTCAAGTCACAGTAACTGATTAGTAACTGTATCAGGTGCCCTTGAAGCCATCGATTCTCTCCAACCGTGCTCTGAAAGGGGAATCAAGGGTGAAGGAAGACTGTCAATGCCATTTCCATCATGGGTGTTTCTACTCCCTCTCAGGCAACAGCATCCTCCAGCGGGTCCCGGGCAAGGGCAGACAGGAGCAAGAATTCCCCTGCTGCAGGAGTGATTTCAAACCCAGCGAGTGCTGCACTTCCCTGCCAAGGGATGAAGAGCTACTTTAATGACGAAGAGCTCATCAGGGTACTTGGGGCTCCTTGACAGCACGGCTATTTTTTCAGGGGATACCACTTTGCAGGTGCAGCACAGAGAAACAAGGGTAAACCAATACCATTCAGCCTGATGACTAGCATATTATCTGCTCAGATACTGATTATATTAAGCAAAGTCAGAACCAGTGACTGACCAGACAGTAAAGGTCTTTCGGCTTGTTAGGCAGATAATTATGGAAGGGGTAAGAGTTTTGTCCCATTTTGGGCCTGTACATAGCCCTGAAGTGATGATGTGACTTGATGTCCTGGAAGAGGCAACAGGACGGCTCAGTCTCTCCCCAGGCAGGACAGTAGCACGGGGTCTCCTCCAGCCTTAGGAGTATTTGCACGGGTAAGGAAGATTGCCAGTCACACCTGGGTTACAGGTAGGACACATCAGCAGAGCCTTCCTGAGTGACTTTGGTGTTCACAGCAAGGAAAAGGCTCGCTCCTCAGCCCACAGCCCACCTACACACACCACAGTGGCCTTTCTCCAGCAACACCCAACAGCACACTGCACAGACAGGCACCCTCTGCAACCCGCACGGGCCCAGCCAGCACTACAGGTGGGGTCCAGGGTGTGAGAGGTGTCACCCTGCATCGGAAATAAGTTGTAGAAAATGGACTCTGAAAGCCCTACTCTATCCCCACCGCTCACAAGAGGAACCCGGAGCAGTCGCTCCAGCCGTGAAGAACTAAGGTTGGGTGCAAGAAATTCCTGCCTTTGTGCCTATTCAAGGCCTCTGTGGATGCGACAACTGGATTATTGCTTCAGCCACACGAACAAACACAAGGATCTCAAGTGTCGCTGGAGGAGCCTGCGCCACCTGCACCTGCAGACAGGGAGGGCAGTTTAGGCCGTTCCCTGTTCCCAGCTCTTTTCTGGCAGAAGCGATCACGCGCCCACGCCCTGGCACACTGCAGAGCCTGGGGGCACAAGCACAAGCTCACGGTTGCCCGTGGTTTAAGCCCAAATACCCAGCTGCAAGCCAGAGTGGCTGGAGCACGGCACGCTGCCCACCCTGGCATGAGGGAGCAGCTACAGGCAAGCGGCAGGGCAGAGAACTGGGGCCCACAACAATCTCTACTGCCATGGCTGGATTCACCAAAGCTCTTTTGTCTTCTTCACCCTCTTGGTGCATGCAGCTGTAAGAGGAAATACAAACGCAGTGACACCGAGTCACGACACCTACCCGGGGCTGGGAACAATCCTCTCCTCCTGCCCAGCCAACCCACCTGTGCAAGCAAATATCCCAGAGCCACTGCAGCCAGATCAGCAACTCGCTCCTCTTGCCAGACTGATCTACTCACGGATCTGCCTCAGAAGTTAATGTTGTCAAGAAAACTTAATTGCTAAAACAAGTTGAAACTCTACATGGCGGATCAGGATCTGCAGCTATACGGCTATATCGCTGCTGGCACTGCCAACAAGTATTTTTCAGCGTAGTGAAGTGCTCAGGTACACACTTAAAGGCCATCTTTGTGCTCTGCACATCCACTGTCATCTCTGCTTCGCTGCCCACCAAGCAGCACTTGCAGGGTCAGGGTCTGCTCCCGGGGACCACAGGCACCTTGCTCGTCCTCCACGGCATGTACCAACACAGCCCGGCTGGGTGGCAGCTGGGGCCATGGGGCCTCATTCCTCACATTCTTGCAGCAACTAAAAGGTGAGAAGTTGCCTTCAAAGCAGGCACCCTGCACAGAGATCACGAAACAAACCTGTTGATGGCCCCAAGGTAAAAGGGAAGGAAAAAAGAAAGGAAAAAAAGAGAAAAAGAATGACCCGCCCCATAGAGGGGCAGGAGGGGGTAGAGGCTTGGAAGAAAAGGCATAGAGAAATTTGGCATCCTAGGTAGCGCACACGAGAAGCCAGCCTGCTCCTAGAAACTGCTGCCTCAGCACTAAGTCTGCACCGCTGTGACGCTGCCAAATGCCAAACCACATTTCTTCTCATGGATATGCGGAGAAGCATTTTTACTGCTGCTCCTAAGAGGCTGGTGGCATAGCAAGGAGCCAGTGTCAGCGGGATGCGGGTCCAGCAGCTAACCAGGGACTCGGTTACGGGAGAGAAGCTGGAGCGGGAATGGAGGGAAGGGGCAGAGCAGGGAAGGATACGCTATCATGTTAATGCTTCTTGCTCTCCTCCCGGCCATGCCAGGTCTGATAGTTTGTGCATCTCTCACATCACTGCCTCATGCAGCTGAGCTCAGCCGAGCACCTAACACATGAAGGAGGTTTGAATAACTCCTCCTGCCGCGTTTGCCAAGCCTTTTCTCAGAGTCCTTCCGAAAAAGAACATATTTTCTTACTAACATCACAGAGCAGTTCCCTTTTGAGCTTCCCCTGTGTCCATCCTATTGTCTTTCTGCCTTTTTTCTAGAACACAAAGTCTTTGGGGTTAGATCTCACTACAGTTCACCCAGAGTCAATTCTTAATAAATCACGCTACGTCAGCTCTATTTCTGGAAATAACGAGGTGCAGATTTCTTTTTTTTATTATTATTTTAATGATAACAGACTTATTCTTTCAACCACAAAAACAACTCTGGCAAGAAGGTTAATCTCTCCAGAGATATTACATCTTGCATTCTGAAATGGAAAATAGCTTTGTTTGTTTTTTACTGAAAAAAACCCAACATTGCTATAAAGGGGAAAGGCCTCCACCACAACAGCTTTGCAAGAAGCAAGAATGTGGAAACTTTGGCCCCTGAAGATGTGGGCACAGATGCAGAGACAAATGTTTCACTAGGGATGACATTTCATGTATACTGTTTTCAGTAAATGAACACTTTTCAAGAGGAAACTGGCACAGTTGTTCTGATCAACATCAGCGACACCTCCAAGCAGAAGATTATACATACCATGAGGCTTGTTTACATCCCTCTCTGAATTCTAGACATATCACACATTCTTTAATCCATAGGCGCACACAAAAACTCCTGACACCAACAATAACCCATGATTAAAGCTTCCCAAAACGACTGCTGCAGATTACCTACCCGTAAATCCTGTTCTTACCCACCCGAAAGCTTTACAAAGCTCACAACAACCAGTGCACAGCAAGCTTAGGAATGTCCTGATCTTAACCCACAGCATCAGCAATTCCTCCATTGTTTTATCAATAATTTTGGATCCAAATATCCAATATCTTCTTTGGAAGTCACCCTAGCCATTCCTAGATTACTTTTATCTGTATGTGTTAAGTTGCATTTCTGCCTGATACAATTCTCTGCTTTCCCTCGGTATCTTTTACTGGAGAGTGAAGTTATTCACACCAGTGACACTGGCTATTTGCAGAGTCAGATTTTAATTTAACTTTTGAATGTCTTGGCCAATTTCCCCTGTTCTCAAGTGCTTCCAGAATCAACACAAAAAAATCCTGTTAGCACAGAGAAAATGTCAAGTAGAATATTTCAGAGCCAGCAACTTTAAAAGGGGAAAAAGAAAATGGACTTTGAAAGGACAAAACCACTCGAGGCAGTGGAGGACACTAACAGCATTTCTAAATTTGCTGCGGTGCCGCCGACACCTTCCCTGGAACCCCCACTGTGTGAGTCTCGTTCCTACTTTATTTCTGCTCGAGATCTCTGTTTTGAGGTTAGCATCATTTGTGCTATATGGAGAGCTGCAGTATGCCACCATTAGGATGTCGAATGGAAGTCCTTTATGCGTGAGATCCGAGCTGGGACCCTCAGTGCCAGCTCAGCCCAGGGTCACGGCCTGTTCCGGGAGAGAAGGGGGATCCTGACTTCTGGATATCCTACGTAGATGGCACTTGGATAAAACACGTCAACTTTACCCACGCTCACTTCTGAAGAGGGTTTCTTGTGAAAGCAGCAGGCCACTCACCCATGGCCAATGCACAAAGACGGAAGCATGAGAAAGCTGTGCCTTCTCACCACTTGAGCTGTTCTCTCGCTCACAGGCATTGGCTACCCAGATGCACTAATTTATGAACTGAAGAAGAACAAAATAGCCTCCATTCATATCCCAGAAGACTGACTTTCAGATAGCAATCAGTGCGTCATTGACAGAGCCACACTTCAGTGTTCTGGAGGCCATTACCACATCAATGGCGGGGAAGTGGTCTTTCTTCTCTCTTTCAACAAAGCTTTGGCAATGTGGCTCCCTGGGGCATGTTCACACTACCTAGCTTCAGCTTTGTGAATCAGGAGACTCAGCTTCCCAGTCTCCCCATGCAATCTCCTCTTCCGAAAGGCAATTCAGAGGAGTCTAACTTATGATATCACTTCAATGGATCAAGGCAAAGGCGAAGCTTAAAGCCAACTTGCCACTGCAATGGGGCTCCTCACAAGGAGCTTATTGTTCCTGGGCAACCTGAATGAAGCTGCTGGCTTGTGATGAGTAGCTATGACTATTTTGTGTGATGAGACCCATCTGGCTCCATTTTTCTCTCTGCAGCTTACACAATCTTGCCAATGCCCTTTCTCGTTTGGAAGTCCAGACGCCACTACCAAATGGCAGCCAGAAGAAAAGCGGTTACTCCCTTCTGTTCAGCACTTGTGAGACCACACCTGGACAAGGTGCCTAGTTTTGGTGCCCCAGTGTAAAAAACATGCTGAAAAATAGGAGAGTTCAGTAAAGAGACACTGAGATGGTTAGTGGGTTGGAGCACCTGATGTAGAAGGAGAGGCTGAGGGAGCAGGGTTTGTTCAGCCTAGGGCAGGCTAGATTGGGGGATACGGGGGAATATAATCACTCTCTTCAATTCTGCCACGGGAGATCATAGAGAAGATGAAGTCAGAACCTTCCAGAAGTTCCAGTCAGGCCTAAAGCCAAAAAAAAATAGGTGACAGTGAGAGTGGCTAAACACTGCAATGAGTCCAGAGGGGCTGTGGAACCAGGCAGGGTCCTGCAATATCTTGTGTAAGTTGGCCGTGCTTTGAGCAGCAGGGCAGAGAAGAGCCCTCCTCAGGTTCCTTCAAACTGAAATTAGCCTCCGATTTTGTGATTAACACTACTGTGCATTCCCCAGCACCAAGACTCGTCTCCACACAGACAGGCGGCTTCTTGCAGCAACTGCTGCTTTCAAGTTCCAAGCACCTCCCGGGCAAAGAACACCCAAGATCTCATCTACCCAGAATACAGGATGGTCCTGATCATGCTCAACAATACTACACAGAGATCCAAATACATTTCCTGCATTGGGATTCCTTCCAAATTTCTGTCAGGCAGCTCCTGAGGGAAGTCATTCATCTTTGCCAGATGAAGTCATCATGTCTACAAAATCTGCTCATACTGCCACAGATGAGGGAAGGTGTATAGCAGAGGTAAAGATCAAACTCTGCTTTCAAAGTCAGATCTGAAGAGAGAGTGCTTTCAAAAAACACCAAGCAAGAGATTGAGACTTTTTTTTTTTTTTTTAAGCACAGCGTTGGACCTTCACGTAACCTTCACCCAACTCCCAGAGCCACATAACAGATAAACTGTCTGCTGGCAGCAGCTCCCCTTCACGAGGTCCATAACATTTCCCACTTCAGAGATAAAAGGCTCTGCACGCAGCATTTTACTTCAATGAATCTGACACGATCATTACCAGATTTCACTTCAGTAGCTGGCCAGAACATGGATATCAAAGTTTTTTTGGCTGAAGGCGTCACAAGTCCAGAGATAAACTGAGGTTTAGCAGAGAAAGTCTAATGCTCTACAACATTGCCCCTAACTGCCCAAATGAACCCCCCAGAGGCTTCAGGACACAGGAGGATTTAGTGAAGAGGGTACCTTGGCACATCTGTAGGATGGTAAAGCACAGCAAGGACACGGAGGCACGTTACCCCCCAGCACACAAATGCAGTCACTTAAATGCTCTCCTGAAAAATCGGCTTTCACTGTCTGTTTGGCCACTGCTGCTGTGCTTGCAGAACGGCATCAGCGAAGGGATCCCTCCGCTCCTGTCACTGGGGATTTTGGACAAGTCTCCCAGGAGGGAAGGCAGCCTGAGGCTGTGCTGGTACGAGTCAGCCAGTGCCACTTGTCTTCAGGGTCACAGATCAGTTCATGGTCTTGTTTAGCAGTGTAGGTGTAGCCTGACTCTTCGGGGACTTGCCCAGTGGGAGGATCAGAACTTTTCTTTTTATTTTAACCCACAATTAACTCATTTTCCTCAACTACATCCCACAACAACTCCAGGTATGCTGATACACAAAATCAGGGTGCGTTAACCTGCAATACTTGTTCTCCCTTCCACTACTTCTTCAGGGAATGTCATAGATGTACGTCTTTAATGGGCTAATCCTATTAAAATAACCTTTGTTTGGAGAGAGAAATAATTGCATGCCATCCATAAAAAACAAAATTACAATTCCTTAACAAATAGACTAAGGTAACTTCACCCTACTTGCTTTTTAAGTTAAGATTTCTTTTTTCTTCGCTTCAGTGTGAAGTCTGTCCTGAGGGTCTGTGCTTCTCCCTGAAGTCCCTTTCTCACAATCACTGCAGAGGCATCTTCTGAATTCTAACCTAACCCTGGCCACAGAGCTGCTGAATATTATTCATCCCAGGGATCAGCAAAGGACCAAGGACTTGTTCTGAATATATAAGCCACACAGTTTTGATATGCTTCCAGATTTCTCACACCTCTTGGTCCCACAATGGCAGGCTGGAGATATTTTCTGGGAGCATTCCAGCACTTGGCAAGACTGAAGATGAATGACGATGGGGAAATTGGCCAAACTCTTTCAGAGCACTAAGTAGTGTGTTACTTATCACAGTAGATGCTTTGTCTAAGTCCAATAACACAGTGCATTGAAGACAAACTGGCAACCCTTATCTTCCCAGTGTATTTTGAAGTAGCATTTATCTATCCGCCTTTTGTCATTATTTCACACACACACACACACACACACACGAACAAAGTGTCACTGTGGCAAACAGCAAACTGTGCTCTCCAGTTTAAGAAAGTGAGGGCTCCCATCAGATACTGCACATGAGGTGACCTGCGCTGCTACTGAGGTTCACTGCGCCTGGTCCTCACATGACCCAACGTAATTCCTCTGGCTTCTCAAGCCTTTCTCAAGAAGGTTTATACAATTACCAAGCACTTTCATAAACTTTCTACAAGAATCACCACTACGTAACTCTATTTTAGTCTATATCTGGAAGCATGGAAGCCCACACGAGGAAAAGACAACATTCTGCTAAGCTACGAGGCTGCCTGAAGGATTACTCCCAAACGTGATTATTCTAACATCCAACTCAGCAGAAGCGTACCACATCCACTCGTGCTACAAGATCCGCCTGCAGGAATTCCACTCCAGCTACAAAAGCACAGCAAGGGACCGCAGCGACAGCCGCACACTGCCGGAGCTCAACACCACTGTGGGGACAGGAACAGAGAACTGGAGCACTGCTTCACTGCAGGACTGCAAGAGCTGCAGATGTGCAAGGAGGAAGAGCCTGCAGGAACGAAACCACGGTCGCTGTGTCTCCACTGGTGCTGTTAAATGAACTCGCAGGATTACACTTCATCGGTTTGTCAGGATGTGCATGAAGCTGAAGCCACCACGACGCCTTCCCATTTGTTTTGGATAGCCCTAATATTAACCCTAACAAGCTAAACCAGTACACCAATTAACCCAACCAATCACTCAATTAAATGTTCCCATACCCAGTCACATGCATAATGAGAATTCATAAACTCCATCTTCCTTTCCAAAAAGACGTGGAATTCCAGCACACTTACTCCCCAGTGGGGCGGGAGGATTTACTGCTCGGGTCCAGCCTGTGTCAGCTCCCTGGGGCCAATGCAGACTTTCCAGGAGGAAGGATCTGCAGATGGGGGAAAAGCCTCAGAAACCTCTTACTTGTTCTCTCCCTGCTCTGGTCAAATTCCAAGTTATGAGGCTGAGCCACAAAGCAGGAATCTCCTGAGACTTGGTCCTGGCTCCAGATTATTTTAACAGCTTTCTATAGGGGGGTCCTCCTAGGGGACCTCCCAGGGGTCTGCACTTATTCCTGATGTACGGCAATTCCCCTCAGATCTGCACTTCTCTTGTGGAAATAGCTGCATGAAAGATTGGTCATGAAAGAGCTCCAGGTTCTCACCTGTATCACTACCTTAATTAAAAGGCCTGTAAGCTCTGAAGTGGAATTAACTTAAAATCTTCTGTGTTCTTCGCCAAAGAACAGAAGCAGCAAGCTAATTCCTTTGCTTTCTTTTTAACCCAGCCCTGAGCTTCACTGACGTCAGACTTATTAGGTCTCTTCGCTGCTGCTGCTGCTTTACTTCTAAGCAGGTTTGAGAGAGCTCATGCCCTGCCTTTGAAAGCCCTTCTCCAGGCCACGCTGGAACTCCTCAGCGCTGCTCACTGCGGGCTATTTCATTCATCCTCCCCAGCCTCGCTGAGCCGTGTATTCACCCCGAGCGCTCTCCCCGGCTCGGCTCCGCTTATGGATCTGTTCCAGCCCAGGCTCGCTTCAGAACAGTTAGGAACTTGGGTTTCAGTTCTTTTCTCTCTAAGAACATGCTAATGTGGCATTCCCAGAAGGTGACATTTTTCCATTTAATAAAGTCTTCAAAGTGAACAAGCAAAAAATCTTGATGATGGAAATACTTGCTCAGGAGCACTAACTCTTCCCATCATTAGTCTACGAAAAATAAATGCCCACAGGAAAAACATGGGTTACCACTTATTTCTATTTTACCATGCACAAACCTCATCTGGCTCAGAGCCAAAGCAATAATAAGTATCTTTGCAGGATCTTTACCAAAAGCAAAGCTTGGCAGTAGATTTTTCTCTCCTTTAATCTCTTTCAGTACATTTAAACTCCTGGTGTTTTTTGTTCTGAAGGAGAAATGCTTGAGAGGGCTGACTGAATGAACTCTGAAATTCACACCCTGGCAAATTGGACTGATTTCCTAAATCCATAATTACAACATTCCTCAGAGATATGCATTCTTTCAGAGCAAACAAGGGAAGATTAGTTTCCTGCTTCTTCCCATTTACATGACTTCACCATCAAGAGGAACTTTTTTTTGTTTCTAAACAATCCTCTGTTTATGTGGTTCTCTTCTTGGCAGGGAACTGGTGAACTAATCTCGCCTAAAAGCAGAATACAGCCAAACTATCAATTGCAAATAGCCCAACCATCTTTGTGCAAGGCAGCTGATTTGCACAGATCTTTAGAATCCAGCACCTATCTGTGGAAGCACTCAGACAGGTACCGATCAATGACGGGGTTTTAAATAATCTGGGGTGATTAGTGAATGGCTGGATAGTTTTACTGCCGGCTGGATAAGAACATGAGAGCGGATCCGTGCACGTGTGTGAATATGTACAAGGCTTAAGACTTCAGTAAAACCGGGCAAACGTAGCCCCTGCATCTGCACGTCCTCAAGCGCGCAGAAACTACCCCAGGGCAAGAGGACCGCGCTGCCTCATGCCACAGAGCTGCCGACAAGAGTCCTCTCCTACTCGCAGAGCCCTGCTGACGACCTATTTGCTTCCCACTTCTAGAAGAGCAGTGAACACACCCTCCCCTTCTGTGCTAACGCAGGGAGCCAGCAAGCTCCGTGTCAAATCCTCCCCTTTGCCTTTCCCTGTTTCTGCTGGAAAGGCCAATGTCAGCGCTGCTGACAGGGTTCCCTTTCTCTTGGAGCAAAAGGAACACGAGGATTTGCTTGTTTTAAGTGAGGCTGTCCCCATTTTTCCTTCGTGGTATACAATCCTTCAGCTGATGCAGTTTGAAGCCAGTAACAGGTATCCTGGAAACTATTACATTAGACTCCTGATGTAGTTTTTGAGGAGCTTGGATGTCCCACAACTTCCTATAAAGTTTGGGATGATAGTCCTTTCTAAATTGTTTCCTGCTCCTAAGATGCTTCCCCCATTTGGCTGAATTAAACATACCACCAGGGCACATCAGTTCCATCTAACAGCTTGCTGATGCTCTTAACTCTTTAATCTAATACTGACCTCTCAACCTACAGCCATAAGCCAATTAGCCTCTTTTTTATACCATACCAAATCTCTTTCTGATGAAGTTGTGCTTTCGAATGAATGCATGCTAGTGACAGAAATGTAATTATACTGCTTAGCAGCAAGCTCGCCCTGTCTGGTGGCAGGGGGTTTAAGGTCAGAAAGCATCTCGAACATACCAAAACAATCTAAAAGAGATTTTTTTTCCCCAGGGTGTTCTCTCCAGTTTCCTTTCTTCACTCCCCAGTACTTAATATGTGTGCACATAAAGGCTGTTTGACCACAGCTTTTAAAACAGAGGTCCTGGGCTTTCAAAGGATTTACTTGCCAATACCTCATTGAGGCAGGAGACAGACACCCAGCTCCCATAAGCTTCTGCTGAATCCCCACAGCTTGGCCCTATACATCTACACTTAAGTAAATGTGAGCTGATTTTCCAACGTTGTTGAGCAAACACAACTTCCATCACTCCAGAGAAATTTTTGGCTGATTTTTAAAAATGTTTCTGACATTTTTGGCTATCTGGTAGATCACACGGAAAACAACGGCAGCTTTTCTTAGCTTCGTTGCACCTACTGTGCAACTCCACCAGAATTCGTTAGTATGTTTGTGCTTAACTACAATTTATTTATCTAGAAATGGCTGGATTTGTTACAAATAAAACTACCATAATTATCATTAGGCACACCAGCCCTCCAGGGCTCACAGAAAATAATCCTCTCTAAGTCATGCAGGAGGTACATGGAGGTATTTATCAAAGGATGATATATACATTAAACGTGGACATTTCTTTAGATAGGAAGGCACGGAACACACTGCATGTTTCGCTTTTCCCATCTATTTCTCCCACAACAGCTGTGGGTTTGTTAAATGAGAAGCTCCCATTTCTTTTAGATCAACAGTGCTAACTTCATTAGTACAGATGCGTATTTTACTGCTCTCTACCCAGAAAGCAGAACGTAACTGAAGAATTACGTTATGCTTTTCCTGAGACAGCCACAGATGTGCCTGTTTTCTGCATCAGTCCTATCAGTAAGTCCTTTTGCTTTGCAACTCTGACGTTACTTCAGCTATCAATGAATATATGACACCATTTACAAACTCAACTGAAAACCAGAAGGAAATCTATACTTTGCCTGCTACTTTTATTGTCCAGTTTTTCCATGGTTTAATATTCCCTTAGGTACAATACACTTTTACATCGCACTGTGGCTAGATGTTCCCCTCAGAGACCTCCACCAAGAACAGCAAATCTAAAGAAAAAGGCAGGGGGCAAAAGCAGAGGGATTGCCAAAACACTCCCACCACCACCGCGTTTCTGGTCAGTCCCTGAACAGGGGACAAAACGCAGGAAAAGGAATGAAAGGAGCAAGGAGTGGCACTGGGCAAAGAAAGGCTGCCAGTTCTCAACTGATAGCAAGCATTTCCCTCAATCCTGGCTTCACAAGGCAGATACCAGATCTTCAACCTGACACTGGTCCAGGTCTAAATACCAGCTATTTTGCAGAAGAGAAATTGAAAAGAAAAAAAAAAAACACAACCAAAAACCTTCTCTTTTTTTAAACAGCAGCTGTCGGGAAGCTGCTCAAAGCTGTGGAAAGACAAACGCAATTCTTGCAGATAGTTTAGCAGGCAAACTGCAGGCGAAACAGAGACAAGGAGTAGCTCCTGCATGTTTATACACACACTCACACTCAAGAGCTACCCGGGCCCAGCTCCTCAGCCCAAGCACCCTGTTGTAGCCACACTAGTAGAACCATGAAAATTTATTTCAGCGGATGATTCCTCCCTGAGAGTTAAGGACAGAAGGAACAAAACCAAATCACCCACTGATTCTAATTTCCTGCTAAAAAAGAGGCCATAAATACTAGCAAGGGACTCCACACAATGGCTGGTTAAACTAGTTTGGGTTTCTACCTTCCAGGAAAACAGCCAGTCTAGATTTGACATCTGAGTGATGAAATCCATTATATCCCTGAATAAACAATTCACTCAAACACAGAGAGAAAGATAATTTGACATGCGGGCTTATACTGAAAGACGTGTCATTTATTAATCACCTCCTGAATATCATTCCCATTTGCATTGCACAGGTTGCTCAATTCCCTACAGATATTAAGTTCCTTACACTATAGGGATGTTGCTGCACTCAAAACAATCTTGAGCCAATTTAAAAGTTTGCCTAAACTCAGGAGTCCTGGGGAAGGACACTAGGTGTGGGTATTTGCAAAGTGGCCTTTTTGACCTCTTGTCCTTATTAAAGATTCCCCAGAGCAGGATTACTGGCCAGGTGTTGTGGCCACAAAAACTTTAAAGAAATAATTGCATTCTGCCCTTTAAATTCCCCTTAAAAATTACCTCTTGAGCATAACAGCTGTTACATTTTATTCCAGAGGTAGTTACATTTTAATTGAGGTCAAAATGGTCCTGTGCAGAAAGAGCCCATCTTGGCATCACTCATTGAGGATGTTTGCCATTTAGAAATTAATTGGTTAAGTAAATAAGATTACATCAACTCCTTGCTGTACTGTAAGAAAATTTACACCTATTAAGGACCAGGAATTGTTTTTGAAATTTATTACACATAAAGGAGGGCACTTTACTTTTATGCCTTCTATTTGGGCAGGTTTCTGGATAGCATCTGAATATTATCTGTAAAGTAGCATAACAACCCTAGAATTCTAGTGGAATACATTTGCTATGAATTACTAGCATCTCACCCCTGGTCACCCGGAGAACGAGCTGGCACAGCATTTGATTTTCATGGTCAGAAATGTTGAAATAAATAAGTTATCTCATTGCCACAGCTGGAGAAGGAGAGGAGATTAGCTGCAGCCTCTCCCAGCGCCGAACAGGGTGAACAGCTGGCCCCAGGGTTCGTCTGCTTCGCTCGCATGCAGAGAGCAGAGCAGACTGAATAGCTGCAAAACAGGAGCCTGAAAAAAACAAGGGCCACTGTCTGCGTGCTGTACCCCCGCACCCTTCTCTCAAGTCGCACGTGCCAAAACGAAGGACAGAGTGGTTCCAACCGTTAGCTGGCAAAAGGGCTGGCTGACGAGCCACAGCTCCCGGTGAGTGCCCAAAGAACGAGGAACATCTCTTCAAACACCAGCGCCTTTCCTGAGCATTAGTTTCGGAAGGGTTTGGGATTTTTACATTTGAGAAGCTAAGGGACAGTCTCCCCTGCACAAACACTAGCAACAGAAAACTTTTTAACAGCAAAAGGCCCTTTGGTTCAAAGTCAGTAAAAGTACCATTTCTACCACTTCACTGTCCCAGACACCTTCCACAACAGCTGACTGTAACACTGACAGTCCTAAATAAACTAATTGGGTTTAACCCTGCCCAACACTGAATCTAGTAATTGCCCCAAATGAAGAGCTCCATTGCTGTGCACCATCACCCCGTTCTGCTCCACGGGAGAAGGAATTTCATGGCAGGAAGGCCAGACAAACACACATACGCTTTGTGGGCCAAAGTACCCTGAGACAACATTTTAAACTGTACCAACTGGTTAGCTCTGCTGCAGTCCAACTATTCCCTGCAAAAACACACTGGACGTTAGAATCACCAAGCAAGTGTGTGCCTTCTGGGCTCTAACTGTTCAGAAATAGCCATGATATTCTGTCATTCCCCCTGCACAGCCCCTCCAGCCCTTCCTCATCAAGCTGTTTCCTCTCTTTGGGTGGCATCAGGGCCTCAGAGCTTCCCAGGCAGTGCTCTCCTCACACAGACAGGCACAGCTCCCACGTGGAACAGACCAGACCCAAGGAGGTGTGGGTGACTGCAGCAAATGGTGCTTTGGCACTAACCAAGCAAGCTCAGTCTGGATAGGCACAATTGCAAGATCATCCCCAAAACACTGGTAAGAACACTCCATGCTAAAAGCGGCGCAGCAGACTCTCCTATTCCCAAGCCCTCTGCTAAACTAGGTCGCCAACACGCAATTGTCTGGTGCTATCTGAGATGTCCTCAGGCTCCACCTGCCACCCGAGAAGGGAGTGCTCCCTGGGAGGTCCCGTGTCATACTGCCAAACCCATGCAAGCATGTCTGATACTATCTGACATCTAAAACACTGGTAGAGGTGACATCTGCCATCAGAGTTGCTTTCCTACCATGCTCCTCAGATATTATCATTCTATGTGCACTCACTTTTTGAAAGCTTGGCAGATGATTGAAAAATGCCTTCCATGCTTTTTAGTCAAAGTGATTCTGACCTGCAGAATTTCCAGGGAAACATCAGCATTCAATAAACCCCTCTTGCTGCTGGCCAAGCGCTCGCTGCAGCCACTGGCAGGACAACAAATGGGCTGTTCTGTGGTTGCTCTACCCAATTCTACTACCTTTATTCAGCTGGTTAAGGCTATGAAAAGTAGGAAGCATGCAAGAGTGGAAGCAGAAGGGCACACAGCAAAGCAGACAATTGGCTCATGCCCTGCTTCTTCTTCTCCTGACTATCTACCATCAATACCCTACACACCTTTCCCTCTGCTTGTGAAGACAGGCGCTCTCCGGCATGTTTCCATGCGGCTCAGAATCAGTTAGGCAAGCTAATGAATAGCAATGCAGCTGGCACTGTGCAAGAAGAATACTGTTCCCCTCCCTCTGCCCTCCAGGTATCTCTGCTTGGAGAAGATGATACACACGGTACCTCTCCTCCTGGGCTAAGCAGGCTTGCCAACAGGCAGTTGCGATGAGGGCAGTTTCCCTAGGGTATGAAGACTTTTTGATCCCTTCCCTTTCCCCTCCTGCCTCCTCTGCCTGCCTACGGCTGCCATCCCTGCCTGCGCAGCCACGGCCTGGACAGCAGATCAGCAGCACGGGTGCTGGCAGGCAGAGGGGGCAAAACCAGTTTGCTACAGTGCTGGAAACAGGTTCTGTTGGCCCCACAATTAACTGCCGAGTTTCTGCCTTTTGTAGGAGCAGTCAGGATCACACCTTTGATTCATCCCACAGGGCAGGAACTGGAAAATTCTGTACTTGTACTGCTCAGGGTGAACAAAAAGAAATACCTGCCCAGAGACGTCTCTTGCGCGCCACACCAAACGTGACGTGGCCAGCGCCACTGAACAAGGAGAGACACCACTTTCACCAAGGCTCTTGGTATCGATAGAATTTGAGTCTTCTGTAATGGCTGCAGCACAGAATTAAATAAAAATGGGCTTTAAACCCACGAATATTTTCAACCTCTTTGGACTTAAAATTGAAAAAATTATCCAAAAATTCCGACTGAGAGTTTGCTGTTGTGGAGTCTTTTGGGAGTTTTGGTTCCCATTCCCCCAGGTGACCCACACTGCACCCCATCCTCTGCTTCCCACCCAGTGCAAAGTGTCTCTAACACTGCCTCGCCAGCCAGAGCTTGGGAGATACAAACTGCCTGTGAGCCTGAACTACACGTACAAATGGGACATAACGACACAAACAACAACTCTCCCCAGCTCCAGAAGGAGCCTCATGGACTTTTGTTGGTTGGAGCATATCAGGTCATAGGTGAAGCTCTCAGTGGAAAGTTGAATCTTTCCTTCATGTAAAGCCCAATCTTTCAAAAACAAGTCCTGGAAAACCTTAGTTTTTGCACTGAAAACCAAAACTTGCTCAGAGATTCCTCCTTTATAACTTTTCATCTGTTCAGTGCAGCCTCACTGCCAGCAGCACGAAGCAGAAGCCTACCTGTACATGCGATTATTTCGGTTTCCTCCAGATGCATAGGCACAGATTCTGATCGCTTTAAAGTGATGCCAAAGACAGTAATCTCTGATAGCACCGAGAGTCAGACTGATAACAGGCAAGTTTAAGCACTAATCGTGTGATAATTACATAGCTGCCAAAAATACATATGTTGGCAGCATGCAGAAAATACAAAGTTTGGAATACTTTGGCAAAGCAAAGACAACCTTCTGCCATCGTTCACCATGCAACTGAGCTCTGTGTAGTTCCCTAGGGAGCTGTCTTACCAGGCACCAAACAAGCACTTTTTGGAGAGCATCTATTCCCAAGCCTCCTGTCTCCACAAGTGACTGACACGATCTGTAGTTGTGTGTGTTAACTGGGAGGTTTTTCCCACTACCCACCACAGCATCAACAGAAACCCCTTCACCGCATACACCAAAGTACATCCAGAAGTTGTGACGAAGATGTCTGCTGCAGTTTCATGGCTGATCCCATCTCAGGTCTCGAGTCAGCAGGGCGCCAGCACTTGTGCTGGCCTTTAAGCGTGTGAGAATCAAAGGGAACCCTGAAAAGTTCTTTCACTGGATAAGATCACTGAGATCAAGAGGCAAGAGCCCTTCTTTTCCTCACAGTCTGGCCTCTTACATGGATACAATAAACCACACACAGAAGTTTAATATTCACCAACTGAAAACACTCAGGAGGTTTAAGAGCTGCCATGAAGCGCTGCTGGCCATTTTATCAACGATCTCTGTCTTAAACATATCCTCATGCCTTTCGAATTGTTCTTTTTCCTGCCGACCCATGAAAGAGAGAAGAAACATCTCGTGTTTAAAATTCAGGCATTTTGCTGGTGTGTACAGACAGTGCCTAACATCTCAATTACACGAGATCATTAGTCATCAGACTGACCTGTTACCACCCAGAGGCCCACACTGACCATTCAAATGGGCTTTCAAAGGAAGACTCCAGCCAACGGCCAGAAATCCTTAATGGCTGCGGAATTCAAACTGAGAGGAGTTACAGAAAAGGAGCAAACACTCACCAAGAAGCTGAAATTCCCCAGGAATAACATGGACACATAAATAATCACCAACTGTTTGTCACCACAGAATTTCTTGATATTTCATTGTCACATACGCATTTATTGTAGTATCAGGCCAAAACATGGTTGCCTGAACTCTCCTGTTTTACATATCAAAAAAAAAAAAATACTGCTACCCTTTTTCCTGTGTTACTAAAATTACTTGTGTCCTACAGCACAAGGCATAGAAGCCACAATATTTAAGTCACCTAATCAACCTGTTGAAAACGATCAGTGAGGCATGCAGAGGGAATCTAACCTTTGTCCTGATTTACTCACCCACCTTGTTAGCTGCCTAACAAGAACTCTCTTTTCCCCTCTCCTTGTAATTAATCAACATAAATATTTGTAGTGTTCACTTACAAATAAGGGCATGAAAGTAAAAGAATGTACTTGATAATCTTATCTAAATGCTCCAGCCAAACCAGAGCATTTTTAAAGACATAACAGGAATTAAAATACAAATTGTCTTCCTTGCTCCTCCCTGCACGTACAATTGTGCTATACACTTACAAAGTTGTGAGAAAGTGCAAAATTGTAATCGCAGGACTACAGCATCCAGAGCTGGATATTCTGAACATCTTAATTTCCAAGCAAATAACCCTGAGAAAATGGGAGAGGGAAATCCATACTCACCTGAACGTGATCTGTCCAATTCTCCTGAGTCATGGTTTTCTGAAAAGACAAAATTACTTCTGAGCTGTCTTAGAAAAGGAAGAATGCTGCATACAGCAAGCTGAAATTTAACACGCCATCTTACACACTGGCATCGACTGTGCGCGAGGAATGTGCTCTGGAGCACACGGGAAACCTCTGCTTCTCGTATGTCACCAGCCGGGGCATGGCAGAAAACCAGAGCTCAGACGAAGTAATTCAGACAACTGCTACACTACAGCACTTAAGACAAAAAATTCCACAGGCAACCGAAGTACACAGGCAATGGCAGGCCCTTACCCAGCAGTAGCTCAAACTCTTGTTATTACCAGGGGCCTGGGCTCACTTGCAGAAAACCGATCACCTCAACAACACTCTGCAAAGTGCAGCAGCATTTCTGAATGCCTCAAAGCTCATGTGGTGCTCTTGCAATGACAGAGACATCCCTGAGCAAAGCTGAAACAGGCCACGGTCAGGGATCATCTGCAAGGCTGAGCCTTCAGAATACAAACACACAGACTTTTCTCAACAGCCAAGCCATGAAAAGCCTCTGGAATCATGAGGTCTGGGAAAGGAAACTGATAAGTTAATATCCCCATTCCAGCCTAGTTCAGAGCCAACTTTGGGAAGAAAGTCAGGATGGGACCTACTCTCCACCCTGCCAAGAACAGAGGCTGCATGAGACTGCTCAGCCACCGAGGCCTGAGCCGCACACCCACTGCTGGCAGAGGTAACAGTGATGACTGGTGCCACTTTTATGGAAAGGTACAAGAGCAAACAAGGAGTAAAAGCCTCAAAGAAAACATCTTTGAGACATACAAGCATGTAATTTAAATACTAGTGAGATAAAGGAGCCGTTTAACTAGACCTCATGCACAGCTGAGAATGGTAAACAGAGAACACCAAAGAGCTCTCAGAAGAAGGGACTGTGTCCAGAAACAGCTGCCAAATGTACCTTAATGGAAATAAGTGGCCAGCTTGGATACTTTAAATAAAGCAAATACTCCAAAACAGAGGAAATGGAAGGCCAGAGAGAGCAGAACACCAGATCAAGAATCCATTCCACTCTGCTAAATAAATACACCTGGATAAACGCTTCCTACTCTCTCTCTGCAGATGACCAAGCTCTCTAGAATGATGCCGTCCAACATTAAAGCTCTGAGATGCCGGATGCTGAAACGCTCGATGCTCCCCAGGTCTTCTGCCAGTGGATCTGGCAGGCAGCAAAGACAGATCAGAGCTTTCACTGATGGATCAGGAGGTCTTGGAAGCAGAACCGTCTGTGCCAGAATGGTGTCATCAGATCACCACCACTCAAGCCCATCTTCGTGTTCAAATTACTGGGGGGTGGGGGATCAGAAAAAACACATGCCTCTGCCGTCTTCTGTCAGACCATCAAACAAACCTTCTTTTGAACAAAAGAACAGGCACTTCTGGAGGAGGTGTCTCATTTCCTGAAAACTGGCTCTCTGAAGACTGGATCATTAGTACTGCAGGAACATCTGAACAACCTGCTGAGCTCTGGTAAAACTCTGTTAAAAAAGCCTCTTGTATCTACAAGGAGAAAGTCTCCCATGAACTGCAGATGAAACATCACTCCATGTGTGGCAAATACAGCTTGATAATTCAAAATTCAAGAAATGGAAACATTTCACTATGATATTCAGTCTCTGTGGTCCTTGTCCTTCACAGTCCAATTGATACACCTGGATACAACAATTGCAAGCTGTTTTTTTCCAGAAGAGGCAGAAAACCCCCTTACTTTCAGCGGGTACAATCTGTCTCCAGGCACAGGATCATGATGAATGCCAGCCCACCAAGAGAAGCACCAAAACTGCCCTGTTAACAAGATGACAAACATGCTCCCCGATGCAGTGTGCTCAAGAGCATCCAAAGGGCAGTGACTTGGCTCAGTACACTCATGAGAGGGGAGGAGAAACCATAGTCAAGTAATTCTGCAGAGTCAACCTCCGAGCTGCCTCCTGGAAACCTGCTCCTTAGAGAGAATTAATGGCACCTTCTCATTTCTACAAGCCCTCAGTGCCAGGACAAGTACCAGTGTACTTGGAAAAAATCCGGAGGCTGGACAAAAGTAAAGTTAGTTCAGAGTGGTTCAGGAGCTGAAAGTACTACCACCTTGCTCAGCAGTAACAAGGCTGTTAGCACAAAAAAGCTTCGGTGGCAGGTTTGGGCTATAGCTATGACAGCCCAGCCACAGGTACCAAAGCAAAGTGCCTACAAAGAACTTAGTCATGTGGAATGCTTAAAACTAGTGTTCTTAAAAAAAAAAAAACGAACCAAACAAACCCACACAAAACCCGCAACAAACAATACCACCAAAAAACTCTTTAGCCACTATGCTCCTGCTTATTTGAGATGGCTGAGAGAAACTGAACATACGAGAGCCCTGACCTACCTACATGTGGCCCAGGTCACTGCTGAGGACATGGAGGTGAACAAGCATCCAGCTCTGAGTAATCATGAACCCCAGTCACCAGAATATGAATGGACACACAAACGATTCACTCACAGAAAAAACAGGTCCAATTGCATCTCTATGCAATAACAATCACAATGGAAACTTGCTCATACACTAATCACACATTTCAATCATGTCAATTATGTTATTCGAAACACAAAATAAACAAAAAAGCTCATTCAGACCCATGCCACACAATTCAGAAACGTACCTCAACAAACCTCTTGTAAAAGAGGTAATTCAGAGTTCTCAAGTGCCGTTGATTTATGACATTAGGGCAGAGAGCTAAAAGAAGGAAAAAGAGATTTAAGTATACAATATAGCTGAACTTCCTTGAAGTTTTACTGCCTAGACATTACATTTTTCCTTCCCCAATTCCCAAGGCGGTGTGTGGAAGGCAGGATGCCATCACGCTTGGAACACTGACGGACAGAGACACGTATTGTCATCTTATCTAAACTATAAACTGTTATTTACACTTTCAACCATGATTAGCAATGCTAATCCTCGGCTACTGATATCTCTGGTTCTACCACCCTTGAATGATAAGATCCACTTGCTGGTTCAATACCCTTCACAGTCAATGTCTTCACACTTTTAATTAGGTAGCATCCTCACACAGGCACCACCTCTGGTCTCTAGAGGCTGCATTCTTTTTGATTTAATTGGAACCTGTGCTGCTAATGCATTGAAGCAGTTTTGAACATGTTACTCAGGATATAAACTTGTGGCTAAAGTTTATTGGATAAATACATATCCATGAAAGAGACTCCATATCCATACAAAAAGGGAGGTGACTATTGTTCTGCTGAGCTAGCAAGCAACAGTTGTTGTTGTTATTTTTATTACCGTCATCTTCATTAGATATGCCTCATTAACACTGCAAAACCCAAGATCTTCACATAGCACCTTGTTTTGAAATCCAGTGGAACGAGAGATAAATGCAGAAGATAAAATACATTAACCAGTATTAGCATATGTATCTGTCAGTTCTTGCTAGATGCTGGTATGCATGTACAGGAGAGATTTAACCAAAGCCTTCACTGGGGTTTCAGTGGCTAAAACCATCTCAGTGGTAGCCGGAAGGAGCAGGACCAGCAACCAGAAATGGTAACAGAAAACAGTAAAATGAAAGTCCTCGCAGCCTCCCTTGAATCAGCGCACACCAGGGGAAACCAGTGTTACCAACTCAAAGGGCCTTGGAGCTTAGCACTCTCGCTGCCCCACACATTGCATGCCCAAGGATTAAAAACTGAGAGAACAAAGAAAGATCTCAGGACACCAGACCCTGGAATCAGAGGGATATGAACTGATGCACCACTGGGTACTGCAGCCCCTCAGACTCTTAAAGCATCGCTTCACAACTTGGACTTTTCCATCTCAAACAGAAATCTTTAAAGCTGTTATTAAGTTAATGTGTGACAGTGTGACAACATATCCTGGTCTTCAAAGGATCTGAGGAAATTATTGCAATTATCTTGCAAGATGTTATTCCAATAAATACGATGATCTTTCCTCCAGATTTTATCTCAATATACAGAGGAAAGTTTGTCAGCTCATGGAAAGCAACACTTTAAAGAAGGCAAGATCAACATAAGAATTAAGAGTATCATCAACTAAAAGATTTCAAAGCACTTCAGAAAGAAACACAGCATGACTGCTCTAGGTCACCAAAAAGACCCATTGACCCTTTTTTCTTTGAGCTTCTAAGGAAATACCCAAAGCACGGGACATGGCAGGGATTTTAAGTGCCCAGCTATCTGTGCGGAAATTAGGATGGAGGAACACGGACTGGAACAGTTTTGAAGGCACTAGTGTCATTTTTTATTCTAACAGAGCAAAGGAATTGATTGAGTTTGAATCCAGCTTTTTGTATTTCCTTACAAAAAACAGAGAAGGACTAATTTAAAACATGAGGATGAAAGGTAACTTGGTAAGAGACAACGAAATGAAGAGTTCAAAGCTCTGAAGAAAGGCAGAAGAGCAAAATAAAACCAACAAAATGGACTTCAACAAACTCAGAGAACTGGCAGGTAAGATTTCATGTGAAAATAATTTATAAGGTGAAAAGGAGTTAAGAAGCGCTGGAACTGGAAGTGAAGTATGAGGCTAACTGCTAAATCAGAAGCTTTTAGTGATCTCAGACACAAGAAGGAAGTTCAAAGAACATGGAAACTGGATTCCACACATCTAAAAGAACAGCACAAACACATACAATCAGAAAACCCAAAGCCATAAAGGCAAGACAAATTCCAGATAGCCTTTTGGAGAAAAAAAACCAAACCAAACCAAAACACCAAACAAAACCCAATCCAGACCTAATGGCATAGGTTGTATCAGAGATGGTAAACTTGCCACCTTGGAGGTCTTTAAGAATCGGTTCCACATTCCATAGATACCAGAAAAACCAGGAGGAGCTCCTTTGGCTTTGGGGCAGGAAGGTGAGGCAGGTGGTACTGCAGAGTTGTTGCCAGAACTTTTCCCTGCAGTTTCATGAGCATCTACACCTTATATTTGCAAAAATCAAAGTGCTTCAGGGAAGAGCAAGTTACTTAAGGTCACACACCTAGTTAAGAGTGAACAGGAGTCTGAACACAGGTCTCCTGAGCCAAAACCAATGTTTTGTTGGTTGGAACAAAAGGTAACATCCTAAGCTTTTCAGAACATGGACCATCTTTCTATTCAGTGGTTGTACAATGGGGTTTTGGGATCACGGCTGTGCTGTGGAGCACTAGCGGAATACAAATGGTTCAGTACTATGAGAGCACTGCTTTGGGCGCCTGTTAACTCTTAACCTGGAAGCTGCACCACAGCAGTGCTTCATCTGAACTACATTTCACATCTGGGACTGACTCAGAAGCAAAAAATCCAGTCTGCTCTCGACCGTTAGCAGAGAGTCAATGGCTATTAGCAACACAGAGGAAGGAAAAATGAAACCTGTTTGTCACGGAGGGCTCACTCATGTAACGTTGGTAAGATTTGTCTACTGGGGATCTGGTGCAATACATTTTTAGGTGTGGTGCACAGCTACCACTCCCTGGTGATACATGATGCCTCCTGAGCTGGGATGTGGACCCAGTCCTCTCTTTACTCTGCTCCAAGAGTTTGACATCCATTCACAATGAGACTCCTCCACCCTGTCCTGGCAGAACAGAAGGTCCCAAACAAAGCACACTTTGTTCGGGGACAACGTAAAGGAGCCTTTTTTTAATAAAATCAGGGTACCTGAAACGCTAGAGGCTTTTACCCTGGTATGGCGAAGGATTGTCAGAGAATCTGATGAGAAACAAGCTGTGCATGAGTCTCTCAGTGTATTATGAGATTAGTCCCTAAGCATGAATTAGTGGAGAGCAGGGCTGGACTCTTTTTACTGTAGCCTCAAAGATGCATTAGTGCCTCTCAAAATGCTCTGTGCCACTAGAGATCAGGGTCAGTGGTCCTCAGAAAGGAAGGTGAACAGCACAAGCCTCAGGTTACCCCCAAACCCCTGAGCTACCTGCTGGCTTTGCTGCCTGGAGCACCAGCTGACTGGAGGAAAACCAGAGAGCACAGCACAAGGGTTTCGATCTACGCTTAAAGGAAAAGAAGTGCTTCAGTGTGGTCTTTAGACACGTGTCTGGATGTGGTGAATTCATGCTCAGAACTGCAAGGGTAGTGTCAGCTTTTCCAACGAAAAGCTTGGAGCTGCTGGCCAGCTTGTCCTGGTCTAGAGCAGATCATATTCCACCGCCTGTACTTCAGTAGACAAAAATGTAGCTGAGAAGGTAAGGGCCCAGAAAGGACCCTGGCGTGTCCAAGCCCCTTCTCCTTCAGCACTTGACTCTGCAGCCACCGCAGCCTCAGGAGTGGATGGCTCCTACCTTTCTGATGGCTAAGGCTAGAGGTTCTTCTCAGTCATAGTGCTCTGATATTTAACAGGAGAGCTAAAAAACTCTGAAGGAAAATCATGATGGAAGCAGGGGAAAATAACCCATGTAAAGCAAATGTAAATGGAAGGGGTAACCTTCTGCTCTGTTTTAATGAGGAAAAGGTAAAAACATTTGAAATTTCCTCCTTCCAAAGTCATTCCTGCAGCGTTGTAACAGTCATTCCTGTCTCTCTAACAGAGCATCTTTTAAAAGCGCCCAGTGTAGGCTCCCACGAGTCCCTGCTGGAGCTCTCCCTGGTGACTCCCCTGCGCCACGCTCTCCGATCTCGCAGACCTGATGGAGTCTTGAGGACAGTGGTGACTTACCTGAGCAGATGCACAGGCTGCTGAGCAGCCCTCGTCTGCCCTCTACTGCCCCAACACCAACGGAGTGATAACGCTTTATCTCACAAACCAACTCTGAGGCTTAATAAGGAAGATTCACACCAAACGGAAAGTAAAGGTGAAACCAAAAGGATAGCCTGGTGGTCAAATGAAGAGAAACATTTCTCGTAGTTTATGCTAAAAAAGCTTTTGTAAAGACTATGGTAAAAGCACATTCATAGCATTCAAAACTTCAGATGCTCAGCTAATCTATTACACTGCTACAGGACAATGACAACTGTTAAATGTGCCTCCCATTACCATCTCTTTCCTACCGACACCACTGTATCTGCTTTACTGTCATACAGGCACTAAGGCCCAACATACGAGGACAGTTCTGCTTTTCAGAGTGGTATCATTTCTACCTCATATCCAATGAGTTTTCAATGAAAAATGCCACTGAACTCTCCATGGTACAGTGGCCGTGAAAAACACAATAGAAAATAGACTCAACCATTCCAAACGTAGGTAGGGTCTGTTCCCTCATCTCTGAGAACTGTTCGACTGCAACTTGCATTTGTAAATCTCAGTCAATCTCACAGGGTCTCCAAAGAGTATTAAGCAATCAGCCTGCAAAAGCTACAGGCTCGTTAAACCAGAGCATAGTGACCCACGTGTGAGAAAAGACTCTATAAAACTCAGTTTCCTCAGTCACATACCATTTCTGCCCAACTTCTTCCTTCCCTAATAAAGCTAATTAAATGGAATCCACACAGTTTATTGGGACACCTTTGGGACTTGGCAGAAAATCTTCCACTTACCATGCAACTCTTTTGTGTGTTAACAGGAACACTGGAATATGGTTTGGAAAAAGAAGAGGTGGACTAATCTAAGATGATTGCTTTTTTCCCCCCCCGAGGTTCCAAATCCTTTTTATATTGGGCCACCTCCTATCTGACTCTGAAATTTAAGACTGACAGTTCCAAGGAGTGTTTGAAATCTTAATGGCTGATCAACACCTAAGTTTTGCTTAGCAGTCAGTGAAATTTACTGTGAGTGGGTAAGAGAGAGCCTGGGTAGTGAAATATGAAAGTAGATTTGGAACTGCAAGAACTGAGTCATATACAAGTTTGCCTTCTCATATCAAGAAACCCTGTCCTCCTCCAGTCTTTCTCACTGAGAGCCACTTCCCTCTGCTGCTGCTCCTCTCAGCCTCTTTCAGAGAGCAGGAGTCATGAGTGACGAGGAGGCAGAAAGCAGCAGAAGACTGTGGCATTGAACAAGTCCACAATCAGGTTAGGTAACGAGAAGTGTGAGTTTTGCCCCACCGCCAGCTTCTGGCAGAGCTGCTTGGAATAGGAGAAACGAGGGGGGTTTTAATCTGTATGTTTGACCTAGACTGCTTCATTTTTGTATGCTCTTTCCTCACAACCAGATTTACTTCCACTAAAGAATGGAGAAAGAACATCCAGAAATTCAGAGGAAGGGAGGGAGAGAGGTGGGAAGGAAAGAAAAGCCATGTTATTCCAGCTGCCACCATTTCACAGTTCAGTTCAAGCAGGACCATCACTAAGGCAGAAACCCCTCTGTAGGCTTTCATCCCCTTCCACGGCGTTTCAAAGGAGACTAAGATGGCCAAGGTTCAGCAAAGTGTGAAGTCCTGCTCTGGACTACGTGTGATATCATGTAAAAAATAAACATCTGCTTTCATATATGGGACTCAGAGTCATCCAACGCTGGTTTTAGCTGCCCCAAATCTGGTACCTTGTTTAAATCAGTAGCCCATATCCCCTCTCACATCAATAGAGGTGGAGAGCCCTCGCCAGCAAGTGACTTATCCTGCACTGTAGACACCGCAGTTTGGGTGGGATAAATCACTCTCTGGAAGCGTAGGCAGGAATGGGATCTGATGTATACATACAGATGGTGTAACCTCCTCACTAGTGAATGTGTTGCGGAGGACCAGCAAGATTTGGCCATTACTATCAGCAGCTACAACATCTGGGACACCATCATCAGGAGCTACATGCTCCTCTCCTAGACTTTTTTTTTAATTTCTCAGGATTTTGCATGTGAACAGTTATATCATTTCACCTCTACAGTTAATATCATACTCTTGGTGGATCTTTCATAAGGAAAGAGGAACAATTCAATTCTCTTTACAGATCATAAAATGATCTGTAAAGAGAATTGAATGACCTACTGAATGACCAGCCCTGTAAAGGAGGAAAAATTAGTGAAGATCAGTAAACCCCTAGGAAGGTTTTAGATTTTAAACAAATCACCCCCCAGGTCTCAGTTTTCACATCAATGCACAAAGTTTAATTACATTTACTTATCCTCCAGTGAGGGTTTGTAAGGATTATCTTCTGAACTTTTGAACACCAGTCTGAAGATGTGAAGATTAATATGCAACATAGCGCTGCTGCCAGGTGTAATAAACTCACAATTTGTGGTTAGAAAACACTTTTCAGTCCAAGAAAAGAGAACTGCATACCTTGTGCTGATGATGGAAAGCTCTGCAGGGTAAAACCTAATGGTGCCCTTAAAGGTGTCTGACACAAGGTCCCAAAAAAAGAAAAAAAGATCAACAGTCCCTGCTAACAACCAAAACAAAGTAAAGTAGATTTTACTAGATAACTGGTAGTGAAGCAGATCCATTCAGTGATGTAAAATGAGTTACTTCTCCGAAGGCTGTGAGAGCCTTAAAATTCCCTTCCACCAACCCTAGTTTATGCAAGGAATACAAAGGGCTGTGAGGCTCCTGCTTCCCAAGGGTTATCTCTTCCCAGCTGACGGACCCATAACTCAAGAAAACAGATCCCCAGATGAATAATGACTTGCCTCTTATGTGAGTGGAATGGAGGCATAACTCAAAGCTGACCATCATGTGTTTACGTAGAGCCATTCTGAGGTCAAGATTTATTTCATATCATGGAAGAAGCAGTCTATTAGTCACAAGCACTTCATTCTTTGACAACACAAAGTGATAATTCCCATAACTTACCAGCTTTGTTTTTCAATATCATTAATTAAACCCTGAAACTCCCCATGATAAATTACAGCAGAGATTCCTTGCTGAACATGGAAGACGACAAATTGACTTCATCTGTTCTTTATCGGCGAGAACTCCACAATATGTTGCAATATCACATACCTGGATCTACATTAAATCGGTCTAGGAGCCTGAAGACCAGCTTGCTTAGCATTTTGCGGTTAAATTTATCTGGTTTGTACCTGGACAGGCCTTGATACTGTCTGCAAGCAAATAAACAAAATCAGAAAGAAACATCTGTGGAATCACCTAAAACATGTTTCCCAAATAGTAGATATTTAACAGTAGGGGTATTCTGGTTTGCTAGCTGTTGGTAAGAACACAGTCCGGTACCTTTCTCAAGTTACAGCAAAAAGCCAACAACAACCACACAAATTTCCCAGTCAATGACTGAAGCAAGTCCAGGGGCTTATTTTAAAGAGTGAGCAAGCGAGCAATTCCCTCTCATCTTTTTTCAGAGCTAAGACTGCAGCCACTGCATCTACACTGTGAGTTTGACTGTACTGTTGGCTTCATGACCGACAGGAGCTATTCTAGTGAGAGGCAATTTAGAAATTAAAACACACGCGACTATTTCATGAGCACATAAAGGTCAACCACTTGCACCTCTTGTTTTTCTGCCACTTCATCACAGTATTATCTTCCTGCAAAACCTGTACAACCGATACTGAAACGCAGCAAAGCACAAGAGTCTGATTGCTACAACCTCCTGGAGGAAGCTTTGATAGCTTTATATTGCTAAGATCTACTGCGCAGGTTTCATTTTGCACTCCTCTCTCCTGGCAGGAACTGAGCAGCTGTCAATAGGAATGATACCTCTGTCTTACAGGACGAGGCGTTTGAGAAGACTCTGGCACAGGCACCAGAATTTCCCCTTTCTCAGCTGAAAAGTAAATATATTGCACTCCATTACACTGAGAAACGATCTTAGACAACCAGAGAACATACTGTCCTCTGACTGCAAGTTGGCCCCAGCTGTTTAGAAAGTCAACAAGAGGCTCTACCTTGTGATGTCTCTGATATTAAAACCAGGTTCACACCACGTGTCCAGGATCTGCAAGAGCTTGCTCTGGAGCTCAGGATATTCTCCCACATAATCTTCCACCAAGTTAGTTTTATCTTGCAGCAGTAGCGGCGTACACATCTAGGAGAAGAAATCACATTGAGCGCGCCGTGTCCTGCCTTTGATCACCGTGTTCCACAGACCGAGCGCAGCAGCCCACAGAGGGCACAGAAGAGGTCCAGACCTGGCAGACTGAAGCGTGGCAGAGGGCTGTGGCTGTCCCACTCCCTGCTGCTCAGACATGCCGAGCAGGTCACAGCCCCCTGCTTAATCAATCAGTGCTGCCTAAGAGGCTGACGCGACACTTTCAACACAAACATCAGCAAAGCTTCAAAATAGCATCACAGTGACACCATATCCATCGCAGTGACAACCACTTGTCAGGAACACAGCTAGAATTTTTTGTAACAGTGGCTGCAGCTAGAAACCCAGTCCCCTACACTGCAACGGGGTCTCACAAAATACACTCTGCCACTTCGCTAGGTGTAAAGGTACATCAGTCGTGCAGCAGTTACTTCTTGGGAACAAAATAAAGGCTCAAGTGAAAGGCAGCACAACTTGGAGGGCCTTGATGGATCTCCTGCTTAACAAAAGGTGGAACCGATGACAGAGAAGCCTGCAGAGGAAATGACTCACCTTCTCCACATCTTGATCTGGCTGTAATTTTAGCTTAATGCTCAGCATGGCTGCCTAGAAAATACAAAAAAAAAAAAAGTTGTGTATTTAGGAAAAGAACACCACAGTGGATAAATGGACATTATTCCAAAGCGAAGTATAGATGCTATTATACAAATTTTTAATGTCTTAATGATTACTGTTAAATTGTCAAGTACAAATCATGTAAACATTTGGCCACATACATTCCACTTAGAAACGTACACGAACACCCCCCGCAGAGTTGCATATTCCAAGCAGCAGCAGCACACCGTGGAGCAAAAATTAAAGTTCAAGTTGTCTGGCAGAAAGAGAGAGAGAAAGTAAAGTGCCTGGACAAAATCAGCTGAGATGGATATTTTCTATCAATGTAATTGTAAAAAACACCCGACCCACCACACCGTTCTGAGTTCACTTTATCCATCTGGCTGTGCCTTTCAGATTTTGTAAAATGGTTGCATTTTGTGAAAGCAACTCAAGATTTAAAGGACCCTGAAATCATGAGGTCTTAGATTTGTAATTTCTGCGTAGCACCTCACCCCTGAAAGCGCTAAGGTTCACCACAATCAGACAGACGGTAAGAACTGAATTTTTCCCTTTTGTGGTATCTACAAACCTTTGATAAGCCAAGACCTGCCTCATTGACAAATGCACTCCGAAGCAGTATCTCCTGCGGATGAGGAAACTCCGCTATGGTGACCTGCAGTAACTCAGACTGCCAGAAGAACTGGTTCAGCCGCTGCCTATCCTGTCCCAGCTTGGCGATCGCAGAAATGTATTAAGATCTAACTATGCATTGCTTGGGAGGCATATAAATAATTAGGATTTTAAACAGTTAATGGTGCCTAATTTCTGTAGTGTGTGAGGATGTTTGGATCTCAAATACAGAATAAGCAAATAATGGCTGGCTTTAATATAGAGTATTGTTCCAAATAGAGCAACAAGAGCAAGGAGCCTTCCAGCCCATTTACGTTAGTACTGACATAACTGTGAACAGGTAACAAGGATGTTTTACGCCAGGAGTCCTTCTAATTACTTTGCAAAGTTAGGCTGTATTTTCCAAAGCGAGTGTAAACATCATTTGAAAACACGACATCTCTGACCGTGCTACAGCACGTAACGCTGAGCACCAGCAGGATGGAGTGTGTCATCAGCCGAGTTCACAAATGCCTGTTTATTCAGACGAGGATAAAACCAGCGTGTTTGCGCTTAGAGGAAAAGCTCTTCAACAGGTTTCTCTGCTATCTGTGACTGACTTTGCTTTGACAGAAAGATCATGAAAATGATGGATTTGTTTGTCAAAACAGTTGCATTTTAGAGCTGAGTTATTTGTTAGATTATGTAAACAAACATAATACAGTAAAAAAATGCGCATTCCCCCCAGGCAAACACAAACCTCATCGTTAGACCTCAGCTGCATGAAATCTTTATAGAAAAATTTAACCAGAAAAATAACTTAATTGGGGTAGGAGCACACCTTGAAGCACATTTTCTGTGATCTCTCCTAGCATTCAAATGAAACCTCAACTTAACTCATCACTGGAAGCTCATGTTCTGCAGACCCAGCCAAGCAACACAGACAAAACCGAACAGCTCATCCGAGCATTGCTCACCGCAGAAGCCATGGATTACCTTACCTTACCTTCTGGGAAACTCATGCACATATCTCATCCACTGCAGCAAAGACCGAGTGTACAAAAGCAGACAGCCACCACACACCACGTAAGTTCGGTTGTTCAGCCTTACTGACCAGGAAGAACAGAGGTACCCAGTTATCAGTGGGTAAACATTTGTATTTTTTGCTCTGTTTTGGGGGGTTTGGGGTTTTTTGTTTGGTTGTTTTTTTAACACAAAATGAACACTGTGTTGCTGACAGTCCAGGCTTCACCCCCAAAAGAGAAATCAACAGAAGAGCTTTAAGGGACAAAAGCAGGAGCTCACAGTAATGCAGTGACTGTATGCTACAAACCAGATAGTGAATAGAAAGGCACTTTATCATTTCTCAGCCCAGCTAAATCTTCAACCAAATCTCTTACTTCATCAGACATTACAACTCTTCCACCTATTTAGAGGCAAATATGCTACTCTGCTCCACAAGCATCAAGTACTTCTTCTCTCAAATTATCATATGAGCATCACAAAATTCAAGCTCAGTAAGCATGCTCAGCTTGTATCCAAGCTGAAGGTTGCTACTTCTGTTTTGAACCTGAAGCAGGGGTTTGGGTCTCCAAAGCTTTGGCAGCAGGTTTTATTTTCCTCCTAGTTCCTCCTAGCTATCTCAGTTAGCTGAATCAAAAAAAAAAAAAAAAAAAAGACTTGCAACTCTCAAAATCTCATTTCACCATTTGATCTTGTTAATATCTTTTATAATATCTTTTACTAAACAAGGAATCCGTTAGTTCTAACGTGCAAGCATAGAACGGCTTCCCTAATAGCTTTTTAATGTTCACATGCATGTTCAGATTAACCTAATTGCAGAACTGTTATCTAAATGGCATAGTTTTATCTCCATCTCTATTAATGGTACAGGTGACTTCATCAGCTGAATATGTGCTGTGTCAGGTTGGGTTTTCCTCTTTTACTGGATGTATATTCTACCCTGTACCAAAGGGTGCAGAGCAATGAATATTCATTTAGCCAAAGCACGGAGGGACATCGCCTTCCAGCCCCGGCTGTGGCAGGCCCAGCTCACACCACCACGGCTGCAAGTCAGAGGAACTTCAAGCAAATCACACATTTTTAACATCGCTCTAACATCACCCAGCTAAAGTAGTCGACAGAGCAGTCGGACAAATCGTGCTGCTGGCAGAGACGTCCCGCAGCGGGGAGTGCCGTCAGCAGCAGGGCAGCAGCCTCGTCCACGCACAAAGCTGAACGTGGAAGGAGACACATGACCTGGGTCCTAGGAACAAACAACCAGGCTGGATTGCAGGGTGTAGTTACACGGGCTGGCTGGCTGAACAGCGAGGACAACTGAGATAAAAATCAGCGTGTTTACAATAGGAATAATAAGAGAAGAGATATGAGTAACTGTAATAAAGATGAAAGTGTTTGGCAGCTCTGTCTGTGGTCTCAACTTGGAGCTATTTTAAGATTTTGTTTTGTTATTATCATGTTTTGAATTGTTTCACTCCACAAACAAGTTTTGTGTAAAACGACCCTATTTTTAACAGTGTTTATAGATGATAAGATCTCCAGAAAAGCAACACCTCATTCGCAGACTCATTTTGTAGTTAGAAAACAAGCACTTTAATTAGGCAGACAGCATGCTGTAACTGAAACGGTGAGAATCCCCCTCCCCACCCAAGAAACGCACTTCCCCATCTGCAGCGTGTGCTCTCCAAGCTGTGCTGGAAGCCCAGCCAGGGTAGCGGGACACCAGCAATCACGTTAATCCAACTGCAGCTCTTCAGACTCAGGTTGGATCGGCAGGGCCACAAAACCCCTAAGCAGCAGATACCTCCCCCACTTCACCAGCTGATCAATGAGAGCAAAACACGTAGCTGTGATGCAGGAGCAGGGCAAAGCTCTGGTGAACACTAAGCCGTTGTCAGCTCATCAGGGTCTACTCACCCTCCCTCAAACTATAAAGAGAACATGTTATAGTCCTGACTGGTGGTATGAGTAGCCTTTGCACAAAAATATATTGCATGCATAGAATGCTTCTAGCAAGTAATCTAATCAGCACGACGAATTAGCATTATTAGCATTACATTATTTATTACATGGTGCTACATGTAAAAGTGTTTGACCTGTACTAACACCCTCCTGCTCCCATTTACAACAGAAACATGGGAGAGGTCGGTCCCTCTCTTGCCTTGCATCCCCCAAGTGTATACGGGACTGGCACATGATGAAGCCACTGCTTAGTATGGGAGAAAAGGTGATGACCCATTGCCTGATTCAAATCCCACAGTTCATTAGTCTTCTCGTTGTCCTTGGGAAGCTTTGGGTCATTCTTTGATTTAATTATGGTGAAAGCGAAAATCATATTGGACATCTTGTAACAGTTTTGTTTCCCAAGGGTAAAAACCTAAAAATATAGCAAAGGAGGGTTGGATGAGGATGGGGAAGAATTCAAAGCTGGGCAATACTGTATTAAATTATATCTAAAATGCACGCAGGCGCGCTGACCATAGGATGGGGGAAGCTGCCCAAACTTGACGCATTCAGGCACACAAGCATCAGACCTCTCCTCTAGTCATGTGATTGCAAAAACAAGAGTCTGGGAAAACGGGGAGTGTTCTGAACACACAACCCCAGAGCGCCCTGCACCACTACCTGATCCTCTCTACTTGTTTTGAATGCAATTGGCTGTGTCTCATCTAAAAATGACTATTCTTTCCATATACAGCATGAAGGGCAGGAAGCCACACAAGATCTTATCTGCAAGGGCATGTGCACTTAGGTGGTGTCTACACTGACAATTTAGGCAATTTTCCCACGGTGGGGTTCGCATCAGAGGAATAACCTTTTGCTGGTAGCACTGTTTGGAGTGATGATGCAGGACAGACACAAATGGTTTCTGATGACTCTTGCATTACTTAGCTCTTCTGCAAGCAAGTTGGGACAACACAAAGGTAAATATGCCTGTGCCTGACTTAGTGTAGAATTTCTGAATCGATGGTGAAGCAATTTGTGAAAACCCATCGAACAGACCAAACAACAGAACGAGACTTTGCAGAGGAGGAGCCAGCATCAACTCTAAGAAAATCCCAGTGACCAAAGCCTGGACACATAATAATAGTAGAAATAATTGAGTAAAAGGCACACCATGTATTAATCATGGGGAACATCTGTTTCATGTTTTGGAATTGCTCATTTCTAACTTGTGGGTAAGAAGCTTTGCTCAAACTCTCCGAGTGCATCATTGCATAGTGAATGACATCAGGCTAGATGTTTAATTACTTCCTGCTTAAAGAGCATACGATACACACAGCTGTCTTCAGGAAGATCTTCAGAAACAAAAACCCACGAGATTTCCCAGGTGTACTTTCAAGAAAGCATGAACATATCTGATAAAGAGTGAGACCGTCAACATGAAGTAGCGACAGGTTACTCATATCAAAAGAATTTGAGGTGAGGGAGAGAAGTAAGAGCGTCAAGGATGGAATATGCACGTGCATAAGTGAAGGGAAGAGGGAACTGAAACAAATGCTTCCGTGACTCGTCTTCCTAGGGTCACTCAAAGCAGTTTTAAACCTGGTTTAACTGGTCAGTGCACCCTCACAAATGAGCGAGCCTTTAGAGCACTGCCCAAGTTTCCTGGGCACACAGGTCACCCACCTCCTCCAGATCCTCCACATCCAGACTCTGCGTGGCTAGATCTGCTGCACATTCACGCCTCTTCTCAAAGAGCCCACTTGGTTGATGAGAGCTCAGAAATGCTGGCAGTGGGAGCAGAATTCTACCATTTAAATTATTACTTCCCAGCAACACTCAGGCTCCTTCCCAACCACTTGACCAGACAGACGCCCACAGTAGAGGCGGCTCCAAAAGACACGGTGTTTGGGAGCAGGCAGCAGGTGGTCCATGGCCTGCAGGCTGGCTATCTCTGTTCTGAAGTGGCATGAATCTAGCAGGCAACACGCCATTAAAGCTGTCCTTTAGCAGTTGACTAAGTTAACAGGAAAAAAGGGTTAAGACTGACATCATCATCGTTACATGAGAAACATCCCCTGTACCATTTTCCTTGTTTTTCTTATAAATTATTATTTTTAATTTAAAAGAAACAAGATAATTCAAATGAACACACTCTAAAATACAGAAAGAGTTGAATAAGCCTTTGTAATTAAGGTGGTGAATGGGGGAAAGAACCAATATCAGAGACATTTTCACTGTCCTAAGAACAGCTCAAAAAAGTCAGAGTGAAGAAATCCAAAATCTGAATATCCATTAATGTGCTCAATCAATCTTATGACTGATCTGTATTGACAGACTTGCAAAAATACCCCATGTTTACTCAAGCAGCACATATGAAGTAGGACTACAATCAATAACATCCCTGAATCAGCGTTCAAAACATCACTTGAAGGTTGTGCTGGTGATTGAACTACGCATTTCTACACCTTAGCATATTTGTATTCCTTTAAGTGCAACTCTTTGGTCAACCACCCTTTCTACTGAATTATCAAATTACATCCGTAGTATTATGTATTGCTGACAAAACCTTTGAGTTCTGTGTCCACAGAGCTTTTTCTCTGGGTACTCCAACTTATTTTATGACAAATTTTAACAACTGAATTTTAATAGATAACCCACATTATCTTAATTGAAAGAGCAAACATTAACTGAATATAACCTATAGAATCAACCTTCATTATTAGTAGAAATTAACGGATGAAACAGTATTAGAAAAAATATACTCTGCTTTTGAAAACAGGGAAACCTGGATGGATAACAACCAAAACAACTGTTAAAAATGAAATACTCCCTGTCTAATAGCTTAGTCCAATATTCTTGTTTAAAAAACAAACTGATTAAGGGAAGAAAAATGCTGCTGGTCACCAATACAGAGAAGTTGGAGTGGTTGCTCTCTCAGGCCCAGGAATATTTCTGGTTGTCAGAGGCTAAAAAGATTATTTATTGTTTCCTTCCTAAACCCAGCTCCACTGCCACCTGTTCAGAATTTACTATAAAGCTGTTAAACAAGACGAGAACTTTGATGCTGACTGTGAAAACAAGTTTCACTGTATCTGACCCGAGCAGCACTTACTACTGATCCAGAAGCAAAGGAATTTGATTTTTTTCTTTAAGCACAGCTATCTTTTTACCTTTATAAGCTGTTTAAAAAAATGTAAATAAAATAACTCAGTGGACAATAGAGGGCATTCATCCCACAGAAAGACAGCCGCCACCCTTAGACATGAAATATCGCAGCACATTAAGTCATGAGACCCCGCTAATCAAAGCTGACAGGGCCCTGAATGTGATTTCTGCTGAGACTTAGCGATATCATGGGGCACTGAAGCATGCACAGCCTGCCAGACTGCCCCTGTTCATGTGACAATGGCTTTTATTCCCGAAAGGGGCCTGCGAGTGACAAGAGTCCCCTTTGTCTTTAGGCTCCCGCATTCGCAGTGCAAGAGAGGTTCATTCAACCAGCCCCAGACACTCTTTGAAAGGCTGAAGTGTAACATAAGATGACCATGAAACACTAGCTTGCCTTCTGCCTACCCCTCATTCTTCTCGAGCACAGCCTGGCCTATTCAGGGCCTCTCGCAGACTCGCTCGCTCGGCATTACCCTTGGTCTGCTGAATCCCCGCATTGTCCCGGCCCCACCAGCAGCCATCGCCCTTCCCACAAAGCCGTCCGCCCGGCAGCTCGGCCAGGCTCCGGCACGGCTCAGGTCGAGGGTGGTGTGGAGCCACGGCCCCTCCATGGCTCCGGAGAAGGGGACAAAGCTGCCACGTCTCACCTGAAACTACCCGAGCGGGGCTGTTACGCCCTTCTGCCCCTTCACACGGTGGGGAGCAGAGCGGGGCCCCTTGCACAGCTCCAGCGCGCCCTGCCCTGCTCCTCCGGCAGCTGCCACCTCCATTCACACGAGGATGGATAAAACCCCCACGCAGGCCAGGCGCCTCAAGGCGCCCCTTGGTCCCCGCTCTTTCCTTTACCTCTCACTGTACCACTCGTTCTCCCGCACCCTGGGAGCACTAGTGCCATCCGCTGGCCGGCGCTCCCCATCAGATGCCTCCTCCCCACAGCTACTATTTTAAGCTGCTAAATCCGAGTAAAGTTACCTCCATCTGCGCCATCTCCCACCACCGCCCGCTGCCTGCACACAGCCGGTGGTTCCCCTGCTGCCCCACGACACCCTGCCCAGCGGGCGGCTTTCCCAGCAGCACCCCGCAAATGTCCCAGCTCCTGCCATTCACAAACGGGTTCAGCTTTTGACCAGCTCCGCTAAAACGAAGTGGGCAGGGAGGGCCAGGTGCACTTCAGAAACAAATAACTGCCATGGCCCTCACCAGGGATCTCTAGGATCTCGTTTTATGAAGAGATCCTTCTCCAAAACCTCCGCGAGGGAAAGAAGCCTCAACCCACGGGGCAGAGCTGGGGACCTCCACGGTTTGCACACCGCAGCAGGACACGCATCAGAACAGGCAAAGGGAAAAACGCGCTTTCCAATAAATGCCTGGTGTCTTATTGCAAATGCAGCAAGAAAATAAATAATGACAGCAAGGATTTAGAAGGATTTCTGTCCTTTCAGGTGAGAGACAGAAGAGCCAAAAATCCTGCATGTGAATTGCTTTACTGCCCTATCTGAAAGATGGGGAAGAGCAGGACGAATAGACATGCCACAGCCCACTGCAAGTGCTCAGAGCTCTAGTTCCAGGTTTTTCGGGGTTAGTTGCTGTGAACTTAGGTATGATCAGTCCCCAAGGGCAGTAAAAGATTTCCTGTTATTCTTGAAGATGATTCTATTCATCCTTCTGGCAACAAAACAAAACTAGAAGAAAGTTATGGCCGAGGGTAAGCAACAGTTGAGGTTTCCTGTTCTTCACACTGGGAATGACTAGTAAATGAGCTTTTCTTTGGAAGAAAGAACAGAAGAACAATTCCACACAAAAAATTTTAGAGCTTTCCAAAGGCAGATCTAGAAAGAACTGCATTTCTAATGAAAACAATAAATATCTTTGGAGCCATGAACTTCAAAATCACACTTGAATATAGTCAAATACTACATTTCTGTTAGGATTTTCAAACACTCATGTTAAAAAACTGATTGAGCAAAAAAGTAAGTTTCAAGCAGTTACCTGTGAAGTTTTTATCAAATAAGAAATATACTTGTTTCAGTATTCAAAGAAATCAACAAGAATGGCAATCCATGATTTCACTTGGGAATTGGGCTTTACTGAAGAATAGGATTTTAAAAATGCTATTTGATCTTTTTCTTTTGCTAAACAAGATCAAGCTGTTCTACACCAAAGTGAACCATCTTAGTCCGAGAAAAACAAACTTATGGTTTTTGCCTTCGAAAAAAAAAAAAAGAAAAAGAAAAAGCATCAACAGCATTGTACTTTCCTCACGAGAACACTTGCAAGGCTACCAAGACATCACGGTGATGCCAGAGATACTGCAAGTACTCTAAACCACAGTGTAAAACATACCAAATTCTGGGTTTGATGAACTCCTGCCAGCATCAGCCGCTCAAACGCAAACACACGAGCAGTAACACAGTTTGAATATGAGCCTCAATGGTAAAGAGGCTTCAAAACTCCAACTGAGAACCCTTTGGTTAGGGTAATCACATGAGAACAGAGAGATTTTCCAACGCCTCCTCGCGGCAGGCAGATTGGAGATAGCACAGCAGGTCTATGACCAACTACTAAAATCCTTCCTTTTCTTGCCAAGGACAAGGAAAACAAAAAAGAACACAACCATCCCCTTAACTTCTCCAAATTAAACCCTATTAACCTGGTACTTTCAAAGGTCAAAAACAGGGTGGAGGAAGGATTCACTGGCATTCTGTACTCAGCCGTTAGGAAGAATGAGGTTGAACACAGCCTACTCCTGCACATGGGAAGACCATGCTAAGCTGAACCATTCACAGTGTGCAGCTGCTGTGATGAAACGGAATTCACATTGAAATGCATCCAAAAAAGGACACAGACATTACCAGAGAACTAGAGAGCTGGGTAGGTAAATTTCTTTGAAAGACATGACCCACCTCTTTGTAGTCGCCCTTGTGATAAAGATGACTGACGTGCTCAAGCAAATAGTTCCGGTCTGCTGTATGGAGCTGGTAAATGCTAATCAGAGGGTCAAGAAGATTAGCCGGGCACTGGGCTAGTATTCTGAGTACACGGGCCTGCAGCTTCTTCAGCTTGGTGCCAGACTAAAGAAAAAGAAAATTTAAAAAAAAAAATCAAACACAGATTTAGTAAAGATGGCTACAATTCAATGGCAGTTGAAAATGCAGCTTGTTTAAACAGTGGAATAAGCCAATTCCTTGGGAAGGGATTCTCCGATTTCCCCATGGAGTCTGCAAGCAGAAATCAGAACAATATGATACACATCTTTTTCACAGAATCCAATTTAAAAACATAAATTGTTTGCGGGATAATTCTGGAAAAGGCATATGGCCTTGTGTAAAAGTCAAATATGAAACTGGAAAAATGCCCTCTTTTACTAACACAGCTATTTAGAAATTCTCCCCTCTTGTTCCCAGCACAAAATCTTTGAATCCAGCAGCTCCCCTCAAGGGAGATTTCACCTATCAGGCATAAGAATTCAATTTTCATTCCCAGGCTTGGTTGTGGGTGCAAGAAGGGCAGGAAAAGCAAAAGCATCATCAAAAGATGCACAGATACAAGTGTTAATCCTTGTGTTCCCACAGAATCATCCTCTTATGACACAGGAGTTTCAGCGCCAGTAGCACTCCGCTGCACTTTGCAGATACTGTAATGGCAGAGCTCAACATCTAAAAAGAACCATTTGGAAAAATGGGAAATGAAACAACACAAATATAAAAGTATCTTGCTGTTCACAGGTAAAAGCACACTAAAAAAAAAGAAAATCTCAGGAGGTCAGAATATACGAAAGCATAAGGAATTGTAAACCTTAGGACGCATAATCTGATGGCCCAATGTTACAAAGCCAAGCATGCAGCTGCTAAAGGGTCATACTGTTACCATTTTCTGCATTCCCAATGATAAAAGCTCCCCACCATATGGCAGGAGTTCAGCAATCGTACAGTAACTGGCTTCTATTTGCAGGACTGTAGGAATACGCAGAGAAGATTACTGCAATTGGGTTTATCCTGACAGGAGGGATGTGAGTTCCAGTGGGAAAGGCTGCAAGATCAACGCTTGATCAAAGTGGTTTGATCTGGAAAGATGGAAATCCCAACTTGGAAGGGGAAACAGAGCTCTCACATCACAGCTTCTAATATTATTTCATTTCCAGGCCAGCATATAACAGACAACAGCGTCCCAGTACGAATTTCACACCTCGTCACACCATGCTTGTATGAGACTATGGAGAAGATGCTGGACTACGGACTAAAGTGAAATTTGGGACACTTGTGGAACATTAAAATCTGTTGCCCTCTCCTTTCTCCCAGCTCTCTTCTTCTCTCTTTTTCTAACCTGTTGAACAGCAGGATGCTCTTTTATCCAAAGCTGCAACTCAGTGGTGATGTAATACCCGAGGGAATGCCCTTTCCCCTTCCAATCGCTGCTGCTCTCCAGCATGTCCAGGAGTCCTGCCAATGGGTCCTCCAGTCCTGCAAAGCCCCGCCTGATTTCTTCCTTGAGCTGCCGAGATACAAAAACACATTGTCATGTACAAAAAGATTAGTGAATCCTCCCTCCCCCCAGCTGAACACAAAGCTTTATTTTTTTTAATTTAATCTATTCACAGAGGTAACTGTTGCTATTCAGCCACCATCCGTGCCTCCAGTGACTTTTCATGTCATTACAGATTCCTTCATGGCTCACTGCACCTCAAACCCAATGGGAAAAGCAGCAATTGTCCACACTAATTATCCCATAAAGACAGAGAAGTTGTTCTGTGGGGCAGACAAAGGGGCTTGGGATTTGGGGGAGGGGGAGAAAAGAAATGAAATGAGCTGGAGAAAGGGGTGTTACTAGGAAAATGGCAATATTGAAGGTAGATAACCGGGCTCAAAAACCTACTCATCTTCTACCAGGCCTACAAGTAACAAAGCATATAAACCCCTCCTTCCTCATTCTTGTACCACAGACTTTCATATTTGACCTTATATCCACTTCAGCCACAATGGCATAATCCTCCTCGTCATAACAGGAGTATTCGGGAGTATCAAAATAGTTTGGATTTCACACACAAGATGAAAAAGAAACACCAGAGTTCAAACTGTCAGATCGCCATCATGCAAAAAAAATCTATGCTCCTTCCCTCCAAACCTACCTGAGCAGGGTATTTTCTGTCGACTACCCACTGCCACTGCCCGTCAGGCACCGCACACCTCCGCAAGTCTAAAGGCCATACGAAGTGGCTCGGAACATGGGAAAACGCCACGCCATAAATTTTAGGAATCCCAGGGTGATGTGTTTAGAAATGTGAAGGAATTGGACACTCACTTTGTGAATGTTAATAGGCTACTTACTACCCATCTGGTAGAAGTGATAAATTAGCAGTACTGAGCAGTATCTTTATAATGTTTACATTAGAAGTAGTTTCCAAGGAGCTCGGAGGGTTGGCAGGGTGAAGAAGTGGCATCCTTCAGTACCCACACAGGACCTTTCACCGCATGGTACATGCGCTGGCGTGGAGCAAGGCAAAAGCAGAGACGGAAAACAAGAAATCACTACGAGCAGCTGCTCTCTTTTCTTTTCTGGCTAAAAAGCAAAATCCAAAAGATGCTCAGTCCTGCCTGCAGCCAGCACTTGTAATTTACTGTATATGATGGCCCCAGATGTAGCTTCCAATGGAAACAACATAAAGTTTGAAGAACGACATGGAAAACAAAAGAAAATCTACAGAAAATTTGCCAATGAATTTGTTCTTTTTTATTCATCAACAATATTTACTGGAAGACAGTTATTTTCCATAGTGTCTTTCATGTCTGGAAAAACCACAAAACCTATCGTTTACGACAGAAACTGTTTCTTTCTCACTAGATTATCAAACACAGTATGAAAAAGCCGATGACTAACAAAGATGTGACTTTAGATAACAGATTTCTCCCTCTAAGTATTTTTCCCTGTGGCAAGAATTTGCGATGTTAAACATTGGGCTCCAGCTTCACTGCGAGACTCAGCAGAAGGAAAAGGCAAGCTCTTATCCAACCACAAATATCCAACACAACAGCCAAAGGAAAACAGAGCAACTTGCCAACTAAATTGCACTGTTTATAAATGGCCTCTCTTCTTTTTCCTTTTTTTCCCCCCCAAAGCCCCACTTCATCATATTTAGAGCTTTCACCACACCGCTCGGCTCCTCCTTGGGCCGGAGTCAGAGCCTGGGCTTTGGCAGGATGGGCTCCAGCAGACACCAGGTCCTGCGAGAGCACAAGCCTGCTTTCACACGCAGAGCATCTCCAAACACTGACACCACTGCCAGGAGTGCTGTTGGTACCTAGACTGAGTCTTGCCTCCATACCAGCTAGACTTGGACAAACAGGGGAAAAGCCTTCTTCAAAACTTCCCAGCAATCTGAAGACTTCAACTATGGCAGGTACAGTTTGAGGGAGGAAAAAAACCAAAGGGAAAAAAAAAGGTACGAGACAACTAAATCAGAGAGGAAAGAGTGCTGTGCTGCCTGGCTGGCTCCTCTCTCTGCCAGAGAAGGATTCATCTCAAACGTGTAATTGCCATTTCCATTTCAATTGATTCCCATGGCAAGGAATGCTCCTTGGGGGATTTCTACAGCTTGACAGATGATGGGAGTAGGAAAATTTTGCTGACGTTCAAACTACATACTCCTGTATTCAGTTTTGGTCCCTTATTTCTAGTTACATAGCTCAGGGCAGTTTGCCGATGCTTCTTGTTATTCTAAAATCATCTTTCCTATGTAGGAAATGACCACTGCTTATAACCATGCTCCAGAACCAAGGTCACGCCACGGACCGATACGGATTGGAGACCAGTGAGCTGATTCACACCAGTTAATAGCCAGTATTGACTCACATTCACACACAGCCACAGCCAGAGGAGCTCCCTGCCATTTAAATGTCAATGGAGCAGACGGAGAGGTATTTAAGTCAACTTCCCTCAGTTACTTGAGCCGGGCAGTTGGATGGAAGCAGCAGCACCACCCGCCTCCAGCTGCACACTGAGGGCAGGTCAGCAGCTACCCCTGAAAAAAGCGTCTCCACTGGTGGGTGCACTGCATGTCTGCAAGGGGGCGATGCCCTCAGCATGGATGAGCCCATCTCAGTGACAGCGTGACGAGCACCTGTCAGAACCCACGGGGGACGCTCATGCACTCCCCACCTTAGAGACAGCTGCTGCTGGGGCACTGCCTGGTCCCACCGCAGCCCTCCTCACCTCTCTGAAAAGGTTTTTCTCATGGTTCAGACATGCACCCTCCAGGTTCAGAAACACGCTTCTGCCCTTGCCCGCAGCCACATGGCGCTCCCCGAAGGGTGGGCCCAATGGGGACAGACCTGGCCCACCAGGGAGCTGCAGCTTGCAACTCTGCAAAACCCCGCGTCCCACTGGGATGACCCTTCCAGAAACAAACAAACTGAATAAGCGGAGCTGGAAGTGTGACTCATGGGGATCCTCAAGCTTTTCCACCCTCAGCAGGAAAGCTGCGGTGCTCTCTGCCCAAGGACACGTCCATGGGAGGCTTTGTCTTTTTCAGAGTATTTGTCTTCACAATCCACACACATCCCAGGGTACACAGTGCAGAGATTTTGATGATTACTCTTTCCTACTGTTGTTTTGTGGGATTAACTGCCCTCAAGACCTAGCAAATAATATTTTTTTTCCTCCAACTCCATCAAAATTTGATAGAAAGCTCAAGGCTTCAGAGTTGCTGAGCTCAAGTCTACATTGGTGACCGACCATTTGGAAAGGCACCTCTCGCACTGTGTTTCCAGTTGTTTGATTGTTCTGGCTGGGGACCACAGACTATCAGTAATGGAAAGTCTAAGTGCAGCAGACGAGGACAATGACTCAACACTCCATCCACCTAGGACGGAGCACGTACACCAAGGTACTCAGCCACGCCAGCCATTTCACACAGAACACACTCCGTGTGGCTATGTGGTGAGCTGCAGGTTTTTGAGTCTTTTAGAAAAAGAAAATCTTTGCTATGAACCTGCCTGAACAATGCAGAGTTAAACATGAGAAAGCCGTTGCATCTAGTGTTTTTGTTAGTTTTCAAGCTCCCAAATTTAGATGAAGTACATCTTACTCCCTATGAGAAACCTCCATGTAGAGCCCATAGGATGCTGTATAAAAACATGGCACTAATTTTAGACAGGCAGTGTAAATTGTATTAACCACTCTAAAAGGCAAAACCAAACCAAATCAGAAAAAAATAGTAAAAATACTTTGAATACAAAAGCTTTGATATCATTCCACTTAGCAAAGAGCACTTTTCTACTGACTTCAACCTTCATTTTTTTCAGCTCGTAGAAATATTCTTCCCCCTCCCCCAAAGATCCTCCATTTAATGGACAAAAAAAAAAAAGTGTTTAAAAGAAAACAAAAGCAACTTTGGTTTTATTCCCTCTGTAACTCAGCCCTGTAAACTTCAGCTCTTTTATATGAGCCCCTGAGCTGCTTCACATCACACAGAGCTACCTTTTCTTTTCACTTCTTGCTGCAAATGGATAGGCTCTTCCCCTGTGTGCTGGAACTGAAAGCCATCATGAAGAATTGCAGGTCTGACCTAAGTGTTCTGTGTCTGGACATGCTCTGCATGCAGTTATTAACTGTAGCGTGGAGGGGAGGCTCAGCCTTACCTTCTTCATCTCTTTCTTTGTCCAGAGAAGTTGAAGCGTTTTCAGCAAGAGGAGTGGGTCCTGGTCTGGAGGAGGGGGAAGAGAAAGAGAGGGAGAGAGAGAAAAGGGGGGAGAAAAACAAAACAAAACAGATTTATTGGCTCTGTACAGGCAGCCTAGACACACTGGTGCATTGTTTCACTGAAGAGAAATCAGCTACTCCATGCCACTGTGTTTGAAACCACCAACCTTCCAACTGTCAGTCAGGATTACAGTGCTAAAACCCCTCACTCTGAAATCCTAACAAAATAACAGACATCATCCATGCAAGGCTTTAACTAAACACCCACACGGGCTCAAATACTGAAAAGCTGTATTGGTGCCTTTACAACTAAATCATGCTGCTGCTATGCATCGAATCCATCCCCACTGCCCCCCTCCCCCTTTTTAATATTAAACCAAAATGCTCCTAGAAGAGTAAGCATCTTGCACAGGCTGGAAAGGATTATAGCACCCTACTTTTTAATGAAATGGCTCTGAAGTGTTAACCTCATCGCAACCCACGGATGGAAGCCGTGAGAGCGTGAATTCACGGGCAGGTCAGCCCCGTCAGCTTGGCAAGCGCAGGGCAGGCCGGGTGTGCTGGGGAGCCCAGCCTGCCCACGGCGGGCCAGCCACGCGGGGCTGGGAGCAGGCTGGGCTCAGGTGTGCTTCGGGCAAGACAGTGTTTGAGGAAAAGGACAGATGAAGTGCTGCTGTGATGAGTGGCAAGACTAAAACAAAAGCAAACGAGTGATCAATTATCTCCAAAGAACATTGTTTGGAATTTTTTTCTTTTACTTTTCACCTAGTTATTTGAGAACTTGCATTCAGTCGCTATTTTGCATCTATTATCATTCGTCATACCAGTATTATTCATCATACCATTATTCATGATACCAGTATTTCTGAATCAAATGTTTAGGAATATTTCAATTTAAAAGCAGTAACTTTTTTGATATCTGGTTCTACTTAATTTGCAATCACTTATTTATGAAACCATGACTCAGAATATTCTGAATGAAAATCTTCTACTGCATCAACAGTTTAAATGCGAAGAATGAATTTAAAAATCTGAATGAGTTCTCCAAAACCACTCCTCATAGACTTAGCGCACCTCCTCTTACATTTTCACAAAGCCAAAAGAAAAATGTTAAACTGAAAGGGAAACATCCTTTCAATCACCCTCTGCATTCTATGGTTCCTAAATAGCCCACTTCCAAACGCTAGATTTCTTGCTTAGTATCCTGTCTCACTTCATATTTCAGGTCACAAAAGCTACTTCAACTGTGAAAAGCTCTACCTCATCCAACTAAACTCTAAAGCACTGCATTTATAAAATATTTGAAGTAGCAAGCTGATTACTGGTCGAGCCAAGAGAATTATAGTATTCCCATTATCCACTAACATCTGGGAAACACCAGCCAAATTAAAAATGCCACATTTACAATTCATAAGATAATGTTTTCTCTCATCTCTGGCTCTTCTGAAAACTTGAACTCTCCAAACACTAGCTGTTCTCAGCTACTGCCTCTCCTTTTGGAAAAAGAAAAGTCTCATTTTACAACAAAACAGAAGAAAATCCAGATCCCTATTCCCACAAAATTAGCAACTAACAGTCAAATTCAGCCCATGTGTGTGTGCATGCATATATACACACTCTGCTCTTGGCCTGACTCCCAAAGAAATTTATACACACACAGGAAAAAAAATTAGAATGCAACCCAGTGTGTAACCAAATACACTGTAAATCTGAACTGTAATTAATGCAGGAACAAGCTGGAATGATACAGGAAATGAGAGCAGTTAGGAAAGCAGTGTTTCACTTCAGATACAGCCAATAATTCAACTTGTTAAAAAGTTTTCTAAACCTCAATCAACAAAACGTGCCCTTTTCTTATGTGACTTTTTCCTACCTTACCTCCCTGTAACTGAAATCCGATCTCACCATTTTTTCAACACATAGATGCATGAAAACCATCTCTCCAGTCAATTTTAAACGACTCAGCATGTTGCCAGCATGCCACTGTTCAAGCAGGGGTAAGTAGGAAACAACCTTCCCCCTCCCCAAACCCTGGAAGTGAACGAACCCATAATGTAGTTATTTCCATGACATGTCTCGGGGCGCTGCTGAGCCCTGCTGTTGGGCAGCCAGGCCAGTGCCGAACCACTGGGGCAGCAGAAGGTCAACCACAGGAGGACAACCACCCATCTTCTCGCATGACCTGACCAAAAGGTTTTGCTCTCCGTTCAGTCTGGGCATAAGGAAGAGGCAATCCCCAGAATGGTGAGTGAACAAGGAGGGAAAACACAGAAATACTAACCAAAGCCTTGGAAGAATCTAAGGATGAAACGTAGTCACCCCTAGAGCCAAACAGAAATGAGACAACAAAGCAACATCATGTTTTTGCCTAGTCCCACCAGACTGGAAAGACGCTGCAGTTCAGGTTGGATCTTGAGCTATTGTATCCAGCTAACCTCCAGCTAGGATAGAAGATGTAAATGTCAAGGCCCACATCATTTTGGCTCCTGAAAGAAATGAACAATTCATCTTTTCTTTCTCCTGCAAGACCAGTTTGGGAGACTGGCCTCCTTGTGGTTCTCCTGGCCCCCCTAAATAGTAAAAAACGAGTGTCTTTGGCATGGATACTGAGGCTATAACAGTACCGTTATGTTCCCATTGGAATATCAGATAAGTTCCTGCTCATCCACATCTGAGAAGGAACCAGAGAAGCAGCAGGAAACTAATGCCAGGATATCTGAGGAAAAAGGACAGGACCTTACAAGGAGCTTCACAAGCTTTCCAGAACAAATCCGGAGAGCAGATGACTGCTCAACATAAAAGGGAGAGAGGAAGAAATACAAGGGAAGGAAGAACAAAATAAAGAGAGTGAAAACCAAATCACAAGTGCATCCAGGCTCAATTCAGAGGACAAGAACAGGAAAATTCTGGAGTGACCTCCTGACACTGTAGCAGGGGCAATTAGCAGCAATTACCAAGATACATGTATTAAACCAGTGACAGAACAGTGCCTGCGAAAGTAAGGATGGGTCACGGAGGTCAGAAAAACATCTTCATGTGTCACACCACGAACACCCAGAATCCCACTTCTAAAGAAAAGTTAAATTCTGCAGAGGCTCCTACATACTGAAGAGCAATCCAGCTATTAGCAAGTGTTATTCAATGAGCAAAACAAACAAAGCAAGGATGAAGTCATGTAAAACACCAGCGTGGCAAGTAGGAGAGCATCAGCTCGCTCTGCTCCCCGTTGTGAGCAGCCAAGGATGGCCAGGTCTACCGTGATGGAGAGGCCAAGACATGCCCCAGGCAGCTGATCCTAGACCAAGCTCAAAGAGAGGGTGCTCAGTCTGACACTGATCCTTCACAGCTCCAAAAAAAGGGGGTTGCAGACCATAAAATAGCTGGCAAAGCTTCACCAAAACAAGGCTATAGCACTTTGGTGGTGACCTCAAAAGGACACATCTGCACCCACTCCATCAGGACAAAAATGACCCCGGTTTCTTCATCTGACAGCTTCTCCAAATAGTATGTTCCTGTTTTAAATATTTTGACACTAGTATCTTTCCTCTCAACATTTTTCATTCTGAAAATAAGTTTCCTCTGCCCTGAATCTGGTACCAAAATTGGAGGAGATGGTAAATCAAATGTTTTCCAGTTCTCAATATCTGTGGTTACATTTCAAAACCATATAAACCACAAGGCTTACATTTTTAAGTTAGAAAAGTGCCTTTGAGGAAAGCCATAAACTACTTTCTGTTCAGTCTCCCCTTTTCCTTTGTGCATACATCACTCAAAACCTGCTGTGATCACAACAAAAGCGGTGCCCGCAGGCTGGTGAGGTAAAGCAGTGGTTTTGCTGTTGTGTCCTTGCAAAATTCTGCTGCATTATTCACCGGTTCTGCTGAAATGCCCTGGCAAGGGAAACCCACTTTCTGAGTGAGGCTCCTTGTGTGTCTCACACAGGGAAAGTGAGACACCCAACCCCAGAGGAGGAATTTACCAATGAAAAAATCTCTTGACTTTTTCATTCAGTCAAATGCCATTAGGGTGAGAAACACTGGCACGGGTTGCCCAGAGAGGTGGTAGATGCCCCACAACCCTGGAAATACCCAAGGTCAGGCTGGACGGGGCTCTGAGCAACCTGATCCAGCTAAAGGTGTCCCTGCTCACCGCAGGGGGTTGGACCAGATGGCCTTTAAAGGTCCCTTCTAGCCCAAACCATACTGTGATTCTATGATTAAACACCCCACAGCCTAAGATCTGGAAGAATTACAGTCAACTAATTAAAAGGTAGAGAATGTAGGAAAAAAACAAACCAGCCCCAAAAAAGGAGGCTAATGTGACTGAAATGCAGGACCACATCCATCAAAGAGTCAATTACAGCTGAAATTCATGGACAGAGAAGGCCAAGAACAAAATGCTGATGGTTAATTCTCCTTTAGAGCTTATACCTCTGCCTTGCAAATAATCAGGATTTTAATAAATGTTTAATAAAATACACAACAAACCCAGCCCAGCCAGTAAACAATCAGTGAATTTTTACTATTATGTATTGTTTTGTGTGCCTTCTGTCCCAATAAATCCCTGAAATCTGTCCTCTGTGAAAACTCCTGTTCATCTCAACAAGCCTTTGAGATATTTTTCTGAAAGGAAAATAAAGGTTCTAGATAGTCAGTGTCACCATAAGTGCAGCCAGCCCATTTGCACTTCGAAAATAAAATAGATAAATGTATTGGCAATGCATAAACCGGGGAGCAGAGCTCTTCAGCCAACTCCTGTTTCAGCAGCATGATGGGTACACCCAACGCTGTGTCATTTAAATTGCATCTGAAACCCAACAAACAGTATGCTATGCAGATTAGGAATCAATCAAAGCCTCTTATCAAAACCTACTTTGTCTTAATTTTTTTCAGAAAAGTGCCTGTAGTTCACACCGAGCGTGTGCTAACTTTGTAGAGGAGAAGGCTGATAGGGAACAGAAATAATATCACTTACGATGCAAAAAGATGGATCCATTTTCTAGTGACAAATTTTGAACCTCTAAAAACAAGATGATTTAATTAAAAAGATACAAAATTCCTCCTCAGAAACTTACGGATTTTTACACCTTCTAGGTTTTCTTGCTCTGCCTACTTTTAACAAGTGCACGCTTGAGAAAATGACTGCATATGGAATTTCTCCTAACAATGTGAAATGACATTTAAAATGCACAAAACCAATTCTACAATATAGAGATATTATGCAACATGGATTCTAAAAGCCCAGGGTGTAATTAAAAATAAAAGAGCAAGTAGATACAATAAAGAAACAAAAGGTAAAGTGTTATATTAATTTAAGCAGAAAGACTTCAGGAAAAGCATGTATACATGAATATGTGGGTAGTAGCTGGCAGGGCACGGCAGTGCCATTCTGCTTTTGCTTTGTAGGAGGCTTTTTCAGTAATTTGTTCTTACTTGGATTTATCTCAGGGTCTCGGGAGAGACACCTAACAGACTACATAACCATGGAGTGGCTAAAGATGCCACACATATTGGAATTAAAGGTCACCACAACAGATATGACATAGATTAATTACTTTTTTAAAAAAACGGTTAGGATTATGCTATCGCAGCACTGTTCGGTCCTGCCACTCCATCCCTGTCTCGTGCCAGACTTGCCTTCAGTAGACACTTAACTGTCCGTTAAGCCTAGGGCCTCCAACAAACCTAGGATGGGAATGGGGAAATCTCTTTGAAAAGTTAGAAATTCAGATGACGAGAGACCACCCGCTGCCTCAGAGCATCCCTATGGAGCATGTTCCCCAGAGCCAGGAACGTGGGGCAGCTTCTTGCTTATTGCTGTGTCTGTTAGAGTGACTGCTGTCCTTCCATGTAGGCATATCCAGATAAACACAGCCTTGCAGTAAGGCTGATGGAACTCTCTTCCATAGTTTCAGAGGGAGGAAAGAGCGAAGGGTAATTAGTGCATCAGAAGCTGTGAAGGACAGAGGTGGGATGTGGTTTTTTTAGCTGGTCAGAACTCGACAGACGCAATATCCTGAGAAGTGGGTTTGTCAGTATTGCTGCTCCATCCCCCTTGTACCAATCCATCCTCCATTTCCTACTGAGAACGCGTGTTCTAAATCACATTTAACGGCATTGCTGTAATTTGCCTGTATTTTTGCAAACGGTGCCAAGGATTGTATTTCCTACTGCACTCGCAATGAAATGCAATTTCTGCTTGCTTTGCATCCACGCCGACACAGCAGTACAGCTGAAACAGCCACCGTTTTCTGCAAACCAAGGTCAGTTTTTCCCTGTTCTCATTCAATTAACTTTCTGAATATAAGTCACAAAGGGTGTTGCTTAATAGACATGGCATTGTACCAAATAAGTTACAACTGGGAGTGAAGAGAAGAAGTAAACAAAAATGTAGTTTTCTCCATAAAGAATCAAACCCCAAACAACTCAGCAAGCGGCCAAGAAGATGGAGCTCCAAACTACCAAGAAACCACGGTGAGAAGACCCAGTACCAAAGCAAGGGCCTTAGCAACCCTTTGGTAACCGTGGTGTTTGCCCCGCGTTCCCCCTGCACCCCCGTGCTGGAGTGAGGTCTGCGTCCACCCCTAAGCCATGGCTGCGGTGCCAGCTCACACACGGCACGTGGGAGTGAGGGTCAGTGGATGCTGCTGGAGCACCTGGGGCCTGATGCCCACAGTGCTTGTCCCTAAAGTAGTGCCCAACAAATGTGCTCAAGTGAGCGTGGACCCGTGCAAGCAGTGCACCCTGTGCGTCAATTATCTAACGAGTGTCCACGTCATCTTCTGATCAGATCCACAAGTTCACATGAACCAAGGGAGTCTATGGCTCCTGGATACCTTGTCACTTAAATTGTCTACAGTTGGCTTAAGGGAGATTGTTTTTTTTCAGGAATACCACTTGCACTCCAGTAACACCATGAGTAGGAAGAACTTCCAACACATTCTTCTCCACCCCTGCACGTTACTTTTAAATGTAAAGTAGCACCATCTTGGGGACAGGGAGGATTTTCACTCACAAGAGTGTCCGCTCCTGTTTCAGATGCACCTGCACCAAGGGGGTCAAAGGCTCTTTAATACTTTCTCCTGGCAGAGTCTATGTCTTCGGAAAATCAGATATTTCCAGGAATGATAGCAGTTCATTTCCAAGAATAACTATGACTAAGGAGCAACCACTCCATGATTCATCCCAATCTCCACTGACTGCAGTGATGAGGCTCCCACTAAGAAGAAAAGCACCCCAGAGCTATTTGCTCGCAGGGAAACGTCTCAGGTAGCAGTGTCTGCCACAGGCAGAGGAATGCTGCTGTGTAAGGGCCTGATCAATTTAAATGTTAATTACATCCCGCCACTGAATCCTCCAGTGCAAAATTTACAAGAGGATCAGATGTCACAAAACTATTTCATTTCAGAAGCAATAAACTGCTCTGCTTTAGCACAATTTCCAAGGCTCCAAAACTCTCTCATCATCCCAGCTACCAACTCATTAACTGCACCTCCCACAAAAGACAACGATGATTTTAAAATGTTTAACTATGTGTGTTTAGCTGAATTCAAACAACAAGGAAATGAAGCAACACGACGCCGAGGGTCCTTCTTTATAAGGTACATCCAGCTCGCTCCAGCCTTTGGCTCAGTTTTCCGTTTTAGCTACAGCTTTCTAATCGACAGAGCTTTGAACTCCACCACACAGAACGCTTCAGATCTCAGAAGGGAAGTAACCACACGCAGCTACCACAGTCTTAAAAATTCCATACACCACACACCTCCCCTATAATTTTAACATTAAAGATTTAGCCTTTTGGGAGGTCTGTGAGTCTAGGTCTACCAAAGGAAAAGCATTTGCTACCAGTTTCTCCAGTTCTTCAATCACAGATTCCGATTCACCTTCTGCACTAATGCAGTCAGTGGAAGTATCTGCATCAGACAGGAGGGAAAAAAAAATAAAATCCCCAAACCCAGTAAGTTCCTCACTTGTAATCATCTGATTATGAACATCAGCTCATTTTCAGTAGTCAGAATCTTTATTTAGTATGAATGGTTTCTTATTTCTCCACTTGTTGACCAGCTGTGACTGTTCTGATACGTTTCTTCCAGCCCTGTGATGGCCCTACGTGACAGTCATCTCCGCAGGCTTGCCAGAGGAGAGGAGAGCCGTAGGCCATGGCCCGGTTTGCCCTGCAGTCCCTCTACAGCAGATGGAGCAGCCCACGGCTGGAATCGTTACTGAAACGACGATGTTCAAATCACCTAATGCACTGCCACGAGGTGGTCCAGACCACACTTGGAACTGCAGAACCAGTTTATGTTTTGGTTCACAGGCCAAGTCAGGTCAACCTGAAACAATTCACCCCACCCCAGCTCTCTCCCTGTATCAACAGCAAGGGGGGAAAGCTTCATTTCAATTCAGCTGAGACAGTTGTTTCACTCCGCAAGAAATATTTTGCTTCACTTTAGGGGGGAGGTCAGTATCTAGAAGCTTATTTTCTGGTGGTTCCTCATCATCTTTCAGACAGACCTGATTTAATAGAAACACATAATTCAGTTATGTACCTTATGAGGTACAGGCCAGCAATTCCCCAGTTGTACTCTCTGGGTTTGATCTTCTGTATTAACTTGACGGCATGCAAAACTGATTGTGTTTTCTCTAATATCCTTGCAAAAGCTTATCACAAAGCATTCGGCTACGCATTCAATGCTGATTTCATGTTTCACATTTGATTCTTCTAAAGAAAAGCTGGAATTCCTCAGAAGCCACTAGCCGAGCCCACCAGCCCACCCCTTCCTGGGATCACTACCTTCGTTTATACTGTCAAATACATCGTTACTGAAAAGTCAAAATTTAGAGATCAAACAGAAATATGGCTGGAGAATGAGCTGCACAGGCAGAACACTGAGAAGGAGAAACTGCCACGCTGGAAAGGAGAAAGGGAAATGAAGACTAGTGGGTAGAGTCAAAACGTCTTAAAAGCAATGCAAGTTTTCCTTGAAAAAGAATCTGGTCTTTCTCAATGGCAGTAAAGTCATTCTTTAACTAAGGGAAAAGAGAGATCCCTTCCATTCTGAGAAATTTGAGTTATGAAAACTTAATAGGAAACCTCACAATTTTGCTAATATATGCTGTATTTCTCAGTGAGTCAGAAATTCACATTCTTCTAATGCAAACTCCCAACTGAAAACAATCCCCACACTTCAAGCAAGAGAATAATAAAGCACACATATGCTTCTTATAAAAGAATCCTTACAAATAACCATGCCCTTTTGTTTTCATAATGGCTAAAATTCATCATTTCCCCCCCCAAAAAAAACAGATCAAACAAAATGCACTCTCATTAAAAGAAAAGGCTTGCTTGTCTAAGCAGAGCAGCCAATAATGTTTTCCTTTTATTTTCTTAGTGCTTTTTGTCAATGAAGAAAGGGCTGCTTACTAGGCACGGCAGCGGCAGGCAGGCTCAGCACACCTCCACCCCTGGTCCTCCAGACAAGGACCTTTCTCTCGCCCTCAGCCCCAAAGGGCACTCACGCTCCTCTCCCACTGCTGCTTACAGACACCTGAGCAACAACATCACCTAGGCACTGCGCGTGGCACGTGAGCAGAAGATGTCCTCCAGATCCGGTGCCAACTAAAGAAATAAAAACGAAACCTAACCAAGAAGTTACGCAGCTTTGGGAACATCCTCACCCAGGGTCCGAGAGCACCCACTCCTGGGGAGCAGAAACACCCCTTCCCCTTGCACAGTGGCAAAGGAGAGAGTCTCACACCGTTGGTCTGAACACGCACATGGGTCACCACCTCAAACAAACAGAAGTAATTTTTGGATATTTTCAGTACACCCTGGCTTGACAAGAAGGGCACCTATTTTTACTTAAGTTGCAATCCTAAAAATAACAGTAAGAAGTTGCTTTCTAGGCAGGTAACGAAATCCAAATCAATAAAAACCTAAAAATGCAACAATCATAAACCTTTTGCAAATCCTGTGTGACCTGCTCCGGGTGGTCCTGCTCTGGCAGGGGGGTTGGACTAGATGATCTTCCGAGGTCCCTTCCAACCCCTGACATTCTGTGATTCTGTGAATTGGCAACACTTTTAATGGTTTCCTTGTCTGTTAGATGGGCTATAACCTCCACATCAAGGGTTATTAAGCAGCAAGATGACAATACAATCTCTGGCACAGGAGGACTCGGAGTTGTGGACTGATGGGAGTTGGGGCACACACTGGAGGGGAGGACAGCAGTGCTCTTCCTCATCCCCTTCTGATTTTTTTACACCCTCTCCCTACATCTTCACCACCAGGCACAGCCAGAGAGGTGACCGACGAAACCATGGCTTGTATTTTTGCGTTCAAACCTATTTAAGCACAAAACAGTTTCATCATACAGTATTTCTTCTCCTCCAAAAATTCAGCCAAGTTATTTTTACGTACTTTAGCCAACAGCTCCATGCATTTTTTCAGTGATCAAGATAAATGAGTTTTCTTCCCATAAAACATGTCAGAGCTGAGGAGGGAAGGATACGGGGCGAGCCATCATGCTCCCAGAAGCACTGACACACTCACTGCTGTGGAATGAGCCATTTCTCACATCCCACTGCTGAGCGGTGTGCCTATCTTCCCACACTGCCACAAGCCCAGGAACAGGAGGGATTGTCACAGCCAGGGTACAAATCAATGTCCCTACACTAAGTTAATGGCACTTCCACAGAAACGGAAGTTCAGGAATTTAAAAACAACAGTTAAAACAGCACTCCAGAAAACTAACAATTTCTTCTTTCAAGCTTATCAATCCTACAAAGATGAAGAAAACTAATATTGTCCAGGATAAAGGGGAACTTCTTACATACGTCCTTATATTCCAGCTACGTAGTACTGAGACTGTCAGGAACAGCAGCAGTAGCAGGTCTAGTGGACTCAACTGCAGTTTGGGAAAGAAGCTTCAAATGCAGAGTACAATCACAAAGCTAAAACGATACATATTTTTCCCCCTCCAGACATCTCTGGAAATCCCCAAGTTCTAAACCTAAGAACCCTTAACATTCCCTCCTAAGTAATTTTCCAAGAAAAAACCCCAGCTGTTAATACTAAAAAGCCATAGTACATGCCTTGAACCTATCCAGCTCTCCTTTTAGAACACTAACAATAGTCTGATTCTTGTTTAAATGCCATTCCCACATTTTTTTTTTCTGCCAGTTCCTCACTTCTGCATACTTCAGAAGTATCAGCAGATGCTGAATGCCAGAACCTCTCCCTCTCGGAGGCCGATGCGCACAGCCACGTTGCTGACCTCCACCAGTACAGACAGGCAACCAAGCCCTTGACAGCATCAAAAGTCTGCAGCTTCATCCCTGTCAGCAAGGTGAAAGGCACCAAGGGCAACCTGCTTCTCCGAGCTCCCAAGGATTTCCATTTCTGTTATCTACACAGTTCCATAACTGCTACAGCTGATTCAGGTGTTTAACATCAGGCACATACTTTGTTTTCACCTGTGGCAGGATAACCCAAATCACTCAAAGAAATTTGTAGGTTAGACCTGAGAAACACAGCTTGAGTTGTGTTTCAGCTTTTGTGCCAGCATTTCAGAAGCATATTAAAGAAGAATCCTTTCAGTAAAGCAGAAATTCACTTTGTCGTTTTTTTAGTAGCTGAGACCATTCAGATCACTGAAGACAGGTAATCAGGTTCAAGGAAACTTTGTTCTCCAAGTATCCAAATAAGAATTAAATTGTTTTTAAAACAGAAATTGAAATAGAAACTTCTTCATGTTGAGAGTTCCTGATGTTAGCAAAGTACTGAGGCTCTGTTTAAGCACATGTTAAATGCACCACTAAAAACATTTGGTTCACTTTCAGTACCCCAACACAAAGGCTCAGACCTCCAGCTGAAGCAGTCCATGTGTTTTAACCTACCCCAATCAAGTGACACCAAAGTACTTCAGCCAAAACTTTAAACCTAAATATCTCCTTGAAGGAACAGCTCCATGGATGAAATTCTCACCCAATAAAGCTCAAAATTTCCACGCACATTGTAACGGGTCTGCGTGGCAAGGTGTTGGTAGCGGGGGGGTTACAGGGGTGGCTTCTGTACGAAGCTGCTAGAAGTCTCCCCTATGTCAGATGCAGCCAGTGCCAGCCGGCTTTAAGACGGACCTGCCGCTGGCCAAGGCCGAGCCCATCAGCGACAGCGTTTTTCGCCTCTGGGATAACGTGTTTAAGAGACTGAAAAAGTGATTGTGCAGCAGGAATTGCAGCGAGTGAGAAGAGTGAGAATATGGGAGAGAAACATCCTGCAGACACCCAGGTCAGTGAAGGAGAGGGAGGAGATGCCGCAGGCGCCGGAGCAGCGATTCTCCTGCGGCCTGTGGGGAAGACCACGGTGAGGCAGGCTGTCCCACTGCAGCCCATGGGCGGTGGAGCAGATGACTGCCTACACCCCGGGGAGGGCCCCCACGCCGGAGTAGGTGGATGCCTGAAGGAAGCTGTGACCCCGTGGGAAGCCCGCACCGGAGCAGGCTCCTGGCAGGACCTGTGGCCCGTGGAGAGAGAGAAGCCCACGCTGGAGCAGGTTTGCTGCTGGTGACCCCGTGAGGGGGCTCACGCTGGAGCAGTCGGTTCCTGAAGGACGGCACCCCATGGAGGAGACCCACACTGGAGCAGTTCATGAAGAACTGAACCTGTGGGAAGACTCACATTGGAGAAGTCATGGAGGACTTTCTCCTGTGAGGGGGACCCCACATCGGAGCAGGGGAAACGTGTGAGGAGTCCTCCCCCTGAGGAGGAAGGAGCGGCAGAAAACAACAGTGTGATGAACTGACCCCAACCCCCATTCCCTGTTTTCCCTCTGTGCTGCTGGGGGGAAGGAGGGAGGAAAATCGGGATCAAAGTTATGCCTGGGAAAGGAGGGAGGGGTGGTGGGAAGGTGTTTTAAGATTTGGTTTTACTTCTCATTACTCCTCTCTGAGTTAATTGGTAATAAATTACATTTCCTTTCAGTTGAGTCTGTTTTGCCCATGACAGTAAATGCTGAGCGATCTCCCCGTCCTTATCTCAACCCCACAAACCTGTTGTTATTTTTTTTCTCTCCTCTCTCCTGTCCAGTTAAGGAGGGGGAGTGATAGAGCGGCTTTGGGGGCACCTGGCATTTTGGCCAGGGTCAACCCACCACACACATCAACTAAGTGTGGCTTTGGGTCCACACCCTAACTTTTTAATCCATTTTTTAATTCACGCTTAACTTCTGCTTAAATTAAGGAGAGTTTCACCCGAGTTAGAGCTCATGCAAGTCTTCTGTTAAGTTGTGCTATGAAACATTTTAAGAAAACATTCAAAAGACACTCCAAATCTTGTGTCACATAGGAGTGATGATGGAAACATTTTTCTGCCATGTGTTGTGAGGAGTTCACCTTATTTAGCAAAGCAAATAAAAGTGCAGCTGAGCTTTCCCATGGGAGCGTAGGGCTGCAGCTCACCTGGGATGGAGAAACTGCTGGAAACTCTTGTACCACACTGCTGGAAAACTCTGACAAGTGCTGCTTAAGAGAAAAAGATCACGCCAGAGCCACACGCAGAAGAAAGTAGGTGTGCACACAATAAACAGACATCTCCTCCTGACATACTTGCCACGGAGTTTGGGACATTGCTTTTTACAAAAACTGCTTTTGTAGATCTTAATACACTGAGCCAGTTTTCTACGGGTAGAAAACGAGGGAGGAAAACGAGACTGCAGCACCTCCAAGCTTTCTGGCACTTTGTGGAGCCAGGTTATTGTAACAGCTCTAATTCCTCCCTTAGCACACAGATGGACTGGCAAAAGCTAGAGCTGTCAGTTGAGTAAAAACTCCAATTAATGGTGGCTGTCAGGGACAAGATTAGCCTCTTGCAATTACAACTGAAGTTAACTTCTCCAGCAAACAAAAAGCCCACAGCTTTTATTGTCCAATGTTTGACAAAGGCAGAATCGAAGGAGAGAGACCCAACTATTGGAACAAGGCTAAGAAATTTGAGAACACATTACGTTTTCCCACTTTCTGCTTTTATTAAGTATTTACTTTGAAATTCAGCTTTCCAGTATCTGTGTGAGAGTTCCTCTTCACATGCTCTACCCAATACATCTAAAACTTCTATCGATCTTTCCCACTAGTTAAAAAAACTTCACACTGCGCTACCCCCGACTACAGAGCTTGCCTGGGATTCTTTCAGTGTTTCTAGTACTAGATACAAGGCTGAATAAAAGATACCACCCCTACTTAAGATAAAAGTAGCAATGGCTATTCACTTGCAAAATTTATAGGTCCACCCTCTTCGATAAAATAAAAAAACATCTTTGAGAGGTCCTACACATGACTTGCAATGTTCTAGCTCTTGGGAGGTTAAGTAGAAAAGAAAGGGTACCTGTCAGCTCACCACCACCGTGTTTGAACAGATTTCTTGGTTCCTATGGCAATGGGGCGGGTAACGTGGCTGCCTGGTTACAATTATGACTGACGCACATCTCAAACAATCGTTCTCTTCCTGTTCATATGACATAAGAAAAACAGGATGCTGAGAGGTGTTTATCTGAATGAACGAGATAAGCAAGCTCGCTGACATTTCTGGAAGTATAAGATTTAACCAACAAGATGTTATAGATTTTCTGTGGAGAAAAAAAAAAAAAGATTCCAACCACTGCACTGCTGAATGTGATTAAATTATGCATGGAAAGATCCTGTCCCTCCGAACCCGCAGGAAACAGTTGAGGAGCTGTTATATGAGCCATGAATACCAATGGAAAGTCTTTTTAGTGTGAGATACTGAGTTACACCGCTGAATCAAAATGGAGAAAACCAGCTTAGTGTGCAATATCCTGCCGCCTCCCAACACCGTAGTCAGTTCAGGGACCGCTGATGGGGTGGGCTGCAGAGAATCAGGGTGCTGCAACGGTCCTACAGCCAGACAGGAAAGCCAGGCTCGATTGTAAAGTGGTTTGGGGCAACAAGCACCATTTCACAGGCGTTTCTCAGACCTTTCACTCAACCTGAGTAACCACTGCAGGTACTTTGGAGTGTTTTAAAAGTCTATCAGTGCCTGAAAGGGAACCTTATCACCCCTCATTGCAATTTCATCAGCGAGGGAACCTGCAACATGACCAAATCACAGAACAGAGTATGGTGCTGCAATCACTGCTGTCCACTAATTAAGATGAGCTGGTACAGCCCAGCAGCACGCTGCAGTTTAAAGCAGAAAACCAGCTCATGTCCAAAAAACACAACAGTGTTCCTGCGGTGGTTCCTGAGCCGGGGAGAGGTACCAGCCTTCACACCCATGCTCTTGTCACCCATATACACGGGTAATACACCCGCCTAGAAAGGGCCAGCTACAGGGCAAGATAAGGATAATGAAACCAGGACCTGGTTGAACATACGGCAGCTGACCCAGTGTGTGCTTTAACACATCACTCCTTTTCATTTCGGAAAAGAGAAGCAGCAGGAAGAAAGGATAAGGTATACTTAAGAGATAGGTACATCAGAAAAACCTAAAAGAAGTACAGCTCGGAAAGTTAATTGCCAGTGACTGCCTTGCTGTGGCAGCAGGAAGAATGGGGCGTTCAACATAGGAGCTGGAATGGGTAAGTGAGAGGCTGGAAGTGGGATGTCCCTCTGTGTTTTAGGACACATTTGGAGTATATGAACCACTCGGAGTAGAATGGTTTACATGGACTTAAACAAAATATGAAGGAGAAGGATAGCATGCTTCAGCCTGACTTACTGAAGGGTAATTCCTGTTTAGGAATGGCTGAGAACTGACTTCAAGTCTCCTCGGTCCTCAGCCTCACAGGGAAATTAACACTGCTAAATATTTTAGCTTGGGGTGTCCAAGAATTAGCTGTTAACTGTAAAATAGGGAAGTTGAACAATCTTTCACTTATTTGTTCATTGCTTCACCTATTTAAAATGCTCATATAATTTAAAATATAATACTCATTATGGTCTTTTGCATGTCACCATATCCCATGGAAGAACCAGACCATACACCATGGTGCTCTGATCACTCAAAAGTACAATCATGTCATTGTACACTGCTAGACTCAGAGCCTGACCCCAAAGACCTGATATTAACATCGGCCACCACAGACCTATTTGAGCACATGGTTAGAATAATAATGACGTAATAGAGAACGTAAAAAGTCTCAAAATAGTAAATTGGTACAATCAGATATTGAAGTGAAGGATAATAAACATGAGGACTCCATAATAGTTTAAACAAGTGAGCAATGGGGAGCAGAAGGAGGTAGACTGAGACAGCTCTCCAAAGAGAGCATCGGGCAGTTGCTAGGGATTAGAAGATCCTAGTGCCTGTGCACTGTCACAACAACTCCATCCCCAAAAAAGGATCACGCAGTGTGAGAGATACGACTGAATGTAATACTTACCTTCAACAATTCTTTGTGCTGTCTAGACCATCTCCCATCCAGGAGTTGCAACAGCTTCATGCAGCTGGTTCAGAAGCAGCCAGCTTTGGACCTCCAGGAGCACCAAAGCAGAGATATTAGGAAGTCTGTACTGGCTTCCTCGGCATTGCAAAAACATCACCAAGTTTGACACAAAGTTACCTAAACAACCTAGCTCTCTCTGCATGACTTTGTGAGCTGAAGTTACCTAAAATCCTTTCCAAGTAGTGGCCCTCCTCCACCACCACTTTCTTTATTTCAAAGACATTTGAAATAAAGATCTTTGAAATCTCCCTATCACCATGCAGCCAAGGACGTACTGATCTCCCAAATGCCATCCTTTTACAGTCCTTACTGTGACCACTTCAACACTTTCTTGCAAGTCAATGATGCTACCAAGACATACCCCAAAGCAGCAGCAGACCTGCCAATAGTGTGTAGCACTTTGGAGACAACAGCCCTCCATGTTAGTGTATTTCCTTTTCTGCATTGAGCAGCTTATGGTTTCCTCAAAATGCTGCACTTCAGGCTAAACATTCATTTATAAGGCAGGAAGATGCTGCACTTCTGCCACCGTTTACCCGAAGTCTCCCAGCAGAACCCCAAGCAAGCGAGAACAAGAGCCCAGCTCTGACCTCCCTCATCTTTGCATCAGTATGGATCCATCTGTTTTAACAAATACTTCTTACTTATTCTAGCTCGGTATCAGCAGCTCTGGAAACCCAGGTCACAGTCCCCCAGCTGAAGGCACAGACCCCCCTGGGTGTCAGGGGCCACAGGGACTCTCCACGGTCCCCACGAGCCACGCCCAGAGCCACCACACCGCCATGCAGTCTCCCCTCACCCATCGGTCCATCTTCTCAGGGCTACCAAAAAAAAAAAAAAAAAAAAAAAAAAATCACAGCCAGGAATTTCATTACTGATCCGTTCTCTAAGAGCAGGCCTGATTCCCACAGCGCTTCAGGAAACAATGGGTGAGTTTTGCTACCTGTGTTATCCATATCAGAAGACACAGGGTAGAACAGATCTGTGTAAGACAGTGGATTTCTACTTACTTTGATGTAAATTTTGTTTTCCCATTTGGTGCACATATTTAAGTCAGTATCAAAGGAACAAAATGGAAACCAAATCATTGTCTCTGGCTTGGCTGGCTTACAGATCAACTCCCAACCTTTAATTCTAGGAAGTGAGTGACTGTGAAGCCTCATGACAGGCCTCCCTCTTTCAACCTGACTCGCTGTTTGTCTTGGAAGTAGCCAGGTTAATGCTGTCCCATTCAGCCTGCAAGGGAACGCAGGGCAGAGCGAAAGAGGGAGAGACGGACAGAACGGCACTGCAAAAGACTGAGAGACAAAGACCGGCGGCGGGATGAAAGAGCATGGAACGAAGGCAGGACCCAGCCAAGACAAACAAAGTTTTCCTTGAATGATTACATCTGCTGGAGAGTCCCCAGCTTGCACTCTCCTTGCTGAGAAATTCTTTTAATTGTGTCTAGGACATTTTAAAAATCCCAAGAAAAGCTTCTCTGTAATCATGAAAGCTCTGAACTGCGTGAACTTTTGTTGTGCTGAATTACTGATAGCTTGCTACATACTTCTTGAAGTAAACGTGGAAAATTGCTTTACAGAAGATTTTTCTGAGGTAAAGCCCTGGGGAGGGAAAACCGATAATAAATCTTGATTTCTTTTTTCCCCAAGAAAAAACAAACTATTTAGAAATGTCTGCATAGCTAAGTACAAAGAGCATCCAGAGGAAAATGAAAAGAGATACCTCCTCAAATTAGGCAAAACTAAATAAGGTTAAATGAATGATCTGTAGAGCCAAAGCCCACGATTCTGTAAAAGGGCCTCCCTCCCTGGAAGTCAACAGGGACAGTGGCTCTTCCACAGCCACTAAAGCGGCTCACTACTCAGCTGATGGTGGACAATGGGCAGTTGGGCAAGAGCATATACCCAGCATCTACGCCAAGACAGTACTGTATGTCGCGTTGCCACAGGCATTTCCTTGTATATATGAAAATGGATACTTGTAAGCCAGAAAGATGGATTAACATTAAGCAATTTTCAAGTTGGCTAAAAGAACCATGATTCTGCCTTGATCAGACACACTCCCGGTGTTACCTGAATGCCCCTGCCTGCTGCCTTCACGCCATGGGTCCAACCCCCTCGCCTGCGGCAAACCTCCTGGCAAACCTCCCGCATCTTCAAGCCTGTTTTCCCAGCATTAATTTGTACTCCACCACTCACTGTGATAACCAGAAATGCCAGAGAGTTGGCAGACTCCAAGTACCTCATTTCTCTCCTCCACAACCCAAACAGAGGCCTGCATACCTCAGGTAACTAGATATTTCTATTTACCAAATTCGAGGGTCAGTCATCGGAAGATGCTGCAAAGGTGAGGCTCAATGTTAAGAGACCAAAAAAAAGTCACAAGGTGTGGCGAGCTGGCCCTCACCTCGGCACAATGGCACGCTCCATCATGTCACAGGCATGTGGTACCCAGGCAGGTGAAAGCACTGCTAAGGGGGCAACACCTAACAGGTTGGCTCCCGTAAAACAGCCACCCACAGGTGTGCTTTGCCATATGCACATTTTTCCAAGTATTTTGAATTATTATCTGTCTGTATTTTACCACTTCCCTGGTGCCAAGATATTTTACTTGGGCCAGCATAAGCTGTCCAAAAGCAAAGTGACTCGTCCCCGTTCCAGCGAGCGCAGTTACAGCAACCAAGCTGACCCTGCCCCACTCCGCAGCTCGCCCCGCTGAAATGCGGAAAGCCCCTTCCCTGCCCCAGCTCGTGCAGGCTCTGGTCCTCAACAGACCGTTCACAAGCCTGTCCCACACAAGCTATTGGCAGAAAACTGACTCAGCCAAAACACAGACCAGTTGTTGCTAGGCCAGTGAACTGAACCCACTCGGTGAAGGGTCCAAGGTACCAGCTCTGGAGCAAAGAGGATGACTCATGTACCCAGGACTGGGTACGAGGGCATGAGGGAGAAGGGCAAGGGCGCACAGCCTTCCCCTCGCAGCTGCAATTAAGCCGCTAGATCAGTCAGCACTTCATTTGCTCTGTTCTGCCAAAACACACGTCTTTCCTTACAACATATAGCAATACACATTATTAACTACACAACAGGTAGTGATACACGCTCTTCAGTGAACTGCAGGGTAGGTAGGCACAATGGTGAGTTTTACACGCTCGACCATGCAAAAGACAAGACTCCCACTTAAGGTGAAACTCATACACCAGCCACAAGACAGGATCTCTTAGTCTGCTGAAGCACAATATGGCCCAGCTAAGATGCTGTAGCACCTCGAGCAGGAGTTGCAAGCACTGCTGAAAGGCTGCAAATGCACAGACAGACATCAGCATCATCCAGATTTATTTTTTAAACAGTGTGTCTTATAGTAACTTTCAAACAGTATCTATGACTTTAAAACGGTATCTACCCTCAGGACAGGCAGCCCTTCCAGGCAGAACCTCCTTCTCTGCTCCCCGAATCGCTCAACGTTTCAGGAAGCACCACCACCTCTCCATAGCTGGGATCATGCCATTTAGAAACGCCAGCTCAGCATCTACTGGACGACAGTTCAACAAAGCTGAAGGAAACCTCAATGGATAGAGACGCAAGATGCTGCTAAGGGAACTGGTGACAGCCTACCATGGTGCTGAACAAAAAACTAGGTGGAGAGACTGATCTGAACCAGTGAGCAAAGGGACTGATGGCTCTCTAGTCCCTAGCTACAGGAATAAACCAGTCTGATGGACAAAGAGCACAATTTGAGAACATCCACTGCAATAACTTCAATCCTCAAAATGTGAAGGGTTCCCTAAAAACCTGTGGTTTGTTGGGAAGGAGGTTGGGGTTTTGTTTTATGCTTATTTGCCTCTTGTTTTTGTCTCTTAGTGGATAACATTCATTTCCAGTAACTGTCGACCAAAGTGGAAAAGGAGTATTTAACAATAAAGTGCAAGAGTCCATTATGAGTAATGGCAACCCATGTGCTTTTATGAAACAATAACACACCAACATAAAATAAATCAGTGCCTTTTAATTTAACAATGTAAATTACCCTCCCACCTGCTGTGAATCTCTGTAAGGAGAAAAAGCTGGCTGTATATTTACCAAGCTGTCTATCCCAGTCTCATTCTGAACTGGCCTAATGCCCTGGGGTTAGACTGTAGGACTCTGTCATCTCTTGCACTCGTATGACCTAAGAAAGGGAATGTGGCCTTTTTCCCACAAGCCCAGAGTGAGAACATCATAAAAGCTGAACTTTAGCCCCCTTTTTGGGCAGGCAGCACAATAGCAAGGAGGATGCTGTTACTCCCTGGAGGCTCTGCTGCTGAAAAACATCACCAAGCTGAAGTAAAAGGTCAGTAGTTAGGATTGCATCTCTTGTTTTCTTCAGTTTTCCTCCTCCGTCAAAGGCAGTTAAACATTCTTTGCACACCCCCCTCCCTCCTTCTGAGAAATGCAGGAAGGAAGTGCTTGCAAAATAGTTTAATTTAAAAGAACGCACAATCACACACAGCAAACACTGCTTTAGAGTCGGAGCAGGACATTTCTATTGCCTCACAGTTCCCACTAACACAAATGAATCCCTGCAGTGGCAGAGTCGTTCCTCCCTGCCCACAGACAAATGGAGGCTGGGTTTTTACTCCCAAAGCCTTTTGTTTAGGGGCAGACACCTTGGGTGAGAAGATCTGTGGCTACGTGCTGCGGGCAACCACCTCTGCTCCTACAGAGCACACAGCACCCTGCAGGGTCTCACCAAGCCGGAGAAGAGGAGATCTGCCTCGAGAACATGGGCTACGGAGCCAGGAAAGGAGGATGCAGAAAGTCCTCTTGTCTCTCAAGGTGCTACATGGTAACACGCATCAAGAGGCAGTAACATGGTCCTGGGCTGTAGGGGACAGTTTCACCTCAAGCCTTTCTCCTCACTAGTGTTTTTTCGATTTCACAGTACGTTTTTCTTCCAATGTTTGTCACCTGGACCTTGCTAGAGTTTGTAAAGGTTGTTTAGGCATGTTGGATTTAACTCGACCCTTGTCTTCACTAGATTTATGTGAAAGAACCAGAGTGGGAGGACAAAGCTCTTCTACTCCATCCCTTTTTGCAAAGGGGAAGGTAGAGACCAGCAGGTAATTCATGGAAAGCTCCTTTGTTATCAATCAGTTTATGTCATATAACCACAAGTCCAACCTAAACATAATTCTTCTCATTCACAAAGTGTTTTCAGATCCCTGGGCAAACAGCATTTACTATCACAAGCCTATTTCTTTGACTTTTTTTCAGAGACTTTGGCAGTCCTGAAGACTTGTCTTCCCTTGAGCCATGAGCCATGACAGCCACTAGCACACGTCAGAAGAGGCTCACAAGTCACTGCCTGCTTTCACTTCTTTGAGAATTACCAGGCCTCCCAGCTGCAGTCTCTCGAAATAAACACCTCACCTCCACCGCTCGCGGCTCCTCCAGCGCAGCAGCGCTCCTGCTCGGTGGGTTCAGCGGATCTGCTCATGTTACTGCTGTCCCGCGTTCCTCGCATTGCTTGGCTGCATGCGGCGGATTGATTTCAAGTTGGCACTCTTGCACTTAAAAGGGACACCGTCAACAAATCACAGTCCTGTCTCTCTTTTTTTAACCCGTTGCTGTCACCATGCATAATTAGATTAATAAAATAAATAAGAGATCAGAGATCAGTGCATGCGGGAACTAAGCAGAATTGCACCCACTGCCCGTTAAAGTGATGTCTTCTTCCTCCAGACAGGATGGCCAGGACAAGCAAGGGCACAGTAAATTATTTTCTAGAAGGAAATTAAGAAATTTTGCATGCTGTTAATGTGAGCACTTTCCCATGTACAGTCAAGCAGCTTCACAAAGGGGAAGATTAATACTTTCACAAAACAGGGAAATGAGACTGCCAAATGCCACAAACTGCCTGGGGACTTTGGGTCTACGGCAGGACCTGAAATTAGGTTGCTGAGTTTTGCTTTTTTTCTTTTGAAGTTGACAACTTCAATTGACGGCATCGACATTCAGCCCTGACCAGTGGGGAAGCCTGCCTTTTCCTAGTTCGAGGCCATCACCCTGATGGGTAAGTATTTTGGTTTTGTTATTCTTTTCATAAACATACAGCTATTACTGCTGTTTATTATCCTTCCCATCCCCAGTAACTTTTACCTTCTTTTCTTTTTCAGTTGGCGTCATTCATGTGCATTTCTGGTAGATAGATAGATAATTGCTAGCATTTCAGAAATGTCTTCAGATTTTAAATGAGGACTCCATAATACTGCATTCTGTAAAGACCTTAAATAAGAAATTATTTCTGTCCCACAGAGTATTGGAAAGGCATTTAAGGAGCTTACTCCCCAACCCACGCCTGTTGCAGGCCCAGACAAAGTACAATAAAAACGTGAAAGAGAGGAGAAGGAATGAAATAACCACAGAAAGGCACATCTGGCTGGACAGACAAGGTGCTCGTGCAGGTAGCCAGCACAGAGCTGAGGATTTTTTTGCTTATCAAGACTGTTAAGAGTTACCTGCTGGTTTTCACATGTTAAAAAAGTACAAAAAGCATAAACTGCACTGAAAGATGCGTTACAAATACAACCACCACCAGTATGCATTTGGGGTCAGAGCGGCCAGATTTCAGTAGTACACAATTTGCTTCTAGAAAGCATTCACCAATTACTTCCACAACTCTAACCTAAAAACCTTACCATTGAAACAACATACTCTTTCTTTAATTCTCAAGCGTACACTCATATTCAAGCTTCATCCCAACTGTGCCAAAAGGTAGCCTTAAGTAAACACTACTTTGACTCTGAGTACACTGGGCACACTGCAAAGATAGTTACGCTGCAGAAATTACTGACAGTAGCCTTTTTCAGAGAGAAGAGTCAGAGCAAAGGTTGAGGGAATCCTGTCATGTCAGTTAATTCGGGAAAAACGCAACCCCACAAAGTATTCTTTTCTTACACTATGAGCAAGTGCTGAAATTTCAGGGTAAGTTTTAAATTTACCATTAAGCTGGACTCTGACTTGAATTTTACCCCAAAGAGAGAAGGCCTGGAGGTGTTTTACCTCCACAGTAATGTACAAGCTGACGTGCTTAGCTGACCCCGAGGTGTGGGCTCAAACACAGAGTACAATTCAACAGGGGCAGCACCAATCTGAAACAAGGAGGGCAGGCACAATTGCTTTGGTGGTTGATAAGTCTTTCCATCCCCCTCCTTCCATTCCCAAGTACAAACCAGTTTTCTTGCTGTTAGACACAACCTAGTAGGAGGCAGTTTTGGAGTATCTCAGACCAAACAACACCACAATGGCTTCCAAAATATCCACCTGAAAATGCAGAGTGAGAACATGGTAATGCAGACAGGGCTCTGTCCATGTGGATGCTCACACCCAGAAAGACTAACGTAGCTGCTCAGCCTCACACCTAAAGCATTCAGGCAAGTTGTATAAGGCAAGTTAAGCCTCAAATATTGAAAAGCTGGTTTTCCATAAAGTTAGACTCTTGATATTCTTCTTGAGAGGTGTTTCAGTGATTGCTCATCATCTCTTAACAGCCAATCTTTGCAGGCTCTTGCTATCAGAATCAAAATGAAATTCCTAGCTCAAAGCTGGCAAGAATACTAGAATCATACTGAAAAAAATAAAACCAAATAGCTGTTTTAAGGAATGGTTCAAAAACCTTACAGAGCAGTCTGAAAACATTATCTAAATACTGTAATTCAGCATTTAAACAAAACCAGTAATACAAGAAAAAGATCATGGTTCAGTCTGAGCCTTGTCTTGGAGAGAGGCACATAATCATGTTCAGCAAAGGTGATTCACTGAAAGGTGAGGCCTCCACCTGATTTATTTCCTCCTCCTTTAAGGCATCACAGATAGCCTTTGCCTCATCACTGCCCTACCCTGAAGACCTGACAGAAACCTCTGGCTCCCTCACGGCAGACAAGTTACTTCCTTCCCCTGCGGGCAGACACATCACCCTGGGGTGCTCTGGACCAGGGAGCATCCCTGGTCATTTCCGTGGCTTCAGGCTCCACAACCTCAGCACAGTAGCTTCTTTACTAAAGATCGTCCCTTTTCTTTCTTTTTCCCCCTTTTTTTTTTCCTTTGTTAAGCTGCTTCTTCTAAAGGGGAATTTTGATTATTGAGAGACTTGACTATAAAGGGAAGGGAAGAAACTCCCCGGTAACCTGCTGTCAGACACAGCCTACAGATCTAACTGAACCCCGGCGGTTCGCGCTCACGCTGCCTCCAAAGTGTTTATGTGAGACGTGTGTTTTCCCGTTGTGCTGCCGGGATTGTTTGGCTGGGCTGAGTGATGGATGGTGGAGAAGGTTTGTCTGGAAATGTGCTCCGAAGTCGACAGGAAGCTGAGGGGGCCTTTGCCAGCACTTCCTTCCTCTATACAAGGGGAGGACAGAATGGGAAAAACCTTGGCTGTTGCTTACCCTGAGAAAAGTGCTACCCTTCCAGCTGGATTACAGTAAAACTATTTTAATCTTTCACAAGACTATAATATTCTTCCTCTCTAAGTATAGCTACAGTGGTAGCAAGGCTCAGATAATGAAATGAACCGACAATGTAAAACTTAATAGGTGGCTATAGAAGGCTGGTGCTGGAAGCTGAATAAATGGAGGTCCAAATTAAAGATCCCTATTCTTCAGCCAAGATGTAAATCATCAGCAGACCACGCCTGTCTAACGCAGTATCTTGACTCCAAGAGTAACCAGTACTAAGTACTTCAACAGAAGGTGTAAAATCCACACAAGTAGTACATTGGAAATGTGTCCCTCTGGACAGCTTCATTCCTGTGCCTGTTTTAGAGAGTGGATCTCAACTCAAAGCATAACAATTATTACACCTACAAAAAATAATGCTGCAATAAGCAATTTATGAATATTCTGGAAATGCAATCCACACATTTCTCACGAGCACCCAGCACAGTCTGTGTTATAGACCTTCCCTGAAGGACTTTTTCCAAAGCTCCAGCCTCTAGGTCCTTTTGTGGACAATTCATGAATCTGCATGACATCCTGACATGCGATCATCACCTGCCCACAGTAATAAAACCACGTGCAGAGTATTACAGAACAGATATTCCATGCTACCACTGAAATTTTCCTAAAATTTTCCATTCTTGAACGCCCAGACTCAAACCCACAGACAATGGCAAGATCTTCAGTGCAGGGGTGTTCAGAACCCCAAACTCCTCAATTTTCTCTGCCTCCAGCCACACAGACTGTGACAGCAACAGCATGGCACAAAGGTGGTGGCTTTGAGGACCACTCTCCTTACTATCGCAGCAAGGGGGTATCCTAGCAGTCCCCTCAGGCAGATGCTCTCTGGACAAGTTTGCCCAAGCACGTCTGAAAAAGGAAGGAAGAAATTCTCAAGACTTTTGACAACAAATTCTGAGGAGTTTTGACAACAAAAGAAAAATCCCCAAACCTGTGAGCAGACAGCTCTCATAACAGCCTCTATTTCTTAAAAAGGAATCAGACAAAAAGACCTCACCCATTAACAAGGAGTGGGGAACAATGGAAACTGTCAAAAAATAGCCCTCGCGTCAGAACTGAGAATGCCCCTTCACACATCCAAAAAAGCACAGGGCTGAGCAAGCGCCTGGGAGACTGTCAGGCACTGCTTCTGGCTTACACGTCTCCCAGGCCCTTCTCCTTTGCAGGAACTGCCAAAAGCACCAGATGATACTGAATTCCAGTAACCAATGATGGAGATGGAAGAGGAGAGGAAATTTATGGCAGGACTGAGCCAGAATAAATAACAAATTCCTGTCCATTCAATCTCTCTGGCAAGGACACTGACACTTCATGGGACATACGGGAAAAGGGTATGGATGCACATCTTCCTTTATGGTCTTACTTTATAGGGCAAAGCAATTGCAAAAGCAATTAATGAGAAAATTAAACCATGGATAAAATCTGAATGAGTTGTGTAACACAGTAGTAAAAATCATGTCGTCTTCTGAATTGCTGAGAAGTTATAAAAACAATCGCTACAAAAAACTTTCAACCCAGAATACAGTTCTAAGAATGCCAGTATCTAGATGTAGATCAGGAAACCTCAAAGATCCAGTAACCTTCACGGCATGCAATTTCGCATTGAATTCACAGGTTTTGCTCTATTTGTGACTCACCATTGTCCTCTAACAGCACTAAGGGAAATAAATGGAAAGCAAACCATGCTGAACAAACATAAGAAGATAGGCAAACACTTGGACAAGCAGAAAACTCACCAGTGGGCTGATTACTTGAGTCACTGTCCTGATTCATCTCCCAAAGGCGGTACCAAATCAGGATGCCGAGCTTAGAGGTCTACAGCTCAGAATTGGTAGGCCAAGCTCTTGCTTCTGAAAAGAAAAAAATGCAGTGTTACTATTAAACTGTAGGAACTTCACCCTGTGTGATAAAGGAAATATCTTGTGTGTACTATGCTGCCTTTGAATCTAGGCAAGATAGTGAAGAAACTGTGTGCACACATAACTTAGTGTAGAAGTCATAGTATGTTGCCTGAAGATCAGAGAACTAAACGGTGAATTGGTGAATTAAGTCAACCAAGAAACGCTGAAAAGTGGCATCTGAAATCTCATGCAAGTTAAAACAACATGTAGTTAAAATCACATCTGGATTCCTGGAATAGGTCAAGATGAGCTTTCAGATTTCAACTGCACAAACAGGAGTCTCTAACACTGTTTACTTGATTAACCAAACAAAACCCCAGACCTATCTAACCTCCAAACTGGACAAACAGTCCATGTGAAAGTATGTTTTTGCCGTAGCTAAACAGCTCCTCCTCTTTGTTTGCTTGCCCTTCTACTCATCAAATCTTGACTGTGGTAGAGTTGGGAACAGAACCCATGTCTCCCAAATCCCAACCCAGTGCCTTAACCACCACATCCTTCCTGCTGAATCACACAGCAGAATTGTTTATCAGGAAGGAAATTCCCCCTCGAGAGTACTCACTCTGAGTGTGCTGGTGGAACACAAATGCTTAGAAAAATATACATGGACTAGCAATAACAACAAGTGATTTAAGTCACTGTACAACAGGCTAAAGGTATACACCAGTATATTGTTTTTTGTTGTTAGCAGCAGTCTAAGTAAGGCACCATCAAGCAGGACATGCCACAGAACAAGCAGTGCATCCGGATGTCCTCAGAGTAACAGCCTCCTGCTCTTCAACAGATGATGGGTCACTTGAAAACATCTATGCCATGTTTAGCATTAGGTGGATGTCACTCAGAGGGGGATTCAAAAGATTTATATTCTCACCAGGCACCATGAAGGTCACCTTCGGTAACATCTCATGCCAAGCTGCCAAGTGCAAGCTAGTACGCTATCTAGCGGGTCAGAATTAACCTCAATGTGTTGCACTAGCAAAAGGCCTTTGCTTTCTCTAAGATCTTTACCCCCCGCCCCCCTCCCCAAAAAAAAAGCAGGGCAGGTGGGAAGATATCAAAAGTGAAACAAAGATGTTTTAGCTTAAACATAGTTTACCCCATTAGTCTCCCAGAAAACAAAACCTGTTGTAATTCATCCACGATCGGTCTGAGGACACAAACCCACAGAAATGGCAAGTTCATGGTCCAGGACTCTGAAGAATTTGGCTCTGCTCAGCAGTTGGGCAAAGAAGAATTTCCACACTTGCAAGCAATGGTTTTCCAGGTTGCATCCCATGAGACCCCACTACAGCAACCAACACAAACACACGCTTGGGCAGATTCCCAGAACTTTGACAAGATTTCTTTTACACTCCCTTTCAATGTCATTGTATAGAAATTCCAGCAGGATTGAATCTTGAGGGGCAGGGAACCAAACTCCCAATCACAAGGTCCTGGGGTCACATTCACATATCTAGAGCAGCTTTTAACGGGCACATCAGATAGGGCTAGCTGTCTCCAGCGAGCTGCCTCGAGAACAGACCCAAGGGAGACGTCCTCAGCCTCCAGTGCACGGGGCCACAGGACAGCTAAGGGCCAGGTCCACTGCACAGGAGGGCCCCACAGGCTCTGGTGGACACACCAGCCCCACGGGAAGGCAATCTTCTCTCCAGAGGAGCCTGGTCTGAGGGCAGCCATCCCACCACGCACCTCCATAAACACCTGTAAGCGTCTGTTCCCCACAACCACCTCCTCTGTTTTACATTAAACTCACTGATCCCCAATCATGCCAGAAGCACCTCTCAAAGCAAACGCAGGGAGTATCGGTGCTGCTCTGGAGACACAAAGACCCTCCAGGGGCACCTCGTGTGAGATCCATCTCTGACATGCAGAGAACCTGCATCTCATCTGACCATCTAGGCTTCCCTTCTGATCAGTGGAGATACAGAGGTACCTCTAGGGAGCTCACCCAAACAACCTGAAGAAGACACCTATGGAGTAACCCATTTCTCTCTGGTGGCTGGCTGGAGAGTCTTGGTGGCCACCTCTGATGAAGCCATCTATATCCACCCAGCTGAATCCCACCCTCTATCATTACTTTACCCCAGAGTGCAACACGCCAGCTTTGCTGTCCCACAGCACATCAAGAAACCAGGCAAAGCACTGGTATCAAACAAAATCAAGTGTCACTGCTTTACTTTGAAGTTTGGTATTTTGAATCTATTATCTACTCATTCTTCCTGCGTTACTTTAACTGACTACAGCTTTTGTATTTATCTTAATTCTATCTACACAGATACAAGAGTCAGAGGAGCCAGGCTCTTCTCAGTGGTGCTCAGAGACGGGACAAGAGGCCATGGGCATGAACTAAAATACAGGAAGTTATGTTTAATCAGAAAAAAAAACCCACTTTTTTTTTTTTTTTTTTTTTTTTAAAAACTGTGTGAGTGATGCAACACTGAAACAGGCTGTCCGGAGAGGCTATAGAGTCTCCATCCTGACTGGACATAGTCCTGAGCAACCTGCTCTGACTGACCCCACTCTGAGCATGGGGTTGGAATGGATGATCTCCACAGGACCCCTCCAACCTCAACTGTTCTGTGATTCTGTAGTATGCTTGAAGACTGTACATTAAAAGACTCCTTACATTTGGGATGTACACAGTTGAGGACAGCCAAACCTTATGACCCAGGGGTAATGCCTGTGATTTCCAAAGAAATAAGCATGCTGTCCCCACTCTGTTCCCCGTTCTTCACCCCACCAGGAATCACTGCTTGCTTCAGAATACCTGCCTCGGTTTTGTTCTCCACTGCTTTGTAGTTTTTCACATCACTGGCATCAGACACATCCAATAATTTACTAAAGAACCAGGAGATACTTTGAGGCACTTCCTCCATTCTTGTGAACGGCAACAAAAAAGTCACCATTTCTCCTCAAGGCTTCTTTCAACCTTGACATTATCTAAAAACCCTTAAGCCTTGCTTTTTAACATAGTACAAGAGTAATTGAGGAATTCATACGAAATGTAATTCAAATGTTCTTCAGGAAGAAGGCTATTCTTTCATTCCTTGCCTGCTATTTTTGTAGTCAGGATCAAGCTTGTGTTTTTTCCCTATTAGATCAGCCCCACTTAGCTCTAAATCAAGTGTGTCCAGAGGGAGATCGTAACTCCACATCTCCAATCCTGTAGGGCGTTGCGATCAGTTAACAGTGGTGAATAATGGCACATTCGAAGGTAATTGCTGTTACGGATGTTCAAAGCATTCCCCGTATGGAAACCCTGCACAGAACAGCTAAAGAAAAAGGCTTCTGCAAAGAGCTGCCAACCTGCTTCTCCAAGGACTGCTGATTTTTCTGCAGAGCAGGTGTGGGCACTGTTGAGCTCTTGATTTGGGGACTAGTGCCCTGCAGGAGTGTTTTCCTTCATATTTAAGCAAACTGAACTAATGATTGCACTTAGTCATCCTGAATAACGCACGTGGTGTGAAGCAAAAAGGATGAAGGCTTTAGCAGGGGGTTAGACTAGGTGATCTCCAGAGGTCCCTTCCAACCCCCCCCATTCTGTGATTCTGCGTGATGTCTAGTAAACGTCTGACACCCTCCCTGCCTGCAGCTCATGACTGCCCCGAAGGTGAGGCAACACTCAGGTGGGGGGGAGGCTTTTCCACCTGACAGCGTGAACAGAGTTCATGGTCTTGCTTTCTCCGTAACAGCTGAGGCCACAGCCACCACCAGACAGGGAACTGGAGGCCACTGGTTTCCTTTTGAGCAATTCCAGTTCAAGCAGGGACATCACAGGGTTAGAGCCACCAAGAGGTTCCTGAACCTTCAGCTTCCAAGCCACTCCAAGAAAAGCCACAAATCTCTCTACAGATAGTTCGTTAACCCTCTGTGGGGTCAACTCCTGTGCTGCCACCTCAAGCCCTGCCATAAGCTGGTGCTTTCCTTAAAGCCCAGCAGCTGGGTGAAGAGACAGTCTCTCCTTAGAAAACATCACCAAACCAAAAAAATCAGGTTTCTATTCCGCTCAGTTATGGAAAAAGATTTGAAAATGTGAAGTGAAGTAACATAAAGCTTTAGAAACAAGAAAACAAATACTAAGAAGCAAAGTTTATTTGTAGCCTTCTCCATACCATGATTTTTAAGCCTATCTCACAATTTTGCAACCTGCCTTTTATTGCTTTATCGCTACAAGACACACAGGCACATGCAGCGAAAGATACCCAGCATTACAGATCCCTCTGCAGAAAAAAAAGTAGCTAGGAGTATGGGTGAAGGAGCTGTAGTCCTGGAAGTGCCAACAAAAGCATTACCTGAAGACCATGGGTGTCTTTTCATTGACTTTTACTGACTTTGGATCCTGTACTTCAAACAAATCCAGCAGCCCTTCGGCCAGATTTAGCTTTCAGGCTCCCAACAGCCACAAACCCAACACTTTGTTCTTCATAACGCACCAGCTAAGCTACACCACCCAAAATCTCGGCTTCACACTTGAATTACAGCATCTCAGACTTCAGTATGTCACCCGTTACCTACACACCGAGCCTATTTATAAGCAATCTCAGTAGCCTATGAGTGTGAAAAAGGGATGAAGAGGCCCTTTTGTACCACAGGCTGAGCTGCAAACAGCAGGTCCACCTATTTTTACAGTCTTCCCTCTATAACATAAATCTTTACCCAGAAATAGAAATTTAATTTCTCTGTGATCAGGATATAGAAAAAAAGAAAAAAAAAAACCCAAAAAACAAACCACAACACAAAACCAAAAACCAAGCAAGGCAGGAGAAGCTGTCAGCCAGTGCCTGCCAGCACCACTGTGCCTGTGCAGAGCCCCAGGCACCCTCACCTCCCCACCACCACTGCTCCTGCCCCAGAAGCAGGCAGGGCTCCCCCCGCCGGTGAGGAGCTCCCAGCTGGACAGGGCTGCACTGCACCACCAGGACATTGGCACAGCCAGTGCTCGAGTGTGTTCCTGGGAACAGGCCAGGACAAGCTCCTGCAGCTAAAAACCACCTTTTGTAGCAAGGAATTTTATCCGAGTTCATTCTAAGAAGAAGATCCCTCTTTCTGTGCTTCGGTTTAAAGGAATTGTTATTAAAGGATTATTGATTTTTGATCATTTACAGCAGCTATTTAGTAATTCCATACCGTTATTATCATAATAAGATCCATTAGAACTGCTGAAGGCCCACACAAGAACACATACAGCAGAAAGCAGTACAGCTACACTGCGCTAGCCTACACCTCCGCCTTGTTAGTTCCGACATTAAAACTAGAAAGCAGCTGACACAATATCAACAGATGTCTATCAAAGCCCGTGGGATTCTCAAGGCTATCCCCCTCAGCATGGTGAAACCCGTCAGCTTGACAAGAATGCATTTTTAATAGAAGTTCCTCTTCAAGTTCCTAACATCAATAAGCAAATTGTTGTGACACTAAAGGCATAAACAAAACCTGAGCCCATGGAGAAAGCCCCGTACACCAGCGAACGTGTCTGCCCGCATGCCTGCAGAACGTCCAACACATCATCGTCATCAACAGGATACCAAGAATTAAACAGTTGTCGTAGGCAGGTACCAACCGTGGGGAGCAGCATTCGAAACCGAGCTCACCCCCAGCCTTTCGTAACCTAGAGCTGACTGTGCAAATCACAGCCCAGCAGCTACTTGCTGTATGTTTTACTCCTGACAGTAGAGTTGACCCTCCGTTATAAAAGCCGCAACTTCAAGCGGCCGGGTCACCCCTTCCCTTCCAGCCAGGGTAAGCAGTTTACCAGCAGCATCTGACTGAAGTTAATGCAGCGACACTCTCCTATGTTCAATCTGCAGCGGTACAGTAAGGAGGGTTATTCCAGAGGGTGGGCAGGGACAATCTAACAGAACCTCTTGAAATGAGATGAGTCCTCCTTTCCACAGAAGAGGAAAAAAAAAAAATTCACAGCTTGGACTTCAGTTTCTGAAAGCCCAGGAAGACCTTTAAATATGATGCTTCGGTGATTTCTGCTCTGAAGCCCTGCCGTTGGAGTGACACTGTGACACCCAAGGCATGTGTGAGGCAAAGGAAAGCAGCCCAGACACACACACAGGGTATTTGCCTATCAGGGCATTTGGTAAGAATAACGTTTGCCCTTTTTTCTTGTAGATCTGAAGAGTCATGGATAAGTAGGAAGAAATAAATACTTTACATGATTCTTAAGTATCTCTGTAACCTTCAGAGTTACTTGGGAGACAGTTTGCTCTCAGGCTTCCTGGAAGCTAATTGCAACAGAACATGTAAGAAGTGGCTCATTGCACTAAGAGTAAAAAAAAAGCCTGTCAGCAGCAGCCGCCTCAGTCACCACAGCGCTGGCTCCCAGCATCTTCCGAAAGGCTCCCAGAGCGACATCCCTCATCACCTGCAAATCTCCACTCCCACCAAGAGGCTCCTGCAGGCCAACAGCACGCACAGACAAAAACTTCTGCCTGCACATCCACGCGTGGGCCTACGGCTGCCGATCGCTGCTTTTTCTTATCTCCCCCCACTTCTCAAAGCACGTGTGAAGTCCTCCTGTTCTGCCAGCACCGCGACCGGGCACCACTCCGCAAACCAAGCTCTCCCTGCCCATTTCACTCTTCTTACACACCAATCGCCTCCAATCTCTTGGAAAACTCACCCTGGAAACAACCAGCATAACTGAAGTCACTGCTGAAACTCGGGGCAACGCTGCGAGGGAGCTCCTCGGTGTTCAAGGTGCCTCCCTCGCTGCTCCAGCCCCACGGAAGGATGCTGGCTCCAGAGCACAAGGTGCTGTGGATCACACCTGCTTTTCCCTTTGGAGGCTGAATGAGTGACTGAGTTCGTGGGTCTCTGGCACCCTCTGCCGACAAACCACCACTGACCTGTCCCATCCCGACAGGCCCAGCCAGCGCCCAGGGCACACACAGGAGTTTCAGGCTAGAAGGGCCATACCCTGCTAACACCATCCACATCTCCTTTTCTAGATGAACATTTCATAACTTGAATTTTTTTTCCCTCTTATTTGTTTGACCAGATATTTCTGTAAAATCATACTACTCGCAAATAGCCCTTCTTCCCCTCGGTGTGCTCCAGTAACTGAGCACACCACGTAACGGAAGGTGCTCTACTCTCCTGTCTCTGGTGCCACCTAAACCCCCTTGTATTTACCATCCTCTCACCTACCAATGCCCCCCACGCCTTGCATGCAGCAGCTAACTGCTCCCTTCTTTCCGAAAAGGTATGTACATACCAGGGAGGTGACCTAAACTCCAAAACTAATTTGGAGAACAAAAAGGGCAATAATCCAAAGCACAATGTTCCAGCTCAGGTATCAGCCAGGGATACCTGCGGGTATCGTCACTGGAACTGTCCGAACCCTTCCAGTCCCACGCTTTTGCTGCGCAATTCCCTCAAAAGTCTCCACACCACACTTGTCACACAGCACCTGTGGCTTTGTGACCCCTCTGTGTCCCTGAGCTGGGCAGGAGGACCACTGGGCAGAGGAGCAGCAGCAGTGCATGGAAGCTGGAGTGGTGCCTGGCGGGGGGAGTCTGTGCCGCCCTGCTCCACCAGCACAACCCGGCACCAATGAAGCAAAGGAAGATGTAATCACACACACCTTTGTCACGCAACCAGCACCAATTCTGCAACGTGCCCAACACAGGGGGTCTCACACGAAGGTGCACCGAGATCTTTGAACATGACCAGTGACACCCAAGCTCTCCGCAGTCAGCAGACACCAGAAGTGAAGGGGTTTCCTCAACTGAATCACTAACGTGACACATCCTGACCCTGCTGTGCTGTACTTGAAGATTATTGTCGAACAATGAACACCAAGAACAGAGAATATTCTGTGTAAAGGCAACAGAAACAGAAGGAAGAAACAGAAACTCAATCTTCTGAGATGTGTTAACTTTAAAGACTGATTTTCTGCCTTGGTATTGTGTGCGTTTCCCTGCTTCTTGTTTTTTCTTTACTTGTGTGAAGGAAAGGCCAGGAGAACAAGCCCTGCTTGACACCATTTGCTGAGCAAACCAGAAGACAGCTTGCAGGCTGAATAGACACACCAGCACTTTCTAAATGCTATTTCAAACACATGGAGGTTGTGCTTAACCTACCAAAGGATCTCCACTTCAGTAGGAAGAATCCCAAAGCATCATTCCATCTCCAAAACAGCACCCTAAAAAAACCAAACCCAACCTAAGGAAACTTTGGAAATCCGCAATGCAGAATTTCAGCCAGAATCAAAGTGTAAAAACAAGTTCCCAGAAAACAGAAAAACAGGTCAGGGTGAACAGACTTTACAAATTTAATTCCAATTTCTTAGCCACTACCAAACCCCAGTATAATATAAAAGAATTTGAAAAACTTTAAAAAAACGGGGGACTAAATAATCAAGTCATTGTAACAGTAACATGTAATTAGCAATATGTCCACTTTAAATGTGGACAATTCAGTATCTCTTGAGCTATCTCTCAAATTTAAAAAAAAAAAAAAAGCTTACTTTGTGTGCTTTTTTCCAATCCTAGAATAGCTCTGTGTTAACACTGTAAGCACAACACCACTGAGGACTCAGTATTTGACTTCACTACTTCCCAAAACAGAGCAAGGCGCTTTCATTTCGACTTCTTCAGGCACCTTGCCTGCTTCCCAGCATTTTGATCTCAAGTTCAGGCACCAGCGTTAAGCAATGAACCCAGCATTATTAAATCTGCCCAGTGCTCTGGGACAGAGAGTGAACATTTGCTCCTGGACTGCTGAGCAAGTTTTATTATCTTGCATAAACCTTTTTTTTTCCTTTTTTTTTTTCTAAATGCATTACCCATCCTCCAGAGTCTGACGCTTCTAAAAGGGTTTGCAAACGTAGCTGCGGCAGCTGAAGGCCCTGCCCTCGCCAGCTGTTTGTCCCACCTTGCTCTGCCAGGAGCTGCTGCCTGGACAGCACAGCTGGCTGGAATCCGCTCGCCCAGTGCCTCAGCTCTCCATTTTGGCATGTTCATGCAAACAGCGGGTGAAAGTATTTGTGCAAAACTGCTGGGCTCTGAGCTAGAGAAACCAAGCTATGAGGCCACATTCCTGCTGCAGCACTAATAAACAGTGGGGGACAGCCATCTCCTAAATTATTGCAGCTGTTTGGCCAGCAGACATGAGTCAGAGCACTAACACACACAGACCATCGATGCATGTAGGAACATGATCTGAACTCTTACCTCCTGCTGAATACTTCACTTTGGGGGTGCATCAAGAGAGACTCTTCAGCCACATCTACACTACAGAGCTTTGGAAGTACAGTTATGGCTGTAAAAGTGCAGTAAAAACAATCACTTCCTGACTGAGAGATGCTCAAGCAAACTCCCAGGCAGAACAGATGCAATTTTAAGAATCATGGCATTGACAGGAGGAGGGAGGGAAGGAGGAAAGTTTGTCTTTGACAAAAAACACCTTTTTTTTTTTTTTAAAATAAAAAATGTTGAAGCTTTCCTTCTCCTGAGGGCTTTGCTTGAATAGCTCTAGCTATGGAAGTAGCACTAAACAAAAAGCTTTTACAGGATGGACGAGTAATTTTAGCAATCCAGTAAGTTTTCTCCATCTCGATTTGCTTCCCCTTGCTAATCTCCCTTTCTATTCCCTCAAAGGAGCTGAAACTCTGCCGTGATGATTTCTCTTTGATTTCTTTCGCTCCAGACCACGTCTAAACGCTACTAGAATCAAAGCAGAATAATCCAAGGATTTCCTCTCAAATCATCATTTCCTCTGTTATCCCTGTTGTTAGCAAATCCCTCAGATCCCAACTGTCCGCAGCTCCTGATCTTCCGTCCTCCACCAGAGTTACTGCCAGGCTGCCCACACCCGGAGTGGAGCCAGCAGCTCTGCTGCTTGCACAGGTTTCAGGCACCACTCAAGTTTACAGGCAAGGCCCTTTTCTGTCTCCCAAAGGCACTGCTATTACACCCGGTAAACATTTTCAGAATTCAGAAGTTCCACAAGCTTTTGGCATCTTAATTTCCAGGTTATCTTACCAGGCTTGACCTAGATTTTCTTCACAGATTTTTTTCTCACCTGAGATCTGATATATCTTGTCAACAACAAGAAGCTTCTTGTTTTAGCAGGTTTTGTCTCTTATTTCTGTTTGTCTTTTACCCACATCACTGCCTATGAGTCCTCCTACCTCCTTCAGGGAATATCCTCTTCGTTAAACGCTGCGACAGAACACAGCAAGGAGAGAGGAACACAGGATGATGTGGAGGATAAAGAGGCAGGAGCTGCAGCAATCAGAGATCAACAGTCAACAGCTAGTAATGACTGAAAAGCTGGAGTAGACACTGCCTTTGCTGAAGCTGAAGAACCTGCCTACTACCTAAAATATAAATTAAGGGATGACCGATTACTGGCCTGAGACTTTGTCCAATAGATAATTTTTTATAATATAAGATCAAATATTTCTATAATATCTCTTTTGAAGATCAAATCTTACAAGGCACTGGTGGCTTTTCTTGCCTGCTCTCTGAGAAGACCTCTGTCCTGAACAATCTCACCTCTTGGCACCTAAGGGTCAATCAATCCTTCAATGTAAGCGCTCTCTCTTTTTCTGAACAAGTTACATTTTCACTGTCATCACTAGAAGACATTAAGGTCAATTAAGGCTGCTTATCAAAGTCAATTAAGTCTTTTGTTAAGCTTTTAGAGCATGAAGCCAATAACTCCACCACATTCTCCTTGTACGCTTCCTCACGCTTGTACCCACAAGAGAAACAACCTCCTAGAGTGCAGGGATAATGTCAAATCCCACAAAGTCAAGTCACACTATTCACCACACACTGTGCACTGAATTTTGATCCCTTTCCAAGCCGTATCAGTGTTATCTACACCATGCCTGATAATAAATTGCTTTCAAAACTCCTTTGGGGAGAGTTCTTCCTCACCCTTTATCTTCTGAATAAGCTTAGAGAAGGTCTTCCTCAGAAAACAGGCTTTGAATGCAGTGATTAAGCCACCAGTGGGATTAACAAGGTCATCTTTGGTGGCATAAACGGCTTTCAGGTGGGACATCGGTCTATAATCAAGTTTGTGGGAGATGTTATTGTATAAAACAAGGACAGTTTTGACGTTGGGGTTCTGTTCTCCTCGCAGCGCTCCTGTAAGGCCGGCACCGAGAAACCACTCCTGAAACTCCTGGGTAGTGACCCAGGTTTTTTCCATATGACTGGAACATGGGTCTTCAATAACCTTCTCATTTTAACATTCTCATTGTCCTTTGGTTGTTCTTACGATAAATGACCAAGGGCTTTACCTTCCAGCCTTCTCCTGCATCACCACCCAAGAAATAGGTCAGATCATCTCCAGGGAACCCAGTGCCCAAGTTCAAAGGCTCAGATTAATTTTCAGAAGCGTTTTGAGCAGTGCCATGCACAGTCACTGTGAAACTGTCTGCTCAGAACAGGAGATCTCAACAGTTACAGAAGTCTCTACCATTATCTTCAGAAAAAGTTGAGAAAAATGCTGTATTATCCAGCATTTGGACTGTTACGCATCCATAAACAATATTATTAACCTGAAAGGCATGTGTTTTTCTCAGTATGATTTATTAGTTGCAGTTACAGTTGCAATAATGATGGTCTAATTTTGCAGAAAGTACTGCAGTTTATGCATAGTTTTAACCACTTTTTGAAAGACCTTTAAGTAATGATGAATCGACCCATAAAATAATACAAACGTTAGAACCAACATATTATTCTCCTTTAGGCATGGGCAGGAATATCTGATTTATGTCTACCAAACGATTTGGCACCTGAACAACTGGCAACAAATTGAAAGTGAAACAGCAAAGCTGTGGGCAACCACTGAAAAGACTGGGATTCTTTCCCTCTTCATTTTAACATGAAATGCCACGTCTGCTCTGGGATGTTACAATCTAGTTCACTTGCTCACAGGGCAGCAAGTTCGCTACATCAAGATAGCGTGCATCTGCACCGCTCTGCCACGATGCCATGAAGTACCTCTCTTACGCACAAGTCCATGCTTGATCAAAGTAACCACTGGAGAGAGATCTCACCCTGTAGCGCTCTCCTGCAAAGCTCTCTGCTCTGTGAGTCTGCAGATGCCGACCACAAACTGCAGGGTCTGAAAAGCAAACTCAAAGGGAACCACGTGTCTTCTTTGGTCTCAGCCAGCACCACTGCCACGCAGCTGGCAGGCGTCTTGGAGGAGATGCTGCGGGATACCTGCTTATGGTGGTCAGTAAAAAGATCAGGACACCACATGCTCTTATCAGCAGAACTGATGCCCATCAGTGCCCGAGAGAGCAGCTCCTGACCGTCCTTCTTACACCCCGAAGAGGCGGCATGCTGTACAGGACCAGCGTTGAGCATTGCCCAAGGGATGCATGATAACAGAAGCGCTGGGTGCTTTGGCTGACAGTCACAGCAGAAGGCTGTTCAGCTGCATCTGCTTGCCCCTCCACTGCTTGCATCACATCTCTTTCCATGGCCACACACTTTCTTGGAAGCTTTTAAAACTGTCTTAGAAGTTGGTAAAAATGGTCTTAAATATCATCCCTTCCTCCACTTCTGTGCCTTAATGGCCCTCCACACTGGGAAGTCAGGCGGTGATATTATTTAACCATTTATCCTGGCTTTATTTTCCCTGCATGCTGTCTTAAGAAAGGTGCTCAGCAGTGAGCATGCACTAGCTCAGAGAAAAGGTCCCCTCACTCCTTTTCTCAGTGGCAGACACCTCAGCCTCCCTGCAGATACTAACTTCCAGACTTTGACGTGTCAGGTTTTATGGAAAACAAACGAGGGCAGATATACACAACCCCACTGCTGCTGCCATCGCAGCCACAGGTCTGCAGCAGCAACACTTGAATCCAAACCAAGACAACCACCCGGGCACCAAAACAGCTCGCTCCAGCTTTGAGGGCTGCTGTCACAGCGCTGCAGGAAGCTAGAAAGCACACAAATACTGCTGACAACTGTCAACCTGAGCAGCAGAGCAATGTCTTTTTTGTCTAGTTTCCATGCAACAGGTGCAGCACAGAACAAGGCAGAAAGCCGTAAGCACAGCTCTCCCTGTAGGTGTTTCAGTGAGGTGAGACCCCAGAAAACGGGCAACAATGGTCTAGCTAAACAAGGCAGGCACTAGCTGGAAAGGCAGCCAACACTGCTGCTGGTAGCTGTACTTGTTCGAGGTACCTTTGGATTTGGCGATGAACCGACTGCCTCCCTGCTGAAATGCAGCCTGGTTTCTTAAAGCTGTATAAACCCATGGGCTGTTGCAGTCTCTCTTCAGGGACTTCTATCAGGGTGACAATGGAAATAAGGTGCAGGAAAGCTGTTATTTAACTCATTAATGCAGAGAAAATTTCTCACAGCCTGATGGTGGCTAAGGAAAACATTACTTGGTGGCTGAGGGAGCCATTAACTTTGTCCTCAAGTAGGACTGGATGAACATAACACACTTTAGGAAGAACTGCAATGTCCCCCGCTCCATGAGGGTAAGCCTGGTTGCACAAGCACTCCTCACCATGCCTCTCAGCTATTCCAACTCACCGTGGCCCTCAGCTTCTCCAAAGCCTTCTGGGACACAAAAAGGACATCAGAGGTGGCATGCTGAAAATGGAAAATTGCAACCTCCTAAAAATTATTAATCACTTCAAATGCTGAAACATTTTTTTTGACATTCTTTGTCAAAGCTGTGGGTGGTGAAGTTGGCACAGCTCCTACTGAAGAAAAACTTGATCATCACTGGTATGAAAGCACGAAGCAGCATCCTGTGCTGACGAGATACTTGACCTGAACTTCTTTCAAGGTACTTTTGCCACCTCCTTTAGCCTAAGTTTGTGGAAAACAGGAAGACAGAAACAGCCTGGGCCAACAGCAACCTTAACTGGAGACACCATGAGGGTGCAGCAGCAAGAGGAAAGCTGCTCATCGATGGTAATTGAAGGCTGCTTGCTGTTTATCGGGAGGAAAAACATCTTTTAGAACACCGTGCATCCCTCTAGGAAGCTATAACGGAAATTTAGCAAGTGAGGCACTAACACGGGGCTCCAAAAACTTCCATGAGACCTGCAAGCAGCAGGCGTCAGTTGTAAACGCTTCGCTGTCCTTCTGCGACTCCCCTGCGTCGCCCAGCACCAAGCCCAGCGCTGGTGGATGAAGGAGAATGAGCAGAAAGAGGCCCCGAGAGGCACAGCATCTGCGTCCAGATAATATCTTGGAAGCACCAGGCTGCAGCTATGTTTGTACATTTTAATTAATCTTAAGAAAGGCAGTAACAGCTCATTTTCTTGAGGGTTGGGGCAAACTCACGGCCCAGCCATTTTAAGGAAAGAACACTGAGAAAATAAACAGCAGTATCTGAGCCGGAGGTGTTTCTGACCTATGCTTAAAGCAGCTTTATCGCCATTTCCCCCACCGCCCGGGATGCTGAAGGCATTGTCTTCCCCTGCCCGGATGAGGAAGGACGCTGACGCAGGGCACAGCCTACCCACTTTGTCACACTCAGCAAACAAAGAGGAAGCTTGCAAAGGCGAGAGCAATAACTGCAAGACACAGCGGCAGTTTGTCCCCAACGCTGGACAGTTAATCCTGATGCACAATCCCCCCTGTGCATTTAAAATGCTCGATACGTACCGTCTCCGGCTGTGATTAAACATCTAATGACACGCACTCTCTGATAGATTAGAGGTATTTGTTCTGTGGTCACAAAACACTACAAAGAGTGAAAAGCCTCCATGGAAAAAAAAAAATACCAGGAGGCTCAAAACTTAAAACCAATACTGGACAGTCATAAGTGGCTTCCAAGTGTTGGCTTAAGAGTGTGATACAGCAACAGAACAATTTTAGGTAGCTTCCACAAAAAAGTTGGATTTGCTACCACGTTATTTATTACACAGAACGTCTTCTGTGTAATTATTTGTATTAGTTTACAAAGGCAGATGCCAATTTAAAACCAAGCAAACCACTGCAAGTGCAGCAGGATGTTAAGTGTGTATTATTTCATGGCTGAGATGGAACACTTCATGAAGTACTGAATATTGATTTTATTTCTGTATACTCCTTGCTTTTGAGAAGATATATAGACTGGAATCGATTCTAACGCCAACATTTCAATATACTACTTAAATTCACTCTCTAGTCGTTATTTCTGTGTTTCAAATGGGTTTTATGGTCAAATTCAGAAGCAAGGTGAAGCCAGTGTAATACTGTACTTATGGCCACTGCAACATGCATTTTGAATTCCACTGTTTCACACCCACTTACCTATGCATAATTAATAATCTCTTTGCACAGATTCTTATTCTGGTCCAGCTCAGAGTCTGTGGGAGGGAATTTAACCTGGCAACGCTGGTCACAGATTAAAAATAAGAAAAAAGGACCAAGGAAAAAGCTATAAAGATAAGACGACTGAGGATAGCAGAATACATACATAAAAAAATAAGCCTTTCCAAGTATAACTTACATTGCCTCACTCTTTCTGAATGTTCAGAACTAGTTCACAGGCAGCTAAACTATAATTTTGTTTCTCAGATAACACAAACTCAATTTAATATGCTCAAAGTAACCAGCTCAGACTTGGAACAGAGCTCTGGAGACCTCCGGCGCTCCTCAGGAAAAAGGAAAAGCACAGCACTAGCATGGAGGACGTGCCTGCTGTACTAAAAGGCAGATGCCTTCAGAGCACTGTATGTTTAGTCATCTCTCTATCAAACCCTTAACTAATTAAACAATCCTCTTGTCAAAGAGGACAGTCATTGTTTGTGTGACCGATGCCCTGTAAACATCATGGGATAATCTGCCTTTCTCCTTTTTTTCTCCCTCAATTCTTCTAAACAGCTGGGGGATGCGCTGTCTGCTCTCCAGGAAGCCTCCGCTCATCTGTCATTCTTCTCTGCTCGCAGCGCTCCGCTGCTGCACGCAGCATCAGAAGCCAAGCTTAAGACAATAACGCCTCAGATCCACCAACAATCAATCTGATACCGTGCCATTAAAGAGTCCCCAGGCCTCTGAAAGGCTGAGCAAACAATTAGGAGGGAAAAAGAAGCCATTCCTGGATAGAATTGACAATTAAAACTATATTGATCTACAAACAGCAAAAGATGCTAAAACGAAAGCATTTCTAGTACCCGCTTTCCACTTCGGTATGGGGGAAGCAAGAGCTTGTAAATGATAAAGCTTTGATCAGATGGCATCAGGCTTGCTCTTACATCTGCACAGTTACAGCAGCAAAAGCTGTTAATCAACCATTAAAAGCTCGGGAAGTCACACCTCCAAAGAGATCTCCTGCCCCAGGTCCCCAAGGGAACAGCTCGGTGTGTGGACATGCCACGATTAGCCGGAATTACAGAGGGCAACTGTTTTCTCATGTGAAACGAGGACAGAGTGCCTGTGGGTTGCAAAATCCAACGGGTGACCAGTATGACCCCTCACCGTATTCCTGACACTGGGGGGTCTCCCCCTCAGCAGACTTAGGTGAAAGCGCACCGGTCACTCTGTCAAGCAGAGCTGCACAGCTCCCTTACCCCATAGACTATACCCCATAGACGTAATCATGCCAAAAGCCATTACCTGTCACAGCTCTCCATGAAAGTTTCTGTTTTCCTATTTTATACCACCAGCAGCAATCTAGATTTATTTTCTACAGGAAATTCAGACTACACAGTATTTGAAATTTTGATTTCAAATGCAGTCGCCTGAAACCAAAATGAATCACTTTTAAAACATGCAGATTTTGCAGAACTGTTGTTCCCAGGAGAGAAGCAGAGAACAGGCTGGGCAGGCAGCCCTCGCTCGCTCCCAGAGCCCTGGGGACACAGGCTCCTCTTCTGCCGCTCTCCTCCAGGGTGCTCTGATGGCCAAGGCCGTGCATGGCTTCACCAACTGTTAACAGTTTCAGTTGATATCAGGAGATTCATACGTATCTTCTGACTAAGGAACAAATGCAATTATTTCTGTATGAGAAAGGTGAGGAGCAGGAGGAGGAAGGGAGCAGTGGGAAGGGAAGGCTGAATAACACCCGGAAACCCTTCAGTGCCCATCAAAAGAAAGCTCAAGGCACTCTGCAGATTAATCCATCGTCGGTTGTATTGTCAGAAATACCAGATACGATTACCAAAACCCTTGCTAACCACCTAAGCAGTACCTGACAGTCTCGTTTCAGGCAGAGAACGGTAGAGGATGAAGGGCTTAGCACAAGCAGCACAACTCTCACCTTCTCCCAAGCAACAGCACAACTTCGAGGAGAAATCCCCACCCCTGCTCCACCACAACACACTCAAATGCCCACTTCAGGCAGTGATTCAGCGACTACCTAGAGCCCTAGTCCTGGCTAAGACGGAGAGTGAAACAACCTCACTCCATCACAGATCCACAGAGGCTCATAGAGCAAGAGATGCTTAACCCTACCAAGGCACTCAGAGGAGTATTCAGGTGTCCCTCTGCCTGACTTCACTCAGCCCACCTTGAACGAGTTGTCAGTTGGCTTAAAGCTCCTCCAGAGGAGACACATCAGGACAGAACAAAACCCAAGAGACAGCACGTACAATACAAACTCTGTTTCTTTTTGCAACTCATCTAGACCACAGCTGAGGAAAAAAAAAAAAAGCAAAACTGCTCTATTTTTAACCTACTGCCGAGAGACTTCATAGAGCCATGCTCAAATCTGAACCAGTTCCTCATCTCAATCCAAGTTAAACTCAGCAAGTGTAAAGAAGACTTCCCAAATGGAATATATCAAAGCCAAAATGATGTTATCCTAGCAAAATTGCAAAAATTTCCATATCTGTAACAAAACAACTAGCAATATCGACCTTAAGGCTCTTTTTCTTGCTCTCTCCCTTTTTTGGTTTTTTTCCTTTCCCTGGTGTTCCCTCCCCACCTCATCACTGCAGCCAAGTTTTAAACAATATACATGAAAATAGCAGCTTTCAATCTGTTCCTGGAGTAGCCAAGTTAATGAGGCCACATGGCATCCCAGGGCACTCTGGAGGGAAAGGTTCAAAATGCTTGTTAGTGCAGCCTGCGCTGCTCTAAAAAATGTAAAACATTTCAAACTGGTGAGCATTTCACTTTCTTTCTCCCCTGTTCTCCAAGTAAAAGAGCATTGAGATTTCCAAACACACATTGTGGAAAGAATGAAGCACTTCTGGAAAAAGTGAAAGACCAGTTTGCCTTTCTAAATTTAAAGATTTATAAATCAATGCAAATCTTTTTCAAAAAAAAAAAAAAAAAAAAGCAGAACAGTTCTGCAAGTTATACCACAGCAATCAAACAGTTGTTGCAGAAACAAGTACCTGTTTTTCCTGACCTACATTTTCAGGTTGGCAGGAAATCAAAGTTCATGTCAAATTACAGGAGATTTTGAACAGACTTGCATTCACCCTCCAATCCCAGCTATTAAATCTGTCTGGGCCCAGCGAGTTCATTTTTTGTATGAAAGAAAGTACCTCTTTTTAAAGTTACACATGCTCGGTGTTCCATAAAGGCAAGCAGGTAGCCTTTTTGTTGTAATACTACATAGGGAAATTGATTTGCCATTGAATTGGGTTCAATTAGAGACATTTTCCTCTCCTTGAGCTGCTATACACATTACCTACTAGATTTATAATAAAAGCCATGTGGTTAAGTAGACACAACCACAAAAGGCAAACGAGTCTAGGTTTGTCCTAAAGGCCTTCATACGAAAAGGCTCCCCAGGTAACAGCAGCCTGCGTGGGTCTTATGTTTATATAAACAAACAGCAACCAACAAACAGGCATTTTCTTGGCTAAGTCCAAGACGAGTACTGGCAGCCGAGACCTACAGATGAGTAGGCCATAGTTACAGCACCAGCCACAGGAGAACGCTTTCATCTGCTCCACTCCTTACTCCATCACAAGGCCATCAGTTTCCTCCTTGACTCGCCTTTTTTCTCCATGGCGTTGGGTTTTACCTGTTTGAGCCGCAGCCCGTTCCTGGATTTGGAATTTTGGAAGGGGTCTCGCCTGTGCCCGGTGACAGAAAAGGCTGACACGGGCTGCAGAGACAGGAGGGTGGCCCTGCCAGCCCTCGGAGCTGTGCCCACCCGCAGAAGGGCTTCTCGGGACCCAAGCTGGTTTGTGGGCACAAGTAGGGCTGCAGCCAGCCCCTGAGCTCCCCGAAGCCAGAGCACGGAGGAGCAGAGCAGGGACAGTGGTCTGGCAGGGGGTCACCTCACATCTGGCCCAGCAGCAGCCTGGCCGGACTCTTCTCGTGCCTCTAAGCACCCTTCCCCACTCCCAGGAAGGCAGCGCAGAGACCCTCGGACTTGAAATGGAAGCAGTGTAAGATGGAAGAGGGTTCCCCTTGGTGTGATGACAGCTGTGCTGCTGCCAGGCCTCAGCCGGCACGGCACTCTACACAGGTTAACACTGACGTCAAAGCAAGGTGCTCTCGGAATCGATGACATTAATAATAGTGATTTGACTGTATCACCAAACTTTCTCCCTGTTATTTGCTCCCCACACTGCCTTACTCTTGTTACTGTACTTACAGCAAACGGGATTGTGCTGACGGACCCCAGATTGCTCCCCACTCCTCTCCTTTGGGATTTGCACCTCTGCAAGGGAAAGGCCCATCGATCCAAGACGACACAGACACCGAGAGCCGCAATGGTGGGACGGGATGAAGAACAGCTTATGTTCGTGAGGACTCAACCAGAGATCACAGCACCACAGTCAGCTTCAGAAATAAAACCAATCTTTCTATTACAGCCGGAGATTTTTTTCCCCCAAGACCACTAAAGCTACTATGCGGAAAGAAGCATGCCTCCCCATCTTGACCTCTGCAAGTTTTATGAGCTGCTTAAGTCATGAACCATCACACTCTGCTTTTGTGACTATCTGGTTTAACACAAGCTTCCAAAAACTTGTGTGTGAAGGAAACACATTCTAACTTTCCTTTATTTTCATGCCCATTTTCAGATCTCTGTAGTTTCACAATGTCCATATTTCACTAAAATTAAAATCGTTGCATTGCAAAACACATCCAAGACAAAAAGTTTCAATTAAGCCTTTTTTTTTAAAACATGTTTTTTCACAATCATGGCAGAAATTCTTTAAAAATGCCTCTTCTTCAGGCCAAGTTAAAAGCGTTCAAATAGCTGTGTATGCAAAGCCCTGAGAATACCTTGGTGAACAGACTTCCCACCTATTCACATCCATGTGAATCAGAAATTACTTTCAAACGCATATGTTAACAGATGTATTTTTCTCATGCTATCTGTACTAACCAGACCAAGCCTAAAAACCTCCCAGTACCCTCCTGAATTCCAGTCACAGACTGACATAAAGTATAAGGAGCCGGACATCCATTAGCAGGAATCTAAACAGCACTGTGCTTCAGGAACTGCTGTTTTCACTTATGTTTTTTGATTTATACCTCATAACTGCAAAACTAATGAGATTCTAATGAAAAGTGGAACACTATTCATTTGTTTTTCCCCCAGGAGGTTCGGTTTATTTTCAACAAGCATGATACTTATTAAAACAAGAGGTGATGGTTTTAAGAAGCTGCAACATAAACCTGTTCCCAAATGTGCACGGTCTAAAATGATACACTGGTTTCTGTAGTTTACAGTTTCAGTGCGTTTATCCAAGTAGTTTCTTCAAATATATGTATTTTTTTGTTTATTGGACACTACTTTATAAACAATAAACATCTAATCTGTATATCAAGTAATTTCTCTGCAATCTTTATTTTAAAAAAAAGTCAACCCCCTGGTATTTTGCTTCTTCCCTGCCCCCAACAAATCACTCAAAACCCCTGCATGGATGTAAAACATAAAACTGTTTGCAACTGGTTTTTAAAGACTGAACACAACTTACAATTGAGAAACTAAATATAAAGTAAGGTGCGTAGATCATTAAAAATATCTATCCATACAGTTCTCCTTACTGGAAAAGTTGGAAGTCCAACCTCATATACCAGACACTTTTACAAGGGTACTCACTAAATATCAGCATTAGACTAAGTGACCACTTCAAAAATAATTTTATTAACAATACACAGGCCTGTAGCACGATGGTTAAGCTTCACATTTATAAAGCTTTCCAGAATAATTGTTACTCAACCATATACTTAACATTTTCTAGTCTCCAGTGCACCTCACTTAATTTGTATGCACCCAAGTGTGGACTTGATTGCTGCCTTTCGTATTCAGCACAGTTCAGATAGTGCAGGGTTCCTAAAATGTACTGTGTTACATCTAGAAAGACTGATCTGAAACTCAAACCCTCAATACAATAGGGTCACTGAGAAACGAAACACTAAACCAGAGCTTTTAAATAGGCATTTAAATTAGGAAATTAGTTCTATAAACATAAAGCATTTGAACTGTCCATTTGTTATGGATAACGCAGTACGACCGCCAATTACTAGAGACATGGACTCCAAATTGGCAGCGTTTGCTTTCCAACATTACATCAAAACTCTGACTCCACCACGCAGGAATTTAACTCCTCAAGACTCAAAACAGAAATGCACCAACTACAAATTACGGAGTGACAATTGTAATACTTTGTTCATTATAGCACATTCAGTTACTGCCTCGTGGCTACATTGCACTGCCCAAATGGAAGAGATTTTGATGGCAGAGGGCAGCTTCTCTGGAGTTTAAGTTTGCCCAGCCCCTTCCCTCCAACTGGTTCCTTCTTATCCTATACGCTAAAAGTTGGGTACTAACAGCATCTCTGTGCTGTATCCTTCAAGCATTTCACCCAGGATCACAACAGGATCACCAGGAGGTTTTAGGGGAACACACAACTCAATCTGCTAAATCTAAAATACCATTTTCTTTTTGGAGGTGATAAACAATTCAATAAGCGATCCTGCAGCATTCAGCTGAAGATGAATGTCCCACAAAGAAAGCACAAGAAAGATAAGTTGTTCCACCCAACTGAACAAACATTTCCTCACAGTCACACCCTCTTCACATAAAAGCAGGAATCTTTCTAAACTCATACTGAACAATTCTAGTGGAAGGTCACAAACAATAACAACAGATAATTAAAGCAATAATCAGACTTAGTAAGACAAAAATTAAAAGTAAATTGCTCATCCATTTTTTCAAACTGCCCAAGCCTCAGTAAGAACATGTTTTGGACCGAACAGAATCTGAATTTAAAAGATTACAAGCTGCTATTCATCAAAAAGAAAAAAAAAAAAAACAAAACACACAAACCAAAAAAACCCCCAAAACTCTCCCGCCTTTTGCTACTGTGGGATTCACTATAGACCAAAGGGATTTTGTGGGACAAAGGAAGACAGAGTACAACAGACTTGCTGAACAGGTAATATGCTAAAGTATTGGGGAATTATACATATTCTTATGCTGCTAAGCAATTATCCAACCCCAAATTCAACAAATTAACAAAACTAATACAAATTAGGAAATCACAGTTTTTGCAACAGCTAACACAGGTTTTGCAACAGTTTTAAGAGGCTTAAATGAACCACCCTTTCTCTTTTTTAAAAGTACATTATCCCTGAGAAAATACTTCCTATTCTTAGCTGTTGCATTTACAAAGTTTTTTACACCGTGTAAAGCAGCTGTCAGTCCAGCACACCTGCAGTAAGCTGGCACAAGGAGAGGATGGAAATTTAGACCAAACTAAAGGCATTGACAAAGATTCTGAAAACATGCAACCCTTTTCAATGCTTACATCTGTGGGGTTTGGGGGTTTTGGTCTTATAAAAATATTTAATTTAAAATAATGGAGGAACCTCACATAAAACAGTGTAATAAATACCAGCTTTATCCGTGGCACGGCAATTACAGGGCTACGTTAACTGTAACTCTAGAGGCAATACCAGAAGTGAGACAGAAACATTCAGAACAACTTTTGGCCCACGAGTGAGACAACCAGCGCTGACGCTCAGCATCTTCTTATCTCAGAAACCCAGCACTGGGTTCTCCTGGGGCAGCTCGGCTCTCACAGGAACTCAGGACTAAGCTTCTTTTAACCTAAAGCCTCCCCTTTGGTTAACCTGATCTTTAGACAGAGCTGCTCCAGACCTCTTCTGCCTCCCGGCCTATGCAGAGGAGGAACCTCCAGGCTGAACAGATCTGTAGCTCAGCTAACACCCGGCTTACAGCTCATCCCACCAGCAGTGCACCACCAGCACCGCCCTGCTCAGCACGCTGAGCTTTCAGCGCTCCTACCGTGAAGATATAGGAATGGGAGTGGTGCTGGTATCACCATCTGGATAAAAAAAATAAAGTAGGATCATTTATCTTGAAAATATAGCCAGTATGTTCATTTGGAGTTTTCTGTGAGGAACAAAATCAGATGAAGAACAACTAAAATTCTGCAAAAGAACTCCTTCCCCAGTGTGGCCCCTTTCAAAATAAGGGGGTGATGCACCAAAATACACAACAGTACTGAGACTAGAAGCAATAAGATGAGAAAGCAAGTGTACCAGGAACTGTCATCTCTGTTTTTTCAGATGGGAAACTGAAACACAGAGGGAGACAAGACGTTTCCACTACCATGAGGCACACGCCTTGAGATCTCAGGAACTTGGGGGTTTTGCTGTTGGTTTTTTAAAGCATTCAGCTTGACCACACAAGTGGTACTGTCATAGCTATGCTGCTCTAGGTTTGTCATCAAGTAGCTTTTATTAAACTATCCCAATCAGGATGGTGGGAAAAATGACAAAATATTTTAAGGACAGAAACACAGGTAACACAGCAGAAGGAAGGAATTTGTGCTATTTAAACCTCCTCCTCTATCCACTGATTATATTCCACAGGTTATAAATGCCTTACCTGGCTCTTCCTCCCAAAAGAGGATTCCTTCATCACGGCTCTCCTTCACCACTCCTATTCTCCTGACACTAACCTTACTCATCTCTACTCCACAAGTCCCACCACCTTTTCCTTTCAGAGATAATTTAATTTAAGCTCTGAACAAGTGCTCTGAGCGTGCTTAGCTTCAAGACAGCTGCCTCTGTATGAGACCTCCCTGAAGGAAACAAGAATAGAAGTCAGGTTTTTGTAGGAATGCAGTATTTCCTTTTCTCCTGCAATATACTGCTCGGTTCCCTCTACACCCCCCGGTTACGCTAACAAGTGAGACAGAGCTTTGACAGACAAGAGCTTTCTTAACAACACACTCCGGAGCACATCCATCTTCAACACTGTGAAAGGCAACAGTTCTTTGGAAAAAAAAGTTGCGATGTGGTCATGTAATTAAAGACTGTCATAATTCACATCCACATTGTGGTACGTTGGTGTTGTGCAGGCACCCTTAACTCTGGCATTTCCTCATTTTAGGCTACTTGCATTTCAAATCTAAATAATGTTTTTATCATACGATGCCATAAATTAGTTATGCAGAAAAAGTAATATCTTTAAAAAATAATTTTTCAGAATGAAACCCCAGCTAGATCCCTTGCTAGAATTAAGCCGCGATCCCTGGCTCCTCATTCACACACCAGTCCTGAGACAGAGACACATCTGTGAACAAGCTTGAGCACATAAGCACACTCACTGTGCTTACAATTAAGCACGTGATAAAGCACTACATGCTTTAACAAATCAGAGCTACAGAGAAAACGCACAGGGCTGAGATCAAAGAGTAGAAACTGTAAAGTAAATGGATTCAGAAAGGACTTAGGCTGACAAGCCAGGCATTCACACCATTAGAGGGCTGAAGACAGTCTTTTTCTTTCTCATTCTTACACCAGACAAATGAAGAATAATATTGACGCCATTAGCAATAACTGGGAGATAACGGCATTGTTTCCCCCGCCGATGATGCATGCCTCCATGCGTGGGTGTACGATGGGTTAGTCGCTATGGAGCTGGATCAAAAGACGTTGTTAAGGGAACAAGCAGGAAAGGTAAAACAATGGCTGAGATAAGAAGCATCTCAACAAATATGCTACCAGACTTCTGGGTTTAGAGCTGCGAGGAGGCAAAAGTTTGGCCCCCACCCTAGTGATGCAGTCACTTTGCCAAGGCTGAGCAGCAGGAGATCAAAGGAGACGCCGAAACCCTGGAGGACCCCGGCCCGCAGGGGGGGAGGAGGGCTGGGGGGCGGTCAAGACCGCCCAGGGTGCGGGCAGGCCAGGGCAGGCCAGGGCAGGCCAGGGCCGCAAGCCCAGGGACCGGGCTGCGAGCGAGGACAGCGGCTCTTCAGCCAAAACCCAGGGGTGGTGGAGCCGAGCCGCTTTCCCAAACCAGAAAGAGGTGGTGATGGTGAAAAGAGCAGCTCCGTGGATAGACCTTTCACGGCCTTCGCTCCACACGCTTTGTGGTAACCCGCTCCAGAGCAGCAGGCGCTGCCCACCACTCCATGGAAGGCAAAACTTCGAGATACGGAAGGAGCTCATCAAAGCCTTCTTACAAAGCAAGGCTTCTTGAAAGCAGCCAACTTCTCTGTCACAAGATCCTGCCTAGCGACCTTCACCCAAAAGCTCCTTCTTTCCAGGAATTAATGACAAACTGTTCGCCTGCCCTCGCTGACACACAACCGCTTGATTCTCACAGGGCTCCGTACAGAGGGTGCACTCAGCAGCGTATCATCTGCTCCTGCAACTCATAAGCTACAAATTGAAGAAACACACCAGGAGCTAAAACGAGTTTCCGAGAACAAAAACAGCTGGTAAAGAAACAAAAGCCAAATATTCTCCTGGCTGCTCGCTGCATTTTTTTTTTTAATTTAGCTTAAAACAAAATGAAAAAAATCTGCTTGGAACCCAAACAGTCTCTAGCTGAAAATGTGGTGTCTAGCCTGAAAAACAGAGGCTTCTGGACAGAATGCCAAGCAGCACAGGATTCCCATGGACCTGGTGTTTCTCAAGCCCTTAATGTGGTTCAACTTAGGCAAGTGGTTTAGGATTCCCAGTTTAAAATCTACAACGCACATCTGCAATTCATTCTAGTTTCTTATTTTATTTCTTACTTCTCCAACCAACTCCAAATCATTTTACGAGTTCTTGCAATCCGGTACTAATCAGTTACTCATGCTGCAGGAGTCCCCGCTTCCTAAGAAGGGCTCCCTTTGCACAAGAAGCCAAGCTGTGCATTTCATCAGCCACATTTCGCCAGAAACAACAGTAACTACCTGATAAAATAAGAATGCTTGGCAGTGTTCAGCAAACGAATACAAGACACAGAAAACTTCTATCCTAATATACAGCACTAACCATTTTCTACACCCCTCCTCTTCTATCAGACTCACCACATTAAATCAAGGGCGACTCCTCTCCTAACAGGACAAACAGTACTTGCCCACTTCTGAGAAGGGAATTTGACCAAGTGGCTTCAGGGAAAACTTAGGAGAAGTTTTCATTCAGCTGTTAGGAAGGAATTCCCATATGAGAAATGCCACTGGGTTAAAACCTTTAATGGAAGTGTGAGAAAAATTAGACTGTCAGTGTTTGCCCCCTGCACACCAGCTCTGTTAGATGAAGTGCTGGGAAGACGTGGCAGGCAAGGGCAGATTTTGACTCAGGAAGAAGCACTAATGCACAGTACAGATAGTCTCTTTACATCATTGCTGCTCTTGTTTAAAATACAGGTTGTCTGCATCTGAGACCCCCTCTGTCCTTGCACTGTGCACAGCACCAACACTGAGACCCTCTGTAAGAAGCAGCATAACCACGTATGGTCTTGCAATGGGGAAACCCCATTTGAGGAGCAGGTAATCAGCAATAGGAGGCCAAAGAAGTCACATCCTTTTCCTCCCTCCAACACAGCTCAAAACCACAGGTGTAGGGTATTTCCTGCTCTCGGCTTCTACGACAACGTTCACCGCACCCTATATAGAAATTCAGTCAGCGGAGCACAAGAAAGTTTTCAGGGATCCAGTTAGCCTGTCATCACTCACCCTGTAACAAGCCTCTAACTCCCTGCCACTTCCTTAAACTTTGTTGGTGAGCTACAGACCTGAACAGAATAAGGAAATTAGAATGGTTTTGCTCATAAACCTGCTGGTGGCGGATGCAAACAAAACTTTTCTGGCATCACTACATACCTTGGCACCATCAGACAGAGGATCCAAGTGTAAACATGGAACGGACAGAGCTGCTTTTTTGCCATTTTTATCTTTCTGCTTGAAAATTTCAACTCCTCCTCTTCCCAGAGTGCTCTCAAGGTGAAGCTTATACAGACATCAGGAGCAACAGACTCAAGTTTCTACCAGGAAAATTCCAGTTAGTTGCCAAACATTGGAATGAGTGCCTGGAGATGTTGTGGTATTTCCATCCCTACAGATACAAGGGGAGACAAGATCCTGAGGAACTTGGTATAACTGAAGTTGGTCCAGCCCTGAGAAGATGAGGCAAGTGTAATCTCCAGAGGTCCCTTCCCAACTAAATCATGATATTGTTTTACAATCTTCATTTATGACTCCCTGTATTTACCACATGGGGTTACTGGATGGGCAGGATGCAGTATTATCAACACACAGATGACACCTGGCAGCTCATCTCCCTTTGTCCAACTCTGATAACAAAATAGTCAACAGACTTGCAGGCATGTTAGCTGAGCCACAGTTAAGGGAAGGTGGTGAAACTCAAGCCAGGCAAGACAAAGAGGAAAACTGTGGATTTAAAGATGGAGGAGATGGTGATGGTTGCACTGACATCCCTCATGACAGACTGAATCATCAATGGTCAATCAAAAGTAAGTATAAACCTCCCAACAGCAGGTTACTCACCCACCCTGGCTCAGTGTGATCCTGTACCAACAGGCCCATCACAAGTGGACTCAGAGAAATCCCTCTTTTCATAGTATTAGGCAAGGAGTTCTCAAGCCACATCTCATCTTTGTGTGGCCTATTCTCAGCTGGGATTGTTCAGTTCAGCATTAAAGCCATTCTGAGTGCACTGTCTACCTAAAATGCAACTCAGTAGTTTTTTGACTGGCATAAAATAAACATGCAGCACATTACAAAAAATAAAGGAGGCAACAAAAATACACCTCACTGTGATGCCAGCATGCAGCTATCTGTACTCGGGTTCAGAGGATGCCATTTCTTCTTTTACAGATCTCCCTGGGTACTTATAAAATATAGATTATAGATACAGGATGTCAAAAGATAACACAGACTGCACTGTCTCGTGTACTCAGTGGGACACACCACTGCAAGATGTTAGCATAAGCATGTGGAGACTGACAGTGGCAGCAGACTGAACTCCAAAAATGGAGTTCAGCTTACCCTTAGACTCACCTTCCTGATGGACTGCCTGCCCCAGTGCTCCCAGCACACTGCTACAGCTAACACAAACTGGCCTCTCATTATGAAGTGCCCTGGCAGGACATTCAGAGAGGCCGTCAATACGGTGCATGCCCGCCCATGCATGCGCATGCCCGCACACACACACAGCCTTTGCCTCAAATAACCCCAAAGTCTCTGACTTCTCTGCCGTGATACAACAGATACACTTGACAGGACTGGAGAGTGGGCAATGAAATTAATTTTGGTAAGAGGGGGCTATAAAGATCATTCACAGCTTTGATTTATTTGCTTGCCCAGCCTCAGTAACTACATGTGATCATTACTCAGTGTTGAAAAGTTACTTTGCAAATGTGACTTCAGTTACCCATTAAGCACGCCTGTTTGTAAGCCCTGTAAGGTTTTAGGCTCACCCAGGGTGTTTTAAATATCCCTCAAAGGTGGAGCACCAGGAGCTGTATTCTTCACCAGGAAGCCTCCTCCAGGAGTCCTCTTCCAGGAGATCATCTCCCTGTGTCTCTAGATGCTCATTCCTGCTTCCAAGTCAAATGCTCAACTCTGAAAATCTCTGCTAAGGAGTTTTCCCCCAATTACCCAAATGTCAGGTCCCACTGAGACCTGAAGGCACTGAGGGTACATTGTCATCATTCCGAAGGCTCATACAAAAGGACAAACAAAGCCATCACCAGCGTGGCATTAAAGGACTCTGTAAAAACCCCAGGGTATAAAATAATGACACAGCAATCATTGCAGCATTGAATTTAAATACTTTAGTGATGCAATTTTTCCCAAGAAGAAGAAAGGAGAAATCTCTTCTAAAGCAGGATATATGTTGGTAAAACAAGTAAGTTTAAGTCATCAGGAAGAAAGAACATTATTCTTTTATATTCACATCATCCTCAAAAGCAAAATGGATTACAATTAATTTAGCCTTTTTGCAAATAGACATTTCCCAGTGTCAAATTATAAGCAGTTAGAAAAAGACAGTGTTTGCCATCTAATGCTTTGCGGGTTTTTATCATGTCTTTAAAGTTACTAACAGATTGTAATCTGCTGTACCTGGGTTTGAACACATTTTTCTGAGCCTTCTAAATTGATTTTGATTTTTTTTAAAAAAAAAATCTTTATAATGACTTTTCTGATGGCTTTTCATACAGATAATCGAAAGTCACTGTCCTGAAGTGACATCTCTGCATACAAGAACATCCTCCTTGCCATATACATTAATAATGGTTAAATGACCCACTGCCCATTATAAAGAAAAGTATGAGCAAGAAGAGGGGAGACGCACAAGTGTGTGGTTTTGTCACATGAGTGGAAGTACACGTGCTGTATTACTCTGGTAGACAAAAGAGTTACAGCCTCCTTGAAGAGCCAGCGAGATTATGCCCAAGATGGTGAGAAAGATGCAATCACTGCTAGGAATCATTGGCTTTACTGTCTTCAAAAGCAAGCAGACTCCTTCAAAAATTTCAACATAAACAGCTCAAAATTCAGGGCAGAAGCAGTTTTAATCAGAGTTAAATATTCCTGCTTTCCAGCACATTCTCATCACCATATCAGAAAATTGAGATATTAAAATTAGCCACAATTCTGTACATCTTTCAACAGAGAAAGCACAACAGCTGAACAGGATCCAGTCTGGCGGGAGGCTGCAGAGCACTGGGTACAGAACACCCTTCCAAGAGGGGGAACCCCAACCTCGAGCCCGGGGAGGATCAGTACGGCCACAGCTTGAGTGGCTGGCTCTGCCGATAAGGGTTTGCTCAAACCCCCGAAGGACCCCGGGCCATTGCTCCCTAGTCCAGGCGGAGGAACGCACGCAGCCCTCAGCTCCCTACCGGGCACAGAGCAGTCACGGGCAAGCCCACGGGCAAGCCCATTTAAAACACCACGGCCTGTTACAATACCACAAAATTCTGCTGGGCAGGGCTCTAAGTTTGAGGAGACGGAAACCAGCATTAACCATGAACATGTCATTCCACAGCAAACCTCACTGGGTAGGAGAAACAGGTCCCTCTCCAGGGAGCTCCATCCCACAGCAGAGGGTATGCCGCAGGACAGCGCTACAACCTCGCGACTCCTCCCCGCTCCTCCTGGGTCGGAAGATCCTCCATCTCAGTGCAGACCCTCCTTTCACCCACTGTCTTCAGCAAGGGCTAGTGGACATGAGACGTCTCCCACACATCAGCTCTCATCTGACTCTGTCCGCAAGAGAAAGCAAAGGCCCTTCAGCCCGCTGTGTGACTACTCCTACTGCAGCATCGCCTCACATTCAAGAAAGGGGGCAGAAGAGGGGAAAGGCTGACACAGCGTGGGAGTAGGTGGAATGCTAGATTCATGCTGCACACACCACAAAGACATCAGTGTGGAGCAATGTTGGTACAACATACATTTTGGAGCCACTGCATTACTCATCACCATTGCCCAGAAACCCATGAAACTCGGACGGAGCAACAACGAACGGAGTTCTTACCAGATGAAGAATGCTGTTGTCAAAAGCTGCTTTAGAGGCAAAACTGCCAAAGACTAACAATTCTGGTTTCACCTTTCTGAGTTTCTATTGAAGAGAAAGCTACTGTAATTAAGAAAACTGGAAAAAAAGCAGTCAGAAGCTCCCGTTTCTCTGCATAGCTCACCTGACAGGTACAGCTTCGTGACTTGGTGCATCTATTATTGCTGTCTTTGTGGACTTCCTAATGACAACATTTGGCTTTGATGAGGAGATCCATCAGCTCAAATGGTGGATGAAGACTCCCTTTCTTAGGGCTGAAGTACTGGTTGCCTCTTCGAGGCTTCAAGAGAGACCAAAGCAATGATTCAGATGTGGTCCTACCAGACCAAACAGGAGAGTGGGCAGTAGCTCATGAAGTTGGCCTGTTGAGGGAACACAAACTGCACAGCGTTTGTGGTTCTTACTGACTGTCCTAGGAATGGCAACACAGCAGCCAGAGGACAAATGTCTCCTCGTTATCAGCCCAGCTTAACAATTCCCAGCTCAGCTTCCAGAATTTGGAAAGATAGGCACTGGAGAAACATTCCTCCAGTTTCCTGTTTGAATAACACAATCCTCACTGTCTGGATCTCACAGTCAGAACATCATGCTGCACCCAGGCCAGCTTTATTATTTCTTTCATGCTTACTGTTTATATTTTGCCTTTCACCCTCCACATGTTTTCTATCTAGAGGCTCTTGAAGGTAAGTCATGAGCTTTAGCTATTGCACAATGCAACATCTCCAGGGGCCTTTTATATTCTCCTCCAGATGGCTGGGTGGACAATACCCTTCTTTCCACATCCTTTACACTCTCAAATTCCAATGAATCCAAGTTTGACCAAATTTAAAATGGAATACAGATAATTGTTTGCTCTAGCTTCTTTGGTCTTTTACATACCGGAAAATGTTGGAAAATCCTTGGCAATAAGCTTGTATTGAGTATACAAGCTGTCACTCGATTTGCCTGGCCACACTGCTATGGCGGTACATTCCCAGTTGCACTTGTGATGACAACAATAAATGGTATGAAAACATATTAGGGAACCAGAGAAGAACAGAGCTGGAAGGTCCCCTAAGAGCTCGTCTAGTCTTTCTCTTATGCCTTATGCAGAATCAACTGTAGCGTCTCCATTTTCAACAGATACTTATCTAAATCCAGTCTCAAAACCTTTCCAATACTGATACTCCACAACTCACCAAGGGACTCAATTCTCGTCTTTCATTATTTCTGTTCAAAGACTACAGGAACAACAGCTTGCTTTTCTTTTTGCTTTTCCATAGCTAACTAGCTTTATTACACCCTTCCTTGTCCAGACTGATTCATTCCTCTTTCCCCTCTTGTCTCAAATCTCATTTTCTGGACCTTCAAACTGTTCAGCTCTCACTCTCTAATTATCAGCCCAGAGTTTTCCTGAAATGCAACATCCCCACCTGGGCACAGTACTCCAATTTGGAGTACTCCAACATGGCATTACCATGACTCATTGGCACGGGAGTCCTATGTCATATGTTTTAAAGGCATCCGCATGCAGTTGTCCCCTCCAGCAGCAGGGCGTTGAGGGCTACAGCAGATCACCAAGTAAATGAAAGTCAATGAAGTCTGTAACAACTGCTGGGTTGTCATGTCTCCCAGCCTAAAACCATGGTAATTCGTGCTTAAACGCAGAGCCTTGTTCTTACCACAACAGAACTACTCCTCTTTTTTGGCCATTTCTCTTTCTTCTTGAAAGATTATTTAAATTCTATACTTAGTATACTGGCACACGCATAATAATTCCTCCCAAACTTAGTTTAACACCTTCCTCCCTACAACGGATTTCTAGTTCTAGCATACTCGTACACCACTGAAATTTCACATGACCACTTATTTTCTAACCCAGAAACAATTACATCTGCATTTAATAAATGATCTGACACACAAAGTATAGTAATTCTACGTACGGTAATAACAATGAAGTACATGGTCAATTATTATGTTCCACATGAAGAGCCATACACTTCCCAGCAGTTTATCTTGATTTTGATTATCTGTGGTGTTACATTATTTTTTAGCATAGATGTATTTTTAGAGTGTTAGGGAAGAAAGTACAAGAATTAAGGCTGTTTTCAAAAGCAATTCAGAAGACTTAGTTGGCAGTTTGCAGTACTTTTATCATCCTCTGTTCTTCACTAGCAATGGAGGGTTAAATTAATTTCTAGTGTAGTTCAGAGCAAATGTTAGTACAATTATCCTGCCTGCTAAAACTTCTCATGGTTCATGACAAATTTTACCATGGTATTTTATCATATGATAGCTTTTAGCAAACTGCACATGATTAAATTCAGTTATGCCAGCAAAGGTGCAAAACAGCCCCACACAGCTGGGATCACAGAGGTAACCTGGGCAAAATTTGCCAAAAAAGTCATTATGGAAAGTAAATACAAGATTCTTCTAGACTCAGGTTGCACCGAAGAGCCATTCTGTGTAACTCTCATCTAATTTCTCCAACAACATAAAGACAGAGTACTTTGCATGACTAAGAACCTACTCAAGGTAGGTAATTAAGTAAGGAATCACTGTTACATTAGTTCTCCCTCCTTTCTTGCCAACTGGAATTAACAATAAAAATAATCATTAATGAAGGTAAAAATGCATCTGCCCGGTCAGGATGGACGGTGTATCAGCAATCTCCAGAACAAAAGAACAAGCTTAGCCAGCGGGGACATTTTAAAGAAGCACAAAGCATCCAACCAGCCTGGATTCCATTTAATACAATGAGGTCGTACGTAAAGTTCTGGGAAGCTGTGCCCTGTAGAAGCACAGGTCCCAAAAAAACCCGAGATCGCACCTCAAGAAGCCCAGCTATGGACAAGCAGGCACAGAGCTACTCTGCTTCCATATTAACAATGGCATCAGTCAGAGGAAGAGGCTTCTACTTGTGTCTACCCCTGTGACAACGACAGGGAAATAAAGCCAGCCAGGTTACTGAAAAACAAGGATAAAAGCTTTAGCAATGGGCAAAACATAGAATGACATGGTGACTGATCCTGTTATTAATCCTTTGGTAAGAAGGACCACATACAGCAAATGTAAAATATGAAATCTATCTGCTTTGTTAACTATTAACTATTATGCATTTGTTCATCTTTTCTTGCATGTAACAAAACTGGTGGTTCTCTGAGAAAACGTTTGAAGAGTCTTAGGAGGCTGCTTTTGACAACTACCTAGCAAGACAGCACGAATTGTCACAGTCCCCTGTTGCACCAGGCCACTGTTACACCTACTCCTACATAATTTCAAATTAAAAAAATCATACCAGTTTAAAGAAACAGTAGATATATTTTCAATTCCAAATTCAAATGTTTCTGCAGCAACAAGACGGTGTTATGTTATGTTATTGCCTTGAACAGTCTGGAAACCAACACCGAATTGGCTCTCATTCTTCATCTTTATAAATTAATAAAAATGTTACGGTAATACAATGGTTGTTCTTTTGGCCAAAAATAACAGATCACTAGTGTGTATAACAATAATGGGGGGTGGGGAGGTGGGGGACGGGACATGACAACACTCAGAAAACAGGCATGTCATATCAGCTGAATGTTCATGCATCTTTCATTCACTTGGGTTGTTACAGACCTGTTTGTTTATAAATGATAAATCAATCCCACTCATGCTTGTATGAATACCCGAAGGTAAAGAAATGCATCTCTGTACAGCATTTGATCTCCATTTCAAGAAAATGACCAAACCATTGGTCAATAGGATGTGGTCTTCCACTCCTCCTCCTTAGCAAATCACACAGGGTCCTTAGCATTAAGAGAAGCACAGACTAAGTGAAAAAATTAAGGCATTAAGGTAATCTGAATAAGGAAAGGATTGTTACAGTAATTAAGAAGAGGAAATAAACAATTATCAACTGAAAAGTTATAGTGTCAACATAAAAAAACCCTGAACTAGACGGCCAGAATTGTTTTCACAAATTAAAGACAGATTCTGTATTTGAAAGCTCAAAAGATTTTTTTAAAAGTATATTACAGAATTTCCAAAGAATCATCTTGATACAGTTTGATCTTCCAGATTGCCTCCCTCCTCCCCAAGTACATAACATGGGTGTGCACATGCTCACACAATTTCTTCCCAAGTTTACATTCAACTTGATCTCAACGGAGGAAGGAAAACCTCAAGGGAGCAGAATGCTTGTTGGTGACAGCAGCTATTGCCACACACATGGAAAAGGGCAGAAGGAGGAGTTTGTCACCCAACCTCTGCCAGGACAAGATCTCACCTTGGCAGGTTTCTCACACCAGGTTTGACAAGTGGTAGCTCCCACTCATCAACAACCCATACCCTGTCCAAGAGGAGGTGGTGTTTTCAGGCCAAACACACTTATGCCAAAGGAGAGGCTGCAAAAAGAAGAGGTGTTAAGCTGGTCTTCGGGTACAGTGGAGTTTTTGTGCTGCCTGTGTACACCAACTGTAACTACAAGACTGTACAAACACTGATGTCAATAAGTTTAGACCACAGCTTAATTTAAAAAGAAAAAAAAAACCCTATTCCCAGCTGCACAGCACACTCACCAACACTGCAGTGCTGCGGAGCAGCTGTTCTTTAAGTGGCCGCCTTCTAAAGAGAACATTATGTTCTCTTCCGCATGAGCTCAGAGAAACCAGGATTTTTGCCCCTGCTAAAACCACATGCATGTAGACCTCTTCCAGGCTACAAGTTTTATGTATCCTGAAATGACTTCCCAGAGCGTTCTTTGAAAGCCCTTTGGTTAACATGAATGTCTCGGCCAAGAATGGACTTTTCTGGATCTCGCTCATAGACTTACTAAAAACTGTACCAACTCATTTTCCCAGCCTCTAGGAATACTGCATACAACAGCCTTTTTTTTTTTTTTCCTTAAGGACTTTGCCCCAGGATCATTATTAAAAACTACTTCCAGACTTGGGAAGAATCTCACATATAATGCCTTTCCAAAAATACAGAGTTAGATTATCACTGTGCCCATCAAGTAAAAATTGATGCTGCTAGAAAAATATATACAAAACTGTGCTTAGGAGTATTATAGCAACTTTACAGCGTTACTGAAATCTGATCAGCACAATTTCATCTACAGTCAACTCTAAATCATACTGTTTATTCTTACCAACTGTCACAATTTTCATGTGGACCTTGGAATATTTACTCAAGCTCCAGTCAGAATCTACTGCTGTACACATCTCAACTTTCGGTTGTTTGACAGAACAAGTATGTAACAAATGAAATGTGTCCTGCATGTGTAGGACTGGAAATCGTACTGGTTGTGCAGTAAATAGCATTATCTTGCAATCAAGTAAAGGGGTTTAAAAATGTATTGATGGTATTTACCAAGTTTCAACGCAACTTCTTGCAGTAGGAATTAACAGTAGCTGGTATGACTCCTAAGAAAGAGAGGGTATGTGGAAGGTAGAAAACCTTTTTCTGTTGTGCATGTCATCCGTAGTGGTGGCGATGAAGCAGCTACTTGAACCAAATGACAGTCAGAAAAGAACAATTGTTTTCAGGTGTATCTTGACTGGAGAGCTTCCATCCTATTAACCGTCTCCCTGCACTTAAGGCCAAGCAGAAGCAAAGTTAGGAACCCTCCTGACTTGCCCTTCACAAAATTTAATTCCTACGGCGTGTAGAGTGGTGGGAGTTTCACGTGGCCTCAAACAAGAGACAAGTTCCCTTTTCCTGAAGGTTGCATGCCATCAGGATTTGGGACTCCCACAGACGATACCAGCGCTAGGGACAGGTAATGTTGCCCTTGTACAGCTAAACCTCCTGCAAACAAGGTATCACTGAAGGAAAGTCATAGTTTAGTTTGCTTAAAACTGCCGTATTTACAGACTCGGCTGCCACTCCAAGCAATGATGCAAGTGAGGCTCTTGTGGTAATCAGAGTATAGTCCATCTGACTGCAATCAGAACCACAGTCATCCCGGTCCATTAGTGCATTGGCTTCAAGTACTATTTTAATGACACCACATTGAAACCTGTGGCTGGCTCAGTTCATTAACTCTGAGAAAGAACCTCAAGTCCCATTCCCCACCTGCAGACCGGGAACAGCGTTATTCACCATCCCTCGCCCAGCGCGCTGAGAGCGCGGGGTACCGAGGAACACTGCTAGAGCCAGATCTCCCGAAGCTCTCGGTGCCAGCACCTCCTGTTGAGAACAATGGTACTTGCTGGCTGCTGCTGGGAGCATTTGAAAGGCTGGCACAGACATGTTAAGGATTGTTGCATCACACTCTTCAAACTGGGAACTTCAAAGTCACTTACACGACACAGGCTTTGTATTCCATTCCATAAAATATGTATTTTCACTGAGCAAACACACACTAGCTCTCAGATGAGTACAAACCTGGTGAGAACAAGCTGTAGGCACTTTTCCTCTACACCAACCCAGGCAAGACGATTCTCAGGAGAAGGGGGTTAACCTTACTCCCTTGCGACCGGAGGTACCTGTGCCTTCCCTCCCTTGCAGACGGCAACTGCGGAACAAGATCTCTCAGGTCATGAGCATCCCCCATCACACACACTCTTCCAGTGAAGACACTGACTGAATCATCTCACTTCCCCTGTGGTTCTTCCAAGACCTTTTACAGGAGCAAAAATTTTGCTCTCTAGACCAGCAAATTTAATTTCAGTTCCTATCTGCCACACAGCTTATGCAGATTATCTCAGCCAACCGGTATCACTTCTTAAGAACTATTATTTTATAAAGCAGAAATAGAATATATCAGTAAAAATAAAATAAACTGAAAGGGAAAAATTATTTCAATATTTAACCTTGTCAGCAAAGGGGAGAAATAGTATGTAGGCAGCTAACTACGGCACTATGTCTCAAGGCTCAGACAACACCATCCCTCTTACTGAAAGCAATATTATTTCAACACATATGCCAAAACCAAGGCAGGATATTTTGTCTTTGTAAGCCTCTGTTGGTTGTTTCTGTCCACACCTGTGGACAGAAAACACACTAATGAAGACACAGAAACAAACAAGTTACACATTCACCTCTTCCATTGTCCCTCAGCAACCTACTTTTAGATGTCAGTGCAACACAAGAGATGAGTTTCAAAACTAACACTTTTTTAAAATCTTGAAATACTTTCATACTGAGTTTGTGACATGACACTTATTTTCACAAAGAAAAACAATCCTGGTATTATCAAGGCATTTATATTAGAATTTGGATGCTGAGAAAAACAGGAATAATATCAACAGCTTAATTCTTTATGGTTTGCAATTGGCTTCAATAAATTTAGGATCATTTTTTTGAAGTGGTAAGTGAACCACAGACAGGTTGCTGAAAAATAAACCTTACTGGACTAACTGAAAGGACTAACTTTGATTTTTAATACAACTGCAAAATTCAGGTAAAATGCACATCATCATTATACAAAATCTTGCAGTTAACATTTACTTAGATTCCTTTGGAAAGATGCTGCTGTTTGGCTCCATCTTTCTTACACAACTCTGAACAACTGGTAAATATGTTAAAAAATTGCGCAGATTATCCTTATTCAAATGTTTCAGCAGAAGTCCACAGAAACAGAGAAACCCTGCGTAACCTCAAGTTTATGAATGAAAAATAAAGAAAATCTGAGAAAAAAAGTAAACTACATGTACTGCAGGAAAAATATTCTTAAATAAATGGATGAGACTAAGCAAGAACGCCCCATGTGTAAAGGCATCCAGGGGTTTTCACAGAACACAGGATGACAACACAGACACAGGTTTCATGAAGTGTGAGCTCTGGTCTGCACATGCACAAGCGCTCAAGCAGCAGACCTCAGCTCTCTGCTGGAGTTAACTGTCCTACATGATAACGCATTTTCTGAAATCTTGGCATCTTACCAGGAAAATACTGGTTGCTGCACAATGTACTTGAACACTATCAGGATCGGGGAACCCTTGAAACAGGATTAGGAGACAAGGTGGAGGGAGTATTTGAGCTCAGCCAAGGTGGAGGGAGACCCGATCTAAAAGGTACAAGCCTCAAGGGTAAAAGAACTTACACACAATACCAAGGACTACACCAACAGGCAGGCTTGGCAGCAATGAAATTAAGCAAGAGCAGAAGGTAGGCTGAGTACCTGGGGAAAAAAAAAAAATCTTGAAGAGTAAGAATCAATATACGGAATTATTCCTCTGGGAAACAGTGGAAGCGCTTTTGCGTGGGTATTTTATGAGAGACTGGGCATACCACCAACAAATGTACTGCAGGAAGGAATCAAACAATGGCAAGGAAATGGATTAAACGTGTTAGCAAGACAATTTCCAGATCCGATTTCTGTGAAGAGAAGACCATGACCTCACCACGGGATCTGTGGTGTTACCATTAAGTACTGCCCCATACAAGCCCCAAGTCCCTCACTAGCATGGGTATGGTCTTAAGACAGAGCACACCAAAGACTGAAAGGGATCTGGGAGTGTCTCTTCATTGTTATTTTATTTTTGTATTAATGATGGGTCAATTTATGTCCACAGATTTTGTAAGGCAGAATTCACTATTCACTAGGGATACTGAGAAGCAGCAAACTGAGACATAGAATAAAGCTTTTGCAGAAAACAAGAGGTCTGAACTTGATTAAAATAAAAGAAAAAAAAAAAAAGCCAGAGGAACAGAACATTTGAAGACACATATGGGGGAGAACGACCTCTTTTCCAAGGACAGATGGCAGCAACGGAAACACTGAAAATGGCTGGTTGGCCAAACTGCTTTTCTGTATTTGCCTTGTCTTTTCCAGTTCACTCCAGTTCATTGAAGTGCAGCAGAAGCGCCAGCAGCTTTTCCATGTGGAGGGTTCCCACAACGGTAACAAGCACAGAAACGCTTTCGGCACCTATCAGCATCCGATCAGGCCTCTGTGTACCCACCATTTGCACATCCAAATCTGCTTCAGATGCAGCTGTGGGAAAAACCAAAAGCCAGAGTTTCCCTTTCACCGGTTGACTAATAGGGGTTGGCCACAACATCCAAATAAACAGGAGCTTAACAAAAGGATAAACTGTTTAATCAAGGGACTAGCACACTGTAAACACATACTATCAGATTAAAATACCCTTCCCCTCTTGTAAGAATGAATTATCCCCCCATGGGGCACCTTTACGTGTTGAATCTATTGGCACCTCGACGTAGCACCACAGAAAACGATGCAGCCAATTACATTGGCCATCAAGCCAGGACTGATGCACAGCTATCATGTTAAAACAGGACTCAAAGATACAAACCTCATCTCATCACTCCAAGTTGCTGTAAACATTCTAGCACTGCTTTACGCTGGTACTGTGTATAACAAAACCCTCTTCTTTAGGGCAAGGGTTCACATAAGCTTGCAACAATATTTTACTGAATATTTAACGCTTTGCTTAGTAGGACCATCTTCTTACCTAGAGATGTTTAAGACTCTCTTTGATCTCTGTTGTGTCATCTCAGGTTTTGTTTTTTTTTTTAACGCTCCCAAAGTTACCTACCTGTTAGCTCTGGCTGGGTTACTGCACAGATGGACCTTGAAGATGCTTCATCAGACAGAAGTGCATTTGCTGCTTTCCAGACACTGGAGCACAATCAGACTGAAGGATCATCTAGCCAGTGTCCTATCTCCAAAGGTGGACAAGAGCAGATGCTGAGGGAATATTATTAAAGTGGAGCAGGTGTGAAGTGATACTTCCCTGATGCTCTTCCAGCTTCTAGAAACCTGCTGCACAGGGTATAGGAGGCAGAGAAGGCGGCTGTACTTGTAAAAGTCTTTAATGGAATTTTTTTCCACTTATTTGTTCAGTTGCTTCTTGAATTCAAGAGCTTTAGCACTTGTGCCACCCTGTATCAAAGATTTCCATGACTCATCTATCTTGCATGAAAAAGTATCTCCTTAAGTTTGATCTAAACCTCTCCACTGTTATTTTGAGGATCCACAAATCTGGCATTAGAAGAGATTGTCCACAATCTCTCCCTACTCCTGTTCTTTATTTCATTAATAATTAGCTATATAAAGTGTGCAGCAGATGGGATCCTCAGAATCAAAACCCAACACCATCCCACTGAATTGTCACAGTAGCTGAAAAGCAGCTGAGAACAAAGAAGAAAAAAAAAAAAAGAAAAAGAAAACAAACCAAAAAAACCCCAGAGTTAAATGTTGAGAATGGACAGGCTTCTAAATTTGGGGAAGTCTCCTTTATTTGCTATAGTTTCTCAGCTGATGGTCAAAAGAAATTTCTTTTCTTATTATCATTCCAGAAATATAACTGGACACAATCATACCAAATTAATCCACTTCTGTGATTAAGGAGAATTCAAACACCGATCATTCTTGAAAGCACATGCTTTTCCAGCATCCCCGGCCCGTGGCTCACTTCATTTATCAGTACCTCTGAAGAACTCAGAGATGAATGTTCTTGCGTCCTGGTGGAGGCTGTAAGAGATTTCAGACCCTGCTCTCCTTTATGTTCATTTCAGCAGCAGCTAGTGAGACAATGGGATAAATTCTGCTATCAATAAGATAGCAGAGTCATCAGGCTTTTATTGTGACATCTACCAATAAACTTGTCTAGGTCATCTGCTCAAAGGCAGAAAAGAGAATAAGGCTGCAGTTAAACCTGCTGAGCCTCTGTACATCTTTTTATCATTATCTTTAACCTATTGCCCAAAGCTATGGAAAAGGAGTCCTCAGCCTCGAGTACAGGGAAACATCATGGTGTACATTCCCCTAAGTGCAATGCTGCTGTTTCTAAAGGAGGTAATAAATATCAAATGAATAGGAGAGCTGCAGTATGCCACCAGCATGGATTGTCATTTAAATCCTTCCCAATTAGAAGAACAATGAGAGCATGTGCCTGGAAAGGACTTCAGGGAGCAACATCCTTTTACCCTCCCACAGCTATTGGGTCAAGGGCTCTCTGGGGACGCCCACGCCGCAGCCCCACGCCAGTTCCCTCCTAGTGCTCCCCGCAGCCGAAGTGGCGTTAACACCCGTGTGCTGCACCCAGCAACACCGAGCAGCGAGGCATAAACGCTCCCAGGCCGGTGTGAATAAGCAGCTACAGACAGGCCTTATTCCAAGAATGTACTTCATCTTCAGCAACACAGAGTTAAGAAAGGAGGATTCTGGTCTCTATTTCAGCAGACCGGGAAAACCGGGCTGAATTAAACAGACACAGTAGCTTCCAAGTACTGCCTGTGCAACTGTCACTGAGTGAAAAAGGCAAATCAAACAAACATTTTATACAATTTCCATGCCCCGCTGTTTCTAACATCCTCCTCAAGGTCCCAGCAAAGCACTTCATACCAATCTGCAAACTTTAATGTTTCAAGTTAAGAAATACCTGAAATTAAGCACAAGCTTAGGGGCCCTATTAGGTCAGGCTCAAATCTAGATGATACTCTGCATTAAAAAGCAAGAGTTCACTAAAACATCACGTTTTCCTTTCCTTTTTCTCTGTTCAACATAAGTGGATGTTTGAAAAAGGCACCTTATTTCTATCCTGCATTTATTCCATATCACAGTTGCTAAATTAAGTAACTGAATGATTGTGGAGATTTGGTGCTGCTGCACTGTTACAGCTGGATGCATCTCCAGAGGGCAGAATGCATTGGGGAAGACTTAGGAAGACATGCAACAATGTTCTTCTCATTCAGAGACCAAGGAAAGAAGAACACTATACTACTTATTTTTTTCAGTCTTCATATTCCTTTACATTTTAAAATATCTATGAATTCGCCATAATCCAAGACTGCATTTTACGAGTGCTTATGAACGACACAAACATTTCCCAGTAACGTGAAGAATCAGCACAGGCTAATAGGAAAGAGAAGATATCCATCTTCCACAAGAACGAAATTTAGTTTCTGTCTACAGATGGTTCAATGGCACTTGGATACCTGATAGCTTCTTTTTGGCAATAACAGCACCAGTAAATATAAATTAAGCTTTATGAGCACCAGAGTACACCTCCTTATTCCATTACCTTTGCAAGGATGGGGCCAAAACCCTCAAGAAAACACCTTTCAGATCTCAGCTTCGCTAACGCAGAGAACTTCAGCCATCTTTTTCACAAGATGGGTATGTTCAGGTCTTGAAAGTCACAATGACACATTCACCGGCGACCAGGGAAGAATGTCTCCTTCAGCTCAAAAACCACACTGGACTCACTTAAACAGATCCAGTATATGTATTTACTGAAGAGTTTCAGCAAAATTTTGGCTAAAAGATAATGCACACTTGGCCAGCTGAAACAGACTGTAATCGCCCCATTTTCAGGCTCCTGTTGTACTCCACAGTCTCCAACCCTTCCTCAGGGCAGCAAAGTCACCAGGAATCCTGTCTAGCTCCTGCTGTGCAGGATTGTACAACTGCATCCCTGTGGGCTTTGGTGTGAGCACAGATGGGAGAAGGCAGAAGAAAAATGAGCATATTTTGCTTTGCACATCATTCTGCCTGGGGAGTTTCTGGCAAACATCTTCATGCATACGGCAGTTTGGCTCGTCCACAGTTAAACCTCAACAGCTCACTGATAAGTGCTGTAACAACAACATAGGAAATGGAAACCAATACAAAAACTAACAAGAAAGGGTAAAGTGCTCTCAAGAATTTTGCTCCTGAAAGCAATTTCACATTGATTACTCAATAGCAACATTTGAATAAATTTATTTGGTTTTAGCCAGGCTGCTATTTTGGCAGGGTAAGTCACCTTGTTTTCTCCTCTAGTTCTCTCATATTTCTATGAGATACTAGCTGCAGGTTCTTTGTCACCTCGTTTAAGACATCCATGTCTGCCATGGCTAGTCCTGGCGTCAAGAGACACACACTTCCAGGAGATTATTCATTTTGGGATAATCTGATGCATGCCCTAGAAACTTCTCTCCATTGACTACTCAAATCCTGGGCTTACTAGCTCTGCAGGGCCCAGAGCTCCAGCAGATGTCCACATTCAGCCCCTCAGAGATACAGAGGCTGGGAGTCCTCTCACCTTACTTCAGCCAAAAATATAGTGTCTGGTCTCACTCCGGACAATGGAAAGAGAAGCAGGTTTCAGAGCACCACTGAACTCAGAGCAGCCCATAAGCACTGTGGTTCTCCTGGACTGGAACATCCTGGAGAGGGGGTGTCATTTAAAATAGGACCCAAAAAAAGACTTCAAAAAACCCCAAACAAACAAACAAAAAAAATCCACCAAAACCCATAAACACACACCCCACACACACCCACCCCCCAAAAAAACCCCAAGCCACACCACACAAAACAAACAGCAGAAATTTAATAATGAAAAATGTGAACGTAGTCCAGGCACACAACTATTTGATTCCAAGCTATTTTCGATTCTAGCAAAGCCATATATCATTATAAACCAAACTTACAGAACGCCAACAATAGGACTATAATGTACTTCCGATTTGAACTCACTTGTAATTTTACAAAACTTTATCTAGGCAGATATTTCCTTGATGGAAATTGCAGACGGGATTACTTGAGAAAATTCTTTCATAAGCATTTCCTCCATTTCTGAAACACGTACGTTTTCCATACCCGGATGTGTTTTTGCCATTCTCATTAAAGTCATCGCAAATCAGGCCAAGTTGATAGCCACAAAACAACCCTCATTTGCAAATGCTCAGTAAAGAATGGCTAGAAGGTCAAACTTAAATTTCTTTGAGTCCTAAACGTGGCATCCTGCGAGCCTAAGTAGCTTCTCTTCCAACGACAATTCTGGAAAACTGCAAATAAGGCTGTGAATGGGCACTGGAACAGGGAAGAAGAAAAGGCAGGCGTAACAATGCCGCACCTGACAAGGAAATTGAGTTAGTGGGGATTGCTGAAATTGCTTCTCACTCACAGCTACTACTTGAGTCAAAAAACCCAAGTTTGAAAACCAAGAGATGATTATTAAATTTGCAAAATATACCAAACTAGGAGCAGCATACGGGAAGACAGGAATAAAAAGCAAACTGCTCTTGACAAATCTAAGAAGTCTAGAGGAAAGCTAAAAAGAAAGTAGTTCAAAAAGGATTCTAAATTAGCATCAGAAATTTATGTTAGACACACCAATGGACAAAGAGGTCATGGGAGACACTTTCACAGGGATACTGTGATTCTGCAAGAATTCTGCCTTTCAAAAATAATCCCAAAACAGTAAAGTAAGTCTGTACGCAAAGATACCTTTTAAAAGAAGTTAAAAAGCAAAAAGTGGTAGACAATGTCATATAAGAGAGAAAACTATCACTCTAATCACCATTTCCAGTCTTAAAATCCCTATATCTGGTAAAGACCAAAACTTTTTACATTAACCAGAAGCAGTAATTTCTTTCAAGGTGCTTTCCAAGACTAGTTTTCAACTTCTGATGTGTTCTTGGAGGTATATCTAAGAGATGTGGGTTAAGTGTTAAACACTTGTGTTAAACACTGTAGACAAGACAGAAGGATTTCTGTGATAGTACTTCTAAAAGAAGATTTGTATCGTTGAGCAAAGAGAAGCCTGAGAAGTTACACAAGGGGAGGGATGGGGGGACAGTTTAAAAAAAAAATAATCACAAAACCAAGAAAACCCCTGGAATCTCTCTTGCAGCCACAGTTATTGCTGTCACAAGATACTGCTAAAAGGAGTTTTCCTTCATCGAGGTTCTGCAGCATATGCCAAAATGCCCAAATGCATTGTTAGATACTGACCATGGAACGACATTTGAAGATCGTTCCTGTCCACAACAGCTGTCACAGGACACAGCTGCACTCTTATCCTTTTTGAAAAGGCAGAACACAGGCCAGGGCAGTGAATCTAAATCTTCGCTCCTTCTGCCACTCTGCTCTTTGGGTATCGACTAACAGGTCTCAAATGAAGTCCCAAAAATAATAAGCTCCAAAACCAATTTGAATTCTCATCCAAGTTCTCATTTTGATGATTGTCTTCTGGCTTCACCTCTTTGAATTCAATCTAAACAAAGTCAAAATGTCCTTGTGACACTGTCACAGGGTGACCACACATCACCAAAAACCGTGATAGACTTCTGGAGCATCCTCATGCCTCAACATTACAAAGCCTTGCCTCCGTCCTGCTTTCTGTACTTCTTACATGCACATTATGGAGATGTCTGTCAATTTTAGCCAGGAACAATCAACAGGCTCCTGGAGCATCACACTTCCAACACCCTGCAGGATTCTAGAATTAATTTCTTCTTGTACATAAAGGCTACAGACTTTGCCTCAATAGTGGGCTCTTCAAACCTCACCCCACTGTTCCCATTTAATTCACTTCTACTGGTGATGGAAAAGCTGGGAACTAGAAAGCAGACAAAACTAGAGCAACTACCACAATTTTCATTCCCTCATCAGCATCTTTTCACACAGAGGACGAGGAGGTAACATCCTCCACTTTAGAACTTTGTCCTGGGTTACAGTGTAAAATGTGCCAAAAGGAAAAAAAAAAAAGTATTCCATTACCATCTTCAGGAGCTGTTGAGACCAGGTGGGGCGGTGCTCCCTGCCTCCCCCCTCTGGACTATCTCCTGTTCATGGGCACAACAATGCCTGATCGCCTGACCCATCGATAACTCCCTCCTGGGCTGTCTCCTGTTAATGGCCCATCAAGGAACTGCCTCACGACTCCCCATCCCATGGTGAGATGCTCCGCCCGGGGGGAAGGAGCCAAGCAGTCCATGCCAAATAAAAACTGAGATCTCCAACACCCTAGCAGCCTTCTTCCACTGGATTCCCAGAGGAGTTTTTTCCCCCCACTGGAGTTCCAGAGGACAAGAGCTACCTACCTACCACTGGACCTTCCGAGGAAGACCAGACCCTTTTACAAGATCGCTGCTTCCACAGAACTACATCCATCGCTTCAGAAGGACTGCAGCCAGCATCTTATCGGACTGCTACTGCCACCCTAACAGGGTGTCAGGTTGTATTCCTGACTCTGTCAGTGTAAACCAGTGGGTTGGTTTTTTTTTCCTGCCTTGTGTTTTATATATATATATATATATATATATATATATATATATTAGTAAAGAACTGTTATTCCTATTCCCCATATCTTTGCCTGAACGCCCGTTAATTTCAAAATTATAATAATTTGGAGGGAAGGGGGTTGCACTTTCCATTTCAAGGGAGGCTTCTGCCTTCCTCCACAGACACCTGTCTTTCAAACCCAGACAAACTTCCATTAACTTCTTCCTACAGTGATAATGGTTCAACTCCACAGATGGAATCAAAAGGGGCGACTGTCTTACCTGCTTAACGGGAAAAGGGAGAGAGATATGGGCTGATTCAGGAGACAGAGGTGACTACTCGTTCCTGCCACCCACCCCTTCACCAAACAAGCCATCTCGAGTTTACAAGTGATTAAATCAATATAGCACATCTCCTCAGACCCGGCTTCTTCAGCTTAAAGTGTGAAATAAAAACCCATACAGAAGCAGACCATCTGTGCAAGGCAGCATATAGAAAATCGAGTTTACACAGATAGGACATACCACACACTCCCTTATGTCTCTATCAACATATCAGCTTTGCAAATCCGCCCTAAATAAAAACAAAATTGACAACACATTATGTCTGAGGCCGTCAGGGCTGCATATGCCTAGCATGTACTTGGCAGAGTTGCAATTGTTCTCTCCCCTTTGAACAAACAACTCACTTATAAATGGAAAACTTGCAAACATTCAGGTAGTCTGCCGTGTTCAAACGCCAGGAGGATTGTGTTCAACTAAGTCTCCTGGAGAGATCAACTAATCTGCCATCAAATTCATAAAAATGAAGCTGTAGGTTGCTTAAAAACTAGGAGGACTCAACACAGCCTTCTTCAAGATCCACAGCAGGGAGAAACACTGGTCTGGAACATTTTCTAGTTCCATTAACTCTTTACCAACACATAACATTTCGAGGATGTTTATTTTTACAAGTTACATTAGGTGAGGAATATAGTCGAACAATATAGCTGAACACATATGGAAATGCTTAAGCAGCAGCTCCATTTTCTGTCCAAGAAGTCCGTAGACAAACACAATAAACTCGTTACACACATGACAACTCAGTGTACTAAACACAGGAAAAAAAAAAAAGACAGACAAAAAAGTGTGTTTACATAAAAAACGAACTTCATTTATTTTGTAGGAGGAGCACATGACAGAGGAGGGAGTAGCTGGAACAGACAATTACAGAAATAGCAAAATACATTTAAAGAGAATAAGACACCAAAGATGAGCCTTACCAAGTAAGATTGCATCTTCATCTAGCCAGTATCGTGTCCTGGACTGTGGTCAGTGGCCAATGCCTAAGGAAAAGAACTACGCAGCTGTATTCCCCAACACATTCCCTGAGCCTACAACAACTGGTAGCTTAAGATTTCCACATACCAGGTCTTCTGTACTGGTGTGAAATGGACTTTATAGACACTTTCTTCCAAGAATATATCCAACCGCTTTCATGAAAACTCTCAGCGCCAGGTTCTTCTTGCAACAGCTGCCACGTTGTATTCATCAGCCAAAGCAGTATTTCTTTTTGTTTATTTTGAATTCCTACCTCCATTTGATGTTACCTACTTTTTGTTAGGGAATGAAAGAGAAACAGGGCATGAGTGCTTATCTTCTGTCCCACTCGGGCATCTTTTCTTCAGGCCCAGACATTCTTCATTCGCAAGCTGCTCCATAACCTGTTGCTGGGGGAGGCAGCACCTCATTCAGCCATAGCTGTAAACAGATACAATTCCATCTTCTCACACGTTACTCTACGTTCACCGATGCAGAGTTTAACCCGCCAGTTTATTTTCCAGTCACACAGTACCATGAGGTAGGTATGTACTTTTGCAGCTTCAGGGTTGACTATGACAAAGTACTTCTAAATCACTCAGACTTTGTTATTTC